>NC_136388.1:100476799-101676799 GCF_965140285.1 Lepidochelys kempii | reverse complement strand
AGGGGCTAGGGTGTCCCCACTCTGGGGTACTCTCTCTGCACTGGGCACTTCTCTGACCCACTGACCATTACAAACAAGTTAAAGCAAATGCAAGTTATTTAATCAACAATTAATTTTAAAAAGAATAAGGGAAAATGGGAAAGGTGAAAGGAAACACATCAGCCCGCTCTGTGGCAGGGAACATCACAAACAGCATCTCTGGAACGTCAGGGCAGTTCACAGCCTGATCCTTGTAAGTCCCAGGCCCCTGCTCCGGCCCTGGCCGTGCTGCAGGGATGCTGGGGGTTGGACACTCGCTCTGGTGGTGGCCACACGCTCTCAGGCTCTAAGTGGCAGGACCCTTCTGCCCAGTGTCGCCCCCGCCCTGTCAGGGTTACGATCCAAGCCTGGCCTGCAGAGCCTCTTGGCTGAGGCGTCTCCCTGTGCTGGGCCCGCTGCCCAGGGTCCCCCTCGCTCTCCCCAGCTGTTCACCGCACCCAGCTCCGGACTGCTCCAGCCCCAGCCTCACCACTCGGTCTCTGCACGGCTGCTGCTGCTCTGCCTCCAGCTCCCTGGGCTGCTGCTCTGGCCCCTCTGGCTCTGGTTGCTGCAGCTCGGCTCCCAGGACAGGTCTGCTCTGCCGGCTGCTTCTGTGACTCTGCTCCCAGCACTGACCTGCTTCCTGGGCTGCTTCTCTGGCCCCTCTGGCTCTGGCCCAGCTCTGCTCCCCAGCTCAGCTCGGGCCCCTGCTTCCTCCTTAGCTCGGCCCCACTCTGTCTGACCCAGGCCATTCCAGCTCTCAGGGAGGACGGGACCTCCCTGGCCTCCTGACTCCCTGGTTAGCCTGCCCGCCCTGTCATTCAGGCTCACCTGGAGCATTGGCTTCTCCCCATTGTTCCTGGGGACTGTCAGTCTCAGGGTCCTGATTCCCCATCACCCTTCCCCCTTTTAGTACTGGGAGCTACAACTAAAACACCCCCCCTGAATGTTAGTACGGGGGCAACAGTCCCCTTACATAATCTTTATCCAAGGAAGGCCTGCTGTGATGATTTGCTGTCAAGAGGCTTATCCACTGAACTTCAAGCTATAAAGGAAGTTTTGGGCCTGATCCTTGCTGTCTCAGATCTGCTTAAACTTGGGGCCTGTCTCCACTTACTGGGGGATCGAGCTCTCTCCCGTCGACTCTGGTACTCCACCGGAACGAGAATCATAAGGTCAGTCGAAGGGAGAGTAGACACTGCAATAGGTTGCCCTAAGCTCTGTCGACTCCACCTCCGTCTTAACCATAGCAACTCTCTGTTTTTTATTAACAAGTTTGAGATTTAGTTAATAAGGATTGGCTGTAAGCGTGTATTTGGGTAAGATCTGAAATATTCCTTGACCTGGTGGGTAATGTGTCCAATCTCTTGGAATTAGTAGAACTTTATCTATGGTGAACAAGGTTTTCAGTAACCCTCACTATAGTAGACTTGGCTGTCTGGGTGGGAGCCAAAGGCTGGAGTGCTTAAAGGGGACTGTGTTTTGGCTTCTTGGTAACCAGTAAGGTATTAAAGAAGCTGTTTGGCTACTGTCTTGGTGGAATCTAATTATAGATGAAACCGCCAGGTGTGGGGATCTTCTGCCCTAGTCTTTGCCGTTTGCTCTGAACGAGCATTCCCCGCATGGCCTCTCCTGCGCCACAGTCACAGCCGTGTTTATCAGTACAGCGCAAAGCATTTTATAAATGAGCCAGGTGTCATGATCCCCAGTTACGGATGGGGAGACTGAGGCATCGATGGGTTAAGTGACTTGGCCAAGGTCACCCACCAGGCCAGTGGCGAAGCTGGTAATAGAACCCAGGTCTCCTGAGTCCAGGCCACTGCTTTATCCAGTAGACCATACTGCCTCACAGAAAGAGAGAGCGAAAATGCAGGGGGACAAGCACTACCAATGCAGCAGTGGTTGTGAGTTGTTCTCTGGGAATACCCATGTGTCAGGCACCATGTCCTGGAGTATTTCTAGGACGGGGCCCCATGTTCTGAGACTGCGCACAGGGGGCCGTGTAGAGGTTGTTGGAAAATATCAGAAAAAGCAGTGTCTTGTTCAAACTAAAATGGTCTGTGAAAGCAGTTCTATCTTGACGAAGTTGCTCCAGAAACAAGGCAGTTTTTGAAATCTGTCCAGTCTTCCGCCCGTTAGTCCTCCTTGGCAGCCCACCAGTGGGGCTCTCCCTGAGCTGGGGTCTCCAGGGTTTTCCTGTTTGTTGAGAATTTTGATATAAGAACATAAGAACGGCCATATTGAGTCAGACCAAAGGTCCATCCAGCCCAGTATCCTGTCTACCGACAATGGCCAGTGCCAGGTGCCCCAGAGGGAGTGAACTTAACAGGTGATGGTCTAGTGATCTCTCTCCTGCCATCCGTCTCCACCCTCTGACAAACAGAGGCTAGGGACACCATTCCTTACCCATCCTGGCTAATAGCTAGTAATGGACTTAACCTCCATGAATTTATCCAGTTCTCTTTTAAACCCTGTTATAGTCCTAGCCTTCACAACCTCCTCAGGCAAGGAGTTCCACCGGTTGACTGTGTACTGAGTGAAGAAGAACTTCCTTTTATTTGTTTTAAACCTGCTGCCCATTAATTTCATTTGGTGGCCCCTAGTTCTTATATTATGGGAACAAGTAAATAACTTTTCCTTATTCACTTTCTCCACACCACTCATGATTTTATAGACCTCGATCATATCCCCCCTTAGTCGCCTCTTTTCCAAGCTGAAAAGTCCTAGTCTCTTTAATCTCTCCTCATATGGGACCCGTTCCAAACCCCTAATCATTTTAGTTGCCCTTTTCTGAACCTTTTCCAATGCCGGTATATCTTTTTTGAGATGAGGAGACCACATCTGTATGCAGTATTCAAGATGTGGGCGTACCATGGATTTGTATAAGGGCAATAAGATATTCTCCGTCTTATTCTCTATCCCTTTTATAATGATTCCTAACATCCCATTTGCTTTTTTGACTGCTGCTGCGCACTGCCTGGACGTCTTCAGAGAACTATCCATGATGACTCCAAGATCTTTCTCCTGATTAGTTGTAGCTCAATTAGCCCTCATCATAGTGTATGTATAGTTGGGGTTATTTTTCCCAATGTGCATTACTTTACATTTCTCCACATAATATTTCATTTGCCATTTTGTTGCCTGTTGCCCAATCACTTAGTTTTGTGAGATCTTTTTGAAGTTCTTCACAGTCTGCTTTGGTCTTAACTATCTTGAGCTGTTTAGTATCATCTGCAAACTTTGCCACGTCACTGTTTACCCCTTTCTCCAGATCATTTAGGAATAAGTTGAATAGGATTGGTCCTAGGACTGACCCTTGGGGAACACCACTGGTTACCCCTCTCCATTCTGAAAATTTACCATTTATTCCTACCCTTTGTTCCCTGTCTTTTAACCAGTTCTCAGTCTGTGAAAGGATCTTCCCTCTTATCCCATGACAACTTAATTTACGTTAGAGCCTTTGGTGAGGGACCTTGTCAAAGGCTTTCTGGAAATCTAAGTACTCTATGTCCACTGAGTCCTCTTTGTTCACGTGTTTGTTGACCCGCTCAGAGAACTCTAATAGATTAGTAAGACCTGATCTCCCTTTACAGAAACCATGTTGACGTTTGCGCAACAATTTATGTTCTTCTATGTGTCTGACCATTTTATTCTTTACTATTGTTTCAACTAATTTGCCTGGTACTGACGTTAGACTTACTGGTCTGTAATTGCCAGGATCACCTCTAGAGCCCTTCTTAAATATTGGCGTTACATTAGCTATCTTCCCGTCACTGGGTACAGTAGCTGATTTAAAGGACAGGTTACAAACCATAGTTAATAGTTCCGCAATTTCACATTTGAGTTCTTTCAGAACTCTTGGGTGAATGCCATCTGGTCCCGGTGACTTGTTCATGTTCAGTTTCTCAATTAATTCCAAAACCTCTTCTAGTGACGCTTCAATCTGTGACAATTCCTCAGATTTGTCACCTACAAAAGACGGCTTGGGTTTGGGAATCTCCCTAACATCCTCAGCCGTGAAGACTGAAGCAAAGAATTCGTTTAGTTTCTCTGCGATGACTTTATTGTCTTTAAGTGCTCCTTTTCCACCTCGATCGTCCAGGGGCCCCAGTGGTTGTTTAGTAGGCTTCCTGCTTCTGATATACTTAAAAACATTTTGTTATTACCTTTTGAGTTTTTGGTTAGCTGTTCTTCAAACTCCTTTTCGGCTTTTCTTATTACATTTTTACATTTAATTTGGCAGTGTTTATGCTCCTTTCTATTTACCTCACTAGGATTTGACTTCCACTTTTTAAAAGATGCCTTTTTATCTCTCACTGTGTCTTTTACATGGTTGTTAAGCCACAGTTGCTCTTAATAGATCCCTACTGTTGTATTCTTCTTAGAGCCTGGAATTACTATCCATAGAGATTCTATGGAACATGTGGATTCATTTAAGATTTTTATTTCATTTGATTCTACATTTTCTTTTACATATAATGCCACTCCCCCCTCTATCTCTCCCCCCCCCCCCAAATGACCTGTTTTGTCCTTCCGATATATTTTGTACCTGGAATGATTGTGTCCCATTTATTGTCCTCACTCCATCAGGTTTCTGTGGTGTCTATTATATCAATATCCTCCTTTAACACGAGGCGTTCCTAATCAGAATGAAATGAAACTTTGAAATACCAAAATCTGCTGGGGGGAAAAAAAGACCTTTCTCTGCACAGCTTTAGTTCAGTTTGTATGTGAGTTTTCCCTGATTTTTTTCTAAAGTTCGTATTTTATTTTAATGTTTTGCCATTAAACATGCCTCTTTTTATTTCAAACAAATTGAGTAATATCAGCAAATCTAAAGGGAGCCTCCCTGCTGGTTATACTGGAAAGCTCTGCTGAAAACTGCTGAAGGGAATTTCTAATCCCCAGGTTGGGTGGACACCCTCCTTTGACTTTGTGCCCACCTACTTTCTGCAAGCCCGCCTCACAATACAAATACTCCCATTTCAATATCACTGCCACAGTGAACTCCTAAGTTCCAAACACAACCTGAAATGTTGATAAAGGGCCAAGATGATTGAAGACACAGAAGCAATTAGATCTGCCTCCAAAAAGTTCAGGTACAAAGGACGTTTCTGGTTTTCTCAATCAGGTCTTTGAAATGATATTTATTGACTAATACCCTAGCACCGGCCTGGTCGTGGTCCTTCCTTACGTGAACTCCCATGCAGATCGCTGTGAGTTTGCCTACGTAACAACTGCAGATGGGCCCTGGTAGGACTGCCATGGAGGTGCTGTAGCTCTGGCAGTCAGGGCTGGAGGGACAAGGTTTTGGCGTGGCCTGGAGTTTTGGCCATGTAAGGGAGCTCTGCGCCAGCCAGCCCTGCTATGCTGATGTTCACGGCCGGGCTTGCTGCCGCACACTCTTAATTGCCTCTATAGGAATGTTCACTGTCGCTTTTACGTTTGCTGGGAGTATGATGGGATCATTTCTTTTCTTTAAATTCTACAGCTGTGGGGCACTGGCTCTCCAGCTCTCAGACCGGATCCATCCTTCCCTGCCTCGCTGGGATCCGTCTCCTGTTTTTGGCAATATGAAACCAGGTTGAGAGCCCCTCTGTTAGGGTTTTGAGCACCCCAAAATCCCATTATGAATTTGGGTCTGTGAGGAGTGCAGCGCTGCACCTGTCTCTTGTTGTTTCTGAGCATATATCTGGAGCGTCTCTCTTTCCAGAGGCTCTGCTGCCAAGGTCTGGCCAGCGTTGGCATGTTATTTTCCTTTGGCCAGGGAGGGCAGAGGAGATTTATGTAATGCTGACAGACCCCAGTTGTTGGTGGGCAGGATTGAACCTGGGACCTCTGGAGCTTAGTGCACGAGTGTCTACCGCATGAGCTAAAAGCCAATTGACTCTTAGTTAAGGCTGTAGAGAAGACTCATTTAACACTCTCTAAATGGTCTCAGTGCCACTAGATGGGACAGAACACCACACCCAGAAGGTGTGTGGGTTACATTTACCCTTACAATTCTGTAAGGGGCTATCGAATAGAGTGATACAAACCTTAGGGCCATATGAGGGAACATTTTCAAATACATCTAAGTGACTTAGACACCTCAGTCCCAGGGACTTTCAGTGAGGGTCCTAAGTCACTTAGGTTCTTCTGAAAATTTCACCCTTATAACCACATGCGCATATGCCATTGGCATCAGCAGCAGTGTCACACGCCCATTGCGGGCAGGGTGCCCGGTGGCTCTGAACACATGTTGTACCATGTAGAACTCGTCTGTGAAACTGATTGCACTGAAGCCATTTCTCAGCACAAAAACTGTAAATATTTGGTCACTACCTGTTAAGATACCCTTGTAAGTACTTCTGAAAACAGGGTTAGAAATATAGAGTAGATACATAAGCAGGTTATGGACAAGAATAACAGATTACAGATAGTTGTAAGCCATGGTCATAAGCAACCTAGTGAAGTCCAACTCTGAGAATGGATTAGCCATTCATTAAACTGTTGAACATTTATTAACCTTTTATAAACCCTTTGTAAAGTGTAACCGAATATGGAACATCGTGAATGAGCTGAAGTGAGGCGGGGGAGTTTGTAGCAGCAGCAAAGTTGCGGCTAGTTTTGAAAAACGTTTTTTGAGCTACCAACCCTGGTGTGGCCCCCCAGTACTCATGTGAGTAGGGTTGGGCTAGTGGGGTTGGGCCTTTGTCTGTTCCTAGTCCTCATTTTCTGTTTTAAAGTGACCATTTAATTGGCTGCTGTTCCTTGTTTCTTAACTGCTCCAAGCACGGTCAGGGCATTCCCTGCCCAAAAGCTCCTGCAGTGGAAATGCTGGGCTAACTCCTTTCTAATGCCGCTGCTGTTCGGTGGGTCTTTCTGGGTTGGCATCTCCAACCTGAATGATGTTTTGGATCAGGGAGGTGCAGAATCTGCACTACAGACCTCACCAGATCAGATACTTTCAGAGCTGTTATGGTCTGTTGGGTCAAGGCTCACACATGCTCAGGACAGCTTTTTTAAAGCCATTGTATGGGTGGATTTGCTGCTTTAGCTGTGCCTGTATTTGATTGTTACAGTTTTTAGAACAGTAAAGCCTTTGAGAAGAGTTGTTTGTGCTCTTTTCAGTGCAGCAGTCTGTGGTCTCTGTGGGCTATATAATTCTTGGTGGAACATAAAATTTAGTAGAAGTTATGGGGGAATGGCAGCTCCTGCTTTATTTATAGACTTTTTAATGCTTCAGTTTTCTATAATAAGACTGTGTTTAAGGCAGGTTATTCACTTTACTGGAATTGTAAAGACATTTCTTATTACCCTGAATCAAAGAGCTGGCATACTCTCTGCAGCTGATTATGGCCAAATTCCATCCTTGGATGCATGCGCATAATTCCTGCTGACAAATCTCATAGCTGAAGGCAGAATTTGGCCCGGAGATGTGGATTGTGGTCTTGCTACACCCCAGTCACTCTGTTGCCTTCAGTGGAATAATAGAAATCCACGTATGGTCTTAGGAATTTAGCAGGAAGAGTCTGGGCTGGAATTTAATTTTGATTGACAAATCATGTCTTACTTTTCAAAAGATAATGATGTCTGTTTGCAGTAGGATGTTCCCTTTTAATGTGCTGCAGGGAGCTGCTAGAATCGCTTTGCTGTATTTCCATGCTAATCAGATTAGTTCATAAAGCATTATATTTCAGAAAGCCTCAACTATTCTAGATGGAACGAATGTGGACTTTGACGTGCAAAGAGAAAGCTTCCAGAGTACAAAGTTTGAAGTGCCTCTATCAGCAATTTGGTTATTACTTAAATATATTTGATAGGTTTGGTATCAAAGAAGCTTCTCTTTAATATACTCCAGTGCTTAATTTATAATTTTAAGACAATTTTGAGCAATTACATTGCTCTCCGTTCCTCTACTCGCTTTTCTGACCTGAAGCAACGAAGCAGTGTCTGTCTATTTGTGGGGAGCGGTTTCAATTAATTAAGTACAGTTTTTAATAGGTCCCAAACTCTAAAATCCATGCAATGGATATTTTTCAGAATGGTTGTGATATTGTTTGAATTTGTTGGTAACACTTAGGTGGGGTCGATTTTAATGTGAAAGATCTGGGTCCTTCTTTTAGGCCTTTCTCCAGCAACATGCTAAACCAAACATGTAGCTACCACCCCTTAAGGTAGCAGTTCCCTGTGGCATTTTGTGAGCTGGAACCATGCTAAAGTATCCCCGCTGAGCGCAACTCCCCTGGGGTAGGGAAGAAAAGAGATCTCATGTCTGTACACACGTGACCAGCCAGAAGCAGCCTCGTCTGTTACTTCCTGTCCGAGACACGTCACCTCCTGTACACGTCTGTACACATGTGACCAGCCAGAAGCAGCCTCGTCTGTTACTTCCTGTCCGAGACACGTCACCTCCTGTTTACCTCTCTTCAGTAGACATCTCACTCCGTACCCCTGAGCCGTATGCACATTTTCCAGCTATCATGACGACCAGTGGGCTACTGGCTCTGGGCAGAGACCTCACATGCCACCCTTTAGTGAGTTACTATGCATCTGTCTGACCCAAGGGATCCCTGTAAAACTGTATGTGCCCCCTGTGCCCTCTGCCAGTTGACACCTAGAGGCTCCCGGGTCCCACTGTCCTGGCCCCATCTCCAGTCTGTAGCCAGGACCATGCTCAACACTTACAAAACACCTTCATCGAAGTCTCTAAAGATGCTCTCACCCGCCACCTCCTCTCCCACTGGAAGGGACCCAGCAGGAAGAGCTGCAGGAAGGGGGCAGGGAGTAGGCCGAGGCCCTGAGTAGCTGGAAGGGGGAGCTGTCAGGAAGCGTGGCGGTCTCCTAGCCGCCCTGCTCCAAGGACCCATCTTTAAAAAAGGGAAGGAGGAAGATCCGTGGAACTACAAGCCAGTCAGCCTCACCTCAGTCCCTGGAAAACTCATGGAGCAGGTCCTCAAGGAATCAATTCTGAAGCACTTAGAGGAGAGGAAAGTGATCAGGAACTGTCAGCATGGATTCACCAAGGGCAAGTCATGCCTGACAAACCTAATTGCCTTCTATGATGAGATAACTGGCTCTGTGGATGAGGGGAAAGCAGTGGATGTGTTATTCCTTGACTTTAGCAAAGCTTTTGATATGGTCTCCCACAGTATTTTTGCCAGCAAGTTAAAGAAGTATGGGCTGGATGAATGGACTATAAGGTGGGTAGAAAGCTGGCTTGATCGTCGGGCTCAATGGATAGTGATCAATGGCTCCATGTCTAGTTGGCGGCCGGTATCAAGTGGAGTGCCCCAAGAGTTGGTCTCGGGGCCAGTTTTGTTCAATATCTTCATTAATGATCTGGAGGATGGTGTGGATTGCACCCTCAGCAAGAGGGTAGGGATAGGATACAGAAAGACCTAGACAAATTAGAGGATTGGGCCAAAAGAAATCTGATGAGGTTCAACAAGGACAAGTGCAGAGTCCTGCACTTAGGACGGAAGAATCCCATGCACCGCTACAGAGTAGGGACCGAGTGGCTCGGCAGCAGTTCTGCAGAAAAGGACCTAGGGGTTACAGTGGACGAGAAGCTGGACATGAGTCAACAGTGTGCCCTTGTTGCCAAGAAGGCCAATGGCATTTTGGGCTGTATAAGTAGGGGCATTGCCAGCAGATCGAGGGACGTGATCGTTCCCCTCTATTTGATATTGGTGAGGCCTCATCTGGAGTACTGTGTCCAGTTTTGGGCCCCCACACTACAGGAAAGATGTGGAAAAATTGGAAAGAGTCCAGCGGAGGGCAACAAAAATGATTAGGGGGCTGGAGCAAATGACTTATGAGGAGAGGCTGAGGGAACTGGGATGGTTTAGTCTGCGGAAGAGAAGAATGAGGGGGGATTTGATAGCTGCTTTCAACTCCCTGAAAGGGGGTTCCAAAGAGGATGGATCTAGACTGTTCTCAGTGGTAGCAGATGACAGAACGAGGAGTAATGGTCTCAAGTTGCAGTGGGGGAGGTTTAGGTTGGATATTAGGAAAAACTTTTTCACTGGGAGGGTGGTGAAACACTGGAATGCGTTACCTAGGGAGGTGGTAGAATCTCCTTCCTTAGAGGTTTTTAAGGTCAGGCTTGACAAAGCCCTGGCTGGGATGATTTAGTTGGGGTTGGTCCTGCTTTAAGCAGTGGGTTGGGCTAGATGACCTCTTGAGGTCCCTTCCAACCCTGATAGTCTGTGATTCTGTGACCTTTCAGGGGTGCTGAGCGAGGGCAGATGCGTGACTGTCTCTCTGGAGCAGATACACTGGCAGGGATGCTGCCAGCTGCTGGGAGCATCCCCTTCATCTCTGGAGAACCAGCCCAGGCAAACGGAGGCCAGGCTGGCGTCCTTAGTGCTCAAGTCCCTTTTGCTCAAATGTCAGGAGGCCTGCCTCATCTCCCTCCTCATCCCTGGTGCTTCCTGCTGTCTCCTCTGGGTTCCTGGTTAGCATGCCTCCCGTCTCCCTCCGCAAATAAAAAGCACCCCTCGGAGTGCCCCCCTGCAGTCTGCTCCCTGACGGGGACACGTGGGCAATGTGCCTTTAAGAATAGCAGCTGAGCCGTCGGAGCCCCCTCCCCCCTGTTAATTGTAACATTTTTCTCAGCCATGCTTTTCAGTCACATTCGCAGGCTGAGAGAGGGAGCCGCTCCTGCGCCTGGCTGGGTTTGAATGTGTTGTGCTGGCTGGCAGGCAGACCGGCTGGAGGGGATGAG
Source organism: Lepidochelys kempii (assembly GCF_965140285.1). Lineage (NCBI taxonomy): Eukaryota > Metazoa > Chordata > Testudines > Cheloniidae > Lepidochelys > Lepidochelys kempii. The sequence continues at coordinate 101,666,070 of NC_136388.1, read as the reverse complement.
GATGCTTTCGGCGGGGGCATGAGGACAGGATGGGGAGCTCGGTGGCCAGCCAGCTAGAGGAGAAGCATTTGTGCAAGGAGCCGGAGCCCAGTCAGTTGAAGCTCCAGTGATCCAAGGAAAGACTCGTCCAGTCCAATGTCTGACTCTGCCCGCTGCCCGGGCGCTGACGTGTGGGGGTGACACGCCAGGCAGGGCACCCCCGCCCCACCGCATGCAGGGGGCACCGGAGGGATCTGTGAGCACTGCTATTCCCAGCCTCTCCTCGATTGCTCCCTGGTTCCCGCGTATCCTGCCCCGAGGACACAGCGCTGCCCGTGGTGCGGGGCTGCCTGCCTGGCCAGGTAAGAAGTGGCTGCGATTAACTTGAGGCTTGTGCTACTTTGTGGATAACGCCTGATGCTTCTCCACTCAGGCTCCTCCATCCCGCCCCAGAGGAGTCTAGTGCCACTTGCTGCTCAGCGCCAAAGGGGGAGAGCGGTAGCTGCCAGGGCACAGGCCTCCAAAGGGTTAAGAGACTCTGTCCCTACTCCAGGGGTGTGAGTGAGAATTAGTCTGCAGAGGTACATGTGCAGCAGTCTCCTCGGCTGCGGCTGCAGTTTGGTGTGTGTGAAGAGCAGCTCTGCTTGCAGAAGATGCTCGCTTGGTGTGTCCGAAGCCCTGTGCATGGCAGCAGAGCCCTGGCCGTGCCAGCTGGGCTCGCTGTCTGAGGGGATTCCAGTCACCTGCCCACCCCAGCTTCTGAGAAGGTAGGTGCCATTCCCAGGGTAAGGGGCAGTGATCTTTGCTCAGTGCAGGCAGCGTCCCCCCGCACAGGGTAACGCACCTCCATAGATGTGGGAGAGGAGAGAGAAGGGTTTGGGGTTGTCGTCTAAACCTGGGAAGGGAGGGCTGGCAGTGTGGGTGGGGGGAGAGAGCCAGCACACCGAACAGCCCACCTGAGTTGCAAGCAAAGTGGTTGCACAAAACGAGAGTAAACTCGCTGGGGTCCCTGCACTGAACCTTTGGGCTGTTCTTCCTTCCTGGGGTGACCTTTGGGAGGGGGCAGGGAGAGCTGTAAAAGGGCAAGGTCGTGCCTGGGGACTAGGAGCAGGGCATGGGGCATGTGCAGGGCCCTTTGCTTTGCTGTCCCAGGCCGTGGCAAGGATGAAGGGGGCTGGTGGAGAGAGAAGCACAGAGGCAGGAGCAGTGTTGTTTTTGTGGTGTAAAATAAGATTTTTTTAAAGGGTGCCTTGGCTGCTAGTGCTTCTTCGGGGCTCAGGGCATTCTTGGCTCCCAGGTGTCAGTTTCTTCTCTCAGAAGAAGATAAACCTCTTTTAGACGGGCCGCTGGGCACAGGGGCTTTTATTGTCAGCTGTCTGTTCACCGCTGCTAACTGCTCTCCCACCCGGAACCTGTGGCTGAATTTTTGTTGCATTAACACCCCAGAGAGAGAAGCCACTTTCATCACATTTCCTGAGAGAGACTTTTTAGAAAGGTGCCGTCTTGGAAAGTGTCTAATGAAGTCAGTGACAACTGGTGCCATTCCTCCTTTCTCACCAGCTGCTGACGCACTTCAGGTTTGCCCAGAGGCACAAGTGAGGGGTTTAGTCTTCAAGGACTCAGCTGAATGGGAAGCCTTCTGGCTGAGTTTTCAAGCAAGTTCTCCCCCAGAAAAGCTGGGCTTTAGGATCTGATAGTGCGGGGAGGCTAGTTCCTATGACTGACCCATGTGCCCATGTTAATTAGCCTCAGAACACGCAGACACAGACCCTGCCGAGGAGAATTGGTCATGCATGTACGGACGCAATATCTGGGTTTTAAGCATGGATTGGAAATGGAAGTAGGCAGTGTATGATTATGTACTCCAAGCACACAGGGAGAATTCTGCAGGTTGCTGGCACTGCAGTTATCTTATGATAAGCAAACGCAACAGTGTCATTGGTGAGTAATATTTTCAGCATGTTTAATGTGGCAGAGTGAGTGTTTTTCGTAACAGCGCCCTTAAAGGCAGAAGTCTGACCTTCACCGCAATCTTTTTATGTGCTTTTGTGTGGTTAGGCTTCCTGACAGGAATGACTTCTTGCTTTAAACAGTTTGGACAGATCGCGTCTTCCTTCCTGAACTTCCCCAGCATCAGTGCGCAGTGCTCGAGTAAGTACTTGTGTACCTGCTTGGGACGGCTAGAAAGAGCTCATTAGTGACTGTAGGAGCAATTCTGCCGCAGCAAATGTAGGGAAGTAATATGGTTCTTTTGTGTGGGAGTGGAAGAAGATGTAGGGAGCTCACACAGAGGTCATGCACCCCAGAACTCTGCTCTGCAAGGTCTCTCTGCTCTTTGTAGCACAGGGTGAGGGGAGTTTTAGGGTCTGGAGTGGAGGATCAGGAGTGGGACAGGTAGATCTGCTGCTGTGTGAACCTGTCAGCCACTAGAGGAGTGATGCAGAAGCTGTGAGCAATGCTGCAGTGATGGCTATGAAGCAGCAACTCTGCTGGTTTGTGGCTTGGGAGAGAAGATGCCCAGTAACTCAAACAACGTGCTTGGGATGGGATTTGTCCCATAGCCAGCAGGTAATTATCTGACATTCTGCAGAAAAGGACCTAGGAGTTACAGTGGACGAGAAGCTGGAAATGAGTCAACAGTGTACCCTAGTTGCCAAGATGGCTAACGGCATTTTGGGCTGTATAAGTAGGGGCATTGCCAACAGATCGAGAGACGTGATCATTCCCCTCTATTCGACATTGGTGAGGCCTCATCTGGAGTACTGTGTCCAGTTTTGGGCCCCACACTACAAGAAGGATGTGGAAAAACTGGAAAGTGTCCAGCGGAGGGCAACAAACATTATTAGGGGGCTGGGGCACATGATTTATGAGGAGAGGCTGAGGGAACTGGGATTGTTTAGTCTGCGGAAGAGAAGAATGAAGGGGGATTTGATAGCTGCTTTCAACTCCCTGAAAGGGGGTTCCAAAGAGGCTGGATCTAGATTGTTCTCAGTGGTAGCAGATGACAGAACAAGGAGTAATGGTCTCAAGTTGCAGTGGGGGAGGTTTAGGTTGGATATTAGGGAAAAAAAATTTCACTAGGAGGGTGGTGAAACACTGGAATGCGTTACCTAGGGAGGTGGTGGAATCTCCTTCCTTAGATATTTTTAAAGTCAGGCTTGACAAAGCCCTGGCTGGGATGATTTAGTCGGGAATTGGTCCTGCTTTGAGCAGGGGGTTGGACTAGATGACCTCCTGAGGTCCCTTCCAACCCTCATATTCTATGATTCTATGATGACATAGGGCCTGATTCTCCTCTCATTGATGCTGGTGTAAGTCAGGAGGCACTATACTGAAAGCACTATACATACCAGAGTTACAGCAATGTAAAACAGGTGTAAATGAGACCAGAAGCTAGACTGGTCTCTAAAACATCATGAGCATTAAATAATCAAATTACCATTGTAATTGGATGCAGACAACACTGGAAAGATTATATGGTAGTCGTCACATTTACTGCTTATTACATGTAGACAGAATGGCAATTAGAGCTGGCTGAATTCTGCAAAATGTTCCTCACAAACATGCGTTTGAAATTCTAAACAAATTTGGTTCAACTGGCAGCTCTTCTGTGTTACTCTATGCCAGTATTTACTGCTGAGAATGTTTGTCAAAACAGCCAGTTTTTAAGCACAGGTTGGAGAATTGTCACAAGCAATGAATTTTGAATTTTCCAGTGTGGATATTTGCACTGCAATCCTGATTCTATGTGCTATGCTCATCCAATCAGGGAACAGAAACTAGCTATATGATCTAGAGCCATCATATCTAAAAGAGATTGCTTTTTGAATGCCAAGTTCTTGCACCAAACTTCTCATGAGTGGTCTATAGACCAAGAATTATCTGCAGAAATCACTTGGCAAATCATTTATTGAATAATGACTAAATCACGATCTGTTAAACAGATAATTAACAAATGCCAAAAGATTAATTTAATCTGTCAAAAAATTGCTATGGAATATTCCCCTAGTTCCCATGGTGAAATAAGCAGAAGATAATAATTATGTGATTGCAGTGTTTCAAAGGCAGCTCAATTCTGATTTGAATGCTTCTGCTACACCAGCCACAGGTGACCCAGAGGTCTGTTGTCCAGAAGCTGCTGAACCAAAGATAAAATATACCTTTCTGGTGATAGGTGAGAGGTCTTTGAATGAGTGTAATAGTGCAATTGAAATATACCCGGCTTTGTGCAGTTTGTAAAATGTGCACACACTAGGAGATAGAGTCAGACTCCTCTTAGTGATAGGGGATTAGTGTATATTATGCAAGGTGTTCTCATTTTACTGCATTCAGAGGATGATTGGAGATACCATTCTTGTTAGACAAAAAATGGAATCTGACGTTAGAGGTGAATTCAAAGAGCAATTTCCACTTAATATATATAGACATATAGCGGCAAATAGGAGGAAAGCTGCTTAAAGATTACTTTAATGATGAATCGTTATAGGGCTCTCACCAGGTTGAAAAGCAATAAAAGTCAAAATGAAGTGGTAGGATTTAAGTCAGATGGAAAATATATCGAAAAGCTCCTGTCTTATAGACACTCTACTTACACCACAGCAAAACAAAAGCATTGGGAAGTACAAGAGTATCATCAAGTGGCTCTTAACCTCAAAGATACGATGGCAGCTACTATCTATCATTTCTTCTTCCAGAAGGTTATTACCTTGCTTTGTCAGTAATTCTTAGTTTAAAGAAAACAATCAATCGATCCCAACAGATATGTCTCCTCTTTCAGCAGCAAATACTGTGTCATGTTCCTTTCCCCCTGCATGTTGCCAGTTTTATTACTTATTTTAATTAAATGCTGTGCTTTCCCAAAGTCCGATTATTTTGAACTATCATTCCAAACACACAGCTGATGCCAGCTGTATAACTGGGAGTCATTAACTGGTCATGGACCCATAGCTTTGCTGTAAAGTTGCAGTGGCATAAGTCCACATATCAGGCTACCTTTCTTCAGATGACATGGATTGTAATTGGTTTACTGTTGCTTAATGAAGGATGAATAGAAATGATGTGGTTCTCAGCTGTTGGGTCCCATGTTCTGTCCCCAGGTCAACACGCACTAGACAAATGACATTGTCTTTCATGTCCATTAAGTACAATCTTCTCTTCGTAAGTATTCTCTCAAATCTACAGTTTCTGCACAGAGGGTAAAGGGGAAATGTAGCAGAGAGAAGCTGTCGTGCATTGAAATCACCATTTATTTGTTATTCATGCAGTGTGAACGGAATGGATTTAGAATGTAGTTTATTTTATCTTCTAAAATGTTTCCACTTGAGGGCTACGGTCTGAGATTTCAGGCTGCGTAACGGGCATTTCACTTCCTTGTCTAGCCTGGTATCAAATGGACATTCCATTAGCACTTGACTCTCTCGGGGAATATCACAGGTGTTACAGGATTGGGTAACCCAGTTCCTGCGGGCCAATTTGTTACAGCTCTTAGGTGGCTGAAGCCTCAGCTGGTGTCCCACCTCCATCAGTGCTGTCATGAAAACCTGACTGCCTGTTCCATGGCAGTGACATCTGAAAGTACGGCCCTTTTGATTGTAGATCTAATTACATGGTATTGAAGGGCAGAAGGTGCTTTGCAGCTAAGGCTGTTCATTAGGCCATGACCCTGCAACAAGCTGAGTGCTTCCTGGGTGGGGCTGGGAATTCAGGGACTCAGCATCTTGCAGGATCAGGCTCTTCGAGTTACATACTCTTTCAGATCTTGAATGACCTCGTTAATTGATAGCATAAAATGTAGCCTTGCAGTCTGTGATGCCTATTCCCACCCTACCATCAAACAGCAGGCAGGCTTCCAGTTTCGGATCCTGGTATTGTCGTAACTATTGTACACAATTACATGAATAAACATCATAAATATGAACGTTCTTTGTCGAAAGTTAGTAAAATTTTCCTGGCTTACAATTCTTTTATGCTGAAATGGAGGTAGGTACCCCCTGCCAGCATGGAGATGAAGTTGAATACATATAATATTTGCTTTAGTGGCATTCACAGATCTCCCAGTCTCATCCTGCTTTTTATTCTGTATCTACTTGCTCATGTGGAAAACGCAAATTTTTCAAAGGAAGATACAGTAATAAAATCTGTGTTTCATGTAACAAGCTATCTCCTTTACCATTCCACCTACTAGGGACTCTGCTGGCAGTCTTCACTCAGACAAAGTTCTCATTGAATTCAAGATTATAGTTATTTTTGCACATGGGAGGGCTTCAGCATTTGGCCAGTGATGTCCCTCTTTGTCTTTCTGCAGCAGGAATAGCACAGAATTTTGTTAATGTGCCGTAAGTTCTAAACAGGCATTTATCTTCATGACTTTATAATAGTTACTGGTTGCTAAAGAGTTACAAAAAGTTACATAAAATGCTGAGTTAGAAGTTAGAGTTATTTGGATAATTAATATACAGCAGTTGTCCTTAAAAGTCATCATTTGCCAACAGTTAACATGCAACTGTTATCCAAGGTACCATAGTTTTATTAATTCTAATGGGACCAATGGTGGTCTCATTCATAAACTGCAGCTCTGTAGTTCCAATTCTGTTTTAGTATGAATCCTGTTTGGAAGAAGCTTTAATTTGTTGGTTTTTATGGTACCCAGTATGGCAGTAAAAGCACAGTCAAGTCCTGGAACACACACAGGAACATCTGTACCAAAGAAGACTCTGCCCATAATGATCTGCCTTTGTTATTTTTTATCCATAACCTTCCAGACTTTTCTAAGAGTGGGTTCAAATGTAAACACTAAAGTGAATCCATATATCTGGGTAAGTGTCAGGAGTACAATAAATATTGTGATGACGTTATTCAGAGATTTTAAAGATGGAAGGGACCGTTATGATCATCTAGTCTGACCTCCTGCCTACCATGGGTCTGAGAACTTCACCCATGTGATTCTTGCATGTCTCTTAGGAAAACATCCAATCTTGATGTAAAGACTCCAAACGACTGTGACTATACTCCCTCCCTAAGGAAGTTGTTTCAGGGCTTAATTTTCCCCGCAGTTTAAAAAGAAGGATTTATTTTTCAATTTGCATTTGTCTAGTGTCAGCCTTCAGTTGTTGGCTCTTGTTCTGCCTTTGTCTGCTAGATTAAAGTGCTCTCTGCTCTCAGGAACCTCCAGATGAAGTACTTATAGACTGTAATCAAGTCACCTCTCAACTATCTCTTTGTGTAACTAAATAGACTGAGCTCCTTTTATTTTTTATCTCACAGTAAGACATATTTTCCATAAGAACATAAGAACGGCCAGACTGGGTTAGACCAAAGGTCCATCTAGCCAGGTATCCTGTCTTCCAACAGTGGCCAGTGCCAGGTGCCCCAGAGGGAATGAACAGAACAGGTAATCATCAAGTGATCCACTCCCTGTCGCTCATTCCCAGCTTCTGGCTTCCAGACCTTGAATCATTCTTGCAGTACTTTTGTGGGCCCTCTCTGGTTTTTCAACTTCCTTTTTGAAGTGTGGACATCAAAACTGGAATCAGTATCCCCAGTAATGGTCTCACTAATGCTGTATACTGAAGTTATATCACTTCACTGTTCTCGTGCAATATTTCATCCGTTTGTATGTCCAAGGATAGTGTTTGCTGTTTTAGCGACAGCAGCGCTGTGGGTCCTCATGTTCGGCTGGTTATCTGCAATGACCACATAGTCCTTTTCAAAGTCACGGCTTTCCAGGATATGGTTGCCCCATGCTGTAAGTATGGCCTGCATTCGTTGTTCCCAGATACATGACCTTGCATTTGGCTTGGTTAAATGCATGTTGTTGGATTGTGCTTAGCTTACCAAGTGGTTCCGATCATTCTGTATCAATGAACCTATCCTTGCCTATATTACCACCTTGACCCATAGCGTTGGGCTGAGAATTCATCCCCGTGAACCCCATCCAGTGATGATTCCTCATGAACAATTACCTTGTACTGTCTATCAGTTAGTTCCTGAACCATTTGATGGGCACCATAGTGATTGTGCCTAGTGCTAATTTTTAATCTGTACGTTGTGCAGTTGTAAGAGAGGTGCACTGTGTGAACACAGCTGTCTTTGTCAACCAGTCGTGTAATGGTTTTGAAGAATCATGTCAGGATCATCTGATGGTGACTCATTTCCATAAAATCATGCAGGCTGATAGTTAATTATTTTATCACCCTTTAATTCTTTGACTGAGTCCTCAATCAGCTGTTCCACAATTTTGCCTGGGATTAATGTAAAGCTCCCTGGACTATAATTACCTAGGTCATCCTGCTTGTCCTTTGGCAGGATTGGTATGACGTTGGCTTTCTTCCAGTCCTGCTTTCAACAGCAGAGTCTTCAATGGTAAGCAGTGTGTGTGTGTGTATGTGTGTATAACACATCGATCCCTCTTCCTATCCATCATGCAGGCTCACACACAACTCCCTCCCCTTCCACGCAGCCTGTCATGAGATCCAGCTCCTGAAGCATCCCTCTTCATGGAGGGCTGATCCCCATGTGTATTCCACTGTGGCTATGCATGCACAGCCAATGCTGGGGTCGGAGAATTCTTGCAAGCAGTCCACTGGTCTGCACCTTTGCTCTGTCTGTGCCTCCATATGAGGAGATAAAGGGTGAAACAGCCCAACCCCTCTCCAGTTCTTTGGCTAAGGTCAAAACCTCCAGTGTCCAGAGCTTGGTCTTCCTTTTTCTCCCCACACTGCCACCTCCACCCCCAGGTACCCTGTTCCGAGTACTGGACTATGCCCAGGACTCCAGGCTTCAAAATCTGTCCTCCTTGCCCATGCTCCTCCTCTGTCAGCAACGACCATCAGCGTAGCCTGTACTGCCTGGGAGAAGGTGCCACTTGTTTCCCAATCGTACCCATGTGGGGCAGGAACTTTGCCTTAAGAGGCACCTAATGGAGAAGTTCATGAGGCCACAGTTGGACCCAGGCCAAGGGACCCCCCATACACATCGGCTTCACTCGGAAAGACGCATGTCTCCTGCTGTGAGGTCCGACTTAGGGACATGGGACTCTGCTCCCACAGATCCCACACTGGAGTCTTGTTGAGAGGGCAGGGAGCTTTCTCATCAACATGAGAGCAAACGCTCCTCTAAGTCCACTTCAAAGAAGATGGATCAACCCTGCCTAAGTCGTGAAAGTCTTTCTGCTCAGCCCATGGGAATTAAAACATCCTAAGTCTTGGGGTCATGACAAGAAAGCCCACAAATCCAGGGCTCTGTCGGTACCAGACCATGTTCCGGTGGCAATGGTGCCTCAGGTAACAACTAAACCTAAACTCTGGGAACCGATAGCATCACCAAAAGGCAACCATTGAGAGCCTCAGCCACTGATGAACTGCCTCTGCCTCGCCCGACTGTGGCACAAAAGGCTCCGGTTCCGTCAGTTCCGGTGGACAGGATCCCTCGCACTTCAGGGAGAGAGCAGTCCCTTACGCTCAGCCTGATGACAGCTTTTGCTCTCCTGGATCCCCTATCTCCATTGCCATCCGGTCCTTCCCTCACAGAGGAGGATGGGTGGTTTTCTCTACTTTGCTGCTGCAACCTGGGCTTGCTTGTCAAGGAGTTCTAGGGTCACTTGCAGGGCAGCCCCAGCTCTGTTCAAACACTGCAGGAGCCACATTATCTTTCCCAAATGAGCCCTCAAGCCTCCACTGCCACAGCATGGAGGGCAAGAGCCATGTGCGGGGTTTTCCCTTGCTGCCTGACCCTGGCAGTGGGAATCCTGTGGGCTCACCCCCGATCCCAGGCCTCGCCAAGGGCTGCTCTTACCCGCCTCTCTACTGCTGTGTCTTGAGTGCATGAATCTGCCTAATGGATTTCCCGGTATTGATGGAAGAGCACCTGGTGCTGTGCTCTCCTAGCGCCTGACTGAGACCAGCATCAGACTTCCCTATGAGTCATTCTGCTAGTGTATTTGCCCATGACCAGGGTGAGAGAGGACATGTTCCAGGCTCACATGAAATTAAAAAAGGGAGATCCCAGGTCAGTGAGGGCTGCTGCGATCTGTGTGACGAAATCCTGGTCCTACAGATCCCATGCACTCTGGAAGCCGTGTTTCTCGGTGCTGACAGTCAAAAGTCCTCATACTGCTAGCTGCCTCAACCACAAGTAGAAAACTACATCACAACAGCAGGGCAATTTTTCCTCTTATTTTGCAATTTCTTAAGCTAAGCGGGAGACTATTTTTGTAATAATCAGTAACCCATGAAACTGGGGTTAATGCACTCTAGCCTTTGTATTTGTTCATTGTAACACAAGTGCGCTAATATGTATGTATCCTTGGGTAATAATGAGTCAAATCCAAACCGCATATAAATAGAACCAGCCCAGAGAGTATAAATTCGTCCTGCTCTGCCATCCTTGGTAAAAGCAGGCTGCAATTTCAGTCTCTACAGCAGAAGAAAAAGATACACAGAAAAGGTGGAATTATAACTTCGGTTTATTTATATGGGGACTGATCCCAAGGCCACTGAAGTCCATTGAATTGTCTTTATTGTCAGCCCCATTGGGCCAAACTTTTCCAAATATTTAGATGCCTAAAGATGCCGATAGGTGCCCGGTGGCACTCAATGAGGCACCTCGCTCTCATTGATTTCAATGGAAGTTAGGCATCTAATCTACTTAGGTGCATTTGACAATCCCACTAGGTACCTATCTGCATGTTTAGGTGCCTAAATACCTTGGGAAATCTGGCCCATAGAGCTTAATGTGGTAGGCACTTTAGACAAGTCCGTATTCTGATCAGTTTACAATCTTGGGAATGCATTCTGCAAACATTCAGCCACTGCTCTGCTGTTACTTCCACAGAGTCCAAGTCAGGTCACTGGGACAAAACACAGGTAAATGTGTGCAGGATTGTGCCCTAGGCTTGGACGCAGCATGTCACATGATGGATTACAACAGAAGGGGAAGTCACAGAGCTACAGGAAGAGGTAGCTGTTCAGGTTTGTTCCCTGCACATCTTCATGGTTCTGATTTGGTTTATTTTATTCTATCAAATGTGAAGACTAAGAACAAATCAATTAAATTAAAAAAGGAGATCCCAGGTCAGTGAGGGCCGCTGCGATCAGTGTGACAAAATCCTGGGGGACGAAAGTATAAAAATGGATTTAAAATTAATCCAAAGACTAAATTAAAACTGTTGCAGTCAGCAGGGCTGTCTTTCATCAGGGGAATAGACCAAATAGGTGCGGGCTGCTGGGTAAATCCAAGGCCCAAACAGCTTAATTAGGGAGGTAATGTTGCTGACTTTGACCCTCTAACTCCACACTTAATATCCCTTTTCCATTTGGGTCTCTCTTTCCAGCACACCCCCAATTAAGCCTGAATTTAAAAAGTCAACCACACTTAAGGCAGTGAGATTTATTCCCTGGTGATGGTCAGATTTGCTGATAAAACATCGGAGGGGAAGAATTTTTAATTGAGTAATTTTATGCAACCTCATCTATCTTCATGATAGAAAGGTTTTTGTTTTGATTTGTTCTTTTTATTTTTATATCAGAAAAGTTTTGGAGAAATCCTTGAAACTTTTATCTCAAGAATAAAACAGAAAAGAATAATGGTAAATACGTCAACACTAATGCCAATAAAGTAATAGAAATTGAAGATAACAAAACATAGTGGGGCTCAATTCTTCTCTATTGGGTTTGTTCTGTTCGCTACAACGGGAGCATGATCAGACATTATTCAGAGCCCACTGAAGTCAGTAGGGCTCTTTCCACTGATTTGAATCAGGCTCTATGGAGTCTATGACATTTTAGCTAGTGCAGGATTTTTCCCTGGGGTATGTACTTCATCATGGTTACAAAACCAACCTGGATTAGAGGAGAAGTGAAGACAGCTATTAAAAAACCCCTCCCAATATATACCAAATAGAAGAAAGGGGAAGTTGGTAGTAATTAATATAAATCAAAAGCTAGGAATTGTAGAAAATTGATAAGGGATGCCAATGGATGCAGGGAGAAATCTGTGGGCAGCAGAGTTAAGAACGAAAAGAAGGATTTTTTAAAAAGTATATTACTAACAAAAAGAATCCTACCCATGATATTGGTGCATTACTAGACGGAAATGGTAGGCTGATCAATAATAATTCAGAAAAGGCAAAAGTGCTCAATAAATAATTCAGTTCTGTATTTGAGAAATACGCACAATGTCATCATATCATATAATGATGAAACAGTTTCCATTGCAAAATAAGTAACTCAGGACGTTAAGCAGCAGCTACTAAAGTTTAGTAAATTGGGGGAGTGGCCAATAAAGAAGAAGACATGTCGCTGATAGAGCGTGATCTGGATCACTCGGTAAAACAGGTGCAAGAAAACATATGAGTTTTAATACAGTCAAATGTAAAGTTACACATCTAGAAACAAAGAATGCAGACCATACCTACAGGATGGGCACTGTATCCTGGGAAGCAGGTACTCTGAAAGAGACTTGTTTGTCATGGTGTGTAATGAACATGAGCTCCCAGTATGCCACTGTGGCCGAAAGGACTAACGGATCCTTGGATGCATAAACAGTGGACTTGTAAGTGGGTGTGGAGAGGTTTATTTCCTCTGTATTTGGCACTTGTGCAACTGCTACTAGAATCCTGCATCCAGTTCTGGTGTTTGCAATGAAAGAAAAATGGAGATAAATTAGAGAGGGTTCAGAGAACAGCCACGAGAATGGGACAGAAAGTTGAAATGTTAAAAAGTAAAAGGTAGGCAAATAGTTTCCCTTCCAGGTTTAATATCCGCACATTTCATGTGGGGTTTTAGTGCCTCTGTCTGGTGGTGTTGAAGGTAATTACTGTTGTGTGAGGAAATCATATCAGACGGGAACTTGCTGGGATTCTAACCTTCTATCATATATAACAAACCATGGTTAAGAGAGAATTAAGGTTGCTGTGACAGAACAGTGCCTTACATAAGAACGGCCGTACTGGGTCCGACCAAAGGTCCATCTAGCCCAGTATCCTGTCTTCTGACAGTGTGTCCCAGAAGGAATGAACAGAACAGGTAATCATCAGGTGATCCATTCCCTGTCGCCCATTCCCAGCTTCTGGCAAACAGAGGCTAGGGACACCATCCCTACCCATCCTGGCTAATAGCCATTGATGGACCTATCCTCCATGAACTTATCTAATTCTTTTTTAAACCCTGTTATAGTCTTGGCCTTCACAACATCCTCTGGCAAGGAGTTCCACAGGTTGACTGTGCGTTGTGTGAAGAAATATTTCCTTTTGTTAGTTTTAAACCTGCTGCCTATTAATTTAATTGGGTGACCTCCTATCTCTTGTATTATGAGAAGGAGTAAATAACACTTCCTTATTTACTTTCTCCACACCAGTCATGATTTTATAGGCCTCAATCATATCCCCCCTTAGTCGTCTCTTTTCTAAGTTGAAAACTCCCAGTATTATTAATCTCTCCTCATATGGAAGCTGTTCCATACCCCTAATAATTTTTGTTGCCCTTTTCTGAACCTTTTCCAATTCCAATCTATCTTTTTTGAGATCTGCACCACATCTGCACACAGTATTCAAGCTATGGGCGTACCATGGATTTATAGAGAGGCAATGTGATATTTTCTGTCTTATTATTTATCCCTTTCTTAATGATGCCCAACATTCTGTTCAGTTTTTTGACTGCCACTGCACACTGAGTGGATGTTTTCAGAGAACTATCCACAACGACTCCAAGATCTCTTTCTTGAGTGGGAACAGCTAATTTAGACCCTTCTGCTTCTCATGCCCTTCCTCAGCGTGGGACTTCCAAAACCAGAGCTCAACTGTCAGAAAACCAGGAAATGCTAAAAGCTAATGTGTCCCTGCACATGCCCAATAAGAGCCTGAGTGTATATTTTTCAAAATGTTAACTGTTGTGATGTTGATTAGAGCATAGAATTGTAATGAAACACGATTGCTCCTTTGACTGAAAACATCTGGCAGTGGGAATATTGGGTGAGGTCCCTTTTTCAACCCAAGAATCAATACTTTTTCAAGACAAGGTGAAGTGTTTTAGTCTGTGTTGAATCCTGAAAATAACAGACCCCATTAACTGGAGATTTAAGCTGTTTTTCCCTGGCGGCTGCTGGCTGTAGTTTTTATGATCGTTCTCTTTTTATGTCTTCAATTTGTATTGATTTAGCTGGTGCCTGAGTCTGCGTGAGAAGGTTGTCTCACCTCAGGCGGCTGATTTAAATTTGTCCAAGTCTTTCGGGGGAGAGGGGGAAGATTTCTTTCCTTTCTTTCATCTCGCTCTCTCTGCTGCAGCAGGGCCGGTGCTGTGTTGCCTTCCCAGCTGCCGCAGTGACGTGCAGTTCTGGAGAGCAGGGGGAAGAGCAGTTATTGCCCTGTCTGGTGAATCGGCACTTGTGCAGTCCTCAAGGAGGCAGCATTTGCCTATTCTGCTGATGAAGGGCTAGGCTCCGTCTGCATGTGTGGGTCTCCAGTGCTGTCAGCAGAATTGGTTAATGATAAAGACTGTTTTTCCTGAGGAAAAGTAAAAGGTTTGTATTGTTGTCTTGGTAAAGGAGTTGGCTTGTTGATGAGCAGCATGTTTGGAGAGGCCGCAAGCACTGACTGCTGTCGACATGGTCTGTAGTACAAATCACTCTACCATCTTCCCCTGTGTGAGTGGGTCTCTGAGACACAACAGAACCTGTTAAGGAGTGTGTGCATCATGGGTTGAAAGGCTATTCCCACCTGAGTTCTAACCCCATGGCATGATGTTTGGACACGTGTTCCTTTTATTGTTTTTAATTGGTACCAAACATTTTGGATCCTTTTTCAAAACAAACCGGAATGTTTCAGGACTATCCATTCTGCCCGGTGCTGATTTCCTACTCTGGCACATAGCACCTCCACCCTTCCCGGGCTTGTTGAGGGTGCTTAGAACCTTGGGCTGAAAAGGTTTTAAATGAGTGAATGTTTTAATTATGAAAAATAATCATCAAACATTTATAGGAGTTTTCACATTGTCGGGGTCACTGGTTTTACATTATATCAGGAAACTTTGCGTTTCATTAATGGAGACAAAGTGCCATATGTAATTATTGGGTGGTGTCACCTAGCGAGCTATAATCAGTTTTTAAAGAACCTGGGAGGGTACGTAATGTGCAGGATGCTGGGGCATCATGCTAAGAAAGAGGTGTCTCGCACCTGAGTTAATTGTGCTGAAGAACATTTCCTTTACATTTTCAAGTATGTCTTATTCATCATGTTTTAGCACAGTGAGCGTGTGTGTGTTCAGTTGCGTGTCTGAATGAGAGTCGCGTTGGTCAATATCACGAGAATATGAATCCTCTTGAATGTCTTCAGGATGGTAGGTAAAACAAGAGGGCATGTCACGCTGAGATTCGTGCCCATCTCCTGAAGAGATGTTGAGTGTACATGGATTTCAGTTACCTGTGGTTGATGAGCAAGTCCTGTCATTCCAAATCAACTTCTGCTCCGGGAGGTGAGCTATGAGAAGTACGGTGACTAACTTTACACAAAGAGCCCCTGGGGAAAACAAACACGCATCGTTTTTGTGTGAGGCATTCTAATGCAGTTTTTGATTGCTATCCAATAAGTGTCACGTTCAGACTTAGCAAGCTGAGCTAATCATGCAATTCTAGTGATCTGCAGGTCATCATTTCTGGCTACGACTGAACAAAAGAACAGAACCTAATGCCAATGACAGAGTGAACCCTTTCTTACTGTTCACATAATGTTCTTCCGTGGAGGTCTCAGCATTCTCAGACAGCTTGAGAGACTCTCTTGATTTCAGCTAAGGCATAACCTGTCAACTGCATCATCACTGCTAGAACAACACTTGGTACAGTTTGAAAGTGGACTGACAGTGTTCTCTTACAATCTTGCAAAAGTCAAGAACAGCCTGCGGTGAGCCAAATGATCACAGTATTCTATCGCTCACTTGAAATGGGGAGTTTGGGTTTGTTTTTCGTTTTGAGACTTCTGGAGAAAAAGGTTTGTATCTGGAGATCAGCAGAATATTCTGTCACTAAGTGCTTCTCCCAGGCTTTTCCTTTTCATTGCTGGCTGGCTGAGGAAAGAAGAGGGAAAATATCAATCAGACAGTGAAATCCCTAATGGTTTGAAAATGCCGGGGTGTTGCAGTAGCTGTTGATCCCTGTGGAGATGGATGGCATGGAGGGGAAGCTTTAACACCGTTCTATCACTGTCTGGGATCGAGGAGGCTAGTCGAGGAAAGTTATTTCGGTGTTAAAGCTAAAGTAGAATAAAAAAGTGTAGTCTCACATTTTCCAATAGCACAGAAAGGGTCCCATTTCCTGCACAAGAGGCCATGTTTGTTGCTAGGAATGCAGACACTGCCTCTGGAAAAGCTGGAAGAAACAAATGACTACCAGAGATGAATGGTATCATAATTCCGTCATTCTTTTCTTTTATATAAGCCACTGCCATAGTGCAATACACAAGCCATGGCGATGAAGGCAGATCTCATTCTGAAAATATTTCAAGTTTTCAGTGGATTCTGGGGATCATGTAATTAGTTATTATCAGTTCTCTGGCTTTCAGAAAGGGCTGTTATCAATGCTGTATAGTTATAGGTTCTGTGGTTCAAGTCATAGCCTCTAAAGAACACAGTTGTTGGGCGAGTTCCCATTGTTGCAGTGTTTTTCAGGATTGAGTTTTGGAACAAAATGAAACTCATCATTTCAATGCAGTCTCTGCAGTTTGCCACAGTAGCTACAAAGTCAAACTTCCCACTGGATGGAGACTTCTTTGAGGATCGTTGTCACAGCCAAGGGCAGGCAACAAAGAAAGTTTGTCTGTGTGTTTACCAACTACCAACCATGTGACTTTTATGTTGCTGCTAGTTTGTTCATTATCTACCTAGGAATATCAGAGGAGAATGCCTCAAAACAGCTGTTATTTCTTGGACTAAAAGAATGGGTCGGATTGAGGTGAGTAATGCATCCTAAGTTGCTGGATGGCTCCTTAAATCAAAACACTGTGCTTTTGTGGAGAGGTGCATAAGAAGGAGTTGTATTGAACATATCTGCAGTATATGAGTATTCACACAGCTCTGCATACACTCCCCGAGTCCTGTCCCAGCATGCCCTGGGCTCCATGTAAAATCTGAAAAGGGTTCACTAGAGAAAGTTTCTTCTTTGGGTGTTCGGAAGGTGTCGTCAGCAGTCTGGAGAGGATGTCTCTGTAGGTTATTGCAACAAATGGTACTCTTACGTGACCAAAAGTGTTCTGAATGTGCTGCCAAAGGCATGAGGGAGAGAGAAGGCTACCACGACCATGTTATCCTTAGTACACAAACTTATCTCAAGTCTACGGCTGGAGAGCTGCTAGACCTGAAGAGCGAAGAGAATCCTTTCTACCACAAGCCAAGTGAAAACGCTCCACAGACTAGCAGCACCCTGCTTTGCCCTGCATTCAGAATACTGTCTAGAGACGCCAGCTTTGAAGGACCAGCTCCACGTTCTGTGTTTGTACAGGGCTGTGTGCATTGGAGCCCTGGTTCATGACGAGGGCTCCTAGGTGACACAGTAACACAAACGATGATGATAAACATGCCCTCTTCTGATTACCTGCTCTAAAATGCCCAAATGCAGTTCGGAAGGGAAACTGGGAGCCATAGTTTGACCTCACACGTGTCTTTGCTGAAATGATTTATTTCCTGATTTAGTCTTTGTGTGACAGGGTTTGGTTAGTGCTTATAACGAGAAAAAAGTCAATTAAAATCTCAGCTTTGGAGGCAAGAGCAAGAATCACCTGAGGGATTGTCATAGGGGGGCCCCCCTGGAGCGCCCTCCTGGAGCACAGTGGGCATGCCTGCTGCAATTTCCCTCCTTTAGAGTCCCCCAAAGGATAAATGTAGCTCTTTGGGGGTTCATGTATTACAAGAGTCCCATGCATATGAATCCACAATAAAACAAGTGCCAACACTAACGTCCAGAAACTCCCCCAGCATAGTCCTTACAGCATATGCAATGTACAATCCTGGTGTCCCACACCGTGCCCAGGATCTCCAGCCCAGCCCTGGCACCCTGCACCATGCCTCGGCCCCCTCACCACACTCCCAGCTCTCCGGTGCAGCCCCGGCATCCTGCACCCGTCCCAGCTCTCTGGTGCAGCTCTGGCCCCCTCACTGCGCCCTGGCACAACCCCAGTGTCCCTCACCCTGCCCCGACTCCCCAGCAGAGCCCTGGTGTCCCGTACCCCTCCCTGGCACACGGCGTCCCACACCCCAGCTCTCCGGCGCAGCCCTTTCCTGTCGTACCATCATAGCAACCCCACTCTTCCCAATGGGAATTCCACAGCCTCTGTGCCGGGAGCATCCCTCATGCCTCCAGCCTTCTCATGGTTCCTTTGGATCCATCCTTCCAGCCCTGGAGACATCAGCGAGGAAGTCCTCTGCTGCTCCCCTGCCTTCAGCCTTCTCTGACCTTGGCGACAGCTCTTCGGCTTAGCGCCAGTGGGTAACCCCTCTGCGGCTGCTCCGGCCTCCAGCCCTCTGGCCTTGGCTCTGTGGGGACCCCAGTCAGCAACCCCCTCCTGCTGCTTCCCTGCCTTCAGCCTTCCCCCAGGTTCCAAAACATAAGAATATAAGAACGGCCAGACTAGGTCAGACCAAAGGTCCATCCAGCCCAGTATCCTGTCTACCGACAGTGGCCAATGCCAGGTGTCCCAGAGGGAGTGAATCTAACCGGTAATGATCAAGTGATCTCTCTCTTGCCATCCACCTCCACCCTCTGACAGACAGAGGCTAGGGACACCATTCCTTACCCATCCTGGCTAACAGCCATTAATGGACTTAGCCTCCATGAATTTATCCAGTTCTCTTTTAAACAGAGTCTCCTAGCAAATTCCTCCCTCTTCCCAGCAAGGGCCTGCAAAGAGCTTTTTCTTGACTTTTCTTGACTTTTTCTGACTCTCAGCAGGACTTCCCTAAACTGGGTCTCTTTGTCGCCCTCTCTTCTTGTCTCTGGTTCTCCCTGGTCCTTCATAGCCCCCAGCTGCTGCACTTCTCTCTAAACTGGCCAGTTGGGAGCGCCCGCTCTGCCACGGGAGCGCACTGACAGCCCAGCCACCCTGTGACAGGGGTCTTGCCATAAACAGCTAAAATACTCCTTTTACAACCCCAGTGCACATGTCTGTCCTGGCTGCGTCTCACTTACATCTACAGAAGTTGTACGGATCCCTCAGTCCTGCTCTTGCTACAATCTAGCTAATTGCACCAAAAGAAGGCAGCCTGGACTTAAATGGGAGTTTTTCCTGCATAAGGGCTGTAGGATCAGATTTTAAATAGGGGTGGATATTGATGTCTTTGCGATCTGAGGAATAGATGGGTATGACTCACGGTGTCATAAATACTATTGCTATTAACTAAGCATCAAATCAGATGAAATTATATATCTGTCAGGGTTCTTCTCTCTAATAGCCTAACTTCAAAATAGAAAAGCTTCATTATGCAGTCTGAATTGCTAAACGTCCTCACTGGCCAGCTAGAGAGTTTCGTGCTCGTAATGTCACGATGATCGGGGTGGATCAGCATTAATATCCATGTCCCATTCCACGGGCATCCTCAGTGGTGCCACGTAAACAGCTTCCAGCAGCTCTCTCCCTTCATTCATTCCAGCTATGGCTGTTGTAATCAAAGAGAATATCAGTAGCAGATGAAAGCCTACTTTAATGATGCTGAGGCAGAAATACTAATTATCTTAAAGGGATTAGGAAGGGAAATGTTGTTTTAACTCCTGACAGATATTAATTATGACATGAATAGCCACTTTCCCTATATGTCTTTTCAGTAGGGAAAAAACACTGCACATCAGATGATGGAAAATACGGTATGGTGGCAGAATTGGCAGCCTTTTTGTAGTGGTCCTTGTACTGAGAGACATAATGTGGTTTTGAGTCTCTCTAACATAGGTTATTTGCATCTAAATATGTGTGTTAAGTTTGTTAGATGTAGTCAAGGTCTGTTTATTATCACTATGAGGAATTGTGTTCTCTATTGGTTTATACTGATTTGTATTAGTTTTAAAAGAGCTGCTCACAGTGCTTTAGATAATACATGAAGGGTGATACGTAAAAACCTCAAAGACCTGACACATTAACTCTGATATAGGAACTGCCAGACTGAATCAGACCTGAGGGCCATCAGGTCCAGTGTCCTGTCTCCGGACGTAGCATAGGAAGGTGCAAGAACCCTGCAGCAGTGGATGTGGGATAATCTGCCCCCAGCATTAGGTCTCCTCCTTGTCCCCACTAGTTAGATATTGGCTTATAAAATGGTGTGGGAGGAGAATGGAGTTTGGTGCATTAGACATGTAGATGCACATGCATGGGCAAGGGGTGCCGTCGCACACACAGGGGCAGCACTGAAGAATGCATGGAGAGCAGGTTACTGGGGAGAAGATAGGAGAGAGGATGTGGAAGTGCCTAGAGAAACTGAGTTGTGGTGGAAGGGAGGGGAGCAAAGAGATACGAAGGGAGCAAAGTTGGACTTTTTTTCCTCTCTCTCTCTTTTTATGCTGCTTTGTGGCTGCCATTTACATATGTAAAATTTGAAAAGGAAATAATCAGCGTGAAATCTGGTTGGTTTAAAAATGAGTTAAAGGTCGTTTCAGGTATGACAGCTGCCCTGGAGTCCCCCAGTGAATTTTTGACAGGTTTCAGAGTAGCAGCCCTGTTAGTCTGTATTTGCAAAAAGAAAAGGAGTACTTGTGGCACTTTAGAGACTAACACATTTATTTGAGCATAAGCTTTCGTGAGCTACAGCTCACTTCATCGGATGCACTCAGTGGAAAATACAGTGGGGAGATTTATATACACAGAGAACATGAAACAATCAGTGTTGTTATACACACCGTAAGGAGAGTGATCACTTAAGATGAGCTAATACCAGCAGGAGAGCGGGGTGGGGGGAACCTTTTGTAGTGATAATCAAGGTGGGCTATTTCCAGCAGTTGACAAGAACGTCTGAGGAACAAACACGGGGAAATAGTTTTACTTTGTGTAATGATCCATCCACTCCCAGTCTCTATTCAAGCCTAAGTTAATTGTATCAAGTTTGCAAATTAATTCCAATTCAGCAGTCTCTCGTTGGAGTCTGTTTTTGAAGTCTTTCTGTTGAAATATTGCGACTTTTAGGTCTGTAATCAAGTGACCAGAGAGATTGAAGTGTTCTCCGACTGGTTTATGAATGTTATAATTCTTGATATCTGATTTGTGTCCATTTATTCTTTTACGTAAAGACTGTCCAGTTTGACCAACGTACATGGCAGAGGGGCATTGCTGACACATGATGGCATATATCACATTGGTGGATGTGCAGGTGAACGAGCCTCTGATAGTGTGGCTGATGTGATTAGGCCCTATGATGGTGTCCCCTGAATAGATATGTGGACACAGTTGGCAACGGGCTTTGTTGCAAGGATAGGTTCCTGGGTTAGTGGTTCTGTTGTGTGGTGTGTGGTTGCTGGTGAGTATTTGCTTCAGGTTGGGGGGCTGTCTGTAAGCAAGGACTGGCCTGTCTCCCAAGATCTGTGAGAGTGATGGGTCGTCCTTCAGGATAGGTTGTAGATCCTTGATGATGCGTTGGAGAGGTTTCAGTTGGGGGCTGAAGGTGATGGCTTGTGGCGTTCTGTTATTTTCTTTGTTGGGCCTGTCCTGTAGTAGGTGACTTCTGGGTACTCTTCTGGCTCTGTCAGTCTGTTTCTTCACTTCAGCAGGTGGGTATTGTAGTTGTAAGAATGCTTGATAGAGATTTTGTAGGTGTTTGTCTCTGTCTGAGGGGTTGGAGCAAATGCGGTTGTATCGTAGAGCTTGGCTGTAGACGATGGATCGTGTGGTGTGGTCTGGGTGAAAGCTGGAGGCATGTAGGTAGGAATAGTGGTCAGTAGGTTTCCAGTATAGGGTGGTGTTTATGTGACCATCGCTTATTAGCACCGTAGTGTCCAGGAAGTGGATCTCTTGCGTGGACTGGACCAGGCTGAGGTTGATGGTGGGATGGAAATTGTTGAAATCATGGTGGAATTCCTCAAGGGCTTCTTTTCCATGGGTCCAGATGATGAAGACATCATCAATGTAGCGCAAGTAGAGTAGGGGCTTTAGGGGACGAGAGCTGAGGAAGCGTTGTTCTAAATCAGCCATAAAAATGTTGGCATCCTGTGGGGCCATTCGGGTTCCCATAGCAGTGCCGCTGATCTGAAGGTATACATTGTCCCCAAATGTGAAGTAGCTATGGGTAAGGACAAAGTCACAAAGTTCAGCCACCAGGTTTACTGTGACATTATCGGGGATACTGTTCCTGACGGCTTGTAGTCCATCTTTGTGTGGAATGTTGGTGTAGAGGGCTTCTACATCCATAGTGGCCAGGATGGTGTTATCAGGAAGATCACCGATGGATTGTAGTTTCCTCAGGAAGTCAGTGGTGTCTCGAAGGTAGCTGGGAGTGCTGGTAGCGTAGGGCCTGAGGAGGGAGTCTACATAGCCAGACAATCCTGCTGTTAGGGTGCCAATGCCTGAGATGATGGGGCGCCCAGGATTTCCAGGTTTATGGATCTTAGGTAGTAGATAGAATATCCCAGGTCGGGGTTCCAGGGGTGTGTCTGTGCGGATTTCTTCTTGTGCTTTTTCAGGGAGTTTCTTGAGCAAATGGTGTAGTTTCTTTTGGTAACCCTCAGTGGGATCAGAGGGTAATGGCTTGTAGAAAGTGGTGTTGGAGAGCTGATGAGCAGCCTCTTGTTCATATTCCGACCTATTCATGATGACGACAGCACCTCCTTTGTCAGCCTTTTTGATTATGATGTCAGAGAATTTTTGACATCTGAATCACCCTTTTGTATTTTAACAAGTGTTTTCTATCCTCTGTGCTGTGTGAAAGGGCAAACTGATGGAGAATACAAGGAAAACCATGGAAGTGACTGTATGCAAAGTGCTGAACCAATAGAAAACAGACGTTTTGACATTATCGGTATGTCTGCTACAAGCCAGGACAACTGTTTTACCAATGGGACCTAGGCAAAGGGCAGACTGGCCCCATTGAAGTCAGTGGGAGTTTGGTCATTGATTTCATCGGAGCTGGCATTTCACCCAAAGTGTCTGCAAAGCTGACAGACTAAGGAAGGCACCCCATAACGTCAGCAAGATCCCAGATTACATGGGCTGTCCCTACAGATCACAAAGTGTTTTCTTGTGAAAGAGCCGGAGCATGATTAGCTGGTCCCCATGGTTCCTTCCTGATGATTTTACATGCTGGCAAATGGAACGGCCTGAGGCAAGTCTCGCTCTTGTCCAGTGCTGCTGAAACCAGGGGGGGCTGCCTGGGTGTTACTGGCGGCACCTCACTCATCAGCTGTATTTTGTTGTGGGGTAGAGAACAGATACTGCTGAGACAGGGACTCACCGGACTCCAGGACATTTTCCGCATGCTGTGGGAATTCCAGTTGTGCTCTCCTGGTTTCTGAGGTAGGGAGCTCGCCAACCTTTTTACTCTGTGTCATGGGAAAAAAAGAAAAGGTGATGTTACTCAAATGAAATGCTGGTGCCATTGAGCTCATTTCTGCACTCAGCTGAGTGCACTTTACCCATGGCTTTGCTGGGAGTTGCACAATTGTACTTGGGGGCTTGACATGGCCTCTGAACGCAAGGGAAAGACTGCCATTTACCTCCGTCTGGGACCTGGCTCAGGCTTCAAGGGCAGGGCAGGGATGGGCTTGTACGGGATCATGTTGCCTGGAAGCAGGTGGGAAGGAAAGACAGGAGTATTGCCATCAGGGAATGGCATATCCAATTCTTGGGTTTCCTAAGCATCGCTTTCCATGGTCTGACAGCGGTAACAGCTCTATGACACGACTGCAGAAAGCCCCTTGACTTTGTACATGAGTTCTGCATCTTACAGCTGGACTGGTTTTTACTTCACCTCTCTTGGGTGATGGCTCTCCAACAAAGCAAAGCTATTTGCCATTGATTTTCTATAAAAAATAAAGCAATTTATTCTCCAATTTATTCCATAGCAATGTGTGGTCATTAGCTTTTATTTCATCATACAGATTGGGATCAGCACTGGCCTTACACCCTTTCCATAGTGTCTGTCAGGTTTTTTACTTATTGCATGAAATTAAAACAGAGGGTTTTATTTGGTGCAGCTGCCGCATTCATGTTGCCAAGCACCAGCCCCCTCATTCCAAAGGATAAAGCAGGCCTGCACTGACAGGGCAAGAGAATCAGAAAATCAGTCCACAGGTGCTAGCTTGCTGTCATTTAGGGGCTGCTTCTCCCACAGGATGGTCTGTGGAGCTCTTACTGGCTCTTGGTGCAGAGTGCTGGAAGGTCAAGAATTGACCTCAATATGTATTTCTTGCCACGGGCAAAGGGTGGGTGGTAGGTGGGGGAGTGATACCTGAATGGGGTCCAACATCCCTCCCCCCAATTCTGAAGTGAGAGACCCTTTTCTAGAGCTGCTTCTTGAGGTCTGATGGAAAGCCCATTGAAATCAGTGCAAAGAGTCCCATACGTTTTATACAGCCCTGCCCACAGGTATATATCTAGGAACAAAGAATGTAGGTCACATTTGCAGGATGGGAATTATATTCTAGAATGTGGTGACTCTGAAAAGGACTTGGGGATCATGGAGAAAAACAACTGAACACAACCTCTCAGTGATATGTGGTTGCTAAGAGAGCTAATATGATCCTTGGATGTATAAACAGGGAATATTCTGGAGGAGCAGGGATGTGGAATTGCTCTGTATGCAGCATTGATGAGACTATTAGTGGATACGGTGTCCAGGTCTGATGTCTACACATCAAAAAGGACGTTGACAAACTGGAAAGGGTTCAGAAAAGACCAACGAGAAAGACTGGAGGTCTGAAAAATATGCCTTATAATGAGAGACTGAAGAAGCTCTATTTAGTTTAAAAAAAATTAAGAGATGACTTGCCCACAGTCTGTAAGTACCTACACGAGGAGGAGAATTATGATAGAGGGATCTTCAGTCTAGCAGACAAAGGCAGAACAACATGATTCAATGGTTGGAAGCTGAAGCTAGACCTATTAAGACTAGGAATAAGGTACACATTTTTGTCAGTGGGGATCATCAACCAGCATGTTACCTAGACACATGGTGGATTCTGCATCACCTGAAGACTGTAAATTAAGATCAGATGTCTTTCTAAAAGAGAAGTTCCAGCTCATTCAGAAGTTATGGGCTTGATGCAGGAATCCCTGGATCATAGGATCATAAAATATAAGGGTTGGAAGGGACCTCAGGAGGTCATCTAGTCCAACCTCCTGCTCAAAGCAGGACCAATCCCCAACTAAATCATCCCAGCCAGGGCTTTGTCAAGCTTGACCTTAAAAAACTCAAAGGAAGGAGTTTCCACCACCTCCCTAGGTAACGCATTCCAGTGCTTCACCACCCTCCTAGTGAAAAAGTTTTTCCTAGTATCCAACCTAAACCTCCCCCGCTGCAACATGAGACCACTACTCATGAAATTCTCCGGCCTGTGCTATGCAGGAGGTCAGATGTGAGAAGGTTAGAATGGCTCCTTCTGGCCTTAAAATCTGTGTTTCTATGAATCATTGACTTGGATGGGCTTTGGAGCAGATCCATGAAGACCAAAATCATGTAATTCTATGGTGCCATGGTACTCTGCTCTGGACCCCATAGTACAGGATTGCTCTAATACACGGTGATTAAAGGGACATTGTCTGCTTGTATTATTATATATTAACTAATATTTTAAATATTCATCTTCTGATAGAGCAGCCTTTAAACAGAATGCCTTGAATTTTTAAATATTTCTTTAAAAAACTGTATAAATGTTTTGATGTCTTTCTTATATTTAAAAAGGTCTCTTTGAAAGAGAGAAAGTGACTAGCTAACCAACTCTACAGGGGAAACAGTCAAACCGACTGTCCTGGTGAAGTGCACAAAGTGAATGAGAAAAAAGGTGTTTGGGTTTTTTTTTGCTGACTTCTTTGAGCTGTAGCAATCTTAAGGGTTGTTGGTAACTTCAGAATGTACATAAATTGACAGAGAGAAATAGGACGGTTCAAGTCGATGATATCCCTATAAAGGACAATTCGCTATCAGAATCCTAGGTGAAAAGGAGGATTTGGGATGTAGAAATGGATTGTAACATCACAATTTTGTGGTTACAAGTGCCATTTTGCTTTGTTTTTACCATAAAAAACTTAACTATGGTAGAAGACTGAATGCGCCTAAGGATATTGTATGCATTAGAGTCCTTTCTTCTCCATAAGCCTGGTTCATTTTCCAGTCACTCCCATGAAGTGACTCCCATAAAGTGCCTAGTTGAAACCACAGTCAGAGCAGGATTTTGCATCTAGTTCTGCACAAATGGGTCCTTGTGCCTGGCCATGCAGGATCAACTGTAGGCTCAGAGCCTTCATTAATTAAAAAAAATAGTGTCATATTTTGGAAGAACAAACTAAGCCTGATTTAAAAACTAAAAATTCCCAGGGCAGGTTGGGTTGCATTCTGGCTACTTAGGAGATTTTCGAATTCACAGTAAATAGGTGCATCGCACTGGAAGAAAGAGTTTATGGGTCACAATGACAAAGTCACAAAATCAAACAAATGACATTTTAATGGCAAACAGAATCACACTTTTGGGAGATACTGATGACCCTATTTTACCCTGATTTCGCCAGTTGGAAATGTTTCACCAGCATTAATGATCTTTGTGACACCCCAGTGTGGCTGGTGCTGTGCTCAAAAAAGCCTATGACAGGTTTCAGAGTAACAGCCGTGTTAGTCTGTCCTCACAAAAAGAAAAGGAGTACTTGTGGCACCTTAGAGACTAACCAACTTATTTGAGCATAAGCTTTCGTGAGCTACAGCTCACTTATGTTATTTTACACATGAATTACACATACATAGAATTCAGGGGTCACAGGTTTTCCATTAAATTGTGGGTTACAGGGAAAAGAATAAACAAAGCATGAGACAGAATAAAGAAACAAGCAGCTCATCAGATTAAAAAAATACAACATGCAGTCAACAACACCATTGTTTCCAAATGAGCTACCAAAGAAATGCTGCAAAAGAATGACTTGGATGGAAATTAACTTTAAAAAGGGCGGGGGACAGAAGAGGGTATTACTGAATTAAAAACAAATCGAAAGGAGCATGAAATCTGAACACAAAGGTGATTACAAAGCAGTGCCCAGTGTAATCTGGAGAGGAAAAACAATTATATAATTTTAAAGGTGGCAGCGGCCTGAACAAAACTGTAATGCCTGAAAACATGATTCTGCTGGTGCTGCTCAGAGAGCAAGTGAACAATGTTTGCTGGAATTGTTTTTTGGTTTACGTCCGAACACAAACTCCCGCCCCCCCCCCCATTATGGCTCTGAATTTCCAGTGAGAAATGTCAGTTCCTTCCATCTTGCTCAGCTTAATTCTTTGATGGCTGAAATCACTCTGGTTATTGTTTTTTCTGAAGTAATAATTCTAGGTGGGCTGAGGAGATGGTATCTGGAGTCAAGGCTGGCACATTAGTGTTTGATGTTTGGTTTAGAGGCTGAAGAAAAGTTGGGATTCTGCTATTGACTTGGGTTTGACTGTATCAAATCCTTGGGAACCACTTTTGAGATTTCCATAGAAAATGATGGATATATCAAAGACCTATTGTTATTTGTCTAATTAGGGGTAAACTGATTTTTCTAAGGTATTGATTATTTGAAATTTGGAAATTTTCCTCCAAATTTTGTTTTTCCAAAATTCCAAATTTTTGAAACCTTGGGTGCACTCCCCGATCCACTTGGGTAGAGGGTTTATTCGTTTAGAATTAATAATGTCCTGTTCCCAGGAGATTTCAGCTTCACCTGAACTGGGATTTTAAAGTGGGCTCCTTCTGATGTGGGGTCTGACACACAACTATAGGGTGGATGCAGATCTGAGGCTAGCAACCTTTAAGGCACAATGCAAAACACATGTATTTTGTTAGCCCTGGAGTCATTACTTTTATTCTTTTGCTGGGTTTTGTATGTTAATTTTTATGATCAAAGCATCTGGCTGTTACAGCAGTAGTTGCTGTAGAAATCAGTAAAATAATATCTTTCCTGGGCCTTATGTTGCAATATATTTGTCCTCTATTTTCCCTTTTCCATAGACTTATGGAACCCAAATACGCATGCGGTTGGTTTTGTTGTTCATAAGTTGCTGTTCTGTCCAAGAAACTATCAGTAGCAAATGTATTGACACTGTCAAGAGCAAGAATTTCTCATCAGTGCCAGTTACTGAAATGAAGAGTCTGAATGGTCTTTAAAAACCACCCACGCCAGAACTTCAGAACGTAGGTAGAAAGAATGGCTCTGGGCTGAAATCTAGCATAGTAGAAATCTTTTTCTATCAGTGAGCAGATTTATTATACAGAACTGGAGAAGGAAAAGCATTCTTGATTCATAAAAGTGCATTATTGCTAACGTAAAATAGCTCCAACCCTTTTTTTTTTTTACTTTAAACGAGGGCTGTGTTTATTTTAAAACAAACAAACCTATGCAGGTCACTGCTCCCCTGTGCAAGTGAATCATTGTTGATATGATTTTTAAAAAAACATTTAATAGTCAGAATTCATATTTTCCTTTAACAACAGGTTAGTGGATATCTATTCGGAGAGCACTGCCATACGGCAGATCCAAGGTTTAAACTTGCAGTGTCTGTTTTCCTAATGCAGCAGGAGAGCTGTTCCTGTGCTGAGTATCCTCTGAATAATTCCCGGTATTGATTCAAAATAGTTAGGTGCTTTCATGCAGGATCGTCTGTGATAAACAGTCCGTGTAATAATGAGAGCCATTAGAACCGCTCTGCGGCAAGCCCAGCGGCTGGCAATCCACTGACTGAACAGTGAAGGCTGTTGCGTGACTTATATCACCAGAGTGTCACGCTCGTTCTGTGACTGTGAGCTGCTGTAACCGTATCTTTTGTACCACCAGGCCAGGCATGTTGGCAGCAGCTTTCCAGGGAGTCAGAGTTAGGGCAGTATTCTTTGGTCTACTTAGAGCTGTGTGAATCCAGCTCTTCTTTTTAATGAAAAGTTGCATTAAATATTAGTGGTTTCATATCAAAATCTCATCCGTTAAATGTCACTTGCCTGTGAAATCGATAAAATGGCCTTTCCATGTTAAAAATATGACATTTTGAGCACACGAGTTTTGAAGCCACTTATGTTTGTGAGTGTGCCAATTATTTTGCTTGGAAATTGGTCATTTTCACTGAAAAATTGCCCATTTTACAGCTAATAATTCAAGAAATGTAGTGTTTCCCCCCACAACTTGAGCTTGATGTTGTTTGTAATTAAATGCTGAATAATATTAAAATAAAACTCTAGTTTAGTCTTTATTTATATTGTATGTTGCTCACTTCCTGTGATCTACTTAGTAAATGCTACTACCTGATGCCTGGTTAAAAAAAACACTGTATAAAATACACAAAGCAGCAGATGCCTTGTTTAGTACACAGAGTTGGCCCTAAAGCCTTTAAACACAAGTGTCAGCTGTATCAACCCAAGTACCTTGCAGGAGAAGGGAGAGGGTGTTGCCAACACATTTCGTGTGAGAAGAAACACAGAGTTACCACAGTGGGGTTGTGGTTTAATAGGTGCTGTGTCCGTGTTTACAAAAATGTCCGAAGCTGTCGCAAAAACTTCCATTTGTCTCGCCTAAGGGTGGAGAGAACAAGTGTCCAGGAGAGCAGAGACTGACTGTGCGGGAGGTTTTCTGTGAATATGGTCCAACACTGCGTCAATACTGATGACAAACACAAGCGTGGGTTATAATCCTGACAGACCGTAAATTACAGCTGCAGTTTGGGTTTGAGTCTAAGTGCTTTTGCATTTAATTTAATAAATTGACAGTCTCTCTGGCATATCAGAATTGCCCAGATGTTAAAGGTTCTGTTCTCCTCTGACTACTAAGCTACCCAGTGCTGGAAGGCTCCTCCGTGGCTGTCGTCACAGACCCATTTGGGGTGTCCAGACCCCCTGCTGATGCAGGCATTGGGGTATCTCGTAGGACCTGGTTTGTTGCCCCAGCACCCAGCCTTACCTGGTCCCCCGCACTCCATTCCCCCCACCAGCCTCACCCAGCTCCTCCCAGTCTCTCGCCCTAGGGGCTGCAGTGGCAGAGACGGTGCTGGACACCTGGTCACCCTGTCCCCACGCCCAACACCTGCCCTCACACACAGCAGCAGGCCTGAGCCAGCCCTATTTAGTTGATCAAAGAGACAGTTCAAAGGGGATGTGATTACAATGGATAATTGGACACAATTATTGGGAGGCGATTTCTGATCAGAGAGGGTCCCTTTTGTCTAGCAGACAAAGGCAGAACAAGTTCTGATGGCTGGAAGTTGGAGCTACGTACCTTCAAACTGGAAATCAGGAGCATATGTTTAGCAATGAGGGAATTAACCAGTGGAACAGCTTACCAAGGAATGTGGTGGATTCTCCACCACTTGGAGTCTTTAAGTCCAAGATTGGCTGCCTCTTTCTGAAAGGTCTGCTCTGGCGTGACTGGAAGTTCAGAGCTTGCTGAAGGGATTGCTGGGTCAGGTTGTGGGCCCAGTGTTATCAGGAGGCCAGTCCTCGTGGTCAGACTGGTTTCTGCTGCCCTTAAACTATAAGAATATGAATTCTAATGGGAGGAACATGTCAAGGGTCTGTGATGCTGGGCTACCCGGGGAAGGGTGTCTAGATTGTTTTGGGGGTGAAAGCTGGCAACATCATTCTTTGCCTAAAAACCCCAGGGGGTCTGGTGCTGCAGATCAAGGGAACAGTTGGCTTCACAAGAGCTGAGAAATATAGCCCTGAAAATATATGGTTTCAATGGTTCATTTTCAACGTCTGGCCAAAATTCAGCTGATCTGATCAGTTTGTGTACAATATCTGCTAATGGAATAGCTGCAGTTTGTCGGGAAGATTGTGCTGGCCGTAGTAATTTACTAGCACGTTTCTCCTTTAGCTGTTCCCTGCCATTTGCTTCTCCTGCAGTGACGTCTCTCCGACACACCTTTCTTCACTTGCTCGGAAGTTTGGTTTCATGCCCCAAAGAACCAGAAATTGCTAATTGAACTATTTCCACTACCAAGGGGCTGAATAACCCCATGCTGGGAAGTAAAGGAGATATGTGAAATGCACTTATTCCATTATATCACATCCTCCGATTATTAACTATGACAAAGTTTGTATTAAACTCAGCAGTGAATCGAGCTCTGATTCACACTGCAGCAATGCCAAGGCTGTGTATTCCATTGGTTGTACTAAGGAAACAATACTATTGTGAGTCACTGTGATAATTGGGCATGCCAATTTACCTTAATGGTGAGCTCAACTGTGAAAGGTGACAGTTCATAAATTGTCACAATAATGGTGAAGGGAAAAGGTGCAAAAGACGGACTGGTTTTGAACAAACAAAAAGGTCTCCTGACATACAACTCAAGGGTTGTGTTAAGATCATGCCAGGCAAATGAGAAGTGTGGGCCTGGAAACCAGTGTGTTAAAATTGATGTGTTGGAAATTAGGCCTGATTGGTGGACGGAATAATGAGAGATGGGCTATTCCTCCATCACTCCCTTCTGGTGTCCTTAAAATAAAAGACCTGGGGTGGGGAGAAGAGAAAGCAGGTGGAGATGCTGGCTGATGGAAAGAGATTGAAGGAGCGAGCTTCACCATCCTGGCTACCACCCTGCTGCCTCCTGAAACCGTGGAATCTACGGTAACCTCATCAGATCATCTTCCATTGATGAACTCCTAGATTTCCATCACAACATCAACAACCATGGCCCATCCATTTAACTCTCTCGAGAACACTCTTCCACTAGCATCAACTTCCTGGACACCATGATCAGCTTCAGCAATGGAACCCATCAGATAACTATCTAAGGGCAACCCACGGATCACTGCACCTACCTTCATAGATCCAGTAACCACTCCAAACACATGAAGAAATCTGTTATCTACAGCCAGGCACTCCTATACCACATAATAGGCTCTGAGGAGAAAGTCTGGGATATACACCTTAACTCACTGAAAACTGCCTTCACCAAGACAAGGACATTCCACCTGGGAAGTAGATCACATTATGGAATGGTCCACCCAAATACCCTGAGAGAACCTGCTTCAATACAGAAATAATACTCTCTCCAATCACACACATCTAGTTGTCATCTGCCACCCCACACTGGAAGCCATACGGGGTATCATCAAACAATTACAACATGGGGGCCACATCCTGACAGAAATGTTTCCTGAACCCCCTCTTCTGACCTTCAAACAACCCCCCAGTCTCTCCAAGCTCATCATCAGAAGCAAGCTCTCCACAGTCCAGGAGACACCAACTCAAAGCAGTGCCAGACCCTGCCAGAACAACAGATGCAAAACCTGAAGACACATCTCCACTTCTACAATGATCAACAACCCCCACAACACACCTTTCAAGATCCATGGTCCTACACGTGCCTATCCCAACATGTGGTGTACCTCATCCAGTGCACTCAATGTCCCAATAAAAACTATGTGGGTGAAACCCGACAATCACTATGCTCTCGAATGAGCTCTCACAGGAAAATGATAAAAGGCAAAAACACCCTGTCACCTGTGGGTGAGCACTTTTCCCAAAGCAATCACTCTACATCTGACCTCTCAGTCCTCATCCTCCAGGGAAATCTGCACAACACCTTCAAAAGATGACCCTGGGAGCTTAAATTCATAACTTAGCTCGACACTAAAAATCATGGACTGAATTGAGACACTGGATTTATGGCTTATTACAACAATCTATAACCTACTACCCCCTAGCTTTTTCTCTCCTTGTCCCCCTATGACTGGAAGGGTATTAACAGGCCACTTCACCTTGAATGAGCCCCTGAAATACGTGCTAACTATTTATGCTAAACAGTCTGTCCCACCTTGTGTTTAGCCGTGGCACTCTGAGTCCATTTCCAGACCCGAAGAAGAGTTTTGTGGAAGCTTGAAAGCTTGTCTCTCTCACCAATAGAAGTTGGTCCATTAGAAGGTATTATGTCACCTGCCTTGTCTCTCTAATTACCCAGTACTTCACATTGCAATTGCTTTAACAGGTTTCCCTTCTTTTTTCAATCTTTAATAAAAGGTTTAAAAGGATTTGTAATGGTGTGTTTGGCATGGTACAAAGCAGGCTGAGGTCTCTGTATCCTGGCCCTTGTTTAAAACAGTTTAATGTTGGGCAGTGACAGGATCATGTTACCATCTTTGATGCTTTGGGGCCATTTATTCCATCAAAATTAACACAACAGACTCCCTGCCATGAGCAAATAGGGCTGGGTTGAAAGGACCTCCCAGGTTCTCAGCATCAGACATTGCTGATTTCATCTGGTCATAAATAAATATGCAGGCTGCTGATGTGGCAAGGCTGCTGAATTTGAAAAGCCTTCAAGAGGGAAGTATATACACACAATGCACATGAACGGCTGGCTTTGGAAAGCAGCTGCCTTTAGCCCCATCCTGACATCTGGCTACTTTCATAGAGCAGATGTTGGGCCTGATTCTCATCCACTCTGGTGACTTTGTGCTGCCCCAGTGAGAGGTAGGAATCCTTGGGTGATGGCTACGTGCCAGGCCGGTGTAGGGGCATTCCTGGGGAAAGGGGGTGCCATACTGGTTGTTCCAGTGTGTGCTGGGAGCTGGTATGGTAAAAGCTATCTCTCTCCACTACCTGCTATGCTGCACCGGGCCCAGCTTGGCTGGAGCTGAGGACCTTGGCTGTTGTTCTGTGGATAACGCCTACCGTGAATGCAGATGGAACTGACTTCTACAAGAGCTAGTGCACAGATACATCTTCAGTCCACAGGTGAGGGGGCTAGAATGTGAAATGGCTTTATCTAAAATAATCTGTACATATTTCTTCGCAAGGCCTGGCATTCTGTCAGTTTAAAACTAAGCAGTTCCCCAGTTTGTTGTATTTGCAGGTGTAATAGAAACATTTTTTTTAGAATGAGAGATTGTATAAAAGCTTTGCAGCTTTCAGGATTGTTGTAAACAGCCAAGAAAAACAAATAGGCCCTTAGTATGTGGACTAAGGGGCAATCCTACTTCCAGCATATTATCCGCTCCTTGTTGATTAATTCTCTCAGAAGAGAAAATCCAATCTGCAGCTTTACAGAGCACTGAATCCCAGTGGCACTAAATCTGGTGCAGATGTGCATGTGTAGCGTCAAACTCAGACCTGCCTAGAGATTTCTCATACAGTTAGAAATACACAAAGAGCATAAGAATAGCTTTTCTAGAAGGCCAGATCCTGCAATTATTAGTCTGTCCTTAGGTTTTAAGTGACACTGGGCTATGGGACTTGGGGAGGAGTTTTATATGAGTAACAACTGCCAGACTGGGCCCTAAGTTGTGAAAATAGCAGCCTTAGCCTGCCTAAATCCTTTTAGAAAATGAAATAAAATTTAGGCTCCTAAATCATTTGGGCATTGCAATGCTGAGTGCAGCAAGGCCTGCATATTGGTGCAAATCTGGGGCTAAGTGACTTGTCCAAGGTCCCAGGAAGCCTGTGGCAGAAGAGGGAGTTGACCCTGGCTCTCTTGAGTCCCAGACTATTGTCTTCATCACTGGACTCTTCTCCCCCCTATGAAACTTCAAACTGTGAGGGCCAATGGAGTCAGCCTCTTTCAAGCATTACCTGCCGTCGCAGCTACACGTTCTCTCGCACTGCTCATGCCACTTGGTGCAGGCTGGTTAGATGGGTCCACTTGCAGTACTTCAGGTTTCCCTCTTGCCTGTGGGACATCCTGGGTTCAATGCTGCATTTAAAGTACAATGGATTATTGGATATGAAGTATTTGAGCATCAGTGGGTTTGTGTTCCTAGTCCTCTTGTTCTTCGTCACAAGTTATTTCCTCAGCCCATCTCAGGGCTATAACCATAGTGAGAGCAGCTCCCTCTTTTCTTAATCTGTCAGAGGTTCCGAGAAACAAGAGATGAAAAAGACCTTTTTGATTCACCCCACTGTCCACGGAGGGCTGTTCTGTGTGCTCCGTTTTCTATTGGGTCACCCAGTTTAGTTTGAAATATCCCAGGTGATGGGGCTTCCATCACTTTCCCTTGAGGGATTCTTCCTCCGACTAATAGTCCTTAGTGGCTTTTCTGAGACATGCTTAGGGATGTTAGTTTCTACTTCATGGTATTGCAATCGTTGCGTATTTGACATATTTATTCTTGATAATGCAATCCCCTATTAATCTCACGATGATGAATTCTTTTCTTTTGGTGTTCTCACTCTTAATTATTGTACAGTGTAAAGTCGTGGCTTTTAGAGCTTTCAATGTGAGGTAATTCCGTTTGTTTCTCCAGCATTTTGGAATTCCTGTATTCTAAACTTTCCTAGCACAAGGGCAGTCTCAACCTAATCTCACAGAATCTGGTGGATTGGTGGCTGTGAAAGCTCATCCTTTGCAAGTGCTAGAGAACCCCAAGTAGCATCTAACAGTGAAGCACTGGAAACAGAATGGATTGCAATGGCCCAGAGAGCAAGACTGGTCGGACTGGTTATAACGGCTACTTAAATGTGAGTGTCAGATGCCATGGTGATGGGCATGGTGTAAAAATTTAGTTTATTGCGGAGCTAGACATTAGCTGTTGACATTAGGGGGAAGATACTGGGCTCCAACGCAGCCCTGTACCCTGACCCTTCCTATCATCTTCTCAAGTGTCGTGCATTTAGCCCCAATTTTTAAAGTTGTCCCACAGTCTCATGTTGCCATTACAAAATCCTGCCCCAGGTGGGCATTGCTCATCCCCGCCCTGCAGCAGTCAGCCCAGCGAGCAGCCTGGCTTTCTGGTGGCAGGGAGTTGGAGAGCAGCCGGCCGCAGCCACATGGGGCCTGAGCCTCAAGCTGCCGCCATCTTTGGCAGAAGGGGAGCCCCTACATGGGACAAGAATGACACTGGCAGCTTCACCTTGTGAATGGCACCTGTCTGCAGCAGGGGCAAACTGCAGCCAGAGAACCCGGTGCAGGCTGCAGCAGGGGGAGTGAGGCGCTGGATTGCTATTATTAAATCACTGTATTAAACCTTGTGCTAATACTGATAACCAAGGCTCAGATTTTGTCACTGACATTACTAGTAAAAATTATGGACAGGTCACGGGCAATAAACAAAAATTCACAGAAGTCCGTGACCTGTCCCTGATTTTTACTAATAATATCCCTGACAAAATGGGGAGGGAGGAGGGTCCAGCACCCACCGCGGCTGGGCTGCTGTGGGGTCCAATCCCTGCCTTGGCAGCTGGCAGCTGCAGGGGGCTCCAGCCCCCCCTGGGATGGGCTGCTGTGGGGGGGCTCCTGCTGCCTGGCATGGCTGGGCTGCCGGGAGGAATGTCCTCCATCACCTGGCGCGGCTGGGCAGCTGTGGAGAGCTCAGCCACCCGTGGTGAGTGGGAGCTCTGGGGTCCCCCTGCTGCCCAGCGGCTAGGAGCTGCTGGGGGCCTCTGCCAGTGGTGACTGAGAGCTGCGGAGCTGCCTCCTGACAGCTCCAGCCCCGGGGCAGAAAATGTTACGAAGGTCTGTGGAAGTCACGGATTCTGTAGCTTCTGTGACCTCCATGACTTCATCATAGCCCTACTGATAATCAATTATTAGTTTCAGAGTAACAGCCGTGTTAGTCTGTATTCGCAAAAAGAACAGGAGGACTTGTGGCACCTTAGAGACTAACCAATTTATTTGAGCATGAGCTTTCGTGAGCTACAGAATGCATCCGATGAAGTGAGCTGTCGCTCACGAAAGCTTATGCTCAAATAAATTGGTTAGTCTCTAAGGTGCTACAAGTCCTCCTTTTCTTTTTGCAATTATTAGTGTGAATTTTATTTGCTTTGAATTCTTTTAAGGTATTTACTTCTGATGAGTATGGAGCTCAGCTCAGGATCCAGGCTTATATTTCTAAGATTGCTCCACTGTTCCTGTTTTTTGCCTGAAGAATTGCTCTGTGTGGCTCGAAAGCTTGTCTCTCTCACCAGCAGAAGTTGGTCCAGTAGAAGATATTCCCTCCCCCACCCTTCTCTCTAATAGCCTGGGGACCGACACAGCTACAACAACATTGCAAACATCTTTTGCAGTGACATTCGTGAGAATATGGGCACAGAGGAATGTCTATTTTAGGGCCCAGTCTTGGCCATAGAGCTCTGCCTGGGTGGAACCGCATGCGGGACAGGGCCTTAATTATCATTTGAACTAGCCCCTATCTCCTCTCCCTGCTCTAAATGTAAAGTTAATCATGTAAAGCAATTCTGTTGTGCTCTTCGGAGAACTGTACTGGTGCACGTATTTTTTTAACGAAACAGTGTGCTCAATAAAACGTGTACCACGTTTGGAGGGTCGCTGCCTGGGGGTTGAGAGGATACTCCCAATGCAAACCCTTATCCAGTAACCCACATTTGTGCTGTAACTGTTCTGTGCAATTCAAGGGCTGTCCATGATGAGTCAGTGCACAGCAAGGCAGTGCGTGAATCCACAGCCCACTTGCCAGCCACCCACTAACTTGCCGTGTGGACCGTACTACACTACAATGCCTGGACGCACTCCCATTTCAAACAAAGTAGGTCAAAGTGCACGTTGGGACGTAGAGTGTGCAGAAGCAAGGTCCGCCCAGCAGGTTAGTTAGCACAGCAAGCTGGTGTGCTGTAGATTCACAGCCTGGGTGCTAACTTGCCATGCAGACAAGCCCCAAGGAAAAGCAATATTTTAAAATGTTTTGAATACGATGATCTCTCTTGTTAATATCTCTGGCAGAGGCACCTCCTGACTGGAACCCCCTCTTAGGACAGGCTGCCGCATGACAAGTGTGCCTGCCTCAGTTTCCCTTCACAGGTACCCCAAGGACCTACACCAGGCTCTCTTGCCTCAATAGTACCCCTCCTAGGGGCTGGTTTCCTACAAAGCCAAATGTAAACAAAAGTCACAAAACAATGTCCGTTTATCACTCCAGTGCAAGTAGTCATTAAAATCCCACGCCATCTCGTCCACTGCTGTCACACCCACCGCGTCTGACGTGCACCGACATAGCCAGGCTCTTTGTTGGTCCTCTTCTGTCCTCCTCCCGGGACAGCCGCCGTGCAGCCCCACTCTTCCCAATGGGAACCCCACAGACTCTCTGCTGATCTCCTGCCTTCAGCTTTCCCCCAGGAAGCACCATCTGGTTCTGGCAGCTCTCCCCTGCCCCTTTTCCTCACTCTCATTCAGGCAGCTCTGATTCTGTCACGTTCTCTGTGATCCTTGCCCCCCAGTGCTGCCCCCTTCCTCTTCATTAGCCCAATGGGAGCACCTGCTCTGGCACAGGGGAGCTGGGCCCACTTCTTTGACTGGGGCCAGCCACCCTGGGACAGTCTTTGTGGTACATGTGGGTGTCAGTACAAAGTGCAGACTCATTTGCTGTGTGTGCATGCGTGCAGGGGCTGGAGTTGACATCTGGGAATATGGGCCCCGGTTTCTGGCACAAGAATTACTTCTTTTGCTGCTGACATTTGTGAAAGATGAACATAAAACAGATCCTCCCACAAGACCTCTCAAAGCCCTTCAGTGATGCGATAATGTCTGTATGATGAGATGTGCGTGAGACTTTGTTTAATGCTGAGGAATTTAAGGTTTAAATTGTACACTTGTGTCTAGTGCTTCATCTGAAGAAAAAAAGTGATGAAGTCATACAAGTTTGCAAACAGATACTGTCTCATACTAAGCACACGGACATTTGGGTGCCATCTATACAGTATGGCACTTGGAAAGAACATAGTCTTTAAATCAAAGTGTAACTGGTACATACTTAATTTCCAGTTTAGCTGTTAATCAAGAGCTGCAATTGTTTGATTTGTACACTGATTTGCAATTGTTTGATTGTACAGAGCACTCTTCACTTGCACAAGTGCTACTGTGAATATGAAAGAGGTATATGGTGTAAACACCAGAAAGTGCTACAAACCAGACATAACTAAACCTTCCTGGAATGAATTCTTAATCAATTGATTTGTAGAGTCATTGATTTTTTTTAAGCTTGGAAGGGACCATTATATCCTGTACTTTGACCACGTGCATATGTCACCCAGCTACCCCTGTTTTGAGCCCAATAGTTTGTGTTTGGCTAAAGCATGTTCCAGAAAGGCAGCCAGTCTAGATTTGAAGACATTAAGAGGAAGGTTGTGCCAATGGTTAAAGATGAGGGTTATGCAGAAGGGAATTCCAGAAGATCGGAGCCAGATGTGTGAAAGCCACTTGCCACATGCTTGGATGCTGAACAGGGCACAGATGGTAAAATGGGCAATAAACTGATCTTGAAAGATGCCGGACAAGTCAGGAAATAAACAGGAAGAGATCTGAAATGTGAGAGGGAACCAAGGTATGCCGAAAGTCAAAATCCAAGCTAATCTGCTCCTCAAGTGCCTGGGTACCCAATGGAACAGCATCATTTAAAGGCATTACACACAAGCTCTGAGGTGTAAATAGCAGCTATATTTTGAATGGACAGTGAATGAGAGAAAGTTGAAGCAGGAAGACTGACGACAAGATGGCTACACCCACCCAGTTGAGAGCAATCCGGAGCATGGAGCAAAACTCTGACTGGTGGCTTGGTCCAGTATCTGCTGATTTTGTGAATCCTGAACAGTTGGAGTGACAATCTCTGCATAGCAAATCAGAGACTAAGAAACAGGACACTTTGAAAGGGTCCTAATTATTTATGTAACTCCTAAATGCTGCTACTGAAAGTTTCCACTTTACCTGATTTGCCTTCTTAAATATCCGTAAAATTGCTGGAAAAACACCTGACTATATGCCATAGAAAAGTGCCTTTGTCCAATGGATAATTGTAGACCTTAGCCATCTTCCTCATATTTTCACTTGATAGTTCACCGCCTGACTGAAGCTGAAGGATGAAAGCATATGTATGGAAGCAGGGGCAGGCGACCCAAACGACTGCCTGGGGTGCCGGGCTTGAGGGGCACCGAGCGGGGGGGTGCTGGTTTCGTTGTCAGTGACAAAAGGGAAAATGGAATGTTTGAAGTCACATGATTCAGGTGTTCCATATGTGGATTCATTTTTCTCTCGTCTCCAACTATGTTCTGGACCTTTGTAGAATCCTGTGGAACCTTCCAGACTTTCTGAGAACTACATTTTCCTCGAACCTCCTAGAATGGTGTCAGCAATGCCCCCGTGGGTATAAGGAGGGCGGCGCGTTGCCAGTCAGCCAGTGAGATATAAGAACGAACTGAAGTGAAGTGAGAGTCCAGCTGTGATATTGTGAACCTTGTTTTATTGTGTAATTGTGAAAGTGTACTTGTGTTTTAGGACTTGAAGAGTGGAAGTAGTGACTAATAAAGGACATATTTAGTGAGATATCTATTGAATCCCTATCTGCGCACCAATATAAAATAAAGACTGTTAACTTCTTTTGCCATGCTTAACATGTAATGTTTGATGACTTTCCAAGACAACATAGACTTTTGCTTTCCCTCCTGTTGTCTGTTTTCCCCCACAGAAAATAAAAGATGCCCCCAAAGAAGCCTTCAGGAGCTCAGTACAGGAAGTGAAAAGCTCAATTGCAATCTAAAGCCATGACAAAGAAAAATCTGGTTTACATGAAAAGAAGAGAAACAATCAAAAAGAATCAGCCTCACATGATGACAGAAACAGCAATGAGAAAAATTGCACACCACAAATCGCTACATCGGACCCTGCTTTGTGGGCGGGGATCCTAAACTCTGCTGATATTGATGGTACAATTTTGAATGGGCTGGGCAAAACTGAGGATATGACGTTTCCAGTAAATGACCAGAAAGTGACACTTCTCAAAGTCACACTGCAGAAGAGTGGTCGAGAATGGTGAGAAACTGAATCGGCATTGGCTAGTTTACTCAAAATCAATGTTCTGCTTCTGTAGCAAAATATTTGACAATAATGCCAAATGGTTGTTTGCACTTTCCAGGTACAGTTACTGGCATAACTTAGCTGATGCTCTGAAGCAACATGAAAAGTCACTTGGCCATTTTATGGCCTACTCCAAATGGATGGAGGTTGAGTCCAGGTTCAAGCTGAATAAATGCATAGATGCAGAAGCCCAGCACATTATTAATGTAAAAACCCAGCATTGGAAGAATGTGCTTAAGAGTCTGGTCTTAATCACCCTCTTCTTTGCAAAGAATAATTTTGCTCTCTGGGGCTTTTCAGATAAGTTGTTTACTGAACATAATGGTAATTTCCTCAGTTTGGTAGAGCTCCTTGGGACATATGACAATGTCATGCGTGAGCACCTATGTCAAGTAGTTTGTAAAGAAGCTATGGAGCATTACTGCAGCAAAAAAATTCAAAACAAATTGATGGACCTTATGGCAAGGAAGGTGCTTGATAATATATTGATGCGGCTCAGCAATGCGAAGTACTGTGCTGTAATAATGGACTGCACTCCCGACAGCCCCGGTGAAAAGATGTCATTTACAGCAAGATCTGTTGACGACGAGGATGGCTGTATCCAAGTAAAAGAACATTTTATCTGTTTCTGGTCTGTGGACGACTCTACTGGAAAAGGCTTAACAGAGCAGTTTATGAATGTTTTAAATGAGAATGAAATAAAGCTTCAGGACTGCTTCAGCCAAGGCTACGACAATGGCGCGAACATGGAGGGAAGAAACCGTGGTGTCCAGGCAAGGATCCTTGCGCTGAATCCAAGAGCTTTCTTCATGCCTTGTGGCTGCCATTCTCTCAACCTGGATGTATCAGATGCAGCATTGCCAGCTGTAGATTCAGTATCTCTCTTCAGAGCACTGCAAAGGAGATACGTCCTGTTTTCAGCATCAGCTATCAGGTGGAAGATCCTCACAGACAATGTTACAAATCTGATCTGAAGCCGCTAAGTGACACTCGCTGGGAGAGCTGCATTGACAGCTTAAGGCCAGCGAGGCACCAAGTGACTGAGGTTTATGATGCCCTGATGGAACTGGCGCAGTTGAATACAACCGAGGCTGGAATCTGACAAGAGGCACAAAGCCTGGCAAACCAGATCACTGCCTTCTGGTCTCAGTTGTGGTTTGGCACGATATTCTCTTCCAAGAAAACATTGTAAGCAAGGCATTACAAACTCAGTCGTTGGGCATCACAACAGCTACTGCTTTGATGAGAATCTGACTTCATTTTGTTCTGGCCGACAGAGACAACGGATTGGAAGATGCCATCACTGCTGCCAAAGAAATGGTGGAAAACTTAGGAGTTGAGCCCGTCTTCCAGGAAACTCGTATTCACCAGAAGAAGAGACAGTTTGGTGATGAGGGGATGGGGAAGCTCATTGACACTGCGCAAGTGTCCATCAAAGAAAGGTTTGGACAAATGAAGAACCACAAAAAGACCTGGGTGGGTTTTGTATGGCCTTAGTAAGCTGCCAGCAGATAGGAACTCTTGAACAATTGTATGGACCTTCACTGGATGCTGATGCATGGGGAATGTTCGGACCTCAATGATAAGGACCTCTGTGTCGAATTGGACAACATCCGTCACATTTTGCCACACGGGAACCACTGTCCTCTCCAAGTTCTCCAGTTCATTCATGATGCAGAGCTGAAGGACACTTTTGCTAATGTGTGGAGAGCTTTGAGGATTCTGCTTATACTGCCTGTCACAGTTCCAAGTGGTGAGCGCAGCTTTTCCAAGCTCAGGCTCATTAAAACATATCTTCAGTCGATGATGGCCAATGAGAGAATGACATTGCTTGCTATCTTATCCCTTGAAAGTGCCATTAGCCAGTCTTTGGATCTCTCTGACTCTGTGCTTCAGTTTGTGGGGGCAAAGGTGAGAAAAGTGAGCTTTCCACCATTCCAGAGGACATGCTTCCATGCTTATGATGCTCATAAAAAAATAATGCATTAATTAAATTTGTGGCTGAACTCTTTGTGTGGGGGGGGAGGATTGTATGGCTCCTGCTCTGTTTTACCCTCATTCTACCGTATATTTCATGTTATAGCAGTCTCAGATGATGACTCAGCACATGTTGTTCGTTTTAAGAACACTTTCCCTGCAAATTTGACAAAACGCAAAGAAGGTACCAATGTGAGATTTCTAAAGATAGCTACAGCACTCAGTTCAAGAATCTGAAGTGCCTTCCAAAATCTGAGAGAGGAATGAAGTGTGGAGCGTGCTTTCCGATGTCTTAAAAGAGCAACACTCCCTTGCAGAAACTACAGAACCTGAACAACCAAAAAAGAAAATCAACTTTCTGACTCAGATGATGAAAATGAACATGCGTCGGTCTGCTCTGCTTTGGATGAATGTTGAGCGGAACCCATCATCAGCATGGATGCTTGTCCTCTGGAAGGGTGGTTGAAGCATGAAGGGACATATGAATCTTTAGCACATCTGGTACATGAATATCTTGCGATGCTGGATAAGCAATTTATTTATTTGGTATCCTTTCTTATCTTATTTTAGTTTAAGAACATAAGAGCAGCCACAGGTTGTATTAACCCTGCTGCCTCTTAATGTAATTGTGTGATGCTGGTTCTTATGTTGTGTGAAGGGGTAAATAACACTTCTCTATTCACTTTCTCCACACCAGTGATGATTTTATAGACCTCTGTCATATCCCTGCAACCAACCCCAGTCGTCTATTCCATAATGAGCAGTTCCAGTCTTTTTAATCTCTCCTCATGTGGAAACTGTTCCATACACTTGACCATCTTTGTTGCCCTTCTCTGAACCTTTTCCAGTTCCACAATTTTTCTGAAGAATAATCACTGCATCTTTAATTCCAGAGAGATAAACTTTCCTTTATCTTGAGGAGTTTCTGTTGCTTCCAGCACTGCGCTGGAAAATAAAACATTTCAGTTTCTCTGTCCTGGTTTTGTTTTAAAAAACTTAGAAAAGGCTGGCTACAATGCATAATGATAACTTAAAATCTGACCCAGTTTTCTGTCCAGAGGGGCTCTGTGCCACCACTGAATATTCACATTCTAGGCATTCTCTCTGCTATTTTGTGTGTGTGAGTGTGAGCGAGAGAGAGAGAGAGAGAAAAAGAACATCAACATTGCCTGGCTTTTATGTGCATAAACTTACTTTGAAAAATCTACAGTGGTGGTAACTTTTGGAACGCCAAATGATTTCAGAACGCTTCCACGCTGCTTTTAACCATGGTCCTCTCAGAAGTGATGACTGACAGCTGCTCTGTCATTCATTGCAAAATCCTTCTCCTGGTATCATGGATGTGTTTGGGCAGTAAGCAGACAAACCTGAACTTCAGGTAATGGAATGGAAGAGCGCTAAGGCTCCTGTGAATGTGTTGTTGAAGGAGGAAAGGCAGGGGGGTGAAAAAAGGAGGCCCAGAGAATTAAGGGAGAAGGGGAACTCAGTTGT
Source organism: Lepidochelys kempii (assembly GCF_965140285.1). NCBI lineage: Eukaryota > Metazoa > Chordata > Testudines > Cheloniidae > Lepidochelys > Lepidochelys kempii. The sequence continues at coordinate 101,621,719 of NC_136388.1, read as the reverse complement.
GTTGAGGAAGAGGCGAGGAACAGAAGGAAAAGGGGGGAGAGCAAATGGCGATGGGAAATGGGAAGAATGAGAGGGAAGTGTGAGACTGCCCTTGGCCTGACCTGGAATTCCAGCCCCCCACAAACCGGGGGTGGGGGTGGGGTGTTTTTAATCTTGTTTAATTCTGACTCAGTCACAGAGTAGGTGCCTGCCCTTTTAGGGCTTCCACTTGACCTCAGTTGACTGTCAAGCCACCTCCCAACTCTTTCTTTATTTCCAAAGGTGGGACTGGTGCTCCTGCCTTCTGCTGCTTACCATCCCCTGGAGGTAGCACAGTCTCATTAATGTATTGGTTACATAGAACAAACCAAGTGGATAGTTAATTATCTCAAGGGAGATGCATGTGTTTGAAGCCTACCTTCCTCTGTTGTATCCTTTTGTTATTTATTGGAATGTGTATTACCCACGGAAGCCATATCAGCCACATCTGTAGCTGAGGCTGCTGCAGGAACAGTCTGGCTGGAGCACCAGTTGGAAAGTCCGTGCAGTTTGTTCAGTTCGCTAGGATATCCACATACTGTTCTTTAATTCTGTCTGGGGAGGTAGAATGTGCTGGCAGACAGGCTGTTGTGAGCTCTTCTATTGTTTCACTGAGACAGTAATAGCCAGATTATCTGGTTGAATTATTACCTCTCCCACCCCTTCCACAGATTATGTCCCATTTCCCACTCCAGAGGGGGGTTCCATTCCTCTCCTCTAAGTACAGGGTGTGCAAAAAGAAACTGTGTTCTCTGCACTACACCCTCCATGATCCCTTAAGCCTATTCTAAATAGAGAACAAATCCCATGAAAACGATGAAATATCCCTGTGCTATTACAGAGGAATGAAAAAGTAAACTCAGCCCTGCAAGGAGTTTAGGAGGAGAAATGCTTTGTTTCTTTTGACAGGTCTCAGAGTAGCAGCCGTGTGAGTCTGTATCCACAAAAAGAAGAGGAGGACTTGTGGCACCTGAGAGACTCACGCATTTATTAGAGCATAAGCCCACGAAAGCTTAGGCTCTAATAAATTTGTTAGTCTCTAAGGTGCCACAAGTCCTCCTGTTCTTTGTTTCTTTGTAACTCTTGACAGATTTTCAAATTTTGTTTTAAAAGTGGGCCAGGAGGCAGGTGCCTTATTCCCACTGTAAGGGCCCAGTCAGCCCAAGACTGGGGGCTGCAGTCACGTTTCTGCTTCTCTGGTGGGATTTTCGGACGGGCTCCATGTTAGTCTAACTGCATCCAGTGTGATTAACGGGAGTTTTACGCTGTGTGTGCTTTTCAACATTCGCCCTCTGGACAGAGGTAGGCGAATGTTGAAACTGGACAGAGGTAGGCATGTGCTGCAGTCCCGCGCTCTGATTTCCTGGAGGCAGCGTGATTCGGGGAGAGGTGGTCATGTGGGCCAGCGGCTAGTCAAGATCTCAGAGAGGCTCTTAGGAGACCAGGATTCTGTGCCTGACTTCCGATGTGATGTGGGGCACGTGTTACGCTGTAAGTGCCGGCCAGCTTTATTATTTTAGGATGGGTCTGCCTCTGATTTCGCCCATGTTGGGATGTGCTTGTGCTGGCAGCTGAGCAGGAATTTTCTGACAACGTTTTGCTTCCAGAAAATGCTGGTTTCTCCAAACCTAAACTTTTCCTGGGGAAGTGCCGACAAATTTTCTGCATAGAAAACATTTTGAAAAAAGTTTTGAAATTGTTGGAAGTCCTGTTTCAGCATTTTTTAAATGAAAAAATTTCAAGTTTTGGATCAAAATGACTTTTTGTTTTTAAGTGCAAGTTAATGGATAGTTAACAAAAAGTTTTAAAAATGCCATCCACATGCATTGATGGGTGGGGCCAGCAGTGAAAGGGGGGCAGTCCCAGGAGTAAAGGAGGGAGACACTCCCCCAGGGATAAGGGGTAGCTCCACCCTCTGCAAGTCTCTGGCACCCATTGACCAGCTGGGGGAGAAGGGTGCTGATTGGTCAGCACTCCACATCTCCCAGGATTTACCCCAGTGCAGGGGCCATGTGGAGCCTCTTTCAGCTCTGTTCCAGCAGCGAAAGGGTTACTCATCAGCCACCAGCAGCAGCAGTCCTCAAAATTCAGAGGCAGGCTGAAGCTACCCAGAGCCTATGCACTGCCCAGATTGCGGGCATGCCAGTGTGCGCTGGGCCCACAAGAGGGCAGCCGGATCCCAGCAGGGCCTCGGGGCTGAAGCTGTTCACATCCAGAAGAGGCATGTGGGCAGGCTTATGCCACTTCTGCACTCACTGACAGGCTAGGGCTGGGAGCAGATCCAGCCCATGTGGGCAAGGCTGGAAAGAAAGTACATAAGGGGGTCACCAAGATATTCCTGGGGCCAGGGGGTTGAGTGATACGGCCTCGGGACATCCATTACAACTGGCTGGAAGTTTCCAGGGATGATGGCAGATATCTGTAGGATTGAGGTGCCGATATACGTCTACAGCACGTGGAGTCACAGATCGGGAAGGTGTTGTGATGCCAGGTGGCGTGTAGAGTGGGGAGCGACCACACTAGTCGATACCACCCTTTCTGGCTGGTTTCCAGTGTGATTAAGAGAAGAAAATAAATGGTTTCCAGAGGTAAAAGACTGGGATTTTGGTGTTGGGCCATAGGCTCGTGGGATAGGGTGAGACGTGGCCTACAAAGGCCGAGGTCCCCACCTGTGGCATCATCTGTCCCCATCACAGGGGGAGGGTACTAGAACTCAGACAGCTGAGTCTTGGGGGCTAGACCGAGGAGAGTCTACACTGTGTTATGGGTAAGGAGCCCTGCAACCTGGTGCTAGTCATGGTTTTATGGTAGGGAGCCCTGTAATTAGGGTTGCCCGCTTTGTAATAATTAAAAACTGGACATTCCAGCAGGAGTGTCGGAACCTCCCCTGCCCCGCCCCTTTCCTCAGGCTCCGCCCCTGCCCCGCCCCTTCCAGCCTTCACCCCTGCCCTGCCTCTTCCCCTGAGGCCCCACTCCTGCCCTGCCCTGCCCCTTCTCCCTGAGGCCCTGCCCCCCTGTTCGCTCCTCTTTCCCCCTCTCCCCTGTGTGGGTCAGGAGGGACTCGCCTGCAGAACTGGGGCTAGGAGATGCAGCCGCCCAATGCAGGTAGGAGGCAGCCCTGGCTAAGTAGGGGCTGGTGCGGGTGCTGACTCGGTGCTTCCCTGCCTTCAGTGACCGGCCTTCGGGAGTCTGGTCAGTAGATCTGACCACACACCATAAGGTCCCCTTTTCAATTGGACTTTACAGTTGAAAACCGGGCACCTGCCCACCCTGCCTGTAATCCTGGGGTCAGTTCCGGGTTATATGGCAAGGAGCCCTGTAATCTGGCGCTAGTGATGGTTTTATGATAAGGAGACCTGGACCCAGTGGTATAGGAGAGTCCGGACGATGGGCGGGGAACACCCCTCCCCTGTGTTAAAGTTTACTAGAAGTTGCAGCCTGGCTACTTAGTTCCATGCATGTGTTTGTCCTTGTTTTGCTGCTCTGTCCACATCAAAGAATAAAGGGACAAAAAAAAATAAAAGGTTCAAAAGTCTTAAAATGAAATGTTGGTTTGACACAATCCACGTTTTTTTTCCCTAGATTTTTGGTTACCAATTTTTTTGGAGAGTTTGACTTTTTGTCATGATTTGGAAAGGGGATATTGTTTCACTGTCAGCACTGCTCCCCTATGCTGTATATTGCCACGGTTAGGCGATTGGCATATTTCTACTGGAAGCCTCCGCCACTGAAGCTAGGATTTGCCTTACTGTGACAGAGCTGCGGACTAAAGTTACCAGGCTAGAAGTGACCGTTGTGACCATCGGATCTGTCCTCCTCTGCAATTTAGGTCATAGAACTTCCTGTTCGAGCTAGAGCACATCTCTTAGAAAAAAACCCATCCAATCTTGATTTGTAATTCACACAAACCCAGTGATTTCTCCCCACTTCTCAGCAAAGGCCTTGTAGTCGGGTGCTCTAGAAAGAGGGTTCACCTCACTGAGATGTTACGCCGTATATTACACTACATGTGCTATTTTACACTGAAGTCCTGCCATGTGCTCTCCTTGCTGCTTCTTTCGGGGTGTGCATCTCCCAGTTTTCAGAGTGAGTTGTGCTGTCATCCCTAAATACAATTACACCCCTGAGAAACAAGAACACCCACCCGCAACACCGTTTCTTTTGAGCGGGATTGTTTACCTCTGAATATTTTGTGGGCAGGCAGGGAGGCAGCCTCAGGCAGTATGGTGATTATGCTGGGTCTAATCCCAAGATTATCATCATCATGAAATCTCTGCTGGGATTGTGAGCAATTTGCGCTCTTTACATCCCTCAGCCACAGAGGCTCATACGCAGCATTCTGGACTAATGCAAACTCGTACTGGGCTGCTCTGCTTCCCCAATGTCTGAGATGAGAAGAATCCCCAAATTGGTTCATTTTAAGGCAAGTCCATGGAAACTCAAGTGTAGAGTCTAGCATATGAAACTATGTTGTGCCTACATGGAAGAATAACCGGGCACCATTAAGAATTGGTTCAGTGATTAGAAGTTCTTATTTAAAATCCTGCCTGGCTCATACTGAAAATGGGCCAAATGCTCCCCACAACTACACCAAGCAGTCTCACTGTGACCAAATTTTTGAAATATTATTGAGTAAAAGCTGAAGCAGTACAGAAATATCCAGTGCAGCAGTAACTCCTGCAGCCTACATAAAGTAGTAACTTTTAACTTACTGTACCACTCATTTCTATTTTGTAGGGAAAGCACTGCAATAAGATAACACATTGGCATGCAGATTTATCCCTATGCAACATGAATCTCCTTTCATTCTTACTGAATCTATTATGTATTTAATAATTTACCTATTTTTCATAACAATGAACACATTGTATAATAGAGTTAATTTCACAGCCTTTCTATTAAATTTTAATTATACTTTAGAAATGAGCATTTTTGCAACATATGTAATTTCAGCACCACATAAAAACTATTAAGAGAACAGAACACCTTAATGGTGCTTACTCATAACTGGTCTTGTCAAAACCCATTGTTAGACTAACAATGATCATCATAATGCATTGCAATGAGGTCTTCTATCAGTGCTCTGTGCACAATTTAGATTTGTCAAGAAGGGGAATTATTCAGCAGAGCCCAGGCGGACCTTGTGGTCTTGCTTGGAGTTAAGCTTAATTTACCAAAATAAATATAAAGCTATTTGCACAGAAAGGTCATAGATAAACCTCATGAGCAGTTTTGAATCCAAACCACTAATTTAAAAAGAAAAATATCAAACAGTAACTATCCGAGGAGGCAGAAGACATTTGTGTTTCGTTCAACAGAGCTCACTGCTAACTCATACACCTTACGAGGAAAGTGAATTTGGGAATCAATGTAAAAATTTCAGCCGATCTCTGCAATCAGTAAAGCGTGGTTGTCCTCTTAAGGTGGTTGTCTCATAAGAATTGCGAAGCTTATTGTCCCAACATAACACACTTCCAAAGTGTGTGCCTAGTTGCAGGTCCACTTAGAGGAGATCAGCCTTCTACAGCTGCTGAGTAACTGAATTACTCCTCTAGCTCAAGTGCTCGAGGTGTGATTCAGTGTCAACCCACCACCATACAATATTCCGAGCCCAAGGATTTGCAGTTTAGCACACAGGTTGGCTCTTCAGCATTGAGAGAACTCACAGTTCGGATGCAGCCTCCTTTATGTCCCACAGTGCTTCATACTCAGTGTGATAAACAAAAACTCCAGAGCCAAGCTTATGTTCCCCGAATCACACTACTTTACACTCATTGCACCACTGTGCACACAATCCGCATTCTGCTTGCTGACCATGCTCCACTCATTCCAAAGGGACAGCAGCCCTACAGATCCATCAGAATCCTTTAATTTTCCTGGCAGGCTGATAAGCCACACAAGTCTCTTTCTTTCCTGTAGATGATATGAAAGGTCACATGAACCTGTTCTACTGTGGAAATGAATTGTGTTGCACCAGGCACTTTTCTTTTTATACTTTCTGTACAAGTAATTGTGTTACAGTTGCATATTTCATTTAGTAACTCGTTAATCTCTGGAAAGCTTGTGGCGTTTTGCAAGTGGCAGCTACTTTATTATAAGGAATAGGTATTGCTTCCAGAGTAGACCCAAAAAAGAAAGGAAAGGCTGTTGGATGGATAAACATCAGGTAGTTTGAAATAGTTTCTTTAACCCTGCAAAACTATTTTGATGTAGGAGATGGGTCTTATTTAATCTTTGAACACCTCCTTTGCCGTTTTATGTACAGGAGACTTGGATACTGTTTAAATGTTTTGTCCTGTGCACCTTTTAATATTTCCCATGTAAATAATTCTCCTTATCTTAATTTTTGGTGGTGTGAAACAGCGCAAATCCGTGAATTTGACTACATAAAAAGTACTGTGTATACTGCAGTGAATAGCTAGAGTGGAAAATTTAAAACCACGCGGGAAAAAGAGAAGCTTTCCCGTCAGAACATTTACCGTAAGAGGAGGACCTGTTGAAAAATTGGAGGCACAGTGTGAATACTGCATCCCAGCTGACAGATTTGGTTCATTACCAGCTAGTATGATTCTTGTTTTACCGAAGCTGTAAAAGCCCCTGATCCAGAACAGTAGGTAACTATAAAACCCCAGTGGCTGCTGGACAGTCAAGGTAAAATAATTGCACAGTCACGATGAATTCTTAGATATGATGATCATGGCAGGATATTTTTTTTAAGTTTGGTATTGAGTTTAGTGAGCCTTAAGGCCCTTGGAAAACTATTATAGCAGCACCATCTATTGTTTAAAGCGGGGTTTATAGTCTAAATCCCTGTCTTCAGCAGTTGTTTACCTGAGCATAAAAATTCAAATGGACCTGAAACTTGCCATGCAAAATTCAGGCCTGGAAGCAATTTTCTTGTCATGAATTTTGCACAAAACGAAGGGGAAAGAACGAGTATTTCCATGATTTAAGTTAGTGAAATGTTTACTAAGAAGGGGACAACTTACTGTTATAGATTCCAAATAGTTTTTTTCAGATTAATTTGTTAGGGTGTTTAGTCTATTTATTGTATGTTTTGAAATAGCACTATTAATTGTAATTGAAAATAGAGTACTGTGCAGGAACAATGACTCTAGAGATGCCATTTTTAGAATGCGTAGCTGCTAGCTTAACATCACAATAAGATTTACACAATACAATAATATTCTAATTGATGCACGTTACAAACTTCCTGAATGCACATTAACGTGATCATGTTACGGTGCTTGGTGATGCATAGCAGGGTATTATACCAGCTCCCCATAGAGACATGGTTTCAAACTGGCTTTAGATAATTAATGAGAAATTAGGGTTGCATTTAGTCCTTGTGCGGGTTATTCCCTCATAGGTGGAGTGGAAACTCGATCGATGGGTTCCTTGCAAGTCTTACATCAGCAGTTGCTTCAGCCACCATCAGCCTCATGACTGGCTTTGGGATTTCGTGCCCCAAACTCAGAGCTGCATCTGCCATAGGAAAAGACCATCTTAACAGACCCTTCTCGCGCTCCTTCTGGCCCCTGAACAATGCAGCTCCTGCAGGATCAGCAGCACAGGGTGGGAAATACGCATTGCCCTGTGGTTCTTGGGCTATGGGGAAATCTGGCAGAGACCTGACCCAAAACTAAGCGTGGTATAGATCCAGTTTCCCTTCCTCCAAACTCTGTGCACCCTTTTGTGAGGGGGTGTTTCAAATACATGGTTATAGTTTAGGGTCGTATCCTATCCTATTGCCTAATCAGCGTTTGCACATGAGACCAGTCAAAGGGAAATCTAGATGCTGCAGAAAGTGGTTTGGGTGGCTCAATATGGAAATTCTTCAGAGCCAAGGCCCCAACATAGTGCTTGGGCATATTATCTTGTGGGAGAGCCTGTTTTTCAGGGACATCTAAAATTAAGGCCCAGACCATGTGTGGTTATTAAAACTTCCCTGACATATTTTTGCATAAGTAGGGATGTATGTATTCTGTGTTGTTAAGCCTGGTGTTAATATGTTAATATTAGTGTCCTTGCTAAATTCAATTTGGTTAATTATATTCTGCCTAATTATATTTCCATGAGTTGCATTTTATTGTTCACTTCTTATCCTAAATGATCGTGTCATGTGGGCATTTGGTTTTGGCTCTGGACATTCTACCCTAAGGCTGGCAAGTGGGTGAAATGGGCTGAGATTCTTCTGATTGCAGCTTGCTGCCATGCGTAAGTGTAACATGCTGCTATGGAAGAGCACTGGCAATCAGACCCGTTTTCTAAAGGACAGTTTTCACCTTTTCTGCTGTCTCAAAATCCTTCTCAGCTGGTGGCTAACGACCCTGTTCTCAGTGATCTCTGTTTACTGCTTTAAAGTATTTAAATATTTAATCTTTCTTAATGCGAAAAAGAAAAATCCAGTCTGTTGGGCTAGGAGCAGTAGAATGAGTGGAGTGCATTGGTTAGTGAGTTATTACTGTGCCTGCTGACCCTAAGGTATCTTCACTTACATCTTCAAAATAGAAATAAAAGTAAAGAAAGAGCTGAATACTTGTGGGAATGCTAACGATGTAGCTGTCTGAGTGATGGATGGATGCTGCCTGATCTGGCAGCCTTTCTTTATAAGACTTGTAGTTTAACACACAAGACCATCTCGAAGGAACTTGTTCATACAGGTCACTTATAGCTACTTCTTAATAAACCAGTGAGGGAATATTTATGTTTATGAATGTTCTGGCTAGCAGCAGGAGCACACTCCTCCAAACCCTAGTCAGCTCCTCTTTCCTCCTCCCTGGCTGACTGAATTAGCCTGTTTTGTTAGGTCTTGGGCAGGGCCTTAATTGGCTCCAGGTGCTCCAATTACCCTGTAGTAACCTTTCCCTACTCCCCAGGGGTTGGATAATATAGAAGTTTAATTGGCATAAGTTTGGGAGAACTGCACAGTGAGTAATGTGGTCACCCCAAACCCTGGCCAGTACGACCTTTCTGCCCTACTGGCTATGCATTGCCAGGTTTTCCCTCGGCACCATATACAGGGTGGTTACTGAATCTGAAACTACTGCTGCAAAATAACCCCAGGATGCTCTAGCTCAGTGTTTCTCAACCCTTTGGATTCCAGGGACCTGCTTGCTGCCTTCCTAAACGGTGTCAGGGGATCTGAGGGATGGGTGCCGGTCCCCGGACCAGCTGAGGAGAAACACTGCTGTAGAGGATAAATCTACTGCTGGCTTCTCCATACAGAGTATTTAGACAAGTGAATAAAATGGGTGGTTGATGTTACTATTTTATTTGAAATGAGGAAACCAATCCAAGTATCAGTGCAATTGACCCAGAGTATGTAACAAAGGGGAAAGAACGGGTGATCAATAGGTTGTGTATAACCAGGTTTTTCGACTTTAAGTCAAAATCAATAAAGCTCTGACTAAAGTGAAAATTTGACAATAAGGTCTTAGAAAATATGCTCACCCCAGCAGCAAATGGACACGCTCTGCAGGGCAGAAAGCTGTTTGCAGAGGGTCATGGTGAAATCGCAGGAACTACCTATGCTCTGGGGGAGAGCCCCTCTATGAGTGTCGGGCTTCAGCAGGGACCATGTATATAATATCTATAACAGCACATCAAAGATACAGCTGGAAATACGGAAGAAGACACAAGGTATAACTGTAAAAATAAATGCTATAATCATGCCCCTCCCCAGCTCAGCAGGAGGCAGGTTTGGCTGGGCCAGCGGGGGGATGCTCCAGGTACATAGAGACAAGGGGGGAGAGCTCATGCCCCGATGTGCCAGAGCTGAGCCCCTCCTCGTGGATCAAGGCATACGTGGGAGTGTGCCTGCGGGAGAGGTTCTCTGTCTCTTATTGGCCGGGTGGGTGACCCAGTGATGCGCGGGCTGATGGAGTAGTTGAGTGGAGATGGCTGGCCCATGAGAGGTCCAGCTGGGCTTAAGAAGCTATTCTGGGATATCAAAGAGCAGCTACAGAAAATAGCGTGGCTAGCCCTCTGCCTCTCCTTTCTTTCCTGGCTGTTCTCAGGCGTAGGATGTACCCTGGCTGGTATATGGCGGTAGTGGGTGTGTTTACACAGCACAGGGGATATCTCATGGCACACTGCACCCTTTCTGAATCAATGCTAGGGGTACTGCTCTGAACCTGCTGTGAGACGGGGCGAGGGGTGTTGTATGGGACTTTTGGCCCCGGCTGGGAACTGGCTAGTGGGGTGCTGTCTCAGGAGGGCAGGAGGTTTCTGGGCTGCTGAGGGGAGATGCTAGTTCAGGGTCTAGGTTGGAGCAAGCCTCTCTCTGCTGGTGGCCCTCCTGCCCTTTCCGGACCTCGCTTATGAGGAGGAGACGTGGCTCAGATCAGCAGTCTGGGTTGGGAAGGAGCCGGCACAAAGCCCAGATTGGCTGTCCAGACAGAGGCAGAGTCAGTGACTAGCTAGTGCGAGGACGTTGGCTTTCTGATGGGTGGTGTTTGGGAGCTTTGGGAGCTCAGGAAAGTGGTGGGCTCTCGGTGTCTTTGGGGTACGGAACAGGGTGACCAGGTGACCCGATCTCATTGGGACAGTCCTGATATACCGGGCTTTGTCTTATATAGGCGCCTATTACCCCCCACCCCCATCCCGATTTTTCACACTGGCTGTCTGGTCACCCTCGTGGGGGAATAGGAGGAGTAAATATGAGAAGAGAGCAGGAGTGCTGGGCAAGGGGAGTCAGGGTGCCTGGGATATGAGAGACAAGCAGTCTAATCATGCCGGGCGTAGCAGGAGAGAGCATACTGCTCATTGATGCTCAAAGAATAGCCTCTTAGCTGGGGCTGGACCCAGGGGTCTAAAAGGAGGGGAAAATTACAAACAGCCCCTAAAACCAGAGCACTAACCCAATGCTCTGTGTTCAAGGATTCCCTCACGAATGTCACCTTTTTGTGAACTAGTCTATGGGCCTGGTCCAGGCTCTTTGCTTAGTTGGGGTTACTTTGGGTGGGGGTGGGGGGGCATGCAGAGGCCTTCCCTCCCCTACCCACTTAGTGCACGAATAAGGCAGGTCTGTGGATAATATGCTGTGCAGAAAACGAACCTCCCAAATCCATGGTCTTTGCTAATGGGTGTGATGACTGCTTCAGAACTATTGTCCTAGCCCCTCCCGGAGTGGGGCTGAATAGACAGATGCGCATGCCGTCCTGCCCTGGTAGCTGTGAAGTGACTGGTGTGGGCATGGCTGAGGAGTTGGGATTGCTTGAAGGGTTAGCCTGGCTGTTCGGCCCACCCGTCTCCACTCGCTCACAGTGTGAGTGCTGCCCTGCGCAGTCCTAATATCAGCACCATGCTTGGCGGGAATTCTCCGGTGCCACTCGGAAACCTGAACGGTTCTGGGAGGCTGTGTAGAGTCTCTAGAAATGTCCCTGCCCAGTGCTCTTGGGTTAATGAAATGAAATCCTGTTTTGGGGAGGGGGAGAACTGGAATGAATCTGGTCAAACAGTCTCTGGTTCTGAGTGAGTTCTGCAAGTCGGGACTGCGTGAGACAGGGCACTCGCTGATACTGTGGATGCAGGCCAGGCAGTCTGAATGTTCCCGGAGGCCATAATCACATAATAGCGCCAGACTGCCCAGGCTGGAGGCCCTTTCCAAAAGCCTCGATCAGGCATTGGAGAAAGGTTCAATGCAGTGTTTACTAATCTAGCATAGTGCTTTTCATTGTTATCAATTGATGGCCTATCCCTTTAACTACAGTAAGCTGTGACAGCTGCTTAGATGAATCTTTCTGAGAAAGTTGAAGAAAATATTTCCTGATTCAGACCAGAAGAATCATTCAGGCTCCCACAGCCCAAAGCTTATTATGGGCAAATAGGTTGAAATTCCTAAGTGGTTCACACACTCTATATTGACACAACATTTCCCTTGAGTTTCAAGTGATACAAGTTGCTGTGGGCCCAGTTCAGCAAAGCATTTAAGCATGTGCTTTAAGTTATGGTGCTGTTACCATATATAACACTGCTGTAACAGAGAATGGTATGCTGGGCTTTGTTTTTTAATTTAGAAAAATTCCTTCTGCGTAAAATATGAACATCTTTAATATATTGGCTGGTGTAAATCAGGCGATCTCAGGGGAAGTCACTGGAATGTTGCTGAGGACCTGGTCCATGGAATTTGCACTCATGGTTTTAAATGTTATGCATAGAATAGACTGGCACTAAATGGAGTCCTATATTTCTGTTTACATCATAAAGGCCAGATTCTGATCTCACACTGATGCAACTCCATTGACTTCTGTGGAGTTAATCTTGATTTACCCATGTGTAAATGATCAGAATCAGGCCCTAAATGTTCAATGAATGCACAGTCAGAGAAAACTTGAGTGTGTGGGGCTCAACTCTTTTGGTATTGTGTAGTTAGAAAGTTTGCGGTCTTAGGGAATCAAAACTAACAATCCTCCTCCTCCCTGTTGTAGGTCATTGACCTTTTAATTGTTAAGATCTCATTTGGCTCAAGTATAAATTCTAGATCTCACCCCTGCTCCCAGGGTATTGATTTTGATGAAACATTTACGACCAGAGAATTTTAAAATTTTGTATCCAGGACTACTGCATATGACGTGGCAACCATGGAGCCAGATTCACTTTTATTGAAATGCCACCAGCCAAATGTTTCCAATCACCTCCCATATGTATGTCATTGAAATGTGGTGAGCATTTTGCCAAGTGCGTGAATCGGCAGTGACTTTTAGCCAGCCTATCCATATACAAGTTTGTTTTTTAAATTAGGATGGACTATGTAAAATGACAAACTCCTTTTTTTAATAGTGATGTATCAGAAAACTTTCCCCTTGTTGATGGTTGTCTTGGGAAATAAACAGGCTCATTAAAGACCCCCAACAGTGTCCAGACATGTATAAAGATAAGGGGTGGGATTTTCAAGTGCACCTAACTGATTTAGGAGCATGAAAGCTGTTCAAATCAATGGAACTTGTTGATGTGAGGTACTTGGTGCACTTAAAAATCCAGCCCAAGATCCTTAAGCCAAAGAGCCTGCAACTGAAGGCCCCATTGCTGCACTGAGAACTGCATGGGCAGACCCTGTGCCTACATGGAGTCCCGTTGACTGCTGTTTGGCTGCGTATGGGCGTTTACACCATTCACTGTGCAATGGTGGGCCCTAACTGGACAAGTACAAACCACGGATGGGGAAGAAAAGGATAAGCAGCATGGTGACTTAGCACACACTGTACTTCACATGTGTTGGGATTTTTGTGTCTTTTTGTCTTTTCTTTATATTTATTTGATGAGGAACCAGGGTCCATGGGCCTTTTGGAATAGGGTATTTTAAGGAAGGACTTTGAGGACAATAGGGATGAGTTAGTGGGTCAAGGAAGGGGAGTCCCAGGACTAAGAAGCCACAGGGAAGAAAGTACAATAATGATTAACACAACAATCACAGTGCAACCTTCCTTCCTTTCCAGCCAGGACACACTGACTATTTATTATTTACTTGCAGTAGCATCCACTATGTGCCAGTGGCACCTTCAAAATGCTTGAGGACAGTCCTGCTTTCAGGAGATCACAATCCAAGGATAGACAAGAGAGCAGGGGACAGGAAGCAACCACTGGCAGTTTACATACAAGCCAATGTGATCCACTGAAAGCGGCATGCCATACATGGACTGGCAAGGACTTTGGGTGAAATCATCAGTGGAGCCAGGGTTTCCCCATGTGGACAAGCATGGGGCAGCGTGGGAGAACGAGTGGAGGTGATTATGTGAGAAGTTGGCAGGCCAGGCTGGGGGCAATGGTAGGGTGACAGATGGTGCTGGGGAGCAGGGCATGAGGGGGAATTTGACAAGGGAGGATTCGGAGGGAGGAGTGGAGTTAAACACATCTTTGAAACATGTGACAAGAAGCTTTCACTTGATGTGATTTGACCCCCTTCCATTTTGCAGGTGCAATACCTGCTTCCCTGCAGATGGGGAGATGGCTCTCAGCAGGGGCCAGACTGCTGTTTAGCATGGAGGTTGCTAATGAGCGCACCCCACTATTTATTTATTCCATGTATTCTCCCCCTCCCCATGCTTTCCTTTTTAGTCCTCCGCATAGGTAGCGGTCAGCTGCAATGTCCCCGAAGTCTGGGGAGCTGCTGCATTGGCTGTACGAGTTGGCGCCCAGCTCTGCTTTTACAGCAGCAAGAGTGATGCGCTGCTGTGCAGTCTGCAGAGCCTAGCATGGCCCAGGCCGTTGCTTACAGCCTTTGCCATCTGCTCCCTCCGATGCATCAGCTGGTGTAAATTGGCGGTGCTCCTCTTGGGCACTGAAGATGCTCTTAACGTCTGTTTGCGCCAGCTGGGGATCTGGCCCTTGGTCCCTGCGGTATGCTGGCATTGATGTAGGAGGCTGGGACAGGTCAGTGTTCATAGCGTTTCAGACAGAACTCTAGAGTAACTCATCTTTCCCTTTCTAACAAAACCCTGTCACGTTAAAGTGACTGGCCGGAGAGGGCTGGATGTGCCCCTGGCTCTTGTGCCATGTATGGGAATCATTGTGACCGTGGAATTACAGTCACCCAGGTAACTAGCTGGTGCATGCCCCCCAGACGGTACTAGACTGTGTGTGACAGAGGGACTGCAGAAGGTGCCAACCGGTCAGTCTGCAGTCTGACATGGGGCCGATCCTGCCCCTCCTATCCCAACGCCTGGGCACCCTCAAATACAGAGGGTTAATATGGAGGGGCTGGAGATGGCCAGAGATGGGGAACCTGCCGAGCGGGTCCTATTGCTCCCCTCCCCCTGAGCTCTCCCAGCCCATTGGGGCTCCCTGTGTGTGATGCTGTACAGCTGGGATTGTGGGGTGGGATAGGTGGGTCTGCTGTTGTGCCCCTTTTCCCCTCCCCCGCCGAGCAGAGGGCAGTAGCAGCAGGGGCTATTGCAGCACACTGATGCAACAGGCTGCCTGTAACAGGGCGGCCGGCTCCTTTAAGGGCCAGGGTGTCTGTTCAATGACTGGACCCAGCTGGGGCAGGCAATCCCGAAAAGGGCCAGGAGAGCTCAGCAGGAGGTGGGCTGCTGGGACTGCCCCTGGAGTGGACAGAGGCACAGAGTGAAAGGCTCTGAGCCCCGCAGCTGCTGCCGGGCAGGGAAATGGCTTTGGTTTGTGAGTCTTTTGTTTGAATTAATAAATTGAGCCTCAAGGGAGAAGGGCCTGAAAGAGACATGGGTGTGGCATTAGCCCTTCCTTGGATGGAGAGCCAGGCCAGCAGCCTACATGTGGTGGAGGATGCAGGCAGGTAATCGGCCACTGGAACAGAGAGAAACTGAGGCAGCAGAAGGGGTGGGCAGTGAAGGAGAAAAAGCAGTTACTGAAAAGCCTGGGGCGGGCGGGGTTTTGTCTGGTGTCCGCCCAACAAGAGCAGACCCAGACACTCCTGCAACTCTGGGAGACACCTCAGAAGCAGCCGGAAGCACAGAATGCTGCTCGACAGCAGCGGCAGGAGCAGTTCCTGACGCAAATGGGCTCGTGGGAGTCTAGCTGGTCCTGGAGAGGGTGGCTCAGGAAGGCCTGGCCCTGAGCTGGGGTCGGTGAAGTTGGGCCCAGAAAATGACCCTGAGGCCTTTTCCCACACCTTTGAGTGAGTGGCCAGTGCTGCTGGCTGGGGGAGTTGACATGGGCCGCCAGGATGGCCTTGAGCAATAAGCAGTCTGGCTCATTCTCTGAGGTAGAAGCTGCATGTTAGCCCACGGGGGATGGACTCCGGAGGTGTTTCCACATCCAGCCGTTCCCATGGGGAGCAGAGCATGCCTGCGTGTACTGGCCCACTGCTTGCTGGACCTTGCACCGGCCAGGAGGGAGCAACAGCTGGTCTGGGGTGAAGGAGGCGAATGACGAGCAGCAGCACTTGGTGCGGGAGGCCGAGAGGATGGCGCTTTGCACTGAAATTCCCTACGGAGCTGGGCACGGTAGAGAAGGACGAGACACTGGAGACCTGGGGGTGAGGCGCCCACCCGAAGAGGGCGAAGACTGTGCCCTGGTGAGGGACTAGACTCTGGAACTTGCCCTAGGGCCAGACTATGTTCTGGTGTGGGAGCTGTCACAGGGTGGGCTGTGGTGTTGAGGGCCAAGGGGCAGCCAGCCCTGTCCCATTATGAGAACCAGCTGGGCGGAAGGCAGGTGATCCCTATAAAGGCTGAGACAGGGAGCTCAGCTGGAACAGAGATGCAGGTGGTGGTTTTTTGTTTGAAGTGATGAACCCTGCCTTAGGGGAAAGGCCTGACAGACACTTGGGCATGGGATTTTTCTCCAGCCTGCCAAATTGTGGTTTCAGGGGGGTGAGTCAGCAGTGTAATTCTGTGTTAACATCTAGAAGATGGTCTTTAAAAAACATACAGAGAGACTGTTTTCCTGTTCAGTTCTGTAGGGCTTTTCCATAAGGGCCTGGGGCATGGAAGAGAATTTTGCCCGTTGTGTACTGTCTTTTTTTTTTAAATGGTGGATTTTCTTTCTCAGCTTAAAACAATGACTATATTTACATGACATACATCTATTCTCTTCTAAGTCTGTCATTATTTGATTGGAAATAACTTTCCACCAAATATCTCTGCCCTGTTATCCTGTACAGAAGATGCCATCCATAAATTCTTGCAGCAGTTTTTACCTCATGTTAAATAAATTATAGCAAACCAGTGTGAGAAACAAAAAACACAGAGGTGACATAGTAGTATCAGAGCGGTACCTTACCCTTTGAGAAACCCATTTGGATGGCAGTTGTGGTGTGTAGTAATCCTGTGTCTGCCCTGTTGCAGTCACATGGCTGGTCAAAAGATGTAGCAAACAGATATATGGGACTGAAATATGTAGGTGCCAAAGCCCTTTGAATGCAGTTTCTGTTGGACCCCATTACGGATGACTCATTTGCTCCCATTCTTAAGGGATAGTTAATTAAAGAGCAGAAAGATATGTGATTTTTTTTATTTTTTTGTTTTGTTTTTTACATCCAGTTACATAGCGGATCCCATCAAATCTTGTGCGGGTAACATAAAATGATATCATCTTAAATGGTACAAGATGCATCAAATAAGATAAAACTCGAGTCCAGACTGAGACTAGGAAGCAGCTTCCAATTGTCGTGGGTTTATACACTGAGTGTCCAATAAAAACCACAAATCATTTCTAACCTGGTGCTTACTGCCTTCATCACTTAGTGCTTGGCACATCCACAGCTTCACTTGCCATGCTCTAAATCTCCGTCTAGACAAGCCCCCAGAGCAAGCTGCACTACGGAGCGATGGTTTTGTTTGCGTGGTGCTGGCTGTGTTCAAGACTATCTCATTGGTACGCAGGTCCACAGAGTGTCTGTGCCTTT
Organism: Lepidochelys kempii; assembly: GCF_965140285.1. Lineage (NCBI taxonomy): Eukaryota > Metazoa > Chordata > Testudines > Cheloniidae > Lepidochelys > Lepidochelys kempii. The sequence goes on along the minus strand of NC_136388.1, from coordinate 101,604,375 downwards.
GAGGAGGACCCTGTCTTGTGTGATTCATCCCCCCTTTTGGCATCTGTGCCAATCTCTCTTGCCCAGTTTTTAAAAGCCCAAGTGTCTCAGGAATGAGTGGAAAGGGGTTTTGAGTGACACTGTGGCCTTGTGTTCGTTCCCTTTCCTTCTCCTTAGGGGGTGAGCCCATTGCTGTGTTCCATCTCTTTGTAGTTCAAAATATGGTTTTTTCATTGTATTTTAATCACCTTTTCTCCAGCTGCACAGCAGCTCACGGAGGAGAGTGGAGTTTAGTAACCAAAATGTTCACACTGCTATAATAATAACTAGGCATAATTTACATTGAGCTTTTCCTGTACATAGCTGGGGAGTTGTTGGAGCTCAGGTTTACAAGTGCTGTGACCCTGATAATGATACTACTTCAGTGTTTCATATGGCAACAGTTCCTGGTGGGACAGTCCGTTTACACTCGGCAATCAGCTCCAGTGTCTTGCAGGTAGGGAGTGTAACTTACAGACTGGTCTCATTGCAACTTGCAGGGAAATTTCTTGTGTCCTTTTTCATGTGGTCAGCATCTTTGCCTTGGTCTGTTTTCCAGGGAGCTGAGACAAAATAGGTCTCAAATAGCTTACAGTGTGGGGGTGTGTTCTAGACACATGGCTTGGCCTTGGTTTTATCCCTGTGAAAGCAGAGACTCATGGGGTTTAGATGCCAGATCAGAAGCTCAGAGGGTCTTTGCTTTTTCACTTGGCTCTGTTGAAAAGCTCCTCTCCTCCCCCTGCCCTAGCAGGGCTGTGTAGCAGTTTCCCTCAGCTGCTGGATCAGGGAGTAGCTGGCAGTTCTCTTAACTACAGAACTGGGTCAGGTGTGTTCTCGGGCACTGCTGTGGTGAGCCCGTTACTGTGAGGGAGCCCGGAGTGATCTTAATGGGGAGTGGTGAGTGGCAGGAGGTCCCAGCGACTCTCGGCCACCAGCTGGCGCATTGTACCTCTTGTTCAGCCAGCGCCTGCGTGGGGCAGTGTCTTCCGAGCCAGGTAGGGAAGAATCTCTGGGACCTGGGAATTGCCTCCAACAAGCAGTAGCAGAATAGGCTCCCGAGCAAACCCCGTTGTTTAATGAATATGAGGCTACGGAACAAATTCTCTAGTGCCGCAGGCCGCTCTGTGTTTATGCAATGCCAAGTGTCTGTAAGCCAGCTGGGAATTCACAGTGGAGACGCTCCTGGTGGCATTACCCATCCACCTGCATGTTGGACAGGCTGGGCGTAGCCCCAATCCTCCACTGGCATAAGGGACCTCGTGCCAGCCGTGTGAATTAGGGCAGGACCCCCCTTACACGGGGGCCAGAGTCCCTGATAGGGAGGGTGCAGAAGTGGAGCCTGGAGGAGGAGAGAATGTAGCTTCTCAACCTCTCTGTCGCTCCTGATTCAGAGTTTAAGGTCAGAAGGGACCATTAGATCATCTCATCGGACTTGCTGTGAAACACAGGCCACCAAGTTCCACCCTGTACTGAGCCTGATCATGTTTGTGTTTGACTGAAGCATAAATGCCATCGCTTCCCTGGGCAGCTCATGCCCGTGGTTAATCTCCCTCACTAGTCGGTGTGCCTTTATTTCCTGCCTTGTCCTCATGCAGTACAAGTGCTGTCTGATCTCCCCCGTCCTCAGCCATTCAACCTTCAAACCACATCTCTCACGGGGCTGGGAGGCTGCTGGCTGTGGAGCACACAGCTGGAGCTGTCCTACCAGGGGCTTCCTCCTCTCCCGTCCCCGACCACAGCTGGAGCTGTCCTACCAGGGGCTTCCTCTTCTCCCGTCCCCGACCACAGCTGGAGCTGTCCTACCAGGGGCTTCCTCTTCTCCCGTCCCCGACCACAGCTGGAGCTGTCCTACCAGGGGCTTCCTCTTCTCCCGTCCCCGACCACAGCTGGAGCTGTCCTACCAGGGGCTTCCTCTTCTCCCGTTCCCGACCACAGCTGGAGCTGTCCTGCCAGGGGCTTCCTCCTTCCCCTTCCCCCTCACACGCCCCCCCCCCCGTCCAACCACAGCTGGAGCTGTCCTACCAGGGGCTTCCTCTTCTCCCGTGCCCGACCACAGCTGGAGCTGTCCTACCAGGAGCTTCCTCTTCTCCCGTCCCCGACCACAGCTGGAGCTGACCTACCAGGGGCTTCCTCTTCTCCCGTGCCCGACCACAGCTGGAGCTGTCCTACCAGGAGCTTCCTCTTCTCCCGTGCCCGACCACAGCTGGAGCTGTCCTACCAGGGGCTTCCTCTTCTCCCGTCCCCGACCACAGCTGGAGCTGTCCTACCAGGGGCTTCCTCTTCTCCCGTCCCCGACCACAGCTGGAGCTGTCCTACCAGGAGCTTCCTCTTCTCCCGTCCCCGACCACAGCTGGAGCTGTTCTACCAGGAGCTTCCTCTTCTCCCGTCCCCGACCACAGCTGGAGCTGTCCTACCAGCATCCTTCTCCCCGCATCCCGCAACCACAGCTGGAGCTGTTCTGCTGGGGCTTCCTCCTTCCTTCCACCCTGACTACAGCAGGAGCTGTCCTACCAGGGACTGCCTCCTCCCCCCCCCACCCCGTCCAACCACAGCTGGAGCTGTCCTACCAGGGGCTTCCTCTTCTCCCGTCCCCGACCACAGCTGGAGCTGTCCTACCAGGGGCTTCCACTGCCTCTCCCAACCCCACCCCACTGCATCCCCTAGCAATGCTTTGGGTGCAGGGAGGGAGATGGGTACTACACAGAAAAGAAAGCACAGCCAGGACTTGTTACCCTGCCCAGGTCAGGTCCAGGGAAGTGGAGGGGGTGGTGTACATCCCCTTGGCCCACTCTCTCTCTCCACCCCATCCCCTGGCACACCCCCCCACCCTGTGTAGATTCCTGGTGTGTGTGTGTGTGTGTGATTACACCCCCATATGTGAGGGGAGTGTGAAATCAGCATGTGATCCCCTGCCTCACATGGTGTCTAGCTTCTGCCCAGATGTGGCGATGTGCTCACCACGGGGTTTTTGGTTAACAATGGTGATGTGTTAAGGTCCTGTTTTAAACCCACAGCCTTTACACTCTGATATGTTTCTGAAGTAACCCCTATCCCAGCACTGTGCCCTGGGGGTCTGTGTGCCCTGTTGGGTGATGGGCAGTATTACTTTATCCCAAGCAGTGGAAGTGGTTTCAAGGACAGGCCAGAGAAGCTGAGACATGCTAGACTCTGGAACTGAAAGTCTGAATGTGATGGTCACCATCTTGGCTGGCTCACTGGGGATTGAGGCAGGAGCCTCCAGAGCGAAACACGTGAATCTCTCCGCCTTGAGCTCACGAGGCTCAGCTCTCTAGCCTGGGTGGTAACAAACCCACGTTCTCTGAACTGGGCACAGAGGAGCCCTGTAATAAACACTGACTGGTGGGTTGTTACAGAAACACTTTAAAGTCTGTGCTGGTTTTTCCCCAGACTTCTCTGGATGCTGCTTTCCTCTCTGCTGTTTGTGTCCCTCCTTGAAGGGTAGGGATAGCGGGTTATGATGAGAGCGTCGGCTGGGGAGGTGGGTTCAGAAAGACTGAATTGAAATGAAAAACTATATTGCCTTGTTGGTATTTCTCATCATAGTCATTTGTTTGGGTAGGGCCAGTCCTGTCCTATAGCTAATGCACTCACTGCAACGTGCCTGTAAAGTCTCATTGTTCTGTGCCGTCTGAATCACTTCTGCACTCTCTGTGATTGAGTTTCTCTCAATCATGTCGGTCACTGTACATAGATCTTAATAGTTCTCCGCTTTGCCACATCTGTGTATGCCCATCTAATTGGTTCTGTGTGGCTGCTGGTGCAGATTGAAAAATCAATACTTTTTTGACATAGAGACAAGAATTCGTTGAACCACACCTCAGAATGCAAATCAGCTGCTTTACCAGAAGCTAGTCTACTGTTTCTAATGTCATCCCACGGATGACTTCAGAAAAATGGATTTTAAATTCATGCATCATTTCCACAGGACTTAACTCATTAGAGTTTGGCCCAAACCAGAGCTACCCTCCGCTGGATTCTGGGCAAAGTTTAGAAGTGGATTCAAACGCCATTTCTTATGCTTATCTCCATATAAACAAATGGCATACCGTTGGCGTGCTGACCACAATGAGCAGTAAAGTAAATTCACTCCACACTCCCATGGAGTCCCCTGATGCCTACGGAAACGTGCCCTGCAGTCTTCCCTGAAGGCCGCAAACACTAGATTTAGTTGGGAGCCCTCTGCTGAGAGCAGTTTTCTGCTGGTGCCCATGAGCACTTGCTATCTCCCTGCTCCAGCGGGGGCATATTGAGCTTAGCAGACAGATTCAGCCATCGGCCATGCCAGTGGAACGTCATTGACTTAAATGAGCCAAGTGCTAACTTTGGTTTTAGGGGGGGGCCTCCCACTGAAATGAGTGGGAACTTGTCAGGCCACAACTGCAACTTAGCACTCACCTGCCATGATGGCTAGGTAGCCACTATTGAGTGTCTGCTGATTACATCCTCTTAATTGTCTCAGTGTTCCCTCGTGTGGCCCCTTTCCCTCCCAGATTTGCTTGTAGTATATTTATATTGTAAGCTCATTGAGACAGGGGCAGTTTTCTCATTATGCCCGTACGGTGCCAAGCAACCTGGCTATGTCTACACACTTGCTGTAGCAGCAAGTCTCCTAGCCCAGGTCAACAGACTTGGGGTTGCGGGGTTCGCGCGAGTGCTCTGAAAGTAGCTGTGTGGCTCCTGCTCTCCAGCCTGAGTTACAACAGCAAAGTGCTGTCTACACAGCTATTTTCTGAGCATGAGCACAAGCCTTGCAAGCCCAAGTCTATCAACCCGGACTGAGATACTCGCTCTCATGGGCTGTGTGGATGAACCCTATTGGGCTGTAATCTCTGATTAGGGCCTCTAAGAGCTACTGTAATAAAACTAACAGCATCTGGCCCTTCATCAATGCCAAGGAACAAAGTGTGTGTGTGTGTGTGTGTGGGGGGGGAATTCACTGTGAAATGTTCATATAATCCTCTAGTGAATGGAAGACCAGGGAGAGCCAAACCTGATGGGTAGCTTTTCAAGAAGGAATAGAAGGAGGATGGAACCTGAATTTCAAATGCAAAGAAATGGCAGTAAAGAAGGTATGGTGAAGTCAGATAAATCTAGAATTGTGTTTCAATAGATAAGGCAGCTGCTAAAGGAAAGAGACATGTAGGGGCATTTGAATGCCAGAAACCACATACAGTAGCATTTATAAAATCTGCTCAAGACCATAAGAAAAATGATGAAAGAGGAACTCAGGAAGATCATTGTCAAACTTATAAGAAAAAGCCCCTCAAAAGCTTGGAAGCATTAAGGAGAAAATGAAGAAACAAGAACATTTCTGTAGCACTGAACAAAAACTAGAAGGAAGAAATTGACAGGGAGAAACTAAGGCTAACAATGGGAATATTTTATGTAGTGATATGTTTTAGTATGGCACATGGCCTGTTCCCTTAACAGTACAAAGTCTCTACTTGTATCCCTGTTGTTTGGACAGCAGTGTAGCAAGTATCAAGCAGTATGTAGAAAATAGCTTTGGAACTGAACGTGTGAATTGCAAGGTGGTGCTGTGCCATGTTGCAAATCTGGATAGCAGACACATTTCTAGAAAGGAAGTGAAATTCAAAGAAGCATCTTTGTGCATTGTGACTTCAGAATGATGTTAGGCTAGTAACATGGGTTCCCATTTGTTAAATACTAGTTTTCAAGAAATAGACAGCATAGAATTATAGAGTCACAGAAGATTAGGGTTGGAAGAGCCCTCAGGAGGTCATCTAGTCCAGCCCCAATTAAATTATCCCAGCCAGGGCTTTGTCAAGCTGGGCCTTAAAAACCTCTAAGGAAGGAGATTTCACCACCTCCTTAGGTAACCCATTCCAGTGCTTCACTACCCTCCTACTGAAATAGTGTTTCCTAATATCCAACCTAGACCTCCCCCACTGCAACTTGAGACCATTGCTCCTTGTTCTGTCATCTGCCACCACTGAGAACAGCCGAGCTCCATCCTCTTTGGAACCCCTTTCAGGTAGTTGAAAGCAGCTATCAAATCCCCCCTCATTCTTCTCTTCTGCAGACAAAATAAGCCCAGTTCCCTCAGCCTCTCCTCGTACGTCATGTGCCCCAACTCTCTGATCATTTTTGTTGCCCTCCGCTGGACTCTCTCCAATTTGTCCACATCCTTTCTGTAGTGGGGGGGGGGGCCCAAAATTGGACACAGTACTCCAGATGTGGCCTCACCAGTGTCGAATAGAGGGAAATAATCACTTCCCTCAATCTGCTGGCAATGCTCCTACTTATACAGCCCAAAATGCCGTTAGCCTTCTTGGCAACGAGGGCACACTGTTGACTCATATCCATCTTCTCATCCACTGTAACCCCTAGGTCCTTTTCTGCAGAACTTCTGCCTAGCCGTTCGGTCCCTAGTCTGTAGCCGTGCATGGGATTATTCCTTCCTAAGTGCAGGACTCTGCACTTGTCCTTGTTGAACGTCATCATCTTTTTTTTGGCCCAATCCTTGAATTTGTCTAGGTCACTTTGGACCCTATCCCTACAGCTTATCTACCTCTTCCCCCAGCTTAGTGTCATCTGCGAATTTACTGAAGGTGCAATTCATCCCATCATCCAGATCATTCATGAAGATGTTGAACAAAACCAGCCCCAAGACCGACCCCTGGGGCACTCTGCTTGATACTGACTGCCAGCTAGACATTGAGCCGTTGATCACTACCCATTGAGCCCGACGATCTAGCCAGCTTTCTATCCACCTTATAGTCCATTCATCCAGCCCATACTTCTTTAACTTGCTGGCAAGAATACTGTGGGAGACCATATCAAAAGCTTTGCTAAAGTCAAGAGATATCACATCCACGGCTTTCATAGAATCATAGAATATCAGGGTTGGAAGGGACCCCAGAAGGTCATCTAGTCCAACCCCCTGCTCGAAGCAGGACCAATTCCCAGTTAAATCATCCCAGCCAGGGCTTTGTCAAGCCTGACCTTAAAAACCTCTAAGGAAGGAGATTCTACCACCTCCCTAGGTAACGCATTCCAGTGTTTCACCACCCTCTTAGTGAAAAAGTTTTTCCTAATATCCAATCTAAACCTCCCCCACTGCAACTTGAGACCATTACTCCTCGTTCTGTCATCTGCTACCATTGAGAACAGTCTAGAGCCATCCTCTTTGGAACCCCCTTTCAGGTAGTTGAAAGCAGCTATCAAATCCCCCCTCATTCTTCTCTTCTGCAGGCTAAACAATCCCAGCTCCCTCAGCCTCTCCTCATAACTCATGTGTTCCAGACCCCTAATCATTTTTGTTGCCCTTCGCTGGACTCTCTCCAATTTATCCACATCCTTCTTGAAGTGTGGGGCCCAAAACTGGACACAGTACTCCAGATGAGGCCTCACCAATGTCGAATAGAGGGGAACGATCACGTCCCTCAATCTGCTCGCTATGCCCGTACTTATACATCCGAAAATGCCATTGGCCTTCTTGGCAACAAGGGCACACTGCTGACTCATATCCAGCTTCTCGTCCACTGTCACCCCAGGTCCTTTTCCGCAGAACTGCTGCCTAGCCATTCGGTCCCTAGTCTGTAGCTGTGCATTGGGTTCTTCTGTCCTAAGTGCAGGACCCTGCACTTATCCTTATTGAACCTCATCAGATTTCTTTTGGCCCAATCCTCCAATTTGTCTAGGTCCTTCTGTATCCTATCCCTCCCCTCCAGCATATCTACCACTCCTCCCAGTTTAGTATCATCCGCAAATTTGCTGAGAGTGCAATCCACACCATCCTCCAGATCATTTATGAAGATATTGAACAAAACTGGCCCCAGGACTGACCCTTGGGGCACTCCACTTGATACCGGCTGCCAACTAGACATGGAGCCATTGATCACTACCCGTTGAGCCCGACAATCTAGCCAGCTTTCTACCCACCTTATAGTGCATTCATCCAGCCCATACTTCCTTAACTTGCTGACAAGAATACTGTGGGAGACCGTGTCAAAAGCTTTGCTAAAGTCAAGAAACAATACATCCACTGCTTTCCCTTCATCCACAGAACCAGTAATCTCATCATAAAAGGCGATTAGATTAGTCAGGCATGACCTTCCCTTGGTGAATCCATGCTGGCTGTTCCTGATCACTTTCCTCTCATGCAAGTGCTTCAGGATTGATTCTTTGAGGACCTGCTCCATGATTTTTCCAGGGACTGAGGTGAGGCTGACTGGCCTGTAGTTCCCAGGATCCTCCTTCTTCCCTTTTTTAAAGATTGGCACTACATTAGCCTTTTTCCAGTCATCCGGGACTTCCCCGGTTCGCCACGAGTTTTCAAAGATAATGGCCAATGGCTCTGCAATCACAGCCACCAATTCCTTCAGCACTCTCGGATGCAACTCGTCCGGCCCCACGGACTTGTGCACAGCTTTCCCCATATCCACAGGCAGGCAGGTCAGTTCTCAAATAAGTACAGTAGACGCATAAAGGGAGAAATTCACTCCGTGCAGAGGGACCCAACTGTGATTGGGAGTGTACCCTGCCCAGGCTCTGAAATAGTTAATGTGGGGCTGAGAGGCCAGGAAGGCTACATGCTGCACCTGGAAGGTGGGCCAGGCTTCATTCAAGATGAGGCACAACCGGGAGAGGAGCTGGGTGATGAGTTTAAACAGAGGACGTTTGGAGTAGAAGGAGGCTTCAGGGAGAAACTTTACCCTCACTCTGTGGGATTAGAGTGGTGAGATGGAGGAGAGTTCGCTCTGGGATCCTGTCCTTATTAGAGACATCCGGCAGGAGGCCAGGAGAGACGTATCAGACTCTGGTGGGAAACCCTGACCAAAGGACAGGAACTGGACCTCCAGGGAGAGACCCCTGGCAGGCGTTCAGCTGGGGACCAGAGCAGGGGGAAGTTGAAAGGGGGATAAGGTCAAGCCCCAGAAGGGGAACAGTGGGTTTACGTCTCTGTTTTATGGCTTGGGATTTTGTCAGGGGATCCCAGAGGAGAGTCCTGAGAGAAGGATGAACCTAGCTAGGTTGTGGAGGAGTTGGGTTTGTCTTGCGTGCCCCCAAGTTTCACCTCACTTAAAAACTACATGCTTACAAAATCAGACCTACAAATATAAGTGTCACAGCATGCTATTATTGAAAAATTGTAACTCTCATTTTTACCATATAATTATAAAATAAGTCAATTGAAATATAAATCTTGTACTTCCATTTCACTGTATAGTATATAGAGCAGTGTAAACAAGTCATTGTCCATATTACATTTTAGTTTGTACTGACTTTGCTAGTGCTTTCTCTGTAGCCTAGTGTAAATCTAGGCAAACATCTAGAGGAGTTGATGTACCCCCTGGCAGAGCTCTGTGTACCCCCCGAGGTACAAGTACCACTGGTTGAGAACCACTGCCCTAGTCCATCTCCTGGCAATTTGTGAGTGCTACATCGCTTTGCTAGTGCTTTGTCCACTCGCCATTTAAATAGGGAGATTATTTCATCATTTCCCTTGGGAGACTTACCTTGAGATCAGGGTGACTTTCCTGGTATTCAGCCTGACTCTTCCTTTTATTAATTTTATTCCATTTCTTCCACCTCTTTTGTGTCCTAAATCTCTCTCCATCCTCTCTACGTACACTCTTCAAACATTGCTATGTCTGTCCCGAGAGATGCTTAGCCCATATCGATGTGCTTTGCGTTCTTCCTGTACTAATCTCTCCAGGCGTGTGATGTTGATTGTTGCTTAAAACAGACAGTGAACAGCGTTCAGATGTAAAGCATGCTAGAGACTCGGCCCTTTGACAAAGTGCAAGAAGGGACAGGTGGTGAGTCATGGCTACTGTCCTTCATTGGCTCAGGGTTACGCATGTCGTGTTACTTGTGTTACCCTGTCTGACCTACTTCACCTCTTGCTTGTGTGTCCCGGTTACTAATGATGTCTTGTCTGTAAGATTGATAGCTCTTTGGGGTTGGGATTGTCTGACACATGGCACAATGGGGGCCTGCTTGTGTGTATGGTACTAGACCTTGGCTGGTCTGTAGGGGCTGCCACAATTGAAATGTTTAATCACAAAGAAAATGTTTAAGTGCCGTAGTGGGGAGCAGAGGTGCTAAAGCTCATAGGTATGCTGAGAGCATTATCTGAGCTACAGAGAGAGGAGAGAGACAAGCAAGATAAGTGAGATGTTTGTGGACAAAACCGGGCCTGAGAAGCTTCCTCAGGGAGTGGACGAATCAAAAATAGATACATAGAAGAACACAACCAGAGGGAGTTTGATTTGAGGAGCCAGGGAAGTGGTTTGTATTCAGGCGTCAAACTAGCTGGGGGAGACATGAGCCAAGTGCCAAAGTGTTGGATTTAATAGTTTGACATTCTGAAAAATGCGAGCGACAAATGAAATGAAAGGAGAAATGTTGGTTTCTTGGGGCACCTGAGGTAAAGGTCTGTCAGACGCCACAATGCTAGAAACGGACTAAGGATTAGTAGCTGTCACAATTAAAAATTCCAAATTGGAGAGGGTTAGTGTACAGATGAATATGAAAACCTCACATGCTAAATTACACTTTACAGTTACACACAGGATCATGAAACTATCCAGCTCATGGTTTTACATGGCCACCCATCCCTGTAGTATCTGAGCACCTTCCCAATTAATTTCAAATGAGCCCTTGTGACAGGTGTCGGTCGGTTCTCTGAGCCCCTAGGGGCGATGGAGAGCAATGGTCTCCGTGGCAGGCCTTGGCCCCACCTCCCGGGCATTGGGGAATTAGCGGGAAGGTGTGCCGGCCGGAGTCGGTCGCGCGCCCCTCCGGCCGGGGAGCGCCGGCGAGAGTCGGTCGCGTGCCCCTCTGGCCGGGGAGCGCCGGCGAGAGTCGGTCGCGCGCCCCTCTGGCCGGGGAGCGCCGGCGAGAGTCGGTCGCGCGCCCCTCTGGCCGGGGAGCGCCGGCGAGAGTCGGTCGCGCGCCCCTCTGGCCGGGGAGCGCCGGCGAGAGTCGGTCGCGCGCCCCTCTGGCCGGGGAGCGCCGGCGAGAGTCGGTCGTGCGCCCCTCCGGACGGGGAGCGCCGGGCTAGGGGAACACAGGCCCACCCAACTCCACTGCGTTCCAGCCCAGGGCCCTGAAAGTGGCGGGAGGCGAAGGTCCCGCCGCTGGGTCAGCGGGGCCATCCGCGCCCGCTGACCAAACACACCCGCCCCACGGTGTAGTTGGGCCCCTGGGCTACTTCCTACCCGGTCTCTCTCAGGCGGGTCGCTCCGGATCCTCCATCTCCTCCGGGTATTCCGCTGCAGGCAGCTCCGGATCCTCCATCTCCTCCGGGTATTCCGCTGCGGGCAGCTCCGGATCCTCCGGGTATTCCGCTGCGGGCAGCTCCGGTTCCCCCTCGGTATCGGACTCACGCTGGCCCGGGCTGCCGTCAGGCCCCTCCAGGTCCTCTGGGTATTCAGCGGCTGGCAGCCCTGGTTGCCACAGGCCTTCCCCCCGGTCAGGCTCCTCCTTGCCCAGGGCTTCACCTGGGTCGGCAGCAGGATCGCGAGGGAGCAGCCTGTGTCTGTCTCCCTCCCTGGTGCTCTCCTCGCTGGGCGGAGGGCCCCGCCCTTTATACTTCCTGTCCCACCCCTCCCCTTCCGGGGATTGGTGGAAGCTTGGCCTGGCCCCGCCCACTCAGGCTCGGAGGGTGGCTCTTTACCCTCTGGTTCGGAGGGGAGCCACCCTGACTCCCTACAGCCCAGTATACTTCAGCGCTAAAGCAAAAGTGTCTTTACGGTGCTCTGCACACAACGAGCAGTTCAGCCTGAAATAAGTGATAAGTGCTGAAAGGTCAAATGCCTGATCTCCTCCTCTGTACCAGTAATTTGGTCTGGGGTGGTTGGTTTGACTCAGAAGCAGGACAGAGAGACAGTGAGGCAGCCAGAAAAATAGTTTCCCCAGTATATAAAAATCAGAAATAAACCCTGGGAGTCATAAGCTCTTGTAAAGTAATTCCAAAGGCCCTTTTCTGTGCTCTGCTTCAACAGGAGCAGAATCAGGTCCTAAATGGTCAAAGAGGCATTACTAATCTGTAAATGGATTGGATGGATGCAGTGATGAGCTGCCAGAAGCTGAAGAACTGGTTCCTTCAGTCGCTCCGGGTCTTTGGCGGCACTGAAAGACCTGCCGCCGAAGACCCGGAGCGAGTGAAAGACCTGCCACTGAAGTGCTGCCGAAGGCCCGGAGTGCCGCTGGGTGAGTAAAAATTCTCAGGGGAGCTTCCCCCAGCCGAGAGCTCAGGCGGGACGCAAAGAACGGTCCCGTGGGCCGCATGTGGCCTGCAGGCCACAGTTTGCCCACCCCTTTAACAACTGGTTCTAAACCGGCTTCAAAATTTAACAACCGGTTCGTGAAACCGGTGCAAACCAGCTCCAGCTCACCACTGGATGGATGGCTAGAGCTTTGCACATATATTAAAAACAGCAAAATGGACATTTGAATCTTAAGCTGACAGTGTTTGTGCATGCAAAATTTTCACTTATCTGCACACCTCAATTGTGTTCCAGTATAAAGTGTGCATATACATTGAAATGCTAATTTTCAGGGGGAATGGAGTAGGACAGTATGCACCAAATTTTTGAGAGTTTGCTTATGGAATCTGTTCAGGAGCATTTATCTTACTTCGCATGTGCAAAAAACTAAATGGTGCTGTTAAAAGGGCATTCAAGCAAATTCCATAGAATACTGGGATTGGAAAAATGGATGTCTGTCAAGAATTGTAGCCTCACTTGTAGCCCACCTATGGGGGCCTGTGCAGTGGGGAGCTGGAGCCGGTTCGCGCGAACCGGTTGTTAAATTTTGAAGCAGTTTTAGAGCTGGTTGTTAACCCGCTTCCCTGCAGGGGTCGCTGAGGCTTTGATGGGCTCCGTCCAGGAAGTGATGTAATTCCTCCTCTGGCCACCGGGGGCGCTGCATTGCGGGAGCCACGTGGGCTGCTGCCTGGCCCTGGGCACAAGCCCTGGCTCCTGCTGCTCCCCTGGCCTTAGGGCTCCCACTGCTGCCTGGTGGGCCCCCGGCTGCTCTGCTGGGCCGGGGCTGCGTCCTGCTGCTCTCCCCATGAGCACCCACTACCCTGCCTGCAGCCAGCCCCTGCCGCACCCCCTGCCCTGCCTCCAGCCACCCCTGCACCACCCTGCCCGCAGGCAGCCCCTGCCTCCAGCCACCCCCGCACCCTCTGCCTGCAGCCAGCCCCTGTCTCCAGCCACCCCCGCACCTCCTGCCCTGCCCGCAGCCAGCCCCTGCCGCACGCGCCCCCTGCCCTGCCCGCAGCCAGCCCCTGTCTCCAGTCAGCCCCTGCCCTGTCTCCAGCCAGCCCCACACCCCCTTGCCTCCAGCCAACCCCTCACCCTCCTGCCTCCAGCCAGCTCCACACCCCCTGCCCTGCCCGCAGCCAACCCTGTACCCCTGCCTCCAGCTAGCCCTGCTCCATGCCCCTGTCTGCAGCTGGCCCCACGTCCACTGGTGCCCTGCAGTTCCCAGGGCAGTAACCCTGCACACCTGCTTCAATGAGGGGGGCAGGGAGCAGCTGGGACCCACAGATGTGCACACCCTAGGGTGACCATACAGCAAGTGTACAAAAAATACATACTGGGGCACATCCCTTACATCAGAACTTTTTATAGGGAACCGGTTGTTAAGATTTTGGTAGCTCATCACTGGGTATGTGCAGCTATTTTCCTACTAGTATGCAAGGAAACTGGCAGGCCCTGGTGCCATCTATTTGGACTCTGTTCTTGTCAGATCTTTTGAGTGAAGCAGAGCTAGGCCTCACTGAATAAAACCTACTGTAGGTGCTGAAGGGAATGGTGATCGTGAGACAGGAAACAACCAATGCCTCAGTATGGCAATAGAAACACCATGGCGACAGTGGGGATCAGTCATAACAATTAAACTCTTGAACAGTTCTCATCATTAAACATCTCCTGACATTTTTCCTAAATGTCCGAGCCAAATTCTAGTTTGGGCATTTACATGCCTGGTGAAGTTCCAGCTGAATGAGGTATTTCTTAATGTCCCATCATAGGCGGTCATTTAGTGTGTTTATCTCATTTAACACAGCTTCTGCATTGCAGGAACTCCTAGGAACAGTTTGGCTTGGAGAGAAATCTTAGGGAAAAGTATGTGTTCTGTTGTTTTTGTTACAAGGATGGCCACACCCAGGAGGAAGGTGTTTCTGACTTGATGAAGGCCAGTGAGACCTGCTGGGTGCTCAGGACCATTGCAAATCAGACCATTTTTTACGTGCATTAATTGGATAAGTAAATGTTCATGATCATTCAATATATTATTGTTTATCATATATTTTGATTTATAAATGTAAAATTCAATGTATACGTTATATTGTGTATTATGTATAATCCTATTGAGTGAGAATGTGCATATGCACCCATGAAATCCTACAGGGTAGTGTATGTTCAAACAGGAATTATTTTGCAGAAGTTCTGTGGCCTGTGTTGTACTGGAGGTCAGACTAGATGATCTCACAATGGTCCCTTCTGGCCTTGGAGTCTGAGTATGTATCTCTGTAAAGTTTTCTTTGGAAGAAAAATACTCTATAAATCTGTCATTGCTATAATAGTGTCACACTGCAACAACTGGAGGCCATTATTTTTCTTAGAAATAAGGTCAGTCACGGTGAACAACATGTGCCTTATGCTGCAGCTAGATGATGCAGAAATTGTTTTGTGAGAAATCGCACCAAACTAGAACTGGAAGCAAGATGAGGAGGTATCTTAAGGGACAGCGCAGACAGCTAGACGAATGAGCAGCTAGAGCTTCCAGGCAGGCAAATGTGAACTGCTGAGATGGTTACTGCGGCCTGAATGACACAACGGGAGTGAGGGTGAACTCACTCACAGAAAATGAAGATAATTTTAAAAGTCTGTGTTGCTGCTTCTGAGATGTTAGTTTAGAGAGGAGCCTTAGCTTTTAGAAGGGGTGAGAACCTGATATCTCTAATGGACACACTGACTTTCTTGACAGTCCATGGCTCTAAAGTCACTTACTGTATTCTGTTGTTGACACCATTTGTCATGTCTTTATTTCATATACTTGGTTCTAAAACTATGTGGAAAATCACAGTGGAATCACAAAGAAGTCGTGATTCCTGAGTCCTATGCGTTTTAAACGAAAGTGTTCTCTTAGTTGTCTGTTGCTGTGGTCGCCATTTTGAATTACTTGGTGTGACTTCAGAATCATTGGAAGTCTCTGTTCGTTAACAATTTTTTTTAAAAAGCCAAATACAAGGTTAAAAATGTGGAGGGGGAGTGCAGAGGAGGGGTAGGGGGAGATCAACAGAGCAAAAGGTTCTTGTACAAAATCATGAAGTGCTGCTGTTCCTTTAAAACTCAATAGCATCTTGTACAACTTTGGTTATGGATGCAAAACCAGTTATTGTTTTGTTTGTGCACAGTCTTGAAATTTGCTTCTGGGCATTTTGACCTCCTAATATTTGATTTTCTCTCTTTCAAGGAGGAGAGGGAGGGAGATATTTGGGGTGGTAATATTGAAATATAACCCGCAGTTATAACAAATGCTGCACTGGCAACATAGCAAATAGGGGGAAACTGGCAATCTGGTATAGAAGGGTTTAGATCCTTTCTGAGTACTAAAGCAGACAGATCACAAATTGAGTTCCATGCAGTAGAAAAGCTAGTATGTCAAAGGACAAAGAACAAAAACAGGGAGCTTCAACTAAAATAAAAGGTGCCCACAGTAGAAATATCTCCATTTCTACGTCTTAGGTATGACTGTAATGAAATCCAAATTAGACGCTGGACTGCATGACTAGAGACGGTCTGAAAATCCTGATTTGGGATCTCAGAGAGGCTATTGCACTTACACAATTCCCGGCATAAAATACCATATTTCTGGGTGTGACTCATTCAGAGCTGTGGAGAATATGTATCAGACAGTAATACAGTAATAAGTGCTTCCGGGGATCTGAGGAGTCATTGGGCCCTTCGGGGATTAGCTAATCCCCACATGGATTTCACCTGCTCACTGGGTTTGTGGGACTCACTCAGAGGGTTGCTACAGACTAAAGGAGTTGGGCTGCTGGGACTCCACTATAGAGTAACTCCTGGCAAGGTACCCTCTCCTCTGGCCTGTACTCCCAGCGTGACCAACCAACGCTGGCTCCTCACATCTCCATTTGGCTGGGAACCAGAGCCAGGGAGGTGTGCTGAGTCAAGAGGTTGGGCCTGGGTGAGAAGGACCCAGCATGGATCCCAGAGAAGCTCCTACAGGAGGGTGGCACTGGTGGATGAGAAGAGACAGCAGAATATATGTGCCTGAGAGGGCAGGGGGCTTTGCTACTTGGCAGAGGGCCCTGGTGGGGCTATAGACAGAGAGCAGATGGAAACAATGTGGGAGGCGAATTGTGGTTACTGCTAAGGAGGAGAGGGAGGGAATGGGAAAGACAAAATGTGTGATTACTTGTTATCTGTCTCCACCAATAAGTAAACTCACTTCCTTGTTCTTGCTGTATCTCCTCAGGTATTTCTGTCCATTTTTGCAACACAGGGAGTGAGCTCCTTTGCCTGTGTCTTATTGACCAAGAAGATGAGTATGGTGCGGGGGAGGTGGGGAAAGGGTTTCTCAGCTCCAGTTCCTCTTTGGCCTCCTCTCTCTTGAGGTTGCAGGTGCCTTTTTCCCTTGGAGATGGGCTGAGGAAACCTTCGCCATATGCAAAGTGGATTTCTTAACGAGGTCAAGGTTTAGTAAAAACAGAGGAAATGGCATAAAAACAAAAAGAAACTTGTTCTCATAGCCAGATTTACATTTCCCTTGAGCTAAGGTAGGGGAGGTTCTTTGTTAATGTAGATGATAAAATGTAAGAAGTTTCTACTGAGCATGTGTGAACTGTCATTCTCTCCCCACCCCCATGGCTTATAAGGTGGCCATATTTGGGTAGATTTTCTTGGAGATGGGAGTAGGCACATCCTGGGCACAAAGGTCACCCCTTTGTCCAACTTCAAATCCCTGCTCCAAAGCCTGGAGGTGCTAGAGTTTTGCAAACAAATGGTCACTGGAAACTTTTTACTTGGGCAGAACAGCAAATTTACCCCTACCCTCATTGTTGGTAATGGCTACATTGCTCTGGCTGAAGTTTATGATAATAATAATTCACGCACCATGGAGAACTCAGTCCAAAGAGTTAAAGATTGGCAAGGTTATAAGCAACTGAAAACAGGCTCCTATAAAGGGAAGTATCTGGCCTTAGTTGAGAGATTCATATGTGGGCTGGGGTCTGGGCATGTAATTCCCTCTAATGTTTGGGGAGATGGTTTGTTTTCAACAGACTGTATCTCACTAGGTTAACTCCTGTGCAGACCATTGCACATAATAATAGATTACAAGTGTTTTGGTGGTTGCCAATTCTGTTTAACTCCTGGGCAGCCACAATCTCCACAAAACTGAAGGATTGCATCTCTGCGTTGGGCTTCTGGGCAGTTACTGGCTAAGTTGCGGGTTTATGTTGCAGGTTCTTTCCGGATGTAAAAACCAAGTAAATAGTTAAACTGCAGTTCCTTTATTAGTTCCCAAAGCAAAGTTCTTTAGAGCATGACACTGTCACAGAAAGAGAGGCTGTTAGCAGCGCACAGTTGGAAGAGTTTAACTGCAGGCACAGGAAATTGTTGACTGACTTACTGGAGACAGGCTTGGTTATCTCTAGAGCCTGTTCTGTGTGCTGCAGGGGTGCGAGTTCATTCTCTAATTCCTTCTCACAGGGCAGTCCGCTCTAGCCTGCCTTTACCTGAATCTTCAGAATTCCTCTCATGCAAATGCATGTGAAGATTGAGCTTCTGGAAATAAGATAGAATCAGCCTTTGAGACTTAACCTCTGGCCAGGGGTCGCAATCGTGGCAAGGCATAGGCCTCTCCTTCAGGGTCCCCTGGGATGTTCAGGAGTCAACACCAACTCTCCCTGACTCAGCTGGTACATCCAATAAAGCTCCCAACAGCCCCAGAATCAGTCCCTTCAGATTTTTTGTATTGAACACAACAGTCCATTGTCACCTCAGTGCCACTGTGACAGGGTGCTGGGCAAGGAGTGCTTAGCCAGCCCCCTGCCATGCCAGCCCCAATTCAGGGGAGGAGATGGGAGCTGGCTGAATACGCCTGTGCCTGCCTGGCAACTAGCTATGGTTGCCAGCCTAATTAGCCAGGGGCTATAAAAGGGATGGGAGGAAGGAAGCCGGGGGGCGGGGGGAGTGGACAGACAGGAGGAAGAGAAAGGGAGAGGCCAGAGGCAGAGAGGGGCGGTTGGCTCTGGTCTGCTGCTTGTAAAGCCTGGCTGTGAAACAAATCTGTATATAGATAGGAAGGAGGTGGGGGGAAATAGCTACAAATAAAGTGCACTGGTGATTTGCATCAGCCTGAGGCATCCCTGACTGGTTTGTGAGGGCATCAGGGACAGAAGTAAGAGGGGCCCAGCTGCGCCTTGCTACAGCCACACAACCTTTATAGGTTTCAGAGGAGCAGCCGTGTTAGTCTGTATCCGCAAAAAGAACAGGAGGACTTGTGGCACCTTAGAGACTAACCAATTTCTTTGAGCCCTCAGAAGCTCATGCTCAAATAAATGTGTTAGTCTCTAAGGTGCCACAAGTCCTGCTGTTCTTTTTACAATCTTTATAGACTTCATAGTCCCTTCCTGTGCCCAGGGCCTACTGCCAGGCCTCCCCTTCTCTTGCTTTTCGCTTCCTGCCCTGGCTTCCCATTAAATAGCACTCAGTTCAAGCACTCTGTCCTGATACTCAGAACCCTTAATGAGATGGGCCCTAGCTACTCCTCCCGCTCCCACCCAGAACTGCTGTGTTCTAGCTGAACAGTTAAATCAATGGGGGAGGCTCGCCAGTGTGGGAGACAGAGCTGGATCATGGAATCACTCCTGCAAGAGACTATGGATGCCACCCAATTTCAGAACCAAATACATGCAACCTCCCTCCTGCCCCGCTTGGGTGTTTTTTGTTTTTGTTTACTGTGGAGTGTCTTGATAAGTTCTTCACATACACACAACCCAAGCACTATAAACTAGTCCAGGTCTTTCTCAGACTGACTGAGCAGGAAGAGGGGGTTATTGTTTCTCTTTTTAAATACTTGGAGTGTGCTTGGGTACTATGGTGATGAAGGCCTTATTATTGATTTAATACTTAAATTGTAGTGGCACCTAAAAGCCTCCATCAGGTTGACCCCACTGTGCTAGGCACTGTGCAAATGGATAATAAATGCTGTACCTCAATAGATGACTGTAACAGACCATCATAGAAAATGTAAAGAAGTCCTCTATAAATGTAATTTTCAGGGACTAGAAAACCTGGCTTTTTCTCCAGGTGACTTCTACCCATGCATTATTCAGAAGGCTTGTGTAATAAGTTGGTGCTTAATAGAATTATTTCCATGGTACCTTCATCTGTATTTGTTTAGGAGTATTAAAGTTTGAAAGTAAAATCTAATATAAACATGGAACTGTCTGATCAGGCTTAACTATAGAAAAAAGTCTTTTATTAATGTACCCATATGGGGTAGGAATGACTTGAGGATTAAACTAGACAGAGACCCGGGATGGATTACAAAACTTACAAAGGTTAATGGTAGTTTCCAGATGAGAACCCCAGCTGCAGGGAGAGTGATTCTGAGCTCACTAGCGGTGGTGTGTCTCGAGTATATCCACTGAGGTCAGTGGTTTTCTATCAGGCTAAAACTGGTGTAGGTGAGGCGAGAATCGGGCTTCACACCACTTCCACACAGAATTGTGTAAAGTTGTGCAGACAATTGCACTTCCACAATCTTTTTCGTCCTTTGCGTCTTTAGGCTGGATCCTACTTCTGGTGAAGTAGATGGGTGAAGGATCAAGCTTTTTGGGCCTGATTCTGATTACATCTACTCTGGTGCATATCAGAAGTGTCGTCATTGAGATAAGCAAAATTATTACACTGCTGTCAAACTGGTGTGAGATTAGAATCAGGCTCTTTCTCCTGTTTTGTATAACTAATATCCTAGGGAGCAAAATAGTAAGACTTGTTACTGCTAAAGTCAGCTCCGTTTGGGATGCCATATTAGATTATGAGAGGATGTAACCAACCGTCTGCCACAGGAGCTCCGGTGGGTAGTGCAGATGTGGATGATGAAGGAATTACAATAAAATGTAATGGCAGGAAATGCTAGTTGACCAAAAAGGGACTTGCCACCATTTAGAACTCTGAAGATTGTAATGAGCCAGCCCTTTCCCTAACCCCAGTTTTCGCAGGGTGAGGAGCACTGTGCCTGGAGAAGAAAGGGTTGGCACCGGGTGATGAAATCTACACATGGAAAGATTAGGAAATGTTGGCGATCACTGCAGAAGTAAAGTTGGGGCTTCTGAAATCTTACCCACAGGCAAAACTGAGGGGTAACTGTGCCAAAATTGCAGCTTTTTGTGGTTCTCGTTTTAATACAATAGACATAAAAGTTTACTTAAAATTAAGTAAAAAGAATGAAGAGTGCTCTGGGTGGGTTTAGGATTGGCTTTACTGCTCCCTTTGAAGTCCAGGCCCCTGTCTTTTTTTGTTACCTCGTACTTTATCTTTTAAATTGTTTTACTTGTTCAGGATTTTTTTGCCTGCATGCTTTTTCTCTTGGTGAGATAGTTTACTTATGAAACGTAATCTGCCTTTCCCATAACAGAGCACAGGCATTTACGGCACCATCTCACTAAATACTAGAGACGAAAAGGCTATGCAAAAATCCCTGAACGCTCAGTGCCTGAAATAAAATCACCTTTGAGGCTCAGTTCCCATGCTGCATTGGCTGTGCACCACCATGAGTGTGTAAGCATAGAGATGGCAGGGGCATCAGAAACCCTCCCCAGGACGTCTTGGTTTACCTTCTGTTTTAGCACACTCGGCAGAAGCAATTCTCTCTGCTTGTGTTTAGTGTAACCTGTCACATATTACGCAGCTCAAGCAGTCACTCTTCTTAAAATGATATACAGGTAGGAACCGTCAATTTCACAGTAAAAATGAAATAATTGCTTACAATTGTAACCTAGAGCCAGGTGAGTCAGCTTTTCACTTGTTCGTCTTAAAAGGAAAGAGACAGTTTACCAAAGTAAATCTTTACTTTGTTGTTGGTCTGATTAACTGTCTTTAGTTTGTTCGTCAAACTAATATGGGGGGTGGGGATGTCAGCGGTTGTCGCTGGCAGCTTGTTTAGTTAACAATTGACAGGGTTCCTTAGATTGTGAACTCCTCGGAGCAGGGGCCATTCCTTCCCTAATGCCTGGAGAGCACTCAGTGTGCTGTGAGCGCTGCCAGAAACTAACAATAATAATAATCGGGCTATTCAGCATTCCCTCTTCGGGTCTCTAGATCTGAGGTTAAATTCTGCCTTCTGACCAGGAGGAGTTTGCATCTTTCTTCTTCTGTAAAGCAGACTTTGATCCCAAGAATATTAAATTTAAAAAATCAGATAAACAGGTTCAAAATATTAAGGCTGATTTGGCCACATTCTGCTCACAGCTGCAGTGGTGTAAATCTGGAATAATGCTGTAGCGTCTCTAACAAGGTGCTCTCATACGCTAACATTCAGTTAGTGTTTGGGAATGGACCCTGCTGTGGTTCATCAATGTAAATCCAGACTAGCTTCAACTGATTTACACCTGCATCGTAGAGCTGGTTTGGGGGTAAGTGGGGCTGTGATCTGAAGCGGGTTTCTGAAATTACAAATAATTAATGCCTTCCATTTAATTAAATGAATATTTGTTAATATTTCCAGTTTGATAAAAGCAGCAAAAAATTAACTGCTATAAAAAGCTGAGTTAGAAGATTAGAACAGATCAGATGTCGTAATAAACAAATCAAGCAGGCGGACAGATGTCTTCGTTCTGCATTTTAGGAGCATTTCATCTTCGTCTGCATGGTCCATATGGACAAACTAAAGACAATTAATCAGACCATCAACAAAGTAAAGATTTAAGACGAACAAGTGCAAATCTGAGTCGTCTGGCTCTAGGTTACAACTGTAAGCAATTATTTCATTTTTGCTATGAAACTGACTGTTCCTAGCTGCGTATCATTATACCATGTATCTTGAGAATGCAGCTGCTGCACTTGCATATGTACAGCTAGAAGCTGATAAGCCGGTTCTGCGGAAATCGTGGTTCCGGTCATTTAGAATTTGTGTCTATTGAGGCCCCATTCGATCCTCAATCCAGACATGCAGCTCAGATTGAGGTTAGTAGGTCACTGACCTCCAGTTGACATCAGTAACATCTGAGTGCATGGCCCGAGTGGTACATGGCCCTTTGGGGTAAGTGGATATGTTACTGAGAGTGGAAGTGTGATGACTAGACAAGACCAGGCTCTGCCTCCTTTGCTCATGTTGAGTTTCGCTCATCGGAGTCGTCCTATTGACTTCAGCAGAACTGCTCACTCGAGCAAGAGCTACTCAGCCTGAGGAAGGGATGCTAAACCTTATAACAGCCTGTGTGGCAAGCCGTTGTGTACTTAAGGCTGGGTTGTCATGTTAGATATGTGAAAACTCATGGTTATCCATGGAAATAAGGCATTCACAGAAAGAAACGTCCGTTCTGGGTCAGCTTGTGTTAGTCCAAATTCCCTTTATTTTGAATGGCCTCACTTAAAATCATTCATGTTTAACTCAGATTCTCAAATTTTTGGGATTGGCGTATCTTGCCCCGGCACATTGTTGACTGATCTGCATGTTAGCCCCCCATGTCCCGACACATTGCTTCCTCCCCACCTCTTTCTCTGTGTAGCTGAGATTTTGCTTTTGTTCTACATATTCTGTTTTCCTTGTTCCCCCAACCCTCTCCAGCCCTCTCTTCCCCGCCTCCCTGTGATGTCAGCATTGCTCTGTTGTGCCCCCCAGATTACTCTCCCTTTCCATCCTGGTTCTCCCTCTCTCTGTCTTTCCACTGACTTCAATGGATTTGAGCTCAGACATCTACCGTCACCAATCTCTCTCCTCTCTCTCTTCCTCACAATTCATGATGCTGTTTTTTTCCCCAACACCCAGAGGAATCTTGGAAACTGTGACAATCTGCTAGCTGTTGGAGTCCCTGCTCCCCACCATATCCTGAGCTTTGTGGCGGACTGCGATGCAAGCTCTCAAGGCTTTCAGTAAAGCAGGTTCCCTTGTTGGCTATTGCAACCTTCTACCTGTGGGCAATCCCAGTGATTACAAGTCATGGATGCTCTTTAGAAAACATGGGAAGTACGGAATCCATGACACATGTGGCCTTCGTTACCCCATTGTGCAGATGGGTAAATTAAGAGATTGTGAATTGCAGGTCACTTGAGGAACAGAGCCCAGGAGTCCCGACTTCCACTTCCCTGCTCTAACTATCCAACTGTGTATCTCAAGCAGTGGCTCTCAACCTGTGGTCCGTGGCCTCCTGGGGTTCCACAGAGCAAATGTAAAGTTTCCAAAGGGGTCCCCACCTTCATTTGACATTTTTTAGGGTCCACAAATGAAAAAATTGAGAACCACTGATCTAAGGCACCCTGTAGCTATTAGATATCCTTTTCCATGCAGTGAAAAGCTCGAGACCAATGTGCAGTTTGCACATTAGCTTATGAAAGAATCATGCCTGAAGTCATAGAATACCAGGGTTGGAAGGGACCTCAGGAGGTCATCTAGTCCAACCCCCTCTGCTCAAAGCAGGACCAATCCCCAGTTTTTGCCCCAGATCCCTAAATGGCCCCCTCAAGGATTGAACTCGCAACCCTGGGTTTAGCAGGCCAATGCTCAAACCACAGAGCTATCCCTCCCCCCCAGCCACAGTAAACGTCAGAGTGTGAAACTGAGTGTTTTTGAGGCACTGTGAACAGATGGTCCCTCTTTTGGCACTGATCGTCATTTAAAGTGCACATTTGATATTGAACCTTTGCTCTTCCCAAGGCTCTCCTCCCACAGAAAGCTGCATGAAGGGGGCAAGAGCAATGGCAAAACATGCAGGGCGGGAGGGAGCTGCATGGCATGCTTTCATCTGTTTCAACTGTGACTTGGATGCAGGGCGGTGGCGGGGGTGGTTCTTGACTGGAAAGCTCTTTGGAAATGGCCTACCTTAGCAAGGGTGATAGTGGAAAGTATACATCAGAGCAAATACATGGGGAAGTATTGCCGGAGCTGGGGAGAAGGGAGGATTAAGATTATTCTTGGGATCTGCAGCACAGAGGTGGAGTGGGCCCTGACACAGCAGTGAGCAGCAGGATGCAAAGCAAACAGCTGATTGCTGGCTGGCCATGTGCTGGCAGTGTGGAGATGCATCTTGAGCCTGGATTCAAGTTGTGTCAGGACATTAGCCAAGGGAAAACAGGCAGGGATGTACTAGGCAGGGAGTCAAGTTTCTCCTACTTGGACAGAGTGGGGCACATGCTGCCTGCTCAGATACTGTAGGGATGTGTGCTGTAAAATGTCTGAGTAAAACAGAGAATGCTGATGGCTATCTGTGGTATGGAGTGTGGAAATTATTTAGGGAGGGAAGGGCTCTATTTCAGTGGGATTTTTGACTAAGGACTGCAGATTTGACCCTATAGCTGTTGACACCAATATGTGGCTATATTTTACACATTTCTCTGACATGGAAGTAAAGAGCAACATTAATAAAAGTAAATCAGTCATTGAAAAGCAGGGAGTGGGGGGGGGAGATAAATATTCTGTGGCTGCAAATAGAAATGGTGTGAACAAAGAAAGCCCTTTAAAATCTTTCATACTTTACTATACTAATCCCCAGTTCCTAATGAGGAAAACCATGGTACAAATCAGTGCTGTTCCTGCAAATCAGGGACACTTACAAATCCACATGCAAAATAACAGACCATGCCTGGTTGCACCAGCAGCGATGCAGAGGGGGTTAGACTCGCGCTGGCTTTTAAGGTGCTGTAGTTCCGAATTCTGAGGTAGCAGCACATCAGATACAGGGTGCAACTGATGGAATGAGAAATACCATCTAAGAAAAGATGTTTCTGTGGAAGTCCGAGTAGTTTCTCCAAATGGAGCAAGTGGGACAGACGTATCTTGTGAATTTCATCCTGCAAACGTTATTTTACAAACCAGTGTGTTTCAGGGACAAACCCTACCCCCCACCTCCATGTCATGGGAATCCTGACAGGCAGCAGAACCAATAAACTTCTGCTGCACGAGGGGAGGCAGGATTTTGAGAGCCTGCTGCAAGGGCTCCTTGGTAAGACAGGGGTAGGGTGATTGGCTGGGAGACCTGTGGCTATGCAGATGCAGTGAACACCATCGAGAGGCTGCTCTGCAGCCTAGGAGGAGGTGTCCATTCCCTGACACCACTGAACGTGCCCCCTTGTCCGTCCATCCCCCGTAACCCCGCTCCCCCACCTGGGCCAAGCCTATTGACTCATACTTAGTGCAGGGACCAAAATTAGGCCCTTGGTCCCAGTTTCTGCCCAGTCTTCTGGACATGGCCCCAGAACCACTGCACAGCCCCTCGTCCTCCTCTCTTGCCGACAGGGTGGCAACTAGGTTCACAGAGTGAACTCTAGTTCTTACGCTGACATACCAGCTATGGAGGCTCCATTCCTGCTGTTTGGCGTGTGGGGGATTCCTCCTCCCCTTCCTCCTGCTCCAGGCCCTGCCGTGATACCTAGGTTGGGCACTGTGCAGAGGGTCTGGGATAAGGCTCAATCCTGCAAAGTGCTGAGCACTCCGGGCCACTCAGCAAAGTACATGTCCAACGTCAAGCACTCGCGCTGTCCATTGAAATCAACGGACTACTCAAGTGCCCGACGTCAAACACGTGCAGCTGGGTTGGCCCAGAGTGCCCAGCACCTTGCAGGATTGAGCACCTAACATCCTAAAGCATTTAACACCATTTGTTATCCTTCTGACAGCACTTCCCTTGCACATGCTGCTGCACCTTCTGCGTTCTTTATTGCAGCTGACACTGGGGGTTACAATGACTCACAGGGGTGACTTTGCCTGTTTTCCCCTCTCCTTTCGCTGAAACCGTATGGGTTGTTTTACTTCTAATCAGTAGGGCCCTACCAAATTCATGGTCCATTTGAGTCAATTTCATGGTCATAGGCTTTAAAAAATTGTAAATTTAGTGATTTCAGATATTTAAATCTTAAATTTCACGGTGTTGTAATGGTAGGGTTCCTGACCCAAAAAGGGCCTGTGGGGAGGGTCGCAAGGCCATTAGAGGCGGGTCGCGGCATTGCCACCCCTACTTCTGTGCTTCTGCCCTCAGAGCTGGGCCCTTGGCCAGCAGCCGCCGCTCTCCGGCTGCCCAGCTCTGAAGGCAGCGGCGCAGAAGCAAGGGCGGCATGGCAGGGTATCGCCACCCCTACTTCTGTGCTGCCATGGGTGGGGCGCTGCCCGCAGAGCTGGGCACCTGGCCAGCAGCTGCTGCTCTCTGGCCACCCCTCCCTGACTAATACTGCGACCCCCCACAAAAACCCTGCAACGCCCCCCACAACCTCCCCCTGGTTGAGAAACACTAGCCTGCCCTGTGAAATCAGTATAGTAGAGGGTAAAAGTACACAAAAGACCAGTTTTCAAGGTCTGTGACGCATTTTTCACGGCTGTGATTTTGGTAGGGCCCCACTCATCAGCGTTAAAATGCTATTTAGAATTAATTTATATCTAGATTCAGTTCCTCCATAAAACTTTCTGTGAACATATCAAGTCTGCAGGCTCATGTATAAATACACTCCTCCTTTCTCAATCCAGCATCATTTCCCAGAAAGCTTCCTATAATCCCATTTCTCATGCTCGCTGTCATAAATATAAAGGGAAGGGTAAACCCCTTTGAAATCCCTCCTGGCCAGGGAAAAGCTCCTCTCACCTGTAAAGAGTTAAGAAGCTAAAGGTAACCTCGCTGGCACCTGACCAAAATGACCAATGAGGAGACAAGATACTTTCAAAGCTGGGAGGAGGGAGAGAAACAAAGGGTCTCTGTCTGTCTATATGCTGTTTCTGCTGGGGATAGACCAGGAATGGAGTCTTAGAACTTTTAGTAAGTAATCTAGCTAGGTATGTGTTAGATTATGATTTCTTTAAATGGCTGAGAAAATAATTTTGCTGAATAGAATAACTATTTCTGTCTGTGTATCTTTTTTGTAACTTAAGTTTTTGCCTAGAGGGATTCTCTATGTTTTGAATCTACCCTGTAAGGTATCTACCATCCTGATTTTACAGAGGTGATTTCTTTACTTCTATTTACTTCTATTTCTATTAAAAGTCTTCTTGTAAGAAAACTGAATGCTTTTTCATTGTTCTCAGATCCAAGGGTTTGGGTCTGTGGTCACCTATGCAAATTGGTGAGGGTTTTATCCAACATTTCCCAGGAAAGAGGGGGTGCAAGTGTTGGGAGGATTGTTCATTGTTCTTAAGATCCAAGGGTCTGGGTCTGTAGTCACCTAGGCAAATTGGTGAGGCTTTTTACCAAACCTTGTCCAGGAAGTGGGGTGCAAGGTTTTGGGAAGTATTTTGGGGGGAAAGACGTTTCCAAACAGCTCTTCCCCAGTAACCAGTATTTGTTTGGTGGTGGTAGCGGCCAATCCAAGGACAAAGGGTGGAATATTTTGTACCTTGGGGAAGTTTTGACCTAAGCTGGTAAAGATAAGCGTAGGAGGTTTTTCATGCAGGTCCCCACATCTGTACCCTAGCATTCAGAGTGGGGAAGGAACCTTGACACTCGCTAAAGCCGTGTTTTTAAAACTTTTCTCTAACATCTCTCATAAACAAAAATCTACTCTGCGATAATCCATCCATGTCAAGGTGTCCCTATAAGAGACGACATCTGCCTTTCTTAGGCATCCAAAAGCCCCGTTGATTTCAGTGCGCCCATGGAAGGCAGGATCAAACCCTTCATGTATTTTCTAACATAGATAAAACATTTTATCTGAAGTGGAAAAAACAATGATACGAGAGAGAGCGAGCGTGAGAGACAGGCAGAAAGTTACTTTTATGTTAGCTTTGCTCCACAATACTTTTAACGATGGATGGGAAGGTCCTTTGCTATTCATAAATGTGCAATACAATCCACTGCAAAAGTTTTATTGATATATAACAGTGATTCTCAAACTTTTGTACTGGTGATCCCTTTCACATAGCAAGCCTCTGAGTGTGACCCCCCTTTATAAATTAAAAACACTTTTTTATATATTTAACCATTATAAATGCTGGAGGCAAAGCCAGGTTTGGGGTCGAAGCTGACAGCTTGCGACCCCCAATGTAATAACCTCGCAACCCCCTGAGAGGTCCTGATCCCAGTTGAGAACCCCTAAAAGCTGCCAGTAGTTTTAGGATTTGTTTATATTTAGAGATTCAGTTTCATCTGCAAGTGAGGCGAGTAGAGAGAGACTTTGAGCCTAGAACAAAATGAGCACATTTAGTGTATCTTCACAGCTTCCATTCCTGTCCCCCATTTCTCTCCTTATTGTTGAGACAATCTGATAAGGAATTTTTTCTCCCCCTTTTCCCAGAACATTTGTAAAGAAATGGTATAACCCAACGTAGCAAGGGAAGTGCAACTTAAAGGTCTAATCATGCAAACTCTTGCAGGACTGGGCCCTAAATGGGTCATTCCATTAACCCCCCACATCTCGTGCCTGAATATTTTAGCACATACAATATCTGGATACTCTGAACACTTGTTCTTCTCAGGCCTCTGCAGTGCAGTGCAGAGTTAGGAATAGGAAAGCAGCCTCAGGTTAATGGAGCTTTATCAAGGATTTCAGGTGGTAGATCAGACCTTTGACGTTATTTTAGGGTAAAGACCAGTATTTCATGACTCTTATTTTGATACATCTCTTCCCTGTTTACATGGATCATTTTCTTAGCTTACTTTGTCTGTTTTCTATATTTCTTAGTTTATCTGAGTGAGAAGGTATTGGTCGGAATTCTCAGCTTTAAATGCCTTTAGCCAGCTGTCAGTTCGGTCTCTGGACGCAACTTTCCCATGTATCCATGTCCTGAATTTTGACGAGTAAACTGGCACAAACATTCCCCTGCTGACTTGGGTTCCCAAATATGGGATGTGTCTATGCTGGTGCAGCACATCCAGAGCTCAGAGACAGCGATGATGAGCATGACAGAAGAACCGAGATGGAATAGAATAGAAAATTGTGCCCTCTTTCTTGCTCTCCAAAAGCTCAAATTCTGCTTAACTTGCTTCAGCATATAGGGATGGATCTGAAGTCAGTGCACAGGGTCATTAGCTTAAATGGGCTTTGGATCAGCATCTTAAAGCGGCACTTGGAGAGGCCGCCAATTCTGCCACGCCCAGTTTTTCATTTTGTGTGAGAATTTAGAAAAATAATTCCTCCTTGGACTTTCTAGTCTCCCTTTATTTAACTATTGCTGAGTAATAACTCCTCTGCCTTGGTGCAAGAGATCCATTTTGCTTTCTTGTATTGAGCCTTCATGGCAATTTCAAGTCAGCCACTGTTCACTGAAGTGTTTCTAGTTACTGCATTCTCCTGCTATCGGTATATGGTATCGCTTTGTTCTGGTACATCTCTGACAGCTACCCTAGCTGGTTTATGCCTCTGTAGATAGTTATTAATTTGAGTGTCTCTTTCTTTCAGCCTTTTCCCACTTGCTGAAACATTGCTAACGCAAGACTGCCAGTACAGTACCTTTCCCCTCCATCTTCCTTCCGCATGGAGAAGTTACTCTGAGCCTGCTGCACAATACACACTCACTCTGGCCTTTTGCCTCTTTCCTTTCCATATCCTGAGAAGTAAATCAAGATGAAATAATTAAACATACCCTGTATAAAATGCATATTTTACCTTCCTAAATTTCAAATCTGTTGTTAGACTGAAATGTGCTAATGGTCGCCATCAAGCAGGTCTTTGATCTGTAGATTAATTACAGACCTGGATAAAACTGATGGGTGTGCTAACAACCCCTTTTTCAGGCTAAATAGGAGGAGCAATTAAACCCCTTTATGGAGTGAAAGCTGGATACAATAGACCCTACTGCCCAAGGTACTGGACTGCATAGCAGAGCCTGAGCAATGTTAAGCCATGTGATCCGAGAGGGTTCGCTGGGACTAGCTCAAACACACAGGGACTCTCAACTCCTTCTAGGAGTCTGATTTGTTTTGTGCACCCCAAGTTTCACCTCACTTAAAAACTGCTTGCTTACAAAATCAGACATAAAAACACAAAAGTATCACAGCGCACCACAATTGAAAAATGGCTGACTTTCTCATTTTGACCATATAATTAAAAAAAAATCGATTGGAATATAAATATTGTACTTTCATTTCAGTGCATAGTATATAGAGCAGTATAAAGTCACTGTATGAAATTTTAGTTTGTACTGACTTTGCTAGTGCTTTTTATGTAAAACTAGGCAAATATCTAGATGAGTTGATGTACCCCCGGAAGACCTCTGTGTACCCCTGGCTGAGAACCTCTGGGCTAGGGGATGGCTTTGTTACAGGTATAGGGTGGGGGGAGAAGCAGCATGACCATGCCTCTGGGACAAAGCTGAGAGACCGCTTCTTTTGGGCCCAGGACTGGCTGGAAAGGCACATTTGGATTTCTGATCAAGGAAGCTGTCTGCTGCTGTGTGCTCCTATTGTGTTAATGGAAATGGAAATTTGTGGACATTCTTTGTAAATAAACAAGATTGCACAAAGAAATATCTGATTCATATAATTACTTTCTCCTCCTAATGGAAACAACCTGGCAATGCCCCGAATATTGGCTAAATGCTTGTACCAAGGGGAGGGCAGCACTATTTTGTGAATATAAAGAAAGGATAATTAATGCACACAGACATCATTTTACGGGGTCAGTAGCTAGTCAAATAGCGACTTTCTATTTTTAAAAAAAATGCTTCATGCATAGAAAATATTTTATAGTAACTTTTAAATGTCCGTTTTGATATTAAGACCTAAGTAACAGTAGCATGACATGTTTTGAGAAAAAAATAACTCACGTACAAAGAATAATGGTGTTATTTTCAAAGCATTCTTCATGCAGAATACAAGTTATGGGTCTGCTCATTCAAAACTTTCCTTGAAATTAATGGAGATGAAGGGTATGCAAAGAATGAGAGTCTAGGCTGTGTTTTGTATGAATTTCAGGGCCGAATGGTTTTGTTGCGGGGGTGGAGATAGGGCGAAAAGGGAATCTGGAGTAATTCCAGTGAAGTCAGATGACCTCTTCCAGATTTACATTTGGGTAGTTAAGCAGAATTTTACCATTGCGCATACCTACTCTGTGCCCATTTTACCAGTATGGGAATGCTCATCTTTGAGATTTTAAAGCACATTTTAAATTTAGATGATTAGGATGCTCTGGGAGGATTTTTTCCTCAACCCAGAATGAGATCTATCAATATTTCCTCTCCGGTGTGGGTATCTTTGGAAGTATCGAGCTGCTCTCGTGTGTTCTAGGTTTTACAGTGTTTCATGCTCATTGTCATGTAACCTGTGAGCGGCTGAGACCAGGCCTGTCTTTTCACTATGTTTCTATATAACACTGTGCACAATGGAGTGCGGTACTTGTAGGTATTATTGCAATACAAATAATAACTTCTGTAACCGCCATAACTGATGCAATGGTCTACTGAGTAAACGTGACACTTCATGTAAATGCCACTAATGCGTAGCTAGAAAGTATCTCCTTATGGCATTATGGAGGGCCCACTCAGCTCTATGTCTTCTTGGATCCCTTTGAAATTAAAACATTTAGGTCTTATATGAATAGTCCCTTTGAAATCAACAAAATCACACGAATAAGGGCTTCAGGATTGGGACCTAAACCCCCGGCTTGCTCCCCCGCAACCCTCCCCCTCCCCCCGCAAAAAAAATTATGTTAAATTGTGTCAAAAGCTCTAGTTAGCCAGGAATAAACCAGCAGCCATGTGTTCGTTTTAAAACCCTGCGTTTTGCCATTTAATTCCTGCTCTAATTAATTACTGTAGGGCTGGAAATTCTATGACTCTAGCTTTCCTACAGTGATGTCAAGGAATTTTATGGCTACTGTAATGTGCTGTCCTAGCTACAGTGACTAGCTAAAGTGTTTGTGGCAATTCAGTGTTTAACAGCGAACACGTTTGCTTTTATAGGGAAAGGAGGAATCCAGACTAATGCTTTCAGCAAACAAACCATGCTGTCACCCCAACACGCTCCTCTTCAGAATGTAAGTACATGCTGAAAACCAAATTCGCGTTTCGCTTGTTTATGAATCGGTTACAGTGGAGGCCGTGAATGGCTGGAGTTAGTGTTATCATTTATTATTTGCATTGCAGTAACACTGACAGGCCCAGTTCAGGAGTGGGGCTTTATGGCGCTAGGTGCCGTACAAAGAGAGCACAGAGCTGGAGATCTTACAAGTTGTGAAGTGTCTATAAAACAATGTGAAGGGGCGGGGGGAATGGGGAAAGCTAATACAATCGTGCATAGGCCAGAAACATCTCTACATGGGCCAGAGGTGCGTAGCCAGATGGCTTCATGCTGCTTACGTATGGTCTGAACAAAACTGAATAACGTAAGCTAAATATCCAACATCTCTTCTGGCTGCCTACCTAGCTAGTATCCCTTGCCAGTTCGCTGTAGTCACTGGGGGTGGGGGGACGGGATGGGTGTGTGTGTGTGGAAAGTGGAGTGGAGAGAGTGGCAATTTTAAGGTAACAGTTGTCAGAGGAAAAACTGAAGCAAAACTAAAGAACTGTCCAATCGTCTGGTGAAAACATAGCCCTTCAGAAGCAAAAAACCATGCTGTTGCTAACAATCCCTTTTGCGCTGAAGAAGGGAGGATCGTTTCATTTTATTGCATCTGGAAACAGACTAGAGCAAATCCTAATGTCTCTTTGATTTTCAGACTTCACAGGGGAAAGGTTACAAGGGCAATGCAATTAAGACTTGCAAGCAGGAATAGGCAAAGCTGAGGAACACCGTTAATAGACCTCAAATTAACTTGGACAAGGTGAATTTCAAAAAAGTAAATTAGACAGTATAAGATGGAGTGATGGCCCTAATTCCATCCATTTAATAACCCCGGTAACTCCTCATCCTTCCAGAGAGGTGGGCTGGGCTCTGCTTGTGGGGTCCCAGACCTCGGGCTCCAGCCCAAGCCCAAACATCTGTGCCATGTTTACATCCCTGCAGCCCGAACCCCATGAGCGTCAACTAACCCAGGCCAGCAGTGTGTGTGTAATTGCTGTGTAGATGTACCCGAAATGTCCCAGAGCTCTTGGCTGAGATTTTTCTCATCTCCTTGTCTCATTCTCATTTCCCCTGCCTGTATTTGCTGTTCTCTTGTGCTGATCCCAAGCAGGGTGTGCTGCTGATAGGTCTGGGGGTTGCTCAGAATTCAGCAGAGGCTTAGTGGACGCCCAGAGCTTGCTCAGCAGGTGAGTGTTTGATCACACCAGGCTGAGCCAAAGGGTCTGCAGCACAGACTTTCACGTGAGAGTTAAGTGACCAAAATGGGCTTGTCAGTAAGTAGAACTGGAGTGGGAAATCAGGTGTGCAGCAGCCATTTTGCTTCCCGTAACATACCAACTTCGACACTGTTTGCAAGAAAGGGTCATTCAGTCTGAAATTATGGTAGTTTATAGTGTAAAAAAAAAGTTAAAATCAAAACAAAATGCTCTGAAATTTTCAGACTGAAACACTTAGATTGACCCAATACAAAAACCAGTTTGGATGATCAGTCCATGAACATTTTCATGATTTTGACTTTTCTTCACAATCCAGGATGGGAAATGTTTTTGAAATCTCTCTTCCCCTCCCCCCGAATGAGAGAACCATTTCCCACCCAGCCCTGTGAACCATAAACAAACATAGCCATGGCCTCACCCCATGGAAATGTCTTAAGGGACTTAAGAAACGATAGCTGTTCTAGAGAAATTTTGAACCATCCTATAGAACTGAATACAGAAATCTGTCCCTAGCATTCGCTATTGTGCCAGATAGGTTTTTAGAGTAATTTCTATAGAACTCCATTGCCTTTATTTCCTGTTAAATGCTACAGGACTTTGGCACTTGTTGGCAATGCCAGCCCCTGGAGATGTTCTTTCAGAATGTAGACATTTGACATTCTGCGTGTTACCATCTTCCCAAGAGCGGCTTGCTTCAATTTGCAAACTCGTTAACAGCCAGAGTGAGAATGCAAGAGCTCCTGCAATGCGCTGCATGAGCCATGCAGATCACCGTTGTAGACTATGGAAATCCTTTGCCGACAGGCATAAGGCACAGACTGCATATTCATAAACAAAGTCCTCCTGGCCACTTTCATAGTGCTGCCATATACTGCAGGTCTGTGCAGTTGCTGAGGAAGCTGGATTATCTCTGCTCCATCCTGTTGGACGGAGACCAGGTAAGTATTTGCTCAGCATCCTTGACAGCTCTCTAACTTTTGCTGTGCTTCTCCAGCAAGTTCTGCATTTCTTCAGGACCAAGCACTGGATGTATCGTTGAATTGTTTTCTTCTTGCTCTGGTACGCTTACTGCACCAGGGCTTTTATTTTTCTCTGAATAACCTGATTTTCCGTCCCTGGATTTATTGTACAAACTATAGCCTTTAGCCTTGCCTTGCTGCTTGCTAACCAGCCTGCCTTCCTCTCAGGGGCTCACTTAATTTCAGCTCTGCTTCTTTAAAAACATTGTTACTTCTACAGCTGTAGGAATGTGGTTCTCCAGTGAAAATGAC
This sequence comes from Lepidochelys kempii, assembly GCF_965140285.1. Taxonomy (NCBI): domain Eukaryota; kingdom Metazoa; phylum Chordata; order Testudines; family Cheloniidae; genus Lepidochelys; species Lepidochelys kempii. The sequence continues at coordinate 101,569,696 of NC_136388.1, read as the reverse complement.
CATGGGAAAATGGCACTTTCTGCTACCTGTGTGTATTACTGGTCAGTTCTAGTGGCTTCAGTGGCTAAAATATGGTAGCACACCAAGGTTGGTGTGCTCACCTCGTGGTTGGGCCACACAAGAGGTTAAGAGTCTACTAATGCTACCTGATGATAGAGTTACACCTTCTAGAGCCCGTGTAAAGTTCTGATGTTTTTAGCATTGAAGGTCCTGTGTTGGCTGGTGGTTACACCAGCACAGTGGAGAGATGGTGAACTGGGTATGGTTCCTTTGTGTTCTTCACCTAGTAGAAAAACGTACTGCCTTCAAATCAGCTGACCCTATTAGTGCTCAGTTAAGGAAATGGGGTTACACAGCTGTCATGGACGGCCTAATGAAGTTTGCACAACGTTTATTTACTGCTGATATGGGAAAAGAAAAGAACCCAGATTGCTTCTCACTTGGCAGGGCTGGCAGGTAAAGGGAAACATCTTTTTACTTCTCAATGGAGCACATTTGATCTGAAAATCATTGGTAGACAGTGACCAGGGAACCCCACAATGCCGCTTGCTCCAGTTTAGCTTTTCAGATTAGAACATTGGCCCCTTCCATTAGGCCTGGGAGGTGGTATATTATATATGGTGGTAAACTGCTATAGAGACTCTCCAGAATGAAATGAAATGGCCACCTATGTTTGTTTCTCTTTCTCCCTCATGATGCAGGACAGATCTTTGCAGCGTCTTTATAGTCCAGTATCTAGGGTATTGCCACCTGCAGAAAGTCATTTTGTCTTACTTTGGTTTCTTTGTCTCCTAGGTTTTGCTTCCCACTCTCATGCCTGTCAAAACAGAAGTTTTCCCCCAAATATGGAACTGGCTTCACTGATTAATTTGCGAATTATTGCTGTCAGATTTTCCCTTTGAACTTCCTTGTTAATTTATCTTCAGGAAACATCAGATATCTCTGAGACAATTAATCCAAACATTCAATTAAAAAGAGGCAAATTTAGAAAAATCTCCAATTAAATATTTAATTAGAAATCTGAAATGACATAAATGAAGAAAACCTAAAAGGCCTGCTGTAAAAGGCAGCTGGTTAAATGCCAATCTCTCCGTAGTGATTTGGGATCACAGCTCAGGCTTGTGATCTGTGTAAAGCTGAGGATATGAATGGAAGTTCTACAATAGTTATGTGCAGGCCTGATCTTACATTAGCTTTTCCACAGTCCCCCTCGCACAAAGGGGCTAATGCCACCAGGAGAAGTCCTGGCAGCACGGCTCCATAGGCGCCATGGTGCCTGGGAGTCAGGGCACCCGAAGCGAGTGCAGATGACTCAGGCCTCCTGCAAATCTCCCAGAATCTGCATCTCCCTGGGCAGAGGCAAACTGCAGTCCTACCCTGGAATTATTTGGGAAACCTTTGGGTGAATTCCTCTTGTGGAGCTGTCCCACTTCCCCTGGGCAGAGCGGGTAGAGGCTGGGAGTCAGAGGTGGGAGAGTAAGTGAAGACTGTTCTGTAGTGAGAGGGACCGTTGGTGATATTTGTATCAAAGAGCAGGATGTGGAAATTCATGGGAGAATAATGCAGTGCCAGCTGGACAGGGGAGAACAGCAGTGCAGTTTGCAGGGAGACACACTGGGAAGAGATGGTCTGCACAAGTAACTGAGCTGTACTGCAGTTCAGCCAGTGGAGTCACCCAGATACCCTGGGGCTAGGGGGCCTGTATTGTGAGTTATCCGCTCCTGTGTAAAGGGGTTCTGGGAATGTAAAAACAAAAGCCAGAGTTTCTAGCAAAGGATGAGAAGTCATTCTGCAGTCCCTCCAAACACTCCCCTGGCAGCCGGGGGCAGGGGGGCAGAAGGGGGAAAAGTTTCTCACTACAGCCTGAAGGGGCTGAGAGATGGGCTTTTAATGAGCGTGAGACACAATGCAGCTGCTTCGCCAGCTCTAGGTGAGCCTGGAGGTGGACGGGGGAGCCAAATGTGTATCTGCTCCTGACACGGTATTGAAGAAGGACCCTAGTAAGATGATCTCATAGTGGCAAACTATAGCAAAGGGTATAGGTTCCCTGCCTCCCTGCTGATGACTCGCTCAGTTCAGTCAAGGTGTCTGACACAGTTAACGTCCCCCCACCGACGCATCTAGCCATCCTGAGTGCAGAATTCTTCTTGCCTTCCTCCCAGCAGCTCTGCTCCATCCTGTCTGCACCTTCTGCCATCCACCTTTTAGCTCAGGTTCCCAGCCTGGGAGTCATTCCCAGCCCCTCTTGTTCTTGCTCTCCTCACACCAGCTCCAGACACTCAATGAATCCTCTTACTTCTTTCTGCACGTCATGTAAAAGCCGCCCCACTAAGTGCTGTCCATGTTCTGGGCAGCGCCTCTGTCGGTGACTGACTGTGTCCGTCATCTCTGCAGACTCGTGGGTTCCCACCTCACATAAACCCACCTCACTTTGTTCAAAATGGCCTGTCTGACCTCACTGCCCAGCCCAGCTGCCCTGACTCTCTTAGTGCCCTCCTTGAACCCCGTCACTGCCTCCCTCCAGTCTACGTGCCTCGTCCTCCCTTTGGGGGCTTCTCCAATCTCATCACTTCCAGCTCCCCCTAGTCTCACCCTGGCTCCCAGCTGGGAGATGGGTCCATTCTCCTCTGGCTCCCAGACAGGAGCAGGGTCCAGCCACTGAGCTCTCCAGGGAAGCTGGTGCAGCTGGGCTGTAGCTGCCTGGCGTTCTTGTCAATTTCATGGCTCCTGCTGTGCAATTGACAAGGCAGCCAGCGTTGCCCTAACCAGGCGGACATAAGCCCTACACCTCTTGAGGAGGTGGAGTTACTCTGTCGGTGTAGCAGGGCACTTACATCGGCAGGAGCAAGGCTGTAGCGTGGACACTGCCATAATTCGGTCAACATAAGCTGCTTTACGTGAGCCAGCTGTGTAGTGTAGACCAGCCCTTTGACTGGGAATTCTAGTGCAAGAGAGAGTAGTGAGCGGCGTAGTTCCACGTATTATCCAGAAGGCTCTGCCAGGTCACTACTGCTTCGTAGGTATGCTGGGTTCTAAGCACTAGGAACAGAGTGAAATATTTGGATGTGCACTTCGTTCTTTATTTACAAATTCCAAAAGTAGTGATCCACAAGTGTAGGGGATCTCAAGTATGGACTTTATGCAGGGAATAGTATGTGCTCCTGTAAGGTCTGCACCGATGGCCCACTGCCATGGATGCCCCATCACACTCCATGCTCCTGCTAGTCTTTTATTTTTTTAATAGAAATGAAGGCCATGTGGAAGTCACTGTGACTTGTATGTGCACAGGGCCTGAAGGATCAGCCTTTCAATCCCAGAACAGCTGCGAAAGGCTAAGAGGTGATTTTCAAGGTACACAGACTTGTGAAGCAGAACGCATGCTGCCCCTGGCTGGCACAAGGACCTCTGGGCAATGAGTAACCTGCATGCGTGCACACGGGTTAGTGTGCACACCTCAGATTAGGTCTCTCATTAAACCTTTTTCTAAATGAACTGTCAGGAGACCAGAAAACCTGCAGTAAAACCATAAGGCAAGCCACTGAAATACACACAGCTACGGCCACTAATATGAGACATTTGCCCCCCTTTCTGTAAAGAATAAAAGTAATGTTTATTATTTTAAATTAGCCATGCAAACGATTAACTCGAACAGAAAATTATCTTTACAAGGCTGGAAAATGAACTGGAAAATGCTGTGGGTGGTAAGATGTGTCCAACATCCTTATTGGAAACTTGTCACCTCTCTGACTCCCCTTGGAAAAGGAGAACTGCATCTCCACATTAGCTGACGCTGGGAGAAAAAAGGGTTCTTAGTGACAGGTTCCCAACAGACCTAACCCACTGCCCCATGACAGCAAGTCTCCAGCCGGTGTTATGTGGTGCTGACCTTTCACCTTCTTGTGCCAAAGCTAATCTGAGCGGTTACAATGCTTCTGGTAAGCTTTCTACGAAACAAACAACAGTCATGATAAAAGGCCTTTTAACCAAAACTGAAAGCAGAATCTGGCAGTGTCTCCTTTAGCTGTTGTTTGTGGAGCACTGGCAACTACCCAGCACTGCCTGCACCTAGGGGGTAGGGAACGCCCTGCCCAGGGCAGACAAACGCATAAAACACCTGGAGACACAATGCAATGGGTTCAGCACACATTTTGCTTCCTAGCGTCTTTGGCTCCGATTAAGAGACAGCAGCACTGTTCAGGGTGGTGGGATGAAGACTAGCAGGCTGCATGGCAGGACCGTGTCCTGAGGAGGAATCTGGCAGACGTGTAGCAAGCGTCCAGCCACTCCAGGAAATAGGGGGGCAGGGTGGACATGAGTGAGAGGCAGAAGGATAAAAGGCAGTAGGTCAGGCATGAAATCTTAGAGCGAAAGGACTTTGGGGCTGGGGGCGTAGGTCTATTCTAAGAGAGGACACGATGCAGTGAACAAGGTGTGAATTTACAGTAACCTTGTAAATACATAAAAGACCTAGGTGGGACTGACTAGAAAATTTAGTACCCTAATCACGAAGTGCGTGATACAGTGTGTTCACCAACCGTGTTAAGTCTAAGTGTGCTAAGCTGATTCATGAGTCTGTGCTTTGGATGTGTAGCATACCTGGTTCCAACCCCTACGCTTGAGCCTAATCAGCAAGATGGCAGTTTGATTGTATGCCAGTATGCCATCTCTCTTGGACGTTCCTGTTCTGTGGACCATGCAATATCTTCCTGAATGTCTGCAGTAAAGAAGCATCCACTGAAATACAAGAGTATTCCCTTGGAAAATCCAGAGGGAGTTTTAGATTAGTTTGCTTTCCCCTGTTTAGATAAAAATGAGTGAGCAAAATCTGCCTGGAGAGCTCTGATGGAGCTGACTGAGATGTGACTCTTCAAAGGGCGTGCAGAATTGGCGTGTTAAAGCACATCAGAGTTTCCATAAGGACCCCTTTTATTGAAGTGCCTGTAGCCGCATAGCAGCCCAGTGCAAGTTCACAGCTTCTTTCCACAAGCCTTGACGCAGGAGAGCCCTTCTCTATCTCCCACTGACTTCTGGGGCACAGACGCACATTCCTAACTGCCCTTCCCGGAGGGGGCCTAAGGAAGGGGGGAATTTTGGTTCCTCGTGCAAACCCAGAGTAAAAAGGGTCTGCATGACGGGCCAATCCTGGGGATGAAAAGGTCCCCGTCTGCCTTCAGGCAGGGTACAAGGCAGTTGCACAGCCAGGCGGTGGCCCCTGCTACAGCCAAAGTAGTGCTGTATCACTTGTTGCCAGCTGCTTCCCACCTCTCTGCTCAGAGCCGGTGTATGTCGCAGAGCCACTGGGCCCTCCACCAAACCCCTCTGTGCTCCCGTGAGGAGTCTCTGCTCTGGGATGCGCAGGGCCTCGGCGACAGGTGGCTCAGCATCTGCGGCACGTACTTTCCCCTCCGCCATCTCCCAGGGGAGATGGTCTACCAGCCTGGTGGGCTGTTCAGAGCATTTTATGGACATGCTTAGATTGGACATCCGGGGGGGTACTACTCAGCCCTGGGGAACCAAACGGGTCTCCCACTCATGGGCGTGCAGCTCACCTTCCTGTCAGTGGGTTTAGGGGCCCATTCCCGGAGGCTGGCTGAGAAGTGAGCATGCCTCCCTGAGGCTTCACAGATTCTGCCGCAGGTTCCAACAGGTGAACGTCACTGTGAACTGACTGTGGAGAAGTGATGGTGAGGAGAAATGAGTTATTTAAATGAGCTAGTTTCTCATAATATCAACTGACCTGAGCACACTGGCCTGTTCTGTGACTAGCAGGTGTAAGCCATGAATGCGTCTGACTTTGTTTCAGAACAAGGTAGTCTTTTAAGTCAGAGCTCTGCCTGCGCAAAGACTGCAGGACCCGGCCCGTTGAGTGACAAAACGGAACCTGTCTGTGGGAGTGCGGAAGACTTCTGCGCTGAACCCACAGCCGTGAGAGCTCCGCATTTACTCCCCCTCCGTAAAGACAAAACACGGTGAGACCTACATTGGTGCTGTGGGGATTAATTAGTTAGTTTGTCCCCGACTCTTCTCTTTGCCTGTTGTCTGCAGCTTGGTGCCTGATCTGGACTCCCTGGTATCCTGACTCCAGCTTGGGAACAGAGTCCTTGGCTGCCCGTGACCCAGCCCGATAGGGACAGGCAGGACAGATGCAAACTCTCAGCCATTAGTGCTGGAAGGGGAAGGAAATGGTTGATTATTTTTCTGCACAGAGAAAAGATTTGGTTCCATGTCGGATTTTAAGAATGGTCCTGATCCAGTGATTTCTGAATAAACTAATAATGGTTCCAATTTAAAGCCCTTTAGAGGACTAAGGGAAAGGCTTGCTTCATGCTAATCGGTAGTTTCTGAAAGCCTGTCACAAAGCCACCCTCAAGAAGAATGGATCTGACAATTGTAGCTCTCCAAACCTGACAGATTAAGCAGTTAGACAGTTGAAATGTCACACTGGTGTAAGCGCTGGGAGGTAGATTGACACACATGCTGAGAGAGAACAGGCTTGCATTGCTGCAGTCTAGACAATTGATGCCTATTCCTCAGGTCTCATAAAGTTCTGTTTTCCATTGTATTCATCACAGCGAGAGCATAACAAATACAGTCGCTAGCTAGCTCCACAGCTCTAAATCAAAGCAGCCAAGTGTCACAACATTTCCATGTCACACGTTTTTGAGCCAAAAACAATGAGCACAATGTTTTTTCCTAAATACATTTACTAAAAATGTCTGTGTCTCTAGAGGTCCCAGGACACAGCTCACCTTTCCCTCTGCTCTGTGAGGTGGCAGGGACTGTGGCCAGCAAAGCCTTCCACACATCCAATATCCTTGCAAGACGGCTGGCCATCCCCTTACCTGGTCTGTTCTGCTGGTAATGAACTGAACAGGGCAATTAGCGAGTGATCTATCCCCTGTCCTCCACTCCCAGCTTCTGGCAGTCAGAGGTTTGTGGACACCCTAAGAATGGGCTTACGTCCTGACCATCTTAGCTAACAGCCATTGATGGACCTGTCCTCCATGAACTTATCTAGTTCCTTTTTGAACCCTGTTATAGTCTTGGCCTTCACCACATCCCCTGGCAAGGAGTTCCACAGGTGGACTGTGCATTGTGTGAAGAAATACTTTCTTATGTTTGTCTTAAACCTGCTGCCTATTAATTTTATTGGGTGATCCCTGGTTCTTGTGTTATGTGAAGGAGTAAATAACACTTCCTTATTCACTTTCTCTCCCCCAGGCATGATTTTATAGACCTCTCCCATATCCCCCTTTATTCATCTTTTTTTTTTTTTAAACAGAACAGTTCCAGTCTTTTTAATCTTTCCTTTTATGGAAGCTGTTCCATACCCCTAATCATTTTCATTGCCCTCCTCTGCACTTTTTCCAATTCCAATATAGCTTTTTTGAGATGGGGTGACCAGAACTGCACACAGTGTTCCAGATGTGGGTGTACAGTAAATTTATATAGTGGCATTTTGATATTTTCTGTCTTATTGTCTATCCCCTTTCTAATGGTTCCTCGCATTCTTCTAGCTTTTGCCATGGCACATTGAGCAGATATTTTCAGAGAAGTATCCACGCTGACTCCAAGATCTCTCTTGAGTGGTAACAGATAATTGTAACCCCATCACTCTGTATGTATTGTTGGGATTATGTTTTCCAATGTGCATTACTTTGCATTTATCAGCACTGAAAGCCATCTGCCATTTTGTTGCACAGTCACCCAGTTCTGTGAGATCCCTTTGTGACTCTTGGCTATTTTGAGTAATTTTGTATCACCTGCAGTTTTTTTCTTCATCTCCAGGGCAGGGACCCAGCATCAGAGCTTCTCTAACGGCCAGCGGCCATAGCGTCCTGCCCCTTCTTTCCTTACTTTCTGTTCAGTCCTCCCCATCTCTGACACTTGGAGGCAGAACTGCTTGGTTGGTGATAGACCACGACGAGGAAGACCTGCCTCCAGATCCAATTTGCTCTGGCTACAATGGCACCCCTGAGGAGTGCGTCATGGGTGGTACTTTGTGCCTGAGGGGCCGCTGCTGCTTGTCTTCACTTTCTGGGTGCAGGTGTTTTGTGCCCCTCTCAGACACCCAGAGGAGCTGACATGGCAGAGCCCGAGCCTTCAGAACAACAACAGTCACCCACTCTGGCCTTCCCCTCTGCCCTACGCTGCGGGAGGGCTGGGGACGGAACATACTGGTCATGATGCGCTGCCTGCAGCCGGCTCTGTGGGAGACAGACTCTTCTGGAGCAAGGGCACCAGCTGCATTAAAGATTGATTTGAAAAATGTGGTCTTGCTTCATGGAATCAATGTTCCCTGATCCTGCCGTATGGCTGACTTAGATTTGGAACAGGGAATTTTTGCCTCAAGCAAAAAACCAGAAAACAAAAAAGCCCTCAACTCTCTGCCTCTCTTCCTGCCTACCAGGGAATAGGGACTCTGTATCAAGACATAAAGGTAGAGAACATTTGGTCTGTTTATCATTTTGCAAACTAATTACGCATCTCAGTTAAACCCAGACCCTTCTCGCTCCCCTCACCCCCCCCATGCCCAAACCTGTCTCTTGGTTGTGCTGTTCCTTTCCTGGATATAACGTGTGGGCTACAGTGTTACCTCTAAGAAATAATTCTTCAGATACGTAGGCAGAACAGTCTTTTCTGGTGATATGCCCAGCGTCTACGAAAGAAGAGCATCACGGCTGACCATAAGCACTTCTCACAGATCTCATTCCTGCTCATTCAGACAAATAGAACTCGCAAGACCGTCTGCAACAGCACCGTCTGGTCACTGCCATTAATGTTGCACTATATACATGGCTGAAATGGCATCATAATTTTCAGGTTTTGTTTTTTCCCTAAAGGAACAATGGAAGACTTTAATGACTCTTGTGGAGGCCTTTCGTATATCGAATACAGGTTAGTTAAAGCTCTACTCCTGATATTTTGGTTGGATTTCTAAATTTTCTCCTTTTAGTAATCTACAGGGTTAAAACAAGCCCTGCTGGAATTTTGGTTACTCCCACAGACAGCAAAGGGAATTCTTATTCAGTATACCTGTGTGTGTGTGTACACGCTGTGTGCAATGGTGGCTTTCTGGCTGCTGAGGTTTGTAGTTTGATTATTCATGAGATTAAATCATTATTGTTAAGTGCCCGGTGACAGAGTGCCATGGACATTTTTAGATAATGAGTAAAAATGAGCTGGCAGTGCTGACTGGGCTGAAGCATCAGAACTGTGCTTCGATTGTACTTTGTGGAAAGCCTGGACTGAGGAATGACCAATTAATACAAAACCATTTAATTAAAATGTCATCCTCACGTTAGCTGGGAGAAGCCGCCACAGGGGCAGGATTTACCAGCTTAATTGTTTGCTACTGCTGAAAATAGATGGAACACACCCACAAGTGAGCTGCTGCGTTAGCTGCGGGTTCTGAACCAGAGAGCTATGGTCCCTGTCCTGTGAGTGCCTGACATGGGCAGGGCCCTTTGTCTTCAGTGTGGCTCTGAGCGGGCACAGGAGTCTGCTCACACAGCGTCCGTTGCAGGTTGAGGTGGCAGGGGACTAGGCAGACAGCTGCCAGAACAGAGGGATAGGTGAAGGGATGCGGCACACAGTGTTTTAACCGGTTTCAGAGTAGCAGCTGTGTTAGCCTGTATTCGCAAAAAGAAAAGGAGGACTTGTGGCAGTTTAGGAGTACTTGTGGCTCACGAAAGCTTATGCTCAAATAAATTTGTTAGTCCCTAAGGTGCCACAAGTCCTCCTTTTCTTTTAGTGTTTTAACTGTATTCAGCCAGGCTCCAGTCCTACAGATGGACCCTTCAATGGGACTCCACCCGCAGGCAGGTTTCTGTGCTTTCAGATCCCGATGCAGGATCGGGCCTTTGGTTTTTTAAACATCCAGCTATCTTCTGTTCTGATGAGCTCTTCCTTGGAGCCCATGCGGTTCAGTGGGCTGCTCAGGGAATGGTGCAGGGCAGAATTTCATAGTTGCCTTTTCAGTTTCCCAAAATTAAGAGAGTCCTGGACCCCCATAGGCTTGCAGAGGTTAGGAAATTTTTGGTTTTTAATTTTTTTCCTGTTCCACTTTTGTTTAATTTAGACCTCTTGAGAAATGCATGGTTGTTAGTTTCTTGCATACATCGATCCATCTCCGGGGATATACTGCACACACTATTTAGCTAGCATCTGCCTGTTTGAATGAAATGTTATTTTATGTGGAATTCAGTGTTCTGTTACCAGGAACAGGGAAACTGCAAATAATTCTTTCCCTCCTGACAATCCTGATGTTGCCAGCTGCATTATTTATTTGCCATTAGCGTCTGGTACCTGTCAGAATTATATTTAAACCCGGAACAGATAGAAGACCTATCCACATTCAGGTGCTTATAATTCTAGAGGCAGATGATGAAATACATGGATTTAGGCATAACTTATGTTCCCCAGTCCTGCATAGCCATATGAATGAGACACTGTGTTGCTTTGTACAATTCTTCAACAGAAGCAGCTGTAAGGCTTGGAAGTATACAAAGACTCTGACTGGCTGTTAACCTTTGGCTAAAGGTTGTCCTACTGGAAATTCCAGCTGGAAATTTTCAGGTGGCAGCAATTGGTCAACTGTCTTTCGAAAGAGAGCAAGGGGTCATTTCTTGACTGGTTCTTGGGGCTAGTGGCCCACCGCTGGAAATCAGTAAAAGTCAAAAGAAACCAAGGGAGGCTATGAAACTGCCAAAGAACTGCCAAAGGTTTTAAAAGATGTCTCCAGGAATTTCCACTCAGGAAGACAAGCAATTTTTTCTAGGTTATTTTTGCTTCTAGTTCTTTTTTTGTTTCCCTGTCCTGTTTTTTCCATCTCTGTGTCTTAGAGCACATTTTAAGACTCTGGCCTGCACCCCAGGTTTCCAAGCTTTGCTAGAAAATTGCTGGATGCACTAGAATTTTCCTTGGGATCTTCCCTGGGCTAGATGCTGGAATCACAGGTGAAATTACCTGGTCTGTGCTATGCAAGAGGTCCGACTTGATGATCATCAGGATGGTGCCTTTTAGCCTTAAAATCTACAAACCCATGAATCTCCAGTCCAGGCATATGTCTTCTCTAACGGCGGAGTCTGCATTTCTTGTTCATGTCTTTTTTTGGATCATGTCACAGACAATGGCACTTTTGTCACCTGGACAATCCAATAAAGTTCTGTCATCATTTAGTTCCCTCTTCTGTTTACAGTGGTGTTCCATGTCTGTAGATACGCTTGCAAAGTGCTCTAAGATCTTTCAACCTGAAAGAAGTTGTTATGAAGGTAAAGATCTTGTTTTATTTAAAATAATTGCAGAATCCTTTCACTTGTACACTTCAAGAAATGCAAGTTGCAGTTCTCAAATCTGGCAGGAAAAGGTATAAAATACATTCCAAAAGCAAAGACAATGTAGCAGTACTAGGCTGCCAAATACTGTGCTGTCTGGGTAATCCTGCTCCCCGTTGAGGACATAGAGTATAATTCATGTTTTTCACATGGTATACAATGGGGGAACTTAATTGTAACGGGCCACCAGTTACACCATGGCTGTTACATTGGGGTGATGGAATTGGATTCCAATTTCCATCACAACAGATCACACAAATATTCTTAGTTCCATAACCATACAGCTAAATAGCATGTTCTCTTTGAATTAGGGGAAAGGGAGCCATATATCTGGAAACCTTGAAGGGAGACTCGTATTGGGTGCCACAAAAAGCTGATATTGCCCCTGCAGACACCTCTAGAGGGGTGCTGTGGGAAAAGATCCACAGTCCCTTGGAGAAGGGCAATGCATATCCTGTAAAAGATCACCGTACATATCTTTATCATGCTAGCCAAATCACCCTAGAGTACATGGGTTATCGTAATAAATAGTAACATATTATAATTTATTATCAGACTTGACAATTACATTAAAGATAATTAAATACTAATGGAGCTGGAATACTCATGAATAGTAACGAAGACACTAAATTCTAAAATGATGCAAGTCAAGGGAGTTTCCGACAAAGCCTCTGGTTTTAAAAAAGTCAGTTGTAGGGCTTTTCTGTGACGCTTCTTCTAGTTCCTTTATAGGTGTTCCCTGATATGGCAGATCTTTCAGAAGTGTGTGCATTTTATCTTCCAGATGGATCTGATATGCAGAGGAACGGACATTTTCTGCAAGATATTAATTCTCCTTTATAACAGAACGTGCCAAATGTTAAGCTGGACATTTGAATTGAGGCACAGGGTTTTAGGTGATCACAATTTTGCATGATCTGCAAGGGCTCACTAGCAATTAATTAAGTGGTGGATAGTGGAGAATGATAGACTCACCTGACTGTAAATTCTAAAGGTAGCAAGTTCAATTTTGATTGAGATGGACTAGCCAGAATGCCCCTTTCTTTGCTGTCTTTCTCAGGCAGTGTGAGTGGGTGGGAAATGCAGAAATGAAGTGAGCCATGCCAATGGTTTGCTCAGTCATTTCTCTGTGTTCTAAGGCATGTCTGAATACTGTGATAGTCCACACGTCTAACTTGCCAAAATAAACATTTTATTTCTTATCAGCATGCATTTTTTAGAAAATTGTCTCTGGAACAATGGGTTATGGGATTATGGGATTATGGGACTTGTCTTTAAAAAACCAAAAACCTCAACAGCCTAGTGCTATCTGTTACACCAGTTGGTGTGTTTTCTGCAACTGTGGCTTCATGAAGAAAACTTTGGACTGGGGCCATCAGGATGCAATGCAACATTGTGAAGTTTCTCACCATCCTCAGTTCAGCACAAGTGACAAACCCTGATGTGATATGGGGTGGGAGAGCATTCCAGCCAGAAACTGCAAAGGAGAGAGCCGTGTCCCACAGACCATTGCTACAGAAATCAGTGAGGCAAGGCCACTCAGCCTCCTGTTGAGCCTCGTCCTCTTAGCTGTAAAACAGAGCAGCAGATGTGTAGAATAATCTGTAAGAAAATGAGACACTGAAATGTGGTTTCTCTGGATTGGATTCCCACCCTACCACAGTTCCTCTAACATCATTCACTATATTCCTTTTCTGTGTGTTAAATTTACCAGAGCAGGTACTAAGCCATTTCTCAGTTGTTGCTACTGCAGCATGTGTACCTTGATATGCATTTCCATGTGAAAATATTCTCCCACTGGCCCAGATGTTGAATGAGTTTCTGTGGACCCCAGGTACTTAGGGATACTGAAGAGGACCTTTTTGGCATTCAGAAGGAAGAGAGAGAGAGAGAGACGTAGAGACTGCTGCCTGTCTTGGGGCGGATGAGAAAAGGCCAGAGTTGCCATTATGTTAAATTACTTTTCAAAATCAGCTCGATCCGCTGCAGACAAATGCTGTAATCTCTGAAATGCCACCTACATGTTAAAGTGATTGAAGCCCTGGCAATACTTATGATAATGATGATCTCTTTCCTCTCTGTCTTGCTTGTTAATCACCCATATGAACTGAATAGCTGTGGGAAAGTGCTGGCAGTAGGGGAAAGATGTAGGTAACCTGAGAATCAAATACAGATTGGAAATAAAATTCCAAAAGACAGAGGTGAGATGGGATTTTCTGGTTTTAGTGCTCTTCTGCAATTCATTGTGCTATAGAATTCTACTTACTTGTGAACTCCAGTTGAAGTGTTTAGACCGGCTGACATACGATTAGATAACTGGTACAGTATTTTTCTGGTTTTGATTAAATAACCAAATTGTCCATGGACCTCTATGTAATGCTACTGCTGGACAGAGACCAATTTTCCATTTTTCAGGAAATTCTGCAATTTCAGAATGTCTTCTGTTTTGAAAAGGAATGAAAACAAAAAAGCCTGTTTCCCAGGAAGTGAAATTAAAAAAAAAGTTTGTTTTGAGTTGATTGAAATGTTTAATTTAGATAAAAATTGAAACATTTCATTCTGATTTCATATTTATTTTTTTATTATATAATATAAAGAACAAATAAATCAAAGTTGTTTCAAAACAGAAAATCAAACCTTTCATTTCAACCTTATCAGAGTGCTCCATTCTCTTTTCTTTTCCCCTCAAGTGAAATTTTGTTGAAATCGACAGATTTCCATGGAACATTTCACTTTTGATGAATCACCATTTTCTGATGAAAAGTGTTTCATCACAGTCTTTGACAAGCACCTCTAGTTTATCAACATAGTAGTTCGCAGATTGTGCTGGGTGAGAGCAAAATCCCAACTATCCATATAAAATGCGGGGGTCTCAATTAGCTGTTCCCATTCAAGAAAGATCTTGGAGTCGTTGTGGATAGTTCTCTGAAAACATCCACTCAACGTGCAGCGGCCGTCAAAATAGTGAACAGAATGTTGGGCATCATTAAGAAAGGGATCGATAATAAAACAGAAAATATCATCATGCCTCTCTATAAATCCATGGTACGCCCACAGCTTGAATACTGTGTGCAGATGTGGTCACCCCCTCTCAAAATAGATATATTGGAATTGGAAAAGGTTCAGAAAAGGGCAACAAAAATGATTAGGGGTATGGAAGAGCTGCTATATGAGGAGAGATTAATAAGACTGGGACTTTTCAGGTTGGAAAAGAGATAACTAAGGGGGGGGATATGATTGAGGTCTATAAAATCATGATTGGTGTAGAGAAAGTAAATAAGGAAGTGTTATTTATTCTTTCTCATAACACAAGAACTAGGGGTCACCAAATGAAATTAATAGGCACCAGGTTTAAAACAAACAAAAGGAAGTATTCACAGAACGCACAGTCAACCTGTGGAACTCCTTGCCAGAGGATGTTGTGAAGGCCAAGACTATAACAGGGTTCAAAAAAGAACTAAATAAGTTCATGGAGGATAGGTCCATCAATGGCTATTAGCCAGGAGGGGCAGGGATGGTGTCCCTGGACTCTGTTTGCCAGAAGCTGGGAATGGGCGACAGGGGATGAATCACTTGATGATTCCCTGTTCTGTTCATTTCCTCTGGGGCACCTGGCATTGGCCACTGTCAGAAGACAGGATACTGGGCAAGATGAACCTTTTTTCCGATCCAGTATGACCGTTGTTTTGAGCGCACACACAGTAAAGCTTTTAAATGGAAGAAAACAGCTCTTGGTTAATCTCCTTGTACAAATGAACCTGACGTGCTTCTTTTCTCTCTTTCTGGTTTGCAAACATTCTTTCTGGTTTGCCAGGGTATATACCACCAGCCCGCAACCCCTTTTCACAAGAGGAGCTATTAATTTCATTCCTCAGCACTGATGAAGGGAAGGGTCCATCCTGTTAAGTGTAGGCATGTGGCACCTTTGCGGTTTAGAGCAGACTAGATGGCATTGCATGAAGGGATTCAGAGTACAGTGACTGAGACCCTACACCTGGGGCCAGATCCACAGCTGCCGTACATCAGCCTCGCTCCCTTGCGGTCACTGAAGCTGCATGGATTTACACCAGCTGAGGACGTTTTCTTTGAATGTTAACGGAATATACCGTTTGCCGTGGTGTGGTACCTGCGTCAGTCCCGGGATGTTAGGGAGACAAGGCGGCTGGGGTAATATCCTTTATTGGACCAGCTTTTGTTGGTGGAAGCTTTTGAGTTTCGCAGAGCTCTCCTTCAGGCTCCTTTGAAAGTCTCAAGTAATAATAGGGTATGTCTACACTGCCGTTAACCACCTGTGGCTGACATGGGCTCGCGGGGCTTGGCTGGGGGGCTGTAAAATTGCCATGGAGATGTTCCTGCTCGGACCTGGAGCCCCACGAGGGGATTACGTGAGGATATTACAGGGGGAGGGTCCCAGAGCCCAGGCTCCAGCCCAAGCACAGACATCTACACAGCCGTTTTTAGCCCCTTGAGCCCGAATCGGCAGAGCGGGGCCAGCCGCCGGTGTTGAATCGCAGTGTAGACACACCCTTAGGGCAACTCTACCCAGGGAGAGGCAGCCAGTCTCGGAGCCCAGGTCGACAGACTCCCCCTCGTGCAGTGGGGCTACACGTCACGCTCTTGCGGCTCTGAAGCGCATTCCCATCGCTCGGCTGCAGCATGCAAGCTACAGCGTCTACACAGCTCTTCGTAGCGGGAGCCCAGCGAGGCCAGGTCTGTCAACCCGGGCTCTGTGCCAGGCTGCCACAGGCTGCTTCTCGCTGTGTAGATACACTCCCAGTTCCCCTGTGCCTCAGTTCGGCAGCTGTAAAATTGGGACAGATTACAAACTCTGAAGCATGCACATAGTTAGGATAATGGGAGCTATAGAACTAAGAACCTAGGGCAGAGAGAACTCCCCTAGGCTCCTTGGAAAAGCCCGACCTAACGATGTAACCCACACTCAGTTGCAGACATGTTCATGGCTTTGCAGCTTGTGAGTAATGCTCCCTGCTGGAAAGCACCTTTCTACCATACTTCATCGTCAGAGAATGTCATCATGTCATCTGCAGGTATTTCACTAAGTGCGGTAATTGATTTGAGGTTGAGTAGAAAACTGAGACCACAGATCTGAACATGCCCAAACCAGATCTGGATCTGAACACTGTGTGTCACCTCTAGACCCAAAGCCCAGATCAGAAAGCCCTTGATTTCGGAGGAAGTTTCTATCCAGATCTGATCATCCCCACGCCAACCCCTGGAGCTACGACACTGCTGCCCATAGGTCCTGCTACAAACCAGTGTGGTGGTTAAGCTGCTCTAAGATAGTGTGTGAGTTTTGTGCAGGTCTGAAAAATACAGGCTTAAATAGGAGACAAATGGCAATACAAAGTAAACTGTTGATCTTCATCATCTTAAAATATGTCATGTGCATTACATATCAATCACCTGTGCCTTGCAGGCCTGTCTCTGTAGTTTCTAAAAAAGAGAGAGAGGGGGAAAGAGAGAGAGAGAGAGAGTGTGTGTGTGTAAAAACAACCAAACACTGCTTACTGCAGAAGCACAGGGAAGGGGCATATGGGAGCTCCTGACAATCTACTGAAATAACAAAACAACGAGGCCATTCTGTGCGTGAAGCAGTGAGCCAGATCCTCAGCTAATATATACTGGTGTAGCCTTATTGATCTCAGTAGAGCCAAGCCCAGCTCCACCAGCTGAGGACCTGGCCCATTACATATAAAGGAGGAGATCTCAAGGACCCTATCCTGCATTCCCAAAATGCTCACTGGTTTTTACCTCCAGTGTTCCCCAAACTCAAACAATACATCACTGCGAAGGCAAGCTCTGTGGGGTAGGAGCATGCTGGATGCTGTGTTCTGTAACGTGCCCAGATCACAGGTAGTGCTTGACCAGGAATAAATTGTATCTTGGAAGGGGTCTAATTCTCAGGGCTTATGCTGCAGTGTATAGTACCAATCACACAGGCTGTACGGCATGACTTTGGCTTTCATTGTACTTTATATTCAAGCTGCACTGTTATAAAAAGTCTTTCATGTCCCCACTCTAAAAAAACCTTCAGTGCTATGCAGTTGTACCCTACAGATAAATTATTTTTGCTAGTGAAGACCAGAAATTATTGCCCCTCCTGACAGCCGAATGATTTCTATACTACCTCACACTGGAAATAGGAAGCAATATTCTTAAGCACCAAGAAGATTAAATGGAACTCTTCTAACCAGTGATACATCCAGCTCCAATTCCGAGGCATCAGACATTACTGCATTCCTGTCAGAACTACTTGCCCTTTCATTTTACAAAAATACAACCATCCTTCCCCACCCCCCACGAAAAAACCCTCAACAAACCCCTTTTTCCCCCCGAAAATACCGAGTTTGTTTTGCTTTTCCCCCGGCAGCCCTCTCTCTATAGATATGTGTAAGTACCTTAGAGAAATAGAGTGCCTGATTCTGCTCTTACACATAGGAGCAACTTCACTGACTTCAGTGGAAATACACTGGTGTAAATCAGGAGTAAGTGAGAACAAATCAGGCCACAATGTATAGTATTTAATTACATACACAAAATAAGGTTCACTCAGAAATCAAATGTAGAGACTGCCTGTAAGTACAAAGATGTGTGTTTTAATTAAAAAAATTTAAGGTCTCTCTTTGTTAAACAAATAGTAGAAAAAGCAAGCGATGGTAGACAACAATAAAGTATATGGCACCTTTTCTTGCTCGTACTAACCCTTTTTCTGCACTTTGAATAGGAACAGGAACATTGTGGACAACATTCCACAACAGAACAATCAGCCGGAATAGCTGGGTTTTAAAACCCTCCTATCATAAATGTTGAAAAGGACTTCAGAATGTGCTAATTCAGCTTTTAGTATTTCTTTCCTTATTATGCATCCTGTTTTATTCCAAGTCCCTTCATACAACTGTGAGGGAAATAAAATGTCAAATGTGAAGCATATTTTTACCAGTTTGCAACAGTCTTTTTATAGGGTGCTTATAACGAAGCCTGTACGCATCACTCTCCTTCATTATTTTTATTCTTATACCTAAGACTCCATAAAGAATAAAACTACTTTGAATTTTTATTCAACCAATATTTGCTAAATGTTTTCATGGATTTCTGATCAAGAGATGGCCTGGGTTAAGCTGAAGCTGAATAGCAAGGCAGGATGAGAACGTAACGTTTGGCTTTTGGGAAGGGCATGCTGGGTGGAGGAGAGAGTGCAAGGAGCTGCCTCTTCCCTTTTTCCTAGCAGCACACCTGTGAAGGACTCAGGCATTTTTTGGATGTGGTGCTTACTATTGTTGGAGGCTCTGACTAACGGGCAGTGTGGCCTATTAGCTTATCGTAGGCAATCCCCTAGTCCTCCCCCACACATGCTGCAATGGACTAGAGCCACTGGGAGGAATCCATGCAATTTCTTTTTGGAACCCACAACAAGGAGCACATACTCCACAGTCCAGGCTCCCTGTGCCTTAGGCAGGAAGATTCACAACTCAGACAATCCAGGAAGTTTTTGGAAAGTGTAGGGGACAATTTCCTGGTGCAAGTGCTGGACGAAACAACTAGGGGCAGAGCTCTTCTTGACCTGCTGCTCACAAACCAGGAAGAATTAGTAGGGGAAGCAAAAGTGGATGGGAACCTGGGAGGCAGTGACCATGAGATGGTCAAGTTCAGGATCCTGACACAGGGAAGAAAGGAGAGCAGCAGAATATGGAACCTGGACTTCAGAAAAGCAGACTTTGACTCCCTCAGGGAACGGATGGGCAAGATCCCCTGGGAGAATAAGATGAGGGGGAAAGGAGTCCAGGAGAGCTGGCTGTATTTTAAAGAATCCTTATTGAGGTTGAACAAACCATTTCACTCGGGCATGCAGGAGTGAAATCATAGAATCATAGAATCATAGAATATCAGGGTTGGAAGGGACCCCAGAAGGTCATCTAGTCCAACCCCCTGCTCAAAGCAGGACCAATTCCCAGTTAAATCATCCCAGCCAGGGCTTTGTCAAGCCTGACCTTAAAAACCTCTAAGGAAGGAGATTCTACCACCTCCCTAGGTAACGCATTCCAGTGTTTCACCACCCTCTTAGTGAAAAAGTTTTTCCTAATATCCAATCTAAACCTCCCCCACTGCAACTTGAGACCATTACTCCTCGTTCTGTCATCTGCTACCATTGAGAACAGTCTAGAGCCATCCTCTTTGGAACCCCCTTTCAGGTAGTTGAAAGCAGCTATCAAATCCCCCCTCATTCTTCTCTTCTGCAGGCTAAACAATCCCAGCTCCCTCAGCCTCTCCTCATAACTCATGTGTTCCAGTCCCCTAATCATTTTTGTTGCCCTTCGCTGGACTCTCTCCAATTTATCCACATCCTTCTTGAAGTGTGGGGCCCAAAACTGGACACAGTACTCCAGATGAGGCCTCACCAATGTCGAATAGAGGGGAACGATCACGTCCCTCGATCTGCTCGCTATGCCCCTACTTATACATCCCAAAATGCCATTGGCCTTCTTGGCAACAAGGGCACACTGCTGACTCATATCCAGCTTCTCGTCCACTGTCACCCCTAGGTCCTTTTCTGCAGAACTGCTGCCTAGCCATTCGGTCCCTAGTCTGTAGCTGTGCATTGGGTTCTTCCGTCCTAAGTGCAGGACCCTGCACTTATCCTTATTGAACCTCATCAGATTCCTTTTGGCCCAATCTTCCAATTGGTCTAGGTCCTTCTGTATCCTATCCCTCCCCTCCAGCGTATCTACCACTCCTCCCAGTTTAGTATCATCCGCAAATTTGCTGAGAGTGCAATCCACACCATCTTCCAGATCATTTATGAAGATATTGAATAAAACCGGCCCCAGGACCGACCCTTGGGGCACTCCACTTGATACCGGCTGCCAACTAGACATGGAGCCATTGATCACTACCCGTTGAGCCCGACAATTTAGCCAGCTTTCTACCCACCTTATAGTGCATTCATCCAGCCCATACTTCCTTAACTTGCTGACAAGAATACTATGGGAGACCGTGTCAAAAGCTTTGCTAAAGTCAAGAAACAATACATCCACTGCTTTCCCTTCATCCACAGAACCAGTAATCTCATCATAAAAGGCGATTAGATTAGTCAGGCATGACCTTCCCTTGGTGAATCCATGCTGGCTGTTCCTGATCACTTTCCTCTCATGCAAGTGCTTCAGGATTGATTCTTTGAGGACCTGCTCCATGATTTTTCCAGGGACTGAGGTGAGGCTGACTGGCCTGTAGTTCCCAGGATCTTCCTTCTTCCCTTTTTTAAAGATTGGCACTACATTAGCCTTTTTCCAGTCATCCGGGACTTCCCCGGTTCGCCACGAGTTTTCAAAGATAATGGCCAGTGGCTCTGCAATCACAGCTGCCAATTCCTTCAGCACTCTCGGATGCAACTCGTCCGGCCCCATGGACTTGTGCACGTCCAGCTTTTCTAAATAGTCCCTAACCGCCTCTATCTCCACAGAGGGCTGGCCATCTCTTCCGCATTTTGTGATGCCCAGCGCAGCAGTCTGGGAGCTGACCTTGTTAGTGAAAACAGAGGCAAAAAAAGCATTGAGTACATTAGCTTTTTCCACATCCTCTGTCACTAGGTTGCCTCCCTCATTCAGTAAGGGGCCCACACATTCCTTGGCTTTCTTCTTGTTGCCAACATACCTGAAGAAACCCTTCTTGTTACTCTTGACATCTCTGGCTAGCTGCAGCTCCAGGTGCGATTTGGCCCTCCTGATAACATTCCTACATGCCCGAGCAATATTTTTATACTCTTCCCTGGTCATATGTCCAACCTTCCACTTCTTGTAAGCTTCTTTTTTGTGTTTAAGATCCGCTAGGATTTCACCATTAAGCCAAGTTGGTCGCCTGCCATATTTACTATTCTTTCGACTCATCGGGATGGTTTGTCCCTGTAACCTCAACAGGGATTCCTTGAAATACAGCCAGCTCTCCTGGACTCCTTTCCCCTTCAAGTTAGTCCCCCAGGGGATCCTGGCCATCCGTTCCCTGAGGGAGTCGAAGTCTGCTTTCCTGAAGTCCAGGGTCCGTATCCTGCTGCTTACCTTTCTTCCCTGAGTCAGGATCCTGAACTCAACCAACTCATGGTCACTGCCTCCCAGATTCCCATCCACTTTTGCTTCCCCCACTAATTCTACCCGGTTTGTGAGCAGCAGGTCAAGAAAAGCACCCCCCCTAGTTGGCTCCTCTAGCACTTGCGCCAGGAAATTGTCCCCTACGCTTTCCAAAAACTTCCTGGATTGTCTATGCACCGCTGTATTGCTCTCCCAGCAGATATCAGGAAAATTAAAGTCACCCATGAGAATCAGGGCATGCGATCTAGTAGCTTCCGCGAGCTGCCGGAAGAAAGCCTCATCCACCTCATCCCCCTGGTCTGGTGGTCTATAGCAGACTCCCACCACTACATCACTCTTGTTGCACACACTTCTAAACTTAATCCAGAGACACTCAGGTTTTTCTGCAGTTTCGTACCGGAGCTCTGAGCAGTCATACTGCTCCCTTACATACAGTGCTACTCCCCCACCTTTTCTGCCCTGCCTGTCCTTCCTGAACAGTTTATAACCATCCATGACAGTACTCCAGTCATATGAGTTATCCCACCAAGTCTCTGTTATTCCGATCACGTCATAGTTCCTTGACATCACCAGGACCTCCAGTTCTCCCTGCTTGTTTCCAAGGCTTTGTGCATTTGTATATAAGCACTTGAGATAACCTGTTGATCGCCCCTCATTGCCAGTATGAGGCAGGAGCCCTCCCCTCACAGACATTCCTGCCTGTGCTTCCTCCCGGTATCCCGCTTTCCCACTTACCTCAGGGCTTTGGTCTCCTTCCCCCGGTGAACCTAGTTTAAAGCCCTCCTCACTAGGTTAGCCAGCCTGCTGGCAAAGATGCTCTTCCCTCTCTTCGTAAGATGGAGCCCGTCTCTACCCAGCACTCCTCCTTCATGGAACACCATCCCATGGTCAAAGAAACCAAAGCCTTCTCTCCGACACCATCTGCGTAGCCATTCGTTGACTTCCACGATTCGACGCTCCCTACCTAGGCCTTTTCCTTCCACGGGGAGGATGGACGAGAACACCACTTGCGCCTCCAACTCTTTTATTCTTCTTCCTAGAGCCACATAGTCCGCAGTGATCCGCTCAAGGTCATTCTTGGCAGTATCATTGGTGCCCACGTGGAGAAGCAGGAAGGGGTAGCGATCCGAGGGCTTGATGAGTCTCGGCAGTCTCTCCGTCACATCACGAATCTTAGCCCCTGGCAAGCAGCAGACTTCTCGGTTTTCCCGGTCAGGGCGGCAGATAGATGACTCAGTCCCCCGGAGGAGAGAGTCCCCGACCACCACCACCCGCCTTCTCCTCTTGGGGGTGGTGGTCGTGGAACCCCCAACCTCAGGACAGCGCATCTCATGCCTTCCAACCAGCGGAGTCTCCTTCTGCTTTCTCGCCCCAGACATATCATCTGGTCCACTCTCCTCAACGATACCTGTGGAGAGAACATGAAAGCGGTTAGTTACCTGTGTCTGTGTTACTGGAACCCGGACATTCCGCTTACCTCTTCTGGAGGTCACATGTTGCCAAGCTTCTTCACTGGTCTCTTGGCTCCTCTGTGCAACCTGCTCTATATCTGTAGAGCTTTGTGCCCCTAGAAGCCTATCCTGAGTTTCGTCCAGGAAATCCTCAGTTACCCGTATGCAACGCAGGGTTGTTATCTGTTGCTCCAGACCTTCAATCTTCTCTTCCAATATGGAGACCAGCTTGCACTTTGTACAGACAAAGTCGCTTCTGTCCTGTGGAAGAAAGACAAACATGGCACATCCAGTGCAGGTCACAACAGCTGAACCCCCCCCTTCCATATCACCTTCCTACTATGAGCTTCCTCAGAGCAGTTTGCAAGACGTAAGCCTCACTGGGCTCCCTCCAGGCGAACTCCCAGGCAAACTCCTGCTGTGAGCTGCTCTGCTGTCCCCGCTGCTCAGCTGGTTCTCTGCCGCTCAGCTGGTTCGCAAAGCTCTGGCTATTTTTAAATCAGGAAGGCCAAATCACACTTGGAGTTGCAGCTAGCAAGAGATGTTAAGAGTAACAAGAAGGGTTTCTTCAGACATGTTAGCAACAAGAAGAAAGCCAAGGAAAGTGTGGGCCCCTTACTGAATGAGGGAGGCAACCTAGTGACAGAGGATGTGGAAAAAGCTAATGTACTCAATGCTTTTTTTGCCTCTGTCTTCACGAACAAGGTCAGCTCCCAGACTACTGCATTGGGCAGCACAGCATGAGGAGGAGGTGACCAGCCCTCTGTGGAGAAAGAGGTGGTTCGGGACTATTTAGAAAAGCTGGACGAGCACAAGTCCATGGGGCCAGATGCGCTGCATCTGAGAGTGGTAAAAGGGTTGGCGGATGTGATTGCAGAACCATTAGCCATTATCTTTGAAAACTCCTGGCGATTGGGGGAGGTCCCGGACGACTGGAAAAAGGCTAATGTAGTGCCCATGTTTTAAAAAGGGAAGGAGGAGGATCCTGGGAACTACAGGCCAGTCAGCCTCACCACAGTCCCTGGAAAAATCATGGAGCAGGTCCTCAAGGAATCAATTCTGAAGCACTTCGAGGAGAGGAAAGTGATCAGGAACAGTCAGCATGGTTTCACCAAGGGCAAGTCATGCCTGACTAACCTAATTGCCTTCTATGATGAGATAACTGGCTCTGTGGATGAGGGGAAAACAGTGGATGTGTTATTCCTTGACTTCAGTAAAGCCTTTGATACGGTCTCCCACAGTATTCTTGCTGGCAAGTTAAAGAAGTACGGGCTGGACAAATTAGAGGATTGGGCCAAAAGAAATCTGATGAGGTTCAACAAGGACAAGTGTAGAGTCCTGCACTTAGGACGGAAGAATCCCATGCACAGCAGGTCGTTCCATCAGGATAAGGCAGTTTGATAAGGCAGCCCCACAAGTCACTGAGATGTGAAAATATGTACTTCGTTGTTTAGCTAGTTGGACGCACACTCTGAAGGCCTAGTACACAAAGTCACAGACAATGCAGGGCGCTCTCCTTAAGCACACACACACGGTCTCTGGCTCTGCCCGTCCCCACTCAGAAGAGAGGAAGGCCCCTCACTGTGGTGTTACTCTTCAGTCCCTTTTACACCAGAGTCTAGAATCTCAGATTCACTTAATCCAGACGGCATGCACAGTGCATTGGCGTAATGGCTGGCCTGAGCGCTCTTCTCCACTTTTCCATTCAGGCACAAAGTGTTGAAAAAGTTTACACTGATGGATGGGCAAGATAGAAATCACTTGCTATCTCTTAGTGACAAACATATAAATAAAAATAGAGGAAGCCAAGCAGATGTTGCTTACGCATTTGTTTGAGTTCTGGTACAACCTGGTGTGTTACTTTAAACCAAAAATTGCTGCTGCAAATCAATTTGTGTTCAATTTACGGTGCATTTGTTGTAGCTGAAGTACAAAGATGGAGAGAGTTTCCTGGTGTGATTTAAGAGAGTAGACATTTTGAACAGGGAGATAGTGATTTTTGCATCATAATTTGTCAAAACAACACCCCCTCCTCCCAATAAACCAAACAAACTTTAAAAAAAATCCCCTGAAAAAATCATGAACTGGAAATTCTGAATAGGTATAACTTGACATTCTGGAACATAAGTATGAAGTCATTCATAGTTCGCTCTGCTGCGTTACATAATGGTGCATTTTATAACTTTTTCATTAAGCACAAGAGAAGAAATTCGCTGATGTCACTTATACCTGTCACTGAATGCTACATGAGATCCTGAAAAGAGCTGTTGGTAGGCTGAAGTTTACCATGGCACAGGGGGACTGTGTGCTGCCTTAAGGCACCCATAACTAGTGGGACTTTAGGGAGGTATGTATGGGTCTTTGAGGGCTGGGGGTAGCACACTGTCCATTTTTTCTCTTGCAACTTTAAGAAAAAGATGTGAAGTCATTTCTGCTTCCCAGCTGCAGCCTGCATAGGCTGAGCTGGCAGGGGAGGGCGTGAAGCCTCAACAGTGGCAGTCTGGTCACACAGAACCCAAGCAAACCCTGAAATAACATCTGCTACCCCCTCTTGGCGTGACTGGGGGAGAGCACGCCCCCCGGCCCCTGAACAGTGTAGGAGAATGCAGCTGTCAGGAGCTAAGAGTGCCACAGACTAGGAAGGGGATGCATTGTCAGTGCAGAGCTGAACAAACCATGTACACACCAGTATCATGCACACACACACAGTCAACACCCTAAAAAACCCCAGAGAAATGATGTCCCTCTTGGGTACTCAGGTCCCTCCTGGCACCGCTGGAGCCCCCGTCGGTAACCCTCTGGGCATGCTGCAGAGCCCAGCTTTTCTCTCCTTTCCCAGGCTAGCGAGGAAGGAGTGGGCGGAGGGCTGGGTGGTTATATTCATGGACAGTCCTTCTGTATGTGTTACTCTACGGGGCACCTGGAGCTTACGATGGTGCCTGTTGCTGTATTTTGTAAATGTGAAGAAGTAATCGCACAAACTCCATTTAGTACGTTACCGGAGCTGCTGACAGACTTGCTGAAACCATCCTGCCCCGCTCTCTGTGTGCACTGACACGTTGTGTCAAACGGGCTGGAACCCCCAAAGGGGACAGCTTCCTGTTCTCGTGCTTGGTCTGGCAAGGCACTGATTGCTGTGGCCCTGAGCGAGCCAAGCACTCGGGATATTTGCAAAGGCGCAGAGGAGTTCTGAGTACCCAACTCCCATGGGTTCCTTTTGGGAATCTTTCTCCCTTAAGTTTGTGCTTAAGTTTTAGGCAGGTGAGTCATGTAATTGAAATCAGTGGACCTACTCATGTTTAAGTGTAAGTGCTTTGCTGGATTGGGGCCAGAGTGTGAAGCACCATGAAGCACTGAGACCCTCCTAATAAAACCTATCACCCATTTCTTATCGATTACCAGGGCACCGTTTACATGGCTCTGAAGAATTTAGCTGTTTCCGTAATTAGATCCCTTATTTTTAGAAGGTTTTAAAACGGACAAATGTGCGGTAGACTTAAACTTGGTGTAAGAAAACTTGCAAAAGTGCAGTTATGTTTGTACAAACTAATGGCCTGATTCTGATCTCACAGTGGTGTAAATCAGGAGTAACTGCACTGATGTCAGTAGAGTTATGCTGATTTAAAATTGGAGCGAGTGAGATCAGTGGTGTTCTTTTAGCTTTGAGTTATAAAAATACAAAATACGACGCCTCATCTATGCAAGACTCACGCCTGTTCTGGCTGGGAAGTGATGCCACCCGTTCCTTCTGGTCTCCCGTTCTTCATAGCACACTCTCTTTCATTTGCTCTTTGCATGTGCTTTATGTTGCTCCCTGCCTTTTGGAGTTGAGTGGACAATAAATCAAGATGAGCAACTGCCATGTATTGCAGTAATAAAACTATCCCGCTCCCTTGATGGATTTCTCAAGGAACAGGCTCTATCGACCATGAAGAGATGAATATGTTTTTTCATTCACCTAATGTTCTTATCCCTGGGGAAATGAGCTGTCATGTAAAGTGGCCCAAAGGGTTATATTTAGTGATAGCTTAAATTTCAATTGTTTGCTTCAGTTAAGCAACTATAAGTTCGGATCTGGTTCTAACCCCCTTCCACAAATTACGCAGACCTCTCTGGTCTGCCATACTAGTCTGGAGATGTCATGAGAACTGTCTGTCTTGCAACATTTCTGGTATCATCTGTTCCCAGTCCTGGGAGTATCGTGAAAATAGTCTGTCTTGTGATATTTCCAGACTTCTGCTTTCCAGCTTCATCTCAAAGCAAAGTCCAGTTCTGGTTTGATTTAGGGGGTAAATAAAGGTTTGAGCCCATCCCTGGTAATGTTATCACTGGGCCATCAGATTTTGAGCAGTGATAATGTACAATTATCTATTCCTGCAACAGGGCAAGAACAGTTTAATTTCTATAGAAACTGACCCTAACATCTGGGCAGATCGCTCTATGACTTTGTTGGAAAGTTCATAAACTCAGTTGATGCCTGCTGAGGTTTTGCAAGCGGGGCAAGGAAACTCTGGGGATGCTGTTGGAGCCAAAAGGCCAGCCAGGATCTTGAAAGCCTTTTGTAAATGTTCGGGAATACTTTTTGATCTTATAAAATACCTAACTTCTGTTCTTCTGCCCCAGCAGCAGTTCTGGCCGCTGACATCCATTGGAACCAGGATATTGTCAGTGCTCTGGATGGAGAATGTTATATAAAAAAATATATAAATGACTTCCAAACCTTGCGGTTGTATGCTTTGGTATCAGATACCTCCTCTCCCCCTTTTAGAGTTACTTAGCACACAGCTCTCCGTGGGTGGATATTAAGAACCAGATCCTCAACTGGAGTAGATCCATGTAGCTCAAAAAACATAAAAACGGCCAGATTGGGTCAGACCAGAGGTCCATCCAGTCCAGTATCCTGTCTACCGACAGTGGCCAATGCCAGATGCCCCAGAGGGAGTGAACCTAACAGGTAATGATCAAGTGATCTCTCTTCTGCCAGCCATTTCCACCCTCTGACAGACAGAGGCTAGGGGCAGCATTCCTTGCCCATCCTGGCTAATAGCCATTAATGGACTTAACCTCCATAAATTTATCCAGTTCTCTTTTAAACCCTGTTATAGTCCTAGCCTTCACAACCTCCTCAGGCAAGGAGTTCCACAGGTTGACTATGCACTGAGTGAAGAAGAACTTCCTTTTATTCGTTTTAAACCTGCTACCCATTAATTTCATTTGGTGGTCCCTAGTTCTTATATTATGGAAACAGGTAAATAACTTTTCCTTTTTCACTTTCTCCACAGCACTCATGATTTTATAGACCTCGATCATATCCCCCCTTAGTCTCCTCTTTTCCAAGCTGAAAAGTCCTAACCTCTTTAATCTCTCTCTAAGCTCCATTGAGGTCAGTGGAATAACCCCAGTTGAGGCTCTGGCCTTCTGTTTATGATATGATATAAAACGATAGTAACAGTCCAAAGGTTTTTCAACCTTCCATCTAGACAAACACATGGAAAGTCTCCAAGGACCTTGAGTGTTCTTACAAAGTGAACAGTAAGGTTCGTTTCAGTAATGTTGGACAGTACAGCAACATTAAGATACAATTCCTTGTACTCTGTCTCCAAACTGACACACAATGGCTATTCACTGGGATGAATCTAATACAGAAACCTTTGAAGAGGTAAAACAAAACCCAGCTTCATGGTAAGAGCAGGTTCCAACACAGAAAGCTATTTCCTATTGTACTGTGGGGAGCTGAAAAATTAACCTGCTCATCCAGTTACCATCATTCATTTAGACCATGTCATGTTAATATTCATTGTTGTTAGGAAAATTCAATTTCTATCATATGTTGACTTTCCTATTACTATGGTAGAATAAATGTTAATACAGAATAATAATAATGTATGAGAGCTTTCTTTGTGGCATAACACGGCTGTGGCTGTCTGGCCTGGTTTACATTCAGCCCTGCCTGTGGGAGTAAGGCGATAATGTTTATGAACAGATTAACACACAGTAGAGCTGTATAAGATCAGACTGTAGGTAAGGTCTTTTTAAAGCAAAAGCAAGGGCTTTTCTCTGAGCCCAAAGTAGGTCTGGAATTCCCAGGCTTGTGCCTTTGGCCTGCCAGCGAGAAGTGAGCTGAACAGATGAAAGGGAGCCAGGCTCAGCACAGTTAGCTAAGTGGCAGTGGTCCCAGGATGACCATAAAGCTGGGAATTGCCACTCTACATTCACCCCTTATTAATCGCCTTGGATAAATTATTCTGAGGCCATTCTGGACTAGCCCTCAGGTTAGAGCATATCACACATTCCTTTAGAAGAATAAACCTTAGTTATGAGATTCATCATTTAAAATGTTTTCTCTTTCCCAGGTCTGAGCAGAACACTTGTTTTCAGCATGCCCTGGGCAGTGCATGTGCATTGATTTTGTTGTTATCTTTTAATACACGTTGTTAGGATTATTTACCTTTGCGTTTCAGAGGCCTCTTTCCCTCTGCAGCTCCTCACCAAGGGGGGGGAGGACAATCCAGTTCACCAGCGGGAGAGCAGAGTGCTCAGAGCCTCAGTGGGTCAGGCCCTACAGTGATATACCAGGTCTCTCTTGAGGAGCAGTGAGCATGGTTGAGTGTGTGCATGTCTCCCAGAAATGACTCTCTCCAGTGACTAACCAGATGGCTGTGACCTGAACGCTGGAGGAGTTCCTCTTTGACGTGATTGGGGCCTGTGTTTTTGGTGCTGTGGGCGTGCATTTGTGGCTGTGGTTCGTTAGCGTTATCATTTCCTGCTGGTTTCCTTGGGGACACTACCACGGATGATGGCCGTCCCGCATCTTGGCTTAGGCTGCTGTCTCTCCACCTTTGGAAGGGCCCCATGGGGGACTTGGGAAGTGGGATGCTGTGGGTGCCACAAGGACTTCTTGTTGCTTTTGCTGATACAGACTAACCCCTCTGAAACCTGGTCCCTCTTCTGTGTCTCGTCCACCTGGCTCAGCCAGGTTTATAAAAGCGAAAGGTGAACTGACTCAGGCCGGGGTCGGACGTCAGTTATAACAAGGGCTGCACATACCGTATGTGGTGTGCATAGCTGGGGCAAGCTGTGGCCAGTGTGATGATTCTGCTTTCCGGGTACTGCAGCCTGTTTGCGGGGGGGTCGATTCAGTATGGGTGCTAAAGTGAACAATACAGTTCTACACACTCCCTTTGGGTATCGCTCTGTCTGTGTCTTCAGTCTCTCTTCGTTGGTCCATCAGTCTGATATATTAGGCATCCAGACAGAAAGTATAGGGTTAGTGTTTTCCCCAGGAATTGAAATGGGGAGGGGGGGGTCAGGGCCGATAAGGGGCGAGACCGTGAGGGAGAAGGTGGCTCTATGACACCATAGTAAAAATTGAAAAAATGTTTCATGATCATTTAATTAGATTTAACTCATGTTTTAAAATCATCACAAAAATTAAAGTTAGCTACTCAAGCCTTCTATGAAGCATATCATCTACATCCTTCTTGGTTTCTTGTTATAATTTTGCACAACTCTGTTAATGAACTTCTTGAATGCAATGCAGTCTCTTTGGTGGCTTCTCGTGTGTCCGGTACTTCCATTCCTTCCATGGATATGCTCATTAGATCATTCACATGATCAGGCAGAAGGCGACTTCTTTCAGAACACAAAACTCTATTCAATGAGGCAAAAGAACGCTCGACTGTAGGTATTGTGACTGGGAGTAACAAAAGATGAATTCCTACTTCTTTCATCCCAGGAAACATAGCAGAAAGATCGGGTCGAGCCACTAGTGATGATGAAAAAAGAAGTTGAAGTCAAATCTTCATTCATTCGTCGTATGATATTGCACTCTGTGTTCAAATTCTCTGTTCTGTCCTGAGCACACGGCAGCCCCATTTCTGGTTGTGCCTCACTCCACTCAACTGTCGGTGTTTTATAGGACAGGGATCTGTAAAAGCTATGTAGAGGTTTTGAGTAGAATCTATAAGTCGCTGTTGTCAATTTTTAAGAATCAAGTCTGTGTACTTTTTCAGTTGTCTTAACAAACACTTCTTGTCCTCTTCACTTAAGGATTCAATATAAATGCCTTTGTTACCCAACTTCTGGACTGAAGTCTTTGCTTCTTCCAGTACTTTTTCAATGGATAGTTCTCTGATGGATTCAAATGTAGCTTCTCTTGCTGGACAAAGATCGACTACTATTGTAGCAGAGGCCTGGATGGCATTGTTTAATGACCCAAGTGGTTTCAACAGTAGACTTACAAGGGAGAGAATGGCAATAGTCTTCTCTGAACGTAGCAGCAAAAGTAATCCAGCAGCCTCACTACTTAGATCCATCCCATCTTGGTAGATACTTTCCAAAGCCAGTAATAATGGCTGGAGTAATTTTAAGACAAAGCCAGGGATCACTCATGAGAAAGCCAGAGGGTTTTCCCAGGTTGGACTAATTTGAACTTCAGTTCCAGTGTATCTTCTATATTTTCTGAATATAATCTTCTGAATATAAAGATATTCAGTCTTTTTGGACTCTTGCAAAAAAAGAATATAATAGCTTTTTTTAATGTCTTTTGAAGAGTCTGCAGCTTCTACTAGTGCTAGTTGGAGTAGATGGCCTCTGCAGTGTGTACAGGAGAGTTTAGGGTTACGTTTTTCTCTGCGCAAAGTTTGTACTCCACCATGTCTTCCAGAGAAGTTTGCAGCTCCATCAAATGCACAAGCAGCTATCTGTTTGGGGTCCAAGTGACAAGCATTTAACTCTTCTAAGATGTGGGTTGTCACAGATGCAGCCGATGTGTCTTCTATAACTTGAACATCTAGAAATGCATCTACTGGCCTACGACTGACATACAGATAACACACACAGTGACTTAATACTTAATGCTCATTTGCATCGGTGCATTCATTAGCCATGTATGCAAATTTTTTTGTGGTGAGAGAGTTTTTCACTTTTTCAACGGTTGAGTCTTTCACTCTTGCACCACTTGCGTCTAGCCAGTCAATTGAGTTTCTTGGAGAAAGACAGTGAGCATTTGCTGGTCTTGTTCAGAACCAGTGTTCAGCTTCAGGATGAACAAGTGACAATGCACTTAACATTGGCCTCCAGTTTGTAGTGTGTGGTATCTCTTGCTGAAATAGAAAGTAGGATGCCACAGCCATGTTTGTTCACATGAACTGTGTTGTGTCTCCAGCATTCTTAACAGCCTCATTAACGCTCACCGGTGTTGTCCTTGGTCAGTGGAGACTCAGAGTTGCTTTCACATGAGTTCACGTCCCAGGTGGGGGGCAAGAAGGCACCTTGCTCGTTCCTCCAGCTGCTCACTGTTCGCTCTGGCCACTGTTGTTCGTTGTGCCACCGTTCACTCCATCGCTCTGTTGCCAATGGCCCTGCGCCGTCACCTTCTGCTGCCACCTGCCACTGTGACCTCTGCGAGTGGGTCTCTTGATGTTTCACCCAGCTCCCAGTGATTTCAGCTGAGCTCTCAGTGTGGGAACCTCGCTGCTAGTGCAGACTGGGCTGTCTCTTCCACAGAAACACTGTCCCACAGCAGGTCTAAGCACTTAGATCTGATTTTCAGTGATTTCAGCTGTACAAAAGACTCTCTATGGAGCCTAATCAGCTCTGTCTTTAAACAGTGGAGGGGGCAGGTCAAATAGTCCTTGTGACTCAGGCAGCCCATCAAGCAAAACACCTGTCCCCACCCTCTCTCTTGATGCCCTCAATCAGCACGGGCTAAGTACAATTCTACTGCCCTTTACTCAGACAATAAGAACAACAACATTTCATTCCTCCCCTCCCGCATTCAAGTGATTTGTAACCCAACCCCAGCCAAAATCTATCACTTGGGCAACACAGCTCTGTTTGCTGGATACTTAGATAGATTAGGTCTGACTGTAATACAATCCGTTCCTGAAGCCTTTCCCCCCAGCTCATCACTAGCTGTCAGGGAGAGCTCATTTAGACTTTGCTTACAAATCATAATTTGAAATTATTATGTTGGCCAACATCACCGAAATGAATGCACTGACATGGTCATAAAAAACAACAGCTGTATAAGGAAGCTTGTCTATGTTCATACTATTCAAATCTATTATACTATTTCAGATACACTGTATATACTTTTAAAGCCTGTATTAATGTTTCAATTTCAATTCAAATTTCCAAACAGTCACTAAACAGGTAACACTGCATGTAACTAGTTCACAAAACTGGAGGGGGAGGGGGGGCGTGTTGGGGAAATTCGAGGGCGATGTGGGGAAATGCCTGGGGTTAGCTCTTTGTATTGGTGACTAAAAACACAGCCCTTCAACTCAGGGTGTCCAGGAACGGTAAATGAGAATCTACCCTGACAGCAGCTTTGCCGTATGTTTAAAATGGGCTGACAGTAAGATAACCCCTGATCTTTTCATCTGATCTGACGTTTACATCAAAAGGAGTGGTTTTCCCTAGAGCTGAGAAAACATGACAAATACAAGCATAAAATGAGCCATTTAAATATATTTGGAGCCTGCCTTTTTTAAGATTGTACTCAAACAATAATGATTCTTATTCATGGTCACAGTGTCAACTCTGGGTTTCACCTTTACTATTCTAGATTGCGGGTTTTTCTTGCAAATTTTTCAACATCAAGCTGGCTGAAACGATTTCATGTTTTCAGTGATGTAGCAGTGTGCATAGCAGCAGAATGCTTGCTGAGTTCCCTTTTGAATAGAAGCAGAAAGTAAGAAATTTCAAAATAAAAAATGTTTATTAATTTTGATTAATTGCCAAAATATCTAGATAATTTATTATTCTGTGACTTGACCGCATCTTATGGGCCAGGTGTATCTGTAAGGGAAAGTCCTGAGCTGGGGGCTCCGGAGAACAGTGAGCTCGCCAACGTCAACCTTTTGTGTACTCCAGCCTTAACCTCCTCCCCCAAACCTATGTGCCCAGCCTGCTCCGTAGGGGGCCACACAAGGCAGTGGCCCCACCCCTTGTGGGGGTGAAGTGCTCACTATTTGATGGACAGAAGGAGCAGTTCTTGCACTCTGTTGAGCACAGGGACTGCAACGTAACTGACCCTTGCCAGGAACACTCGCATGAGCGAATGCTCCTTAGGACTAGGGCTGGATGGAAAACGGGAATTCCTTGTCCAGGCTTTGCTCCTGGGAACAGAGGAAACAGAGACCTTTTGACAAAAAATGAGAGAGAGAAACCAGTCCAAGAATAGCCAATAGCCTGATGGTTTGGACACGCCCTGGGACGCAGGAGAGCCAGGTGAGTGCCAACACCCACGCTATTGGCCTGTCTCAGTGTCCTGTTGGAGCTGTTGTGCTTTGCATAGATGATTGTATTCATATGCCAGAGGGGAGAAGAGCCAGAGACAGACTGGCTCTATAGTCTGTACGGTTCTTAGGGCACTCGCCTGGGCCGGGGGAGACCCAGATTCAAGTGGCAGCTTTGTCATTTCAGCCACTGAGCTATAGAATCAGTCTCTCTCGCTGGCCCAATGGGTTGCTAACTATTTGTACAAAGTGGAACAGCTCCAACAACCCCAAGACTGAGACAGGCCCACCACGGAGTGGCCTGGGGATTAGGGCCCCGCCCCTGGATGTTGGCGACCCATGTTTAAGTCCCTGTGCAGAATCAAGAAGAGCAGGAATTGGAACCTGGGTCTTCCCTATCTCAGATGTGGGTCCTGGCTATTGGCTAGCCTGTGGGTGAGTCTCCTCCTCCCACCCCCAAAAATGCTACCCTGGGCACGAGAAACCGTCCTCAAGAAAAGTTTCCTTGGAACTGATCACGGTTCTGCAGAAAGGTTTGGTTCTGATGAATCCTCATTTTCTGAGGGGAAAAATATTTGGTTGAAAAATTCCTGACCAGCGCTATGACTCCTCCCCAGTGCAGGGGCAGAAGGGCCAGTCACAATGCAGGCCGACGTATTCAGAATGTGCAGACCCACCCCGTGCAAAGTGTTGAACAAAACTCATTGTGCCAAATTAAAGCATGCAGAGCCTAGTTAGAAAACTGCCACGTGTACTTCACTGGTGCTGTCCCATGTGACAAAGGGCACGCGAAGCACATTGTTCATTCTAGTGTTGGTCGCTGTGAAACCGTGGTGCCTTTTGTTTTTGTGTGCTGCACCTGTGAGCTTCTTAGCACTTCAGCGGTTCTTGTCACTCGGGACAGAGCATCAGAGGAGACGCACCCGCTCTGCTGTCTCCTGCAGCCTTTACTTGCGTTCTTCGTTGGCTTGTTGTTCCCTCAATAAAAAATAACGGCCATTCTGACCTGAAAGGGTTTGTTTGCTCTTTGTACATGGGGAGAATGATAGACACTGGTCTGCTGTTTTTAATAGAGATTGTGCCTTTCTGTACATGCTTGTATTCTGTACCGGGAAATGAATGGCTCAAGCAGGGTCACGAGCCTTTCCCATCTTGGGGAATGAAAGTTGTCACCTGATGTCGGCTCTGATGAGTAGTGCTGTGGGGGAGTTCCCTCCCTGGTAGGCAGGTTCCCTCCCAAACTCCCAGTCCTTGCCTCGGGGAGAAGAGCCCTCTGACAGCCTCTGCACAGGGAGGGATACATTCAGGGATCACTCCAGCGCGCAGAGGTATTTCAGCACCTATGTCACAGAACCACAGCACAGTATAACAACCTCCGGCACTCAGAAATCATGAGTCAGAGCCCAAAAGATAACAAGACTTAGCGTTTTTTTTAAGGTGGGTTTTTTTTTTTTTGTCTTCTGTTTTTTGAGTCTTTAGGCTGCACTCGGGGCATATTTTCAAGCTTTTCTCTGCAACCATGAAGCCTGGAAGCTTTCTTTTTAAAGCTGAGGTTCTTGCCCAATCACATGCCTCCAGGAGAGAGAACTTTAGGAAAGCCACCAAATAGCATGAGACTTGCCATAAAGTCCTTGAGAATTGGCAATGCGACGGCAAATGTGAGTGTAATAAAGTCAGTGCCTCACAAAGGAACTCTAATTCTCTCAGCAGACAGACAATCCCATCTGCCCCTCCAGCCTCTCTCCTTTAGTTCCGATTGCTGCACCTTGGGCAGTGACTGGGTCTTGCCTGCAGTGTGAACCTGTGGTGGCCACGCTCCTAGTCTGCTCTGTGTGCCATCTCCCAGACCTGAGCTCAGGGCCCTGGCGTGCTCCTTCCCACGGTGTCCAGTAGCCCCTACATATTTTCTCAAATGTCATCCTCCCGCTCCCATGGGAGGAGGTGAGGAAGCAGGACATAGGATGCACAGGCCAGCAGCTCGTCCTGTCTGCCCCTCCTAGCCAGTCAGGCCTCTGGGAGGAGGTCCAACCTGCATGGTACTGTCGTTGGCATGTGGACTGACCAGTGGCCTTTGTGAAGTGAGTTTGATGGCGGTGCTGCCTAGCTCATTTCCCCATCGGCGAACTGCATGAAGGACACCTCCCCACCTCTGCAAAGTGCTTTGACATTTGTGGATGGAAAGTGCTAAGTACTGTGATGAGGGGTCTCTTTCAAAGTGCTATAGAGTTTTTAAATCATATATTTTAAACAATATATTCTGCAATCTCTATCAGACCTGAACTGGTCCTAAAAGCCAATCTCTCACTTAAAGTATGTTGTAAAATAAATTGGTTTTAGCAGGGCAGATTCAATTAGAGGCCCTAACTTTGAAATACATTTCTGAGAAAATTATAAAGCAGCAGTTAAATGAGAAGACAAAGTTAGTGGAATGGCCTGACAGAGATTAATGACCTATTTTGGGGGTGGCTATATTTCAAGGAATTTAGTGTGAAATTTAAGAGCTGCAGTACAGTTGTATCCTTTCCACAGTTT
The DNA here is from genome assembly GCF_965140285.1 of Lepidochelys kempii. Taxonomy (NCBI): domain Eukaryota; kingdom Metazoa; phylum Chordata; order Testudines; family Cheloniidae; genus Lepidochelys; species Lepidochelys kempii. The sequence goes on along the minus strand of NC_136388.1, from coordinate 101,533,034 downwards.
GATAAAAATACCACCCATGATATCAAGACCCTGCAAATCATTTACTTATCAAGAGTGGGTCTACTAAAAAAATACACAAGTAAGAAATGCAAATTGTAAGTTAAAGTATTTTAAAAACAATGAACGCACGGTATTGGCAGTCTGTTGAAATGGACAAATTTTCAACATTGCAAATGCCAGCATCAGATGGGAACTGGATTTAGAATTCTCTTTTCTATTCTGTTTCGGTTCTTATGCTGCAGTCTTCACTCTAGTATCTGAACCCCCTCCAGTCATGCATTAAGCATGTGACACACACCTGTCGTGTGTGTTTTCTCATCCTCTCCCCAGCTGGAGAAGTGTGTTCAGGGGAGTGTCTTGTTGTGGAATTTGTTGCTATAATATATGCATAGATAAGACCAGAAGGGGCCACTGTGATCATTTAATGTGACCTCCCCCATAACACAGGCCACAGGACTTCTCTGAATTAATTCTTATTTGAAATAGAGCAGATGTTTTAGAAAAACATCCAGTCGTGATTTAAAGGTGTCAAGTGATGGAGAATCCATCACAACTTTTGATAAGTTGTCCCATTGATTAATTACCATTGCTGTTAAAAATTTGCACCCTCTTTCTAGTTTGAATTTGTCTAGCTTCAACTTCCAGCCACTGGATCTTTTTAGACCTTTGTCTGCTATATTGAAGAGTCTTCTATGATCAAATTTCTGTTCACCATGTATGTATTTATAGACTGTGAGTAAGTCCCTTTGTTTCACTAATCAGATTGAGCTCCTTGACTCGATCACTATAAGACACGTTCTCTAATCCTTTAATCATTTTTCATGGCTTTTTTTCTGACGCATCTCCAGTTTTTCAAAATCCATCTCGAATTGTGGACACTGAACACAGTATTCCAGCAGTGGTCACACCAGTGTCACACAGAGGTAATATAACCTCTGTACTGCTACTTGAGATTCCCCTGGTTATGCATCCAAGGATTGCGTTAACCTTTTGATCACAGTATTACACCAGGAATTTATGTTCAGCCGATTATCGACCATGACCGCCAAGTCCTTTTCAGAGTCACTGTTTTTTGGATAGAGTACCCCATCCTGTAAATATGACCTACATTCCTTTCCCCTAGATGTACACATTTACATCTGGGCATATTAAAATGCAGATTGCTTGCATGCACCCAACTTATCAAGCAATGCAGATCTTTCTGTATTAGTGACCTGTCCTCTTTGTTATTTACCACTCCCCGAATTGTTGTGTCATCAGCAAACTTTATCAGTAATGAATTTTATGTTTTCATCCAGGTTATTAAATGAAAATGTGTAATAGCATAGGGCTAAGAAACAATCCCTGTGGGACCCCGCTAGAAACGTACTTGATGATTCCCTGTTTACAGTTTCGTTTTGAGACCTGTCAATTAACCAGTTTTTAATTCATTTAATGTGTGCCATGTTAATTTAATATTGGTCTAGGTTTTTAATCAAGATGTTGTGTGGTACCAAGTCAAACGCCTTACAGAATACTAAGTATATTATGCCAACACTAATATGTTTATCAGCCAAGCTTGTCATTTCATAACAAAAATCTCAAATGAGTTTGATAGGATCTGTTTTCCCTAAACTCGTGTAGATTTGCTTTAATTATATTACTGTCCTTTAATTCTTAGTTAATTGAGTCTCATATCAGCCATTCTGTTATCTTGCCAGGGATCGATGTCATGCTGATGGGCCTACAATTACCTGGGTCATCCCATTTACTCTTTTAAAATATTAGCATAACATTAGCCTTCTTCCAGTCTTCTACAACTTCCCCAGAGCTCCAAAACTTATTGAAAAATCTGCATTAATTCTCCAATGAGCTTCTTGGCCAGCTCTTTTAAAATTCTTGGATGCAGTTTATCTGGAACTGCTGAATTATACACACATTACTATATGTTTATATTAGAGAAGCTAGGTTAAAGAAATGTTGACTTGAACTTGAAGCAGAAGGAGGTGTGGTTTGGGATGGTCCTTAGTTCCTGCGGGAGTTGGTTCAACAGTCTTGAGCTGGCTCCTGCAAAAATTCTGTCTCCTGCATGGAAATGCTTTGTCCTTATTGTGGAGAGTTCCATTGTGCCAGAGGAGGGGAATTGCTGAGGATGGTCTTCAGCCTAGAGCTTTATGCTCTTTTAAATACCCTGGGCCTAGGCCATTGAGTATTTGAAGATAAAGACTGAGACCTAGAACTTCACTCAGGATTCTGCGGGAAGCTGAGTAAGGGGCAGAGGACAGGTCTGATGTGCTTGCAGTAGCATGTGTTGCTGAGGAGCTGCACTGCAGCATACATACCAGCTGGAGTTTGCTGACGGCTTCAAGCCCAAGTCTGGCTCACTGCTGTAGTCCAAATGAGACCTGAGGAAGTGTGAGGTCTTGGTAAGGCAACTCACATCTTTTCATGTATTTATAGCTGCGCCTGTATTTTCTACTCCATGCATCTGATGAAGTGGATTCTAGCCCGCCAAAGCTTATGTCCAAATAAATTTGTTAGTCTCTAAGGTGCCACAAGGACTCTTGTTGGGTTTTTTTTTTGAGGTGGAATGGTTTTAATTGCCTCAGGTATCTTTCTAGGAGAAGACCAATTGTAGATTGGTTAAACTGGTCTCCCTCGTGCTCTGGAAACCTTTCTGGATTATATACACAAAGTGTTTGCTGCTCTTGAGAAATACTTGAAATCCGTTGTCGTTCTGTACTTGTGAGGTACTAGGGTTATGTTTGTATTGATACAGATTAAGGCCCCTAGCCTTGCAAGCATTTTACCCAAACAAGAAACTTTACCTTTGTGAGCAGTGCTACTGAATTGAGGAGGAGTAAGTGTGTGTACGAGTGTACAGTGCTGATGCCTAAGGTCCCAATGCTGCAAAACATTACTCAGCCTGTGCTCAGTCCTCCAAAGCTCATGAGTGATGCCATTGACTTTTCTTTCTTTCTTTCTTTCTTTTTCTTGCGTCAGTGGGACTGCTTGTGTGAGCAAGGTTGCAGGATTCAGCTTGAGGATTTTTCTTGGAGCTGTTTGCTTGTTTGTTTCTTTTCTTTTTGCTGCAGGAGCTAGTAGGTTCTTTACATGGAGTGGGCACTATTAAAACCTTTACAATTTAGCTTTTGCAAGTAGGCAGCCTCACTGTGAAATTCCCTATAGTGTTGGAGGGAATACTCTGAATGTGTGGTAATGTTAATGACTTGCAAAGGCCATGGCAAAGATATTAATCGTGGCCTCCTGTCATTGTCTGCATCAAGATTTTGATTTGTCAGTTAATAAATGGAAGGCTTGCTGGCTTTTTTTTTAAATTATTTGTCTCAACTGTTTTTTTTCACAAGAAATTCTTAGGGCAAGTTTCTACCCCCTCATCCTGCATCACCTCTCATAATTGCCTTCTCTGCATGAATTCCCATTGATATCAATGAGCTAGTTTCATAGTAAGAGTCTAAATCAAAGCCCATTAAGTAGGTATTTTGACTTGGTGGGCTTTGGACCTTAAAGTACTACTGAACATGAGTAAATGGGATAGAACATGATCCTTAATGGAAAGTATTGCTCAAAAATATTTGCACTTACAAAGGCCTCTGAATTTCGGAAAATAAAATTTAAAGTTCTGATAATCTTGTGAGTCTTCTGATAAATGCTCCTCAGAAGTAGGGATCTGTTCTAAAGGGGACATGGTAAAAGTACATGAAACAATGAAGTAAATCTGGTGTTCCTGTTTGCTGTGTCTCATAACACAAGGACACAAGAAATTAAAAGGTGAGAGATTCAAAAGTGATCAAAGGAAATACTTTTTCACACAGTGTGTAATTAGACCGTGGAACTCACTGCCACAAAGATATCACCAAGGCCACCAATTTAGCAGTATTAAAACATGGATTGGGCATTTATTTAGATAAAAAGAATATCCTGAGTTAAAACAGTTATTAATAACAACATTTCTGGAAGGGATATTAAACTCCTGCTTCAGGGTTTAAACCAATTTCTAACTCTTAGGGATTAGGATGAGAGCCAGCATGAGGGGCAGATACCTGCATCTGACTATTGTGTAGTTCTTACAACTCCTGAAGCATCTGGTGCCAGACACTGTCAGAAACAGGACACTGGACTTAGTGGACTTCATCTCTGATCCAGTCTGGCAATTCCTATGTTCCTCAGTAGTACCATTCTGTCCTGTTGAAATCCTTTGAGTATAGCTGAAAGAAGCAATGAAAGCTTCAGGAGAGGGAAGGCTATCATTTTCTCTAGGGTTTGTTGGTGTGGTAATGGAGCTCTGAAACTGTCCCAGAGACATTCCCGAAATACCTTAGCTATTTCAAAATATATATCCTTTGCAAAATGCCAACAAGGCTGAGAAAACATCTTAACTCCAGAATATTGAATGGAATGTTTTCTGAAACAGTAAAACTTTAAAAAACATTTTGCAACCAAGCTTTGTGAAACTTTTTTTTTTTAAACATTTTCTCAGATGGCATCTTATATAGCAAGTTGCATCCTGTGGTGGTTTTTAATTATTAAACCCTAAAAAATCATGACATCTAATGAGAGAGCCAAGGAAGCCCTATAATGCTGTACTGCTGTAATAAATCTGAAATACTTTCTCCTTGTAACCAGTCTGGGACTAGGGGTTTGGATTGTGAGATTGGCAGGTCTAGGCCCTTTGTGTGAAAGTATGTCGGTTAAAAAGCTATTTCATTTCTGTTTCAGAGCACTTGGAAGCTTACACCTTTTTTCTTTAGAAATTTATCCATATTAATATGGGTGAATGAGTCAATATATTCATATTAATGGGTTACATTCACAAAGGATAATTAACATCCATTAGATAAGCAAAACTTTGTGGTGATTTTTCATATACTCTAATGTGACTATTGGACACTAACTGGTGCTAATTAATGATAATTAAATATATTTTCATAGAATGAACTGAAATATTGCTTCCCATCCACAGTATTTAGTTCTAAAACTTGTAAACAGTAGTTCCACATACTCTAGTATTTAGAAAAGATCCCTTAGTTTTGTCCCTTCTTATTAGTTTCCTTTCTAGGGGTCTGATCTTAAGATATACCTCAACCTGGCCTGGCTTTCACATTTGCAATTTGCACCCACAAATAATTCTACGCACTGTTTAAGTCTAAATTGAACAAACAGGTAGGTAGGCTTCTAACTGCAAATATTTATACCAGAAGTACACTGAGGGTGGAATTATTTGCAGATGCAAAATTGTGCCTGTAAATCTGGAGTCCATCTGTGAAAAACAGTTCCCAAAGCATTAAAATATCACCTCACCAGAAGTGAACAATCAGGCTTGTTTCTATGAAGGGAGAGTGCAGTTGTCACCAGCCTGTCACGGCTTCATGGCCATGAGGAGTGTGCTGCTCTAATTACCCACATTGCAGATGCATGCGTTAGCAGTGCATTTCTATTTTCTGATTGTCCTGAGGTTTAAGGGAATCTGGGATCTGTGCACTTACCTTTCTCATTGCCATACCTAACAATGTACAGGGGAAGACAAAGATCTCTGCCATTTACCCTTGCAAAAAGTGGCTATGGAAATGCAGAAGAAATGGTTCCTCCTCATGGCAGAAGCCACAGCAATGGCCTCCTGCACACTGTTTCTGCTGAACAGACCCTCAGGTTTGAAAAATTCCTACTCAGCATGGTCTTTGGTTAGTTGTCGTCAGAGCTGTTCATCTCATTGGGACCTAACTGCAATGATAACTGGTATAAAGAGGTGCCTTGTGTTGATATAGCTGCATCCACAGTAAGGCTCTGTACTGCTTCAGCAGTGCTGGTTTCAAACCCATGCAGTTAAAATGGTACAGAAACGGTGTACAGACAAACCCGTAACAAAGTACTGTGGGGGATGACGTGATGGGGGTAAAAGCAAAATCCAATTACATGGATACAAGGCTAATGGAGGACTTGAGGAGACCAGTATGATGTCAGTGCAAGCCCATGCGGATCCCTGCAGTGGTGCTACGGATGCAGATGGGCAGAGATGATGTCAAAGCTCAGAGAAGGTGGGAAGGGCTCCTTTGAAGTTTTTGTGTCCCTTGTCCTCATTTAGGGCGCTGCTGTTTGGCCTCCAGCACATAGAAACTCAACTCCAAGGACCAAATCCTACCGTCCTTGCTTAGATTTTACTCAGAACAGACGTGGGCAAACTGCCAGTCCTTAGGACTTGCTCCTGACTCCGTGGAGGTTTACCTGTTTAAAACAAGGACCTCAGGATTTAACCAGTTCCGACTCGCTGTCTGATGGGCAGAACATAACACTAACAAGGAGAGGAAGGGAGGGAAGGGACTAGGGGTCTAGACCGGGAGCGGTAGAAGGTCCCTAAAAGTGGGCGGGCCACCCGTGCCCGAACCGTGGCCCCACCCCATCCACACAGCCTCTTCTCCCCAAGCCCCTACCCCTGCACCACACCGCCCCCACAGGCCCCACCCCCACATTGCCTCTTCCTCCCAAGACCCCGCCCCCACTCACTCCTCTCTGCCCCCTCCTTCCCCCCTGTGGCTGGTAAAGAGTGGGAGGGCATAGCCTGCCCCTGGTCTGGACTTGGTGAGGCGCAGCGTGAGAAATGTTCCTGTGATGGATGGCAGTAAAATGTGGCATGTGAGGGTGCTGTTGGATGGGGAGGCGGGTGGGTCAGAAGCCATACGGGGGGGCAGGATGTAGAGGAGAAAAAGGGATGAAAGGCAGGGCAGCCAGGGAAAGAGGAGGATGATACAGAGTGAGAGCACAGAAGAAGGGCAAAAGGAGAAAATGGGGAGAAATCAGAAAGCTGCTGGTGCCACAGAGAACTCCTCATTTAAAGAGACACGTTTTCTGCTAGCACTTGCGAGGTGCCACAAGTCCTCCTTTTCTTTTTGCGAATATGGACTAACACGGCTGCTACTCTGAAACTTCCCACAGTATGTCACTGGGGCTGCTGTTTCGTTAACCAAACCAGCAAACCGTTCCCTTCCCCCCGCCACTCGTCTTGGGCTCTTCACACTCTAAATGTACACATTTGCTGCTTTGGTTGGCTCCTTTGTCTACTCTTTACGACCACAGTGAATGGTATGAAGAAAGCAGATGTCATAGTTTTCCTCTTGTGCAAGAAATGAAGATTTTTAAGTTCCCTCCCCCCCATGCTTTTACCATCAGTTTTAGTTCAGTTTCACAGCTGTATGCTGTGACCCAGGAGATACGTCACAGCTACAGCTTCAGCAGCTGTGCTCCTTCCATGCTGCATAAATATCCCCATGAAAATACCGTCAAACAGCAAGGGACTGTCGTATGATTTATAAACGGACATTTATCTAATATAGCAACTGCATTAGCTTTTCTTCTTTGGAGGGGCCATTACATCTTCAAATATTTGCCTGCCTTGGCGGTATGCTCAGCCCTGACCTGTCGGGACCTACTTCAAGAGCAGAGAGAGGAATTTCTTCTTCTTGCCTGTCCAGTCCTTGACCTCTTTGCTAATAACATTGACAGGAGTATAAACTGGGATGCAAATAGTTGTGCACTATGACCTGAACTAAGTTGGGGTTTGATTGTAATGACTTTTGGTCAGTACTGACACAAACGAGATTTGAACACGTGACCTACATTCCAGCTACAGCGGCGTATTTGTCTCTGAATATTTGTGAGACTAAAGCAAACACATTCACTGGGGAGCTGTCCCTGCTCCTTTTGTGTTTGCTTTCCACAGACACTCCACATATGTCACTGAACAATTTGGCACACAGAACGTGTCTGAGGAAAGTGCATTGGTCTCAAGGATGTTTCACAATCAGAAAGAAAGGTTAATATAATGTGTTGGACTGGTTTGTGAATCATTCACTCTGCTTTAATTCCAGACACATAGGTATTTTGCAGTGCTAACATAAATGTCTGGAGTGGGAAGAACTTAGCAATGGGGAACTGGGTTTGTCCGCCTATTTTTGAACTTTTGTCCATTTTTAGAATCAAATTCAAGTTGACATTTATTGATGTCATGAAATTATTTATATGAGAGTTTCTTACTTTTAGTTCCAATAAAGGACTGAAAAAACAAAAGCCATGAGACAACTTGTACTTGTGGAATTTCTAACAAGGTCTGGGAACAGAAGTGCTGAAAATCTTGTGAAAAATCCTGTTTGCCCAAGATTTCCTGCCCAAAATTGCAAATTCCAAGGCAGAATGATGAACTGTTTGAGGTTCTCCAATCCCCAGTTATTAAAGGTTAAATAATTTAAGATTCAGGCTCCTAGAATGACATTGGGATATAGGACTGATCCTAGCTTGTTTATAATCACCAAGAATGGTCACATTAAATACCAAGAAAGTTATGCTTAGTGTGACTTACACTGACTAAGCTGAATGCCAGGGATTCTTTCTTTTGAGTAACCAAATCCTTCATTGTTGTTAGCCTGCATAGGCTGTGGTATACTCTGCCTCTGATATGAAAGTGCAATATACTGAGGCAAATAAAATTGAAACTGAATACGCAGTAGTGGTTTTGAAAATTGACATTCCCCTGAGCTGTGGAAATGGAGGGTGTTGGGGCCCATGTCTTTCTGCTAAAGAAATGTACAGTCTGTAAAAGCATGAACACATCAGCTGTTCACTTTGATCTGTTTAGAATACAGATGTGCACTGTCCTGCAGATGGCACATGGTGCGCTTGCTCCCAGAAAAGGCATGGAAGCTAGAGGGGAAGGAGGAGTTTCAGCTTCCTTACTGACTGGCAGCGTGCTATGGAAAAAAACTCAGCCCACTGATATGTGCTTAAAGGGCAGGCTGAAGAAGTAGTAATAATAATTATGATTATCCTAATCCCTAGCTCTCACAGAACACTTTCCATCCATAAATCTCACCGCGCCGTGCAAAGGAGATCAATGTCGGCATTACAGTGTGTAAACAGCAGAGGGTTTGCAGTTGTTCGAAACAAGGGCTGGGATGGAACGGGATGGAACCCAGCAGCTGAACTGTGAGGTCTCTTACTGTTGTTTCATTAAACCAGGCAAGAGAACTACTATGTTACCACCGTGTTAATGGAAGTGTTTTCATAGAGGGAAATATTCATTCCCTACAGCCCTGGGTAGGTAAAATGCCCTCTATCCCCCTGGGTGGCAAGGCCACCTCTTACGTCTCCAGTCAGGTAACAGGGAACTGAGCAACTCACTCTTGCCCATCTCTCTTCCCCCCCCCCGCTCCGCAATGACAGAAGTGCAGAGTCAGTGAGTTGAACAGCCTTGGGTGCATCCTGAGGGCTTCACTACCGGGGAGATTGAGGCTGCTGCTATCCATGCAGCGGGGTCGATTTAGTGGGTCTAGTGAAGACGCACTATATCATCGGCAGAGTGGTCTCCGGTACTCCAATTCCCAGAGAAGAATAAGGGAAGTCGACCGGAGAGCATCTACCGTCAACGCCGTGGAGTTAGGGTGATGAGATATCAAGTGTAAAAACTGGGACGGGGGTGGGGGTAATAGGTGCCTATATAAAAAAAAGCCCCCTAAATTGGGACTGTCCCTATAAATTCGGGGCAGCTGGTCACCCTACATGCAGTGAAGACACTGGGGTAAGTCAACTTAAGCTAAGTTACGAATGTAGCTGGAGTAGCGTAACTTAGGTCAACTTACCCCGCTAGTGAAGACAAGCCCTAAGGGTGCTCCTGAGCGGCTGCTTCATAGGGATGTGCAGGTCTGGTTTGCACTCTGTCTCTGAGAAGAGGCCATTGCATTGCTGTTTGAGTAAGCCTTTTGTCCAGCTCAAAGCAAAGTGTTAGCCCAGACTTTGAAGACTCCACATCCTACCTTCTCCGTCAGATGTGAGTGAAAGGTTGATGGATTTGGCCCTTACTTCAAAGCATGGTCTTGGGATTTCTTTCCCCAGAATATTTTAATGAGTAAGAAAGACTTCTGTTTATTAAGTAATGAATCATAGAATCATAGAGCAATGGAGTTTGAAGGGGGTCATCTAGTCTAACCCCCTGCCAAGAAGCAGGATATGTTGTGTCTAACACATTCAAGAGACGGCTATCCAGCCTCCTTTTGAAAACCTCCAGCGAATGACATTCCACAACCTCCTGCGGCGTCTGTTCCATTGTCCGACTGTTCTTACAGTTCGGAAGTTTTTCCTGAGATTTAATCTAAATCTCCTGTGCTGTAGCTTGAACCCACTGACTCTTGTCCTGCCCTCTGTGGCAAGAGAGAACAACTTTTCTCCATCTTTCTCATGGCAGCCTTTCAAGTATTTGAAGATGGCTATCAAACCCCCCTTAATCCTCTCTTTTCCTAACTCAACATACCCAGTTCCTTCAGCCTTTGATCATGTGGCTGCATTCCATCCCTTTGACAATGTTTGCTGCTCAGCTCTGGATCCTTTCCAGTTTCTCCACATCCTTTTTATACAGTGGTGACCAAAATTGGACAGAGTTCTCCAGCTGAGGCCTAACGAGCGCCGAGTAGCGCGGTACTGTCCCTCCCATGACGTGCAGGCAGTGCCTCTGTTAATGCAACCCACAATCGCATTTGCTTTTTTTTTGCAACAGCATCACATTGTTGACACATGTTGAGGTTGTGACCCACCACAACTCCTAGATCCTTTCCAGCAGTGCTGCTGCCAAGCCAGTTATCCCCCATGTTGTAATTGTGCATTTGGTTTTTCTTCCTTAAGTGTAGCACCTCACATTTCTCCCATGTTCTCCCATTTATCAAGATCCCTCTGAATTTTATCTCCCTCCTCCAAGGTGTTTAAAACCTTCCTTAGCTTTGTGTCATCTGCAAATTTGATCAGCCTGCTCTCTCTGTCTACATCCAGGTCATTAATAAAGACGTTAAATAACACCGGACCCAGAACAGATCCCTGTGGAACCCCATTTGAGACCTCTTTCTTATCTATCATTCCATTAATAGTTACTCTTAGCTTGCAGTTGTTTAACCAATTATGTATCCACTTAATGGTAGTTCTACCGAGGCCACATTTTTCCAGCTTCCTTATGAGAATGTCATGTGGGACTGTGTCAAAAGCCTTGTAGAAGGTATAACTGCAGAAGCCAGGTATATTATGTCCACTGCGTTCCCCCATCCACCAAATCAGTTACCCTGTCAAAGAGGGAAATCAACTGGTTTGGCCTGATGTGTTCTTGGTAAATCCAGGCTGGCTGCTCGTGACTAGGTATTTGCACATGGAGTGTTTTATCCATTGCTCTAGTGGCTCCCCAGGTATCGAGTTCAGGCTGGCCAGTCTATAGTCCGGCTCCGCCCTTTTCCCCTTTTTAAAGATGGGCCCCACGTCAGCTCTTCTCCAGTCTTCCGGGACTTCTACCGTCATCCATGAGTTTGTAAATATCATTGCCAATGGCTCTGAGATTTCTTCAGCTGATTCCTTCAGTACTTTGGGATGAATAGAATTAAGCCCCATTGACTTGAATTCATTCAAATTAGTCAGAAGATCTCTGAAGCATTCTTTACTTATCTTGATCTACTTACCCTGAGCCTCGATATTAGATCTTTTAGGAACTGCCAGCCCCCTTCAACTCCTTTTCTTCCTAATTGGCGTACTATTTCTCTGAGTTGTTTGAAATCTGCCTTTTTGAAGTCCAGTGTCCTTCTTTTCTTGTTTTCATGTCCTCTTTTCTATAGGATTTTGAATTTTATTAGATCATGATCACTTCCTCCCAAGTTCAACCACCTTCACGTTCACATCTAATTCATCTCTCAGTCAAAACAAGATCCAAAATGGATGACCCCCTTTTGTCCCCTACACATGCTAAGAATTTGCAGGACATATTATGTTTTGCTTTATTAGTCTTCCAACAGATATCAGGGAGGTTAAAATCCCCCATTAATACTAGCTCATGTGTGTTAGCTAATCTTGTTACCTGATTGAATATTAGAGTATTAATTTTAATGTTAATATAATTTAATATTAATTTTAATAATGAATAGTAGAGCTGGACTCAGGTGGCTGACTGAGTTTTGGGAGTTTTAAGTTGTATTTTGTCCTGCTGCTGGCAAAAGCAAACTCCTCACTAGTTTTGATTTTGGATTTAGTACTTAGAGGTATATGGAGAATTTTACATTGATGCACCAGCTTTTGTGACATTTTCACGCTAACATAATCTCCTTTTGCCCTTAAAATAATTCTTCTCCTGCTTCTAGGGCGATGAGGGGATTAAATAGGGAGAAAACCTCAAGTTCAACACTATAAACCTTCAGACTGTCTAAGGGCATGCCAGGTAGTCAGCAGGTCAGCTAGTGCTTGCATAGTTGCAGGCTCGCCAGTCAGCCTTCATCGTTGCCATGGTGGCGCTGTTCAGATTTGATTCTGGCAAGTCGAAGTTCCAGGATTTGGATGACTTCCCAAATGCTGCCAGGTGCTGCCTGCCAGAACTATAACCATCTTGCAAGGGCAGCTTTTGTGAGATTTCTGCCCCACTTGGTTGTCTTTTCCCCATGCATCACCTACTTCTGCCATTGTTGGGAAGGAGAGCCTCCTTCCTCCTCGTCTCCCTGGGCCATTTGTAGTGCCAGCTGTCATCCGTCCTCCCCACATCTCCCGAACCTGTGGGATGGGAGCTGCTGCATCCCATCTATAGGGTTTTTTCTGTGGGGCTCTAGATACTCCACCCACATTCCTGCAGCAGTCCTCCTGCGGTTGCTAGGGAACCATGCACTGGCTGCTGAGGCTGCAGGGTAGTGATGAGCAGAGATGTGTCTTTCCCTACTGAACTGGAGGGTGGCTAACAACCCCAGCTTTCCCCAGCAGTCCCTTGAGGGGTCATGGTAGCACTCCTCCAAAAGAGAGGGACCCATATCCTTGAAGAGCCCCTCAGGAAGAAAGGGATTGAACGTCACCAGGCCTCAATCCCTGACAAAGGCTCTGAGAAGTGAGACGGGACAAAACTGGGCTTGTTGGATACAGAAGAGAGGGAGAAGGCTGAATGATACCATCAGGGTGTGAGAGGTCTGAGCAGGGTTGGGTGCAGGAGGACTGGAAATGAGCTCGTTTCTGAAACCAGAGCCTCAAACTGGCTCTGCAGAGATGGAGCCAAGATCCAGAAAGTGGGCTCAGATCTGAGGATCAAATCCAGACACTCCCGTGCTTGGAGGGGGTTTGAACCTGAGATGTCATTTTGGATCGGTCTTAATTAAAGGGACAATGCCATCTTAAAATTTCTACTTGTAAAATCTTTTCCTCGTCCGTTATGCTAAGAGCAGAATCTTGGCAAACTCCCAGCATGATTTGTCTTCAGATCAGACTTGTAATTCTCCAGATTCCAAAAACTACCTTCTGTGCAGAGTTCAGGGGTCTGTTGGGACGTCTTGGTACTTGCTGTTCATATGCTGCAGAATGGTGGCACCTTTGTGCTCTGGAACCAAAACATGCTCGCCCAGCTTTGCACTATTGGACAGGGTTGGCAGAGTCCCTTTGGAGATGGAAAGAACTCATCAAAGGGCTAAGGGTTGCTGTTAGCCAGTCTCTTGATGGGTGGTTAGTAAACAGATAGAAACATATTTGACACAACCTATGCTTAGGCCATTGCCCCCATAAATGAAGGCACCCAAATTATTATGGGGAAAACCACATGGTATCTCTAAGCTTGAAACTGCTGTCACACAGGGAAGTGCAAAATGCTGCATCTTTTGTAGAATTAGCAACTGCATATGCATAAATTATGTGGAAACTGATTTTGCAAGGGACAAGGTGATGGGCACACACATATTGAAGACCATGCTCAGTCCCTTATCAGTTCTACAGGTAGTTTTGGAAAATATCAGAAAATGACTCCAGGTTAATGGCTTCTTAAACTAACGTCTAAGCCAGGGGTCAGCAGCCTTCCATAAGTGCAGGTTTCAGAGGAGCAGCCGTGTTCGTCTGTATTCGCAAAAAGAACAGGAGGACGTGTGGCACCTTAGAGACTAACCCATTTATTTGAGCAGAAGCTTTCGTGAGCTGCAGCCGATGAAGTGAGCTGTAGCTCACGAAAGCTCATGCTCAAATAAATGGGTTAGTCTCTCAGGTGCCACAAGTCCTCCTGTTCTTTCATAAGTGGTGTGCTGAGACTTCATTCATTAATTCTAATTTAAGGTTTCGCATGCCAGTGATACATTTGAACGTTTTTAGAAGGTCTCTTTCTATAAGTCTATAATATAGAACTAAACTACTGTTGTATGTAAAGTAAATAAGGTTTTGAAAATGTTTAAGAAGCTTCATTTAAAATTAAATTAAAATGCTGATCTTATCAGTTTAGTGTGATCCTTGCTCTTGCTTTTCCTTGCTGAGTTTTCCAGTGTCTGGCATGTATGTGGATACTTTACGCTGCACACGGGCTTCTGAGTGATCCGTTGTTAACCGGCTCCGAGAGGGACAGAGGACAGATTTCATGTGTGAAAATACCTGTTTACGCAGGTATGTGGATCCAAATGCTGAAAGCATTGAAAATGCAATTTTCTTCAAACAGTTAAATTTCACTGGCAGCGACGTCCAGCAGATCAGAATAGAGGCCCCATGATCTCTCTCGGTAGCTTCAAGAGCAGTCCGCAGATCTCCAAGCTTTGATGCCAACAATTCTGAGCTTTTTAACGGAATGAGCTGCATTTCGAAATCTTCAACACCCATCCACTGAAATACAGACAAATCCAAGTCGCTTTCTTTGAACTTTTCAGGTTTAATTAGAAAAGACAGCATTGGGCCAAATCACTGGAACTCTTGAAATCTGTCAGAAAATTCTGATCCCAGTTCTTGCAGGTACATTCTAATCTCACTGTCAAACGCAGCGCTCTGTTCCACGTGGCGTGATCGTGATGTAAGCAGCAAATCAGGACTTAAAGTATCCCAGCACAGTGGCGCTGGAACAATTTTTAAGGTGGGGGTGCTGAGCTGTGCCCCCTCTTGCCCCTGTCTGCACCCCTCACTGCCCCGGGCTGGGGACAGTGGGCTACAGCTGGGGACAGCTGCAGAGCCCCGGGCCAGCGGCCGGGACTCCAGGCCAGCAGCAGAGCCCCCTGGACTGGTGGCCGGGACCCGGGGCTGGCAGCGGGCTGAGCGGGGCTGGCGGACGGAACCCTGGCTGGCAGGGGTCCGGCAGCTGGTAACCCAGGCCAGCCGCAGAGCCCCCGGACCGATGGCCAGGACCCGGGCAGCGTGAGTGCCACTGAAAATCAGCTCGCATGCTGCCTTCGGCACGCGGGCCATAGGTTGCCTGCCCCTGGTCTAAGCCATCTACTGTGTCAGCAGTTTCTAATCCACGTGGATAACAATGCAACATACGTTAGCATGAAGTGAGTCTGATCTGAGACTTTACGAGGAATTTAATAATTTAGTGTTATAACTAAACTATTTGAAATATTTAAATATTCGGAGTGCATTTCTGGCATTTAATACTCACATTCCTAATAGTCAATTGTTCATTCAAATGTACTAGGGAATACTGAATAGGGCTCATTATCCTATTACTATAGAAAATATATTGGGGTAATTATGCACTCCTTCAGCATGAATTTCAGTCTTTTTAGGTGGAGAGTGAGCAAGGGAGAACACTATTTTCTTGTGCATCATTAAGCAGTCATCGGATAAGAGGGAAGGTCCTTTCATGGATCAGTGGTTAAAAAACAGAAAACAAAGGATAGGACTAAATAGTCAGTTTTCACAGTGGAGAGAGGAAAACATGGTGTCCCCCTAAGGATCTGTACTGGGACCTGGACTGTTCAACATATTCATCAATGATCTGAAGAAAGGGCTAAACAGTGAAGTGGCAAAGTTTGCAGACGATAGAAAATTACTCAAGATAGTTAGGTCTGAAGCTGACTGCGAAGATTTACAAAGGGATCTCACAGAACTGGAGGAGTGGGCAAGAAAATGTTGATAAATGCAAAGATATGCACATTGGAAAACAATACCAACTATATGTGCAAAATGATGGGGTCTAAATTAACTGTTGCCACTCAAGAAAGAGATCTTGGAGGCATTGTGGATAGTTCTCTGAAAACATTCGGTTAATGTGTTGCAGCAGTCAAAAGAGCTAACGAAGTTAGGAACCATTAGGAAAGGTATAGAAAATAGGACCGAAAATATCATAATGCCACTATATAAAACCACACCTTGAATACTGTAGGCAGTTCTGGTCAACCCATCTTCAAAAAAAGATGTATTAGAATTGGAAAAGGTACAGAGAAGGGTAACAAAAATCATTAATGATAGGGAACAGCTACCATATGAAGAGAGATTAAAAATGATTAAAAAGACTGGGATTGTTCATCTTGGAAAAGAGATGACTAAGGGGGGATATGATGGAGGTCTATAAAATCATGACTCGGGGGAGAAAGTGAATAGGGACGTGTTATTTACCCCTTCACATAACACGAGAACCAGGAACTGAGATTAAGAGGCAGCAGGTTGAAAAGAAACAATAGGAAGTACTTCTTCACACAACGTACAGTCAACCTGTGGAACTCATTGCCGGGGATGTTGTGAAGGGCAAAAGTATAATTGGGTTCAAAAACAAATTTGATAAGTTCATGGAGGACAGGTCCATTCATGGCTAGTAGCCAAGATAATCAGGGATGCAACCCCATGCTCTGGATGTCTGTAAGACTCTGACTGCCAGAAGTTGAAACTGGACGACAGAGGATAATCACTCACTAATTGCCCTGTTCTGTTCATTACTTCTGAAGCATCTGGCACTGGCCGCTGTTGGAAGACAGGATACTGAGTTAGATGGTCCACTGGTTTGATCCAGTATGGGCATTCTTCTGTTCTTAAGGGGCAGGTTTGGGGATCATAGAATAGATATGCCTTTGCTAAGAAGAGAACTGTTTCCTCATGTCTGTGGAGACTAAAGCTAGATTTCAGTCCCAGACATGTAGCAGACCCTCCCCCATTCTTGGAATCATTTGCCATATGCTGTTCCCTCAGTAAGAAATGTGTAGCAGCCAGAGGCTGGGGTCTGTATTTGTACAAGCACAATGGCAGATTTCTGAAAGTTAAACAGTATGGGTGATGTAGAAGGTATCTGGGAATATAATAAAGTCCATACTTTACAGCCCTCAGGAAAGCCCTATTGCCCGTGTCATAGAAGAGGTCAGACTAGGTGATCACAGTGATCTCTTCTGTCCTTAAAATCTAGGAATCTGTGAAAGTCTCCTGTAAAATTTCCAACTATCTCAGCAAGGTTTAAGATTCTGGATTTTGATACCTATTCATCTTATTGAAAAACCTTGATATTTTATTTTATGTATGCCTGATCTGTACAAAGTTTGCAGTTTATGAAGGATGTATGATGCATGCCTGCTTGGCCTTAATTTACCACTAATGAAAATGGCTTCTGCAGTGCTGTGGGCTCCATCTGAATATTTGGAAGCACCAGACAGCTCAGTGGCTCTTAATATCACACAGTGCTGCTGAAATGAGGTTGCAGCTCCAGACTTCGTGCCTTCCAGAATGTTTGGCACAGTACAGTTCTTCAGCAGGTACCTGACATAGTGAAGAATGTTATGTAGATTCTTTTGTAGAGCCCAGAATCCATTTGAGACAGGATTATTACTCTAGTGGATTTCTCTACAAAGCCCAAACAGTTCTCACGGCTCTTAAATTAGGCGAAATCCTGCAGTCTTCACTTGGCATTTACTCAGGACAAACCTGCATTTAGAGTCAACTGAAAGATTTAACCCACAGACATTTTATAATCAATTAATGTTTGGGATGAAGAAGAAGAACTGTCTTTTGGAATCTGGCTGGCTCAGAAAGAGGGCTGTATTGTATATCAAGCTGCCATAGCAACTTTAGTGGCAGGAACAATGAGTGCAATGAGCACAGAAATCTACAGCTACATGAAAAATAAAATTGAACAGTATCTGCCTTCACTTCTGAGATCACATTTCAAATCAACTAATATCCTCAGAACTTGGAAACTCAGAAGACTGGCCCTCTTGTTTTGCCCCATTCAGTTTCATTTGGAAATTTTTACAGGTGTAGCCTTTTATTTTATTTAAAGTGAGTTTTAAAACATGGTTTTACATCACTGTGGGTTCAGCACTGGTGGTTACGGTTTCAAGCTTAACAGAGTGAAAGTCACCTCTGCTATTTGCTTCAGAGTTAGTCCCTAGGAACACACAAAGATCAAGGGTAGTGACCACACATACATTCACCAGTACAAAGTCTAGTCTATTTTACAAGTTTTATTAAAGTTACAATTAAAGTTATGATTACCCAAGCATATAGGAATTCTATACAGACGTCTGCACGAGTTACAGATACAGTTATACTCCCATCCTTAACAACAGTGTTAGGGTCTGAGGGATCTCTCATGGCTTGATCATCAGTAGAGGGATGGTTCCTGCTGGAGTTTCCCAGAGAGAGCTCAGTTTTCCCATTCTGGGCATCCCTTTTTTATAATGTGATTCTGTCTACACCTACATTCTGTGCATGTCCATAAAAGTGTCCACCATTTTTTCTCTCATTGGTCTGTGTCCCCTGGAAACTAAAGGGACCCCAATTTTCTATAGGCTGTGTAAGTTCCCTTTGTTCTCATTAGGATTGACACACAACCTGTATCCGGTGGTTTAAGACACATCTGAGACAGATGCGCCTTTATGGTATTTTTATGACCTCACATTAATCTTCTGGGTAATTTTGTGCAATATTATCACTTGGTACCTCTTTTTCCATAATCTTAGGGCATTCGGTTATTCCTTGGTCATTGGCTTAAGTAATCATTTCTTCTCTCCAAGGCCTAAAATAGCAAAGCTAAAGTCTTGCAGGCCTCAGCCTACGGGTTCTTGTGTTTCAGCTTGTCTTACTCATGTCTAATACTTGGTTCCTCTAAATACTGATCAATCTTATATTTTTATAATCCTACAAATTAACTTCACTGGGAACGCATTACTTGGAAGTAACAGAGGAGGAGAAGGACCTCGGAGTACTGGTCGATCACAGGATGACTATGAGCCGCTAATGTGATATGGCCGTCAAAAAAGCTAATGCCGTCTTGGGATGCATCAGGCAAGGCATTTCCAGTAGAGATAAGGAGGTGTTAGTACTGTTATACAAGGCACCGGTAAGACCTCACCTGGAATAGTGTGTGCAGTTCTGGTCTCCCATGTTTAAGAAGGATGAATTCAAACTGGAACAGGTACAGAGAAGGGCTACTAGGATTATCCGAGGAATGGAAAACCTGTCTTATGAAAGGAGACTCAAAGAGCATAGCTTGTTTAGCCTAACTAAAAGAATGCTGAGAGGAGATATGATTTCTCTCTACAAATATATCAGAGGGACAAATACCAGGGAGGGAGAGGAATTATTTAAGCTCAGTACCAATGTGGACACAAGAACAAAAGGATATAAACTGGCCATCAGGAAATTTAGACTTGAAATTAGACGAAGGTTTCTAACCATCAGAGGAGTGAAGTTCTGGAACAGCCCTCCAAGGGAAGCAGTGGGGGGCAAATGACATATCTGGCTTCAAGACAAAGCTTGATAAGTTTATGGAGGAGATTATATGATGGGATAGCCTAATTTTGGCAATTAATTGATCTTCGACTACTAGCGGTAGATATGCCCAATGGCCTGTGATGGGATGTTAGATGGGTGGGATCTGAGTTACTACAGAGAATTCTTTCCTGGGTGTCTGGCTGGTGAGTCTTGCCCACATGCTGAGGGTTTAGCTGATCGCCATATTTGGGGTCAGGAAGGAATTTTCCCCCAGGGCAGATTGTCAGAGGCCCTGGGGGTTTTTAGCCTTCCTCTGCAGCATGGGGCATGGGTCACTTGCTGGAGGATTCTCTGCACCTTGAAGTCTTTAAACCATGATTTGAGGACTTCAGTAGCTCAGACATAAGTTAGAGGTTTGTTACAGGAGTGGGTGGGTGAGATTCCGTGGCCTGCATTGTGCAGGAGGTCAGACTAGATGATCATAATGGTCCCTTCTGACCTTAAAGTCTATGATTCTATGATAACTCTAATTAACATGCAATGAATATATGTAACATAACAAATTGATTAATCATAACATCACACAATAAATGGATACTAAACTAAAATCATTGGCTACACAGGAGACTTTCATAGATTCGTAGATTCCAAGGCCAGAAGGGACGACTGTGAACATCTAGTCTGACTTCCTGTATGACACGGGCCATAGGGCTTCCCTGAATTAATTCCTGCTTCAAGTCAAATAGCTATGGGTTGAACTAGAACATACCTTTTAAAATAACATCCAGTCTTTATTTAAAAAATTTTCAGTGATGAAGAGCCCACCACGCCTTTTGGTAAATTGTTCCCATGGTTAATTACCCTCAGTGTTAAAAAATTGCACCTTATTTCTAGTCTGAATTTGTCTACAATCAATTTGCAGCAATTGGATCTCATTATACCTTTGTCTGCTAGAGTGAAGAACCCTCTATTATCAAATTTCTATTCCCCATGTAGATTTTTATAGGTAGTGATCAAATCACCCCTCAGCCTTCTCTTTGTTAAACTCAAGGAGCTCAGTCTACTTAGTTTATCACTATATGGCATGTTTTCCAGTCGTTTAATCACTTTTTATGGCATTTCTCTGAACCCTCTCCTGAATAGTGGGCACCAGAACTGGACACAGCATTCCAGTGGTGGATGAACCAGTACCAAATAAAGAGTTCTTTTATTATTGGGTCAGAAGTCATTGGTGGAGAGGGACAGCTCTCTCCTAGTCCCTTCCTGGGGCTGAGCTCCAGTAGTGTCTATATTTTAAACATGTTAACTGTATGCTTAATTTGCTTGCAATAGGTGACATCCTGCCACGCTGCATCACTTTCGAAAGCATCTTGTGATGTGCTACCCAGGAATTCTGATCTGCATATGTCAGTATGCACTGATGTTCATTTCTTCCTCATGGGATTAACATGAGCAATGAATTTTTCCCTTTTGACATAAAAAGAGGGTATCAGTTAGGAAAAAGTCTGTTACTCTAAACAAGATCAGGATGCCCACAGTCTGGAGAGACCAGTTTTAATTAATGCAGCTAGGACACTGGCTACAGCATGAATCCGGAGAATCCTACACAGGCTGCAGCAATGCTTAATGAGACAAAGAGGGTGTGACAGGTTCGGTTACAGAGACCCTCTTGGGACTGTCACCTGACATGCTGAAATTACCTCTGAGCAGTTTTCCCTGCCAGCTTGGGACTCCAGAACCCTGCCTTGTTGAGCCAGACACGCTAGCCTGCTGCAACACAGACCCAGGGCTGGTCCACGCCCCCAAAGCTGCGACTAAACTGAAAACAGCTCAGCAGGTTACCTATTTCCAGCACCCAGATACCCAGTTCCCAATGGAATCCAAACCCCAAATAAATCCGTTTTACTCTATATAAAGCTTAAACAGGGTAAATTTGTAAATTGTTCACCCTCTATGTCACTGATAGAGAGATATGCACAGTTCTTTGCTCCCGCCAGGTATTAATCACTTACTCTGGGTTTATTAATAAACAAAAGTGATTTTATTAAGTATAAAAAGTAGGATTTAAGTGGTTTCAAGTACTAACAGATAGAACAAAGTAAGTCGCCAAGCAAAATAAAGCAAAAACACGCAAGTCTAAGCCTAAAACATCAAGAAACTGATTACAGGTAATATGTCACCCTCGGAGATGTTCTAATAAGCTTCTTTCACAGATTAGACTCCTTCCTAGTCTGGGCCCAATCCTTTCCTTGTTAGTTCCAGCAGACATCCTAGGTGGTAAGCAGGGTTCTTCTCATGACTGGCAGCCCCTTTGTCCTGCTCCACCCCCTTCTATAGCTTTGGCACAAGGCAGGAATCTTTTGTCTGTCTGGGTCCCCACCCCTCCTTCTAAATGGAAAAGCACCAGATTTAAGATGGATTCCAGTACCAGGTGACATGGTCACATGTCACTGTAAGACCCCTTGACTCCATTCCCCATGGGCTGGCCCACACGTACACAGGAAGGCTTTCAAGTAACTAAGGCCATTTACAACTGATTCTTTCTGGAGCACCCTTAATGGCCTCCACTTAATATTTTTACATCAGTGATACAAGTTTATCTCTTATTCTTCTAACTCCAGATATAGAAATAATACATGCAAACAAATAGAATGAACACACTTAGTAGATTACAAGCTTTCTAATGACACCACACAAGGGGTATTTAGCATAAAGCATATTCCAAGTATGTCATATTCATAAGCATATTTTCATAAAGCATATGGAGTGCAACGTCACAGAGGGTTAATTTCATGTTTTAATACATTTCTGTGTCACAGAACTTTGAAGTCTTGACTGGTCACAGTGGCACTGGACCATTTTAAATAGTGGTGGTGCTGAAAGCTAGCCCCCTTACCTTTGTCTTTCTCCTCCTCCCCCAGAGCTGGGGCTGGGAGCTGGGCTGTGTCTCTAGGAGGGGGGACCCAGACACGGGTAAGGGGACTAAGGGGGGTGGACATGGGGGAGGCAGCCAAGAGCCCCGTGCGCATGGACGGAGGGCAGCTGGGACCCGAGTAAAATGTGGGGGTGCTGCAGCACCCTCCGCACCCCTAGTTCCTGCGCCTATGACAGGTCACGTCTCCTCTTTGTCCAACCGATTGTAATCTAATGCTGTTCTCTCTGGGATGGAATTTCAGACTCCTCTCTTGAAATCTCTTTCTACACTGTGGAATTCAGGCTGCGCAGTATGTACTGCAAGACAGTGAAATCCATGTTTCTGGCGCATGGGGCTTGGGGTGCCATTCATGTAAAACATGAAGACCTCATT
Source organism: Lepidochelys kempii (assembly GCF_965140285.1). NCBI lineage: Eukaryota > Metazoa > Chordata > Testudines > Cheloniidae > Lepidochelys > Lepidochelys kempii. The sequence goes on along the minus strand of NC_136388.1, from coordinate 101,510,308 downwards.
CTGACCTTAATGTAGGGCACAGGTTTGGATGTCCTCCAACCAATTCCTGAGGGAACTGAACCCTGCAGCTCAAATCAGAAAGCAGATACAAGGAACCACCTATTTGTTTTTCCAAAATCTCGCAATTTTTAAGCCAGTCTTGAGATTTTCAGGGGGCCTGACTTTAGGTTCTTGAGCTCTTGAGGTTGGCCATGCCATGCTTTTTTTCTCCATGAATTAGACAGGGAAGCTCTGAAGAAGTATTCACACTGGACACCCTCAGGATAAACAGGAAGGAGTTGATGGCAAGGCATTCTCTGTGAGGGTTCTTTCCTTTGGAAAACACCTTCCACACCCCTGCCCCCAGTCTGAAATAACCTCGATGTCAGCACATTTGGGTTATGCAGCAAACTGCATTGTTCTCAAAAGGCTGGCTAGGAAGCAAACATGTCCTGAGGGTAATGCACAGGAAAATAGGAAATCTATTTGTCCCTTATTGTTACTGCGTTTGTTGATTATCGTATTTTGATGTTAGTCTTTCTTTATGATATATGTGATTGATTGATTGATTATTCTTTAATCATCTGTTGGAGGTTTCTGGAGTCTCCAGATGGGTGCTTCCCGCTGTGGTTTTACAATCCGAATGGCTAACTTCAGGAAATATGGAAAATCTCTGGGTTTTAATTAGGAAATTTTATGGCAAAACTGAAGCATTAAATTGTGCAAATATATTTCCAGCACAGTTTTGTGCGGTTTAAAAACATTTTCCATTTCAGTTTGACATAATTGGGAGAAATGTCTCATGTTTTACAGAGCGTTCTCAGCAATTATCAATACAAAGTAATTTTAAAAAACCTATGTAGTAGAATAGGTGTTAAAATGTAAGTAAAGCTGTCTTTTTTTAAAAAAACTACTCCCCAGGTGGATTGGCAAGTTCACTGAGCTCTAAGTAACTCTTGCAAACTCCTAGGCTGTTATCAGTTTGATTGGCATTGTCAATATATTATTTCCTATATATATTTTAAAAAGTCTGTGTATGGACTGTATTTAATTTTGAATTTGAAATTGATAAATTAATGGTATTCTCCAATGCATTTTAACCTTCAAGGCTGTTTTTTGTCTTCAGTCAGATGAATTCATATTTCAGTAAAGGCCAGTCCAAAAAACGAATCTCATCTGGACAACAGATTGCTGTTTTTGCCTTTGATTCTGCTGCTCAGCCTCTGCGAACGTGGCTCTATGTTGTCCTCATTGTACATGCTGTGTGTATTTTTATTACATACACAGCGCATGCAATGTGGACATAATGGAGATCAATATACATCTGATGAATTATAAGGAGATAGTGATTTATATTTCATAGAAATATTTTAATATGTTTTTGCAAACTAAAATTCCTCATTGGGGAAAATTTATTGTGTGTGTATTGACAGGGTCTCAAAACTACACTGCAAGTGAAATTCACTCTTATATACAAGGTCTGTGTAACATTTAATTACAGGTTTCAGAGTAACAGCCGTGTTAGTCTGTATTTGCAAAAAGAAAAGGAGTACTTGTGGCACCTTAGAGACTAATCAATTTATTTGAACATAAGCTTTCGTGAGCTACAGCTCACTTCATCCGATGAAGTGAGTTGTAGCTCACGAAAGCTTATGCTCAAATAAATTGGTTAGTCTCTAAGGTGCCACAAGTACTCCTTTTCTTTTAACATTTAATTGTTACTCAACTCCTCAAAATGATATTTAAATGGGATTTAAATGGTGCTGAGGCCTTCTGCTCTGCACTTGGGTGCATTTCATCCTAGGTGCATATTTCACCCTCTACTGCTATAATTCACTCTGAGCTATTTACTGGTTTTGGTCTCTGTACCATACATCGTCACTAATAGAGCGGGTCACGTTTTCTTATTCAAAACTTTTTTTAATGAAAAATCCCTAGCCTCTGTTTGCCACAAGCTGGGACTGGGCGACAGGGATGGATCACTTGGTGATTCCCTGTTCTGTTCATTCCCTCTGAAGCTCCTGGCACTGGCCACTGTTGGAAGACAGGAGACTGGGTCAGATGGACCTTTGGTCTGCCCCAGTATGGCCGTTCTTAAGTTCTTAAGGAACTTAAGGAAAAAATATAAACAAAAGAAATAGTATTTTTCAGTTCACCTCATACAAATACTATAGTGCAATCTCTTTATCATGAAAGTGCAATTTGCAAATGTAGAATTGTTTTTTTGCATAACTGCGCTCAAAAACAAAACAATGTAAAACTTTAGAGCTTACAAGTCCACTCAGTCCTACTTCTTGTTCAAGCAATCACTAAGAGAAACAAGTTTGTTTACATTTACAGGAGATAATGCTGCCCACTTCTTATTTACAATGTCACCTGAAAGTGAGAACAGGCTTTTGCATAGCACTATTATAGACTGTGTTGCAAGGTATTTATGTGCCAGATATGCTAAACATTCACATGCCTCTTCATGATTCGACTTGTAGATTGCACAATCTTTTGTTTATCTTTTTTACAGAGAAAATATTTCTAATAAAAATAATCATATAAAGTGAGCACTCTACTCACTTTATGTTCTTTATATATAATAATATATATAATTATATATATTATATATATAAAGAATATAATTATAATATTATATATAATTATATATAATATTATAATATTAATTATAATAATATATTATTATATATTATTATAATTATATAATTATATATAATTATAATATTATATAATTATAATTATATATATATTATATATATAATATATATAATAATGATATATAATAATCATATAAAGTGAGCACTCTACTCACTTTATGTTCTCACTTATGTGTTCTGTGTTGTAACTGAAATCAAAATATTTGAAAATTTAGAAAAAAAATCCCAAAATATTTATAATAAATTTAAATTGGTGTTCTATGATTAACAGAGCGATTAAAACTGTGATTATTCTCAATTACATTTTTAATATGATTAATTGTGGCTAATTTTTAATTGTTTGACAGCACTAACAAAATGTTTTGATTTTCAACTTCTGTATTTTGTAAAAAATAATTTTAATAGTTTAATGGAAACAGGGTGTTTAATTATTGCTTTTAACAAAACATACCATTTGTGATCAGTTCTAAATCACTGAGTTCCTGGATAGACTCAAACCTAACACGAGCACATGGGCCAGATTTTCAGAAGCAGGCCTACATTTCTGCACCATCAGTTGGCAGTTTTGCACATGAAAATCACTGGTTCACAGGCTACTTTGGGCAGATTATCCCCACAAGTATTGAAATACCCTGAATTGCAGGCAAAATTATTGTAAGTGCAAGCTTTCTACCTGCAGGTTTTGTAGAGGATGCAGTAACAAAAATGGAGGCCCACTTCTTTTTCGGTTCTCTGACTATTTTTTTAATTTGGCGTATACATTTAATGTGAGCCTCTCGTAGGGTGTTTTTATAAAATTCCCAGGCGGCTTGCGGGCACTTCGCTCTTGTGACTCTTGCCTGTGGTCGGTGATATGTAGATTAGAGGATACGAGTTAGATTCTTACAATCTCAGAGTTAAAGTATATGAACAGACTGTATTCAGATATGTGAAAAAAGGTGCGCTATCCTAGTGGTTCAGGGCACTACTCTGTTTTGCATGTGTTGCATAAATGGCGATGGTCTGATATAGTGGTGTGACTCTCTCACTAAACAATCATCTGTATGATCTGATATTTTGTGGAACTTGAACATCTAGCTTTTACTTATGGAAAATGCTCTGACAATCTCTGAGTGAGAGATGGCATCGAGCCGTTTACATTTGATACTGTGTTCAGGGACAGCCTTGTAAATGAAAAATCTGGTGAAATGAACTTCTGCTGGCCTAGGGAAAGCTGTGATGGGGTAGTGCTCAAATTAAATGTTGAGGTGTCAGCTCAGCAGCCTCATCTGATTATCTGCACCTGAGGCTACAGAAATCTCATTAAAGCCCTGTTATTAGATGATGAAAAATGCAACCCTGCCTCAGTGACATGTCTGAGGAGGCAAAAAATGTTCCCCTAGTGCCAGTGCAGTGCTGCGAGAATTAATTTACTTGGCTTGCTTATATCTTTTCTGAGGAGACAGTGGGGGGCAAAGCTGTGAGATGTTTACCACCAGCTCTCCCTGGTGCTGAGGAACCGCAGCTGGCTCTGACCTCAGACCCTTCGTGCTAGCTCTAACAGGCGGGCTCCGATTCAGTCCAGGGTTGCCCTCGGCTTATTTAGTTTTGTGGATTTTATTATTTGATCCTAAACCAGTACTTGTATTTATCCAATTAGTCAACATGTCCAGCTGCATAATAGGTCATACAGACTCCGGTGTCTTGAACAAGAAAACAATTTCCTTAGAGCATTAGCGAGAATTACTTTGTTTTTAAGAGGTGTCACTGTTGCATGCAACCAGCTTACAATTTTTAATGTGTTTTTTCCAGTCATTATCTCTGTCATTGCCACAAGACAATTGCTCCACATTCTTATTTTGTTTCTCTGATGCTTGTAATGGAAAGAAAATTTCAAACTCAGACAGCTTTTAACAAAAGAAGAACTCAAAATGCCCCACTCCCCAGTCTAATACATGCTAAAGAATATGATTAAGATGCCATGCTGTTAACTTAAATAATAGCAAAAGACACTTTTGGCTGTGAGGATAAGTTGCCGTCTATGAGGGTTAATAGTTTTGAGTAGGTTGCTGCTATAATTTTTTCTGTCATTTTTTATAACTAGATGTCTTGCTCCTCTGTGCACATGTGTATGGGTTTCTCTAGCAGTTTCACTGGTCAGACAAGCTATAGCTATGGTTGCAAAACTGTTTTTATTCTAACCACCTTCCTTTAGTAAAGCATGTAGCTTTTGGAAACGTGGTGTGGCAAACAAGGCTTTTTGTACGATGGTGATTTTAGAAAGTTTGCATGAAATCCGTTCATTTATTTTTGGAGTTGATGAAACAGATTGAAAACATGTACATTCATTTTCCTTATTTTTCTCCCTTCTACAAAGATAACTTAAAACCCGCTGAACTTTGAAAGGTCCCAGCTGTGTGAGTTTTAAGCCTTATAATGAGCACACGTTTTGCTGAGTGTGAAAACAAAGGTTAACAGACAAGGAAGTTGAGAACATTTGGAGCTGCCAGACCAAGCATGTGCAGCAGAAAATGTCATTAAGCTGTGAGCTAGAGCACTTTAAAATAGCCAGCAGAGATAATTAACTTGCCGATTTTTGGTTACAGACATTTATGAGCTCAGCTGAGGATTGCAGGGGGTGTCACCACCAAATTTACTAGCTTTGGAGCAAAGGGCGATAGAGTGGCTTCACTCTGAAGGAGGAAGTTGTTAAGGGAAGCCTGCCAAAACTGCAGCTGCCAGCTCGCAGGGGCTGGGATGTGGCCTGTAATCTTTATCCAGGATTAATTCTGTTTGTGCTGGGAATATCAGTCTTTGACCAGAGAGCACAGACTCTCCCAGGTTCCCTGTGTGAAGTGGGTTGGCAAGTTGCAGCGGAGGGAAGAAGTGGCCAAGAGATCTAGATTAACGTTGAGGGGTTAGAGCAGCTTGGCAGTGTTTTGGTGGAAGAGTTTTTCTCACTCCTCCCTGGGCTAAGGCAGAAGTTATTGCCGTGGCACAAAGCCATATGCAGAAAGCAGCTGTTCTGGCATCACACAGTTTTGTGGGACACTGGGGTGGCAGTATCAAGGAGCCGTTTTCCAAGTCCCTCCTGTCATATGACTCCATATAATAACCTGTATGTTCTGGAGTCCCACGCAGTGTGTAACGTATTTGTGCACAAGTCTGATTCTCCTCTGGACTGTGGGAGCGGCAGACATGTATCTCATTTCCAGAGCCCCTGAACAGCTCTGTTCTTTCCCATTTTTGGAGCCCCTCATTATTCCAGTAGCATCTCTCAGCCTGCCATAATTTTGAAAATGTTTAAGTAGGCCATAGTGATTTCATCCTATTGTGAGATTACGCCTATCTCCTTTCACATTTTCAGTTGACAAGAGGTGGTTGCAAAATGGTAAGTATTTTCTGTGGGGGAGGGGGGAATGGCAAGAAATGAATTTTTTTTTCATTTTTGAAACATTTTTGAACAAATTGTCCAGTTTTTTGGTATTTCAACCCATTTTTAAATGATAACTGAACTTTCCAATCTTCTGTCAGCTTTTTGACAACAAACCTGGAAATTTTTGAATGAAATGTGAATTTGCTGCAAAAATGTTCATTTTGGAAATGAAAAATCGCTATTTTTCATTGAGGGGGAAGAAGTTTAAATGAGAAATTTTGGATCAGCTCTCATCTTTAATTCAGTTCTCCAGAATCAGTTTCATTCATCTGGGTTCCACTGTACTTTCCAAAGCACTAAGGCCCAGATATTAAGGTATTTAGGCATTGCTGCGCTCAGTGTCACAATGCCTAACTGTTTTAGGAACCTAAATCTTATTTTCAAAAGGAGGTAAGGCACTTAGGAGCCTAAATCCTGTTTGAAAATGAGATTTGGGTTCCTAAATCAGTTGGGCTTTATGACCCTGCATGCAGGAATGCTTAAATATCTTTAAAAATCCAGGCCTAATATCTTTTCTCTAGTATTTTGAACAGTAGGGTTTGCTATATCACACTCTCACCTACACGGTTTAACTAAACTAAGCAGTGAATTAATTCCTCTATGGCACTGGAATTATGCAGGTTGTCTCAGATTGCTGGGGAAATGAAAACAAATGCCACACTTACTGTCAATTTAATAGCTATCAGCAACAGAAAATAAACAGGTTTGTTTCACTATATAAGTAAAACTTCTTGCGAAGTGTTTTGCTCTCTTTGTGGTCATCATCAAGTTGGGATTTTTTAAAAATACTTTCCCTTTTTTACCGGTACATCTGTGATCTTTGTTCTCCAGCCAATAGCTCTGCCAAGTTTGTGTTTATTTTCAGATGTCATTTAGGGCAGCGGTGGTACTGATTTGACATCTTATCTCATGTGGAGAAACTTTCTCTATTTAGCCTACATGTTCATTGTCCAAGGCAAACAGTGAAATAGCATTTTGTTGGTTCTTTTGATTAACCCTGCTCATTGCTAGATTTCTTCATCCACGCTGGCTGTAACTGCTGTTAGCTGTTGAGGGTGTCTCACAGCATGATTCTAGCTGCGAGTCTGGTAGGTTTGCTACCCTTAACCCTTCATAATTAAAGATGATGGCAGCTGATGAAACCTCCAGGAATACGTCCAACCACAATTGGCAACCCTAACTCTGGGCTGTGTTGAAATATTGATTTAAATAAAAGTAATTCAATCTCCAGGCAATGCTGATCAATGCACTTGAGTTCTATCCTGGGCTAGCAAGAAAGATACTATTCAGCATCTTTTTTAGAGAGCGGTGAGTCAGGGATCTCTCAGAGGACAGTGTCAGCGGACTCCACTGTTTTCTGTGATATAGGAAGATGGAAGAAACCATGGAGACTTGGCTAGAAGACTTGAGAGAGAGGTGGAGAGAGAACCAGCTGAGTGTCACTTCCTATGCTTGGAGTCAAGGGCTTCAGTAAATGTGGAGCCCTCAGGCGGCGAGAGAGGAATTGTTGCAGCTCTACTGTGTGTGGCCACCAGTGGGTTTTATTCTGTCTGCACACAGCTGATGTGTCCTGGGCTAAGGTAACCTTTTACTCAATGGCAGTAATTCCTCTTTAAATATTTGACAGTTTTGTAGCTCAAATGTCCAGTGCTGTATTCCTTGTGAGGGCAGCGTGTTGCACCCCCGCCCCTGCCACGAACGCAGGCCGCACGGAGACCACCTCCTTGCTTGTAAACCCCCCTGTGTAGTTTATTTACAGTGTTTGAATCCCTCCACCAATCTATGCAGTGTCTCCACGCCTTTACACCCTGTATCTCAACTTTCCAGCCTCTTCCCCAAAAGTAGGGGGTGGAAGGTGCCTCTACCCAGGACCTCCTTTGTCAGGCTCTCCTGGCTTTCTGTTTCTCTCCTCCTCTCTTCCTCCCACCCCTCCCTTCCTGTGTCTTTTTATACAGTTTCCCTTGTAGTGGGTTAGATGGCTCATGGACTCCCCAGCCTCAGTCTGGCCTGGTAATCAGGTCCATCTCTGTTCAGTGAGGCCTTTCCCAGCGGTACAGCTAGAGACTGGCGTGCTGGCTCAGGAGCTAGTCCTCAGCACGCTGTCCCCATGGCTTCTGGTTTTACTGAATACCGTAGTGCGTGCGCACTCCCGGAAGTGGAGCTCTGGCCCCAGAAGAAGTAGGTTACAGATTGATGGCAGCGATTGGAAACGTGGGGGAGGAGGGCCACACATCTGACTTTTCTGCCAGCGTGGAATGGAAATAGAGCAGAATGCAGATGGGTTGTGTGGGCAGCATAGTGTGAACTACCTGGGACAAAAGCGGTTACTCAGTACTGCCTGAACGGGAAGTAACGACAAAGACTGAAAAGATTAATGGAAACAACCATTTGGGCATATAATATGTGAAATCCACGAGTGCATGGCTCTGCTGGAGGAAATCTAGACACAGCCCTGGCCATGTTATACCTTTGCCTTCTCCTGTTGTGACATGTTTGAAAAGTGCTGTAAGCAATAGTGGGAATATCAGACCCTGGCTTGTCTCTGATTTTGGAAGATGAGCAAAGATCTTTGGTGGGCCTGACCTGCAGCTCCCGAGAGACTGGACAACCCAGGGTTGAAGGGGCACAACCATCCTCAGCTGGCGTACGCTGTCACAGCTGCATTGAAGTCAGTGGCACTGTGACAATTTGCACCAGCTGAGGAGCTGACCCTGAGTATTACACGTGGGTAGAGAGTCTCCGTCTGCAGCATAAACGAGCAGAAAAGGGCTCAAGCAAAATGTGTTGTTCACTTTAATCTTTGTAGGACTTTAATGATAGCTAACAATGCCATCAAGCCAGCCATTTCCCTTTCTCTGTATACTGTCATTTTATTTTGATGAGATGATTGATATGTTTCACTTCCAACGTTGTTTACTAGATCCCTTAAAATGTCCTTAAGCCACTCACTGTCAGGGCGTGAACTGTATAGGCAAAACAGTTCAGTGATCAAGTCAAAAGCCACAGAAATGGCGTGACTAGGAATACAGCTCACAGCCAGATGATGGTATGCTGTGCTCCCATGCAACAGATAGTCCCAGCGCTGGCTAGGATACACACACAGTGCTGCCTCTGCTCACGGAGCCATATCATAAATCTTCACTCTGCGTCACCCTGTGCTCCTGCTTAATGAATCGGGGAGCCAGCCATCACCACTGCGTGATCAGGGAATGGCTCTGTGTGCAGCACGGCTCTCGTGAGCTTCGAACCTGGCATTGTTCCTGTCATTGGTCCTAGCAAAGAAAAAAAGACTAATCCAAAATCCTTCAACAGCCATGAGCCTGAAAACAGTCTTCTCAGGGAAAAAACCCCACAGATTACTCTTGAATGACTGAACTAATGAAATTCCCAGTTGGTCTGATTTAATTTGAACTACGTTATGTAGCTTGATTTGGAAAGAATATCAATTAGAGCAGTGTAAGGCTGGAAATCCCAAAACATGAATTAAGATCAAGAGCTTTCGTGCAAACTATCCTAGAGGTCTCATTGTGACATATAATTTGTGTGTGTTTGTGTATGTGTGTGTGTGTGTGTGAAAGGAGAGAAACAAGGATTTAACTACATGGGTATCATTATGGAGTCATGTACCAAGTCCCAAGTTACTACCTTAAAAGTGTGCCCCACGTTTTCCAGAGAAAATTGGGGAAGTGCACTCATTTGGCATGCAGTTACTTGTGTGTCTGTAGAAGAAATCGCAGAAGTTGTCAATGACTGCTCTGTTCAACACTGACTTAATAGTAGGGACTGCCAATAGTCCAGGATTTTCCTCATTGTCTCCGGGAAACCATCTGTTCCGATCATGGCTCCAGGAGGTACCACATACAGTAGATCAAAGTCCAGCTCAATTTACTGATAATGCCGCTTCTACAATCATTCCACACCCTAATTCCTTTGCCTGCCATTCATAGACAGGGGAAGGGGGTCTAGCATTACAAAGCATAGGAGGAGCTTAGAATCTGAACTCCCTGGGGCAGCAGGAGTTAGGAGCATCACAGAGGTGAGGCATTTGCATCTCAGGGAGAAGGAGTGACTAATGCTGAGGCTTATTTACATCTTAATTATAAAGTAATTATAATAGCAATTGTATAGAGTACTTTGACTTTTCTTTCTTGGGCTCAGCTTGAATTAAGCAGCCATCTTTTAAAAAATGTTAAATGACATTTTTCAGAGTAACAGCCGTGTTAGTCTGTATTCGCAAAAAGAAAAGGAGTACTTGTGGCACCTTAGAGACTAACCAATTTATTTGAGCATAAGCTTTCGTGAGCTACAGCTCACTTCATCGGATGCATACCGTGGAAACTGCAGCAGACTTTATATATACACAGAGAATATGAAACAATACCTCCTCCCACCCCACTGTCCTGCTGGTAATAGCTTATCTAAAGTGATCATCAGGTGGGCCATTTCCAGCACAAATCCAGGTTTTCTCACCCTCCACCCCCGCCACACAAATTCACTCTCCTGCTGGTGATAGCCCATCCAAAGTGACAACTCTTTACACAATGTGCATGACAATCAAGTTGGGCTATTTCCTGCACAAATCCAAGTTTTCTCACATCCCTCCCACCCCCATACACACACAAACTCACTCTCCTGCTGGTAATAGCTCATCCAAACTGACCAAACTGAACTGAACTTGCTGCACGGTTTGGGGGTGGCGCAAGAGGTGACCTAGCCGACAGTTACAAGGAACTTGATGGAGAGTACCGTTTGCTGGAATAGGTCTGAAAATAGGCAATGTTGTTAACTAGTTAAGACTGTCACAGGTGTGCAGATCCTGTTAACGGTGCTTTTATGGAGCCTTAGAGCGGTATTTGGAAATCTTATTTTCTTATTTCCTGCTGGGAGGCATTAAAACAGCTCCCGATTTTTCAAACTTGAATCAAAAGGCAACCTAAAGCAGAGAGATGACGACGTTGGTGGTTTGTTGCACCCAGGGATCCTACCCCGGCTTTTCCCTCTTCCCTTGCGTTAAGACAGGCCAATGTCAGGACAGACCTCGCCCCAGGAACAGATGGTGCATGGGGCCTACACTGTGGCATCTGGAGTTTTCAGGGGCCTGTCATATGGCCCAGTTTAGGGTTAGGGAAATGGAGACCACTTGCCCGAGGAGGTGCTGAGCCGGGTCCTTCTCCGTGGAGCTGGAGTGGGGCAGCTGGTCTCCCTCTCTCTCCTTCCCTCCTTCCCCCATGGTGCAGGGATGTCTTCACCTGTCTCATAGCAGCAGTCTGTGGGGATGCAGGGTTATTACCCCCTCCCCAGAGGTGGGCTGAGAACGCTTTCCCCTCCGTCTGCAGGGATCCGGCAATTCCGGCTCCACTGGGTTTTATGGCGGGGTGGTCACTGGCTGACTCTGCAAAGGCTTCAGCGAGTATTGAAATGGGCACGTTCAGCCACAGACAGGTCTTCGGAGTGAAATTTGCCACCAGAAATTTGCTCAGACTGACCCTCAAATTAGCATCGCCTCAAACGTCACCAAATTTGCGATCCAGGAGTTTGGACAGAGAACATCCTTCTACCCAGAGACCAGGGGCTACTCCACATTGCTCAGAAGTATTCTAGATTTCTTAGCGCTTGTAATCCTGCCCCACTGATACTCAGCACTGTAACCATGGCATAAATGAGGAAGCAAAGGGAAGAGTATGGTGTCTGATTGTGGCGTGTTCGCTCTCGGTTGGATCCCTTCCCAGCCTCGACACACTGCCTGGCAACTAACCTTGGGCTGAAAGTGCAGTCAGGGGTAGTTGTCCAAGACACTGAGGAAATGTGGGATGGCTTCAGAAAAAGGAACCACAGTGAAAATCACGAGCCTATGTTGTATTTTTGTACTGAAATTTCACAACAGCTCTTAACTTTGTGAGCTGAGCCCTAGAACATCCTCCTGCTGCCTCCAGGTTGGACCAGATTTCCCAGCTGCCTACTCTGCTTTTCACTATGCTGATTCTGTAACGACCCTGCTGCCCCCGACACAGCTCAGCGTGCTGGAGGGATGGACATGCCTGTCGGAGAGGAAAGGAGGACAGAAGCGCTGAGTCTGTCTCTGTGCTACCAAGATTTGGCCCATGTGAATCTGGATGAAGCTTGCTGTGCTACGCCTGGGACTGGAATGGTTTTGCTCCAGAACAGAGTTTTTTTAACCCGTGGTGTATCCTGTGCTGACAGCCGTCCTGCCGTGACCCATGCAGATGTGTCCGAACTGGTGTTTAATAGCTTCTGAGTCACCAGTGCAGTGAAGGGTCTCTTCAGGTGGCTGCATTTCTTGCAGAAATAATCTTCTGAGGACTGTGAAGGGGAGTGAGCCCGGGTGACTGGTGAGCACTCCCTGTCCCCGCGTTCTGGCCACTGCTGCTGCTCTAGCAGGCCGTGCAGTGCTGTGACGGAGCCCTGGGTTTTGCCTTTTCCAATAGATCTGTAGTTTGTCTTCTGCAGTAAAACGTATTCACTTCTGCTCTTCTTGGGGGATTAGAAGTGAATTGCCTCGGGGTGGCTGCTGCCCTGGAGGAGACGCCCGTCCGTGTGATGCTGAAGCCACGGAGTGTTCTGCCAGGAGAGGGCAGCTTTACATTTCAGCCAGAGCTGCCTAGGAGAAGCTCAGCAGAGGTACCTCATGGGAGCCCGTGGTTTAGTCCAGGCTATACGAGGTGGGGTGTCTGTGAACATCCTGAGATAATCTTTTACTGTTGGGTATTTTTAGATACAGGCTTTAATCCTGTAATACTTGAGATTTTCCATCTGTAATTTGCAATTTCTAAACTCACAAAATAGTTTTATTTTCCTTTGTTTTCGTAACTCTTCATTGCCTGGCAGGGCTTTCTCCCTCTAAGCTAGGGTGACCAGATCGCACGAGTGAACTATCAGGACACACTGGGCGAGCGGGGAGGGGCGGAGAAGACAGCCATAGGTGCATAGCCCCGACTGGAGCCATGAGAGGGGGCGTACAGCCCTAAGAAGCTGCAAGAGGGGTGTACGGCCCCTGCTGTAGCCCACACTACAAGCCACGGGGCAAGGACTCATGGCCCCAGCTCCAGCCCCCAGCAGAAGCCACGGGGCCGGGGGCACAGATTACTCCTCACTCCCTTCCTCCCTCCCTCCCTCCATCCCAGTGCCCTTCGCCACAGCCCCACCACCACAACTAAACAATGCCCCACATAGACCCCCACTGCCCTGACACATAAAGATCTCCTCCACTGCCCAGCACCCCCCAACAGGCCCCCACTGCCTAGCACCTCAAAACACACAAACCTCCCCCACTGCCCAGCGCCCCCCACGCCCTCACAGCCCAGCACCCCCCACACACACCTCCCAGACACTCACTCCATCACACCCTGCCCTCTTCCCTGGCCGCACTCACCAGCCCTGCTGGGAGGTCTCTGGCTCCTAGGGTCAGAGCGGCGAGGGGGTCTCCAGACTCTCCACGTGCTGCGCCTGCCACAAGCGCCAGCTCCGTGGCTCCTATTGGCCGGGAAAAGTGCCACTGGGAGCTGCCGGAGCCATGGAGCTTGCAGGCGGCAGCAGCCCGCAGAGCCCCCTACGCCCCCAACCCCGACCCTAAGAGCCAGAGGGACCTGCCGGGGGGTGAGGTGGGGAGTCCCGGCAGTGCCTACCTGGGGCGGTGCCCAGGAAGCATCTGGCAGGTCCCTCTGGCTCCTAGGGTTGGGTCGGGTCGGGTGAAGGGAGGCGGAGGGCTCTCTGCCCGCTGCCAGCACCTGCAAGCCCCGCCCCCGCAGCTCTGATTGGGCAGGAGGGAGCCGGTGCAGCACGCGGAGACCCCCTCCGCCTCTGTGCCCAGGGGCCGCCCGCACTGCAGGCTCCTGCCAGCGGTGGGGGAGCCGGGGGCTGCCCCAGGAAGCGCCGCCATGCCAGCCCCGGGACTTTGGCGGTGATGGTGAGCGGTCCGTCCCCGATATCGGGACAAAGGGCATCCCGACCGATGTGCAGTTGGGACACGGGACAAATGGGTTAAAATCGGGACTGTCCCGATAATATTGGGACGTCTGGGCACCCTACTCTAAGCAGTCCCTGTGAATCGACAGTGGCTGTTTTTGTGTTTGATAGTATTCTGCCCCTACCCTTGTTCGGAGGCCGGTTGTAGTCCTTGGAGAAGGCATTAGCAAGGACATTAGGGTTGGTCTACATTAGAAGGCAGCACTGGTCTTTGCTAGAAGTGTGATTTTTAAACCAGTTTAGTTACCAAGGGCTGCAAAAGGCTGTGTGGACAGTTTTATTTTGGTTTATTTCAGTTTAGCTTAAAATGATCAGGAATTGGTTTAAACTAAACTGAAATAAGCCACTCTTAAACCAGTAGGAGTGTCCAAAAAGGGATTTCCTCTGGTTTAACTTAAATGGGTTTGCTTCCATTAGGCGTAGAAATTGATGTGAGTCGGGTATTTCTTTAGTACAATCCTGTTTCTTTACAGAAAATGTCCACAAAGTCCTATTTCCCTGAACACAGTAGGAACAGCAATAGCAGGCAGTTTCCTTTCACAGTTTCCACACGTGTGCCTTTCAAGCCAGTACTCTGCCCAAAAGACGTTCTCTCTTGGCTTCCTCCCAGGGTCTCAGTCACACTGCGTCTCTTGCTGTCTAGTTCTTTCTGTACACACTCAGACAGCTGCGACCAAATGAATGCCCCTGCCCATATATTTGCAATCAGTCAGTCAGGCCACATGGCTCTGCTTCTACTTAGGCCTTGCCATATTGGTCTATGCCTTGGTCAGTGGCTTCCGGTATTTCAGCTATGACTAAACAAATGGTATTTAGTTGCTCTCTCATTTAGCCTGAATAAAAGGGAGCGAGCAGGTTCATCAGCTTTGATGAAGTCTGTGATTGCCCATAGATCAAAGACACTCTTGCTATATTACCAAAATCGTGTGACAAACAGAAAATTCTCTTGATTTCCCTGTAAGAAATATTATGTCTTGTGAGATTAGACTAAAGTAAAGTGGCAGGCCGTGTGTCGTTTCCTGAGCGAGAATGCAGAGGTGTATCATTTTTAGGTTGCAATTTGTTTCAGCTCAAGCAGTGCCGGCAAGGCATTATTGACTCGGGCCATTGCTGTAACTGGATTCCAGCCCCTCTCAGCTGGGGATGGCAGTCCACCAGAGCACTGGCCCAGGGCTTTAGTTAGCGCGGAACAGAAATCTGTCTAAACATAAAACACAGAGCTAGAGAAGCACCTTAGACTACATCCAGGTCCCTCTCTTTGCACTGACCTGCTCTTGTTGGGTTGCTTGTAGTCCTTTATTCACCCTACGTGTGGTGAGGCAGCAGATGAATAGTTCTCTCCCGTGTGTATATAGCTCCCTTACCTCCTACGTTTGTTGGTAGCCATATCATTGATCACAGGGATTCATCTGTGTTACAGTGCAGTACTTTTAAAAGAACCATATACATTAAAATGCTTATCTGTTTTGGAACTATGTTTCCTGCTTCTGCAGTGGCAATTTTCTGTAAGCAGGAGTGGCCTGAGGAGTGGGTTAGTCAGAGAGGGTTAATTGTAAGATTTTTTTAATAGACAGAAAACCCCTGTGAGGTTTTGTTTTGCTGTGGAATAAATAAATAACCAAAAATGAACATGATCCTAAGTCTTACATTATTAAAGCTCTTGCAAAGTGGGCTGCTGTTGGCCAAGCGTGCTGGTCATCTTCTTCAATTAATCAGTTCTCCAGACAATGACGGGAATCTCACTACCGCCCACTGCAGCTCCTAAATGTTTCCCAGTAGAATAGCCAGCTGAACCTAAGCAGCCGTGCATTGGTTCACGACAGCACTCAGGCCCCTCAGCACTACTGCCAGGCAGTCCTCCTACAAAGGAAGATAATTTAAATAATGTAGCGTGACTTGCGCTGTGTGTTTCTGCCATGTGCCATGTTTGCATTTCCGGGGCAAAGAATGCTCCTTCCTGCAGCCTCTGAATCCCTTTTCTCCCCAAAGATTTGTCCCGCTCCTCCGAGAACGGATGAGGAGTTCACAACACCCATGGCTGTGGAGCGCTTCTCGTCATTAGGAGCCTCTCTTGTGTGAGCTGTTTGGATTCTGGTCCCCTCATCAGCGTCAGCGCCTGAGCTCCTGCTTGTGAAGGATTGAGTGCTGATCCTCAGGGCTGCCCACCAGCGCTGGTGTGCTGAGTGAGATGGGCGGGCTCTCCCGTAATGGCCCTTCTGCCCTTCCTCCATCCTTCTTTCTTCTCTTCTTTTTCATCCCTTCCTCTTTTCTTTCTGTTTTAAAACCTCTTGTCTCAGCCTTTGACACTGAGCCCCCTCTGGCTGCGAAGGCGGAATGTGTCACGTACTGGCAAGAGCCACTGTTTGTAGTAGGGCCATGTGAGAATGGCACCCTGCCGGCAGACAGGCTCCCCGTCTCAGGGCTGGTGGGGAGAGCCAAGTCTCAGCTCTAAGAACAAACAAACAATCAAACATCAGTACATCCTGTCTTCTCTCCACAGTGCTTGTGTGAGGAGAGAGGGAGAGGCCTCGCTTTGGCTGTGTTCCTGTGTCATGGCCAGCAATCTCTTCCTTTCTGTCCTAGGACAATCCCAACTCTTCAGTAGTTACTGATTTTCTGCTCCCGTTTACCTTTCTGTTTCAATTCCCCTGCTGCCCCCCGACTCTGGGGCAGACACCCTCTGTGTCCTCTTGGTCTCAATACAATGTCCACTGTACCCGGCACGACCAAAGGGAACAGTGCCCCGGGCGTGAGGGCTCCCTCCTGGTGTAATGGCAGGCTGTGTTGTGCAGATTTGTTACTACCCCGCTGCACTGCACATCCACTGTTGAGTCTTGTGTTAGACTCTACTGGACAAATGGCATGTATTCCAGCCCCACTGAGCAGACAGTGTCTGGGAGGGCTGCAGTTCTGCCCTTTCAGTATCAGATAGGGTGGGAGAGCATAGAGAGGGAGAAAACTGGTGGGGATTGAAAAGCATTTGACAGGAGGCCTGGAGGAGTAATGGAGAGGACTGAAAGAACAGTTCTGGGATTGGACCTGGCTGGGCCATGGGCAAATAATCATTCTGAACAAAGGGTTAAAATATTAACTCCACAAGACAGTCGAATGCAAGGAGAGCAGAGAGAACAGGGAAGATCCGAATCTGTTTCGCTGTTGCAGGCCGCTTATCCACCTCTGCAGTCCCGTGGCTTTGAGAGGTATTGATCTGGTATGCGTGCTCAAGAAGATGTTTGTTGTCTGTGTGTTGCCAAGACCCTGTGGAGAATGACCCTAGTACGTTATCGCCCAAGCCTTCTCAGAGCACAGGCCAAGACAGTGTGCGCCATTCCAGGAGTCAGCCTTTACTCGCCAAGGTTGTGTGAGATGCTGCAGTCATGTGTTCTGCCCAAAGTCTAGTGAAAGCCACCCTGGCACTCCGATGGCAGGATGCCCTCGCTGTTTGCAGAAGACGATTTTTTTTAAAAACAGTGACCATTGTATCCCATTGTTCAGGATTAACAGAATTTCTGTGCGTAGTTTTGGTCCATCATTTTGCACTTTACGCTGGAAAACGAGGGGCATTACCTGTGAGCTGAATCAGTCTGGCTCTGATTATCTGCCACCTAGTGTAGTAGTAACACATTTTAAATCATCCCTCTTCTGTTCCTGCCTGGTGAAAAGGCCCTGTTTCTGGCCTGACACCAAGGTCAGGCAGGAGTGACTGCATGAAATCAGTGGAGTTACAGTGGTAAAAAACTGATGTGAGTGGAGAATCAGGCATTGTAAGCTCAAGTCTTTAGGATACAGTCATTCATTTATGGATGTGCTGGGGCTGAGGATTTATTTCCTTCTCTGTCTTTATTAACGTTCTCCTGTTGGTTTCTCCTTAATTTAATTATCCTTCCTTATTGGGCCTACAGTCCCTTCGTTATTTATTGTTTCCTTGTCCTTCGAAAGTATATTTTACATAAGAAACAATGTTATAGACAATTAGATTATTTATTGTGATTTTTTGCCTTTCCAGTACTTACAGATTCTAGTATTCTTTTTATGCTTTTGACACTGATACTCTAAAGTTTCCTTTGTCCGGTTTTTGTTGTTGTCCTTGAATACATTTAAAAAATCCACTCTAATGTAACGTCTTTGTCTGCATTAATTTCATGTTATGAATTTAAAATGCAATGGGTACATACCAGGGAACTGGACAAAAATGGCTCTCCAGCTCCAAAGGGTACTTGGTGCCAGTACATTTTGTGTACCAGTGAGAGTTACATGTTCAGAAGAGATGTAATACAAGTAATTTAAATATTTCTCTCATGTTTGACTATATTTGTGGTGTCTGATCGAGTGGGTTAGCAAAATAGAGACAGATGGCAATGAATTAATTCCAACACATCATCATCACAATGCAGCCATTCTAACTTCTCTGCTGCACTCACTCCAACTGGAGCTTCCCCGTTTAAACGTCCTCTGCCACTCGCAATAGCATCCTGTGTAAGGATGCAGTAAGAACTGCAGCTTGAACATGAATTAAGAATTTGTGTTAGATATAACAGTTAGAATTTCTGTTGCTGCAGGAAATGAATAGTAAATGACAAAAGGAATTGACTGGAATTAAACTGTAATTCACAATCATAATGTGTGAGAGCCCTACCCCACTCTCCTGAAGTCAGTGGGGGACAGGTTGGCCTCATATTATCAGCTGAATTTTAAAGAAATTCCCTTTTCATCCTACATTGACAAAACTGATGCATAATCAGTACTTAATTTGTGCCAGGGCTTGTCAGGGCTGAGCCCCGGCACCTCTGGGCTCGGCCGTTCAGAGCCCCGGCACCTCTGGGCTCGGCCGTTCAGAGCCCCGGCACCTCTGGGCTTGCTGCATGAGTTATGAATGTAAAATTTGCTTGAGCCCCAGCACCCATTTCATTACAAATTAAGTGCTGTGCATAATGTTATGTCTCTGGAACAAGGAAAACAGTGGCATCAATTAGCACTCTGAACAGCAAAACCAGATAGCTTTCCTACTCTGCCTGAAGAAGAAAAGGAGTACTTGTGGCACCTTAGAGACTAACCAATTTATTTGAGCATGAGCTTTCGATGAAGTGAGCTGTAGCTCACGAAAGCTCATGCTCAAATAAATTTATTAGTCTCTAAGGTGCCATAAGTCCTCCTTTTCTTTTTGCGAATACAGACTAACACGGCTGTTACTCTGAAAACTACTCTGCCTGTTGTCACAAACTCACTCGCAAGTGAGTAAAGCTGTGTTGTGTCTTGTGTAGCAGTTCCAATCACACCCCTGTTGGACTCTGCCAGCGTGCCGTTCCCATCACTTGTTGTGTACCCGAAGACGCAGCAAACACTTCATTGATGTAAAATATTCTGGTTGAGTGTGCTAATAGTCCATTACAAAAACACATGACAAGCACCATGGCAAGTGTAAATTAGTGAGTGTAGCCAGACTGTCTAATATTGCTGGTAATTGTTAGCTAGTTTGGAGTTTTAGAAGCTTCTCAATTGCTTAGGTGCCTTTAAAAATCCCACCCAAAATGAATAAATTTTCTGTGCTAACATTTTTATCTTTACACAATGTTTGTACTGTCTAATAATGTCACCTGCTATATTAACAGCATCCTCAGGACTCCAAGAATTGCTCTTAACCATATGCTCATTCTGTGTCCCAGCTGTCTGTCCACCTAATCTCTCTGTCATATATCAAAGGCACCTGTCACCCATGTTCTTTTCATGAGAGAAAGTATTAAAGTCGATATGCACAAAATTACCGGGAGCACTTCAACATGCGTGTGTGTATGTGTGTATGGACAAATACATGGAAACCTCACTGGCATTCTAACAACCTCTGTAATGCAAATCTTACTTCATCAGTGGAAGATCTCTGCTCAGAAAAGCTGAATTATTACAGCACTTGTTCGATGCTTGTGCCTTGCCGTACGAGTGTGAAGTATTATTGATTGGCATTAGTATAAATTTGAGATGATATCGGTCCAGAATGTAATAGCGTGAACTTTTCTTCCTCAGCTTTTGGCACCCGAGTTCAGAGTTCATAAGCAGGGAAACTGTTAGGATATAGATATTCAGGCCTGTCTGTAAAGGCCTATACTCTAAGAATTTAGGAGTATTCTTATCACTTGGCTAGTTAGAGGTATAAAAGAATCAAAATTACTGTCTGCTGGTGTAAGGTCCTTCTCTCAATGTGACAGTCTGAGGCCCTGTTCTTAGGCTAAGGCCTTTGGCTAAGCAACAGAGGCAGCCATAAGCTGGGAAGTGACCGGTCACCTCCTCACATTCCAAACTAGTCACATTGAAAGAAGGTGCTATTGGGCTGTTAGGAATACAGTCCTGTCCTGATAATGCCTGTCACCTCCAGAGAAAGGGAAGTGCCTAGAAGATGTAAAAGGAAACTTAGTTTGATAGCATTCTGTCTGGCAAGCACTCAGTTATCAATAGCTGGGATGTGAAATCCTCACTTCTGTATTGTTTTGTCATTATAGTTCCCACTTTGCTATTGTTTGTCTGTATAATCTCTGTCTGGTTCTGTGATTGTTCCTGTCTGCTGCATAATTAATTTTGCTGGGTGTAAACTAATTAAGGTGGTGGGATATAATTGGTTACATAATCATGTTACAATATGTTAGGATTGGTTAGCTAAATTTCAGGAAAATGTTTGGTTAAGGTATAGCTAAGCAGAACTCAAGTTTTACTATATAGTCTGCAGTCAATCAGGGAGGGGGGGTGGAAACAGGGAGTGGGGGTGGGTGTGTGTGTGTGTGGGGGAAATGGGAACAGAGAATGGGGGTAAGGAAATTGGAATCATGTTTGGCTAAGGGCAGGAATGGGAACAGGGACACAGGTGTAAGGCTCTGTGGTGTCAGAGCTGGGAAGGAGGACACTAAGGAAGGAAACTGGAATCATGCTTGCTGGAAGTTCACCCCAGTAAACATCAAATTGTTTGCACCTTTGGACTTTGAGTATTGTTGCTCTCTGTTCATGCGATAAGGACCAGGGAAGTAAGTGGGTGAAGGACTAAGCCCCCTCACAGAAACCACATTCGGTTTCTGTCTGTGCTTTTCCTCTCTGTAGCTGAGTCTCTCCCCACCTGTGTAAACCCTGAGGAATGGGCTCTCTGTGGACAGAGTGCAGAGGAGTGGGGGAGGTGAGATCTAGCCCAAGGCACAGCTCTTCCTTCTTGTGCACTCCTGCATCCCCTGCTGCTGCCCTCAGGACTATTCAGAAGACCGTTAATGTCCATAATGGACAAACCACAGGTTACAACTGGAGCTCTGACAATGTGTCTAGTCAGAGCCATTTAGAGGGGAATGAACAAACCCTTTAGGGTATAAAACATTAGCCACATATCTGCTGAAGACCAGCTGCAGTGGCCTCGTTCCATCCTAAAATGTTAGTGCTGTTATAGAGCAAATGATAAAGCGAGAAGGATATTTTTCCCATGTGGAAAAATTCTCTGGCTCAGATAAGAGCCTCACATGACTCCATGTGACTGGGCCGTGGCCATGCCGGATGCTTCCCTGGTACCCTGGCAGCGTTGTGCTGCGGCGGCCAGCAAGGGGGCTGTCAGATCTTTCACTTGACAATCCATGTGGGGCTTTGCTGGCAGCCTTGTCCATGAACATTGGAGCAGGTTGGCAGTAGCATTTCCACTGTGACATGCTTTTCTGGCACTGACCAGGGTTCAGAATACTTGTGTGCTCTGTGGGAATACAAGTCTGGAAGCCTTGGGATTGGTAGGACTAGCATATACCACGCTACTCTGTGTTTGAAGCAGTCACTAATTCCTTCTGTGCCCTGGGTAGGTCAGTGCTGTTATCCCTGTTTTACAGGTGAGGGCACAGAGACACTGTGAGGTTAAGAGACTTACCCACTCCTAAACAGCAAGTCAGCATCAGAGCCTAGAGTTCCTGATCTCACGCTTACTCCATTAGGCCCCAATACCAGGTGCCATGGAACAATCCTACTGAGAAAGTTACATGCCAGATACTGTGACCTTCCAGGGCTTGCCCATTCACTCTCACCATCCCTAGAGCTGTCTGAGCTCTAATTTTTTGCCTTCTTTGCAGAAGACGTTTTTCTTAATGCCTGAAAAAATGGACCTGGCTGAGAGATTTAAATCCATGTGTCTCAGGTGGGAGAGCGTTGACTAGGAAAGATACTGAAAGGCCATAGCATAGAACAAGGCATTGAGCATCCACTCTTTTATATCCACTCTGTAAAGAATATTCCCAAACAGAATGATGCACAGAGCTGTCTCCCAACGATGCGTCACCTGGTGATGATTCACAACCCTGAGCAATGCCAGGCTCATAGTAAATTATTTCTTTTTTATTAAACAAGCATTTTAAAATATCTGTTTAGAATTTCAGCCCCAAGGTCATGTTTGCCAGCTGTATTTCTGCCACACACGGGCTTTTGTGCTGTTTGCTCCTTCTCACCCCCACCCCCCCCGGTCCAAGCCACATACCCGCTTTTTTGCTTTTCATTTAATATAATTTCTTATGGTCCCTTCTAGGCAGGGGCACTGTCTTGACAAATTGACAGTCAGGGTGATACAGATACATTTTCTGACTCCTGTTTAGTTCTGCATCCATTAACTGAAATGTTCTCTCTTCCCTGATCACTGAAAACCACTTATGCAAAGAAGGTAAAAATATCTAGTGAGGCAAAGTGCCACATGCTAAAAATACAGGACTGTGCTATGAAGAGGCAGTGGGATAAGGGTGGGCACATGGGCAGCAGGGGAGCCAGTCATGAATTAGAATAAAAGGTGGTCTTTTTTTAGGAATAAACTGAAATCTGAAAACAATCAAAGGAATGAATAAAAAGGGCCTCCTGGAGAAGCATGGGCAGAATTTAACCTAAATGATGGGAGCAGAAAAGAAAAGAAATCAACACTTCACTGGAAGCAAGGCCAGTGGGAATTCAGAGCCCACAAATAATTCTGCATTCTGGCTCTGATCCCTGCTAACCTGGCTTGTCTGAACAGCCCCACTGAAGTCAGGGTTCAGACACGGACATGGACAAAAACCCAAGCTGATAAACACTTGCGGATCTGGACTGATTTTTTTCACAGAACCACAGCTGCACCCTCCATGTGTATGTAGCCTGGCCAGCCCTGCCCCCTACAGTCTAGGGATCCCCTCTCCTCAACCTCTCTGTGGCAGTGAGGATGCTCCCTTCTGGAGCCAATCTTCAGAGTGACCCAGGTGCCCACAACTCCAGTGGAGTGCTCAGGGAGGCCACGGGTCCATGCTCTGTACCATGTCTTTGGGGTGCTGGCCATAGGACAGGGAGACAGGGTGGGTCTCGGAAATCGAAGAACATTTAAGGAGGGGAGGAGTGCCCAGTTGCTGGAGCTAAGTGGGCGTTTCTGTGGGCCTGGGCCGATCTGAGTGCGTGGCAGAGCTTAGAGCAGGCTGGGTGGCAGGCTTGGCTGGGTTCTGTGCCAGCCTCTGGGAATGGACTGTGGCTCTATGGGTTTGTCCACTCCCCCTTGGTGCTCGTCTGCACTAGTTTTACTGGCATCTGCTCCTGCTTGGGGAGGTGAAAAGCCCTGACCATCCTCCATTGCAGATTGGCTGGGGCCACCAGGCTGGGGCTTCCGCTCTTTCCTTAGTTTTTATTTTAGTGAAAAATGGGCCAATAAAACCTGCTTTGGGCAGGCAGGAGAGCGGACACCAGCCTGGTAAAGGTACGACTGCCCTGAGCATTCCCATGTGGTTCTCAAGGAGGCAGGCAGTAGCTCCGGGCTTTTTATGGCTAGTGTAGATTAGGGAAGCGATAAAAGTCCTGCTGGCTTTTGTTTGCCACTGCTATTGTGTAAATAAGGTGTGGGTGTGCCTGGACTGGCTGGACATCTGCTGGGCATCTGTCGGTACTATTACACTGGTCTGATCTCTGCCACTTTCTGCAGTGTTCTTCTCTGGGCTCACCTCTGGGACGTTTTTTCATTCCATCTGTCACGGTTCCTCCCCCACTCTGAACTCTAGGGTACAGATGTGGGGACCTGCATGAAAAACCTCCTAAGCTTATCTTTACCAGCTTAGGTCAAAACTTCCCCAAGGTACAAAATATTACACCTTGTACTGGCCGCTACCACCACCAAACTAATACTGGTTACTGGGGAAGAGCTGTTTGGACGCGTCCTTCCCCCCAAAATACTTCCCAAAACCTTGCACCCCACTTCCTGGACAAGGTTTGGTAAAAAGCCTCACCAATTTGCCTAGGTGACTACAGATCCAGACCCTTGGATCTTAAGAACAATGAACAATCCTCCCAACACTTGCACCCCCCCTTTCCTGGGAAATGTTGGATAAAAAGCCTCACCAATTTGCATAGGTGACCACAGACCCAAACCCTTGGATCTGAGAACAATGAAAAAGCATTCAGTGTTTTACAAGAAGACTTTTAATAAAAAATAGAAGTAAATAGAAATAAAGAAATCCCCCCTGTAAAATCAGGATGGTAGATATCTTACAGGGTAATTAGATTCAAAAACATAGAGAACCCCTCTAGGCAAAACCTTAAGTTACAAAAAAGATACACAGACAGAAATAGTTATTCTATTCAGCACAATTCTTTTCTCAGCCATTTAAAGAAATCATAATCTAACACATACCTAGCTAGATTACTTACTAAAAGTTCTAAGACTCCATTCCTGTTCTGTCCCTGGCCAAGACGACTACAGACAGACACAGACCCTTTGTTTCTCTCCCTCCTCCCAGCTTTTGAAAGTATCTTGTCTCCTCATTGGTCATTTTGGTCAGGTGCCAGCGAGGTTACCTTTAGCTTCTTAACCCTTTACAGGTGAGAGGAGCTTTCCCCTGGCCAGGAGGGATTTCAAAGGGGTTTACCCTTCCCTTTATATTTATGACACCATCTCTTCTGCGTTTTTAGTCTCGCTCTCATTATCCTTCCTCCTGGCCCACTCTGAGCTCTTGCCGTCCCCATCAGATGCCGACCTTGGAGATGTTTTGGGAGAAAGCTCTGGCAGAGAGTGGGTCTTGCATGGTCGGCCTGTGGCACAGTCTCATCTCTCGCTGCGTGGCCAGGGTCTCAGTGCTGAGGACACTGGGTAAAGATTTAAAAAAACCCAGACTGACCGAGGTGTCTAAGCCCCATTTCCAAAAACGACTAACTCCCTTTGACATTCAGAGGTGCGCAGGCTCCGGAGTGCCTAAATCACTTCTGAACATGGGACTTAGGCACAACCTATGGAACCTCTCAATTAACTAATCACAGCTGTTGTCCTTCCTGGACATGTACCTTGTTTTAGCCAGTCTATTGGTAAACGTCCCAAGTGATGAGCCTTCCCCCACATCCCGAAGGAGGCTGCTCCACAGCCTAATACAGCTTTTCTCACGGTCATTTTCCGGATATTCATGTTAAATCTCCCCATGCTAAATGCCATCTTACTGCACTTGGTTCTATCATAAATGCTGAGAGTTGGTACAGTAACTATTATCGCTATTTCACATATGGAGGAGCTGAGACAGAGAGGTTAAGTGACATGCTCAAGGCCAGGGAGGGTGTCAGTGACTGAGTTCGGACTAGAACTTGGGAGTTGCTAACTCTGAGTCCTATGCTTGGGCCACACCTTTCTCCACTGAGTGGAACCCACCAGAGGCCATGTTTGGCTAACCTGTACCTGAACAGTGACCCACGTGAGATCTGAGTGATATCCCATACACAGAATGAGAATAGGTTGTTGTGAGTATGTCAGAAATATTAATATCCCTAACCATGCTGTAGAATTTCTCTTACACGGTTATGTGGTTTATTTAGATTATATTTATATATAAGTGTGTACCCAGGATGTGTGAAAGATTTAGAGAAAAGCATGACTTTGCTGGGAGATAAAAATGTATCCACTGAGAAATCCTGACTCATACAGTGAAGAGAGCTAAAAACTTTGGGGAAGGGCCAAATGCATGACTCATGGTACTGAGTTTAAGTTATGCACTTGATTTTATAAAGCATTTTCCCTTTGGGAGTGAGCATATGTTTTTCTCTTTGGAGACAAGAATTACTTTGTCAGACAGATCCAACCTCTTTCTTGACTTGCCCAACAGAGTTTTTTTATTTTATTTTGGCTGCTGGATTTAATAGGTACTGGCAGGAAGAAGGTCCATATCACCACATCTGCACCAAACAGCTGCAGAATTTAGGGGTGGCCAGATGTGGATCTGAAATTTTTACCCAGGGATGATTTTTTGTTTGTTTTGAGGTTGTTCTGTGCTTCCCTCCATAAACATATGCATTCTTGATGTTAAAAGGTGTGTCAATGTTTTATGAATGACCTTTCAATAATAATGATTATTAAGAATATATAGAGAGCGACAGCTACAGACATTGGAGAAACAGCCCAAGGCAAATGGCAGGTCACTAAGCCATGTGGGCTGAGTATTTCCCTGATTACTAGTACACTGGTTTTGCAGCCTGTGTTTGTGTGAGAGGCAGAAAAAGCCTAGAGAAAGAGTTGTGAGCATGATGCAGAGAAGAAGCAGAGATATGGGGTTTCTTGGGCCCAAAGCTTGCTGGAGTAGCAGGCTTGAGTATTACTGAGCAAAGAAAATAGTTCTTGTTTGTTTCTTCTGTGATTAGGGAAACAGGACCCTGTAAATAAACAAGATTGCACCAAAGAAATACTTGACCCATATCATCCATTTCTTACCTTAATGGAAACAACCGTGCAAGGCCTCTAATATTGGCTAACTGCTCAGAGAGAAGGGGCAACGGTATAGATATCAAATGCCTCATGCCGGCCTAGAGATGATCATACTAGTTCAACTAACATAATAAACCACTCTGCCCGGGGCCAGTTTTTTTGGAAGATGCTCTGGTGCCTGATCAGCAACTATTCTGGAATCAGAATACTGTTAACATCACAATGGGAGCTGACTAAGAGTTTATTGCTAATTAATTGGTGTGGAGCCAAGCTGTATCTAATGCTTATGTCCTGATGTTGATAATTTCCAGGGAGTTGGCCAACCCACATGCCTGTTATTATGAATGACTTAATTACCCAAGGTGTAAAGGGACAAATTGCAAATCTTAGACTCTTTTAGAAAAGAATTGTTACTTGCTTGGGAAATTAGCATTTCTGAATCTATCTGCTGAAATTTGTGTTGGTCAGCCTTGTGCAGAGATTGGATTGGATTTGATCTACTCTTCTTTCCTGCCATACATTTCGGTATCCCCTTATGTATGGCTCTGTGCCTGGCTCCGCTGCTAAAGGTTGCAGCTGCCTAGTATTGTAAGGCCTTTGTGTAGAGAGACAAAGCCAGACAGATTGAGCCCTCTGGATGGGTGCATGGATGAGTCCTCATGAATGGAAGGTGGCTCAGAAGGCCCCACAGTGTCATTTCCGCGTGCACATGCAGATACACACATGCACGTGCGCTGCATCCTGCAGAAAACTCCCTGAAATTGTGGGGTGTGCAGGAAGAGGTGGCTGGGGACAGGCCCTGGGGATCACATATTGTTCTCCCTCTGACCCTGCAGAGTTATCCAGAAAAGTTAATACAGGACTTTCTCACACCAGCTTCAGGGGAAGTTTGTCTGCAGGAGGACGCAATGTAAGCTGAGGAACGTGTCGGGATTCATCCCTCGGAGAGGGACAAAGGAGTCAACAGAGGAGAGGGCAGAGTTCAAGCTGGAGAACTTGGCCGCAAGGGCAGAGAGGGCAGCAGCAGAGTCACCCTCTCACTGTACCTAGCTATCGAGCTATTTTATTGTTTAAGTTAATGCCGCTGAGACCAAGCCATGCCCCCCCCCCCTTGAGGAACAAGAAGAAAACCAGCTGAAGTGCTGCAGCCTCCAGCAGTCCTCTCCCCCTACCTGTAGTCGGTTAGGAGAGCGCCCGCCCTGATGGCAAGGCAGCTGGAGCACAGAGGCCAAGCAATGGTGGATTTAGATTAGATGAGCATGCTGCAACAAGTGTCATCTCCCTGACAAAGGCCTTCCTCTGGGCTGACAATGAAGCACTCGCATGGCCTTGCACTTGATCACACCTTGGACGTTAACGTGTCAAAGCCAGAATTCCTACACGGTTAAGATGAGAACACTAAGCTCATGGAGACCTGTGGCTGCCAAGAAGACAATTAGTGTATTCCTGGCACACTGGGAACCTTGGAACACAAGATGTGGTTGAGAAATAATTTGCTCATGGTTGGTCAACAGGCAGGTATGGAAGGCACCTCGATGTATCAGAAAGGAAATAAAAAGGAATGAGTCAGATCCCCAGCTGCTGTAGCTTGCTGTAATGTGGTTCTAGCAGATGAACTCAAAGATCACAGAGGAAAGGCCCATGACACAAGCGGATAATGTTTGCTGGGCCTAATTGATCCCTGGGTTAAGCTCATTGAAGGCAATGGTTTTACATCAAAGATAAAGCCAGCCCATGGTATTTGATTCTGGAGAATAAAAGCTAGACCCTGGAAATTAGCAATTTCCTAACCCTAGTAAAAGGCCCTTGAAATGTGTATAGAGAACATTACTTATTCTTTCAGCAGCCTGTTAGTCTAAAAGCTTTCAGCCTAAATGTGTGTCTCAGCTATTTGGCACAATCCAAAGACTTTTGTCCATGAATTAGACGGCGGCTACGTCGCAGTTAATTAATAACAATCATAATTAATAACAATAATAATAATACTTTACATCCATAGCTCTCAAAATGTGTTACATGGGGGTAAGAACCAACACCCCATTTGCAGAGGAGGGACTGTAGCACAGACAGAGGTCATGTGGAGAGCTGGGAATCTAAACCATTTTTTCTGGCTCCTGTCTGATTCCCTATCCCCTGTACCCTGCTGTCTCCCTTTAAGTAGTCAGTCATAGAAACCAACTGAGGCTCTATAATCAGAAGAGCTTGAGTGGAATCTCAGCTATCGATTTTTAGCAAAAACCAAACCATATCAGAAATGTGGAAGCTTATGTTCCAAAGCTATTCAGGGTACTAATGCAAAGTACAAGTTACTCTATTTCTGACATGGACAGGAAGCACGCTTGCCATGGAGGTGGTTGTGGTTATTTTGGGGATGGAATTTATTTTTTTTACTATAAACGTAATTTGAGTATAGATCAAGCTAGTGAACAGGCAGATTGAAAATGAAACACTATCAGCAATATTTAAGTTCACTTTTTATCATTTCATAACAGCACAAAAATCTAATATCAATTAAAATCTTTTTCAACATGATCCTGTTTTTGCCTTATTCGCAGACCTGTGGGGGGATTTTTTGCTGTCTGCTCATGGCTGCTTATTAGTGGGTTTCACAGACCATGCCATGTAAAGAATGCAGTTTGTCAGAGGCAATTCGGAACATGGCCTTTGAGCCCACACGAAGTTCATTGGGATTCTGCATGGACAGAGGGTTATGTGCACACAGATCTGATTGCCAGATTAGGGCCTAAGCCCCTCTTCTTTGAAGTAGTCTTGCTATTTTGCTAATGAATTCAAAATAGTTGGCAATGCCTTAGGTACAGTCATTTCTGCTTCTGAGGATCCATCGCTATTCATTCTTACTTACAAGTAACCAAGGTAACACAACATTCCATGGTAAGTAATAAAGAGTGCTTTTAATTGTTTCACAGGCTTTAGAGTTTCCATGCCTGTGTTACTGAAATAGTACATTACAGTCTGTCCTGAAGATTTTTTTTAAAGGGGGGTTCTGTTTTTAAGGGAGCTGGAAATTTTGTTACATTGCTAAATTTTGAAATGCAAACTGAAAACCTTGGTTAAAAGGCTAAATATTTGTGTACTAGAATATACATTTAACAAGAGGAGAAAGAACAGGAATCAGGGTTAAGCAAAGTAATACGTTACTCCCTGTAAACCACAGTAAACACCTCCCACATATTTGATCCCACACCCTGAAATGCTGGCCTCTAAAGCGGAGTTACCTAGCACGATGTCTAGTTGAGAATAAAATAATTCATTTCTGTAAATTGCAAACTCAGTCAAATATTCTGCGTTTGAGTCTAAATGACCCTGCAGAAATTTGTGTTTTAATGAAAGCAGCCTTTAACAAGGCTCCCAAGTCAGCCGGGACCCTACCTGGGTAAGGCTATATCAGCTCAGAGCATACATACGGCTAATTGGTTTTAGTTAAAAGGTAACATGCTGATAGCTTAATTTCACAGTTGAATTTTTTTAATTATCTCTGGAGTTTGATTTTGGCTTTTCAATTTTGGCCATTAGGCAGCAAGAAACTTCAAATTGAATGTGCTTCAGGTCTTTTTAAACACTTGGAGTCTATTTTTACCAACAAGAGGCAGCACTAACTTGTCTTAAGGAAAAGGAAACAGAATCAGTAAATTCACTGAAAGTTTGCAGAGCAGCCCTGACATTGGCATGACTTATTAAGAGACTATAACTGCAAAAATAGATTACCTATCCACCTGCACATCTGAGGGAATGTAAAAGCTAATAGCTAAACATAACTCAGTTTATTTGTCTTGTATTTCCCCTACACGACTTTTACTCTTCACTGTTAAGGAGTTAACTTGAAACTTAAACATCAATCCCTCCCCACAAGTCTGGTTTCTGTCTCAGCTGAAATAAACAACTATTTTGGAAGGTGACGATTTTTCATGATCAGGTCAGTGGTATTGCAGGCTCCGGGTACTCATTATGCTGTGATATGTAAGAACACAGCATATGGACAGAAAATACCATGCATATTTGGTGGATTCATTGCTACTCCAAATTCTCTTAATCAGTGCTGTCTCTAGTAATTAAGGTAAAATTCTCTCTCACCATTAGGTCTTAAGTCTCTGTGCCGGTGCTGGGCTCTTTGTTAAGTAACAAGCATTGTGTCCCTTGAATAGACTGAGGCTGTGTGAGAACTAAATAATAAAAGCCCTAATATTTTTCATCCATAGATCTGAAAGGGTGTAAGGAAGGAGGGTTACAGAAGGCTTAAGTGGAAGTTAAATAGCAAATGAACCTTGTGCTGGCCCACTACATAGGAGTGAACTTTTCCCCAAAAGCATAGTAATAAAAAGTGCCTTTCGTATTTTCACATTTGCATT
The DNA here is from genome assembly GCF_965140285.1 of Lepidochelys kempii. NCBI lineage: Eukaryota > Metazoa > Chordata > Testudines > Cheloniidae > Lepidochelys > Lepidochelys kempii. The sequence goes on along the minus strand of NC_136388.1, from coordinate 101,479,222 downwards.
TTAGCTATTCTTACAGTAATATATAAGTTGGCCTCTCCTGCAATACAAGAACAAATGGATACCGTCAAACTGAAAAGCAAAGCAGTTACAAGGCATACTTTTAAAATGACACAAGCTGCACGATTCAGGGTACAAACTGATGACGAACTTTGAAGGAAATCAGCCACCTCAGGGCTGCCTAATTGCAAAAGGTGGGACACAAAGTGATCTCCTTTTGAATTGTGTCTGAAAAATACAATTAAGTGTTCAGACTCATTCAGATTTGCTTATTTCTTTCTATGCTAAATAACTAGGAAATATTAGTGTTCCGGCCAGGAATGGTCTTTCTCAGGACATGCTAACATTAACAGAAATAATAGACATTAATATTTGGTTTCTTGGCTGGAAAGTTGATTGGGAAGTTGGATATGTAAAGAGAGTCTGCTGTTAGAGTTCCCTATGTATGGAGTTTATCTAGGGGTTCAGTGATGCTAATGTGGACGTTTGCAGACTTTTCCAGACACAAAGCCGTGTTTCTGCCTGGCTTCATACATTGAGCAGAAAAATAAAACGTGGGATTAATCCAGACCCTGAGAAGCATTTCAAACAGGAGAGATGTCGGGGGAGGGATAATTTTCATTATTTTTTTTTAAGTTTCAAAATCTTCAGGTGGCTTCCCCGCACTAGACCTCAGGTCCCTGCACAGTTGGATGAGCACTCAGCACTTCTGTGTAGACAGAAGGATCATAAGCAGAAGGGTTTGAAGAGCAAAGACAGACCTAAGGAAAGCGTTAAGCACTCTGCTGCACTACAGGTTTATCAAGTTTCTGAAGATTTCTAGGGAAGACGTGTTAGAGGTAATAGCATTTAGTCTATGCATTGACTCAAGGCTGGGCGTTGTGGCTATGAGACCCGCAATCCATCATAGCTAAAGGTGTTAATCTGTTTAGACAATATTTTGTTTCCAACAGCAACTGAATAACAGCTAAAGTTACACATAAAGAGTCTGAGAACATCTGTTAAAAGGGCCCCCTGGGGTTTCTGGTAAACACAGACAAGTTTATCTTAACTCCTTCTCCAAGTCTAGCTTTCCTGTGGAGAACTGACCTTAAACATTGGTGCATAACCGAGCTGCACAAGGAGGAGAGAATTGCCCCCCCCCCCCCCCCCCCAGGACCCCAGAGAAAAGTGAGCAGGCTCCTTACAGTCCCTGGAAGTAGCCATTGCCCACTCTTTATTGCAGAGGCAGGGACGGCTCTAGGTTTTTTGCCGCCCCAAGCTGAGGTGGGGCTGGGGCTCGCAGGTGGCGCTGGAAGCAGAGGGAGTGAGGTCCCCTTCTCCCAGTGCCTGCAGGGGCTTTCCCTCCTCCCCTGCCCGGCCGCGCAGAGAAGCCCCGAGATAAGGGGTGGCACAAGGCGGCGCAGCCCCCACTCCCTGGCAGGACTCGCCCTCTCCTCCCCAGGGAGCGGCTGGGCCCTGGCAGCTCAGCATCCCGGGGCTGGGGCTTCCCCTTCCCGCTGCGGCTGTCTAAGTGGCGCAGCTCCGAGAGTGCAACTCCCCCGCCCCCCAAAGGGTGGCCGGAATGCCGCCCCTGGAAATGTGCTGCCCCGAGCACGTCCTTGCTTTGCTGGTGCCGAGAGCCGGTCCTGCGCAGAAGCATCCGGAGTTGTTTGCTGGATGTCCTGACATTTTTTGAAGAACCGGGAAGCAAGTGTCTGGCTGTCAAGAGAAAACTAGGCTAGTCTTAATCTGTTGAAGAGGAAATGTAATGTGGTGAAAACTCACTTTTCATTTGGGACGAGTCTGCTGTAGAAATATTAGATGTACATGCATTGAAAGGCAGGCTAGGGAGCTTCTTTTGTTCATGAGAAAGTGTGTGAGAGATGGAGTACTTGTGGCACCTTAGAGACTAACCAATTTATTAGAGCATAAGCTTTCGTGAGCTACAGCTCACTTCCTGTGTGAGAGATGGAACATAATAAGAGACCACCACCCCCTTTATGTAGAAACAAAGTCGAGTTGCTTTCCATTTGGAAAGCTACAAATGCCTGGTGCAATTTATGTCTGACAGTCACACCATAGAGTTGTTCCTTCAATACAAAACAAAATGCCCAGTGAACTAGGTGGAAACAAGTCAGAGTGGATGATGAATCAGCAATAAAAATGTGATAGCCGTGTTAGCAGGAAGTACCTCCTAAGTGCCCAGTTTACTTCCTGGACTAGGGAGTGCAACTGTGGATGTGGTGGGGGAAAAGAGACAAGGGGAGGAGGATGGCTTTCCAGGGACCAAGGTGTTCCTAAAGCTGTGACATGTATGGCAAACCCTAAAGCTGGACTGGTTTGCCACCTGCAAACTCCAGAAAAATGTGAAATACGTAACAAGATTTCCCTGGAGAGGTGCAGTGGGGAGAGGTGATGCTCTCTCGGAAACCCTGCCCTTTGCAGTTGAGGGTTGAGATTTCGCAGATCCAATTCTTTAAAAGTCCTGGACAACCCCAGATCAATCTGGCAGGGCCGATCTGTGTGTGTGGTGAGGGGCTTTGGAAGGGGGAGAGTGGAGGGAGCTTGGTGTGGACCTTTTCACGTGGTCCAGGCCAAGTGTTCCAGGCAGTTTTTTTCTCTTTCTGAAAAGTTCAGGAGTTTTTTCAGAGGTGCTTGAAGAGGTCTGTGAAGCTCCCCAAACCTCCAGCTTGAGCACTTTTGCCCATCCTTAGTTCTTTCTATTTTAATAGTATTTTTGAGGCCGTTGCCTAAGGTCCATACTTAGTAATATCTAGTCCTTAGACATGTAAAAACACCCCTGACATCAGTGGGATTTTGCCTATAGAAGAATTGAGTTAAAATTATGGGCCTCGGTGTGTCACGGAGTCCCTGGGCGATGCTCTGGAACTGCTCCCCATGAAGCCAGTCAGGACTCTGGGGTAGTCGCCTTTCTGTGAGCAGCCTGTCTTCAGGACACACAGCTCACACAGCTTCCACCTTCCTGGGTCTGACCTCGGAGCATTCAGCATCTTCTGCCCCTCCGTGCACTTCCCCCCAGTGAGTCCACTCAGGTGGGGCTCCTGGGGAAGCCAGAGGGTCCTGCACCCCAACTTTGCAGTCAGACGGGACTCTCAGCCAGCCAGTAAAACAGAAGGTTTATTAGACGACAGGAACATGGTCTAAAACAGAGCTTGCAGGTGCAGAGAACGGGACCCCTCAGCTGGGTCCATTTTGGGGGGCAGTGAGCCAGACAACCACGTCTGCACTTCACTCCATGTCCCAACCAGCCCCAAACTGAAACTCCCTCCAGCCCCTCCTCCTCTGGGCTTTGTTCCTTTCCCGGGCCAGGTGGTCACCTGATTCCTTTGTTCTCCAACCCTTTAGCTCTCACCTCGCAGGGGGGAAGGGCCAGGCCATCAGTTGCCAGGAAACAGGGTGTCGGCCATTCTCTGTGTCCAGACTCCTGCACACACCGGCCCTCTAGGGCTCTGCAATGATCATACACCCTTACCCCACCACCTAGATACTTAAGAACTGCCTAGGGGAAACTGAGGCACCCCCACACTATTCAGAGGAAACATTAAGAAGAGTCCCACTTCGTCACATCTCTCCCCCCTTCGAGATCGAACTGAGCGGGGTCACGTTAGCCGGTGACCTGGGGAAGTTCGAAGCCACCAACGTTCCCATGGATGCCCCAGCCTTCCTTGGTAGGAGTTACACCAGGCCCTTCCAGTTTCACACCCTCCCTTAGGTCAGGGGTGGTCGATAGCACTCGCAGGCCGCATGTGGGAAGGTTTATGCAGCCCATGCCCTTTGGCCACCCCAAGAATGTCTCCCCATTGACCATCACCTTCTGCTCCCACTGGAGATCCGAGGGGCCTGGCCCCAGGAAACTCCACACAGACATATAGGTTGGGACCAGGAGTGGGAGCCTGTCCACATCCCCAACCATCTGGATGACGGAGTCTATGGCCTTGGGACCCAGCAAGGGAGCTAGACACCGGGGCTTTTCCGCAGGGTCCCCTTGGTTCAAATCGCCAGCCTGCTCAAAGGCAGTGAGGTGGCATCCACATCCCCCCCTCCTTAACCAGGGGCAGCAATTTAGTCTCGAGGTTCCCTGCGGAACTGGCCCCCCGGGGTCTATCCCCACTCACCCCGGGGAGGTCCCCTAGGCCTCTCCGCCCCACCACCGCCAGTTCATGCTGCTGCTTCTGCAGCTCTTTCTCGGGCTCTCGCCGTCTCTCACAGTCCTCTTGCTCCCTCGGACTCAGCTCCAATCCCGTCCGTCTCCAATCCCCCGATGGGGAACCCGATCGTGAAGACCCCCGTCTGGTCGGGGACAGGAGTCTTCAGGATGCCTGGCTACCACTCCAGCTGCTCCCAGATCCTGCTGTAGCCCCATCTGGGATCAGGAATCTGTTCCTTAGAGCCGTCATCCTCCTCCAGCTGCACGATGAACTGTGCCTTGGTGAACTTTCCAACGCTCAACCCTCTCTTTTTGCACAGGGTTACAATGTCCTTCCTAAGGAGACGGTGACAGACCATCACTCCGCTCCTCCCAAGTTGTTGTGGACTCACAGGCCCGTGTGTTCTCAGCTCCCCACGGTTTCCAGGGAGAACCCCTAGTGTGCCAGCCCTTCTCGAGGTCACCACCTCTTTGCCAGGGTCGAGCTGCAGACTCCTCCGCCCCTTGGACTGCTCACTGCAATCCCCAGGGGAACCCTGTTACTGCAAAAGTCCTTCTCTCTCCCCGGGCCAAGCTGCAGGCTCCTCCGCCCCTGAGACTGCTCACTGCAGTCCCTAGGGGGACCCCATTACTGCACAGTCCTTCTCGCTAGTCACACACTCCCAGGGGTTAACCGCCCCCCGAAACCGCTCCTCTCTGAGCCTTCAGCATGCCTGGTCCTCGGCAATCCCCCTTCGTGTTACTGCTCCCCAGTCACTTACTGCAGGAAGTGCCATCCACGGGGTGCAGTACATCCCACCGCTGCCACCAGTTGTTACGGAGTCCCTGGGCGATGCTCTGGAACTGCTCCCCATGAAGCCAGTCAGGACTCTGGGGTAGTCGCCTTTCTGTGAGCAGCCTGTCTTCAGGACACACAGCTCACACAGCTTCCACCTTCCTGGGTCTGACCTCGGAGCATTCAGCATCCTCTGCCCCTCCGTGCACTTCCCCCCAGTGAGTCCACTCAGGTGGGGCTCCTGGGGAAGCCAGAGGGTCCTGCACCCCAACTTCGCAGTCAGACGGGACTCTCAGCCAGCCAGTAAAACAGAAGGTTTATTAGACGACAGGAACATGGTCTAAAACAGAGCTTGCAGGTGCAGAGAACGGGACCCCTCAGCTGGGTCCATTTTGGGGGGCAGTGAGCCAGACAACCACGTCTGCACTTCACTCCATGTCCCAACCAGCCCCAAACTGAAACTCCCTCCAGCCCCTCCTTCTCTGGGCTTTGTTCCTTTCCCGGGCCAGGTGGTCACCTGATTCCTTTGTTCTCCAACCCTTTAGCTCTCACCTCGCAGGGGGGAAGGGCCAGGCCATCAGTTGCCAGGAAACAGGGTGTCGGCCATTCTCTGTGTCCAGACTCCTGCACACACCGGCCCTCTAGGGCTCTGCAATGATCATACACCCTTACCCGACCACCTAGATACTTAAGAACTGCCTAGGGGAAACTGAGGCACCCCCACACTATTCAGAGGAAACATTAAGAAGAGTCCCACTTCGTCACATCAAAACACCCCTGACATCAGTGGGATTTTGCCTATAGAAGAATTGAGTTAAAATTATGGGCCTCGGTGTTTGTACCAGAGTCATTCTAAGACACTGTTTTATCAGCAAGCTGGCAATGGTTAATTTAGATCTATTCTACTAATCCAATATAAACTCCAGAGCATGAGTTCTTCTGTTCCATGGATTCCCTCGGTTCACAATTGACCTTTGCTCTATGGGTGCTGCACTTTTATGTAGGTAGGAAATTTAAATTACATGTGGTGTTAGGGTTCTTGCTCATGTGACAGATCTGTGGTCCGACATGGTACATTTGATAACCCATATATAAAATAATGTGCTTTTGTTGTCTTCAGTGAATGAATATTACCGATTCCAAAACCCAAAGACAACTTATTTTGTGGTCCTTGATCCTTCCTCTTATGCTCTTCTAGGTTTCTGAGGTGCAGCTAGTTCCCTTTGAATGCCTGCTGATGCAATACTGTCTCTGCCTGTTATTAATTGGCCTATTCTTAGTTGTCAACCAAACAGAAGCGTGACTGTGGGGGTGAGAAGGTTGTTGAGCAAACATGAAAATGCGGGAACATGGCCATGATCTCAAGTTTTTGTTCACTTTTTTGCTGTGCCAAATGCTGGGGCACTGCTGTGCTGTGTGGATATCTTCAAAAAGCAGCAGTTTGCTGACTTTAGAGAGATATGGGTTACTTGGTTTGCTTTGGAAGAGGAACTGAATAGAAAATCCACAGCACAATACATACATGTTTTCCTTACTTTTCTCCTATCACCTCTCCTTGTCAGAGTTCTGTTTTTCCTCTGGGATTTCCCTTTATGCAGTGTGCTGTAGGGGCTAAAGCTTGAACAACCAGTGAATTGACTAGACAGAGGCTCTGCTTTCTGGGGAATTATTACTTGATACTACACCAGTACTTGACAGCCTTGACTTTCCTGGCTGAAGTTGTACCATGGCAGTAAGATTTCTGAGCTGTTTTTCTTCAATCATGACTTTGTGTCTGTAATGTATTGTCTGGGTAATGTCTGTTGTGGGTGACGGGGTAAGGGCTCTGTTTACACTGGCAGGCAGAGTGCTGATGCTCAAGAAATAATATTTTGTTATTTTTCTTTCATTTGTTAAATGAATTTCTGACTCAGCTAGAGATTTGTGGGAACGTATTGGGCTTACCATAAATACAACCAAGAAAGGAGCAATCATTTTGCCATATGTCTGCCAGTAATAGCTAAAGTACAGCGAATTATGTTAAAAAGTTAGGATTGTGTGGTGTTTGTGCCCAGTGGTATCTGAGCACCCCAGTATTTTCCTGCCTACAGGACAAGGAATATCTGGAAACTCTGATGCGCTTTATGATACCTCTGGGAAAGTCTGATATTTTAGTGTGATGCTGTAAGTATCCAAGAACAAGCAGACTGTGCAACTGCTGATACTTTGTGGACTGACGATGGTGGTTGTTAGGTTTTGCCTTATTGTGTATCTACCTGATCTGGGGTTGCCACCAATTCAGTTTTTTTAAGGGTTCATTCCAGTTTTGATGAGTAAACTTCATGTTCTCCAGGTTTAGCTTGCATGAACTTAAGAGGTTCTGAAATAACATTTGGGTCTTAGAAATTTCCTCGTATTACACCTTGATGGTGTTTGATACAACCTCATTACGTGGCTGTGCAGGATTCTAACGAACACTGTAACTCTGTGACCTGACATTCTGATGCACTGCTTTTACCCACTGCATAAACTCAGTGAAGTAGCCACCCTCTCCATACCTCAGCCAAACAGGACATGGTGTATATCCCTGAGATTGAGCCACTTACACTTACCTTAAATTACCTTATAACACTATTGTTTTTATTTCTTGCTGCCCAAGCTTATACGTTTACCCCTTTAAAATCCTTTATTAACTTTAATTTTGCCTTCCTAAGCTTTGCAAACTTGTATTCTGTTCCATGCACTTCTTCGGCAGTTTTTTCCCACTGCAGATTTCATTGTGAATACTAGACGTAGTGAATCTTGGACTATTTCCAAGCTCTTTTGAAACTTCATATTTTCCTAGAGGCATAAATTCAGAAGTTCGTAGGTGACTAATAACCACTGCATGCTAAACACTCTGAAAGTTGGGAAGCTGCTCTTACTTTCCAACACAGTAAGTTCTAACTAGCTAATTGTCAACTGTTAGTGATTTCTAGCCAAGTTCTGCGCAGCTTTAAACTTCAGCAATATTTACTGAACTTCAGAGAAATTTTTGCTCTCACATATTTAAGAACCTGAACTTTCCAACTTGTGACTTATCACTGCATAATATCCTACTTAAATTCGCAGGAACACTTGCACTTCAGTAATGCATTGAGAATGCCAATGTGACTGGAAATTGACCCGCCATAGAAGAACATTCTGAATTAAGTTTTCAAACCCGTGTAGATGGGGTTAGCTGTTATGCCCCCTTGATTAAGACGGGATTGTGTCATTTCCCAATAGTTATGCAGTAAATGTAACCCTCCTATGCATACTGATGTTCCGTTTCCCAGTGGTTTATTTTGTTCTCTGCAGTTTTCCATGAACAAATATTTGTCATCATTATGGAAGCACACACTAACATTACTGGAAGTGTACTCTGGAACTCTGAGACTGCACATTTTGTCTGGGAAATTATCCGTAGCAGAGTGCAAGCAGCAATTGCCACTTTTGTCCTGGGGATTACACATACACTGAAATTTAAACATGTGGTTAAGTGGCTTTCGAGACTGAACTGGAGTACCCAGCACCCCCTGCCAGATCAAACCTGTAAAGAGAAACAAATGTGCCTGCATTGTTACTGGAATGTGTCCTGAAAATGTCGTTGAACAATGTGCATTGGAGACAGAGAGTTGTGTACAAGGAAGTGACAGAATTTAGCCACCTGCTTTGATTGGTCTATACAGCAGTGCTGCTTTGGGACAGGCTACATATTTGATTGCATGGGTTGCCACTCAGAGCAAAAGTCATCCTTTTTACTAGGAAAACTTTTTAAAAAATTGGTTATGTTTCTGTTAAGGGTGAACTTCAAAGGGTTGAGTTCAGATAATTTGTGAACTTTATTGATCTAGAAAACAGGCCGGACATCTCACAAGAGAAGCTTTTTTAGTGTTATTTCTAGGTCTCCTTAATTCTGGTTGAGTCAGAAGAACAGAGAGAGTCATTTTTCTGGTGCTTTGGTACTTGTCCTCCTGTTGTGGCTGAAAAAATAGATTCACCAAACTTTTTGAACTATAGCAATGGTTCCTTTTGGGTGAATTTGGTTCTTACTCAATACAAATCAGTTTTTTCCTGCCTAGAGATGGGGACACAAGAGCAGGATGGTGACATTGTGGCTAGTCCTAAGTGATTGTGCGAAGACCATAAAGGGCAGTGAAAACCTTGGTTCTTACACTTCTGGCACACAGTGCCCTGAGGGTGTGTATGTCCAGCAGCGGTAAAGGGGCAGATGCTCTGCCCCTGTTTTGAACCAGCCAAGAGAACAGGGTCATCACAAGAGGAGGTGCACACTGCCCCTCTTTGAGGGGTGTGTCAGTTCCCACTGGGGCATACACACACTTGGGAGTTCTAGCGGCGTTCTGGCTCAGTTAGTAAGAGAGCCTATAGGTCCTGTCACTGGGCAGCAGAACCTCTGTCCTCTCCCCAATGGGGCCAGTAAAGTCAAGAATAGAGACCTAACTGCAGAACTTCACTGGGTTCCATGCAAAATACAGATGCTTTCCTGCTTCTATTAAAGAACTGTATCCGGCAGAGTTTGAAGTCATGGTGACTCGGGCTGTTTTGACTTCCGTGCTCAATACTGGGTTTGATTTGGGGTTGGAGCACTTCCTATGCTTAATCCTGATCTTTTGTTTTGAGACCATGGCAATTATATGTGACAATCATGCATCTGAATTGGCTGGAAAGGTGGTGAGACCCTTAGGTTTCCAAGAGGAAATCCAAGAAGGCCCTCATCGTTAATACCAGCCATAATGGTCCATTCTAGCCTGGCAGTCTGTGAAAATAACGCACACTGAAAATCATCAAACAAATGGAAAAGAGGAAATCATAAATATTAATAGACTAACGAGAGGTGGGTGTGGATAACTTGTGTGTACTATGTCTAATCCCAATAGGTTCCTTATTGGTCTACAACAGGGAATAAATAGCCGCAAAATAGGTAGATTGGTTGGTGTTCCAAACACCGAAGAAATAATTAAAAGGTATCTGAAGAAAGTAGAAACAAAGCCAGAAAACTACTCTGGGTTTCACTCTGTGAAACAACAAGATAATGAATCTGGGGATGGTAATTCAAAACGGACATATGATAGTACTGAGGAAGAGGACAATTAGTAAAGATGTAGGAGGCCTAGGGTTGATAAAGAACTAACTATTAGACATGAGTTTGCAACATGATAATGCAGAAGAAATGCCAACTGTAATTTTTAGTCTGTGGTCCAAGCGGTGTCGCATTGTGGAAGAGAGTTGTCTGGTGTCTCCAGTTCTGGGCACTACGTTAGAAAAGAAGTGGGAAGCTGAAGGGAGTTGAGAGAAAAGAAATGATTAGAGGGCTGGAGAGGATGATTTATGAGACCAGATTAAATCAGCTGCATATATATGAGTGGGCAAAGAGACAAGGAAGGAGCAACAACTAAACACCAAGGATGGGGAGGAATTATTTAGGGTGATGCATGAGGTGGAAGGAATGTAGAGAAAATATAAGCTTAGTATCAGGAGAAAAGCTCCCTGGTAGGGAGATGCATTAGGCTCAGGTTTTGGAATAGTCTTCTAGGAAAAGGGACTGAAGTCCCACTGGTTAGTGTAACTAAAACTGGGCTAGAGAAAACGCTAGTAAATAAAACCTCTTCCTGACTTAGAACAGAACAGCAGCATTATTGCCAAAAGCAAGTTTACTGCAGGCTCTGCAGACAACGGAGACCCCAGCTGGTATTGTGACTAGATGGACCAGGGCTTCCATTCTGGGAAATGCCTTCCAATCCAAGTCAGTCACAATGACCAAACTCTCACTTTGGTTTGACAGCTGTAAAGATCAAAGCAGAGACCAAACCCTTGTGAGTTAGAACCAAAGGTCACATTTTCTGCTCATTGTCACAACTTTAAAAAAAAAAAAAAGCCAGAAGACAGACTGTCTCCTTTTGACCCTGTGTAAGGCCATTGAATATTGTGTTTTAAGAGTGAGACTTCAGTCCTGCTGCTCTCTCCATGTGACAGCCTTCCTCATACCACAAAATATCTTCACGGACTTCCGTGTTCCTTCTGCATCCAATGTAGACTGCTTTACCTATAGAAAGGGTAAGACGCCTGCCATGACATCTCTCTTGCTCTCTTGTGGAACTGCTAGCAGAGAACTAGAGGCCACAATATATACAGTACAGTTGTATTTCTCACAGACCCTCATGTGCGTCCTCCCATCATCACTCCAGCTGGGTAAGCCGTAGTGGCTGCAGCTGTCTTTACATGGACCCTAACTTTTGTGTGCATCCCTACTTTACCGTTGCATTACAACCCCAAATACCTGTTATGAAAACGTATGTATTTTCCCTGTATAATTTTGCAATTTGTTGCTTCTAATTGTTCCTATAAAAGGGAATTGTTTAAAAATAACCCCTTGTCCCTGTAAGGGTGCTTCTCCAGAAGCCAGAGTGCTCAATGGAATCTTTCAATCTGCAGGGCAGAGAGATTTCATTGTTATTCCCATTCACTCCGATAAACTGTATTGGACTCTTTATATTTATTGCCTCATTTTATAACATTGAGCTAATTTTTAATTTTAATAACACAAGCTGTAATCTTTCTTAGTGTTGTTTGGAAGTCAGAAACTCCATGAGCATCTTCATGAATGCTATACTCCTTCCCTTATTCATCACATTATTGGTGTGCCAATTTCAGTTTCAGAATGAAACACTGACAACTTGAGCCAATAATAAACATTAATTTCCCAATGTCCTTGTCTCCTACAGTACATGCTTTTATGTAATAGCCCTTGACAAAGAGCTGGTAAATGTGTCCTATAGTGAAGGGCTTTGGGATCCTCACGTAAAAGATGCTGTAGGCTTATCTCTCCTCCTACAGCAAAGCTTCAGAGGCAGATTTCTTCTGTAGCTGTGCTCTAGTCACGGGGATGCATGTTAACCTTTTGCAGACTGCAGACATGGAATATGCTGTATACATTGAAAGAAACAGTGCAGCCCACGGTGAAGGAAAGAGATCAGATTACTACTTACAATTCTGGAATAGACTGTCCCTCAAACAACGGCTTGGCAGGATGGGTCTGACTGCTCAGTCCATGCATTATTTTGAACTCCTTCCATCTGTACATTGCGCTAGAGGCCAGACTGCATTATATGTGAAATTTCAGCCCCATTGAAGTCCATGGCGGAAAGACTCATTGACTTCAATGGGGGCATGATTTCACCCAGTATGTTTATTTCCTCCATTCACAACTGCAGCAGAGAAGAAAAGACAATAGGAGGAGGATGGGCCCACAGTAGGAGTCCAATCTGCAGTCCCCCATCACAGAGCTCTTCTCCCAGATTTGCATCTGCTACATTTTAGTCTTTGTTGGAACCATGAGAGGAGTTCACTGAGATATTTCTGTCCAGCTAGAGACCAGGCAAATGGCCTGTTTGGTAACGTAAAGCAATGTTCTGCCTCTCCCAAGCCCTGCCACAGGACTGTGAAGTAAACAATTGTTATTATGTATTTATGTTATCATAGCACCGACAAACCCCAGACATGGGCCACGACCCCATTTCTCATGCAGGGGGCCAGCTCTGTGCTTCCCGTCCTGATTCATACTTGGAATACTGTGTGCCAACAAAGGGCCCATCTGGAGAACTCTGTACTGACTGTGAATTCAATGAGCAATGAAAATCAGAACTTCCCCAACATTTCCAGTTAGTCAAAACTTTCTTTTTCACTCTCTTTTTTTAATTTTAATTTCCAAAAATTTTCTGTGACTATGCCTGGGAGTTTACGCAGGGATTGAGACATGTAACCTTGAATCATGATGTTGATCTCCATAGACACCAAGATGAACAATACAGGTAGCTGCGCGTGAAAGAGTGAACACAAGCAGGCTGGAAAGCAGGATCCAGGCAGGCAGAGAAAACCATAGAAAGACGTTCATTTCTTTTTGCACTGCTGCACTGGCACCAGCCAGTTTTGGTGCTCGCTTAGGTGAAGTGAAATTGAACGACGGCTGTGTTCTCTGGGGCGCGAGAGCCCACTATCTGCTTTCTGCATGGTGCAAATGTTGCTGCTGAAGATTATTATCTCAGTGCGTCTGTAACTTCCTTTTTTGAGAAAATACACGTATTTGATCTAAGCTCTTTCTGTTTCTCTTCTACAGCCTTAGAAATGTTTTATTGCAATGGCATTCCAGTTCTGCTTACTTCATTCACTCTGTTATGGTTCAGAGGGGTGACGCAAGGGAATGGCCATCATGTTGCTTCTCTGATGATACTATATGTGACCTTCCTGGTTAGACTAATGGGCCATACATCGGACACTCTGCCTTCCACCGACTCTGAACTTTGATCTAGCCTCTGTTCTCACAGGCTGGTGGCTCTGTTTCTGAGGCTGGTATTCACTTATTACAGCACTGCCATTCAGAGTGCACAGCTTAGTGATACTATTAAGTATGGGCCCCAATAAGAACCAGTTTTCTTTCTTTCTGTTTTTTTTTTTTTAAGGTTTTGGCTAGGTGGAAATATATTTTCCCCATCTGTTACTTTCTGTTCTACTAGTGAGCTCCCCAGTGGGGCTCACAGGTGGGTTTTGCCTTCCTCTATATGCAGCATTAGCATTTTCAGACAGCAACCAGAAGAGTTTTCCAGAAGCTGTAAGATCTTACCTGGACAGAGGCAGAGGGTGAAAGATGCCTTGTCTCAGAACCATGTTCCCAGAGTGCTCAGCCCAACCTTTCGGCAGGGCAGGTGACCAGAAAGAATGCTATGTGGGCTCCTCTTTGAGGACCTTCAAGTGGATGAGCAATTGCCTAGCACTTCCTTTCTGAAAAGGAGAGAGTCCTGTGACGACTCAGTGGCTCAGGCCACACCTGCAAAATGTTGTATGTATGTCAACAGTGCCTTGGATCAAGAGATGATGACAGAGCCAGCATGAACACTTCACCCTGGTCCTTTCCTAAAGGGAGATGATCATCCATCAGTATTGATACAGTTTCTATTTTGCGCCCAGACTGGTAGATAGCAAAGAAATCCATTGAAGCCATGCTGTTGTTAGAGTTGGCACATCACCATCTTTTCAAATGCCTATCCTGACCCAAAGGGAGGCTTGAGACAGCTGGTAACAGATGAGGTTACTAACATCGTGGGGGAGGTTTTTGAGCAAAGTCATGGCAAGTCTGGAATCATGTCCTCTGTGATGGAAGTTTTCATCATTTGGTCAGTGATGGGCCAAGAGGCTTTTCTTTTGTTTCCAGCGGCAGTGAAGGACATGGGTCCATGTCACGGCGATTGATTGCAATTCCCTAAGCACACCCAGAACCTTAGTACTGAGAAAGGCCCAAGTAGAACAGATGGGGAGTTTCTCCCTTCCTGCTATTCCATGGAAGCACTCAGACTGGCCTACTGCTGCTTGGTCTCATCCGAGAAGGTGTAAATTAATTCTGTAAACTAACTCTGTTCCCACGCTGACAAATTCCCGGTTAATCAGATTTTGTTACAGAGACAAGACAATGTTTCTCAGTGCGTTGCTTCTTTTGTATCATTTAACCTTTGTAAGTTACATGCAATACATATTGCCTGGCATTTCAATTGCAGGAAATTCAGACACCAAAATACTTTTTCTAGTTTCTTCTGCAGCCCCTCAAAACTTCTATCCTTCAGTGACAGGGCCCCTGCTCAGATATTCCAGCATACGCTAAACTTTTGACATCAGTGGCATCTTTGCTTTAAAGCTAGAGCTCATAGTCTCCCTGTTTTGAAAAGGTGAGTCTGGTTAGTTCTAAAAAGTATTGCTCCGTGGTGAATAAATCCTGATGTCTCCAGTTCCGTGTAAGATGGGATATCTCAGCGGGAGCGCAGAGACTGCAGCCTCAGGGCTGTAAATAAAAGAATCTGCTAAAGGAATAAAAAAGGTAATTTAAATGTAAAAATGTGCTGAAATGCCAACTGATGCTAGTTATTTACATGTTCTGCTGCACCTGGGAATGTTGGGTTGTTCTATTTTCTAAATGTTTTTGTTAAAGTGTCAAACATGTAGTGAAATAAGGCTTTAAAGACCAGAGGGAACAGATGCTTTTTTATTATATTAATTTTAATGACCAAAATAAATACCTACAGTAAATTATGAACAACCAAGGAATTAAATAAAATCCATCAATAATAAAGTAGAGCACAATTTTACTTGAAGCAGCCATCTTTGTTTGAAAAGTAGAGGTAAACCCATTTAAAATGTCATCTTTATGACTGAATTTTGATTTGCTTCTAGCCCATTTGAACTGTTGGAAGTAGCTTGTCCCTGCCCCCACCCTGGATTGATGTTACACTTTCCTTAGTAGAATGCAGTATTTTGGCCTGCTTTTTCTGGAGCTCTGAATTAAGGCTGTGATGGAATACACCCCTGTATTCACACTTTACACACTATCGTTATAATCTTTGTACAGGGTATGCCTAGTAAGGTATCATTTGAAAACTCACAATTTACTAGTCATTATTGTTCAGGTAAAATATGTGTGGCAACATTGTATGTGAAGTTATATGATTTCCCTGTATGATGTTATTGACATGTTCCAAACCTCACAGCCCTGCCCAAGCAGATATTGGCAAACACACCTGTCTTGAACAAAGGAGTGTATATTTGCTTTAATTTTCATTTAAGCTGTAAACAGGGACATCAAGCAGGAAGGGAAAACAAAGGGAGCTCAAACAGGTGGGAAAAAAACATCAGGGAACGTATTTCGACACAAACTCTTTGTCTCCTAGTTTCCAGCTGGAAATGTTTTTCAGGAGGTGGACTGAAATTATAAAAAGAAGGGGTAAACACCCCAAGAGACCCCCCCCCACACTCTCTTTTCCCATCACATTCTCTACACCCAAGAAGGCAAAAAGAAACAGCCATTGGATTTTGGGGGAGGGGTTCTGACCTGAAGAGTTTGATCAGTAACCTGGCTGGAAGCATGTGGGAAGAAATTTTTGCCAGAATCTAATATAGTTTGTTAAGTTAGGCACTAGTAAGTGTTTTATCTTTATTTTTCTTGTAACCATTTCTAACTTTTATGCCTCATTACTTGTACTCACTTAAAATCTATTTCCTTGTAGTTAATAAACCTGTTTCACTGTTTTATCTAATCCAGTGTGTTGAAATTGGGGAAGAGGTGACCAGCCCTCTGTGGAGAAAGAAGTGGTTAGGGACTATTTAGAAAACCTGGACGAGCACAAGTCCATGGGGCCGGATGCGCTGCATCCGAGAGTGCTAAACGAGTTGGCAGATGTGATTGCCATTGGCCATTATCTTTGAAAACTCATGGCAATCGGGGGAAGTCCCAGACAATTGGAAAAAGGCTAATGTAGTGTCCATCTTTAAAAAAGGGAAGAAGGAGGATCCTGGGAACTACAGGCCAGTCAGCCTCACCTCAGTCCCTGGAAAAATCATGGAGCAGGTCCTCAAGGAATCAATTCTGAAGCACTTAGAGGAGAGGAAAGTGATCAAGAACAGTCAGCATGGATTCACCAAGGGCAAGTCATGCCTCACTAATCTAATTGCCTTCTATGATGAGATAACTGGCTCTGTGGATGAGGGGAAAGCGGTGGACGTGTTGTTCCTTGAGTTTAGCAAAGCTTTTGACACGGTCTCCCACAGTTTTCTTGCCAGCAAGTTAAAGAAGTATGGGCTGGATGAATGGACTATAAGGTGGATAGAAAGTTGGCTAGATTGTTGGGCTCAAAGGGTAGTGATCAATGGCTCCATGTCTAGTGGGCAGCCGGTATCAAGTGGAGTGCCCCAAGGGTCGGTCCTGGGGCCGGTTTTGTTCAATATCTTCATAAATGATCTGGAGGGTGGTGTGGATTGCACCCTGAGCAAGTTTGCAGATGAC
Organism: Lepidochelys kempii; assembly: GCF_965140285.1. Taxonomy (NCBI): domain Eukaryota; kingdom Metazoa; phylum Chordata; order Testudines; family Cheloniidae; genus Lepidochelys; species Lepidochelys kempii. The sequence goes on along the minus strand of NC_136388.1, from coordinate 101,462,458 downwards.
ACTAAACTGGGAGGAGAGGTAGATACGCTGGAAGGTAGGGATAGGATACAGAGAGCCCTAGACAAATTAGAGGATTGGGCCAAAAGAAATCTGATGAGGTTCAACAAGGACAAGTGCAGAGTCCTGCACTTAGGACGGAAGAACCCAATGCACCGCTACAGACTAGGGACTGAATGGCTAGGCAGCAGTTCTGCAGAGAAGGACCTAGGGGTGACAGTGGACGAGAAGCTGGATATGAGTCAACAGTGTGCCCTTGTTGCCAAGAAGGCTAACAACATTTTGGGCTGTATAAGTAGGGACACTGCCAGCAGATCAAGGGACGTGATCGTTCCCCTCTATTCGACATTGGTGAGGCCTCATCTGGAGTACTGTGTCGAGTTTTGGGCCCCACACTACAAGAAGGATGTGGAAAATTGGAAAGAGTCCAGCGGAGGGCAACAAGAATGATTAGGGGACTGGAATACATGACTTATGAGGAGAGGCTGAGGGAACTGGGATTGTTTAGTCTGCGGAAGAGAAGAATGAGGGGGGATTTGATAGCTGCTTTCAACTGCCTGAAAGGGCGTTCCAAAGAGGATGAATCTAGACTTTTCTCAGTGGTAGCAGATGACAGAACAAGGAGTAATGGTCTCAAGTTGCAGTGGGGAAGGTTTAGGTTGGATATTAGGAAAAACTTTTTCACTAGGAGGGTGGTGAAACACTGGAATGTGTTACCTAGGGAGGTGGTGGAATCTCCTTCCTTAGATATTTTAAGGTCAGGCTTGACAAAGCCCTGGCTGGGATGATTTAGTTGGGGTTTGGTCCTGCTTTGAGCTAGGACCAAAGCTTGAGCTGCTTTGACTAGATGACCTCCTGAGGTCCCTTCCAACCCTCATATTCTATGATTCTATGAAATTGAAGTGTCTGGGTAACGCTATTTAAAGTAAACTGGCATATTATTCCCTTAAAGGAATAATGGACTTAAAATATTCATACTGTCCAGGCCAGGGCTGGGCAGTACAGGACGTACATTTCTCAGGGAAGATCCGGGACTGGGGGTGTGTTGGGGTCACCCTGCAGTATAACCCAGGCTGGTGAGAGTCAGGGTTTAGCTGGCAGGCTGCAATTACACACAGATACTCAGAGTGTGGCTGGCATGCTGGAGGCTGTTTGTGAGTAGCCCTGGTGGGAGGTACAGCAGTAATGCATTGTGAGGCACCCAAGGTTTCAAGGCAGGGGTGATACAGCCCCCCACTGATCTGGATTGTGCCCCGGTATGTCACAAACTTGTTAGGAGGAGCTGTGATTCTTCATTCTTGGTGACATTTTAGATGATGAATTTGAAATCAATTTTCCCTTCATTCTCTCAGTTCCTAAACCATTTCATTGTTATGATTCCCTCTGAACCACTTGGTCTTTGCTTTCACATTTCACAGTTCTGTATGGAAATAGTATTGGTATCCAGGAGGTCGTGAAAATGGAAGTAAAAAAGCCAATCAGATACAAAAGTCAATAAGGCAACAAATCAGTTAGCTGCATTCTTAGGAATTAAAATCATAGACCCCTATCCTGCATCAGAATCAGCTAGAAGAGACCCTAAGCTCCTGTGCAGTTGCATTGACTTCAGTGGAAAGGTGCCGTGATCCACTCTAGCTAATCCCGATCTAGCTAAAGTTTAAAAAATGCGAACTATGAATGCAAAACATCACAGCTAAAAATTCCTTGTTGATACTAACTGTGGGATGTCTCTCTCAAGGGCTGTTTGGAATTGTTTCATATCTTTGCCATGGCACAGATGTAATGTTGTCCACCAATGACAAGAATTATTTCCGTAAAGATTCCCTCCCTTGTTGTGCTTTCTGAAGTGCTCTCAATGGCGGTAGATAATGGTGACTCATAACAGATGCAGTGAAGGAAAGAGCAGCTCATTTTAGTTTCTCTACCAAAAACATGGATCACACTTTGCTATTAGGAGAAAAATATGTTCAGCCAAGTGCAGATATGGGAATGTGGAAATAAAAGGGGAGTCAAATCCCTCTTCTCATTGAGCTCTGTGAATAGCACGTGATCGTGATTTTAAAGAAAATGAACATATAAGCAGCAAGTTGTTCCTCCTGTAGTAGATAAGAGCTTTACAAAGAATGAGGAAGAGAGATTTATGGACTGTCTTAGACTCCTTTTGTTTCCCTGGCTCTCCTTCAGGCTCAGAACTATCTCAAAGAGACTCCAAATGTTTATAATTTATTTCACTTGGAAGGTAAATCACTAACTCTCTTGGTGTTTGTTCCTTTGCCTTGCCTCAGTGTAAGGCACAGTGTCCGTACGTTCAAGGCATTCTCTTAATTTATACTTGTTGACAAACCCCTAACACATTTCCCCGTCATTTTTCTAAGTCGCATACATCAACTGCATGTGAAACTGAGCATATGTTACGTTCCTTGATGAATAACTCACAGCGTGAATCGCTACAGTGTTAGTCAAGAGGCTTCTGGGCGGTGCTGAGCACTCCGCAATCCCACCACTCAGCACCTGGCATGTTTGGGGAGTAGTCCCCTAGAAACTGAGCTGCCTCAGTGGAGTGCTGCATTTCACTGGATTTCAGTGCTGTGGTCCTGCTGGTAGTTAGGAACCTTGCTGCCTGCCGGTGCGGAGCTCCTTATCTCCATGGAAGGGCAATGTGTGCCGTGTTTTCATCCTTGGAACAACGGGTTGTGATGGAGGAGGTGACTTGTAAGGGATGGCTGGGTTAGGATTGATTGATGGCCACCATCCATTTTGTGTTTTACTTCATTTGCCCATATTGGCTGGTGATCAGTGGCATTTCTTTTCCCTTGCCTTGTCCTTTGCTTCTGTAATGCACCTGACATATTTATAGTTATAGTTTTGCTGTAGCTGAATGGATGGTGGGTTCTGGTTGTATTTTTGTACTGCCAAATATAATGCTAGAAATGCACAAATGTGTAACTTGGTTCTAAATCAACTTGGTGTGAAAGCCAGGTGGTTGTGCATAAATTTTGCGTTAAAAATATTAAATTGCCACAAATATATTTAGCAGCCGAGCCAGATCTCACCCACTGACACCCCCAAGGTGAGGAAGATTCTTCCTGGATGAACAGGACCTGTCCAGCGACTTCAGCAGTATCCACAACTTTTTTTCAGTAAATTTTAAGCCCTTCTGGTTAAAAATAAGATCTTAAAAATAGACTGTGAGTCAATGATGCACGGCCCGGCAGTGAGAGCATTGCTGCTGTCCCATGGTGCGGCCTCAGGGGAGCCCAACTCACGCTGCTTCCATTTAGCTCCAGAACTCTGCCAACCCTGCAGCCTTCCACCATTGCCAGCCCCGGCGGTTCCCTGCCCAGGCCTGGGGAAGTGGTACGGCAATGTAGGGAGAGGGGAGGCACCTGGGCAGGGGAGTGAGGCTGAGGAGTGGTGGTTCAACGGCACCAGGAAGGGGACTGATGGATCAGGGGAGGGAATTGCTGAGTCGGGGGCATTGAGTGAACAGAGGGGGGCCAATCAAGGGGGATGGGTGAGTTGGGGCTTTTGAATGAATAGAAGGGGACCAGTGGGGGGGGGGATGGGTGGGTCGGGGTATTGAATGAATGGAGCGGGGCAAGTCGGGGGTTCTGAATGAATGGAGGGGGGCCAGTCGGGGGATGGGTGAGTCAGGGTATTGAGTGAACAGAGGGGGGTGGGTAAGTGCTGATGAATGGTGGGGCGGTCTGGCTATTCGCTGTGTGTGAGAAGAAGGGTTGCAATGCGTGTTTATGAGTGGGGGTTATTATTTAGTACTAGGGACTCAGGAGAATTTGATCTCTGTTCAGTAGCACACAGAGTTCCCGGCCGAGGTCTGAGCCGCCTCCTGCTCGGTGCTGCCCAGGCACTCGGTAAAGGTGAGAATCCCCAGCCTGACGAGCTGGCAGACATGGTGGGAGGGGAAGGCAGGCACAGAGAGGGGACTGATGTCACCGAGGTCACACAGATCAATAGCAGAGAGTTTGGAATGAAGAGGGCATGTGAGAGTCTAGCTCTGTGGCTGTGTATGAGCAGTATTTGTAGAATGGCCTGTATGCATGTGTGTCGTTGCAGGGATGCGGTGGGTTGTTTCCTGTGCTAAAGTCTATTGTAAGGATGGGCTAGTAAGTTTTTGTCTGAGCTAGTATGTTTTCTGGACAAATTTGCAAGAGTCTTTTGTGGGTGTACTATGCAGATTCACAATCCAAGCACATCATTCAAATCCAGCCTGGGGCATATTGGCTTGATGAAAGCATTAGAACTATCGTATAGGGACCAGTCAGCCTAGAAAGCTTACACTGCCTGGGTAAAGGAATCCGGTGGCACCTTAAAGACTAACAGATTTTTTTGAACATAAGCTTTTGTGGGTAAAAACCCCACTTCTTCAGATGCATGGAGTGAAATTTACAGATGCAGGCATAAATACACTGGCACATGAAGAGAAAGGAGTTACCTCATAAGTGGAGAACCAGTGTTGACAGGGCCAATTCGATCAGGGTGGATGTAGTCCACTCCCAATAATAGATGAGGAGGTGTCAATTCCAGGAGAGTTGTGAGGTAGTGAGTTGTGACCAGCTGCTGCTATTTATTTTGTGGTCTGTGAGACATTAGTTGTGCTGGTTTCAGTCTGCACCTTGTTGTACACGGGTCTGCATTGCACAAAAATCACCGCCATTGGTAGCCAAGGTCAAGGTATTTTGAATTCTAATCCTCTTCTCCAAAGAGCTAGCAACCCCTCCCAGCTTGGTGTCCTCTGCAGATTTTATTAAAGTACTCTCCACTCCATTACCCAAGTCATTAATTAAAGTATTGAATAGTACCGGACCTAGGAGTGACCCCGGTGGGATCACGCTAATAAATCTTCCCAGTTTGATCTAGGAACCATGGGTAACTAGTCTTTGAGTATGGTCTTCCAACAAGTTGTGCACTCACCTTATAGTAATTTCATCCAGACCACATTTCCCTAGTTTTCTTATGAGAATGCAATGAGGGACTGTGTCAAAACCCTTACTAAAGTCAAGATACATCACATCTACTGCTGCGCCCCCATCGTCTATAACAGTAACCCTGTCAAAGAAGGAAATTAGGTTGGTTTGGCATGATTTGTTCTTGACAAAGCCATGCTGGCTATTCCTTATAACTCTGTTGTCCTTTAGGTGCTTACAAATTGATGGTTTAATAATTTGTTCCAGAATCTTTCCAGGCATCAGAGTTAGACTGACTGGTCTATCATTCTCTGGGTTCTCTTTGTTCCCCTTTTTAAAGATAGGTTCTATGTTTGCCATTCTCATGTTCTCTGGGACCTTATCCACCCTCCTGAGTTCTCAAAGATAATTACTAATGGGTCTGTGATTGCTTAAGCTAGTTACTTAAGTACTATAGGAGGAATTTCATCAGGCCCTGTGTGGTGTTTAGATGTTGCTTGTAATTATTAGAATTGGGAGCACTGGCTGTTGGGAGTCTGAAAGGACAAGAAACAGGAGGGGGGGGGAAATTGAGGAGGTGGAGTGAGAGCTACCGAGGGTGCAGCAGAAGCTTGATAAAGAGGTTTCCATTTTTAAAATAAAGTCCTGTTGAAGTTTGTTAGTACCTTGCCTGGTTGCTACAACATTTTGGTGATGAGGATGTTGCAGTGGGGGAGGTTTAGATTGGATATTAGGAAAAACTTTTTCACTAAGAGGGTGGTGAAACACTGGAATGCGTTACCTAGGGAGGTGGTAGAATCTCCTTCCTTAGAGGTTTTTAAGGTCAGGCTTGACAAAGCCCTGGCTGGGATGATTTAACTGGGAATTGGTCCTGCTTTGAGCAGGGGGTTGGACTAGATGACCTTCTGGGGTCCCTTCCAACCCTGATATTCTATGATTCTATGATTCTATGATGGGATCTTCTGCCTCTGAACCCACCTGCACCCTTTCTGCAAAGCCCAGGTGAGCCTCCAATTGCTTTTACTGCCTGGATCCATATCTCTGAGGCTTATGTGCCTGCAATCAGTGCTACAGAGATTTCTGAAGTAAGAAAGCATGCTCTGCTAATCCACTGCCTTGGAGCAGAAGGGCAGCGTACATTTTACACTTTTCCCCTTGCAGATGATAAACATGAGACTGCATTCACTGCATTAAAAAACTTTTTTGTTTCAAAAATGAATGTAGTAGCTAATCGCTACAGATTTTGCCAGCATGAGCAGAAAACAGGGGAGACTACAATGCAGTATATTGCTTCCCTGAAGAGTCTGATTGTAATTTGTGACTTTGGGAATATGGCAGATGAGATTATTAGAAACCAGCTCATTGAGAAAACAACTATGCTTCGTGTAAGAGAATGCTTACTTCTAGAATCACAAGTTACACTAGAAAAAGGAATAACCATTGCTACTCAGATTGAGTCAGCTACAGCTGAAGCCAAAATAAAGAGCATGGATACAGGAGGCACAGTCCAGGCTGTGACTCCTTTGCAGAAAAGTTCACTATCGCTGCAGACAGACGACTCCAAGAGGAAAACTAATGAAAAACCACTGAATCAGCAAATTCAAAATACAGTAAAAGCATGCTTTTGCTGTGGATCCCCACAATACCTTGAAAGCTACACAGGATGTCCGGCAAAAATAGCTCAGTGCAATCATTGCAAAAAGATTGGGCATTTTGCTAAAGTATCTTGCAGCAGCCAGTTCAAACAACAGGTGCATGCAGTTACAATACCAGATGTTACTGTGCTGAGCGTGAACAAAATCACTACTGCACATATTCCAGAACAAATAAAGTACACTGTAAATGTTTCCGCCATACCTGCAGGCAAATCACACTCTATTCAGCTAATGTTGGATACTGGCTCAGCAGTATCTATACTACCTGATTCCATCTATTTGCATTACTTTAAAGATGTGCCTCTTACTGAACCCAAACTTCACTTGGTGTGCTATTTGAAAAAAAACATATTCCAGTACATGGTTGCCTGCCAGCAATATTTACTTTTGGTGATTGCTGTATAACTGCAGAGTTCTACATTGTCCACAAAGGCACTCCTATCCTTGGCAGAGATTTATTGGCTGCTTTAAATCTCTGGGTAGTTAATAGACTAATTGATCTTCCTCAGCAAAGAACTGTTGCAGTACACACACCAGTTTCAGCTGGGACCCAACACCAGGTTGAGAAGAAACTCAGCTGTGCTTATGGGTTTCTAGATAAAGTTAAAATGCGGAATAATGTGATGCCTGTACGACAGAAGTTATGGTGCTTCAGTCAGGGAAGCTGTTTCAGAGGAACTTAGAAAATTTGTTCAAAAGGATATTATTGAAGAGATTGACTCCTCGGAATGGGTTTCACCTATAGTAGTGATGCAGAAGAAGGGTGGAGGCATTCGCCTTTGTGTGGACTTAAGGGAGCCAAATAAAGCTATTGTGATTGACAGCCATCCTCTTCCTTACATAGAAGAAGTAGTTGCAGAACTCCGTGGAGCAAAGATGTTTTCCACTGTTGATCTGCAGACCACATACTACCAGGTTATGTTGCATGAAGATAGCAGATACCTCACAGCATTTATTACACATGAGGGAATATTTCATTTTAAACATGTTCCATACAGTCTTGCATTTGCCCCAAGTGCCTTCCAAAAAATGATGTCATTGATTCTGAAGAATCAACATGGAGTTCAGTGCTATCTTGATGATATTATCGTGTTTGGAAATACTTCTGAGGAGCATGACAATAACTTGCAGTCTGTACTAAACTGCATCAGCTAAGTAGGCCTCAAGCTCAATAGGTCCAAATGCAAATTTAGACAAACTGCACTCTCCTTTCTGGGGCATACAATTTCACAGGCTGGACTAAAACCTGATCCAGATCATATCCTGGCAATTTCAAATGCTCCTCCTCCAACAGATTTGTAAACCTTATGTTCTTTCTTGGGTCTTACCTCCTGGTATGCAAAATTCATTCCCAATTATGCTTCTGTCATTGAACTGTTATGAGAATTACTACAGAGAAGTTCAACCTTAGTGTGGACAATGGATGCACAAGCTAGTTTCGAAACGGTGAAAGACTTGATTGTACATAGTCCAGTACTTGCACTATTCAGTCCTGCATTGCCCACAATTGTAACTACTGATGCTTCTGATTATGGACTTGGGGCTCTCCTCACACAACTTCATGAGGACAACACAGAGAGGACTGTTGCATTTGCTTCAAGGACACTAAGTAATGCTGAAAGGAAATTTTCTACAGTCGAAAAAGAAGCACTTGCTTGTGTCTGGGCTACTGAAGAATGGAGAACTTACCTGTGGGGCTGCACGTGCAAGTTGCGCACAGACCACAGCCTTTTGACGACGTTGCTCACCACGAAAGGACTGGGAAGAGCAGGATATCGTATTGCTAGATGGTCTGCAAGACTACTCTCTTTCGATTATGAATTGGAATATAAGCCTGGAAACCAAAATGTGGTAGCTGATTGCCTTTCTCGCCTGCCTTTGCCTTCACCAGAGGGTCCACCAGAGGATGAAGATGTAGTAGTTGAGCTTATTACAAGCACTCTTACTGCAGTTACAAAAGAACAATTTCAAGCTGCTTGTTCAGCATGTCCAATTCAACAAAAACGATGGGAATTTCTGACAAAGGCCCAGTAACCCTAAAAACCTTGACACAGTTTTGCTGCCTTATTTTAGAGTTCAGGATGAACTTTCTTTACTTGATGGCTGTGTGCTACGAGGTACACACCGGCTCCTTGTGCCAGAAGAATTACAGTCAAAACTCATACACCTGGCACATGATACTCATCAAGGAATTGTCAGAACCAAACAACGGGATCTGTATTGGTGGCCAGGGATGGACTCTCAAACTGAAGCACTCATAAAATCCTGTGTCACTTGCCAAATACATGATAAGACAGCAGTGACATGTACCCCTCCATTACAGCCTGTTCCTCATACTGAATCTGCATGGGAAAAAGTGGCGATTGACATTGTAGGACCCTTTGCTACTGCTCCAAGTGACTGTCATTATGCCATCACCTTAATAGGCTATTTCAGTAAATGGCCTGAGGTAGCATTTACATCGCAAATCTCTTCTGCTACAGTAATTAAAAAGAAAAGGAGTACTTGTGGCACCTTAGAGACTAACCAATTTATTTGAGCATAAGCTTTTGTGAGCTACAGCTCACTTCATCGGATTTGAGCATAAACTCACGAAAGCTTATGCTCAAATAAATTGGTTAGTCTCTAAGGTGCCACAAGTACTCCTTTTCTTTTTGCGAATACAGAGTAACACGGCTGCTACTCTGAAACCTACAGTAATTAAGTTCCTCTCTTCAGTTTTTAGCAGGGAAGGTAACCCCAATGAACTGGTTTCAGATAATGGTAGTCAATTTACTTCCCTGGAGTTTGAAACTTTTCTAGCAGAGGGGAACATTTTACACAGAAGGTCATCCCTATATTACCCTCAAGCCAATGGGGAAATTGAACGATTTAACAGAAGTTTGAAAGAGAGTTTGCAAATGGCTAAACTGGAAGGGCGATTGTGGATAACCTTCACTACTGATTTCTTGCAAGCATACCGGGCTACATGACATGCCACAACGCAAAGATCACCAGCAGTGTTACTGCATGGGAAATAGATGAATACCTAAACTGAACATTGCTGGATTGTTAAAGGCATGACCTGATGCCCCAACCGAGGCTGATGGGAGAAAAACAGTTGAACAGAACCAAGCAAAGTATAAGGCTTTCACAGACTAGCGGCGGGGTGCTAAGGAACCAAAGTTTGAGTGTGGTTCCTTCATTAGAATATGAAAACCGGGAATTTTACGCAAAGGGGACCATAAATTCACAGCTCCTCTTAAAATCATAGAGAAGAAGGGACCTTACACCTATCGACTTTCTGATGGGCGGGTATGGAATGCTTCTTATCTTGCACCTGCCTATGCACCAAGAGGAGATTATGCCAACACCCAGTCTGCATGGGATGACTTCACCGTAGCACCAAAACAACAAGACGTTGCACTGGAACCAGGGCTTGAGAGATGACCTGTCAGACCCAGACAACCACCTGTCTGGACTAGAGACTGTTATGTAGTATCTACAGTGTTTTCAGCGTAATATTTCTGCCAGCAGTATAGTGTCTTGTTTCATATTTGTTCCTGTGGTTAGAACAACAATGTTTATTTTAATTGTGAGAGTTTCTTAAGAGAAGAGGGAATGTGGTGTTTAGATGCTGCTTGTAATTATTAGAACTGGGAGCACTGGCTATTGGGAGTCTGAAAGGACAGGAAACAGGAAGGGGGGAACTTGAGGAGGCGGAGTGAGCGCTACGGACGGTACAGCAGCAGCTTGGTAAAGAGGTTTCCACTTTTAAAATAAAGTCCTGTTGAAGTTTGTTAGTACCTTGCCTGGTTGCTACAACACCCTGCCAACCTGAATACATTTAACTTATCTAATAAATATTCTAGATGGACCAGTGGTCTGACCCAGTATGGCCGGTCTTATGATATGAGAGAAATCTATGAAATCATGACTGGTGTGGAGAAAGTGAATAAGGAAGTGTGATTTACCCCTTCACATAACACACAAACCAAAGATCATCCAATGAAATTAACAGGCAGCAGGTTTAAAACAAACAAAAGGAAGCACTTCTTCATGTAACACACTGTCATCCTGTAGTCAGGTCTGATCTAACTTGTGCCTGGCTGCCCTGGCCTGTGTAGCCTGATAGATAGATTATGAATAAAATTCCCAGTTATCACTTTGAGGGCTAACAGGTTCTTGTCCCAAGATCAGGCCCAGTGTTATTAAAATGGTTACATCATTGGGAACCCCGATGTGCACAGGTGCTGCACTTACACTATAGGAACTCTTCTATATTTACGAATAAATAATTTATTAATACATTTAGCAAAGCCACACACACTCTGTAACTCAGTAAGGTAGATAGGGGTAATACAGAAAGTACATCTGAACATCCAGACTCACACCATCCCTTGCAGAACAACCTGAACGGTTAGTCATTATCTTCCTAATCACTGTCACCCTCCTCATCTTCACCAGTGGCCATCATTCTGGCCCCTCCCAAGGGCTAAATCTCTCTCTCCTATTGCCTGGGGATGCCACTTACGTTATACTGATGTTCCCATGTCTAATGCATATTTAATAGGGCTTTTTCCCCTCTTCCTTATTTGTATTTCCTTCCCTTACCAATGTTAAGGTGTCCCTCTACTATAGGTTAGTGTATTTATGATTTCACCCCATTTTCATACATGTCAATTCATTGCCATGGCACTCTTGTGGTTGGATGTTCTGACCAAAACCTTCCAGAAGCTGGTGTCAGTTCATGCTCTGTGGCTGGCTGATGTCATTATGGACAAAATTCTCCCCTATGTTCTACTTCCAGTTCCCCAAAACTTATGAGTTACCTAAGTTTATCTATGCCAAAGTTCATAGGCCTCAAGCCTCATGCTAATTGCTGAAGCCAATGACTTACAGGATACAAGCCTGTAGGTTCCTTGCATTACTGCTGAATATAATAAAGCAGAATATAATATAAAGCAGTGAATATAATAGAAGTAAGCAGGGCTCCACCCTGTCACAACTGTTACCTTGTCCTTCCTCTGTTAGTCTATTTGTTCCCCTGTTGCATCCTAGACCATCAGGCCCCTGGGCCAGGGAGTCTGTGAGTTACTGGTCTTGTGCGCTGCACAGTACGATGAGGCACAGATCCCTGTTAAGGTGTCTGAAGCATCCATAATAAATAATAGCAGTTATAACATTCTGGCAGCCAGGGATCACTGGGGTACAGGGACAAAAGCTAGACCCCTTTTCATGCCTCAGATGCCCTTTCCACAGCAGCTCTGTGCTATCCAGAGACTCCCCTTTCCCCATGGAAATGCTTTGATGGCTGGGGAAACCATCTTTGTAGTTTCTTTATGTGCAAACAACTGTAGTGGAGCCCTGTATTCATACCCTTGATGGCCTTGCGTAGTGTGTACAGCAAAGGTTCACCAGCGGTGTGCTTTTTCTTTTGAGGTTCCGTTTATTCAGTATGTAGAGAACACAGTCGGGAGAGTTCTCCTGGGAATCAAGTACATTAGTATGCCTTGCTCGACCTCTGAAATCGTAATTACTGAGCTCATGGAAAATGCTTTTTCCTTTCTGTATATGCATAAGTTATTGAATGGAACCGAAACCATGTATGCCCCTCTTTGGGGCGGCCTGTGGCAAGTAGGCGTTCGGGAGCAAAGCTGAGGTCAGAAACTGGAGGGTCCGACACCATATGCACTTCCATGCCCGCAAATGGAAGTAGGAATTATTTACTGTGTCAGCCTAGGATGCTGTTTAAAATCAATACCTTTGAATGTTCAGTAATGAAAGGGAAATGCATTCGCTGCACATTAGGAGAATGCCTATGAAGATTTCAATTATGCTATGCAAGGATTAGAGCTTCATTGAAGAGATCGTCTGTATTAAAATTGGCTGTAAACTCAGCAGGCTTAACACGGTGTGGAATCATGCCACCAGCCATCCGATTGCCTGCCCAGTGTGAGACTCAGGAAGCAAGGACGCAAAGGGCTAGAGAAAAAAAAAATTATAATTTAGGTACATCAACACTAATGATTACATTGTGTGGATACAATGCAATTACCTTATGTCACCCCTATGGAATGCCGGGTAATGGCCCCATGAATTTTGACATTATCCTAAACAAGGGCATTAAATCTCTTGACCTGTAGCTGTAGATGTCTACACAATTATTTGTGATTTATAGCACAATAGGATTAGATGGCACAGTGCTGAAAATGCCAGTGGCAGCTGATGGTCTATCTGCATGAGGGCTCCCCAGGTTGCTAACACTGCACTGGTGAAGCTAAACCGGTTTTAGCAGTGCTGGAGGAGGTTTGCAGAATGTTGATAGGGTAGAAGAGACTAAAGGTGAATAAGGTAGAGTCCTTCTCCTCACTAGTTATGGCATGGGAAAATGCCATCTTGGGCATATATCAGTATATAACTTCTATAATGTTGTTTTTCAGGAACTTGAAGCCTTCAACAAGTGTAATAGGAACAGATTTGACCTGAAGCCAGAACTGGGTAGACCAGACAGAAAGGTGATTATCTGTATCACATCAGAGCCAAGAGAGCCCATTTTGCTAGGCCCCGAACAGACACACACTGTCCTAAGATTTTTCAGTCTAAACGGAAGTGTCAGATACAGGGTGGGAGGGGAACTGGAGGCGCAGAGAGGCGAAGTGACTTGCCCACCTGATGAAGGAATAGCACTCAGGTCTCCTGGCTGCCCATCCAGTTTGCAATCCACTTATGAATAATGGTGCAGGAAACAAGTTAAACACCTATTTAATCACCTTGCATCTTTGTGGCACGTGGAAATCTCAAAATCCTAAAGTGAAAGATTATTCTTTTTCGTTCAATCCAACACAACCTGCAGACTAAAATAGGCAAGATCCTATGTTTTATATGCACTTTGGCCAACGAGGGAAGTTGCAGACACTATTGCAAACTCAGATTGTGCCCCAGCAGAGAAGTGCTTTCAGACATACACTAGGAGACCAGAAAAAGAAAAGCTGGAAGGTGAATTGTTTATTTATACAAAACCCGCAAAGGGTGAACCCAATTTTACAAATGCTATGTGGTTTTTAAAAAATGATCTAGACATCCAAAAGGATAATTTGCTATGGATGGTAGGCAAGGCATTACTTTGGGGGCTTTTGATAAGTCAGGCAGTCAAACTGCAAATAAACAGAGCACAAGATAGAAGTATGAAGTTGAACAAAATTAAGAAACTTGAAACAACTGCATTAAAATGCTGTTCTACAAAATGTAGAAAGAAGTGGTTATCACTGGGGACTCTGAGGTACTACACAGCTAATAGTAAATATGAAAAAGGTAATTCACAAAATTGATTAAAAACAGTTAAACAAATGCAACACAGACAGCTTCCCTCCACTCTCAGAATACACCACCCTCTCATTTCAGCCACCTTTCTTTTGGTTATCTCCCTTTTAAACTTCCTTTAACAATCTGTTTTGGAAGAAAAATTTATATTAAAATTATAGCCTGGATTATGATGCATTTCCCTGCCTTTGGGTATGTTTGAGGTATTAGAGTCAAAGAGTTGAAGGCCAGTAGGGACAACTAGAGCATCTAGTCTGACCGCCTGTATTGCACAGGCCACCAGCATCCGCACACTAAACCCAACAAATGAAATTAAACCCAAGTATCACGGCCCTCGGGAAACTAGCCTAATATGTGCCTCAGGCCGAGGACAGGAGGGACAGAGGCACACCAAGTGCCTGAGGCCTCTGCAATGGCAGGAAAAGGTTTAAGTAAGATCTACCCAGGTAATCCTGGCAAGTATCCTGCTCTCCATGCTGCAGAAGAAGGCGAAACCCCCCAGAGGTCACTGCCAGTCTGACCTGTTAGTTCTTTGACATTTACACACACTGCCCCAGTTCTGGAGGTTAATTTCCTGGTGATCTCAATGGAGCTGCACCAGGGATGAATTTGGCCCACTGTATAGGGTGGCCAGATGTCTGGTTTTTGACTGGAAAGTCCAGTCAAAAAGGGGAACCTGACGGTGTCCAGTCAGATCTACTGACCGGACACCCGAAGTCCAGTTACTGGAAGTGGGGAAGCACTGAGTCATCACCCATGCCAGCCCCTACTCAGCTGCAGCTCCCAGCCCCAGCTCTGCAGGCGAGTTGCTCCCAGCTGGGGCGGGGAGGGAGAGAGAGGGGAAGAGCAGCGAGTGACTGGAGGAGGAGGGAAAGAGGAGTGAATGGGGAGTGGGGCCTCAGGAGGAAGGGGTGGGGCAGGGGTGTGGCCTTGTGGGAAGAGGCGGGGCAGGGGAGGTTCTGGCACTCCCGGTGGAGTGTCTGGTTTTTATATGTTACAAACTTGGCAATCCTACCGTTGTATGATGCTTCTGATAGATTTCTCTCCAGTTTGAAAATGCAGAGTCAATGAGAAACAAAGTATATTTTTAAAAAAGGAAGTGTAAGTTTCTATTTTGTCTGGAACACCTAGTTCAGGATCACTTTCTTTTGCCAGGTTTACTTTATATTTGATTAATTCTAGAAGATGGATTTTGACATTTAAAGTATGTGTAATAAAAAGAGAATAATGACATAGCAGGGATTACAGAGAAATATTTGCTCTTGAAAATGGAAATGGATCTTGAATAGAGGTTGCATCATATCTAAGAATAAAAGTAAAAAAGGGAATGTGAATGAGTGATTGTGTTGGGGATGAATAGTCTTATAGAGTGACAGAGGAATAGATAGGAGCAGGGACCTTGGAAATTCTAAAGCAATAAAGTAAAGGAGTTTTAAAAATAGATTTGTATTATTATGCTTATTATAGTCTCTACGTGTTCGGTCCGAGAAGGGCTACTGGGATGATCAGAGGAATGGAGAATCTACCTTACAAGAGGAGACTTAAGGAGCTTGGCTTGTTTAGCCTAACCAAATGAAGGCTGAGAGGAGCTATGATTGCTCTCGCTAAATGCATCAGAGGGATAAACACCAGGCAGGGAGAGGAGTTATTTAAGTTACAGGCCAATGTTGGCACAAGAGCAAAGGGATATAAACTGCCCATCAGTAAGTTTAGGCTTTAAATTAGACAAGGTTTGTAACCATCAGAGAAGTGAAGTTCTGGAACAGCCTCCCAAGGGGAGCAGTGGAGACAAAAAACCTAACTTTGTTTAAGACTGAGCTCAATATGTATATGGAGTGGATGGTATGGTGAGACTGCCTACAATGGCATCTGGCCCATTTGCTACAAGCCAACAGTTCCAATGGCCAGATATGGGACACTAGATGGGGAGGGCTCTGAGTTAGTACAGAGAATTTGTTCCCAGATGTCTAGCTGGTGGATCTCACCCACACGCCCAGGGTCTAACTGATCACCATATTTGGACTTGGGAAGGAATTTTCCCCTAGGTCAGATTGACAGAGACTTGAGGTTTTTTCACCTTCCTTTGCAGTGTGGGGCACAGTCACTTGCTGATTTGAACCAGAATAAATGGTGGATTCGCTGTAACTTGAGGTCTTTGAGTTCTTCAGTAACTCAGCCAGAGGATTATGGGCTTATTACCAGAGTGGGTGGGTGGGGTGGGATTCTGTGGCCAGCGATGTGCAGGAGGTCAGATTAGATCACGTTGGTTCCTTCTCACCTTAAAGTCCATGAGTCTGTCTTGTGTTAGAAAGCACATGAATTGCATAGCAGAGTTACCAGTAACCAATGGCCAGTTCAAGGACTTGCATCTCAAACCTCTCTTGACTAGGCCCTCATGCAGAAGCCCTCTATAGAAAGATGAGCCACAGAGTGTGTCCAGACTTGGCCTAAATCTGACCAGCACTGGGAGCAAGGTTTTAGTGTGGGGCCCACACGGTAAACAATCCGCTTCCAGCCTCAATCCTTGTTTAAATATGGGTACTGTGCACTCAGCTGATTGACTGTCAGGAAAGACCACGTTCAGAGAAGAAAGTCTCTGATGTGACCAGGACCCAGGTTGAATAAGGGCTGAACTATATGATAAGAAGGCTAGTAAAGGATCTTCCAAAATACCCTTCAGGCATGAGAAATACGTAACCCATCTGCTAACAGAAGAGCTGGGTGACTAGAGTGGGATTTTCAACCTCTCTGATACTGGATGAGAACATGTTTAAGTGTAAGAGGCAGGGCAGAGACCAGGATGGATGCAGTATCTTGGTTTTTGAATTAATGTGTCATAGTCAAGACCAGGAATGGCTCTTGTCTTTATTTGACTGCAGCTTGTCACTGATTTAGGATACACACATTAAAAATAGCTAAGCCATTAGGGATAAGTGATTAGATACATTTTAATCCACCCTTCATATGTGACTATTCCTAATAAAATTAAACCCAGAGACTCTCTAGTGGTTGTGCGTCAGGGAAAGGGTTGGGAGGGTAATTCAGATCAATGCAATACAGAGAGATAATGGAGAGTACTTTTTATGTCAATTACAGCAAATAGTCATAGACTGATCTTCCAGGCTGAGGTGAGAGCAGTTTCACGTGCTTGATGTTAATTACTTTTTAGTGAGGTGTCAATAATTTCTTGCTCTCAAGTGGATTGACAGGATACTTGCACTTCAGTTTTTCTGGTTTCTAAGCAGCAACGTGCAGCTAAATTCCTCTTCCTAGTTTCCAAGTCTTTGGGATAGACTGTATGGAGGATTGAAAATGTCACACTGTTGCCATTAACCATGTATACCAATCGCTATCATTCCTTAGATCTGTATATTCTGTTACTGTATTGTTAAGGACAGTAATCCGTTCCAGCTGCCTATGGAGTTTCTGAGAGGTATATGTAGCCTTCTCAAGTTTATTTAAAGCCTTGGAACCATGCTTTTCTCCTAGCTACTTACTGATTATGTTGCTCTGTCCTTCAGTGATAGTTGGCAGAGCAGGAGCTGTAGAGGCTGGTTGCATATCACACTCTGTTAAGTTTTTAGCTGATGAGGCTCAACCAGCTGTACAAGGCACGTGCCGGGGAACTCAGCAATAGTTTTAGCGAGAATGATGGATGGATTCTCTTCATTGTGTTTCAGCCTGAGATCTTTTCCAAAGTGGATACGTTACTGGATAAAGGGGGCAATTAGCACTAGGGATGATGCTTTGTTTTTAAACTCCCTGTAACAAACAATGTACATTGTGTATGGAAAGTCGCCAAGATGGTAAGTCGTTTGCTCCTTTCCAATACGCAGCACAATGCGGTGCCAAACTAGCATAGCACTAGTGTGGTGATTAAGCAGGTAGCAGTGAGAAGCCCAACGGAAGATGCAGTGAGAGACGTTCACTGCTCATGCCCACCGCACACAGACTTCAACTGAACCAAGGAAAATAGGGTTGAAGTGCGAAATGAGTGGGACTGCATTGCACCGGGGAGCGATCTGTGTATTTTGAGTGAAATGCAGTCAGTGCCTAATGTACGTAGACAGCACAACATCAGGTACCAAAACACAGTATAGATTCTCCTTAAAAACAAGGTGGTTAAGTGCGAATAAAAGAATGTCACAAAAGCAACCTGTATAAATACAATGGTGTATTTTTATTATCAGGTATAAAACTCTTCTGCTATAGTGGGTCTATACCTCCCATCAACCTGAATTATTCTACTTTGGTGGTTTGCTGTATTAATCCTGCTGTTTTCTTGTAAATGTGCTATATTATTTCTTTCCCCACCATCCTCCCCCACTGTTCAAATGCCTTTTGTTATTCCTGACTAGAACTAAAGTGTTGCTTTTGTTTTGCATAAAGGTTGGCAAATCACACACTCGAAGTCAGGAAATTACAAAAGCTAAATGCTGTTCCCAAACCTTTAACTCAGCAATGGTGCATGTATGCCAGTATTTCTCTATTCCTCATTTTACCATTACGTGTAGGTCTTAAAGTATTATCGTCTGCTTTTAATGTGTGCCTCATAGGTATAGGGGGTAGTGGAAGGGGCAGGGAGGAGTGCGTCTTAACATCCTGCTGCAAACTGAAGGGAGGGTTGGCTTTCTCTCTAATCCAGCAGTGACTCTTGGGTTTTCTAGAGCCCCTGTCACCGTGGTATCTACATGCTGATGGAGTTCGAAACCTGCCCCAAAGGCGTTCGCCCTCTCTCTAGATACTGCTATATGGTCACTGCTGGCAGTGCCGTCTGTGGCTGAAAAGCAATTCACGGTTTTTCATTGGAGTGCTTAGATTGGACTATATGATGGTGCTGGCAGCTTGTAGCCGTGATGGTCCCAGGAGATTAGAGAGACAGTGGGTGAGGTACGTATCTTTTATTGGACCAACTTCTGTTGGTGAGACAGTGCTACGGCCTTACACTCCTGTCTTCTCTCCCTTGTTACTGAGATTTTGCCCTTACAAACTAAAGGAGAAATTGTCTGACAGGCTACACAGGAGAGCAGTGACCTTACAGTATGGAAAGTGCAGACGTAAGCCAAAAAGGCTAGAGAATTCCCCCCTGCCCCAACACACACACAATCTCTCTCTCACTTGCAGTGATATTAGAGATACTTGCAACAAGAGAAGGTAGACTATGTTCTGACAGAAATGGGATTTTTCAGTCCCTTAACAAAAAATGCCCTTTGAAGGATCTCTGAGTCCAGCAGTGTCCAGCCTTTCAGCCCAAGGACTGAACATATTATTTCAAACAAGCCAAACCAGTGGGAGCAAGTTAGAGCAGCCCCAGGTGGCTCTGTTTTATGCTGTAGCTGGGGGTTGTCTGGTCTAAGCATCTCCATTCCCACCTGCCCCCCGGGCTGCTGTGAGGGGCTGAGTGGGAGGGAACCATCCTTTGCTAGAGGCCCCCTGGCTCAGGTTAAACTGTCCTGCTCTTTATGGGACTCCCATCGCCTGGCAGGGAAACCGGCAGAGCTACTTTCTCCTCTTTCCCCTGCAGTGGAGCGGGTGGCCAGTGGGGGTGCTACTGAGCTGCCCAGAACATCCCCGGCTCTCACCAGCACTGCTCTGGAGGATGCAGCGGGATGCCGTGGGGGTGCAGCAATCTCTGCCTCCTACACAGAGGAAGGGGCCTGATGCAGACACCTTCACTGGGAAGTCCCAAGGTGCAGTGCAGGGAGCACGTTTTCAGCTCACAATCAAGTACACCTTTTCTTCTTAGCACAGGCACCCTTGAGGGCCCCGGTTTGGGGCCACAGTTTGGATCTCTCTGCCAAAGGGTGCAATGCTGCAGAGAGGCAGGCTGAATGTTCTGCAAGGCCATGCTGACATACAGTCTGTAACTTTGCAGTGACGGGAAGTAATAGTCATGGGGAGGGAAGTGTAGCCCTAATGTTACAGCCTGGATTTATAAGGACAATGGACTTGGGTCACTTGTTTTCCCTGTCACCTTTTCTAGCAATTACTTTGAACCAGTTCTCCATTTAGATTATTTTAATGACATGGCTGGTGAGCTGTGAATGAATCCCCCAGCTGCACCTGTCCTGAGTCAGTGCCGGAAAGGAGGCTAGGATGATAATGCTGCAGAGGGAGAGGAGGGGACATGACTTGCAGGGGCAGAGTGACTAGAAATCAATGGAGAGGAGGGTACAATAGACACAGGGAGCAGGGGTGTGGGGGAGATAGAGAGGGAGCCAAGTTCAAGGCATAAGCGTGTCAGAGATGTAGGACAGGTCTAGGATGAGGAGGGTGCACCCTCAGCAAGTTTGCAGGTGATACTAAACTGGGAGGAGTGGTAGATGTGCTGGAGGGTAGGGAAGGGATACAGAGGGACCTAGACAAATTAGAGGATTGGGCCAAAAGAAATCTGATGAGGTTCAACAAGGACAAGTGCAGAGTCCTGCTCTTCGGACGGAAGAATCGCATGCTCTGCTACAGGCTGGGGACCGGCTGGCTAAATAGCAGTTCTGCAGAAAAGGACCTGGGGATTACAGTGGACGAGAAGCTGGATATGAGTCAACAGCGTGACCTTGTTGCCAAGAAGGCTAACGGTATAAGTAGGAGCATTGCCAGCAGATCAAGGGACGTGATCGTTCCCCTCTATTAGGCACTGGTGAGGCCTCATCTGGAGTACTGTGTCCAGTTTTGGGCCCTACACTACAAGAAGGCTGTGGAAAAATTGGAAAGCGTCCAGCGGAGGGCAATGAAAATGATTAGGGGGCTGGAGCACGTGACTTATGAGGAGAAGCTGAGGGAACAGGGATTGTTTAGTCTGCAGAAGAGAAGAATGAGGGGGGATTTGATAGCTGTTTTCAACTACCTGGAAGGGGGTTCCAAAGAGGATGGAGCTCGGCTGTTCTCAGTGGTGGCAGATGGCAGGACAAGGAGCAATGGTCTCAAGTTGCGG
The DNA here is from genome assembly GCF_965140285.1 of Lepidochelys kempii. Classification (NCBI taxonomy): domain Eukaryota; kingdom Metazoa; phylum Chordata; order Testudines; family Cheloniidae; genus Lepidochelys; species Lepidochelys kempii. Next base: position 101,441,648 of record NC_136388.1, on the reverse strand, counting down.
TGGGGGAGGTCTAGGTTGGATATTAGGAAACACTATTTCAAGAGGAGGGTGGTGAAGCACTGGAATGCGTTACCTAGGGAGGTGGTGGAATCTGAAGGTCAGGCTTGACAAAGCCCTGGCTGGGATGATTTAGTCGGGGATTGGTCCTGCTTTGAGCAGGGGGTTGGACTCGATGACCTCCTGAGGTCCCTTCCAGCCCTGCTATGCTATGATTCTGTGACAGGATCAGGGCAGCGAAGGAAAGCAGATAGAGATGAGTGGGTGATTCTCAGATTAAATGTTCTATCCGCTGTGTTTGTAGGCCGTCTGGTATATTAATACTCATTGTATGGAGATCAGGACTTCTTTGGGGTCATTCCACTCAGTCCTTCAGAAACACTGTGCTTAGGAGCAAAGTGATCACTAATCAGTCATCAAAAGGTTTTTTTCCCTGTCCATTTTATAAGCTGGAGTATTCTGTGGTAGCATATGATGAGTTGCTAAACAAGTGAAAACAAATGAACATATTGTAATGAGATGAACAGTCTCCAGTTGAGAAGCATTTTAAATAAAATTAGGTGCATGCTTTCCTCTTGGCTCCAATTACATAAACGATGCAGACGCATGGCTCAACTGCCATTTTGTTAACATTATGGGATGGCTGTTTCCTGTGTCAGCATTTGCCCTGTGCGGGGGGCGGGTTTAACGGTGAATTCACCCAGTCAGCTGTACAGGACAAATGTCTTGTTGGGCCACAGCTAGCGTACATCTTTAAATGAAATATCTGCAGAGCAGTGTGGAGGCCTACAGCAATCGGTGGTCACTTTTTAAAGAGCTCAGGGTTGCTGTGAAAGCAATATGATGAGGGCAGGGGTATAAATGTAGAAGGGCCGTGTGGTCAGATCACAGAACGAAAAGAAAATTCTAAGACGATGCAGAAAATTGGTCCAGCTGCAAGTTTCCAATATAAAACACTGTCTGTCCAGTTACTTTACGCACAGGGTAACAAGGTAGAAAAGAATCAGTTCTGAGTCCTTTCATTGTTTTCCAGATGAGGTGACACAGAGGTCTCAGTGGTGTTTCATTTATGTTCCAAAATTCAGGGAAATTACGAGTATACAAAATATCTAGAATTCATTCTCTGGAAGGTTGCTTTCTAAACTGGCCACCAAGCAACCATTCTACAGAGAGCTCGTTTCTAAGATGCATCCTTTTGGGAAAGTTCTTCAAAAAATTCTCTCTCTCTCTGTCTCTCATTGTTTTTCAAGTCGGTATTGCTGCACTGTTGCAATTTTCCCATCCCAGGTCTGCTAGTTCATTAATTAAACCTTTATTAAATGTTTAACTGAACAAGACAATTCACTACTTAAAAATGATTCATCTCTGCCCCAAGGCTGCCGTCTGGCAAATAACTAGCCACAAGCAATACAGCTTTAGTACCTGCAACTGATCTCAGTGGATTGTAGTCAGCCTTTAACTGGAAAATTTGAAGCCTACATTTAAGAGAGTAGAATAAAAGGCTCCTCGTGATAGGATAAGATGAGAGAGCAGAAGCTAAACACAAATGGACTAAATTAAATGGAAACACTAAATAGAAATCCTGGTATTAAATCCACTGAACTGAATCAGTGCAGAAAGGTTTCTCCTATACATTGCAACAATAAGCTAATCATTTGCCCGTTGCTGGCGCTTTCGCTCAAGGATCTCAAACACTTTACAAACGTTTACTGACCACACCTGTGAGGCAAGCAAGTCATCACTTATTCCAGCCTTGAAATGCAGCCATTTCAGGGTGCAGCACAGTGCTGTATTAATTATTACTAGGGTGGTGCCTACTGGTCCAAACCAAGATTGTGCCCCCTTTTTGCTAGGTGTTGTATAGACACAGAGTAAAAGTGTCCCACCCCCCCCCCCAAACATCTTACAAAATAGAGGAAGGGTGATCTTATCCCCATGTTACAAATGGGGACCAGAGTCATGGATCGAGTCTGGAAATTAAGCCCGGGTATTCCGAGTCCCAGTCTAGTGCCCAAACTGCCAGACCAGCCAGAACGACTCGCATCAACATTACACAATAGTTTGGGACAGAAAATGAAGAAGAATATGTTTTTGTACAGTGTTTTACACAGAGGGGTCCCGGTTCTGGTTCTGGTTGAAGTCCCTGAACGAGGACTTTAAGGAGACAAAGTGTAATTTTCTGAGTTAGAATTTGACCAGGATGCTAGGGGTTACAATCCTGCGTTGGTTGTGAGTTCTTGAGACAGGAACCATCTCCTTTATCTGTGTCTGTCCAGCATCTAGAACTGTGGGGCTCTGGTACGTGGCTGAGCTCCTGGGCACTGCTGCACTGCAAGCAAAAATAATAATCTTCTGCTTACAAAAATGTCATGGGATTTTTAATGGACGAAATGATCAGAACCTTGGGTTCTGTCAGAAGACAGAAGCAGCAGACCTCCAGCAGCAGACCGCTGCCTAGCGCAATGCTGACTCATTAGTGAGAATGTCACGGGCTGAGTTGCAAACATCGCTCCCTCCACTGCTTACATAGTGGCCTGGCCCTGCTTAGCAAAAGGCTCTCCTCCAGGTGGATGAGAAGTAGTAAAAACCCCACCTGTTATATTAGTTGAATTCTGGGAAATAATATTGAAATTAAGAGGGAACATTTTTAAACAGCACTTAAATATTGTTTGTGATTCTGGTTTGTTTAAGAGAGAAAAAACCTGTTAGCCAGGATGAAAGAGACACCTCGTTTGGCCCCCAGATTGAAACTGTGACAAAACCCTACGCCTTAGAAATAACGAAAGAGTCGATAGTGTCTCCATTCAGATGTGATGTGTACAGTGGGCCCAGCCCAGGGGGAAATATCCCATTGATGTCTTTGGGAGCCTTGCCTGAGTAAAATCAGCAAGAGTGTTGGATCATATTAAAGAAGTTCTGTATTAAAATCACAAATGAGTTTGATTCCCCAGAGTTTAAATTCCAGGGTATTACTAATTAAGAGGTCTCTTGGTTTTTGGTACTGTTTCTCTCCCTCTGTGTGTGAAACTTGCAAGCTGCTAATTGTGTTAGTACATTCTAAGACAGAGTCTGTTCTCAAAGCAGTTCACAGAGAGAGAGACTCAAAGCAATACTCTAACAACAGAAACAACACCCAGAGACTCCCCGCCCTTTTGTTGTATTAACCATTGTGATTAAAATAGAGATAGAGGATGTATGTGGATGGATGCTTGGTGTGGATAATAACTGAATGATCAGGGAGGTGCCAGCCTGAGAATCCAGTGTCCATCGGCTGAAGAAGGCGTCAAGTGGAAATAACCAGAGGACCCCCCCGGAGGGCAGACTGGAATCCACCCAACAGCCTCAAGAATGGGAGAACCAAAGAACAAGATAACATCTTGGAGCCGTCAGGAATGTGCTATCTGCTGATTGATTCAGCAACAGCATGATGAAGCAATTCCCATAGACTGGCATAGGAAGAAATTCCTATAAAAATAGACTCTAAAAAGTGAGAACTTTGGGGGTCTGATTCTGCAAACCAACTTCCAGGAGCATCAGATGAGCATCTGACAAGGCCCTGCTCCCTCCTCATGTCCAGGCCACCTGGCCAGTGACTTGGCATGAGCAACTCTAAGGCTGGTAACTATGATAACAACCTTGCAGAACCTGTGTGTGTGTGTATGTTTGTATGAATGAATGAATGTGAGAATAAATTTGAGATTGAATGGAATGTTATAACTATAACTAACTGCTTACTATGATCCTTTCTGTATTCACAATAAATGTGGTATTTTGCCTTTTTCCCTTTAATAAGATCCTGCTGGTTTTTATTTTAAAAGAAAACATTTTGGTGGAGAATTGCGAAAGGGGGAATATTGGTAAAAAACCTCAGTTATTGTAAATATTGGTGTGCACACCGCCAGCTCTAGTGAGCTAGGCATTTCTATTAGGTTAACCAGACCTGCTGGCCTCCGAGAAGGTAGCAGGAAAAACAGATTAAACCAGACCTGCTGGCCTCCGAGAAGGTAGCAGGGGACCTGCTGGCCTCCGAGAAGGTAGCAGGAAAAACAGATTAAACCAGACCTGCTGGCCTCCGAGAAGGTAGCAGGGGACCTGCTGGCCTCCGAGAAGGTAGCAGGAAAAACAGATTAAACCAGACCTGCTGGCCTCCGAGAAGGTAGCAGGGGACCTGCTGGCCTCCGAGAAGGTAGCAGGAAAAACAGATTAAACCAGACCTGCTGGCCTCCGAGAAGGTAGCAGGGGACCTGCTGGCCTCCGAGAAGGTAGCAGGGAAGAACAGGTTAACCGGACCTGCTGGCCTCCGAGAAGGTAGCAGGGAGAAACAGGTTAACTGGACCTGCTGGCCTCTGGGAAGGTAGCAGGGGACCTGCTGGCCTCCGGGAAGGTAGCAGGGGAAAAACGCATAGATTAAGCTATGATTTCAGAATCTAGGCTGTGTCACTTGCTAAGTAATACCAGCAGTGACAAAGAGATTGAAATATCCATGTTAAGATGTTTAAAAGAAAACAGGGTAAGCCAGTACTAGAGGGAGGAATGGAGTCAGAAGGAACTCCAACCTCACCTTTTGTTAAAGAAATTACACCTTTTAAACAAATCCTTCAAAAATTTGGGCACAGTCCTTGGACTAAACAAGCCCTAGCTGATGTCTGCACTATTTCGGACCTAGAGGATAGATTGGCTCAGTATATCCTCATATACAAACCTTCTAGTGCTGCCAAAAGAGATGCAGCAGCAATTTGGTTGTTGTGGGAGGCATGTAAGGATTCTTCCCTCCGCTTGTCTTCATGTAAAGAGGAAAAGGCACAAATGGAAAAGGGAGCAGACAATTGGAAGGTGCTGCCTACAAATATCCAAAGCCAGCTGAAAATAGTGAAAGAGGCACTCCAGGAATACAAAAAGAGTGAAAAAGTTAACTCTGCAGAGGCTGGAGGGAGGCAGGTAAAGGGGGAGAAGGTCCTATGTATGGCACCCCCAGGCATAATTACAAAGAGAAAAGAGAGTAAAAAAAAAAAGTTCTAACTCTGCAGAGGCTGGAGGGAATTAAGCAGTTAAACTTTGTATTTCACCCAAACAACTTTTAACCGAAAATGTTAAAAAGGAAAAGTGTTAGAGAAAGAGCATTCTTGGTTTCTTTGCAGCCATTCTGAAAGAAAAATGGGCCCTTTTCCAAAGGAATGTCTGTAAATTAGCCAGGCAAAAATAAACTATCTGATTAAAATCATTTGACTGGACAATTTAGTCAAATTTGCTAAAAGAACATAAGAGGGTTCTATTGGAACTTAACTGCCTCAAATGTATAAAGGGAATGTAAGATGTAAAAAACAGAGCAGTGTGGAAGGGATGTTAAGGAAAAGAAAATGTGTATGTATCTGTCTGTGTGTGTGTAAATATGTAAAGTTCTAAGGACCAGTTAGTTTTGTTTTTGTTTTAAATAATGCCACTAAAAATCCATTTGACTCTTTAATTCAAAGTTGCAAAACTGACAGACCTTTTTGCTAGACACAGGTAATTAGTGTTGTTTGGCTTTGGGATTTGGCATTTAACCCTTAAAAGGTAACTCAATGCTTTACAAAATTTAAAATGTTTTTAAGTTGTGGCTGCAGCAGGGCAGTCAAAATCAGGAGAATATAAAAAAAAAATTTTTGGATTCTTTTTGTTTGTTTGTTTTTTGTTTGTTTGTTTTTGTAACAAAATAGCAGATGAGAGTTGTAGTAAAAAAAAAAAATTAAAAAAAGACAGTTCCTCTCTGAAGCAACAGCAGGGGTGAGGTGCACAAAACAAAAAGAAGCAATGTTAGAAACACTGAGTCTTAAAATGGCTCTGAGTAATCAGACTGTCACTTTGATAAAGGTACATGAAAACTCTGTAAGCAAAAAAAGAAATAGTGACACCTTATGTAAAAATGGATCTGGATAATGTTATAGAAGTTAAACTATGGAAGAAATGTGCATTTGCCCCAGAACATGTGCAGGGTATATTGTAGAAGGGGCAAAAGAAATGCAAACATACCATGCTACTTAATTAAAATGCTATTAGGGCTCCAAAGGGAGCCACAATAGGTTGGGTTTTCTTTTTCAGATTGCTGTGTGTTTTGGAAGCAGAAGTTAAAAGTAATCAAAACTCTGGTGAAAGTTGATTGTGTCCCTTTTAAGATAGAGTCTCTGAGCTGCTGATGGCTTTAAATCCAAAAGCAGGAAGTTTCTGTGAAAATGCAAATTACCTAAATGATAAAGGAAGGAAAGAACTAGCAGCACAAAGGAGCTGCAGATAAAGGACATACCTGGTCAGCAAACAAATTGTCTAAATAAAAGGCATGGGATAACAAGATAATTTTAATAAATGTAATGATAATAAGTATCCCTGTAACAACGTATAGTGTGTATGATTTTTGGAAAAATCCTTTAAGGTCGTATGGTAATGATGCTTCTCAGTTATTACCTGTAAATAAAACTTAAAGCTTAACACAGCAGGAAAAACATTATAAACTTGGTCTGCTGTATAAGAAGGAAAACTCAGGGATTTAATGACTAAACAGTGGGAGAATTTCCCCATAACCCTTAAAAGATAAAAGCCTTTGAAACCTGGCCTGCCTATAGAACAAAAACAGGAAAATATGGGGGCAATTTCTCTGTTTTGCCTGCAATCAGCAAGGGTATTTGTAAAAGAAATATTTTAAGCAATAATCTGCCACCCCAAAAGGGGTAGAAACATGTTCTTTTTGTCTTTCAGAAAATCAGGAAAAGCTGATGCCAGCTGAAAAGCAACCCAATACCATGAATCTACTGTCACAATAGAAATTGTGTTCTGTGTTCTGTTTTGTCTTGTTGCTAGCACTGTTGTGTGTTTAAAAAAAAAAAAAATACTGAAGACCTGCAGGAACTTAAAAATAAATTAAGCTTTCTGTCCCAGCTACAGGACAGCCTGATACAAAAACAAGTACATGCCAATGTAGACTTGGTCCAAATTGGTCTGGGTAACCTAAAAGGCCAATGGAATCTTTAGTAATGGCTTAATACTACCACATGGCTTATCCATAAGAAAAAAATATATATATTAGAAATAGGAAACTACACAGCCATAGCTATGGGATGCACTGAAATGCAGATACTTGCACTAGCTACTTTGGAACACAAAATGTTCTGGGTCATATTGGGAAATATTAAGGGTTTGATGCATTTGTTAAAAAAGAAAGAGATCATTGTTTGACACCTATCAATATGAATGGATGCAATATGTTTCCACTATTGTAAACCAGACTTGTTAATGGGAGAAATTGTTGTCAAAATTGCACACCAACAGTCCCTGGAGGCAAAGGTATTGAAGGTTAACCCACTCCCCATATTACACATGGGATCCTTTTGGCTACCCTGGACCTTGAGCCAGTGGGCTGGGGAGGGAGGGAAGCTATTGGACACTAGAGGTTGTACCGAATGGACTCCTCAAAAGTGCGTGTGCCTCACCTTGCCTGTTGCCCCAGAACCTTGTAGTAAAGATACATCACTAGGATCATGTATGTGGCATGAATTGGAATCACAAACTCAAATTGCCTCACAGTACTTTCTCTTGAATAGGCTACATAGAAAGTGACACTGACGATTATAAATCTTAGTGTCAAAAGGGGGATTATGTTGGATCATATTAAAGAAGTTCTGTATTAAAATCACAAATGAGTTTGATTCCCCAGAGTTTAAATTCCAGGGTATTACTAATTAAGAGGTCTCTTGGTTTTTGGTACTGTTTCTCTCCCTCTGTGTGTGAAACTTGCAAGCTGCTAATTGTGTTAGTGCATTCTAAGACAGAGTCTGTTCTCAAAGCAATTCACAGAGAGAGAGACTCAAAGCAATACTCTAACAACAGAAACAACACCCAGAGACTCCCCGCCCTTTTGTTGTATTAACCATTGTGATTAAAATAGAGATAGAGGATGTATGTGGATGGATGCTTGGTGTGGATAATAACTGAATGATCAGGGAGGTGCCAGCCTAAGAATCCAGTGTCCATCGGCTGAAGAAGGCGTCAAGTGGAAATAACCAGAGGACCCCCCCGAAGGGCAGACTGGAATCCACCCAACAGCCTCAAGAATGGGAGAACCAAAGAACAAGATAACATCTTGGAGCCGTCAGGAATGTGCTATCTGCTGATTGATTCAGCAACAGCATGATGAAGCAATTCCCATAGACTGGCATAGGAAGAAATTCCTATAAAAATAGACTCTAAAAAGTGAGAACTTTGGGGGTCTGATTCTGCAAACCAACTTCCAGGAGCATCAGATGAGCATCTGACAAGGCCCTGCTCCCTCCTCATGTCCAGGCCACCTGGCCAGTGACTTGGCATGAGCAACTCTAAGGCTGGTAACTATGATAACAACCTTGCAGAACCTGTGTGTGTATGTTTGTATGAATGAATGAATGTGAGAATAAATTTGAGATTGAATGGAATGTTATAACTATAACTAACTGCTTACTATGATCCTTTCTGTATTCACAATAAATGTGGTATTTTGCCTTTTTCCCTTTAATAAGATCCTGCTGGTTTTTATTTTATTGGTACAACAAGAGGAGCCTGGAGATGAGCAGTGTGGACACAAGTTACAACGTGCAATTTGCAAGAGAGAATAGAAAAGAGGGGCACAGTGTCAATTAAAGAACTAGTGCCAGGCAGTACGTTTTCATGCTGAGATAAAATGTTGAGGAATAACCCTACCAGCCAGCCAAGCGGAAAAAGAAATAAGTCTCACAGATGGAACAGTTGTAAAAGCATTTGTGGGATTGGTGTAATACAGAAAGTAGAATGGCCCTGTTGGATGTTGCCCTGAGCAGAATGTTACCAGGAGTTTCGATGGTGTAAATCCTGCTCAAAGGATATGTTTGATTTTACATAGACAAGTCTTGAAAGCTGCTTTTGCTTTAGTTTTCACAAGGTAAAATTGTCGTAAACATTTCAAGCCCACATTTTCCAAAGAGGCTACTGATCTTAGTTGGCTTAATTTCTGCATAGCCGATGCCAGGTACTTTAGACCTAATTTCCAGTAGCACTGAGCATACGGGGCTCATATGTTGACTTCAGCTGGAAATACAGCCCAAGGTACCTCCAACTGGACAATTTGATCTTGAATTTCTTTATGTTCCCCTTACTCTGCATACTCCTGTCTCCGATATTGAATCATGTCTCTTGTTTTATGGTCACCATTTGTCCTCCAGGACTAAACTCCTTCTACAAGCAGTTCATTGCCACTCTTTAATCAGCTGGAGGATGAAGGTTGTTCAGAGACCAGCAGCAACCCCGTAAAAAAATATTATACGAACAAATGCAAATCTCTGAACCAGAGGGAAAGCTCTGGCTCAGAAGTGGCCTCAGACTCACCTTTGATGCCGTAATTTTGCTTTCCAGGATGCTATCTCATTATCTAAGCCGCAACAGTCAGTCATAAATTATATTCCACCTCTGCAATTATAAGCTGTATATATGCTACATCTATAGAAGCAGAAAACATTAACATAAATCCGTGGTTTATGCAGTCTCAGCAGGAATTGCTAATTAATCTCGCTTTTCATTGTATTTTGTTTATTTATTTATTGAACGCTTATCTTGCAAATGGAAACTTTAAGCCTGGAAATTCAAAGTGTGGAACACTACCCTTTTTTCCTGATTTGCCCCCCCCCCATTTTCTGTGCAGGTGTTTGGCAGTCTGTTAGCCGCTTAGTGCTACTATATGGGTTTTAAAAGTCCAACACATAATGTGCTAAAGGTAGGGAAAACTTGGTTGCCAAAAGACCAAAGATCAAACTACTCTTGCTTTGGTGTCATAGGCTCTTCATTGTAGCAACGTTTATTTTTTATTTATTTTTTTTGTTTATTGAAATGTGCCCTTCTGGGTCTCTGTTTACACAAACAACAATTTAAACACAAACCACAAAAGAGAGAATCAACAAAACAAAATAAAACCCCAGCCCCACAGCCGGTCCCCAAAATGCCGTGGACACAGTAAAGCTTTGCACAGAGTCTGGAGTGCTGTTGGACCAGCTATCTGGCTCAGATTAAGCTCGATAAGTGTATGGAGGAGATGGTATGATGGGATAACATGATTTTGGCAATTAATTGACCTTTGACTATTAGTGGTATTAATGGTCTGTGGTGGGATGTTAGATGGGGTGGGATCTGAGTTACTACAGAGAATTCTTGCCTGGGTGTCTGGCTGGTGAATCTTGCCCACATGCTCAGGGTTTAGCTGATCGCCATATTTGGGGTCAGGAAGGAATTTTCCTCCAGGGCAGATTAGAAGAGACCCTGGAGGTTTTTCGCCTTCCTCTGTAGCATGGGATACAGGTCACTTGTTGGTGGATTCTCTGCTCCTTGAAGTCTTTATAGCACGATTTGAGGACTTCAATAGCTCAGACATAGGTGAGAGGTTTATCGCAGGAGTGGGCAGGTGGGATTCTGTGGCCTGTGTTGTGCAGGGGGTCGGACTAGATGATCATAATGGTCCCTTCTGACCTTAGTATCTATGAGCTAGGGAAGCAAATTCCATATCCAAAGTCCCTCTCCTGAAAATGCTGTGCCCACACCTACGATATATTTAAATCTAGAGACTGCTAACGGGAGCACTCAGCTGACCTCAGCTACTGTGTCCCAGCATAGAGAGTAATGTGGTTTTACAGAGAGCAAGAACTCAATGATGGGGGCATTTTACAAATCAGTATCAAACCTGGAGCGGTGCCACCTTCATAGGAGAACCCTGCTATTGGGTGGCTCCATCCTTTCTGCCTGTGAATAAAACAAAACGGGAAAGAAAAACGTTGATAACCTAAAATCATTGCAGCCACGTGGACCTGTCTAGGCAAATCAGGGGTAGCAGTAGTTTTCTGGTCTATGAGATCTCAGAGATGCTGGCCAGAAAAGCAGCTAGAGCTGCAAATGCTCCGGGGTCTAGGTATAGAAGTAAAGCCAGGGCCCCTACAGAGCTCCCTAAAAGGGATAGTAATATCACCTCGATCTGGTAGAAGTCCTTGGTGTCTGGGGCAGGCACAGGCCCCTACTTGTGTTTGGACTGTCTGTGACACAGTGATTACCAAATCCTGAGCAGGGCCTCTGGGCACAACCGAAGGACAAAGAAATAATCACGATATTGGTGAAAAGTAAATGCTGATTGGAAAATGCTTTTTTTCCCTATGGAAAATTTCAACAAATCCTTTTTTTTTTCATTTGCATCAACATTTTCAGTAGAAAATGTCTGCTTTAGGTCAAAAAACTGAAAACCCAAACCAGGGCATTTTTCGGACATTTTTCAACTGAAAATATAAACACTCTGATAGAAACTAGAAAATGTTTGAGTAAACCAGGCACCTTACTGTAAATTTTCATTTAATCCCCCTCATATTAGCCTCCAAGGGATCCTGCCCATCACTTCCCTGAGGAAGTCAATGCTTTCCCGCTGTCCAACGAGCACTTGTCACCCATATTCTGTCTTTTGAAGCTGCTTTTAATTTTTTTGGTTACCTGCTGATGAGGAACTTGCTGCCCCATCATTTTTAATCACATTCTATTGTTTAGTGTTGCCTTTGCAGTTTCTGTGCCTTCTCTACATTCCAGACCTCACTTGGGTTACTCCTTGGGAATAAGCTTTATCCCAGTTCAGTTCAGCAATCCACTGCCACTTTTGTTAGAATTCATTTTCCCTCTTTGGCTCTGAGGGATGTTTTTGTTAGCATTCAGCTCACTTTTTTCTAGTGATTGCTGAAGGGTGAAGGGTGCAGATTTCCAATCCTGGGACTCAACTGGAAAGAGATTTTCTAAGCTGTAATTGGGTTTTTTAAAAGGCATTCTTCAGAAATATTTCAAATGAGTTAACATGAGAGGTAGGGACATTCTCAGAACAGAGATGCCTCCAGTTCAAATGTGATTATAAATCATAATGCAGCTCCTTTGTTTGCAGTCATTTAAAAACTCAACCAAAAAACCCGCTAGTTAATTCTCAAATTACTGCTAAATGCCTCGAGTGACATAGCAATCACAATTGGTGCTCCTTTTCCTCAGACCCACAATGGCCACAAGTAATTTCTTTGTATGCATATATAATATTGTTTCCAAGAATTAGATGGTTATGTTTTCTACATGTGCATGCCTGTGGATTTTACCTTTACTTTCACAACGGTAAGTGTTCACCCCTCACTGGCTTCCTGGAGTAACTGCTTCCATGACCTCTAGATGCACACTGTGTAGCCAGCAAAACCACACACCCTTCTAGCTGTATGTAATATACTGTAACATCATGTGGATGATTAACACAAATTAAAAAGATGCAGTTCTTTGTTGTGATCCATACCATGAAAAGTAACCCAAACAACATGTTAAAAGGAGAGTGCACGAAAAAGAGAGAGACAAGGTGGGTACAGTAACATCTTTTGTTGGACTAACTTTCCGTTCGCGGAAAGTACAAGATTTTGAGCTTCACAGAGCTCTTCTTCAGATCTGGGGAAGGAAACTGGTGTGTCTGGAGCTAAATACAAGTTGGGACAGATTGTTAAGCATAAGGGGTTTACACATACTGTAGGAGACCACTTAAAATGAAGTAGTCAATTAAGGTTTAGCAGGCAGAACGGTGTTTTCCAAATTATTTCGACAAACATAAAACCATTGTCTCTTGAGTCAATGCTAGTGTAGGAGTGTTCTAAAGAGAGCTTGGTGGATGAGTAGTGGTTGTTGAAGTTGGGGTGAAAGTCTACTTCTACAGTGCATGAAAAGTCGTTGCACAGTGAGTTAGATACAAATGGAGCAGTAAACATAAAATTTACCTGGTGTTCTTGTACGTTTATAGGTAATTTTAGAAGGGCTGAGGTTCAGCTTCCCTTTTTACAGAATTTAGAATTTCCACCTGAAAAATCTGCATCTGCATCTTTGCACTAGCAGATGAATTGCAGCCACATATCTAAGTACGTCTGTCTCTTAGGACCGGATCTGCAGTCATCAGGTGCAAAAACCAGATGCATGTTTTGCAGGTGCAAAATGAAAGCTGCTCTTTTGAAGATTTAGCCCACACTATCTGCTTAACTAGGAATTCAGGATTGTGTTGAAGGAAGGTTATGTATGCAAATATATTTAGCACCTGCTAAATCAGATCTCCTCAGCTCAGTAATAGCTCCCCAAAACCCTGATAAAATGCACTGCAAATTTTTCCTGCATTTCCTTTTCCTTTGTTTACATTATGCATGCTTATGTATAATTAGTAGATTTCTCCCTTCTAAATCAGCTTTCTCTTCTGGCTACCTGCATACTTCAGTGATGTCACACAATTAGGGTTTTTGCAGAAAAACCTGAGAGTCTCTGATTAAGTTTAGATGTGTGAGAGCAAGGGTGATGTCGTGATGGGAGTCTGCTATAGACCATCAGACCAGGGGGATGAGGTGGACAAATCTTTCTTCTGGCAACTAACAGAAGTTACTAGCTCGCAGGCCCTGATTCTCATGGGAGACTTCAATCACCCTGGTATCTGCTGGGAGAGCAATACAGTGGTGCACAGATAATCCAGGAAGTTTTTGGAAAGTGTGGGGGACAATTTCCTGGTGCAAGTGCTGGAGGAACCAACTAGGGGCAGAGCCCTTCTTGACCTGCTGCTCACAAACTGGGAAGAATTAGTAGGGGAAGCAAAAGTGGATGGGAACCTGGGAGGCAGTGAATAAGTGGAAGATTGGACAAATTTGACCAGGGAAAAGTATAAAAATATTGCTCGGGCATGCAGGAGTGAAATCAGGAAGGCCAAATCACACTTGGAGTTGCAGCTAGCAAGAGATGTTAAGAGTAACAAGAAGGGTTTCTTCAGACATGTTAGCCACAAGAAGAAAGTCAAGGAAAGTGTGGGCCCCTTACTGTATGAGGGGGGCAACCTAGTGACAGAGGATGTGGAAAAAGCTAATGTACTCAATGCTTTTATTGCCTCTGTCTTCACGAACAAGGTCAGCTCCCAGACTTCTGCACTGGGCAGCACAGCATGAGGAGGAGGTGACCAGCCCTCTGTGGAGAAAGAAGTGGTTAGGGACTATTTAGAAAAGCTTGACGAGCACAAGTCCATGGGGCCAGATGCGCTGCATCCGAGAGTGCTAAAGGAGTTGGCGGATGTGATTGCAGAGCCATTGGCCATTATCTTTGAAAACTCATGGTGCTCAGGGGAGGTCCTGAATGACTGGGAAAAGGCTAATGTAGTGCCCATCTTTAAAAAAGGGAAGAAGGAGGATCCGGGGAACTACAGGCCAGTCAGCCTCAGCACAGTCCCTGGAAAAATCATGGAGCAGGTCCTCAAGGAATCAATTCTGAAGCACTTAGAGGATAGGAAAGTGATCAGGAACAGTCAGCATGGATTCACCAAGGGCAAGTCATGCCTGACTAATCTAATTGCCTTCTATGACGAGATAACTGGCTCTGTGGATGAGGGGAAAGCAGTGGATGTGTTATTCCTTGACTTTAGCAAAGCTTTTGACACGGTCTCCCACAGTATTCTTGCCGGCAAGTTAAAGAAGTATGGGCTGGATGAATGGACTATACGGTGGATAGAAAGCTGGCTAGATAGTCGGGCTCAACGGGTAGTGATCAATGACTCCATGTCTAGTTGGCAGTCGGCATCAAGCGGAGTGCCCCAAGGGTCAGTCCTGGGGCCGGTTTTGTTCAATATCTTAAATAATGATCTGGAGGATGGCGTGGATTGCACCCTGAGCGAGTTTGCAGATGACACTAAACTGGGAGGAGAGGTAGATACGCTGGAGGGTAGGGATAGGATACAGAGGGCCCTAGACAAATTAGAGGATTGGGCCAAAAGAAATCTGATGAGGTTCAACAAGGACAAGTGCAGAGTCCTGCACTTAGGACGGAAGAATCCCATGCACCGCTACAGACTAGGGACCGAATGGCTCGGCAGCAGTTCTGCAGAAAAGGACCTAGGGTTGACAGTGGATGAGAAGCTGGATAGGAGTCAACAGTGTGCCATTGTTGCCAAGAAGGCCAATGGCATTTTGGGCTGTATAAGTAGGGGCATTGCCAGCAGATCGAGGGACGTGATCGTTCCCCTCTATTCGACATTGGTGAGGCCTTATCTGGAGTAATGTGTCCAGTTTTGGGCCCCACACTACAAGAAGGATGTGAAAAAATTGGAGAGAGTCCAGCGAAGGGCAACAAAAATGATTAGGGGGCTGGGGCACATGACTTATGAGGAGAGGCTGAGGGAACAGGGATTGTTTAGTCTGCGGAAGAGAAGAATGAGGGGGGATTTGATAGCTGCTTTCAACTACCTGAAAGGGGGTTCCAAAGAGGACGGATCTAGACTGTTCTTAGTGGTAGCAGATGACAGAACAAGGAGTAATGGTCTCAAGTTGCAGTGGGGGAGGTTTAGGTTGGATATTAGGAAAAACATTTTCACTAGGAGGGTGGTGAAACACTGAAATGTGTTACCTAGGGAGGTGGTCGAATCTCCTTCCTTTGAAGTTTTTATGGTCAGGTTTGACAAATCCCTGGCTGGGATGATTTAGTTGGGGATCGGTCCTTCTTTGAGCAGGGGGTTGGACTAGATGACCTCCTGAGATCCCTTCCAACCCTGATATTCTATGATTCAGCTGTGCAGAAAACTTGGCTGTTTCAGGTTTCAGAGTAGCAGCCGTGTTAGTCTGTATTCGCAAAAAGAAAAGGAGGACTTGTGGCACCTTAGAGACTAACCAATTTATTTGAGCATAGGCTTTCGTGAGCTACAGTTCACTTCATCGGATCAGTTTGTGATTGTCTTCTTTTCAGTTTCAGTTTATGTGGTTTCCCCTCCCATCCCACCACAAAATGTGCTTTGAATTTTGGGCTCAAACAAATGTCAGCCAAGCTTTTGTCTTGTTTTGAGTTGACTTCAAGTGAAGCCAGAAGGCTTTGCAGAGTTTCCATCTGTGATCATAAGTTGCCTGGAACAGCCCTGATTCCTGAAGTTCAGCAAACTTAGCCTGAGCTAAGTGTAAGAAACAAAACAAAGTCTCTTTCAGTATCAAGTTTTGTCCCAGCCCTAGCCAAAATGCTGGTTTGGAGATAGGCAGAGTTGTTCTAGCCATGTCAGTGCCAGGATAGTAGAGAGACAAGTTGGGTCAGGTAATATCTGTTATTGGACCAACTTCTTTATTGGTGAGGGAGACAAACTTTCAAGCTACTCAGAGCTCTTCTTCAGGCCTGGGAAAGCTACTCAGAATGTCACAGCTAAACACAAGATTGAAGAGAGAGTTTAGCACAAGTAGTTAGTGATGGCAGTTTTCTACTCTGGAAACATCAGGATTCATGTTTTAGGTACAGCACACGCTGTATGATCAGTTGGGTCCAAACTTTTTAAAGGATGCGAAGACTTACAATTCTGAAAAAGAACTTTACTCAAACTAAAATGTAATTGCTGGTGTGCTGACCCCACTTCTTACTACGCTGATCAGTACTGCCTCATTGTTTCCTTGCAATCCCTTGTTCATCTGTGTCCCTCTGATTTCTCTTGTCTTGTTCTTAGAGGGGAAGCTCTTTGGGGCAAGGACCATCTATTGTTTGGTGTTTGTACAGTGCCTAGCACAACGGGGTCCTGGGCCATGACTGGGACTCCTAGGTGCTATGGTAACAATACTAACACTAATAACGACATTGCTTCCTAGAACTAACACCTGGTTACTGGCCAAGGTTTCCCCCTACCAGGACAAGGTTGAAAAAATTGGCCTTTTTACGCAGTGAATAGTTTTTGACATGTACATTATGTTCTTTTCAGCTCTGTTTAATGTCTAGGGCAGACAAATGCCTTGGTGCTTCCCTACAAAAATCTGATCGAGACTAAGACAATAATTTCTATGTATTGTTCAGCAGCAGAGCAGAGTTATAGTCCTGGAGCCTTTACATTTCGCCTGCCCTACAGAGTGAACGCTAGAGCTGGACGGAGAAAGATATCTCTTTTCAGGGAGGAGTTTGATGTTTTGAAATTTGGTTTTGTTCCAATTTGGGAGAAAACCAAAAATTTCAAAATTCTCTGCCAAAGGAATGAAGTTGCAGCTCTGCGGCCATCTGTCTGATGGGCTGTCCCAGTGCCACAGACCCTGGAAACTCTGAGGTCCCCAATTCCAAGGCTGCCCCAAAGCCATGGCCCTTGGAAGCCTGGTTCCTGTCTCCAAAGCATTTTGGCAGAGGCTGCCAAGGAGCTGGGCAGGCAAGCTGGCAGGAAGCCAAGCAGGTTCTGGACCCTGCCTAGGTTCTGTTGGAACTTTGTCAAAATCGAACCGTTTCTGCGAATTTTTTCAAAACCATATTTGACTGGAATTTCTCCCACCATCTCTCATGAATCCCATTGAGTTCCTGAACAAAAGGCACTCCTTGCTGGGAGTACAGGTGGGATTTGGAAACTCCAGGATTGTGGAAATGGGAAGTGAAGCTGGCAGGAGTCCCACTTGTTAAGCAGGGACAGGAGAACTAATATTCAACTCCTCCACCGTAGATTGCAGATAGCTAGGGAGAATATCACGACATGAAATTCAGGGACTGCACCTTCCAGTACTATAATAGCCTTTCACTGTAGCAAGGAGAGATCCGTGGGAGCTGGACTTTTTAAGTCAGAGGTGCACAGCACATGCTGCTTCTAATGGGTGGATTTGTGCTTTCATTTTCTGCCCATTATATGCAATGTCTATTACCTCCAGTGACTACGGACAGAGTGACAACAGTGTGAGCACAGGTTCAGAGAGGAGGAATCTATTATAAAATTTAGATATGATCCCAAAATCCTGACTAACAATTGACTTTTGGCTAGTTAGAGCCGCTGAGATTGGTTCTTTATTTTTTTAAGATTTTTACTGCTGACACCATGACACACAATTTCCACCTGCATGTGAAGGCTCTGGACAATAAGCAGGCAGATGATTTTGACTGTGAGTGTTAACTGCTATAAATAGATAAATGCTGGTATCCTTCAGGGTATTTAACCAGAAAAAAAAAATATTTTCGCAGTCCTAGACAATAGCCCTGTAGAAAAAGATTGGTACCTGACCTACTTGTGCTAAATCACATCCCTGCAAAACACACAGTAGCTCTAACTTCCCATTCCCGGTGCACGGGCAAGCCCAGAAAATTGCTGTTGTAACTGGAGGGTCTTTCTATAAGGAACCAATGAAAACTCTTAAACGCAGAATCTTTGATTTTAGAAATAAGATTCTCTGTAACATTTTCAAAAGTGCTTAAGTGACTTAAGAGCCCAAGCCACATTAACTTTCAGTGACACTTGGACTTAACAGTGCCTATGTCATTTTTGAAAATTAGACTTAGGGCCAAATTTTAAAGATATTTAGGAGACTGCGTTGATTTTGGTGGGAGTTAGGAATCTCAAAACCTTTAAAAATCTGGCCCTAATCATACAGGATCCAGAGCAGATGGCAGAATCCCTCCCCAAATGTTTTCCTGTGTTAGCGAAAGTTAATGAATCTAAAACTGGGAATGCAGTTACAGCTGTGGGTCAGTGGATCAAATGTGTCTTTCAAGAAGGTTATGTTTCACAGCGTCAAATTCAGGGCTCCAGTTTTGACCTAACTCTCATTTAAACTCACATATTTTGAAATGTATCTGAAAGGTTAGAAATGTAGCTATTCATAGACATTATTCTAGCATTTGTACTGAAATTATGGTGTTTTAATTGGTAAGCCAGCATCTCTGTCCTAACTAAAGACAGCGTGATACTTGTTTTTGCTTTGTTGACAGGCCTGCAAATTCATTGCATAACTAGATGATCAATCAGATAATATTACTCTGAAATATGAAAAGAGGTTAGTGTTGTAATGCTTTTTTCAATGTAAACATAAAGAAGCAAACTCTCCTCCCAAGGTGGACATGCCTGGCTCCCACTGACATCAGTGAATCTGGTCTCTGAATGGGCAGTTCTCAGCCTCTTGCTGGTGGTGGTAATGTGGCTGAAAAATACCATAATTTGTGATACAAGCAGGTGAAGCGTAATGGATTGTAAACTAGTTTCCAATAACCATTAAACTAGCAGAATGAGAGCAGCCATCTCTTCTAAACATCAGTCATGTTGCTTTAATGCAAAGTCAAATGTTAAAGTGCTTCTCCTGATTGTTAAGCATCACGGAAGCCGGCTGGGAACTGGTTTGCAGCATCTGATCTGATTTTGGGCTTCTGTGCTGTACTTGTGGGCATGTCACATTTCAATAATAGAGCTGCCTCCGGCAAGAAGCTCAGAAATTCCTATTTGAATCAGAAACCTTCATTTCAAATATAATAAATGATGTAGAATGGGACGTGATGGTATCCACGTGAACCTACAGACTGCTCCCCTGACCCAAACAGGCTCAAGCGTGTAACTCGGGTACCATTAAGCTGCTTGATCGACTTGCCCATACCTGTAGCCAAGCCGACAGCATAGGCAAGATCTGAGCCAAACGGGGACTGAGAATGAAGTTTGGCGGATATACAGAGCGTGCGCATTTCCTCAGGGACCTCGGAGCACTTTCCTCACACACATACTGAGGAATGACCTAGGACATAACAGAGAGGAGCCAGTCTGCCCCTTGCAGTCCTATCATGTTGTTGATTGTGTGGGTGCCTCAACACCCAGAGTCCTTGGCTTTTGTATAATTCAGTCCTAGGGGGCGGGGTTCTCAAAGCTCTCAGCACTGGCCAGACTCTGTTTGCGGGGCAGGGAACAGAGTGAAGCTAATGCTGAGCGCTTCTGAAAATCCCACTCACCGGGCAGAGGTTGCTTGTGGGTGTGGTTTCTGCTATACCTGAGGGGCGTACAATAGGACACGGGCACTGACTTCTGGTTTTGCCGGTGGATGCTTTCTGCCTTCCAGTTTCACTGTGCGCCATGTACATGTTCCTGCCACCTACTGGTGGCTCGTGAGTGCTGAGCACCCCCTATGGTTGTCGATGGGTGCTTGAGCCCCTGCGCACCCATGGAGTCGGCGCCTACACTGTAATTGGCCAAATTCAGAACTGGAGAGGTAAATTCAGCCCCCCCCCATCTCCATTCAGTTATGGGAATCCAGTTTGGAATCCAGTGGTGTCTAATGTGCAGAATAATCAGGTGAGAAATCCCCTCGTGAGTGGCTGTGGTTGGTATTAATTACTAACCGGCAGGAGTGTTGCAGACACTGGTAGGAAAGCTTCTCGGTGGCCCAGCAGACAGTGATGATGGGTGGGCAGCTAAAACCCAAAGGACCAGGGCAGAAAGAGAGTGGTAACCCTTATAGTTGCCTGACTGAGGAAACCTATAAATCATCCTACAGGCCAGGACACCGTAGCTCCTCACATGGGAGGGGAAAATATTTGTACAGGCTTTCATGAAGAACAGGGTTAACTTACAGCCAAGGGGCTGGGCTTTACCCTTGTTTTCTGAGTCTTTTTCCCCAGTGGGTAACTTACCCCAACAAAAAGAAAAGGAGTACTTGTGGCACCTTAGAGACTAACCAATTTATTAGAGCATAAGCTTTCGTGAGCTACAGCTCACTTCATCAGATGCATATCGTGGAAACTGCAGCAGACTTTATATATACACAGAGAATATGAAACAATACCTCCTCCCACCCCACTGTCCTGCTGGTAATAGCTTATCTAAAGTGATCATCAGGTGGGCCATTTCCAGCACAAATCCAGGTTTTCTCACCCTCCACCCCCCCACACAAATTCACTCTCCTGCTGGTGATAGCCCATCCAAAGTGACAACTCTTTACACAATGTGCATGACAATCAAGTTGGGCTATTTCCTGCACAAATCCAGGTTCTCACATCCCCCCCACCCCCATACACACACAAACGCACTCTCCTGCTGGTAATAGCTCATCCAAACTGACCACTCTCCAAGTTTAAATCCAAGTTAAACCAGAACATCGGGGGGGGGGGGGTAGGAAAAAACAAGAGGAAACAGGCTACCTTGCATAATGACTTAGCCACTCCCAGTCTCTATTTAAGCCTAAATTAATAGTATCCTATTTGCAAATGAATTCCAATTCAGCAGTTTCTCGCTGGAGTCTGGATTTGAAGTTTTTTTGGGAGACAGTTTTTTTCTTGGGAGACAGGCCAGTCCTTGCCTACAGACAGCCCCGCAACCTG
Source organism: Lepidochelys kempii (assembly GCF_965140285.1). NCBI lineage: Eukaryota > Metazoa > Chordata > Testudines > Cheloniidae > Lepidochelys > Lepidochelys kempii. The sequence goes on along the minus strand of NC_136388.1, from coordinate 101,420,558 downwards.
AAGCAAATACTCACCAACAACTGATGATTACAAACTGATTGTTTAATCATTTGTTTCTTGAACTTTCCAGATATTGAATTTAGGCTGACTGGTCTATAATTCCTCGGGTCCTCTTTCTTCCCTGTTTTAAAGATATGGACTATGTTTGCCCTTCTCCAGTCCTCTGGTATCTCACCTGTTGTCCATGAGTTCTCAAAGATAATTGCTAACAGTTTTGAGATTGCTTCAGCTAGTTCCTAAAGTACCCTAGGATGAATTTCATCAGGTTTGTTTTCAATATGTTTTCAGTATGAGGGGTGGGGGTGGAGTAATGCAAAGCAAATTTTTCAGATTATTTTTGAATGATACCAAGAAGATTTTCATGCTGTAAAATACTGGCATATTGGTCCCACTGATTTTTCCTTTGATTTGTATCTTTCAAACTGGTGGCACAGAATAGAAGTCTTAACCCTCATCTTTTCCTCTCATGGGGCATGCACAAGTAAAACAGAGGGAGGAAAGGAATTTGGATACCAAGATGCTTGGAGATTAGGAAACTGTTCTTTCTCTGACATTTCTTTAACTTTATCTATCTTTCATTAACTTTAATTGCAGTGCACCCCAAGAGACAACTAGATTCCTTGCTCACCCACTACAGATCTTTACAGAATTGTTTCTATCTGTTTGTGGAGATTTTTTAAGACACTTAAAAGTAATAACTAGACTCCTAGAGAGGAGTATATATGAGTAGGACCCTATTCTCCTATCCCCTCCCACCCCGCCCTGCACACATTTATATTTCACTGAGCCTTCAACCACTGAAGCTTGATCCCACCTTCATGTGCTGTGACACAAGCCTACATAGCTGAGACAAAATGTTGCCATTACATAACTAATGTGATTTGTACCATCTTCAAGCTGTATGGGGGTGGATGCACACAGGGGGGGGCTATGGATTATGTAAAAAAAGGCATCGCTGTGTGTGCCAAAATGAGTAAGTTACTCATATTGCCTATTAAACAACTAAACCTAGTCCCCCTTCCCTACCCACTCTCCTCCCCCAATTTCTAATAACTATAATCCAATAAAGTAAATGACATGAGCTGAAAGGAAGTAGGAACTGGCTTAATTTCTGTCACTTGTCAAACATATGATCACTTATCCCATTGAAAATTACATTGTAAATCAGCCATTTATTATTTTTGATTCCATATAATAATTTAATGGCGAGTGAAAAGTTTTGGGCACGAGCACTTTGTTTATGACTGTGTTTCATTAACTTGAATTGTATGTTCGGAAATTGATCAGTTGCTTTAAATAAGTGTTCTATAGCAAACTGAATGGAAATTGCAAATAGACCAGTTAACTGCGATCAATTAGTGTTGACAGTGGGAAGTTGATAATTTTGTATCTGCTGTAATTACAGAACTTTACTGCAAATACATCATGTTAGCTGGGATACACCAGAGGTAGCATAACTGATTAAAGTTGACATCTAGGTAATAGCTCATACCGAAAGGTAATTTTAATTCTGATGTCTTTGTCAGGGCTATCAGTTTGATGCTAGAACAGCAAATGAATTGGTCTTGTATCACAGAATACAGTTTAATTATACATATTAGGAAAACATAGCTAATTATAAGGGCCAGATTTTTAAAGGCATTTAGACATCTAATGATGCACATCTGTGCTAATGGGATTTTGCAATGGATGGTAAGCACCCTTGTTAGTGGGAGTTAGGTGTTGGGACACTTTTGAAAAACCCACTTGGCACCTAGCTGTATTAGCCTTGGCCCTTAGTTATCTGCGTCATGTCAGATGGAGTGCAGGTTCTAGTATATGAAATTTTCACAGTGGTCTCTAGTTTCCAAATTTGTATATAATTTTCACAGTGGTCTTCGGGCCAGCATTACGAAGGGATGCTGGTGCCTAAAGATGCAGATAGGTGCTTTGTGGGATTGACATAAACACCTAGGCCCAGATATTTTAAAGGTATTTAGGCTTTGGTCCACTAGCATTGCAAGGCCTACATGATTTAGACAGCTACATCCCATTTTCAAAAGTGACGTAGGCATTTAGAGCCTAAATCTCATTGAAAGTCAATGGGAGTTAGGAGCCTAATTTGCTTAGGCTCTTTTGTAAACCCCACTAAGTGCCTTTCTTCATCATTAGGTACATAAATGCCTTTGTAACTCTAGCCCTTTGTGACTAATCTACCAGAAAGAATTCCAGTAACCTGGTTATTGAAGGTCATTATTCAAAATTGTATCTGAGGCACTTTATCTCAGATTCAGTCTTCTTCCCAGAGTAGGCTGAAATCCTGCTTACTCTGTGGTGGGTAGTTTAGAGATACAAGGCTACATAGACATCCAGAGGATATTCTCAGAATGACATGGTAAGATTATGGATTATTCAAAATTATACCAGTGCATCTGCCATACATTTTAAGGCACTTTCTTCTTCTCTTGTTGTCAGTGCCTACTGCTCTAGATAATAAATCCATGTAATTAAATAAGTGTAATTGTGTATTATAAGTGTAATAAATCCATGTAATTAAATAATTTTGAAAACGTTTGTTCTGACTTATTGATTGGCACATATCCTGCTTTGCAAAATATATTCCTCTTAACTTCTGGACTCATTCAGAGAGATGTGTCACAAGTCTTCCTGAAATTCAGCAGTTGGACTGGCCAGTCTTTGCTTCAATTAACTAGAGAGAGCAAGTGTCATTACCCCTTGGTTTCCACGTTTGGCCGTTGTCCTGTGTAGGGCCTGCAGTTTTCTCATCCCCTCATTTGTATTTGAGCTCTAAATTATACAATGGACAACATTCACATTTGCGAAAGTGACGAACCCTAGAAAAGATATGGCAGAGGGAGACTGTTTTCTTTTGGTCCTTTATGTAGGATCCTTTGTTCCCACTCCATACAGAAGATTGCAGCAGTAGGAGTAATACAGATCTGGGCAGCTGGGTGCATCTTTCTTTCCTACCCAGTGTTGGAAATCTTTTAGCTCATATTCAAATGGCTCCTTTAAACTCTCTTGCAGTCAGGCCATCTGCTTGTCAGCAGCGTGCTACTGACTCATTCCGATGTCTGGATATGGACGTCATCCTGAGCTACCTTTGCTTTCCAGGGTGTGAATGTTCCAATCTTTCTGATTTGAAATTTAAAATAAAACTGTGATGCTGATGCCATTTCTTATTGATGAGAAGTAAATGAACAGCAAAGATGACACACATTGGCTTTCCGACTCATTCTCCATTGTGTTACACATATTGACCTTACATGCCTGTCAGCTGAAAGGTATCTAAAAATGTCTGTTTCATAGCTTCACTCCTGAGAGTCTGCATTATTCATCAGATATTTTACTAGATCAACATATTCTTATCATTACATTGAATTTAATTCCATTTCAGGATAAAATGCAAGTTCACACTTCGTGTTTGCAGGAAAATAGATACTTGTGTTAACAGTTGCTGAGGCATTTTTGTGAATCCAGTGAGTCGGGGAGAGGTATAAATAGTCATCTCTAAGAGCCCCTAGACTGTGTTATGTGCAGTAGCTGAGCTGATTTCAAAGCTCTGGAGAAGAGGATGTGAGCCCTGGAATGAACAGCATGAGAATGACACATGCTTTCCGGCTGCGTTTTCAGAATGATGTGCATTTTAGTCCAGTGAGCTGTAGGGTCAAGCCAGCAGTACTCATTCCCATTCTCATCACCCGGAATGTAATGACTGCCATATATCGACAGCCAATAGCTACTTCCAAGGAGTGACCGTGCTGTCATGGAACCAGCCACCCATTTCATTTTGCCCAGTGCATTTCCTAGACACTTGGTCTGACTGTATCATTATTTTCTGTTGGCATAATGGAAAGTGAAAGGTGAATTTTTCTCTCTCTGTTGCCTTTGTTGCCCTTGACTTCTGCATTTCAGGAAGGAATTTTCCTGAAACAGAAAGTACCACAGTAACATAAAGAGCCACATGTGATCCTGCTGCTGCTATCATTAACCGTGTGGGTGCCAGACGTATCCAGCGCCTATTACATTCTAAGGGCTAAAGTCTACAGTCAGGGAGAGCCACAAAATAATCCCAACAGCAGGAGCTTTGCTACATTAAAGTGACCAGAGCGTCAGAGGGACTGAGTGCGTATGTTCTCATTGGTTTCAACTGGAACTGCAGAGGTTCATCTTTGAAAAGCAGGGTAATGAACACTCTATTCTACTCTACATGCAACATGGATCTAGCTGTGAAAAAGGTTTCCCGAGACACAGGGTAAGTGTTCATGCCAAAGCTAATCCTGTGTCCTGGGAAAGGTGCACTTTTGGTCAAAGGACCTTTGTTCCACCAGCCAAACATAGAAGAGGCTAGTAGTAAGAATGCTATACCTTTACTCATCACAACATTTTGACAGATTTTCACACCTACTTCTGCCCCTTTAAAAACTGGAACCCTAATGGAATTACATGCCTAATTTACACTAAATTATATTTCTTCATACCCTTTTATATTTATTTGGAAATTATTGACTATTGATTTATGCTATAGAATAGACCTCTTAATTTTAGTAAAGTTTTCGAAGGTCTGAAAATATATTTTAGCAAAACATACAACACACACACAGAGACTACCAACACACACGTCTTCCCTCCTCTTTCCCCAAACAAATAAATATCTATTCAAACCAACTTGTATGCTGTCTTATAGATAAATCACCTTAAACTCACATTCAGACTGGTTTTCTATTATTTTGTAAATAAGTCACACACATGGCTCTCAATTGTGGCTGCTAACTAACAAATTGAAATAGAACTGGAGAGACCCTATTTAAACTGTCCCAAACTCCGAAGAAAAGTTCTATGAGCAGAAAGATGTTTTTCTGAAATCTTGAGAGCAGGTTCGGCAGTTGTGGCTCTAGGCAACCCAGGTGTCTACTTTGAATAAAATACAGAGAAACAGTGTTAATTACTTTCTATAGGACATGTAGCAAAGCTCCGCACACACCTGAAGGACACAGCACCATCCACCGCCTCTGCCCTCCTTCTAAAAATAATTAAGCATACATTTAATCCAAATTGTATGGTATTCTATAGACAACCCACATTCAGCATATATTCAGACTGGTTTTAGATCATTTTCTGAATAAGTCACACGTGCATTAGGGTCTCTACAAATAAAGCCAATTGCTAAATTTAGATGGGTTACGTGAAGTGTAGATGTTGCATAGACTTTATTTAGAAATATACTAATTTCATACAAACACTTTCTTCTGAAACTGAGTGAAATGCTTGATGTGTGTGTGTGTATGTATTCACACTAATCCTTAACACTATTCTTATTAACGCTATTCCTTTGTCATTATGGCTTTGAATAATTGTTCAATAGACTTTCTTTAGAATTGTACTACCTGTGGGCGTGAATACATACATATAGAAACACTTCTGTATTCTTCTGTCATTCAGCCTTTTGGCATATATTTAAGTTATTTAGAATTGTACTAGCAGTTTTATAAAAATTATTTAATGACTTTATTTAGAAATGTACTAACTGCATAAAAAGAATATTTTCCTCTAAAAATGAGGAAAAGGCTTGATATCTCTATTTAGATTGTATGCACTTACCCTTTATTCCTCTGTTATTAAACCGTTGGACAATTATTTAATTACTTTATTTAGAAATGTACTAACTGCATGAGAATATTTTCTTCTAAAAAGAGGAAGATGCATGATATACATATTAACACTTTATTTCTCTGTCATTAAGACTTTTTACAATTGTTTAATTAACTTTATTCAGAAATGTTCTAACTTCAAAAAAGCACACTTTTTTCTGAAAATGGGGAAAATTCATGATATAGATATGTGTGTGTGAACAACTTCTGTTGTTTCTCTGTCCTTAAAGCTTTGTGCAATTGTTAAATAGACTTTATTTATAATTATACTAATTATATAAACAGCAGATATTCCTCTGAAACTGAGGAAAAGGTATTAAATCTATATTTATGAACTGATTTGTAATGATTCCAGTATTAAATATAATTTTTAAAAAATTCACTTTTTCTCAAAATTGCCAAAGGCACCAAAAATGTCTATGTCCAAACGGGATACTCAGGACCTCTGGAAATGGTAGAAGGAGGGGGGGGATATACGGTGGCAAAAGCGTGTGGAAACCTGTCAAAATATTTGGTGAGTAAAGGTACAGAGTTATTACTACTCAGAATGAGCCTAAAACACCGAAGGCCAGTTCCCAAGCATGTGGCAATCAATGGAAATCTCATGCTGGCCTCAATGGGCTTTGAATCAACCCCACGGAACTCAGATAGAGTTAGCCTACTATCTTCCCAATTGGGTCACGGCAAAGCTTTCTAGAAATCTTTGGCACAAAGGCCAAAGATCAGCCGACCAGAGCCATCACTTAACCAAACGCCATGCAAAATCCACTGGATTTCAGGTTTCCAAACTTAGCTAAGGGTATTTAAATGTACCTGAGATGGTTTCCGGTGTTGTGTCTAAACCAGTGGTTTCAAATTCATTTCAGTTTGGGTTTGGCTGATTTCAGAGTAATCCTCACTGAAGTAAAATTACAGGAAATGTAATAAAAAGAAAAGGAGTACTTGTGGCACCTTAGAGACTAACCAATTTATTTGAGCATAAACTTTTGTGAGCTACAGCTGACTTCATCGGATGCATAAAGTGGAAAATGCAGTGAGGATGTTTTATACACACAGACCATGAAAAAATGGGTGTTTAACACTTCAGATGGTTTTCTCTCCCCCCACCCCACTCTCCTGCTGGTAATAGCTTATCTAAAGTGATCACTCTCCTTACAATGTGTATGATAATCAAGGTGGGCCATTTCCAGCACAAATCCAGGGTTTAACAAGAACGTCTGAGGAACAGTGGGGGGGGGGTAGGAAAAAACAAGGGGAAATAGGTTACCTTGCATAATGACTTAACCATTCCTAGTCTCTATTCAAGCCTAAGTTAATTGTATCCAATTTTCAAATGAATTCCAATTCGGCAGTCTCTCGCTGGAGTCTGGTTTTGAAGTTTTTCTGTTGTAATATCGCAACTTTTCATGTCTGTAATCGCATGACCAGAGAGATTGAAGTGTTCTCCGACTGGTTTATGAATGTTATAATTCTTGACATCTGATTTGTGTCCATTTATTCTTTTACGTAGAGACTGTCCAGTTTGACCAATGTACATGGCAGAGGGGCATTGCTGGCACATGATGGCATCTATCACATTGGTGGATGTGCAGGTGAACGAGCCTCTGATAGTGTGGCTGATGTTATTAGGCCCTGTGATGGTGTCCCCTGAATAGATATGTGGGCACAGTTGGCAACGGGCTTTGTTGCAAGGATAGGTGTCTGGATTAGTGGTTCTGTTGTGTGGTATGTAGTTGCTGGTGAGTATTTGCTTCAGGTTGGGGGTCTGTCTGTAGGCAAGGACTGGCCTGTCTCCCAGGATTTGTGGGAGTGTTGGGTCATCCTTCAGGATAGGTTGTAGATCCTTGATAATGTGTTGGAGGGGTTTTAGTTGGGGGTTGAAGGTGACGGCTAGTGGCGTTCTGTTATTTTCTTTGTTAGGCCTGTCCTGTAGTAGGTGACTTCTGGTAACTCTTCTGGCTCTGTCAATCTGTTTCTTCACTTCAGCAGGTGGGGACTGTAGTTGTAAGAACGCTTGATAGAGATCTTGTAGGTGTTTGTCTCTGTCTGAGGGGTTGGAGCAAATGCGGTTGTATCGTAGAGCTTGGCTGTAGACAATGGACCGTGTGGTGTGGTCAGGGTGAAAGCTGGAGGCATGTAGGTAGGAATAGTGGTCAGTAGGTTTCCGGTATAGAGTGGTGTTTATGTGACCATCGCTTATTAGCACCGTAGTATCCAGGAAGTGGATCTCTTGTGTGGAGTGGTCCAGGCTGAGGTTGATGGTGGGAGGGAAATGTAGTGTGAATTCCTGGACGTCAAAACTGCCAAATGACTATTTTGGAATTTCTTCTCATGGAGAGGTGTTATCTTATCTTTGGAACTATCAATATGGCAGTCTGAGCAACAGGGAGGTAGATTTCCTTTAAATAGCAGGAAATGTTTGGAAGCAACATATACATGTGTCTTAAACAGCTGACAGTGAAAATCCATTTATATATTTGAGTGTCATATTTGAAATAGGCAATTCGTGTTGTATTGGTTAGTAAAAGTTACATAACCGATCCAGCCAGGGAACAGAAGCCATAAAATTAACCAACTGGGTGCATTTAGAAGTGTGAATATTATGTGTTTGTCACAAACTGTTTCAAAGCCTCTCACACAAAGGGAATATTTTGCAAAGAAATTCAAGCATAATGTTGAATAAATGTGACACCACTGTGATCTGCTCCTGAACAGTTTGCAAGCAGGAAAAACCTCAATTCAATAAATAAATAAATTATTTGTTGCTAATTGTTTCTTCAACCCCCACTTCCCTAGATTGCCTCTTAGTTTCAGGTCTGAATTAATCCCAAAGAGAATTTCAGTCAGTCCTTTCAAATCACTCCAGGTTTTTCATCAAAATCATGCATTTTGTGTGAGTTGGAGGCGCTCTTTGCAGGCCGTGTACAGGTCAGTGTAGAGGAGGTCACGGGAAGGGGCTACCATAATAGAGCTACACTGAATTAACGTCAAAGGTCTAAAATTTTACTTCAGGGAGGATGTAGGAGGCAGAAGGACAGCAGATACTATAGGACGCTGTAAATTGGAGTAGTGACCTTCTAAAGACTGAACTTCAGGTGGCATGCATTCCAGCCTCCTGCATAGGAGAATTTTCCCACCAAACCCCCAATTGCTCTGGGTCTGGATGTCACCTTTAGGGAGTCACGGCAGCCGGATATTCTGGTGAGCTTCACCTTTTTGTGCTTTTTTTCATTTTACTGTGTGCTTTTTGCCTTTCTTTGTCTCATTTTGGCTTTAGGAAATAAAGTTGGGAACTGTCAATGCCCCCCCCACCCGCATGCAGTTTCTCATAGCCTGACCCACTCTTACTGTGCCTTTTCAGATAGCACTTGTTTGAAGCCATGGTTGAAAGAATACAACTCAGATTAGATCTTGCATATGGGAAGCCATTTCATGTCTCTAGAAATTTCATACAGGATTTGTCTTGGCGAGAGTACTGAAACCGACAGTCTGGCTCTCCCTTTGTGCCTGCTCACAAGGACTGGAGCAGAGATGAGAGAATCATTGACACACATTCCGTTCGCAATGGCCAGAGGTGTTCCTGAGTCCTGCAAGGTCTTGATATGCAACAACAATTTTGTGAACTTCAGATCACTCGGGACTCAGCCTGTATAAAAAAACCTGTCATTCAATATACCGATCTTCAGGTTTTATCAGTTTTCTGCCTTCCAGGAAACTCACATTCTGCACTTCACTTGTGCAGAAAGGAATAAATGTCGTAAAAGGCTGAAAAAATGTATTTCCTATTGAAGGTACACGTATTCCCAGAGCTTAGCCTAGTGCAATACGCTCTTTTTTGCATAAGTTGATTTAAATTTATCTTTGAAATTATCTTTGAAAACTCGTGGCGAACCAGGGAAGTCCCGGATGACTGGAAAAAGGCTAATGTAGTGCCAATCTTTAAAAAAGGGAAGAAGGAGGATCCTGGGAACTACAGGCCAGTCAGCCTCACCTCAGTCCCTGGAAAAATCATGGAACAGGTCCTCAAAGAATCAATCTTGAAGCACTTGCATGAGAGGAAAGTGATCAGGAACAGCCAGCATGGATTCACCAAGGGAAGGTCATGCCTGACTAATCTAATCGCCTTTTATGATGAGATTACTGGTTCTGTGGATGAAGGGAAAGCAGTGGATGTATTGTTTCTTGACTTTAGCAAAGCTTTTGACACGGTCTCCCACAGTATTCTTGTCAGCAAGTTAAGGAAGTATGGGCTGGATGAATGCACTATAAGGTGGGTAGAAAGCTGGCTAGATTGTCGGGCTCAACGGGTAGTGATCAATGGCTCCATGTCTAGTTGGCAGCCGGTATCAAGTGGAGTGCCCCAAGGGTCGGTCCTGGGGCCAGTTTTGTTCAATATCTTCATAAATGATCTGGAGGATGGTGTGGATTGCACTCTCAGCAAATTTGCGGATGATACTAAACTGGGAGGAGTGGTAGATACGCTGGAGGGGAGGGATAGGATACAGAAGGACCTAGACAAATTGGAGGATTGGGCCAAAAGAAATCTGATGAGGTTCAATAAGGATAAGTGCAGGGTCCTGCACTTAGGATGGAAGAATCCAATGCACCGCTACAGACTAGGGACCGAATGGCTAGGCAGCAGTTTTGCGGAAAAGGACCTAGGGGTGACAGTGGACGAGAAGCTGGATATGAGTCAGCAGTGTGCCCTTGTTGCCAAGAAGGCCGATGGCATTTTGGGATGTATAAGTAGGGGCATAGCGAACAGATCGAGGGATGTGATCGTTCCCCTCTATTCGACATTGGTGAGGCCTCATCTGGAGTACTGTGTCCAGTTTTGGGCCCCACACTACAAGAAGGATGTGGATAAATTGGAGAGAGTCCAGCGAAGGGCAACAAAAATGATTAGGGGTCTAGAACACTTGAGTTATGAGGAGAGGCTGAGGGAGCTGGGATTGTTTAGCCTGCAGAAGAGAAGAATGAGGGGGGATTTGATAGCTGCTTTCAACTACCTGAAAGGGGGTTCCAAAGAGGATGGCTCTAGACTGTTCTCAATGGTAGCAGATGACAGAACGACGAGTAATGGTCTCAAGTTGCAGTGGGGGAGGTTTAGATTGGATATTAGGAAAAACTTTTTCACTAAGAGGGTGGTGAACCACTGGAATGCGTTACCTAGGGAGGTGGTAGAATCTCCTTCCTTAGAGGTTTTTGAGGTCAGGCTTGACAAAGCCCTGGCTGGGATGATTTAACTGGGAATTGGTCCTGCTTTGAGCAGGGGGTTGGACTAGATGACCTTCTGGGGTCCCTTCCAACCCTGATATTCTATGATTCTATGAAATTTTACAGTAGTTGATGCTATTGCAGTTTTAATACTAGTCTATGCTAATGTAATACAAATACGGTGCTGTACAGTAACACTGAGAACTGCAATTTGAATTTAAAATGTACATCTAAACTATGATGAATACTGTCCTTTGAATCATAAGGGAAGTAGTTTTCTTGATTTCCTTTTCTCAGCCCCCCATAATTCACACATGGGGAAGGCATTTTGCATGCGTCCTTCTGAAATAGTAATCATTCAATTATGTTGATCTGAGGACTGCCCAAAGAAATTGTAATAAGACACCGGAGCTATTTCAGTGCCAGTCCAGCTCTGGTAAAAGTGGACACCTATGTTGACAATTCATTCTAAAATGGTATCACATTTGTCGATTTTCTTTACATTTATATGTATGGTGTATTGACTGAATCACTATTAAAACTACTTTTCTCAAGCTGTTATTACTATGTATTTTAAAAAGCCACAGAGTGCCCAGGGGCAGATGTAACTAAATGTTCGCCATTTGGACGTTAGGACTGTGTGTTTCAGGCAGTGAGAATGGAGGTATTGATCAAGCAAATATTTCAGACCATTGTTGACACGAGATTTTTCTCCAGTACTTAACCGGGACATAGAACAAAAGCTGGTTCAAAACCAGCATAGATGTTTCAGCTTCCCATGTTTCAAAGCCTGTATTCAGAAAGATAAGTGCAGACAATGAGCTAACCCCGAACGATGGTTCTACTGCACTCACCAGGCTGCAGAGACTGGTGGCTTGACTAACAATGTGGAAACATGGATTTCAGATCAAAGGCTGGAGTAGAGCGTTAGGAGGTGGAACTGCTGATAAGATAAATAGAAGCACTTTTTAATTTTAAAACTTGGTAGCAGTTGCACTGCATTTGGTGGACTGGACTAAGTTCCAGATTTTGTTTAAATCAGCTCGAGGAATGATTGCAAGGCAAGTGAAGATATTTAAATCTTCAAATGAGAAAATATCAAACTCGGGGGCATATGAGTATATGCTCAAGGACAGACAATTAATTTCTTGAACAAGCATCTTGCACTTCAACACAAGGTCAGGTTGAAGTAGTGGAGGCATGAAAATGCTTCCTATGGTACTCACCATGGCATGAAGATTAGGTTTCCCTGAGGATGAACTCACTGCGATGCAGAATAGTGTGCCAACATCTAGCCTGTGGTTAATTCTTTGTCTCGCTGAATACTTCACGTACATTAACACCACATCAAGGTAAAAACCTATCTATCCCAACCTGGTAGGCTGTTGTGTGTTTAATATTGAAGGGGTGTTTAAGTGGGTGCTGATCAGCTTGGTACGGTAGCAACCACAGGGACCATTAACCTTTGGAACAAACTACCAAGGGAAATTTTGCATACTTTGTCTTTTGGTGTCTGCACAGTAAGAACCGATGACTTTCTGGGGGATGCTTTAGTGAAACACAAGTCACTGGGCTCAATACAGGGGTAACTGGATGAAATTCTATAGCAAGCATTACATGGGAGATCAGACTAGATGACCTAATGGTCCCCACTAACCTTAAAATCTGTGAATATCCTTATTTAGCAATCTGCCTTGCAAAGCCAGAATGGAGACATGTTTGGGAATGAAATCAAAATAAGAGTTTTCTTTACAGATATAGTCTCTCCTGTGGCAGTTATGATGGATGGGGTGCCCAGGATCTGAGAGTGAGTTTCCAGAACTGGTGACAGACTTTCTCTATAGAGAGCTCTGTCCTTTGAAAGTCACTTCCCGTGCCAGGCTGCCAGAGTGCATGCATGGTAACCTTCAGGATGCAAAGAGAAAACATCTTGACATTAGTTATCTTTTTTATTCATTTTGCTGCTGTTTGAGTGTGAACAGTTTGGCTATGGCTTTATTCCAGACTGTAGTATTCACATTAGCACTTAACCTTATATTTTCTGGGTGGCTTTGTGTAGATTTTGAAAGTTATTGTATGGTGCTGAGTTTCAGATTGATTTTTTTTGACACTGGGCCATGAAAACCTTCAATTTTTGGAAGCTTTTCAGTTTTGTTTCTGATTTTTGTATGTTTCTGATAGGAAGGGCTGGTCCCAGTCCCCTAGAGCATATCAGCTAGTACATACCCAGGCCAGACACTTCATAGCACACACAGTAACACCTTGGATCTCAGCCAGGGTATGAGGACCTTTGAGGTGCCATTCCGGAAAGGCTGTGGAGAGGAGAATCCTGTCTGAGCAGAGTGAGAGTTCAGCATTTGGCTCAGTGGGCGGATTGCAAACAGATTCAGTAAAATCAATGAAAAGTAAGGACTTTGTTTTGATTTGAGGCATCCAGAGATCTCCTTTAATCTCGGTTGATGAACTACATGACTGTCGTTTCAGAGGATAAGGCGAGACAAGAATGAGAGTAGACAGCCATACGTTCTCAGATCCAGCCTTGAAAGCATGCTCCAGATGCACAAGGGATGCAGTGTCTGGGACTTCGTTTTTTTAGAAAAATAAGTGGCTGAATTTAATAGGCACATGGACAATGATGCTAGGAATGAGCATGTAAGCATACAATCGGTTTTATTGATGGTAAGATATCATTGTGAATAAATTCGGTCACTGTAACAGAATTCTAAGTTGTGTCATTAGCATGGAAACAACACAGCGGTGTGATTTATTTTCTATAATGGCATTTGCTGGTCGCTATGTATTCCTTGTGATACTTGCTGAGAATTACTGAAAGTAATGAAAACATTGTAGCCAGTTTTCAGAGTGGTAGCCGTGTTCGTCTGTATCAGCAGAAAAAATGAGGAGTACTTGTGGCACCTTAGAGACTAACATAAATAAATTTAATTTAAATTTAAAAATAAATGCTCAAATAAATTTGTTGGTCTCTAAGGTGCCACAAGTCCTCCTCGTTCTTTCTATTGTAGCCGGTGTATTTGTTCAGAGATCTGTGAAATATATGGCTTTGGCTGGTGCTATTAGTTAATAACTATAGATGGATTTGGGTGTACAGAGCAGTTTACAGATATAAGACGGCAGCTGCCTGGCGCATGAAGCGTGCATTCCAAATCATACAAATTCAGTAGAGATGACAAAGGCCAGGTTCGATATGCGGATGTGTATTAGAGCAGTGTTTGATACCAGGGACCAGCTTGCTTCCTTCCTAAACTGTGTCAGGGAGATCTCAGGGGGACCGGCACCGGTCGTTGAGAAACACTGTATTAGAGCATCTTCGTTCTTCGTCCTTTCCAGCACAGGTAATTGTAAACTTAGTTTAGCAGAATATGCTATATGTGAACCAAACCCATCCTAAATCCTTCTCGGTAGTGCACACCTAATCCCTGTCAACATTTAAACTACTCATGCAGGTTATGCTTTTCGCATAGGTGTTTGTCTGCTCTAGAAAATTGCCCTTTAAATATACAGGCTCTTTTGATTTCCTGTTTCAAGTAACACAGGTATTGTGGTAGTAGTATTTGGACCAAAGGTTAATATGTACCACGTTAGCAATCACAGATAGCTATTTCCATTAACCTCCATGTTTCCGTGTGAACGTGACCCTCCTTTCCTATGCGTTCAGGGGAAAATGCATCTCCTTTAAAAGGAAGGAATCAGTCAAAGGGGAGGTGACTTCTTCCAGTAAAAGCACTTGCAGCAGGAGCTTCCAAACACTGGCAGGAAGGGTGGGCAGTTTCATAGACTTCCTTACTCTCCTGTAATTGTCTGTTCATTATAAAACTAAAGTAGTCTGCACCATTATTATTTTTAATTGTATGGAGACAGTGTTCAAAATATACAAAGAGCATTCCAAATACAGAAGTAGACCCTCCCCAGAGAGTGTATGATCTAAAGGTGAAATCAGTGTGTAATTTCAATAGGCTTCCACATTGTGTCTTTAGTCTTATGTGGGTGATCTCTGTAATTAAAGCATCTGTAAAATCATCTGCTTTCTAACTTTCAAATGTTCATCTATGTGGAAATCGACAGTTGGGGAATGCTTATTGGTAGCTTTGTACAACTGGTTTTTGAGGGAGATGGCTTGTCTAAAAGTAATTGACTTATTAACTTCAGCTACATCACCTGTAAATACAAAAAATGTACTCTTCTGATCCACCTAGCTGTTTTTAAATTTTGTGCTATATCTTCACCTATGTGAGGTTAATGTATGTGTGTGGTTTTAGCAGTACTGTGGGGTGTTAGGAAGCAAAGGCTGATGAAAGACACTAAGTCATAAAGGTCGGGAGGGACAGATTGAAACACTGGGTCTACAGTGATATATCAATAAATACCAGGGAAATTAGCTCCAGCCAGCGGCCAGGCTCCGGGATGCTCGCCGGGGGGCCTGAAAACCTTGTCTCCAGCTAGAGTGCTCAGGTCTTCCAGGCTTCCTTCTATCAGCAATCAAAAGGCCTGAGCTGGCTGGAAAGTAGGCAGGTTCCTGTTGGAAGCTTGTCCACGGTTCAGTGGAAGTTTGTTGAAATTGGACCTTTTTTGCAAACCATTTGGGTTTTGATGAATCAATGTTTTCTGATGACAAGTCATTGCGCTGGAAAATTCCCGCTCAGCTCCACGTGTGGCCTTGTTTTCTTGTGAAGAGGCTGTCGGAGCAGTATGTGAGGGAAGGGTCTCACTGGGCCTGCACTGAATGAACTCCATATGTGTTGCTGAGAACATTGGCAGGCCAGCTTTAATGATGGTATCATCGCAGTTTGGGGGAGTTTGAGATAGGGGAGGAAGGCTCATAACATCCAGCAGAGTGCTAAACACACACATCCATTCAGGCTGTTAGATGGGAGGATCTGGAGAATCCTGGCCCAACACATGCAGAAGGGAGCTCAAAGCTGGTAGAAAAGGTTGTGACCAAAGCCGGAAGTCCTTACTCTCAGGCTTCTATGGAAGGACAGCAGGACTTAGCCCAAGATATTTTTTTAAACTTCCTTTTTATTAAAATGGCCCAGTACTGCCGAAGCACATACAAATGATGGGCGAACCATCAGCCCTCGATTGAAATATCAGACACAAAGGGACAGATTTTCAGCTGGTGTCCATCAGAATACCTCTGTTGTCTCCGGTGGAGTTATGCTGATTTCCAACAGATGACAATTTGACCCCAAATCTTCAGATGAGGAGAAATATACCAGCTCTCGTCTAAACTCAGAGCAGCAAAATAGAGCATAGGGGACAGGGAGAAAACTGCAAGTCATTTGCATCATTTCAAAGTTATCATTATCTGCGACCAAGTTGACCCTTTGTTCTGCTTGTTCAGCTAGCAGTACACTGAGGGATCAATGGCCAAACAAAATAAACATATGGATCTAGCTGGAAGCCATCAATCCAGCATAGAGGGAAAACTCCCCTATCTGTCAAGGCTGGCAAATAACCCTCACCTCACCTTGGAATGGAAAGGGAAGGAGAACAGCATGGTACCAAACCGCAGCCATGAGCACAACACAAACACTTGGGCCTTGACTTATTCCCTGATACAGCAGAATCAAGGGCTTGAAGTCTGTCATTAAGATTTTTATTTTAAGATGGTGTAATTTAAGAAGGAACCCAACCCCAGAACACACACGCAGGGTAAAGGACCTGCCCTTAACATCAGGCTAACATGGGTGGAGTTAGGGTTTTAAGCAGTGCAAGAGTTTTCCAGAAAGGATGGGTGGTCTAAGTAGATGCCATTTCACTAACACTTCTGATTGCACTCAGCTGCTCCTTGTATCTTCCAAAGGTCTAAGGATGTGCCTTGGACAGTTCATTCCCTCTCAGCATTCAAACACAGAAGAAATAAGATAGGCAGCCTGAATTCACAAGCCACGAACTTTGATTTCGCTCTATGATGAAATCCTGGATGGCTACTAGCCATACTGTTGTTATTGGGATGACAGTAATGCTTAGAGGCCACACCTGAGATTAGCACTCCATTGTGTTAGGTGCTGAGCAAACACAATGAAGGGGAGACCCTGCCCCAAAGAGGGGAATTGATTTGCCCAAGGTCACTCAGCAGGTCAGTGGCTGATCTGAGAACAAAACTCAGGGCCTCTGATTTCCAGTTCAGTGTCCTAGCCATTGGAGCACGCTGCCTTCCAGCAGCACTGTGCTGGACCAGCGTACATTTCAGAGTTCCATAAAGACTAGTGCAAGAAATAGACAAAGGAAAATGACTGCTCTATGAATGTCATTCCATCACTTTTGCTGATACGGAGTTTGTCTCATTGCTGAGTACTGTTCACACTGAATAAGAAATGGTTCCTTTGTCAGCCTGACAATATATGAAAGGAGCTCCATGAATACATGAAGGTGTCTTGCAGTAAATTAGACTTCTCTAAGTTCATAACTACAAGAAAATTAAAATGGAAAAGTGATTGCAGTAAGATCCTTTGTGACATGCTGCATTACATTAAATAAAATCCGTGTTACTTGTTGAAGCAGTACAAAAGTGCTAAGCAATAATTGTTGCAGTCTTGAGACTCACGCAAAGCCAGCCCTTAAGGGACAGTTTCTGGACTTGTTTACATTGGTATAAAATGAGAAGGGCTTCAGTGGTGTTTCCCATGATTTACACTGGTCTAAGATCTTCCACATTTATTATGAGTCTCATTATATTTGGTATTTTTTTTAAAGCATCAGCTCCTGGAGTTATGGAGAATATCAGTTTTCATTTTGAAAAAAGGGAGGTGCAGAGAAAAATTTACAAACACTTCAGGGCTCAAAACCCAGAGGTCAAGGAAACAGAACCCAGAATGTATTGTTTTAAAATATCATGATTTCTAAGGCAAGATCATGATTTTGGGGACCTGACTCATGATATTGGAACACTTGGGGTTGGCATTCTGACTATGGCTATAACTAAAAGAGTGGTCTTGGCCATGAAGAAAATGGAATAGCATGTTGGTGTGACATACATACTGGCTAAGTACAGTGTTTCTTTCCAGCATTCAGCGTTCTATCCTGGGCCCGTTCTGAAACCATGATGATGACGATAGTCTTTGCTCCTGTAGTGGCTTTATCAGAAAGCCTCACAACACACCTGTGAGAGAACTAATAGAGAACTATTATAATCTTCAGATAGGGAAACTGAGGCACAGAGCTATTAAAGGGACACCAACTTAACATGTAAGAACATAACATACGGACATAAAAATGGCTATACTGGGTCAGACCAAATGTCCATCCAGCCCAGTATCCTGTCTTCCGACAGTGGCCAATGCCAGGTGCCCTAGAGGGAATGAACAGAACAGATAGTAATCAAGTGATCCATCACCCATTCCCAACTTCTGGCAAACAGAGGCTAGGGACACCATCGCTGCCCATCTTGGCTAATAGCCATTGATGGACCTATTCTCCATGAACTTATCTAGTTCTTTTTTGAACCTTGTTATAGACTTAGCCTTCACAACATCCTCTGGCAAGGAGTTCCACAGGCTGACTGTGCGTTCTGTGAAGAAATACTTCCTTTTGTTTGTTTTAAACGTGCTGCTTATTAATTTAATTTGGTGACCCCTAGTTTGTGTGTTATGAGAAGGAGTAAATAACACTTCCTTATTTACTTTCTCCACACCAGTCATGATTTTATAGACCTCTACCATATCCTCCCTTAGTCGTCTCTTTTCCAAGCTGAAAAGTCCCAGTCTTCTTAATCTCTCCTCATACGGCAGCCATTCCATACCCTTAATAATTTTTGTTGCCCCTTTCTGAACCTTTTCCAATTCCAATATCTCTTTTTTGAGATGGGGCGACCACATCTGCACACAGTATTCAAGCTGTGGGCGTACCATGGATTTATACAGAGGGAATATGATATTTTCTGTCCTATTATCTATCCCTGTCTTAATGATGCCCAACATTCTGTTCGCTTTTTTGACTGCTGCTGCACATTGAGTGGATGTTTTCAGAGAACTATCCACATTGACTCCAAGATCTCTTTCTTGAGTGGTAACAGCTAATTTAAACCCCATTATTTTATATGTATAGTTGGGATTATACTTTCCAATGTGCATTATTTTTCATTTATCAACACTGAATTTCACCTGCTATTTTGTTGCCCAGTCACATAGTTCTGAGAGATCCTTTTGTAGCTCTTCGCAGTCTGCCTGGGACTTAACTATCTTGAGTAGTTTTGTATCATCTGCAAATTTTTTCCAGATCATTTATTAATATGTTGAATAGGATTGGTTCCAGTACAGACCCCCGGGGGGCACCACTATTTACCTCTCTCCATTCTGAAAACTGACCATTTATTCCTACTCTTTGTTTCCTATCTTTTAACCAGTTACCAGTCCATGAGAGGACCTTCTCTCTTATCCCATGGCAGCTTACTTTGCTTAAGAACCTTTGGTGAGGGATCTTGTCAAAGGCTTTCTGAAAATCTAAGTACACTGGATCCCCCTTGTCCACATGCTTGTTGACCCCCTCAAAGAATTCTAGTAGATTAGTGAGGCAAAAACCATGTTGACTCTTCCCCAACAAATTATGTTCATCTACGTGTCTGACAATTTTGTTCTTTACTATAGTTTCAACCGTTTGTCTGGTACTGAAGTCAGGCTTACTGGCCTGTAATTGCCAGGATCACCTCTGGAGCCCTTTTTAAAAATTGGTATCACACCAGGGGGGAGGGATAGCTCAGTTGTTTGAGCTTTGGCCTACTAAACCCAGGGTTGTGAGTTCAATCCTTGAGGGAGCCATTTAGGGCAAAAATTGGGGATTGGTCCTGCTCTGAGCAGGGGGTTGGACTAGATGACCTCCTGAGATCCCTTCCAACCCTGATATTCTATGATTTCTATGATTAGCTATCCTCCAGTCATTTGGTACAGAAGCTGATTTAAATGATAGGTTACAGACTACAGTTAGTAGTTCTGCAATTTCACATTTGAATTCCTTCAGAACTCTTGGGTGACCATATGGTCCTGGTGACTTATTACTGTTTAGTTTATCAATTTGTTCCAAAACCTCCTCTAATGACACCTCGATCTGGGACAATTCCTCAGATTTGTCACCTAAAAAGAATGGCTCAGGTTTGGGAATCTCCCTCACATTCTCAGCCATGAAGACCGATGCAAAGATTTCATTCAGTTTCTCCGCAATGGCCTTATTGTCCTTGAGTGCTCCTTTAGCACCTCGATCGTCCAGTGTCTCCACTGGTTGTTTAGCAGGCTTCCTGCTTCTGATGTACTTAAAAAAATGTTTGCTATTACTTTCTAAGTCTTTGGCTAGCTGGTCTTCAAATTCTTTTTTGGGCTTCCTTTAATTGGGGATTGGTCCTGCTTTTGAGCAGGGGGTTGGACTAGATGACCTCCTGAGGTCCCTTCCAACCCTGATATTCTATGATTCTATGATTCCTAATTATATTTTTACACTTTATTTGGCAGTGTTTATGCGCCTTTCTATTTTCCTCACTAGGATTTAACTTCCATTTTTTAAAGGATGTCATTTTGTCTCTCACTGCTTCTCTTACTTTGTTGTTTAGCCAAGGTGGCTCTTTTTTGTTTCTCTTACTGTGTTTTTTTATTTGGGATATACACCTAGCCACCTGGAACAAAAAAAGAGTTTAAAGTAATATCAGGTCCGATGGCTGCCCTAGAATCCCCCTGCCAATCCTATTTGATTATTTTAAGAATATTTTCCCTCCCGTGTAGCTGTGGAAAAGACCCACATGAAGAGCAGGGAAATATGACTGACCAAAGCCCACATCTGGCAGACATTGAGCTGATGTCTAACTTACACACTGGGTAATCCTGTTGACATGCACTCCAGGACTGTGGCATAACCACTTGGGGAAAACAGTGAAGCAAACTATACACAAGTGCCATCGGGTGCACAAAGGTGGCTCCCTGAAAAACCTGTCAAAACATTCCATTGTTTTTAGTCTCTCTCAGTTGGAGCAATCTCGGGTGCTGCTTGTAGCAGAAATAGGTAATGTGTGCTTTGGTTTTAAACTGTGTGTATGTTGTTCAGGGTCACACAGGGAGTCTGTGGTAGAAATGAGTGGCGAACCCAGGTTTCCTGACTTTCATTGCGGTGCCTTCCCCACAGTCCATCCTTATCTCTTGCCACATTTCCTTCCCTGGCCCAGAGGAAAGGGGTAGGGAAAGAACTGCGCTCTAGCTGCAGTGTGGCAAGGCTGTGGGTCTCGTTGCCATAGCTGCCAGGGCCGTACTGTAGGACTTCTCAGTGCTGCTTTACTAGTACTTCGAAGAAGCCACGTAGAGGCCCTCAGGTGGAGAGATGTCCAGAGAGCCGGCGAGATTAGAAATTGCTCCAGCAGGTATTTATTTACGGCCACCAGAGTTTCCTCTGTGGGCAGCGTGGGGACGATGAGTGACTGTGAGATGGGAAACGGAGTTTTCATTTTGTGGGCATGAAAGAGAAACGAGAAAAGCTTTCCAATGAGCTGTAGAAATCTCGGCCCGGGGAGGAGTGTCTGGGAACACAGGAGCAGACTTACCTGGTGTGTGACTGGGAGATGAGAGCCAGACAGACTGTTCTGGAGTGCGAATGAGCTGGCCCGCCTCACGCGGCATTCGTCCTCAGGTCTGCTGGAGCTGACACTGTTATGCTGGGTGTGAAGGAGGAGGGACAGGCGCGAGATCCCATCCAGGGGGCCACCACAGCTACAGACACCAGGGGGGAGGACAGAAGTGGGGCTGATGGGGGAGGGGTCTGTTCCCAACCCCCAATTCAGGCTTTTCTCACGGTGGAAGTTTAATCCTTCACATTTAAAGCGGCAAGCCTGAGATGGGGTTCAGTGACCAAAAACAGACCATAGGCAGAGAAGTCCGAGCCCAGACATTGAGTAAAACATTTTATAATCAGAAAAGAGGCACCAGTGAATCAGCGATGAAACAAGCCTTTGGGACTTTCCCATTACTGTAAAGTAATTGAAGAATCTTGTGGGGAGCCCCAGACCCTCCTCCTGCCCTGGGTGGCGCACTCCAGGGGACGGGGACATGGGCCACGGACTGCTCTTGGGCCCCCCGGCCCTCTCCTGGTCAGGGGAAGGGCCTCGGGGGGAAGAGGAAGAACCAGGGATGGCTCCTTAGGAGTGAAGTAGGGGGGCAGGGGTAGGGCCACGGAGGGGAGGTGGTGCTCCTGCGCGTGTCCTGCTTTTCCCTTTTGAAAAGTTGGTCACCCTACAGTGAGCTCAAGTGAATTGGAAAATCTTCCTTTCGAAATCTCCACTGAAACTCGAGGGGACAAGAGAACCCACTAACCCATGTGTTCCGCTTTGACATGGCATGGAAAATAGCCACACAAGAGACAAGTACGTTGGCAGCCCCACCATCTCTGCGTGGGGCAAAATTCCCCCATGTGGGCTCGTAGGGACAGCAAAGGTGTGTCTTTACCCTGGGGTCATCTGAGTATTCCCTGCCATTGCCAGAGCCCTGGGCATCGGTGCATCACGGTCTCTCCTGTTCTCTGCCTCTGAGACAACCGTTTTGTCTTCCTGATTCTTGGGCTTGCTCTGGAGGTGCGGCTGGTGCTCAGTGGCCTGTGATGTCCTGGAAATCAGACTAGCTCTCATGGTTCCTTCTGGCCTGAAACTCTGTGACTGTATCTAAACAAATTATGTTGTGGTTCGCAGAAAAAAACACCTTGCCTTAAATGACCATTAACAAAAGGCAATAGTATGTTTCTTAATTGCTGTTGTTGAAGCCTGTAAATTAGTCTGCCTTTATATGGGATGGAATTTGTCCCAAAGAGTGCACTTCTAAGATTTTCTGTAGCTGCTTCCTTGCACACGAACAGGGCACTGGTATGACCTTCTGCTGTATGCAGAGAGTAACGGCGTTGCAAACCTGGCCATAATAAACAAAAGATCTGTGCTAATGTACTGCGGCATTACCAGGGGTGGAGGCCATGATATTCAGATGGGACTAGTGATTTCGAGTGCCCAATTTGAGACATCTTAAAGGGGCCTGGTTTCTGGAAGCGCTAAGTCGTAAACCTCTGAAAATCAGGCTCCTATAAGGGCGTTTCCAATTGAGAGCCCAGACTCACTAGTCGCTTTTGAAAACCTCAGCCAGTATTTTCATTTAAAGAGGGCACTACAGAAGTTTTTTTTCGCTAGTGGGTCATTGTATCTTTATTTGGGCATGTCACAGGGTACGCCTGCCCTGTAGCGCCCCCTGCTGGCCAGTGAGGTTCACTTGAGACCCAGCCAAGTTTCCTCTTCACAAGTCCATGCAATCCAGCTGTTCAAAAAAATTCCTCCTTCTGGGGTCCAGTTTATTAAGTCCTCCACAAAGTCTTTCAAAAGAAAAGTCAGACTTACCAAGTCTTCACACCAGTTTCAGCTGGGCCCAGCCCATTCCCTGGTGCTCTGTCTTCTCTTTAAGAGTTCATTTCTTTCATCCCAGTCCCAAATGGGGCCCAGCCCTGCCTCCCTGCACATCTGTTTCCTTGCTCTCCCAGCACCACTGCCTGGAGTTTGGCCTTCTCCACAGGCCTTCCCTCCTGGTGTCTTCTCCCTGCTGACTCAGGGCCCTGCAAGAGCCTTCTGACTCCTGCAGTGTCTGCAGGCATCTGCCTACAACGGCCTCCCCTTTCATAAGGCCCAGGTGCCTTCCTTTAAGCCTGTTGGGCAGCAAGTGATCAGTCCAAGGGCGCTGGACCCTGCCCCCCTCAGAGAGCCAATCACTCTATAACAGGGTGCCCCAGTCGTCTTTGGGGTCCCGGTTCCACTGCTTTCTCATTTTCCTTGCCTTTGTCACATGCAGGCTGAGCAGATGCCCTCAGTCCCAGCGCCCAGCGCAGATTATCAGACAATTTGGTTAAAACGGAAGGATCTTGGCCATGCTGCCATCACTGGTGAGGTGCCTCACAAGCTCAGGGGCTTGTCTACGTCGGGAGTTCAGACCAATTGCCTAAAGGTGTGAAGTTATTGGGCATAAATTAAAGTGCTTTAAACCCCCAAGTGAGTTCTCTCATTGAGAAGTAAAGTGGCCTTAACTCACTGTAGCTTAATCCCCCCAGCTGAATCCTCAATCAGTCTCTTGAGTATTTCCACACTATCTAGTCCTGCCCTAAAAGTAGATTATCCTGAATTCTGGGCCTCTTGCTACATGGTTTCATAATTAAAGCTAGCAAACCTCCAGCAGGTTTTATGGCATTGCTGGCAAGGTCACTGGCTGTGTGGAAGTAAACGAGGGAGTCAGACACGGCGGATTGCAGAAATGTCTGTTCTTGGATGTGTCTAAAGAAGGAAGCAACGTGCACATTGTCCTTTGGCAGCCCTCCTGTGCTTATGGGTTTGAGGAGGGGGTCTCTGGACCTACTCCTGCCTGTTGCGCTGGGTGTTAGCAATGGGAAGGGGTTGTTCAAAGGATTTGACCATTCAGGGGTCCCGTGGTTGGACTATGTTTCTGTGTATTTAAAATGTTACTGTCAAAGTATACCGTAAGCAGCTACGTGCGAGCCACTATTGTGGAGTTCATACACGTCAGCTGAGTAAAGTATTGATTTGCAGTTTAAAGGAATGGTTACAGGAATGTCCAAAGAATACACCTAACATAAATGATGCAAATAGGTGTGCAGAATGCCCAAGAAGTTACACAGGAAATGATGTGAATAGGAAGCAACACAGAGAGACTTACAATCTCGTCACACGGCTAATAGGGAGTCAAGCAGTTCTGTGCTGAAATAAATCAGTTTGTGGTGAGTGGCAGGCAGGTAGGGGAGCCAGACTACAAGTAGGTCTTTTTCTATGTGAGGTAGGTTTTTGCAGTATGTGGGGTGGCCAGTGTTATTTCTCTGGAAAGCCAGGTTAATTTTGTGTTGGTATTTTCATTTGGGTTCAAGGTTGGCTGTGTTGCTTTGTGTTCTTCTGTATGGTGTATGCAGTTGCTTTGCCCATCTTTCCTCACACCAGCCCTGGGATTTGCAGATTTGGACTGTAGTTTGATCTCTGTGTCTTATTTCTTGGGTTTTGTCTAGTCCCATCTGAAACCAAGGCTAGTCTCTGTGGTGACACACTGCCAAGCAGCCCCACGGAAATGTAAGGGAGTGTGGCACTTACCGAGGACAGGGAATCCCTGCCTGCGTCCCGCACTATGCAGTGCCAAAGTTTTCTAGAGTAGATCCTTAGAGCTGGGAGAGGCAGCTGTGGTTTAGCGGCCCCGGATGGCGGAGCAGCTCTGCAACTGCTGCTGTCTTCTCCATTCACTTTTTGGAAATAATTCTTCTGCTTCTTCTGCACCTCTTTGCTTCTATGGCCTCATCTCATGGTCAGCCCCGGGTGGCACAGTAGCAGGTGCAGTGTCTCTCTGGAGTCCAGACAGGGGTTGCTGCCTTTTCCTCCTGGGTCTGGCTTCACTTTTCCCCCCAGCCACTGCTGGCCGAAGCGTGAGGAGCTGAGCGCTGGTGTAGCACTGTGATTCCTTGGATGGCTCCTCTTGGTGCTGCCATGAGATGCTTCAGCTGGCCTACACCTTCACAATTAGACAAGATTGTGATGCAGGTGTGATGGTGAAATAACTTCCCTACCCTCCAAACAAGGGATTCTGCATAACTCTGTTGGGTAAGCAGCTCATTAATGAATTGGAAATCATCTGTGCATAAATGTTTACAGTGCCCTGACTGTGACGTTGCACTCCATATGCTTTATGAAAATATGCTTATGAATGTGAATATGATGTAACTGGAATATGCTTTATGCAAAAGGTCTCTTGTAAAGTATCATTACAAAGCGTATAATCTACTGAGTGTGTTCAACCTATTTGTATGAATGTATCACTCTTGTATCTGAAATTAGGAATATGAAATATAACTCTGACGTCCTCTTGTAATTATGCAAAGCGTGGGCCATTAATGGTGGCTTGGAATCTTGATGGCCCCCATTAACCAGGATAATTGGTTGTAAATGGCTCTGTTTACTTGTAAGCCTTCTTGTGTTCCTGTAAATCAGGCCAGGAAGAATGGCTTGGGATCTCACAGGACATGTGACCATGTCACCTTGTATTTGAATGCATCTTAAACCTGGTGCTTTTCCATTTAGAAGGAGGCGTAGAGACAAAAGATTCCCACCTTGTGCCAAAGCTATAAAAGGGGGTGGAACAGAACAAAGGGGGCTGCAGTCATGAGAAATCCCCTAGTTACCACCTGAGCTGGAACTAACAAGAACTGTACTGGGTAAAGGATTGGGCTCAGACTAAGGAGGAGTCTAGTCTGTGAAAGAAGCTTATTGGACCATCTCTGAGGGTGAGATTTACCTGTATGCAGTTTCTTAATGTATTAGGCTTAGTCTTGTGTGTTTTGGTTTATTTTTCTTGGTAACTTACGTTCTGTCTGTTATTACTTGGAACCACTTAAATCCTACTTTTTATACTTAATAAAATCACTTTGTTTATTAGTAAACCCAGAATAAGTGATTAATACCTGGGGGAGCAAACAGCTGTGCATATCTCTCTATCAGTGTTATAGAGGGTGGACAATTTATGAATTTACCCTGTATATGCTTTATACAGAGTAAAACAGATTTATTTGGGGTTTGGATCCCATTGGGAGCTGGGTGTCGGGGTGCTGGAGATAGGTGACCTGCTGAGCAGTTTTTGGTTAATGTCTGCAGCTTTGGGGGCATGGACCAGCCCTGGGTCTGTGCTGCAGCAGGCTAGCATGTCTGGCTCAACAAGGCAGGGGTTCTGGAGTCCCAAGCTGGCAGGGAAAACGGGCTCAGAGGTAACTTCAGTACGTCAGGTGACCGTCCCAAGGGGGTCTCTGTGACTAAACCCGTCACACTGACGACCTACGTGCAGAAGCTTCAAATGGCATTCTGGAATTAGCTGGATTGGTACGTAACATTCAGCAATATCACAATGCCTTCTCGTTCGAGTTGATTAGTCTCCAGCTATCGTAACCTTTATGTTGAAATGATCCCAAGTCATATTAAGTCAGTTAAGGTAAGGGTGCAATAAAAGCCAACTTAGCTTTCAGGTTTGAGCCTCTCCACTGGCTACAGAAAACGTATCTAGTAGAAGACCGTGAGGTGACACGCTGAGTAATAAAATCAAACTTTACTTGAAAGAAAAATGATTAGTTGAGGAAACAGACCTACAACTACCACTGAGACTGTGCTACGGTTATAGTTACACTCCAAGATGAAATGATATGTCAATGGGAGATCAGTCCACTGACACCAGATTGCACTGCAGCCTTTTAACCCTGGAACCTAATGGTACCAGTTTGCTACTAATCGGAGCTCTCCTGCCATCTAGCAAGGCTACTCCTTTTATAACCACTAAAATACTAATTAACATTAAACGGTCCCTTATTTTATATATATAATTGTATGTATATAATTACATTTCCACCACCTCCCTGTTGGCTCTTGACATTGCACATGATTTAAATTAACGTTTGTATCGGTGTCCTCCCATCTTATCAACACAGATAGCTTTAAAAAAATCACAATTCTCAAAAACACTCATTGAAAACCTTGCTCAGACGAGCTATACCCAATACACAGTAGCAACATTACTGTGGGACAAGTCCTTGCTAACGTCTGTTTTCCTGACTTGTTGCCTACAACTTATCTCTAACTTCTGCTCACGCTAGCAGGCTCAGGTTCCCGTGCACCTTTATGCTTAGGCTAACTTTAGGGTGAAGCCTAATTCCTACTTACCACAGTCTATAGGCTACACTGCTCAGCCTTAAATGCAGGTGCAGGGAAGCTGGATTAATGCATTCATCCATCATAATGCAACAACACATACAGCCACTGAGAGCGGAATTAGGAATTAGAGCGGCACGTCATCTCCAGGTCAGAGCCGGCCATTGGGGTCCAGGGCTTAATGAGCTCTGGAGGTGCAATGTGCTATTGAAATGCAAAATAGTGTCCTCTCTCTTAGCTAGAACCAGGCTCTCTCCAATGTGGACCCCGTTTTAATACAGAGGTTGCCTGGAGGACTGTTGGGGCTGCAATCAGGTCTGTGGCACCTACCGCAATTACTTACATGGGAAGGGAACATTGGGAAAGTACTTAGTGTGGGCTTAGTTGTCTTCAAATGCAAATTAGCACCTGGGAATGAGAAGCCGAGGACCCAGCACTGTGTGAGCAGCTGTCTCTCCCCAGACCCAGTGGGAGTTCCATGGGCCAGCCGTGTTCCACAGGCCACACTTGGAGAATCGCTGTTAGACCCTGTTGGGTTCTCCTCCGACCGGAATGTGAATTCTTCTTTGTGTAAATCCTGATGTCAGAAAAACTGGAATACTTCGGGATGTTTATTTAGGAACCTTCTTTACTTTCAGTTAATTAGCTGTTGGAAAATATGCTAATACCAACATAAACATGATTTAAAAATAAACATGCTTGTTCTGTTCTGAATTAAATCCTTCTTTTGATCCTCTCAGTCTTAAAAGCTGGAGATTCTAATGTACATAAATCTGGGGGGAGGAGAGGGAAAACAAACCGCATTAGTTGTAATACGAGGGTATCTGTGGAACGCGGATGAGGTGCTGATCACACAGGGCCAGATCCTCAACTGGTGTAAACCCTCATACATGGAACTACAATGACTTACACCAGTTGAGGATCTGGGCCTTGAACTAAATGTGTTCTTCCTTACCAGATCACTAAAGGAGAAAGTGTGAAATATGCCATTTTACATAGAGTTTTACAAGCTGGGCTAGCTTTTTATTAATTTTATGTGCTATTAGTAGTCGCATCACATAAAAGCGGTAAGCACTTTCTCCCAGATAGGCTTGTAATGTATGCCTGTGCCTCAGTCATAAATACTCAGAGAAAGGAGAGCAAGAGACCAGTACATAAAGCAAATCACTCTTGCTGTACCCTTCTGGGTAATATCAGTGTGAAAAAGAAAACAGTTTATCACTCAGATGGTCTCTTGTCCATACAAGGCCCATGTAAATAAAACAGAAAAGAAAAAACTATACATGGGTGTAGTATGTGATTCTACTGTGAAATTTTAACGAGGAAGCCAGTGTGCACTTGATACTTCCAGATTAGAACAGTCAGTGCTGAGGAATGTAGCTAAGATTTGGTTGTGTGACAAAGGAGAGCAGCTGTCTTTCAGGGTTTTACTATCGGAGGTGTCTATTGGAATTTGAATTGAATTTTGTCTGGTGTCTTGGCTTGGAACTTAATCATTTTCTTTTTGTAGCTTGATCCTTAATTTTTAAATGGATTGATTTGTACCATGCAAGGTCTTGTGGCTGGAAGAGTTTGGTGAGATGCAGACGCAATGCCTTTCTCAAGGTACATTATTTAATTGAGGAATGCTAATGCTATTACTTTCTTTGTAATATTTTCTAGAAACTTTCCTGCCAGTAGTAATTATTCAGTTCTAGACTTGATGGATTATTTATTTTATTATGCTTTGAAAACAGTCTTACCTTTTGATCTTCATTACTCTTCAACATCTTATCACCATGTACTTAGGTTGGTGAACTGGTTAAGGGCATAGTACAGGCATGATAAGATTTGCTTTGCTCGAGAGACAAAAAACAGTTAATATTTATCAACATTTACAAAATTCCATGGCTAGGTTCAATTTCAAACAGCAGAGGGAGATTGTTTTATAATGTTATTTCCTTGGTAAATGACATTACAGAATTTCTTTGATTACACATCTTTTGGGTTTTGAAAATATATAATTTATTTTGGATGCTGGATTGTAATGAGCTTGCTGGCATCTCATCAGATTATTTCCAACTGGCAGCAAGACCTGGGCCATGATTAGAGTTTGTTTTTCATTTTTGGTTGTGTTTCCAATTGCTTTACTCTTTGATTAGTCCAACAGTGCGATGAGAAGACACTTTCCTGTACCTTGGAGCCTGACCATCTTTTGCTACGCTCTTTCTAGCTCCCGCAGACTGGGTCAGTACTTAGATGAGGGAGCTGCAGGGAACAGCACATATCTCCAGGCCACAGGAGTTCGTATGTTGATAAGTCAGTTGATGATTCGTATGTTGATGGTGACGCTGCTCTCTGTGTTGGTTTTGAGCCAGTGCTCGGAGGCTGTGCTGGGGGAATTGTGCTGATGGACATAGTGTCTTTTGTATAGTTTGTCTTTTGAAAATGAGGTTCACTGGACAGATATATGCTGCTGCCATTGCACAAGGATGGTAAGTTCCCAGCTGTGGAGCAGAGACCATCCTTTTTGTGCATAGATTTTCACTTTCCCACGTGAAAGGGGTTTAGGCAGCTGGTCCCTCTACTTCACCACTTCTCCATCCCTAGGCCCACAGAGTAGACAGAGCCAACAACGATATATTAGGGCTGCATTTGCATTTGAGTAAAAACCCCTCTGTGCGGTGGAGGTTTCCTTTATGTGGCAAGGAGGGGATTCATGGGAAGTCACAGGTTGACTTCACGGAAGTCAAAGGATGTGGGCAGTGAGTCCTAGAGCTGGGACAGAGGACCGGGGCCTCTGTGCCTCCAGCCGATCTCCAAGGATCCACAGGTTCCCGGGGGCAGAGGGACATAGCCCCAGCAATTGCAGTTATCTGATTATATAACAGATTATCATGTATCAGAAAACGTATTTTAAAAAGCCTTCGCTCGACGAAATTAGCAACTAAAACATCATCCTTCCAGTTCTTTCACAGCAAGGACATTACAAATAAAGCCCTGGTGGAGGCTAATGCAACACTGAATTCCATGAGATGGGATTCAAATGAGATCTTTGTGAATTAAAGAGATTAATCCTAACATTTACAGCAGCTGTCGCTCTTTCCATTGGGGATTTAAATCTTGCTGCTCCGGAATTGGCATGCAGACCGCAAACTCAGCACACATTACAGAAGACAAAAATGGAGATTAATTATAAATCATGCTGTGTGAAAAGCGATATTATTCTGAAAACTTTAGGGAACTATTATATATTGTGTGAAGGTTGTAGAGGTTGGCTTGTGGTCTTACAAAGAAATGTATATGGGTGGCAGAGGTGAAAGTAAGCCGGTCCGGTCCGGTCTTGCGTACCAGCAAGAGCCGGCACACAGCTGACCATACTGGCAGGGGGGAGCTTCTCCAGGCTGGCAATTTAAAGGGCCCAGGGCTCTCAGCAGCAGCTGGAGCCTAGGGCCCTTCAAATCGCTGACAGAGCCCCTCTGCCAGAGCCCAGGGGTAGTGGCGGTGGCTGGGAGCGCTGGGGCTCTGGTGGTGATTTAAAGGGCCTGGGGCTCCGGCCGACGCTACTGCAGCAATGTCCCAGGCCCTTTAAATCTTGATTTAAAGGGCCCGAGGGATTTAAAGGCCCCGCCCCTTCTGGTTGAGGTCCTGCCCCTTCTGGACAGCTCAGGACTCCAGTTTACCAGTAAGTCCTTTAAATTACTTTTAGCCTGATGGGCGGTTAGGCAGCTCGGCAGCTCAGACAGGCTGTACTTTTTTGGTATAAGGATGAGTTGCTAACTCACTCTGTTAGTTTCCTTCTTTTGAAAAGTTCTTCAGTGTGAACAAAAAACAGTCATTCCTCATTGAAGGTCTTCATGAATCTCCATTTACTGATACTGATTGCTATATAGAGACGAGGCAAAGCTACAAGGTTTTATCATACTGAGATCTGGAGATTGTGCGAAACATTTACTACATAATAGTCAAAGTGTGTGACGCATGAGGACTATACATTGCAATAATGTTTCCGTTACTTCTTGGGCCCTACCTTTATATCCTCCCTAGGTCACAAGTGAGCATGAGTTTGATTGGCTCATTCTAAATGCTGTTGGATATTCATTCACATAAGACCTCCACATAGCTTGCACAGCTGAGCATGGTTGTCTATGGAGACTCTTGGGGCTACAATATTAAGGCTTGATCCAAAGTCCATAGAAGGGAACAGGAGCCTTTCCGCTGATTTCAGTGAGTCTGGCTCAGGCCGCTAGTAGGTCAGGATGGTGGTGTATTTTTAGAGTTTTTATGGAAGTTTACGTATCTCCTGTCTCCCCTGCTCCTGGATCTTGCAAAACATTTTGAAATATTAAACCAACAAAAGTGTAGCATTAAGAGAGCACAAAGTACTTTATGAAGTGAAAGTACAATACTGCCTTTATAGCTCATATCTGTAAATGCATATAATATAGTCCAACATGATCAGACTAGTTTGGTCTCATTTTTATTCTTTCTATAGAATTTAGCAGTCCTTAGTCCGGAGATCAATAATGTGAAGTGAATCCCGCTCTTATCCTCTTTTCAGGCATTGCACTTATTTCTTATCAGTTCTGGTTTCTGACTGCTTTTAAACCCTCAAGTTCTTCCTTTTTGAAACACTTTAATGTTCTCATCTGTCTGACAAGCTGTAGTAGGGTCGTAGTCTTCATTAATGCAGTTCTCTAGGAGGTATCTACCAATGTTAAATAAGTCTTTAAAACATTGAATAAAGTTCTAGTTTTCTTCATGAATAAAGTTTTACCTCTGCAGTTATTTTTACCGTGAAATGATATTCATATTAACATCTAGGAATTTTTTCTCCTGGGAAGTAGTAATATGATTGTAGGACAAAGTACCTAACTAAAAGAGGATTTTATACTACTTGTGTGTGGGGAGGGGTGTTTGCAAGAATAAATGTCTTACAATTTGAAAAAGGTCATTTAAACAAACTAAGCATTTGATACTTTGGAGGCATATGATTATATGTTGTTTTCTGATCTGGGTTTAGGATTTTTCTCATTAACTTTTGCGTATAAAATTTTTCATTGAGGTGGAGTCAAATTTAAAATTATGAAAAATATGAGAGTAAAAACTGAACCAAAGGGCTTCTGAACAAATTATGTCTGGTATTGTGGAGCTCAGGACCCCCAAATTAATGAACTTGGCTGCCATAGAGTATAACAACTGGGAACAGCAGATTTCAGTTCTTAACTATGGTGATGTGAATAACGTATTGCAATTTCATGTCTGAGCTTGGCATTTCAGAGACATAATGTAATATGCCATGAGCGTTATCAGTCCCTTGAGGCAATTATAAGGGTCTGTCCATCGGAGGAATGAGTTAGAATTAAGAAAATGGAAATTTACACTGAATATCTGAAAACACGTCCCAAATGGCCTGTGGAATTGGGAAGTAGGAAGTGCCTCATTGCTTGGAGGCATTTAGGTCCATTATGGAAAACAAACTGATATACTGTAGGTTGCAATCCCAACCTGCCAGGGGAATGGACTCTGAACTAATAAAACCATAGCTGCTGGAGCTGGAGAGCTCTGTCGGGCTATGGGTACATCCCTTTAGCATTAACAGAAGTTGGTACATTCGTGAAGGAGAGAGTACACTCCGAAGTCTTTCTAAATGATTTCAGATATATTTTTCTCTATTCTTCCAATGTTTTGTACTTCCATAATCGCTTTCCTGACAGCGATAATGCTTTGAGCCCGTTGCCAGTTTTAAGGTGTTGGAGATAAGCCTTATCAGAATGAGATCTGTTTCTGAAAAGACAAAACAGCAATTTTTGCAAAAAGAAGCTACAGGAAATGATAACATTGCAAGAATGCAGGAACTTACTATTGCATTTAATCCACAAACTGCACAGTAGATTTTTAAAACTCCCGAGTGCTCTCCCATCCTGTTGGAGTAGGAAAACAAGATCTACAGTAATTTCATTAGACTAATGTGTTGATTCTTTTCCATTTTTGAGAGCAGAAAACTTTGTGCCATTAGGTAAAATTCACTCCTGTGCACAGAGCCAGTACCAGGGCTATGCATGCCTGACATTCCACTTGGCTTTGTGTAAGCTGTCTTCCCAGAGGTAAATTTTATCCACCGTTTGTGCAGGGAAAGCCCCTGGTGGGCCGGGCTGGTTTGTTTGTTCGGCCGATCACGGCTCCCAGTGGCCGCAGTTCGCTGCTCCAGGCCGATGGGGGCTGCGGGAAGGGCAGCCAGTATGTCTCTCAGCCCGCGCCGTTTCCAGCAGCTCCCATTGGCTTGGAGCAGCGAACTGCGGCCACTGGGAGCTGCGATCGGCCGAACTTGCGGATGCGGCAGGTAATCAAAGCGGCCCTGCCCGCCAGGGGCTTTCCCTGCACAAGCGGCGGAACAAGTTTGGGAGCCACTGATCTACTGCTTATAATGCAGGACTCATTCTCTAGCCAGATGCTGGCTGCTTGATCTCAAAGTGCAGGAAAATCCACTCCATTTAATAGGTGTAACCAGTGTACGAGTTGTGTGTCAGAGTTTAATTTGAAGTCTAATCCTAATTCTAAAAATTCTTCCAAATCCTTGATACTATACTATGAAATAAATGTTTAAAATCCACCTTGAGAACAAATCATCTTAATTTTTAATTCACCTGTTCAGTAATATTTTGTCTGTTAGAGACATTTGCTAGGCCTTAGATAATTCTTTTTGCCACCTATTACATTATAACATTAGAGATATGGTTTTGAATTAGCATTTGGCCATGCTGGAAATTTATTTATTCGCAACGAGGTATTGCCAAACATTGAAAAACCATGAGCCAGGGCTCCCAACGTTATGAGATTTGCTTAAAAATGATGAGAAAATAAATTTTGGGTTCTTCTAATTTACTTTCTCTTTTTTGAATGTTTAGGATTTTTGTTTTCATGTTTCTCTGTGCAGCCATGAGGACTAGACATTTTCTTTTAAAATTAAGATTGTGATTCTCACATAATCACCTGACTCCAGGAATTGAGGCTTTAAGAAAAACACCAAATATTGCAAGACGGATGATGAAGTTGCAAGAGTTGGCAATGCTATTGCATTAGATCTAAAATTAAACTCTTCCACTAATCTAACTGTTCTGTAATTCTTATGATTATCATCAAGGCTCCATTTGGGCAACTAATATCCAGGGGCTTTTCTCCTTGGCTAAGAGTCAGCTTTCTATCCTTTAGGTACTTCTGCAGCCCCATCATCATAGTGTCTGAGCACCTCACAATCTTGTATCGAGTCATCCTCACACACCCCGGTGCAGCAAGGAAGTGCTATTATCCCGATTTTCCAGAATAGACTAAGGCCAAGGTCATACAAGAGGTCTGGGATGGAGTGGAGAATTGAAACTGGGTCTCCAAAGTCTCAGGCGAGTGCCCTAACCATGCTTCCTCCCCACCCTTTACTTACTTCTGCCACATTTTGAAGACGCTCTACCTGATTCTCTACTGCCCTGTGCCTTGTGTAGCCATTGACACTGGGGCCAAGTGGGTGTAAAGCTCTCAGGACAGTAGCATTTTACATCCACTTTGCTGTGACTCCATCGGGTGCAGGGCTGTAGAAAATCAGAACCCAAATTACTTGGAAGCCAGACTCCTTAGTCACATCTCAGACCCCCAGTCTGCCCTGCACACGTCCTCTCGTTCTGGGTACAGCTATTTCCCTTCAGCTGACCCCAGTGAGGCCCACGGTTGGTGTTGTGCCATCTCCAACTTTCTGCTGAGCCATTTGTCTCCTTCCGGTCAGTAAGGCTGCTCCCACCTGGCATCGATCGCACTGTCACTGTCAGAGTGGTGCTTATTGCATGTCCCACTTCTTCCACGCTGCTCTAAGTCAGTGGTTCTCTACCTTTCCAGACTGCTGTACCCCTGTCAGGAGTCGGAGGCCTGAGTCCTGCCGCCAGGGGCTGACGCACGTAACTTAGCTTTGTGGGGGGGACCCTGTGGCGTGGGGACGTCTGTTTACTTAGCTGTACCCAAGGCAGGTTAAACACGGGGACTGAACTGTCCAGCTGAAGAGAGATTTAAACAATCTTTCCTGCGAACATTCCCAAGGGCCTCACAGGCGTGTTTCATGCCCTTTCCACCTGACCCATTGCTACCTACCAGGCAGTTGCCCTGCTTGTCACCCCCTAATGCCAGCCCTGCACTTGCAACTTCCCTAAACCGTCCTGCAACACCCTCACCCCCTTCTGGGGTTCGCAACCCCCAGGTTGAGAAACACTATTTTAGATGAGTTGACGTACCCCCTGGAAGACCTCTGCCCTACCCCCAGGGGTACACGTACTTCTGGTTGGGAGCCACTGTTCTAAATCATTCCTTTTTCTCATCACAGTCCTCCTGGTAGGTAGCAATGGGTCAGGTGGAAAGGGCATGAAATACGCCTATGAGGCCCTTGGGAACGTTCACAGGAAAGTTTGTCTGAATCTTTCTTCAGCTGGACAATTCAGTCCCCTTGTTTAACCTGCCATGGGTACAGCTAAATAAATAGACTTCCTCTGACTCCCCGCGCCCCGCCCAGCTGTTTTTGTCTCTTAAGCAGGTTAGAAGTTTTATTTAACATGTTCAGGAGGGACGGGAAGGATGGTGAATTGCTGCTGCAGGAACACCTGTCCCTTTCCTGCACTGCTCCCTGAGCACACATTATCCAACACAGCGTACAGTGGCCATGTCTCTTCATGGCTGAAGGAGGTGTTGGTTTAGGGGAAGTCCCCTCGCTTTTCTTGGATTCAGGCTGGAAGTTCCTGGCATCATGAACGTTTTTAGATGTGATGATTCAGTATCAAAAGCAGGTCTGTGGGTTGGTCAGATATGTCTTCTGATCGGCGAGAGATGCTGCTTCCCCTGCATGCATATGGAGTCTCCCCGGAGCACTTGCCATGGGACTCCCTGCAGGATACCTGGAGTGTCCAGGCTCCAGCATTTTACTGGCAAATCAGTCTGAAGACTTTTTTTAAAACTGCATCATAATAAATGGATAAATGACATTTCACTGCCAAGAATAAAGCTCTACTCAGAGACAGACAGGTGCATTGGAAATCATATGCAAAACTGAATCCAAGACTAGTTCAAGGCCTCAGATGTTATTTATTATTACTTTGCATTCCTACAGCACTTTCTATTAGATGATCCCAAAGCACTTTATGAACAGTGAATTAAGGTTCCGTGGACCTCTCTGAGCAGACCAGTACAACACCAAAATACATGGTAGAGCCTGGTGGATGCCCTGTGCACCTGAGCACTCCTCTGAAGTAGGGTAGAAGTGTCCCCATTTTGCAGATGAAGAACTGAGGCACAGATTTGAGGTGGCTTTTCCAAGGGATGGACTAGCATGTGGCTGAGCTAGGATAAGAACTTGGATCTCTTGACTTCCAGTTCTGCACTTTACAAATTCACACCAGTAGTTCCCCCAAAACACTAGGAATTCACTTGAGACCTCAAATTTGAAGTTTTCCTTTAAGTGAATTTGGTGCTTCCTGACGAGGCCCTAAAGGATGTTCATCCACAGATTCATAACCACTCTGCATGTTATTTGCAGTCTCTGTGTAAAGGGTCAGAAATTAGTAAAACAACTGTGGTAGAATTGGCTAAATGGGTTACGAGTAATTTAGGTGATGACATAGTTGGCCAGTCTCATGAGCAGAGTTCTCCACTTTGGCGCACTCGATCAATTATAACTGGTTGGTAGTTGTCTGTCTTGCTGCATGAGCTTAGTTGTGTAGGGCCTGAGCTTGGTGGGCGCGGATAGAAGAGTTTACTCCCTGTTTCCTGGTGATAGAGGCACTACTTCCTTCATCCTGCACACATTCCAGACAGCTGCTTTCATCGTGTCGGGAACTTGGACAGGCTGAGTCATGCCGTGACACGTGGAAAGAATGGCCAACTAACATTAAAATAGTTCTTTGTGATAATAGCAGATAGTTTGGGGTTTAAAATGACTTTTTATTGTTTCTGCATGCTGGAAATTAAGTATCATTAAAAGTATAGGCTGTTAAAACACATGAATAACCTGCCGCAACAAGTGCTCTCACTGGCTTAGACAGGAGATACACACACACACGCACATCTGAGTGCAGAGTGTTGGCTAATGAGTTTTAGTAAGACACTGAAAATGCTACGTGTGAATAATGGACCAGATTCTCCCTGCTGGGCATCATTTACACTGGCATAAAGTGAGTTGAAATGATACCAGGACAGAACGATTGTGATTTACCCCCATTTTCATAAAGTCATAGATTAAAAGGTCAGAAAGGACCATTGTGATCACCTACTCTGTCCTCCTGTATAACACAGGCCATAGGACTTCCCTGAATAATTCCTGTTTGATCCTTTAGAAAAACATCCACTCAGTTGCCTGTGATGGGCAATATGTCACATCCCCTGATAAATTGTTCCAGTGGTTAATTACCCACACTGATTAAAAAAAAGTGCACCATATTTCTAGTCTAATTGGTCCGTCTTCAAAGACTTTGGGTCTCATTGTACCTTTGTCTGCTTAACAAGATCTGGTGGCTGCACGCTAAAGCTGGATTTTGTTCAGTTGTAACTGGCTGTACCAGGCCCAAGGCAGTGGAGAATCAGGCCTGTGGTATGTTGTCATCCCACAGGCCTCAGATCAGCCTGCGCTCCAACACGTGCCTAACATTAAGCAGATGGGGAAAAGTGATGGGACTGCTCCCATGTTTAAAATGACACTCATATAGGTGCTGTGCTGGGTCGAGCCCACAAGGCACTGCGCTTCCTGCTGGAAAGGTACAGTCCAGGGTTAAGCAGTTTGAAGTACTTGCTCCATGTGACAAAGAATTAATGATCCATGGTGATTCGTTCCTAGGAGTGAGTGTCTGATTCCCCACAGACAACGCTGCCCACCTAAACTTTGCCTGTATAGAAAGTCTTTGATGCAGCTTTCAGTTGCTGAGCAAAATAGATGTGAATCAAAAGGTTTGAGAGCAGCTCCTGTATGTGTAAGTTTAGTATTATCATGTATGATTTGCAGTGCCGTAGTACCTAGGAGCTGCAGTCCTGGGCCAGAACCCCATTGTGCGAGGCGCTGTACAACTGGAACAAAAAGGTGGTCCCTACCCCAAATATCTTATGATTTAAGGGCTTGTCTACGTTGTGAAGTAGTGCACAGCAAGCCAGAGAGCAAATCTACAGCACTTCAGCTCCCTGCCCACTCACCCGCTCTGTGTACAGTGCTAACGCTCATGAAGAGGTCCAGAGTGCAGCTCAGCGTCCTGAAAATGCGGTACGTGCTGCATGCTGTAGCAAGGTCCACACGGCACGCTGGTGCGCTGTAAATTCGCACCAGGGCTTGCCGCTCGCTAACTGGCCTTGTACACAAAGCGTAAGACGAGAAACAATGGACGGATACCGCCAGGCTGATGGAGGAGTACTAGGAAACAATGGGACAGCCTTAGTCCGCCTGATCGGCTGTGGCATCCGCGCTCCCGCAGTGAAACCATTTCCAGGTTTTTGTAGGGATCCTGGCCAAGGAGTGTTTTAAGGAGGAATCTGAGGGAGGCTCAAGGGGTAGCTTTGTGCATGCTAACAGTGTGCTTCTTCCAGGCATGAGGAGAAACATGGGGGAAAGCAAGAAGATGTTTGAAAACATAACAAGTGGGTGATTGAGTCTGGCATGGGCTGAGGTGAGGCAGGAGTCAACATCCTGGTAGTGGGGAGCAAGGATAGATAGGATGGGGTTAGGCCAGGAAGGGCCTCGAAAGTAAGACAAGCAGCTTCTGTTCGATGCAGGACAGCAAGGAGAGCCAGCGGAGGGATGCACAGAAAGGGGTGATGTGGTCGAAGCCACGGGGTAGGACCGCGATAGTTGCAGCATCATTCTGAATGGGTAGGAACAGGTCAAGATTACATTGGTCACGGCCAGAGAGGAATGTTGCAGTGATCGAGACTCAAGAAGAGAGCCTGGACAGCAGTGTGTACTGCAGACAAAGCCTTAGCTCTGTGGCTGCATAGGAAAGGCCCTGCTTAGAGATGTTATGCTGAGATCAGAGCCTGGATGTGAGGACCCAGAGAGAGGCTGAAGTCGAAGATGATGCCCAGGTTACGGGGCCGGAGTGGCAGGCAGGATGATGGTGCGTCCCCAGGGCTGGAGAATGGAGGTTGCAGCAAAGGCTTTGGGCGGAGAATTAAGAGCTCTGTTTTAGCCAGGTGGAGCTTGAACGGCTGGCAAGACATCCACAAGGAGATGTCAGAACCAGGCTGAGATTTTGGTTTGGACAGACGGTTTGCATTCAGCCTTGCTGCAGCACATGGGTCAGCAGAACCCAATGGAAACCAGAGCTAGAAAGCGCAGATGTTTGAATCATATCACCTGAAATCCAAGGCAGGCCCAGACCCACCCCCATCCCACTCACCCCCTGCAAAGCGCCCATTCTCCTCCTGCAGGTCAGACTGAGTCGGGCTGTCTCCTGCCACTGTCTGCTTCCAGTGGGGAGGGAGCTTTTGGGAGCTGTTTGTTCCCCACTTTCGCTTCTGCTCTTGGCTCCCCCCGTGTCTGGCCTCCCACTCCCTCCTATCCTACCTGAGCCTTGCTCTCTTCTGGCACTGCTGCTCCCCTCCCGCGCTCTTTGAACCCTCCTCTGGCCGGGGTGAGGTCCTTGAGGGTAGACACGGTGCTGATGCTTCTGACAAACAGCCCCTCTTCACCACGTGCTCATTTTGATACTTGGAGAAAGGTTCTTGTAAATAAAGCTGTGAACATAGCTCCTTTTCTCCATGATGAGGGAATATTTATACCGCAACTCTGGGCCAACCCTAGACCAGGGATGTCTCTCAGGAAAGCCTCGGGCCAAACTCTGTAGTGATGCAAAAAGTGATGCAAGTCAGAAAATAGCTGCAAGTGATTCAGTGAGGGAACTTGTCCCAATTTGCCCTGCAGTGGGCAACACAATGAGTGCCCCTGACATGCTGAGGGTTGGAATCAAGTGGGAGTGTAGCAGGGAACACAAACAACCGGAGGGTTGAAGACAGCGTAGGAGGGCTCGTCCCATGCTGCTGCACAGCCCCGGATTTTAAAAAGCCCTCGTGAGTAAGGTGCAGATGCTCCTGCTGCTGCGGCATTGGGGTTGGGGTTCAGTGCTGCAGTATTCCCTCGCCCCTTGCCTTTCGCATACGTTCCATTATTCTTCATGCACACGGTCACCACACAGTTCCATCCCTGACATCCGTTTTCTAACCCTCAGCCACCCCAGGGGCCTGATTCTCCCCTCCATCACGCCAGTTTTACACTGTGTAGTTGTGTGAGCTGCAGTGGAGTAACTGGTGTAAAACGGGTGGAGTGCAATGGCGGGTGAGACCTCGTGAGTAACAGACCCCACTGTTGCTCCACTGTTGAATTTGTCTCTTTCTCCAGTTGACATCTTGTCTTCCCTTGCCTGCCTTTTAGAGAGAGAGCTAGATCCAAAAAAAAGACACGTCTGCCAGGCATGGGATCTTTCAGGGCTTCCTTCCCTGGCCTCCTTTCCTAGACAAACTGTCAAGAAAGGTGGAATAAACCTAGAACTGATCAAATGTAACTGCCAGTTAAGAGTGTTTAGTTTGTTAAAGAATGAGATGTCTAAATGTTCTGGTTGTTTTAGCATGACTTCATTTGTAATACCTGACTACTAGCATGTGTATATTTCAAGTACATAATGAAAGTGAAGTTTCATTTAGCATGGAGATGAAATTGTTCCTGACTAAAGAAGCTGTTTTAGCTCATGGAATAATGAGATTCTTTCCCCCAGGATCATCTAACACAATGTGACAACACAAATACTATTCACTATTATCCAGCCTCCTCTGTCATCTCTGCCTCCATTCGTATGCACATCACATGCTGGGCTGCATGGATAACTGAAGCTGCTTTTCCTCCATTCCTGATCTGTAAAAGCTCTACTGTAGATGAGTCAACGAGAAGAGTCGTCTTTCTTTTCAAAGTTACCACATGCTGAACAGCACCACTGTAAAAAAACTTCAAAAACAGACTCCAGCGAGAGACTGCTGAATTGGAATTAATTTGCAAACTGGATACAATTAACTTAGGCTTGAATAGAGACTGGGATGGGTCATTACACAAAGTAAAACTATTTCCCCATGTTTATCTCCCTCCCCCCATTGTTCTTCAGACGTTCTTGTCAACTGCTGGAAATGGCCCACCTTGATTATCACTACAAAAGATTCCCCCCTCCCCCCTCCACTCTCCTGCTGGTAATAGCTCACCTTACCTGATCACTCTCCTTACAGTGTGTATGGTAACACCCATTGTTTCATGTTCTCTGTGTATATAAATCTCCCCACTGTATTTTCCACGGCATGCATCCGATGAAGTGAGCTGTAGCTCACGAAAGCTTATGCTCAAATAAATTGGTTAGTCTCTAAGGTGCCACAAGTCCTCCTTTTCTTTATGCGGATACAGACTAACACAGCTGCTACTCTGAAACCTGTAAATCTTTGTGTACAATAGATAAGCACGATGAGTATCACCCTCACCTCTAATAGTTAAATGTCAGCACACATGACCACAAGAGAGACATTGTCTAGTGATCAGAGCATTGGACTGGAAGCCAGCAGCTCTTGAGTTGTAATCCCAGCGCTGACAGACTCGCTCTGTGACGAGGGGTAAGTCATGTAGCCCTGACTGTGGAATGGCGCTCACCGTTCCGAGCTGGCTCGCAGAAGGGTTGTGTGACCCACTCAGTTAGTATTTAGAAAGCAAGGAGCTTTCTAATTATGGAAGCATTAAAATCCCACCATATACCTGGTCCTACACCCAGTGCCCAAGCCTCCAAACCTGTGGCACTGATGGAGGCTGTACAATTATTTCCTGTCATTTGTGGGATTTCTGGTATGTTTTCTTGAAGCATCAGGACCAGGATACTAGACAAGATAGCCCTTGGTCTGATCCAGTTTGGCAATCTGCATGCTGCTGTTATGGACCAGTTATTGAACACTCTATAGGGTGTAATCCTCCTGTTTCCAAAATGAAGTTCCTTTAATATCAAGTAACTTTCCAAGTAATGCTTTGGAATGACTTAGGAATGAGCTTTCCCTAACCTCATCTCTGTTTGGTGCATGGGTAGATGAGACCTTTCAGGAAAAGGAGGTGGT
The DNA here is from genome assembly GCF_965140285.1 of Lepidochelys kempii. Lineage (NCBI taxonomy): Eukaryota > Metazoa > Chordata > Testudines > Cheloniidae > Lepidochelys > Lepidochelys kempii. The sequence goes on along the minus strand of NC_136388.1, from coordinate 101,377,877 downwards.
TTCTTGTGGTTATTAAGAAAGAAATTCCCTTTTTCAGACAAGGCAGATTTAGCATAACAGAACCCTTCATCAACCTTCTCACTTGAGGAGGAAGAGGTTGACTGACTAAAAATGATCATGAGTAAAGTATTGAGTAACTGACTGCTAATTACATGGAAGACAATGTCAAAGGAGATGTTTCCCTAAGACAGATAGAGATGGCATTTACATTGGCCCTGTTGGCCGTGCAAAGGATTGCAATAAAAATGGAAATCACAGAAGGAGAAATCTGAAAGGTGCTGCAGAACTGTTGAGGATTTATTATGCCTGTGATTAACTATGGAGAATGTGCTAGCCTGTGCCATGTAGAAATTAAACATGGCATTAGATAAGAACGAGAGAGCAAAGAGTTATTTAAATGTGTCGGATAGCACTTTGGCATATGTTTTCATTGGTTAAGAAATAGCTTCATGTTTGACTTTTTATTCTGCTCCTTTCTATTTTGTTCCCTGAAAGTGTTTTGGGTCAGATTTTCAATAGCTACCATTAAATCTGCACACCAAGAATTGTCCACATAAATTGCCCATGTTTTTAGTTTGTTCATGCCTCTGGACAGCTGTGACACTTGATGAATCGCTGTAATGATGTGATATTTGGGCATGCTAATTTAGAGGCAGGTTGAGGTTTCTATTCAGATATCATCCTGTTTTATATTAGTCCAAGTCACTTTCACTATTCACTAGAAAAATTATTGTTCCAGGGTAAATTTTGCTATTTCTCCTTTTTAGACCAAAATGAGAAAAATCCATCACCCCTACAGATTCCGGAGAATTAGTTCTGAATGCAGCTAGTCATTTTTGCATGGAAATGAACTACTCAGACCATCAAATCTATTGTCATTTATGAAAAAACTAGGTTTTAATTCAGTTCTACAGAGGTGAAAGTCTAGTTTAGAAACCTCATATGAGACCACTCAAGAAGGAGATTCTGGAGTTGTCATACATATTTTTCTGAAAACGTCTGCTCAGTGTGCAGTCAAAAAAGTTAATAGAAGCTTAGGAACTATTAGGAAAGGGATAGATAATAAGATAGAAAATATCTAAATGCCACTAGATAAATCCATGGTATGCCCACATCTTGAGTGCTGCCCGCAGTTCTGGTCACCTTATCTCAAAAAACGATAGATTAGAATTGGACAAAGTACAGAGAAGGGCACCAAAAATTATTAAGGGTCTGGAACAGCTTCCATTTGAAGAGAGATTTAAAAGCCTGGGACTGTTCACTCTGAGAAAGCGATGACTAAGGGCAATGTGCTGAAGTCTGTAAATCATGAATGGGGGGGAGAGAGTGACTAGGGAAGTGTTATTTACCCTTTCACTTAACACAGGAACCAGGGGTCACCCACTAAACTCAAGAGGCAGCAGGTTTGAAACAAACAAAAGGAAGTGCTTCTTCTAACACACAGTGCACAGTCTCCCTGTAGAACTCATTGCCGGGGGATGTTGTGAAGGCCAAAACTATAACTGGGTTCATAAAACAATTAGGTGAGTTCATGGAGGACAGGTCCATCAATGGCCATTAGCCAAGATGGTCAGTGACGAAACCCCATGCTCCAGGTTTCCCTAAACCTCGAACAACCAGAAGCTGGGACCCGATGACAGGGGATGGATCACTCAGTGATTGCCTGTTGGGGTTCCTTCCCTCTGAAGCACCTGGCATTGTCCACTGTCGGGAGACAGGATATTGGTTAGTTGGACCATTGATCTGAACCAATATGGCCCTTCTTTTGTTCTAGGACATCAGCGAGACTACTTGCAAGCTTCTGTTAAAACACATGGTTAAGTGCATTGCTGGATCAGGGCTGGAGTGCTTGGGAATGTATAGTACTGACCCTGAGAGAGCTTTTGTCCCATGAGGGTATTTTGTGTTTGACATCAGTGGCTGAAAGGAGCCTCTTTCTTTGTGATTAAATTACCACCGTTGCCATGAAACACATAATCTGACTATGTACTTAATGGAGAGACAAGGTGAGGGAGGGAATATCTTTTATTGGACCAACTTCTGTTGGTGACAGAGACAAGCTTTCAGCCACATAGAGCTCTTTCTCAGGTCTGTTTACCTAATGCCAGGCCTGAGCAGTAGGATGTTACTTCTCAGCATCTGAAGCAGAGATCTTCTGGATTAGAAAGACCTGCCCCATCCCACACTGTTCATCATGAAGTCCCCAGTCTTCTCCTGCAGCAGTTAAAGCTATGGGCTGGCACTAAGCCAGCTCAGGGAGAGAGGATTTAATTGGGGGGAAATTGTTAAACATACTAAAGAGTTTATATTCTCTCTCTCTCTCCCCATTTCATTTCAACATTGGAGCTCAGATATTTCGTAATCATGATCCCATCACCCCCTCCCCCAGCTGAGCCAAAGAGAGGAAAACACCATAAGGATTCTTTTCCCATGTCTGTCCGTCAGTTTGTTCGACATTCAGATCATTGGTAAGTGTGGCGCTTCACCCTGGACTCGCTCCCCAGCCTGCAGCAGGCACATGCAATTGGAATGAAGGAAGTAAGAAGAAAATGCAGAAGCTGCCTTCTGTTTATACCAGAGAAGCCAAACTGAGCCAAGACAAAAGTGCAGATTTGCACACAGTCTGGTGTCGTTTGTGGGCACAGTTTGCCTGCTGCTGGGAAAAGTCCTGTGGTTCTCACTCCTTCCGAGTCTGAACACCAAGTTCTCATTTGAAAAAGTTGGTTTTTCCAAGGAGACTCTCTCTCAAGCTTGGTGTAGCTTGGCCTATATAGCTTTAAACACGCCATTTTATGAGGAAGAAAATGAAGCCATTCTATCACATTCATTTGGAAAATTTCGTTTTTCCTCTCCAAAACCTTGAACTTTGCCATTGTAATGACAAACATGGTGACAGGGTCAGCAGACAGAAGGAGGCGAATGCTGCTTTGTCCCACATCGCCTAGGGGTCTTCCCAGGCACCCATAGCTGATTTCAAGCCCACCGTCAGCCTGGGGGCAGGTGGAGGCGGCATCGGTGGAGGGCTCAGTGTACCGGCTAGCCGCAGCTGGAAGATGGTCCCGATGGGATGGCTGGCACTGGCGTACATCAGGGCAGCCCAGAGGCTCTGCTGTGGCTGGGGTGGAGCCAAGAAGAGAATTGTTGAGCTGTAACTTGTATCCGGCTGGCCGCCTGTCTCTGTGGTGTTGGATGTGGAGCGGAAGTTAGACATTAAAACAAACAAAACCCGTTGGTGGGTAACTCTTACTTTGTAGGGAGGCACCCTGACGCCGAGGAGTAAGCGCTATAGAAAATCATCTGTAATTGTTAGTGGAGCAGGAAAGTAAGGAACTTGCTACCGCATCGCAGTGTTGTAGCCCGTGTACTTTATTCTTCTCGGGCTATTCCTTCCCAAGATCTATAACTGTTGCATGTTTCTCCATTGCTATGCAACAATTAATTACATTAGTTCACTAAATCTATCATTAAACAACTGCAATCTACCCTAATAGCTGCTTCCCTAATTAAATATCCATAATGTTCCTATCCTCACTCCTGAGCTCTGGGCATCTTATTTGTCAATATCCAGTCCTCTTTTCATCTTCCTTGCATTTCCCTGTTTCGCCAACGTAATCCTCAGGCATGGGAATTGCCTCTGATACAGGGACAAGTCAGACTGTCCATTGTGTGGGGACATTGGAGATGTGGTATGTATGTGTGGGGCTGGCTCTTTCTGCTCAAGGAGTGAGGGAAGCACATGCTTCTCATCACCAGCCACTGTAACACATCCACACTCATACACATAAGGAGCAATTTGTGTGGAAAGCTGTATTAAAACTGTACAGCTCTCACTTTAAATGCTGTGGGCTTCCTGGTCTTACTTGCAGGCTAGTGGGCTCTGTAGGGAAGGATGTGAGCTGCAGCAGCCAGTCAGCCTAGACTAAGGTGAGGTGAGCTGTGCTTCTCTGTTTCAGGGAGCAGCCTGCTTTGTCTCTCTTCGTTTTATTATTCTGAATTCTAAAAGATCAAGTCGTGTTACACTGCAACCTTCTAGCAAGAGTATTTTTTGTTTTTTTCTCCAGCTGCTCAGTCTATATGCTCTGACGCAGAACAGTTTGTATCTTTTTTGGTGTCCACATTTCTGCATCACCTTGTCTTGATGCTGCACAGGAATGGTCACTTTGTTGTTGCTGTTCCCTCTTCATTCTGGCCTGTGCAGTTGCAGACGAGCTTCATTTAATGTTTTAGTCAGAGCCAACCTTTTAGATGCAGAAACGTCTGGCTCAGGCTAGCCTTGCTCTGTAGCAGTGGACCCCACTTTGAGGGTCCAATCTGACACCTTTGAAGCCAGTGGGAGGTTTCGTATTGATCTGGATAGTGCTGGGACAGTCCGGCCGTGAATTTGGTGGTAATGAAATTCCACTTACACTGCAGGGGGAGTGGCTGTCTTCACTCCATTGCAGTGGAATTTTGCTCCTTTTCTACTGGGGAAGTTTCAGCACATGATAAACCAGTTCCGCTGTACAAATCCCCAGGGGAAGGGTCACCAACCAGAGAGGTGTAAGAGCTGTATTCCAAGGAGACTCTCTCAGATGTGGCAAGGCTTGCCCTATGTAGCTTCAAACACACAGTTTTATGAGGAAGAAAATGAGGCCACTCTATCACCTGGGCATTCGGATAGCAGTGCTGTAGGCCAGGCTCATCTGCACTGAATTCAGCTAAGAGATTTATGGAGCTGAATTAGAGGACACCGAGGATACATGCTAAAACAGATATATTATTCCTGTTCATCTGTTGTCTTTACACAGCAGCAGTGGAGTTGACTGGTCTGATTTAAAGTTTGTGCCCTCATGAAAGAGGCAAACAGTTCTCCTTAAACACTTTGCCAACCTGGGTTTTCTAGAGAATAATGTGGAGTTGATGCAAACAGTATTTCGTTTTAGAACAATTTGATGGTTCACAAGTCTCTTCAGTAAAACCGGGAAGAAATCCAAACAGCACTGACGCATGGGTTCAGGGTTTTGTCTGAGAAGTGCAGAAAAATTATATGTAAAGTGGTAATAAAGATAAAAGACCCTGAAAAGGCACTTTTCTGTCAGATTCTAAAACAGAGTCAAGAAGCGATGATTTTTCAAAGTTTAACATGAGTCTGAGCATTAGAATAGGCAGCTCCCTCAGGATTTGAAATCAAATACGATGTTGAACTCTGCCTGTGACAGCAGCTTACAAAAATGTGTATTAATCAATTGTACATAATTTGAGATGCAACAACACTAGCCTACTAGTACAGTTGCTTTGAACATTTACACTTTTTTATGAGAACATCAGCTTAATTTTTCATTAAGATCACTAAGCAGATGCAGATTTTATTTAATTTAAATATTTATAGAATTTTCTCAATCTTTCAAAATGGATTATACACTGAATGAGGAAGCTAATATCATCTGGGTGATAATTTATCTGCTGAATCCACTTCAGAAACCAATCAGGAATTAGTTAAAAAGTTACTGGAGTTGAAAAGTATTGTCTAAAGTTGTACATACTACTGGGACACCAAAAGCAAGCCTCCTTTGGTGGAGGGAATATATTTCCAAAAGACTCTCCTGCAGCAGATTATTTTTACAAATACTACATTTCCATCTCTGCCGTGACTGCTTTTCAGGACTTGCTATTCTTCCCACTACACTGTATTCTCTAGACCTGGGACATACAGCACCAAAGAGAGAGAAAAAATCCTGAAATTCCAAAGAGCTAGGGCCCCAGTTCTGCAAACACTTGCATGCTTCCGTTGAAGCATGTGGCTAGTCTCACTGAAGTCAATGGGACCATTCTTAAAAGTTAAGAATATATGTAAGTTTTTGCAGAAGAGGAGAGGAGCCTAAGCCCAAACCGTCATGTGTTTGCACCGTTGAGAATACTGTGAGCTGCAAAGGAGATGTTGCCTCCAGGATCCATCGCAATCTGCACTTGGCACAATATTGCCCGAGGATTCAATCAGCTACAGACAGCACTCTCCATTGGTGTCAATGACAATTTTGCTAAAAACCGACAGCCCAATATGACCCTTTATATGTACGAATCCATCTGTACATCTATGTTAAAGGGACAGCACCAATTTCAGATCTGGTCCCTTTTGAGCAATAAGCTGAAGGTATTTTCAGGTCCTACACCTACTCTGGACAATTCTTACGGTTTTATTATCCCATTTTCCTATTGTTCTCTATGGTTCTCTGGCTCTGTTGCTGCGAGAGACCCATACAAGTAGCAGAGGCATTGGGCTGACTCTGTGGGACAGCAGGGAAGCCAGCTGTATGTACAATACTGTCACATACACAAAGGAGACAAACTGAACTAATGGAAAAACGTCACTCCTTAGTGACACGGAGCCTGCGGCTCCGCGCCTCCCGGGCCAGGTCGACAGACTCAGATTAGCGGGGCTCACGCGGCTTCTCTAAAATAGCTGTGTAGACAGACGTGCCCTAGGAGGTTACACTTACAGAATCATAGAAGATCAGGGTTGGAAGGGGCCTCAGGAAGTCATCTAGTCTCACCCCCTGCTCCAAGCAGGGCCAACCCCAACTAAATCATCCCAGCCAGATTTAGTTCAGTTTGGTTACTTTGTGCTTTTCGCAGCACCTTGAAATTGCAGGTCGGGCTGGCACGCAGGCTTTGAAGCCCAACTTTCCTCACTGAGCTTCAGAGCCTGAGCTCCAGCCCAAGCCGTAACTTCAAAGCTTTGTCTACATGCCTGTTGTTAGAGCGCTGACGCGATCCCCACTGGCCCAAGGCTGTCAGTCTGGGCTGGGAGGTGCGCTCCTCAGGCTCCAGAGCACGGTGTAGACATGCCCTCAGTAGTGCGCTTAGGTTAGGTGTTGCTCGTAGCAGGGACATGGGAGACTGAGTTCAGACAGGAATGGGACTGGGGAAGCAGGCAGCGTCCCTCTAACTTGGAGGCACTGTTCATGGCTGCTCTGCTGTATTCTGTACTACTCCAAAGCACCTCCCCCTTCCCCTGGCGTTTAATTATTTATTTCTCTCACTTGACTCTGTCAGCAGCAAGAGATGTCGCCCTCTGTTTCCGTGAATGGGTTAATCCCCCCTGTGCACTGAGAACAATGGTCCCTTCTGGCCTTAAAATCTATGGACTGGAGTGTCCGGGTCTGACCACTTTGTGTCATGCTGCTGGAGATTCCCCCTGGGATGGAAATCCCATGGCTGACCTAAGGGAAAGGCGGGGGCTGTATCCGGGGCACGGAGGGAAAGGGCCTTAGGAGGAGAGGGGAAGGCTTGGGGCCCAAAGAGACATTGACATAAGGGCTCTGAGAGACCCGAGGAGCAAACTAACAGTGCCCCTCTGCAGCTTTTAACTTCCACCAGGGCTGGGTGGCTGAGCCAGGAAGCTGTGACTGGTTCCTTCGCCACAGGGAAGGAGCAAACTCTGTGAATCTATGAAAGATCAAGAAGGGAGATTGACATTCAGGGCTCTGTGCTGGTCCCAGAGAAGCAAATTGCAAACTTCTATTCTCCTACCCAATGGGAGAGGCTTCCTCTTCTGACTGCATTGTCAGACAGCCAAGAATAAGGGGACTAGGCTCTGCACATCTCCGTACGAATGAAACAAATTTCCTGGCTTTGGATTTTTTTTCAAGTAACTATGGATTTAATTTTGCAAAATGCTAACAGTATCAAAATAATCTGAGCCCTTGAATGCAGCAGAACTGGGTTCTGACCCGCTTGCAAGTGTATTTTGTGCTATGTCATGTTTTTTAGTTTTGCTACAAAATGTTCATGAAATGAAACCCAAGCATTTTCCAGATTTTTTTATGAGTATCTTATAAATTGCCAAATTAACTTTCATTGGTTTTTGCTCCATAGCACTAGGTCTGTGTATACACCAATGCCTTTTCTGCCTTTGCTTTATACTCCTACTACATTGTGTGGCTGGCTTTAGATCTCTTCGCTTATCTGTTTTGTGCATTATGTTTCATGTTGGAATACTGGGTGCATTTGTTTATTTTTTTCTTATCATCATTACATTTCACTTCTTGTTTACCTGCAAGCTCTATTTGGTTGGTCCATATATCGAATCTGTCTCAGTCGTGAATTCTTCTCAGTTCCCCCTAGCTCTCTCTCCCCAGCAGGTTTAATACTTTTGGAAATTGTACTCCTGAAAGATCATCTTCTATAAGATACAAGGGAGAGTCTTCTGGCAATGCAGATCTTTAAGGAACAATACTTGTTACTTATTTTAACCCTGAAATGTCCCATTTGACTGACACAATCTGTTTTCTATCCTTAGGCACATGTTTGTCTGTCTTAGGGTTCAGATTTCTGCCCATAGCTTCTTATGTCTTCCATGTCAAGTCAATAGTAGTGTTCGTACTGGACTTCATGGAATCTCTGGCACGTCTCCATTTGTGGGATCAGGCCTCTGCTTGCAACAGGATTTTGGGGGAGTGGTTGTTTAGAAGTGGTTGAGTGGCAGGAGAGGGTGTCAGGGTTAGGGGCAGGAGGGGGTGTTAGTATTGTGCATATAATTCCTGCGAGGGTGGAAAGGCTGTTTCAAAGTGGCAGGTTTTTCTGCGTTTCCCAAAGACAGTCAGGATCTTGATTCACCCCGTCTCCTCTGGAAAGTCTCTCCACCGCCACATCCTCTCAGATTAATTGACGAGTCTGGAGTCTATATTGGGGTAGATGAACGCTGTTTTCAATTTCTCTCTCTTTTTTTTTAAAGGTCACCCTGGTGGTATTTTAATTCATCACGTCGTATGGAAGCCCGCTGCCAGCCACACACAGACCAAGAGTGCCACCGAAGAGATGCTGTTGAAGGTGCGTTAGCAAAACAGCGAGTCAGTACTTAGAGTAACCTTTGTGCACGTCATGTGCTGTACTCCAGCACAGGTTCCTCATCGTTACGGCTACTACAGTGGCAAACCTTCTAGTTCACAGCATGTGCCTGAGTCAGGATGAAGCTTAGCAAAGAGTAATGGAAAGCATTATCCAGGGTAAGCTGTGATAGAAAAGCATTAATTTCATATCCAAGTATACGTCCCTCCTCCTCAAGTCCCCAGTTGAACTAGTGCCACGTAATCAAACGCGAGCTACATAGACCACTCCAGATGAGAATAATGCCCTCTCAACAAAGAACAAACTCACGCTCCTGTGAGAAAAGCTTCGCTGGTGGTAAGTAAATCCCGTGTGTCACTGCCAAGGGGCAAAAAATGCCTTTCCTTCGTGTGACAGCAGTGTCGTCCCGAAGTAGGATGGTTGCAAGGTGGTGGTGGTGGTGGCTTGCTTGGGAAAATGCTGGTTTGGATATTATTGTTTCTTCGCTTGTGTCTAAACTCGCTCACAAACCATACACTGCTCCTGAGTCCTCAAATGGATAACGGAGTCCAACAGAGCAAGACTGAAAGAGGCCAATCCAAGAAGTGGTGGGATGTCGTAAAGGAAGATATGTTAGCATGGGTGTGATAGAGGATCTGGCATTGGACAGAGCACTTTGGAGGGAGAGGACCTCATGAGATGGGATTAACACAAGAAGGAATCATAGAATCATAGAAGATCAGGGTTGGAAGGCACCTCAGGAGGTCATCTAGTCCAACCCCCTGCTCAAAGCAGGACCAATCCCCAATTAAATCATCCCAGCCAGGGCTTTGTCAAGCTGGACCTTAAAAACCTCTAAGAGCTCATATCTGAGGAGACCAGTGTATTCCAGTCGGGTTGTTTAGAAATGTTTACTTGATTAAAGACTTCGTTAGCATTTATTGCTTTTGACTCCTTGCAACTTTTAATTAACCCCAGTGTCTCCCGTGTCTGCACGTTGGCTTGTGCTTTGCCCACCTAGCGTGTTTTCGCTCCGCTACAGTGCAGCTTTGCACTTGTGCGCAGCTACGCTGGTTTGCTATACCTCCATTTCAGCTGGACTGAAAAGCTGGTTCGAGTCCAGGGAGTGAGCTGGGTGAGCACAGCTGCCAGGGCTGCTCACTGGGAGAAGGAAGGCACATACAGATGTTGAAAGAAATTCACTTTGCAGTCAGTGCATGAGACCTGTCTCTGAACGGACTGATACATTCAGGAAAAGTTTTCAGCCTAGTAATTCAAGATGCTTTATCACTGTAGCACCAACGACAGCCTCCCATTCCTGGGGTCCTTTCTTCTTCCTCCAGATGAATGAACCTCATCTGTGCACCCTCTCCTGAAACACTGCATTGAAAATGGCTTTTAAGCTGACGATCAGGACTGCTGGTGACGGCAGCACCCAGCAGCCTGGAGAGGTGCTTTCCCCCTGGCCGTCTGATCCTCTCCCAGGAGGGCAATGCAGCAAAAAAAAATGGGGGTGTGGAGGGTCAGGATTGTGCCCCCTAGAGGTGTGTGCAGGTCTCTCTCCTCCCACACAGCAGCAGACCGTGTGGTGTCTTGCTGATGTTCTTGGTGTCTGCGTGGAGTGAGGGCAGGGACCGGATGTGGGGGGAAGGAGTGGGTGGAGCCAGAAGAAGTCACATCATCCCCTTGTGGCCTGCAGAGTTTACCAGGGAAAGGTTGTCTCTCCAGCCTGGAGATGGGGGAGGCGAGAAACTCCCTTTAAGGGGGATCCCCAGGGTAGCTGTGGCCAGGGGCAGTCCCTGGGCAGGGAGTGGGGTCAGCAGGAGCACAGGGCCAATGCAGAGGCTCTGGGCCTCCCACTCGGGGCGGGGGAAGGAAATTCTGTTCCCCGTGACGGAGCCCTAGGAGGAACCCACCTACCCCGGGGCAGGAAGGCACACTCTGGCTGAAGCCATGTAGGAGATCAATGAATTAATATTTCTCTGTGTGTGGAACCCAATGCTCACTGTGGGTTGTTCTTCCTCCCTCTGTGCCTGATCCATAGAGGATGTGAGGCCAGAACAGTCCCAGCTCCAGAGCCTGGTTCTTTAGCTGAAGCTGTTGAGACCTGTGCTTTCAGTTCCGGAGGTCCCTGGTATGTTGACGGAGTGGGCAGCTGTTAGCCATGGCTTACCACCTACCCTCCATAACTCAGCACCAGCCAGAGCTTTTTTTTCTAAACATAAACCACTGTCAGATGTTTCTTTCCCGTCTTTTCATTATTTTGATGGAAGAAAAGTACTGTTAAAAGTTTGTGAAGACACATTTTAATAGCGTGTGCACACTGGCCTGACAGCTCCAGGGTTTCTTTTTCTCCCGACTAGACAAGTTTCATCCTAGTTTATATGAAGAAGTTGATCTTGCCAGAATTGGTAGCCTCATGCCCCTGCCCTTTGCTTTTCATTCTATTGCTGAGGTTAAAGTACTCTGGGATAGGGGGATGTGACTTGTAAATGGACCTGAAGTGCTTCCAGCCCTCCTGTAGCACAGATCAGTTCTTTATTGTTTGTACTGGTAGTGGGTAGAGACCCCCTCTGAGACGGGGACCCCAATGTGCTAGGCGCTGTACAAACAAACACTGGGAGACAGCCTCTGCCCCAGAGAGCTTGCAGTCTAAGGCTAAGGATAGACGAAGAGATAGAGCGTAGAACCAAAGTGAACAAAGTCGTGGTTTGCAGATCACATGTTAGTACCATGATTTTTATTGTGTTGGTTGATTTCTTTCTCTTGCCCGCCCCGTTCAGCAGCCAGAGATGGAGATCCTGTAGGAGTAGCTGGGAATAGCCTGGTGCTGTCCGACTTCATAGGCTAATTTTGATCCCACTTGGCAGTTGTTGGTTGGAAGCTTGAGTGCAGCTCCGGAGTAGTTTGGTGTTTGCTGAGAGGAGGGATGGCCAGAGGAAAATATCCACTAACAATGTCTGGGGGAAATGGAGGGACATCTGGCACAGTTCCGAGTAAGCCCAGAGGCCCTGAGGGTGGGTGCTGAGGCAAAGTTCTGCCATGGCGAGCCTCAGACCTCCACTGCTTCTTCTCCCCAGGAGAGACCCGAGCCCTTTCTCACAGCCACCTTTCTTTGGGCATTTTTCTTTAAATCAGGCTGCCAAAGACGTATTTCCTCCTTTGTCCCAAATGTGTCAACCCTTAGCCCCTCCACACACCCCAAATTACACCTGCCTGCAGCCCAGGAGAGCCAGTAGTCAGTCCTGGGCCAGTCAATAATGTAAAGTCTCATACCTTGCTGCCTTGCTTTTACATGGCAAGGGTGGTCAACTATGTAAATAGAAAGGGTGAAAAATAAAACTAGCAGTCGATGTGACAGGGCTCGAGGAGCCATTGACTCTGAGTTTAGGCACAGTTACCTGCCTCTTTCACCCCCATCTCCTGGAAATACTGGATGTGAAACTGGAAAGTCAGACCAGTGACTGAGCGGCAGGGGGTGAGGCTGGCATTAATGCTACAAGCGTTCAGCCATGTTTGCCGCTGAGCACTCACAGTCTGGAAGGGGAGGGAAGGTTTGCTCTATACACTTTTACTTGCTTTACAAAAACTTGCAGAGGCTTCATGTAGGTAAATCATGGCAGGGACTGTTTGTCTTCCTTTAACATGCCTCTTCTGGAGGCTCTTCAGTGTTTAATGCGGTAGCCCTTAAACTCCAGAGACCTGAGTTCAGGTTAGGGATGGGACACACAGAAAAAAACTAGCTACGTTCCACTGCAAGGGCTTCATGTGTGCGGCTGGTAATAATGGTTGTGCTGTCACGCTGGGTAATGGAGGGGGGAAACAAGCGGAGGGTTTTGTTCTGGGACCGTGTATTCCCAAAGTATCACAATGTGTGTCTGCTTTCCACTGGAAAACCCTGACTGGCTCCTTTGTGGTAGAGAAGCAAATATAAAGTTGGACCTTGGGCCTTTTGTCGAGAATTTTCTGCTGGCATTTTCCAAACTGTTCTTGATGGTGATCTACAGAGAAAGAGGCAGTCATGCATTGACCTGGCTGTGGTAAAGGTGGCTCTCTCTTCCCCCAGCACTCTGTAGGTGTAGCTCATGTTAACATAACTGAGAGCTGTGCAGTTTTATCAACCTTCTTCCAGACAGACATTCAAGAGATTCAGAAGCGGCAGATGTGTGTGGAATTGCAACATAAGAATCCAGGAGCTTTCAAGTCTTGACAATGATGTAACCCTTTGTTACTGGCAGATTTTAATAGGTTTCCGTGGCTTGGAAAGGGACACCCAGGGTTAAGTATTTACATTAGAAATCCATCATTTTGACTGTGGCCAAAGTTGTAACCTAGCTATGAAAACGTATTCAGGAGTCACATTTACCATAAAGACAGGTTTCAGAGTAGCAGCTGTGTTAGTCTGTATCCACAAAAAGAAAAGGAGGACTTGTGGCACCTTAGAGACTAACCAATTTATTTGAGCATAAGCTTTTGTGAGCTACAGCTCACTTCATCGGATGCTGTAGCTCACGAAAGCTTATGCTCAAATAAATTGGTTAGTCTCTAAGGTGCCCCAAGTCCTCCTTTTCTATTTACCATAAAGCATCTTACTGGGGAGCAATTTTATTCCCTCCAGTGATCCCAGTAACTGGTGTGGTTTTGTGCTGCTATAAGGAGACAAGCAGCTGTCCTCAGCCAGGGGGTGGTTGTGTGTCTGGAAACCTGATGAACTGTACTTGTGGCTATTCTGAATGGCTGCTTATGCACACATAACAACTGTGACACTGTTCCCAGAGGCAGTGCTTCAGAAGCATATCATTGCTTCTGGCACTCTGATACCAACCCCAGAAATTTGGAGAAGCTATCTTGCTCCCCCTGCGAGATGTTTGTGAGATTGGGTGAGACCAATACGGTCATCCATGTGCCCACTCTACTTGTGGCTCTGGTTCAGATATGTGCCCCGGGATACTTATGGGCAGCACAGCATGGGGAGAACGTGACCAGCCCTCTGTGGAGAACTGTGTCCAGTTTTGGGCCCCACACTACAAGAAGGCTGTGGAAAAATTGGAAAACGTCCAGCAGAGGGCAACAAAAATGATTAGGGGGCTGGAACACATGACTTATGAGGAGAGGCTGAGGAAACTGGGGTTGTTTAGTCCGTGGAAGAGAAGAATGAGGGGGGATTTGATAGCTGCTTTCAACTTCCTGAAAGGGGGTTCCAAAGAGGATGGAGCTAGACTGTTCTTAGTGGTAGCAGATGACAGAACGAGGAGTAATGGTTTCAAGTTGCAGTGGGGGAGGTTTAGGTTGGATATTAGGAAAAACTTTTTCACTAGGAGGGTGGTGAAGCACTGGAATGTGTTATCTAAGGAGGTGGTGGAATCTCCTTCCTTTAAGGTTTTTAAGGTCAGGCTTAACAAAGCTCTGGCTGGGATGATTTCGTTGGGGATCGGTCCTGCTTTGAGCAGGGGGTTGAACTAGATGACCTCCTGAGGTCCCTTCCAACCCTGATATTCTATGATTCTATGATAGCCAGACGTTGTGAATGGAGAGCCTGAGTCAGAGGTAAAGCAGGATTTTATACAAAGCTATTCATGCCTGAAAGTGCTAACAGCTTTAAACAATTGCTGTTGTTGAGAAGTTCTTCCTTCGTGCTCTGTAACTATTAAAATTTGCTGAGATCTGGGGCAGATAACAGTTTTTCTGTGCAGATCCAGATTGCGAACAGAAGGGTTGTGTAAATTATATTAAATAATTAATGTAAAGGCAGAAGTTCCTTTCATCCATATTCTCTGGATAGAATGCATATCTGCTGACTCAGCCCTGCCTGTTACTGACGGGTTCAGCTCCTGCAGGAGCTAAATGTTAACTTTCTGCCTGCCAGCTCCACCACAGGGGACACAATTTGCTCTTAGGAACAGCTGCTGCCGATTCCAAAGAGACATCAGCATTTTGTCTGATGACTTAATCAACATGTCACTCTCCCCGGTCCTATTTCTGGATTCAAATATGGGTACGAAATGATATGTTTTTTTAAAAACCAGGTTAGAACATGTCACTGTGATTAAGTTTCTTTAGTTGAAAAAATGCCTAACAAATCCAAATCCAAGCCCGATCCCTGAGTTGGTCTTGAACCCAAATTCCGAACTCTAGCCAGAACCTAATCCAGATCTGAACACCACCTCTCTGCCCCATTTTTACTTTAATCAAAGCCATCCAAGGCAGTGAGTTTTGTGGTGTTTAATGAAGAATGGCACATTGGTTCAAGTTTTCTTAGAACTTGGCCCAGTTTCCTCACAAGATTTATGGGTCTGACTTTTGTGTGTTTTGGGGAGTCCATAATGAAAGTGTTGCACATCTGTATGTGTATTGTTCACTGTGTGTTGCGTTGTTAACATGAATAAAAAGTGAACAAAACAGAAAATAACAGCACTACCAACCAATCAACCTCAGTTGGACAGTTACCTTTCCAAAGAAACATTGGGGTGACTCTTTAAAGTGGGTGCCTCAAAGCACTGGCTAGAGGGAGCTTGAATGCACATACTGCAGCTTTCCATGTGCAGTTCTGTTAGCACACCTCAGGTCTGTTCTGCAAGACTTCTCTCTTCTAGTCTTGGACATTTCTTGAGCAGACAGTGTTTGAATGTGGTTGAAGAAATCTGCAATAAGGATTAGGCTGGGTCAATCTGTTGTGACATTGCAGTTCTGAAAAACATTGATGCTCTGTCTAGCACTATGGTCAAAATACCTAGAATCACTAGAAGGAGCTTGTGGGAATGGTAACCAAACATGGCGCCTTGTCCCCGGCAGAAGCCCCAGAAGACTCAATTAAAATTATTTAACTGGTCTGTTGGTTGCCTATCAGAACCAGCCGAAAGCAGTTGAATTTTTCATCTGGGATTTTCCATGCCAGTAAGTAGGCTGAAGTTACTGAGAGGAAAGATAGGCAAACAATAATGAATACATACATTGCTTATTCGTGTCGCAGCTGATCTCCGCTGCCTCTCTGGCTTTCTCTCTATTATTATTCTCAGTCTTGTGCATATTTTTGCACCTGGAGGTTGCTCCCTGGTACGAAGTTCGCCACAATAGAACCAAACTGGAAATGCCAGTATGTGCGATCCCATCCCTTCTTCCCAGACCATACAGGCAGTAATGAGTGTCACCAGTAACTTCAGTGTTATTAACTCTAATGAGGTTTGGCAGAATTGGATTTTGATTTTCTATAATTTCAGTGTATAATATCAATGTTTATTTTTAAGTAATTTTTTTTAGATTTTTATGTATTTAAATTTTCACAGTTGTGTGAGATTGAGTGGGGGGCGTGTCGGACCATGATTAATTAATGATGCTGTGATTCAAAAAGTTAAAGCTTTATGACCATTAAAAGACAAATTGTAAGCATCATATGTCAAAATATACAAAGTAAATATCCATAAATCAATCTGCAAACAGCATTTTTCTTACTTTGCCTTTCTCTAAATTTTGATGAAAATATTTTGTTGTCAGTCTGCGTGTGGATGGTGAAATTGATGTGTACCGACATTTACTGATGAAAATCTAATCCTTCCAAGCCTAACTATAGGGCACACAGAGTGAGGTTGGGGCTGAATGGCACAAAGAGGAGATACAGGTCCTGCCCTCAAGTAACGTATGTAAAGAAAAGCGGATCTTCAGTGGAAAGGGAGGATACTCAGCTCTTCCTAAGATCAGGCTCTCAGTACTATATGCCGTAACCTGGGAAACTGTAGCGTTTCCCAGTAAATTTGATTGGTTGGCACAGTGTGACTTCTGACTTGTTCTCCTTTGGTCTGTGGGAGCACTAAGTTGTATGGATCAGCAATTCTTCCATTTTCCGCTCTCTAACAAGCACTTATGAGAATGCTTACATTTTCTAGCACATCCGTGATTTCCAAAGCTTTTATTTCTTTGAAAATGTTCAGTGTTCTTTCAGGGAAAGTTTGGCTCTGTTAGAAGGGTAGTTGCTATGAGACATAAACAAGTTCAATGACTATAATCTCTTAGGAGTAGGTATAAAATGAAAGATGTATAATGGCTGAAGGCTGATTGGAGCACCAGAAAATCTTATACTCTCTGGTTATGTGACTTACAGATTTGGTTCTAAGTGGAACAGGGCAAAACATTTATTGCTAAATGTCTTTAGGGGAAAATGTGCTTGTTTCAAAGTTCACATAACTTGTGCAAAATTGCACCAAGGTAGCTTTTGTTTGAAGTGTATGTAAGAGAGGCAGCAATGTCTAGTGAACTGAGCAGGGCTTGGGAGCCAAGAACTCCTGGCTTCTGTTCTGGTGTGAATAGGATTTGGGGGATTTCCAGGAAAGCGGTTATCCAGAATGATTCTTGCAAATTGTTGGAAAGGGAAGGAAAGAAGAGGAAAACTCTGGGTAGGAGGAAGGGAACGTAGCTGCCAAACACCTATGATACTGAAAATATCCAATACCTGTTATAGTGTGAAAGGTTAGCTAGGGGTATGTCTACACTACGAAATTAGGTCGAATTTATAGAAGTCGGTTTTTTAGAAATCGGTTTTATATATTCGAGTGTGTGTGTCCCCACAGAAAATGCTCTAAGTGCATTAAGTGCATTAACTCGGCGGAGCGCTTCCACAGTACCGAGGCTAGAGTCGACTTCCGGAGTGTTGCACTGTGGGTAGCTATCCCACAGTTCCCGCAGTCTCCGCTGCCCATTGGAATTCTGGGTTGAGATCCCAATGCCTGATGGGGCTAAAACATTGTCGCGGGTGGTTCTGGGTACATATCGTCAGGCCCCCGTTCCCTCCCTCCCCCCGTGAAAGCAAGGGCAGACAATCATTTCGCGCCTTTTTTCCTGAGTTACCTGTGCAGACGCCATACCACGGCAAGCATGGAGCCCGCTCAGGTAACCGTCACCCTATGTCTCCTGGGTGCTGGCAGACGCGGTACGGCTTTGCTGCACAGTAGTCGTCCTCGTCGTGTCCGAGGTGCTCCTGGCCACGTCGGCTGGGAGCGCCTGGGCAGACATGGGCGCAGGGACTAAATTTGGAGTGACTTGACCAGGTCATTCTCTTTAGTCCTGCAGTCATATTGAACCGTCTTATGGTGAGCGGGCAGGCGATACGGACTGCTAGCAGTCGTATTGTACCATCTTATGCCAGGCAGGCAAGAGATGAAGATGGCTAGCAGTCGTACTGTACCATCTTCTGCCGAGCAGCCATGAGATGTGGATGGCATGCAGTCCTTCTGCACCATCTGCTGCCAGCCAAAGATGTAAAAGATAGATGGAGTGGGTCAGAACAAGAAATAGACCAGATTTGTTTTGTACTCATTTGCCTCCTCCCCTGTCTAGATCACACTGCAGTCACTCACAGAGAAGGTGCAGCGAGGTAAATCTAGCCATGTATCAATCAGAGGCCAGGCTAACCTCCTTGTTCCAATAACAACGATAATTTAGGTGCACCATTTCTTATTGGAACCCTCCGTGCAGTCCTGCCTGAAATACTCCTTGATGTACAGGCACACCCTTTGTTGATTTTAGCTCCCTGAAGCCAACCCTGTAAGCCATGTCGTCAGTCGCCCCTCCCTCCGTCAGAGCAACGGCAGACAATCGTTCCGCGCCTTTTTTCTGTGCGGACGCCATACCAAGGCAAGCATGGAGGCCGCTCAGCTCACTTTGGCAATTAGGAGCACATTAACCACCACACGCATTATCCAGCAGTATATGCAGCACCAGAACATGGCAACGCGATACCGGACGAGGAGGCGACGTCAGCGCGGTCCCGTGAGTGATCAGGACATGGACACAGATTTCTCTGAAAGCATGGGCCCTGCCAATGCATGCATCATGGTGCTAATGGGGCAGGTTCATGCTGTGGAACGCCGATTCTGGGCTCGGGAAACAAGCACAGACTGGTGGGACCGCATAGTGTTGCAGGTCTGGGACGATTCCCAGTGGCTGCGAAACTTTCGCATGCGTAGGGGCACTTTCATGGAACTTTGTGACTTGCTTTCCCCTGCCCTGAAGCGCATGAATACCAGGATGAGAGCAGCCCTCACAGTTGAGAAGCGAGTGGCGATAGCCCTGTGGAAGCTTGCAACGCCAGACAGCTACCGGTCAGTTGGGAATCAATTTGGAGTGGGCAAATCTACTGTTGGGGCTGCTGTGATGCAAGTAGCCCATGCAATCAAAGATCTGCTGATATCAAGGGTAGTGACCCTGGGAAATGTGCAGGTCATAGTGGATGGCTTTGCTGCAATGGGATTCCCTAACTGTGGTGGGGCCATAGACGGAACCCATATCCCTATCTTGGCACCGGAGCACCAAGCCGCCGAGTACATAAACCGCAAGGGGTACTTTTCGATAGTGCTGCAAGCTCTGGTGGATCACAAGGGACGTTTCACCAACATCAACGTGGGATGGCCGGGAAAGGTGCATGATGCTCGCACCTTCAGGAACTCTGGTCTGTTTCAAAAGCTGCAGGAAGGGACTTTATTCCCAGACCAGAAAATAACTGTTGGGGATGTTGAAATGCCTATATGTATCCTTGGGGACCCAGCCTACCCCTTAATGCCATGGCTCATGAAGCCGTACACAGGCAGCCTGGACAGTGGTCAGGAGCTGTTCAACTACAGGCTGAGCAAGTGCAGAATGGTGGTAGAATGTGCATTTGGACATTTAAAGGCGCGCTGGCGCAGTTTACTGACTCGCTTAGACCTCAGCGAAACCAATATTCCCACTGTTATTACTGCTTGCTGTGTGCTCCACAATATCTGTGAGAGTAAGGGGGAGACGTTTATGGCGGGGTGGGAGGCTGAGGCAAATCGCCTAGCTGCTGGTTACGCGCAGCCAGACACCAGGGCGGTTAGAAGAGCACAGGAGGGCGCGGTACGCATCAGAGAAGCTTTGAAAACCAGTTTCATGACTGGCCAGGCTACGGTGTGAAAGTTCTGTTTGTTTCTCCTTGATGAAACCCCCCGCCCCTTGGTTCACTCTACTTCCCTGTAAGCTAACCACCCTCCCCTCCTCCCTTTAATCATTGCTTGCAGAGGCAATAAAGTCATTGCTGCTTCACA
Organism: Lepidochelys kempii; assembly: GCF_965140285.1. Lineage (NCBI taxonomy): Eukaryota > Metazoa > Chordata > Testudines > Cheloniidae > Lepidochelys > Lepidochelys kempii. The sequence continues at coordinate 101,358,021 of NC_136388.1, read as the reverse complement.
GTCATGCATTCGTTATTCATTCATCACACAAATAGGGAGATGACTACCAAGGTATCCCAGGAGGGGTGGTGGAGGAGGGAAGGAAAATGCCACACAGCACTTTAGGCACAGCACTTTAAAAGTTTACAACTTTAAAATTTATTGAATACCAGCCTTCTTTTTTTTGGGCAATCCTCTGTGGTGGAGTGGCTGGTTGGCCGGAGGCCCCCCCACCGTGTTCTTGGGCGTCTGGGTGTGGAGGCTATGGAACTTGGGGAGGAGGGCGGTTGGTTACAGAGGGGCAGCAGTGGCAGTCTGTGCTCCAGCTGCCTTTGCTGCAGCTCAACCATACACTGGAGCATACTGGTTTGGTCCTCCAGCAGCCTCAGCATTGAATCCTGCCTCCTCTCATCACGCTGCCGCCACATTTGAGCTTCAGCCCTCTCTTCAGCCTGCCACTTACTCTCTTCAGCCCGCCACTTACTCTCTTCAGCCCGCCACCTCTCCTCCCGGTCATTTTGTGCTTTCCTGCACTCTGACATTATTTGCCTCCAGGCATTCGTCTGTGCTCTGTCAGTGTGGGAGGACAGCATGAGCTCGGAGAACATTTCATCGCGAGTGCGTTTTTTTTTTCTTTCTAAGCTTCACTAGCCTCTGGGAAGGAGAAGATCCTGTGATCATTGAAACACATGCAGCTGGTGGAGAAAAAAAAAGGGACAGCGGTATTTAAAAAGACACATTTTATAAAACAGTGGCTACACTCTTTCAGGGTAAACCTTGCTGTTAACATTACATACATAGCACATGTGCTTTCGTTACAAGGTCGCATTTTGCCTCCTCCCACCGCTTGACTACCCCCTCAACCTTCCCCCCTCCCTGTGGCTAACAGCGGGGAACATTTCTGTTTAGCCACAGGCAAACAGCCCAGCAGGAATGGGCTCCTCTGAGTGTCCCCTGAAGAAAAGCACTCTATTTCAACCAGGTGACCATGAATTATATCTCACTCTCCTGAGGATAACACAGAGAGCTAAAGAACGGATTTTGGTTGAATGCCAGCAAACATACACTGCAATGCTTTGTTCTACAGTGATTCCCGAGTACGTGTTACTGGCCTGGAGTGGTAAAGTGTCCTACCATGAAGGACGAAATAAGGCTGCCCTCCCCAGAAACCTTTTGCAAAGGCTTTAGGACTACATCTAGGAGAACCACAAATGCCAGGGCAAAGTAATCCTTTCACATGCTTGCTTTTAAACCATGTATAGCATTTTAAAAGGTACACTCACCAGAGGTCCCTTCTCCACCTGCTGGGTCCAGGAGGCAGCCTTGGGTGGGTTCGGGGGGTACTGGTTCCAGGTCTAGGGTGAGAAACAGTTCCTGGCTGTCGGGAAAACCGGTTTCTCCGCTTGCTTGCTGTGAGCTATCTACAACCTCCTCCTCATCATCATCTTCTTCGTCCCCAAAACCTACTTCCGTATTGCCTCCATCTCCATTGAAGGAGTCAAACAACACGGCTGGGGTAGTGGTGGCTGAACCCCCTAAAATGGCATGCAGCTCATCATAGAAGCGGCATGTTTGGGGCTCTGACCCAGAGCGGCTGTTCGCCTCTCTGGTTTTCTGGTAGGCTTTCCTCAGCTCCTTCAGTTTCACGCGGCACTGCTTCGGGTCCCTGTTATGGCCTCTGTCCTTCATGCCCTGGGAGATTTTCACAAAGGTTTTGGCATTTCGAAAACTGGAACGGAGTTCTGATAGCACGGATTCCTCTCCCCATACAGCGATCAGATCCCGTACCTCCCGTTCGGTCCATGCTGGAGCTCTTTTGCGATTCTGGGACTCCATCATGGTCACCTGTGCTGATGAGCTCTGCATGGTCACCTGCAGCTTGCCACGCTGACCAAACAGGAAATGAGATTCAAAAGTTTGCGGTTCGTTTCCTGTCTACCTGGCCAGTGCATCTGAGTTGAGAGTGCTGTCCAGAGCGGTCAGAATGGAGCACTCTGGGATAGCTCCCGGAGGCCAATACCATCGAATTGTGTCCACAGTACCCCAAATTCGAGCCGGCAACGTCGATTTAAGCGCTAATCCACTTGTCAGGGGTGGAGTAAGGAAATTGATTTTAAGAGCCCTTTAAGTCGAAATAAAGGGCTTCATTGTGTGGACGGGTGCAGGTTTAAATCGATTTAACGCTGCTAAATTCGACCTAAAGTCCTAGTGTAGACCAGGGCTAGGAGATACTGGGATGTGATGCTGATAAGTCTGGTTGGAGTAGAGAAGGGAGTTTAACTCCCCATTTTTGCAATGCATATCACTGAATTAAAATGACCCTTTTCCTGGAGGTGTTTGGATAAACATTCATAGTGACTGCCAACAAAATCTAATTTTCATCACAACTTCTGGTTTCTGCAGAATCCACTTCTATCTGGTGCTGTACACTTTAATGCATCTAATTAATTCACTTGATTAATTTGCTAGTAACTACCTGCCATGGAAAAAAAAAAGATTCCATTAATATTGTTCACCGCTGCCTTTGGGGCAGTAATTAGGTTAAATAATGTGTTTAATTTCCAGTGCTTTTTAAAATAAAATAAAATATTAAGAGAATGCACCATAAAATTAGATTTTTGTAAGCCCCTTATCTTCAGCTCCCAAGACACCATTTATCCCTATATCCAGCTTCATAAGTCAAGATGCAACCAAAATGAAGGGGTGGATTCTAACTGGATGTAACTCTTTACTTACTAGGTTTGCTTCTAATCTTGCTCACTCCCTTCTTATATTACTGTATTTCCATTGCATTCAGTAGAGTTGCTCCTAATTTACACCATTCTTACTGAGATAAGAATCCGACCTGTTACATTTGTCCTAAATATCTTGATACACAGTTTGTTCTGTGTGTCCCAGAACGAAAACAATTGGAGACAATCTGCCATGCTTTCTCACATAAATAATAGCTTACTCTGGGTATGGCCTCAGTGGCATCAACGTCAGTTCAGCAGATGATTCCTAATCCTGAATTTCACAACCTTTAATTAGTCCACACCAGTATTCAAAACCACCATGTGGTACTTCAGTAGCATCTTGATTGTCACCAAGAAAAGTTCTGAGGTCTCTGCTGAACTGACAGCTGGTTGATATAAAGTTAATGTCTAGTTACTATATTGTATTGTTTAACAAAAGCAGCTATACGTTAGGGAGAATGGGTACAGATGGCATAAGGGAAAATAAGTGAAATCATTGAGAGCAATCTGTGTACACCAGCAGTCTGCACTTATCCTTGAATAAACATATTACCCCAATTTTCTGACATTTTCACCACAATCCACAGTGGATGTAAATGGCTGCTAAATAATAACTATTGTATTCATCCTGGAGGTGGGTGCTTCATTTTTACTCTGGATGTAATAAGGGAAAAGATCTGGGAAGGAAACAAGAAATTAGACAAATAAGAGAGATTGCTGCCTCTCCTGACCCTGCACACATTGCTCGCTCGTGCGCTATATACTGTCTTTGACATGATGCAGAACCTCTCTTTATCATACAAAGAAGACTCAGCACCCATTGCCAGTTCTTTCAGCTGATGACACTGTACCTCTTCCCCAGGCATTGGAATGATTGTCTGATATAGGGTATGAAGAACAAATCCGTTGTTTGCACAGAATTCAGCACCTTCTGAACATTTTATTAGATAATTAAATGAATGGAGCTTCTCGGTGAATGTATCTCTCTGAATCCTGTGTTGTTATTATAATAATAATGGATATACTCTATAGCAGCTTGCCTCCAAAGACCTTCAAGTATTTTACCACCCACTTCACAACAGCCGCGGTGATGTACAGTGTGTGTACTGGGCATTGTACTCGTTATTTTGATGACTGAACTGAGGTCTGGGATTAAACTGATATGGCAAAGGTGACACAGTGACCCAGGGGCCATAGAACACCCAAATCCTGAATCTCGGTCTCCTGCTCTAACCACTACAGTCACTATTTCCTTCATACTTATTAGTTACTCCATAATTATCCTCTAAGTCCAAATATTGTAAAGTTTTTACCATAACTGCAGGATACTGTAATATATGTCTCAGGTCTAGATGCTTTCTGTACACCCAAAGCTCCTTATTTAAATTGATCAGCAGGTGTTAAGAATAATCCAGAAAGGGTGCAAGCAAGTGTGTGGCCATGCAGTAATTCTTCAGACACTGGGGAAGGGAACCAAGTTAACCCATTCCTACATACTCTTGAAGTTTCACCATCTTTTTAGCTGGTACTCTGAGCAGCATGACCTTAGTTTGTGGGCTAGGGAGAAGCAATGGTTATTCTTAGTTCAGTGTAACATCGCTGAACAGCACTCTCCTGACCAGAGGAGGTGAATCAGGGCAGCAGTCCATGTACCAGCAGCAGAAGTAGGTTATGTTAGGCATGCTGGTAAGGGATGTATTCAGTATTATCCTAACGAAATACATGGACAATTGTGACACAATACACCCCTGTATTCACACCCTACACACTATTGCAATAATCTTTGTACAAGAGATGCCTTGTAAGGTATCATTTGAAAACTCATAATTTGTTGGTCAGTATTATCCTGGTAAAATATGTGTGGCAACATTGTATGAGAAGTTGTAAGATTCCCCTGTAGGATTTTATTAGCCCATATTCCAAACCCCATAACCTGCCCAGGCAGAAGTCAGGTCTGTCCTAAACAAAGGAAGCAATGTGTACTTGTCTTAATTTGCATTTAAGCAGTTAACAGAGTCATCAAGCAGGGAGGGAAAACAAAAGAACTTCAATTTCAACAGGAGAAAAAAAACAGCAGAGAATATCCTTCCATATAAACTGTTTGTCTGCTTGGTGTCAGCTGGAAATGTTTTTCAGGAGGGGTACTGAAACTATAGAAAGAGGGACAAACACCCCAAGGCACCCCTGTCTCTTACCCTGCCCACCTCATTCTCCACACCTGAGAAGGAAATAGCTGTTGGACTCTAGGCAAGGGTTCCTGACCTGAGAGTTTGATCAGTAATCTGCTGGAGCATATGGTGAGAAAATGTGCTGTGTAATAAAGATGGTTTTGTAAGTAGTACTAGTAAATGTTTTATCTTTATTTTTCTTGTAACCATTTCTAATTTTTATGCCTCATTACTTGTACTCACTTAAAATCTTTTTTTTAATAGTTAATCATAGAATCATAGAATATCAGGGTTGGAAGGGACCTGAGGAGGTCATCTAGTCCAACCCCCTGCTCAAAGCATGACCAATCCCCAAGTAAATCATCCCAGCCAGGGCTTTGTCAAGCTTGACCTTAAAAACTCCTAAGAAAGGAGATTTCACCACCTCCCTAGGTAACGCATTCCAGTGTTTCACCACCCTCCTAGTGAAATAGTGTTTCCTAAATAAATAATAAACTTGTTTTGCTATTTTATCTAAGCCAGTATGTTAAATTGAAGTGTGTGTGTAACTATGTAAGATAAGATGGCATATTATTCCCTAAAGGAATAACAGAGCTGGGCATACAGAACGTACATTTCTGGGGGAAGATTCAGGACTGGGGGTGTGCTGGGGTCACCCTGCAATGTAACCAAGGCTGGTGAGAGCCAGGGTGTGGCTGGGTGGGTGCAGTTACACACAGACACTCAGGGGGTGCCCTGCATGCTGGAGGCTGTTTGTGAGCAGCCTAGGTGGGAGCTGCTACAGCAAGGCACCCAAGGTTGCAGGGCAGGGGTGACACAGCCCCCTTCTTTCCCCCGCCCCCCCCCAGTCTGTCTCCTTCATACTAGATTGTGTCCTGGTATGTCACAGCCATGTCCTTGGACTCCGGAGAAGGCCAGGAGTATTTCCTGGTGAAATCCCTCCATATGTGTATTGCAGTGTTCTAATGAGACACAACAATGGGAAAGTTTCTTTCCTAAAAACAAAAGGAAGCTGAAGATGCTTCAGTGAGTTGGATTACAAAGACTGGGCATGTAATAGGATGGCTTGCCCATGGGCTGGAACGCCTGGGGCTAAGCCTTCTAGGATGAGCCGCACCTGAGTTGAATAAGGTGATCCCAGGATAAAAAAAGCAGCAAGTCACAGGAATGAGGAGCAGGGAGCCCAGGGAATGACAGCTAGGTTTGTGGACACTGTAGGGAGCAAGATGGGCCCTGCAGGGCCCTGAGTCGGCAGGGAAACGAGCTGAAGAAGCAGGAGCGAGTGAGAGAAAGCTTTCCAGGCAGGCAGCTTGGGAAAGAGCAAGCAGGGGAGAGCGGAAATCCCCAGAAATGAAGACTCTGTGAATGTATTTTGTGCTATGTTGGGCTAATCAGGAGAGAGACATTGAACTGCCTGGGGCCTAGAGAGCCAGTCTCTATCAGAGAATTCAATAAATGGGACCCCCTGTGGGGACTGTTTGCGCCACCTTTGAACTGTGAGTTCTTAAAGAGCCTGGAAGAGGGGAAATGGAGGCAGAGCGCAGTAGAGTGACCTCTGGCCACTAGGAGGCACACAGGAGGTGGTTGAACAATATTTCAGGGTACCTTCCAATGGTGCTGCTGGTGAGGAGGACATCTGTAGAGAGAGTAAAGGGAAATGCACTAAAGATTTAAGCTGTCATTTAGTGTCCCCCTACAGTCTGTGTCACAGGAACAAGGCGTTGTAATGTTCATGCCCATCGCTGGCTGAGCAAAGTTATAGACTTTTAATAGACTTACCAATATGGGCATTAAGCCTTTTAGTGTCCTGCTTTGGTTGTCTCTCCATTCTGCCTCTTCCTGTGAGGTCAGCAAGGCAGCAAACATAGCGGGATGATAGTGGCCAGTGAATCCAACCGCACAGCACTGAAAAGATCATACATGGGAATACAGTTTGTTACTCTCGCCTTCCCTCTCCGAATACGCTGCACGAAGCACCCGAATTCTTGCAGTGGAGATCATAATAGCCAGAACATAGACTGAGTCAGTTCCCCCGCACTGGTTGTGACAAGATGGGGTGGAATGAAATACATTCTGGTTAACACATTATAACTGGAATGGACCTTGGGAACCCCCAGGGTCTCATTCCAAGTTTAGATAGAGGGTCTGGGTTGATCCTACACACAAGGAGACTCAAAGCCAGGGACAAAGGCTAAGCAGACAACTTCATTGCTCAAGTGATAACCCTGGAGCCATTGCATAAAAAAAATGTGGGGGCACATTTTTGTAATTTAGGTTTCTGTAGCCTTCTGAAAAGGCCATTACTTCATTGCTTGCACTGATTTTTATAGGTAGATTCTGTACGTTAAAAATGAAGCGTTATTGGATTAGTTATGCTAGCAAATAGCAGATATAGAGATGCCATCCAAACAGCAGCAGTTTGTTCACATTATTATTATAGTCCAACTCTGCCTTTGATAACATACATGCGACTCCCATTGACTTCAGCAGAAGACACATGCAGGGGTTGAATTTGGCTCTTTGTTTACAATACAGTTTGTGGGGTTTGGAACAGGAATTAGGCCATTGTCATTTCTCTGACAGTGGCTGTTACTAAATGCATCAAAGGAAGGTTTAGCTTAATCACTTTTAAAATCCCTTTAGGCTGCTAAAGTTGTGTCAAGGGGCCTAATGTAATGAGTGTCTGTCCCTTTGTTCTTGTATTATGAGAGAACGGATAAATTAACCAAATGACCATCTCAATACCATTCTTTATTTTATGTACCTCCATCCTGTCCATCTCTTGTTTGTCTCCATTCTAAAGAGCGCTAGTCTGCTAAACCTCTCCTCATGTCACGTCTCTCTGTTGTCATTTTCCTCACCCTTCTCTGGACCGTGGTGAAACACTCAAATGCTATGATTGTTAGCATGGTATAAAAGTCCAGCTGGCTGTGGATAGACTGGAAGAAGGTAGCAGAATTGTCCCATCTCGCAGCTGCAGAAAACAATGGTTTCAAATAAAAACAAAAATATTAACAAAAGATGCACATAAGTATGTATAACTGTGCGGAGTGTATGTACGTCAGCAAAAAGGATTGAATTAAGACTGAACAAACATATTTCATGCCAGACCTTCCTAAACTTCCAGCAGCTCTTTTCCTTAAGTCTGTCAGAATGGCCGTGTGATTTATGCCACTGTAATTTTGATTCAAGATTACTCTATAAGTGATGAAAGGCATTCAGGTGCCATCAGAAATATTTACTCTGTTCTGATACCTATATATCTTTTTATATATTGCTGTCAATCCAGCTCAGCCAGTTAGTTCCCATATAGCGTACCCTTCAGCATCAAAGCCAGTAAATATATAAATGTAACATTAGCATAAACATGTAGTTTGCACAGGTAGATAATGTAAACATACAGGGACCACTGTGTTAACAAAGACCATGTCAGTTGCAAGATCAGATTAATAGATTTTAAGGCCAGGAGGGACCATTGTGATCATCTCGTCTGGCTGCCTGCAGGACACAGGCCAGAGAGTTTCACCCGTTACGTTTCCTGCATCCAGCCCAATAACTTGTAGTTCTAGATGAGAATCATGCCCCTTCCCTCTCCATATATTCTCTGTCAGTGTTCAGAACCACATTTTAATAAATACTGACGGATAGGCACTCCTTTTAGTTTGTATATCTTTCCGAGAGCAACCAAGACAACTCGTACACACTCTGAACACGTTTTGGGGCAGATGCATTTCCTCAAGCAGCATCATGCTTTTTCTTTAGCAGATATGCCACCCCTTCTTGGTTTTAGCTGAGCAGGTTAGCCCATCACTTCCCAGTGGTTAGTTTTAGCTTTCGCATCATTATGTGCATTACAGTGTCCTCCTGAGACATGACCAGTGTCTTAAGTTTGCATTGCAAGTGGTTCCTGATTAGTTAAGTCAGGTGCTAAGATGTATAGATTTTAAAGCCCTTGAGAAATAAAGAATTGTAGCTTGATCCAGAACATGTTGACAAACAGAAGGAAGAGCTGGTTCATGAGATAAATGCTTCCATACTTTCCTCTTAGGTTTCTTTTCTTTTCTCTTCCCTTCAACTTCTCTTAGTTAGTGCTTACGAAATGGAAGGAGAATGCAGGAATTGCTACTAAAAATACATTAGTTGAGCAATTAGGATATCAAAATCTGTTGACTTTTTTATCCAGAGTGTCTTCCAGGGGAAGAGCTATAAAGTAAAGCAGGTTTATCACTTTCAGCCTGGTCAGAGTAATGGTTCCCGACAGAAGCCAAGGGTGATTCCTGAAGCTGGTTTATGTTGAACTTCCCTGCAAATGGAGGTAGTTTGAAGGTCTGCAGACAAGTGTTGTTTGTGGCAGGGCAAGAGACTCGTTAAACTAAAAGAGTAAAGGATCTGCCTTGCTCCTTTCCTTGTAACGTCATCATCTCCTTGCTTTTTGTGCCATTTTGTCCTTCATATCATTAATCTGACACCTAAATATGATTGGAACTGTCATTTAGCAATTGGTTTGTTTCTGTAGTCATGTTCCATCATAATTTTGGGTCTTGGAGAAGCAGAGCATTTCACCCGAGATCGGAAAATGAGGTATTACCCAAAAACAGCCAGCATGTGCTTGCGATTAGAAATTCATTTAAATGGTCTAGTGTTTTACAGGCATGTTATTTTCTCCTTTTCTTTCTTACTGTGATATGAAGATTGAATCATATTTTTAAATGAAATATGAATCCTGCTGGACTGTAAACATGACTAATGTGCCTCATGACATTATTGTGAACTGATAATTCCAAAGACCTTTGTGAATAAGCCTTTGTTATGATGACATCTTAGTGCTTCTGACATGTAAGATAATGAGCAGAGCTGATAAGCCTCAAGTAAGTTTTGCTGATTGGCGCTGAATTAATATAAAGGCCTGAACCAGATCTGGGCATTACTTTTTTCTCTTTCTTGGTAAATGTGGTAATGTTGGACTCAGCTTTGGTTCTCAGCTCCTCAAAAATACACTTCAGATCTTTGGATTAAACTGGTTTACTCCACTATATTAGTGGGTCAGAAATCTGCTCTAGAGGAAGGAGCCATTTGCTGACTATACTCTGTTCAGTAAAGATTTTAAATACGTTACTGCTATCTGATATCATCTAACCTGGACTGTGCTCACAGGTCTTCGACGTTGGATCAGGCCCTTGGAGAAACTATTCTCAAATGTTATTTGTATTTATATTATCCAAAGTAGTTCTTTATACAGTGCTATAGAATCATAGAAATGTAGGCTTAGAAGGGACCTTGAGAAGTCATCTAGTCCAGCCCACTGTGCTGACACAGAACCAAGTAAACCTAGACCAGCTGACACAAGTATTTGTATAATTTGTTCTTAAAAACCTCCAATGATGGGGATTCTATAACCTCCCTTGGACGCGCATTACAGAGCTTAACTACCCTTAGAGTTGGAAAGTCTTTCCTGATAGCTAACCTAAATCTCCCTTAAGCCTAGTACTTCTTGTCCTACCTTCGCTGGACATGGAGACCAGTTGATCACTGTCCCCTTTATAAGAGCCCGTAACATATTTGAAGACAGTTATCAGGTCTTTTTTTCTCAAGACTAAACTTGCCCAGTTTTTTTAACCTTTCCTCATAGGTCAAGTTTTCTAATCTTTCATATTTGTTGCTCTCCTCCGGTCTGTTTCCAATTTATCAACATCTTTCCTAAACCATGATGCCCTAAACATGATGCACTACTTCAGCTGAGGCCTCACCAGTGCTAAATAGATTGGAACAATTAACTCTTGTGTCTTAGATATGACACTCCTGTCAATACACCCCAGAATATTAGCCTTTTTTGCAACTGCATCACACTGTTGGCTCATATTCAATTTGTGATCCACTATAATTCCCAGATCCTTTTCTGCAGCACTACTGCTTAACTAGTTTTCCCCTATTTTGTCGTTGTGCGTTTGTCTGTTTTTCCTTTTTAAATGCAGTACTTTGTTCTTGTCTTTATTAAATTACATCTTTTTGGTTTTGGACCAATTCTCCAATTTGTCAAGGTCATTGGAGAATTGTTCTGAAATCAACAACGTGCAATTCAATGAAGATCGTAACTAATAATCATTGAAGCAATAGGGTTGCCCTAAACATGGTGTGATCCAGTGTTGCCAATTCTCACAATTATATCATGAATGTCCCAATATTTTGTGCTTTTCTTGTAGTCCCAACTCCTGGAGTTATGTGATTATGTGAGAATCGCTTATTACAGTCTATTTTACAGCTTAGTTTTCTTTAATGAAATTTTCTACCCATCCTAGTTGTGGAGATAGCATGAAAACATGAACCCTAAAGGCTATGACACCAGAAAACAAATAAAAATAAATCCAAAATAGCTATTTTTAAACATGTTGTTAATATTTACGCAAATCTCGTGATATTTTGGGGGCTGACTTGTGATTTTTTTTTAACCCTTGGAGTTGGCCAGAATGTTGTTCTGGAAATCGTGGCGGATGCTTCCCATCTCGTTTAAGGGACGAGAACAAGATCCAGGAATTCTAGAGTAAGAGACTATGGATCCATCTACACTTGGAGCTGGGGGTGTGAGTCCCAACCCACATCAACACACTTGCACTAGATTTCATCAAGCTGGCATGGGCATGGGCTCGCTCTCCAAAGTGCAAACCCATCTGGACCCCAAGGGTACGTACTTGGGGCAGCTAACCAGTGCCGCCGCTTGCCTCTGCCTGTGATACCCCAGCTACAGGATGATTTTTCGCAAGCTACATTGATGAGAGTTACCATGAGCAGTATGTCTCTGCTAGCTAGGAATCCCATCCCTAGCTTCAAGAGTAGATGTAACCTGAGAGTCTAGAGTAAGAAACTCCTAGGCTGTATTCTTGACTCTGCCAATTCCTGCTCTCTGACTTTATACATATTGCTAAATCTTGGCTTATCCCTCTGTAACATGAGTATCATAAAAAGAAAAGGAGTACTTGTGGCACCTTAGAGACTAACCAATTTATTTGAGCATGAGCTTTCGTGAGCTACAGCTCACTTCATCAGATGTTTACCGTGGAAACTGCAGCAGACTGCAGTTTCCACGGTAAACATCTGATGAAGTGAGCTGTAGCTCACGAAAGCTCATGCTCAAATAAATTGGTTAGTCTCTAAGGTGCCACAAGTACTCCTTTTCTTTTTGCGAATACAGACTAACACGGCTGTTCCTCTGAAACCTATGAGTATCATAGTGTTGTAAGACTTAAGGTTTGGAAGACCTGGGATGAAAGGTGCCGTTGTGTAAATACTTGCAGTGATGAAGTCTAGCTATATTCCGCTGTGATAATGTCTGTAGACATATTCCAAGGATGTAATTAATGTATCTGTGATTTAGTATGGTAGGAAAGTTAAAACTACAAGCAAAGGAACTGGTTCAGCTAAAGTAAGAAACTGTCTGAATCTTAGTCCAATTTCACATTGAACCAGACCTGAATCTGTTTTGTGTTTGGAAAAGATCCAGTTAGCTTTCTTTTCCTTTTTCTTTTCCTTTTCTTTTCTTTTCTTTTCTTTTCTTTTCTTTTCTTTTCTTTTCTTTTCTTTTCTTTTCTTTTTTCCCCTTCCACTTCTGTGGTTCCTAGTTCTGGACAAGTCTGGTATATAATTGCCAACATACTGCAAAAAATACTGCTGCTCTCAAGCCTGACCGGAAGCCGGAAGTGCTGAGTATCTCAAGAGATGCTTTTGGGGTGAGATTCCTAACCCAGTTTTGCAGATTGAAGAGATGTAATTAACTCAGACTAAGCATATGGAGCCAGATCTTCAGAGAGTGTAAATCAGCTGAGAATCTGGTGCAGGAACTTTTGGGGTACATCTAAGCCTCTTGAAGTTTGCCCACCACATGACAGCTCCCCTTGGATTTTGTTTCTGAATGAGAGAGAATGGCCTTCTCTCTGTGCAGCAGATGTGGCAGTTGGTTAGGGAGTTGTGGTGCCGTGCAGCACTTGTACAGCTTGCCTCATGGGTGTTCGGACTTGAGACATGCAGAGACTACACTGCGCTGCCCACTTTCATGACACGGAAAAATTCTGAGTCAGGTCTTTGGCAGACACCTCACTGTGGGTGTGATTGGAAACTGAACAAAAAATAATGTATTCCTTCTGTTTGCTTTCAGTTTGCTGAAATCCCTTTGCAAATGTATTGCCAAATAAACTGGGGTTAGAAAGAAAGTTCATTAAAAACAATTAGCATTTTATTTATTTTTTTTAATATTAAGATTTGGGCTGGTTCAAACCCCGAAGCACTGAGCTCTTTGTACTCAGCTGAACATGAGCTGTGCAGGGGTTAAACAAACAGAGGCTGTTCGGCAAAGAGTGAAAGGCATGCATTTACTGCAGGGAGAAATAACGCTCAAGCACCCCGGATGGCTGCCATCTTGATTGATGCAGTGTGGGACCGCCTGAGCTAAAAGCACAAACTGCTACAGCTTGAGCTAAGGAGCTGTGGCTCCCACAGCTGCGGCTCTGTTCACTTACATCCTCTGCAGAGAAGGGGACCCATAACACACACTCTGCAGTGGGTTACATAGCCTCAATCTGAGCACAGCTATTTTAGAATAAAATAAACTTCAACAGGAAGTGGGAACTGCTTCAGAAATGCAGTGTTCCGCGTCAGAAGTTCATAGAAGGGACCCATCCGTGTGATCATCTGGTCCGACCACCGGCAGAACACAGGCCATAGGACTTCCCTGAGTAACTCTCCCAGTGGAGGGAATTATTCTTCCCTATGAAAAGGGTTTTTTTGAGGGCCATAAGATACGGTTGAATGTACAGCATACAGTACGTTATTCCTGCTGTACAAGAAGATTGTCTTTTTAGTAACATGCATTTTTTAAAGGAATTCTTTAAAGTGACTTCTAAAGTCTCAGGAATCTGAATCTTGCAAAAGAATGTCACTCACAGTAAAATGACGCTGTTAGGGATTGCATCAAATGAACTGGCATTATGTTCCTTGGTAATAACAATCAGAATCCTTAGAGATGAGTAATAAATTTTAAGGGCCAAATCTCACCTCAGCGACATAGCTTCCCTGCCTGTTGATATCACATTTGGAGCCACCTCTCCAAAACTGCAGTGACTCAGAAGCCCAGCATGACTCTCCCTTTGGAGGCAAGTGGAAGTGAAATGATGGATAGACCCTGTGCCGGCCCTCTGCAGTGCCGAATGATGAGCAAAGGGCTGCAGAGCATGGAATGCTTCTGTCTCAAAGGGCCAGTCTAGACTAGGAATCTTCTTTCTTTCTTTCTTTCTTTCTTTCTTTCTTTCTTTCTTTCTTTCTTTCTTTCTTTCTTTCTTTCTTTCTTTCTTTCTTTCTTTCTTTCTTTCTTTCTTTCTTTCTTTCTTTCTTTCAGTATTGCCTAACACGTTTTAATTAGGTTCTTTTTAAATAGCACTTAGAACTTAATGTAGTGATTCACATACCACCTTGCACTATTAAAACGCATGTAGCATTGACCTGGATCAGCTAACACGCGTTTAATGGTGTTAAATCATGTCTAGACTAGGTACACAGAGGTGGTTAAGATATATTAACATGTTACCTACCACTTTTTTTTTACAAAACCTTTATTTCCCTAGTCTAGTCAGGGCCAAATGGGGAAAACCACTGAGAGAGAACAGTACTAAAGAAATAAAATAAAATTAATTAAACCCAGAAAATCACTTTCACACATGGATGTCAGTTACCCATTTTATAACTGCATAGTCAGAGAAATTTCATATTGGCATCTTTATGCCAGTTCACTACATTCATTTAGTTTTCCTGTAGTCTTCTTTACTCTCTGGGGACTTTGTCTGCATTACCTTACATTTTGGCACATTTGCAAATTTGATCAATATGCTCATTATCCAGGTCATTTAAAATATTAAATTATACTGCTCCCAGAATTGCCTTTGAAAATGTTAAGATTTAGCTTAATTCCCCAGACACCATTTTATTCAGTAACATAATTTGCTTTTTCTAGCTTTATTTCATTTTTTAATTAAAAGGCTATGTCGAGAGAAAAGCATTTTCTTGCCAATTTGAGCTCCCTTATTAATAATATATCATATCTTGATCAGTGATTAATATGTAGGGAATTAGTCACTGACTTAACTATCTTAATGCTTGAACAAAGAGAGGAATTTGTTTTTGTAAATGAGCATATAGTTCTGAACAAAATGGATTTAGCTGATCTGATCCCCTCTCGCTCATTCCCAGCTTCTGGCAAACAGAGGCTAGGGACACCATCCCTGCCCCTCCTGGCTAATAGCCATGGATTTATAGAGAGGGAATATGATATTTTCTATTATCTATCCCTTTCTTAATGATGCCCAACGTTCTGTTCACTTTTTTGACTGCCACTGCACATTGGGTGGTGTTTTCAGAGAACTATCCACAGTGACTCCAAAGTCTCTTTCTCGAGTGGTAACAGCTAATTTAGACCTCATCATTTTATATGTATACTTGGGATTATGCTTTCCAATGTGCATTATTTTGCATTTATCAACACTGAATTTCATCCGCCATTCTGTTGCCCAGTCACCCAGTTCTGTGAGATCCTTTTGTAGCTCTTTGCAGTCTGCCTGGGACCTAACTATCTTGAGTAGTTTTGTATCATCTGCAGAGTTTCCCACCTCACTGTTTACCCCTTTTTCCAGATCATTTATGAATACATTGAATAGGACTGGACCCACTACAGACCCCTGGGGAACCCCACTATTTATCTCTCCATTCTGAAAATTGACCATTTATTCCTAACGTTTGTTTCCTGTCTTTTAACCAGTTTCAAGTCCTTGAGAGGACCTTCCCTCTTATCCCATGACATCATAATTAGTGGATAATTAATAGCCTTTGATGGCTTTTAACCTTTCATGAAGCCATATGAAACTTGGGGTTCACCTGGAGATTTATTGATTTGTCCAAACCCCAAATTCAAAGTGAATCTTCGAAGAATGGAGGGAGGTTGAGAGGAGACGAAGCTAGAAGGCATCACAATTCAAGGTCATGTTCACTCCACCCTCTGTAAAGCAGAACCCTTGGAGTTCGACACTGCTCTGTCCTCAGTTCAATGTATATAACACAGCACATACTATGGCTAAGCAGCCATTTGATCTAGGGCATTAGCTTTCTGGTGCTAACTGTTCTTTTGTATGCAAGACCCCAGAGGTTCTCAAACTGTTGTCCATGGACCGCTGGGGTCTATGAAGGGGTGGTGGCTCACATGGTGTTGGTTCCTGTTCCTTGTTTCTATCTGCTAGATTGCATTAAAAGATGCTAAAACTCATTAAACGCTTTCCTAATGTGAGTTTTCCACATAAGCAATTTCAGTTGCCACAGGGCTAATTATTAATTAACATGAGAGCTGGTGGTCCACGCAGTTAGGTGTCTGTGAGAGAAACTCTCTTGTAAGATGTACTCCATACTGTGGAAAAATCTGAGCACCCCTGTGCTAGGCTCTGGAACAATCCACGCTGATTTAAAAGTTCCTGGAATAAAGAGGCTGCTCAGCTCTGTGGTGATGTTGCTGTCTTCAGATTGCAGCCTGGAGCAATTAGAAGACTAGGATGGCTTCTTTCTCACTTCCTCTCTGTCTCTCTCTGACACATGGACCAGGTCTGTTGACCCTCTGCTACATTATACGATGAAATTCAATAAGGACAAATGCAAAGTCCTCCACTTAGGGAGGAACAATCAGTTGCACACATACAAAATGGGAAATGACTGCCTAGGAAGGAGTACTGCGGAAAGGGATCTGAGGGTCTTAGTGGATCACAAGCTAAATATGAGTGAACAGTATAACACTGATGCAAAAAAAAGCGAACATTATTCTGGGATGTATTAGCAGGAGTGTTGTAAGCAAGACATGAGAAGTAATTCTTCCGCTCTACTCCATGCTGATTAGCCCTCAACGGGAGTATTGTGTCCAGTTCTGGGACATTTCAGGAAAGATGTGGAGAAATGGAGAAAGTCCAGAGAAGAGTAACAAAAATGATTCAAGGTCTAGAAAACATGACCTATAAGCGGAGATTTTAAATATTGGATCTGTTTAGTTTGGAGAAGAGAAGACTGAGAGGGGACACGATAACAGTTTTCAAGTACATAAAAGGTTGTTACAAGGAGGAGGGAGAAAACTAATTGTTCTTAATCTCTGAGACTAGGACAAGAAGCAATGGGTTTAGGTTGGACATTAGAAAAAACGTCCTAACTGTCAGAGTGGTTAAACACTGGAACAAGTTACCTAGGGAGGAATCTCCATCACTGGAGATTTTTAAGAGCAGGTTGGACAAACACCTGTCAGGGATGCTCTTGATAATACTGAGCCCTGCCATGAGTGCAGGGGACTGGACCAGATGCCCTCTCGAGGTCCCTTCCAGTCCTACGATTCTGTGATTATACACAAATTGCTCTTACGTGAGTGAAAAGCTGTGTTCTTGCTATGGATGTTGGGTGGGATGCCCAGATATAAACACAAAGACCATGGATATTTATAAGTAACCAGTTTTCTGCTGCTGTTTCAGCTTTGAACAACTTCTGCAGGCAGGGGTGAATGTTTCATTCAAAAGATATTTCACCAACGTGAAATTGCCTGTTCTGCTGCTCCCAGGGAGAGGCGAGGCCACTGCTTCACTGGGATTCCACTGCAGGCCTGGGACCCTCAGGACCTCTCCAGTCTGACTGCCTCTGTGGCTGGGGAAAAAGTGGAGTCCTAAAGGGAGGTTATGCTCCCAGGAGCAGCTCTGAGTGGGGTTCATGACTGTGATATTTGGCTTTGGCCAGTTAGGAAAATGTGCAGTGATCTCTGAGGGGGCAGCACCTTCCCGCATGTCTCCATGTGGATGGTATGATCTCCCCAGGGACTGTTACTTACACACACACACATGCACGCACACACCCCATCACTTAGCATTTTTAACAACCCAAAGTGAAAAGTCACAGTTCCAGCCTTGTGAAAACTTGTCCTCACTTTGGTTCCATAACATGGGGATGCATAAATGATAAAATGACAAAGGAGCAGGATGCATTCCTGAAATGACCCCTGGCTATAAAAGAGGGAAACTGTTTTGAATACAAAGTGGGAGAGATAAATGATCAAGTAGTGTCATGTACTTAAGTCAGGGAGGACGTTGTGCTCATTACCATTTATTTCAGAGATACTTACAATGATGAGAATGGTTCCCGCCTCCTCGCTCTCATTCCCAGTGCAAGAACAGACAGCAGATGGAGGAATATTTGTTGAAACTTAATATTGTGTTTTGTAACTTGCATGCAATCCATAGCCTCTTTTCCTGTCTATATTCAAATAGACAGTGCACAGCCCAAAGACATTCAAGTGATTCATAATGAGTTTTATAGAACTCTATATGCAATTATAAACCTGAAAACAATTATAAGGAAACGTCCAGTACATATAAAATAAGGAAAAAACAATAGATAACAGAACCAATTTTATGCACAATTAATCATGGAGGCTAGGGCAGAAGACAATACAGTACATGAAGCTACTGATTCTATAAATATGCCGGTCACACTCAGAAGCACCAGAAAGTGAATTAACAAAGCAGAAAGCCCAAATGTTCAGCTGGCTCCATTGTGACCTCTAAATCTCTGCGTACAAGTGGTTGTAGGTAGAATTAGCCCATTTGTACTTACCTACCCAGTCTGTGCACTCATGTACTTGTTTGCACTCACAATAAATGTGGGCACAATGCTTTGTGGGTGCAGCATTTTTTGTGCAAATTTAGGTTCACACTCCTCAAGGATACAGAGACTTGTACCAGCAAATCCTACCTCATGATCAGGGCCTTCCAGTCAGTTCTTAGCCCTGTGTGTCAACAACACTTTGATGTGCAGGGCCCAGAGTTCAGGCTTGAGCAGCTAAGTTTTCCAGTTGTGCATTTATAACTCAGATTCCCCTTTTAGTCGCCTAATTACCAAGGTGAGCACCAAAATGCCCAGTAGGTTCCCAGATTTGAAAACTGGGCTTCCTTTCTTCTCCAGAAACTTCTTTGATTGGCACCTTTGCAGCATCACTAGCAAGTCCATTTTTTCAAGGTACTCCAGCAGAAATCATTTCAATCCAGTATCTCAGACTTAGATGTATGGTGCTGAACTGCAGAAATAGGAAGAACAGTTACCAATACCAGTCTATCCAGGACACTGTCCCCAAATTAACCCCTAATTTGTTTTTCCCAGTCCACATCGTCAAACCAACAAGTCCATGCATGAACAATAAGAGTAGAGCAGTGGGAATATCTACCGACTGCCTGGCCCAGGATGGAGATGGTGTTTGTGAAATGGTTTGTGAAATGCTCAAGAAGATTAGAGAGGCGATAAAATCCGAAAACCCAATTAAAATGGGGAATTTTAACTACCCCATATTGACTGGATACATGTCACCTCAGGACAGGATGAAGAGATAAAATTTCTAGACACCATTAATGACGGCTTCTTGGAGCAGCTAGTCCTGGAGCCCACAAGGGGAGAGGCAATTCTCCTAAGTGGTGCACATAATCTGGTCCAAGAGGTTAATATAGCTGAACCGCTCGGTAATAACAGCCATAATGTAATTAAATTTAACATCCATGTAGAGGTAAAATACCAAAGAAGCCCACCACAACCTATCCTGAAGGACGACCCATCACTCTCACAGATCTTGGGAGGCAGGCCAGTCCTTGCTTACAGACAGCCCCCCAACCTGAAGCAAATACTCACCAGCAACCACACACCACACAACAGAACCACTAACCCAGGAACCAATCCCTGTAGCAAACCTTGTTGCCTACTCTGTCCCCATATCTACTCTAGCAACACCATTATAGGACCCAACCACATCAGCCACACCATCAGAGGCTCATTCACCTGCATGTCTACCAATGGGATAGATGCCATCATGTGCCAGCAATACCCCTTTGCCATGTATATTGGCCAAACCGCACAGTCTCTATGTAAAAGGATAAATGGACACAAATCAGACATCAGGAACGGTAACATACAAAAGCCAGTAGGAGAACACCTCAATCTCCCTGGACATTATATAACAGATTTAAAAGTAGCCATCCTTCAACAAAAAAACTTCAAAAACAGACTTCAAAGAGAAACTGCAGAACTAAAATTCATTTGCAAACTTAACACCATTAATTTGGGCTTGAATAGGGACTGGGATTGGCTGGCTCACTACAAGAGCAATTTTCCCTCTCCTGGAATTGACACCACCTCATCAGTTATTGGGAGTGGACCACAGCCACCCTGACTGAATTGGCCCTGTCAGCACTGGTTCTCCACTTGTAAGGTAACTCCCTTCTCTGATTGTGCCAGTATATTTATGCCTGTATCTGTAATTTTCACTCCATACATCTGAAGAAGTGGGTTTTTTACCCACGGAAGCTTATGCCCAAATAAATCTGTTAGTCTTTAAGATGTCACCGGACTCCTAATTATAGTAACCAATCTATCGCTTAATCAAACTCTGTATCAGATGACTGGAGGATAGCTAATGTAATGCCAATTTAAAAAAACAAAACAAAAAAACTCCAGAAGTGATCCTGGCAATTACAGGCCAGTAAGCCTAACTTCAGTACCAGGCAAATTGGCTGAAACTATAGTACAGAACAGAATTATCAGACACCTAGATCAACACAATATGTTGGTGAAGAAGCAACATGGCTTTTGTAAAAAGAAACCGTGCTTAGATCTGTTACAATTCCTTGAGGGTGTCAACAAAATGTGGACAAGGGTGATTTGGTTAATAAAGTGTAACTGGATTTTCAGAAAACCTTTGACAAAGTTCCACACCAAAGGCATTTATGCAAAATAAGCTGTCATGGGATAAGAGGGAAGGTCTTCTCAAGGATCAGTAACTGGTTAATAGATAGGGAACATAGAGTAGGAATTAATGGTCAGTTTTCACAATGGAAAAAAGTAAATAGCAGGATTCCCCCAAGGATCTGTATTGGAACCTGTGCTGTTCAATATATTTATAAATGATTTGTAAAAGGAGGCAAACAGTGAGGTGACAAAATTTGCAGATGATACAAAATTACTTAAGATAGTTAAGTCCAAAGCAGACTGCAGTGTTACCAAGGGATCGCACTAAACTGAGTGATTAGGCAACAAAATGGCAGGTGAAATTCAGTGTTGATAAATGCAAAGTAAAGCACATTGAAAAACATAATCCCAACTGTACATATAAAATGATGGGGTCTAAATTTGCTGTTACCACTCAAGAATGAGCTCTTGGAGTCATTGTGGATAGTTCTCTGAAAACATCCGCTCAATGAGCAGCGGCAGTCAATAAATGAAGAATGTTAGGAACCATTAGGAAAGGGATAGATAGTAAGACAGAAAATATAATGTGCTATATAAATCTATGGTACACCCACACCTGGAATATTGCATGCAGTTCTGGTCACCCCATCTCAAAAAAGAATTGGAAAAAGTACAGAGAAGGGTCACAGAAATGATGAGGGGGATGGAACAGCATCCCTACGAGGAGAGATTAGAAAGGCTGGGACTGGTCGGCTTGGGAAAGAGACGACTCAGGGGGGTTATGACAGAGGGCTGTAAAGTCAGGAATGGTGTGGGGAAAGTGAACGGGGAAGTGTTCACACACGAACCAGGGGTCACCCAATGACATTAATAGGCGTCAGGTTTAAAACAAACAAAAGGAAGTATTTCTTCACACAACTCACAGTCAACCTGTGGAACTCCTTGCCAGGGGATGCTGTGAACACCAAAATTATAATTGGATTCAAAAACGAATTCAATAAGTTCTTGGAGGATAAGTCCATCAATGGCTATTAGCCCAGAGGGTCAGGGACACAATCACATACTCTGGGTATCCCTAGGCCTCTGAGTGCCAGAAGCTGGCATTGGATGACAGGGGATGGATCACTCAATAATTTCCTTGTTCTGTTCATTCCCTCTGAAGCATCTGACACTGGCAATTGTCGGAAGACAGGATATTGGGCTAACTGGACCATTGGTCTGACCCAGTGTGGCTGTTCTTATGATGAACACCTACATAGCTCAGTAAAAGTAAAAAAATATGAGAAAACATTTAGGTCCTTATGAATTGTTGGACTTTTTTTGTAAAACTTTTAAATTAACCTTAAAAGTTACCTTCTCTACAGTATGTCAACAAAGTAAAAACAGCTCCTTTTATTTTTCACCATGTAGCAAGAGCATATCCTGGACATGCAGAGATCCTAACTGTGCACAAGTAGATGAGTCATTGCCTGTCAGCAAGGGTTCTTCCTTATAGAACTGCCTTTAACTAGTTCTGGCAAAATCCCAGAAATAAAAGCTGAAGTTAGAGAACGTTTCTCTTCTGGAGAAGATGTTGCAACAGCAGTGTTATATCTGAGTTGCTGGGGAAGAACTCTCTGACAGAATAGGTGTATTCAAATTATAAAGGTGGACTTCCATATTTTGGTGGTAAGCAGAGCTATGGGTAACTATCAAAATAAGGTGGTATCTATAGTTTAAACTATAAAATGCTTTTTTAAAAAAAAAACTCATAACTTACTCTGTAAGAGTACTCCAGCATAACTGGCAACCATAGTTTTCCCAGGTAAGTTCTATACTGAAGGATAAAATATAGGATAAAATACTTTGCAGACCTTGTACGTAATGCTGACCTCACCTGGCTCTCCAGAGCACCAAGAATGAGCGTGGGCTGTTAGCTGGCTATGCTGTGTGCACAGAGGTAATATACAGCAAGAGGATGCCTCAAAACTAGCAGTTTGTCTTGGCTTGTCCAGCATTTTTAGTCAGTGTTAGAGACGGACAGACCTGCAAATGGTTTGGAGCAGATCTGAGGAAACTCTGCAAAATTCAGTTCATGACAAAGGTTCCTGAACTGAGCCCAGCAGTTTGATTCTCAGGAAACACAAGTAGCTAGGTCCAGGCTAGAAGCTAATCTACCACTGCAGGTTCATTAGGAGGCTGAATTTTGACCACCTTGAATGCTTCAAAGGAACCCATTACAGCTAGCTACTCTTTCCTCGCTCACTAAGCCGTAGGACCAATCCTTGTCTTAGATGTTTTCAGTAGGATTCTTGTAGGGTAGCTGGGTCTGTCTGCTTTCCAATACTCCGTCTATTTTGACCAGACTTCCATGATTATGAGCTGAGGTTTGTGATCAAAGCTCTGAACTCAAAGGCAGGTTAATTTCCAGTGCTTTTTTGTCTCAGTGGAACATTATATACAGCTCTAGACTCAACTTTCACATTCAGTTGGCAGATGCATACAAAAATCCAGATGCTTATCATGAAGTCATAGAAATGCAGGCCTGGAAGAGGCTTTGAGAGGTCATCTAGTCCAGCCTGTGTGGCAGGTACAGGTAGACCTAGGCATTCCTGAAAGGAGTTAGTCTAACCTGTTCTTAAAACCCTCCAGTGACAGGGGTTCCACAACCTCCCTCGGTAGCCTGTTCCAGTGCTTAACTGTCCTTTATAGTTAGAAAGGTTTTTCCTATTATCTAACCTACATTTGTCTTGCTGCAGAGTAAGCCCATTACTTCTTGTCCCACCTTCAGTGGGCATGGAGAACAGTTGTTCATCATCCTGTTCATAACAGTCTTTCACATATTTGAAGACCGTTATCAGGTCTCCCTCCATTGTCTTTTCTCAAGACTAAATATTCTCACTTTTTTTTTTACCTTTCCTCATAGACCGGGTTTTCTAAACCTTTGGATAATTTTTGTTTCTTTCCTCTGGAGTCTCTCCAGTTTGTCCATATGTTTCCTAAAATGTGATATCCAAAACTGGACAGAGTCTTCCTGTTGAGACCTTACCAGTGCCAAGTACAGTGGAACAATTACCTGCTGTGGCTTACAACATTCCTGTTAAAACACTCCAGAATGAAATTAGTGTTTTTTGAAACCTCACCACATTGTTGGCTCATATTTGATTTGTAATCCACTATAACCCCGAGGTGCTTTTCACCAGTACTCCCACCTAGTCAGTTATTCCCTGTTTTGTATTTGTGCATTGCATTTTTTTCCTTCCTATATGTAGTATTTTGCACTTGTCTTTACTGACTGTATCCTGTTGATTGCAGACCCATTCTTCTGCAAATTTGTCAAAATCTTTTTGAATTCAAATCCTGTCCTCCAGAGTGCTTGCAACCCCTCCCAGCTTGGTGTCAACCACAGATTTTATAAGCATACTCCCCACTTCATTATCCAAGTTATCAGTTAAAATATTGACGAGTGCTGTACCCAGGACAGAATCCCGTGGGACTCTACTAGATACATCCTCCCAGTATGACAACAAACCATTGATAACTACTCTTTGAGTACAGTTTCTCAACCGTTGTGTACCTATTTTATACTAATTTCATCTAGACCACATTTCCCTACTATGCTGTCAAGGTTCCTTCCCCACTCTGAACTCTAGGGTACAGATGTGAGGACCTGCGTGAAAGACCCCCTAAACTTATTCTTACCAGCTTAGGTTAAAAACTTCCCCAAGGCACAAACTTTGCCTTGTCCTTGAACCCTATGCTGCCACCACCAAGCGTGTTAAACAAAGAACAGGGAAAGAGCCCACTTGGAGACGTCTTCCCCCAAAATATCCCCCCAAGCCCTACACCCCCTTTCCTGGGGAAGGCTTGATAAAAATCCTCACCAATTTGTACAGGTGAACACAGACTCAAACCCTTGGATCTTAAGAACAACGAAAAAGCAATCAGGTTCTTAAAAAGAAGAATTTTAATTAAAGAAAAGGTAAAAGAATCACCTCTGTAAAATCAGGATGGTAAATACCTTACAGGGTAATCAGATTCAAAACATAGAGAATCCCTCTAGGCAAAACCTTAAGTTACAAAAAGACACAAAAACAGGAATATACATTCCATTCAGCACAGCTTATTTACCAGCCATTAAACAAAAGGAAATCTAACGCATTTCTAGCTAGACTACTTACTAACTAACAGAAGTTCTGAGACTGCATTCTTGATCTGTTCCTGGCAAAAAGCATCACCCAGACAGACGGACCCTTTGTTTCCCCCCCTCCAGCTTTGAAAGTATCTTGTCTCCTCATTGGTCATTTTGGTCAGGTGCCAGGGAGGTTATCTTAGCTTCTTAACTCTTTACAGGTGAAAGGGTTTTGCCTCTGGCCAGGAGGGATTTTATAGCTCTGTATACAGAAAGGTGGTGACCTTTCCGTTTGTTTTTATTACATATGCTTATGAGAATATCATGTGAGTCTGTCAAAAGGTTTCCTAATATCAAGCGAAATCACATCTGCTTTCCTTCCCTCCCCACTCCCCCCCCCATCCACTAGGCCTGTCATGTACACCTTATACATGGTAAGTTGCGGGGCTGCTGCTTTCAGGTCAGGCTCCTGTACCAGGTATGGACAGGCTACAGCACTTCCTTCCCAAAGAGATACACCAAATGTGTTATTGTAAGATCCTTTAATGTACTGCCAGGAATGTCTGCTGTGAGCTTGTTAAATGTGTTACATACAGTGCCAACTAGTGGCTGAACAGTATAGTGCAGCTTAATATTCTATTTTCTATTACATCTCCCCCGTTAAGTTTTACATTCCTACCCTTTACAAAATTTGCGCTATCACACCATCTTTCAGAAGTCCAGTGTCATCAAATACTCCATCAAGTTCTTGCACCTTTCTCACTCATGGCTGTCACACAGTGGCTAAGAAGATTGTTGTTTTTTGATCACATGCACTCTGAATGCAAAGCTTGTTTTTGCAAGTTGTTTTTGTGGTGAACTGGGACATGGAGTTCAGAATACCTCCAGGGCTAATCAAGGCTGTGTCAGGTGATTGCAGCTCTGGGAGGGGTTGAAGGTTATTGTAAGTCCCTTCTGAGACTACTTTGATATTTGTTCCTGAGTCATTTTTAAAGTCAATAGTGTTTCTATGAATATTTGGTTTCACTGTCTAGGCAGGCTCTGTCATCATACGTGATAGATCTCAGAAGGAATTGCTCTTGATTATCTGTAATATTTGTCAACTCCCTGACTGTCTTAGTACAGCAAATAACTGCCAAATGTCCAGAGGAAGCATCACTAGCAAGAAAAAAGACTGAACATAAGAACGGTCCTACTGCATCAGACCAAGGGTCCATCTAGCCCAGGATTCTATCTTCCGACATTGGCCAGCGCCCGGTGCCCCAGAGGGAATGAACAGAACAGGGAATCATCAAGTGAGCCATCCCTTGTCGCTCATTCCCAGCTTCTGCTACTGCTCCTATGAACAATACACATAAGGAGATGAATATTTGCCTTCCAGCATTCCCACTGGCATGAGTCACAGAAGCAGAGCTGCAGCCAAGCAGACGTAAAAATCGGTGGGTCTAAATGAACTTTTCAAAAGTTCTGACAATGTTTAGGTGAACAGTCATTAATTTTTTTTTTTTTAAAATCAGGCAATTATTAGAGAACAATAACATTGTTAGGCTGACTGGGCTATCCACTGAGGGGTTGTCAATCATTTTTGTTATGAAAGACACAGTACTTAGAGGCTGTCAGTCATGTCTGTTTGTAAGAGCCAGAGAGTTTTAGGAATTGCTACACCTGAATTTACCACATGCAAAAATATAACAGGTGCAGATTGATCACACACTTTATAAGGAGGTTTTTGCATGAGTTTTTATTCTTATTCCTCTCTAAAACTCTTTTCAGCCCTGGGAGCTTGGAAGGGCTCATATTTCAGCCCTGAGCTTTTACGCCACATAAAAATAAGTGGGTGAAGCTACAGTGTCTGTGCAGCCACAACTCTGCTCTGCTTTCCTCCTTGGCCGAGAAGCGGAAGTGCTAAAGATTTGGTTTTGCAGGGCCCAATCCCAGAGAGCTGGTGCTAGCGTGGGGCTGGTTTCTGGAGAGCCCCACAGACTGCCGCATAGTTATAGGCTTGTAGAAAACGTGTATTGAAGAATAGCAGGGGACGCCTTCAGCCTGCTCTGGGAATTCTGGAGACGACTTCACATGGAAGTAAATTCACCTGTGGCCTTCAGGAAAGGAGCTATAGCCTGATGATTTTATTTTAAAGAAGACCGCTGAACACATGAGGAACATTCGACTGTTTTTTTAATTGAAACAAATTTTAGAAAGAGGGACTCCCAGGTCAGCTTTCCCAGTGACGTCCTACGGCAGAGCTACTCCAGCCTGAACGGGTATGGTTGCCTTATCTTTAGAATTCACTATGTTGCCATGGAGGGGAGTTTAAAATGTCTGATAATGTCTCCATCAGCTGCCTAGTTTTCCATGCTTTTCCCCCTTTTTAACAGACTTCCAATGTCAAGCTGAACCTGTCTCCTTGATGGATTAACCAGGGCTGGAGCCAGTCCATTACCTTGCATGTCTACTAATACTGCAGTTGGTTGGAACATAGGGGTGAAATCCTGCCCCAGTGAAGTCAACGGGAATTTTGCCATCAATGTCAATGGGGCCGGGATATAACTCATGATATTTTGACAGTGTCTGTGTTCTAATGATCATTCGCTGAGCTACGTTTGCCAAGTATCCTCAACCCATACCCTAAAATTGCACCAGCAAATGCACATATGCACATCCGTGCATGAGAAAGGGTGCTGAGTGTTGTAAATCATGTCACTGGCTATCCGGTGACCCAAGCCCAGTACACGTATCTGTTTGTATGTGCGATATCGGAGAGAGGTTTTTAAAATGCATCCATAATTAATACATTGTGGATTTGTATTACTGTAATAAACTTCCATCAAAGCATGGAGATCACTTCATTGTATCCTGTATGCTATAAACTCAAATCCTTTAACAATCCTTCCACTAGAGATCAACAGCATATAAATGCATGCAGATTTCTTGCTTGCTGCACCGCCCCTAGCATGAATAACACGGAGAATAACAGCTCCCCAGGCACAAACCATGACGTGAAAATGTTACCACACTTTAAAGCTCTGCTCTAGGACAGAGAACATAAGTGCCCTGTCAACACTGGCCCTTGCAGTGTGACCCTAGAAGGCAGCTGGCAGGGAGCCATTCTGAGAGGGAGGTGCTCAGGTCCGGAAGTACTTCCCGCTACCCCCTGCGAGAGCCCAGGTTTGGTGAGTTTCAGGGAGTAGGAGCTGCAGTCAAAGCTGTTCCATGAACTGATTCTTCTTTTCCATTCAGGGGCTGAACCAAAATAAAATTTTGGTTCAAGTTGGCTGAAATATTTCATTTTGGTTTCTTTAACCTTTGAAAAAATAAAATTCAAGAAATATTCAAAACAAAAAGTCATTTTGAATCAAAATATCAAAACATTTCATTTAGAAAATGGCCGAATGAAATGTTTCAGGGGTTGGTGGAATTTTTTCTTCTGTGCTGCATTTTTTTTTTTAACCAAAACATGTTGGCGAATTTGATGCGATTTCATGAAATATTTTGGTTGACTTGAGTCAACTTATTTTTCACCAAAAAATTCATTGTCCAAAAAACTTTTCCTGGCACTAGCTGCTTGGAGCCCTGAGGAGCACCAGGGAGCATGTCCTTCCCCCAGCGCTGTTCCCTGCGGACAGGGAGTGCACAGTGTGCGCCAGCATCTCTCTCCGGCTCCGTGGCCACATCCTGCCCTCCAGCCTGAAGGGGGCACAGGGCCTGCTGCTGTGAGCAGGCCCTGCGTATCTCCTCGTCTCTGCGTGGCTGTGCAGGCCCTCTAGCTCTTCTGTAATTTAGACCTGTAGGAATTTCCCGTTTACTGGGCAGGGAGGGTACCATGTCTCGGCTTGCACCAGTCACCAGCGGCACTTGTTGTTTAAAATCGGTTGTTATTAGTATTCTACTACTGCCCCGCTGTACAGACACATAGCAAGAGACCATCCCTGCTCTGAAGAGCTGACCGTCTCAATAGACCAGTCAGACACAGGATGGGAGGGGAAATAGAGTCCTGGAGAGAAGTTGCTTGTGAAGGGTCACGCAGGAGGAACAGTACCTAGGTTCCTGACTCCCCAGCCAGTGCCCCTCCCACCGGGCCACATGGTCTTTCCATAGGAATGTGCCCAGGTACCATGGTGACAGTCATACTCTAAACAGAGAAATAGCTGCAGTTCCTCAGTTGCTAGCTAATTCAGTGCATTTTTAAAGCAAATATGAATTATTAAACTTAAGTGCTTAATGAGTGTCTAGTGAAAAGATCAAATTATACTCTTCAAACATGGAGCTAGAATTTGGTCTAATTGGAAGAAATATGTTTTTCCTGTGTGGGGCAGTTGCTGAAGTGACAGTTTGGAGACTGTTGTGACAGCATTCGCAGAGATGGGCGCTAGCCAAATAGCAGCGTTTCTTTGGTGTCTCGCATAGTGCAAGTCGAGCTTCCAAATGAATAATTGTGCGGTCTGCTTCCTGTAGTTCATTAGGTGAAGAAAAACAATGCACTTGTGTGCCCTGTGGTGCATGGTCACACTCTTCAATCTGAACATGATGGAGGGAAGAGTTGGGATCCAGACAGCAAATTTTCTCTCCCCCTGACTTCCTCCCCTCAAAGGATAACCTAATAATAATAATAATAATAAACAATCATGCTTTTCATTCCTGTTACTCAGACTAACCCATGGCAAGTGATACAAGCAAAAGGAATTGTTACATTGCTTGGTTTTATCAGAGTTGTCAAGATTAAGCAGAGACATGGTGGGTGAGGGAATATCTTTTATTGGGCCACCTTCTGTTGGTGAGAGAGACAAGCTCTTCTTCAGCTCAGTGTAAGCTCGAAGGCTCGTCTCTCTCACCAACAGAGGTTGGTTCGATAAAAGATATTCCCTCACCCACCATGTCTCTCTAATATCCTGGGACCAACATGGCTACAACACTGCCTACAAGAATAAGGAGAGTCATTTCTGTAAATATAGTTAAGGAACAATGTTTATGGCACAAGACTAGCTAAGACAATAAACAGCATTTGCTAATGATTAAACCACTGAAGCAAAGCTGAACCATTTAATAACCACAAAAGCCAGCTATTGACTTGTCCATGCCTTTGCCTTGATATTGTTGTGCTCTGACCAGACCAAACAAGATTCAGCAAACCACCTTTAACAGAAAGTGAACACCTGGGGGCTGTGGAATTATGGAGGGAATGGTGCAGTCTTGGGTCCAGTGTTGTGGAATGTCCTCTGGAGGCAATGAGAGCGCCATGCCCACAGCAGTTGCAGCATCGAGCCTGTAGTCTCTATTCTCAGTAGTTTGCAGCTTTCCGAGACATTGTCCCCCAGGCTGGGTCTGATGTGGAGAGGTTGTTTTGTGGGAGGAGGAAGAGGAAATGGTTAAAGAAAACCCAGTCTGTCATTTCGGAGTAATCTGAGCATGAAAACTCCAGACCGCACCCAGAGTTATTTATGATTGCAAATATGGGAGCTTGGACATGCCTATCTCAGCTAAGAGAGAGTGAGAGAGAAATGGGAAAGAAACCAGACTACCCAAAAACTTGCCAAAGTAGTTACCTAAAGAATGTGATTTTCTTCCTTCTTTGTCCCACCTTTTAAACACCCCCTTTTCCTCTTGATTGTGTGTGGCATGTAGCTTCTGTTAAAGCCCCAGCCCAGTTCCTGTATGGAAACTGTGCTTTCCCTGCTTATACAGAAAAATGGCTAATGAGCTACTTATTACTGACAAAACCTAGTGACGTGGAAAGGAAGGGTACATTCCCTTTTGGGAGGGTTGCACAGTACTTTGGAGAAATCATAGCGCATAGCTTCACAGGACCTCTGTGACATGTGTGGTGTGGCTAGGGATGAGCACGCAGGTCATGTTCTGCTTTCACTTTCCAAGTGCAGGAATTATTCTCACTTGAACAAATGTGAAGCTTCCAGAAACAGGAGTGGGAGTTCCTTGGGCAAAGCAGCGAAAGCTGAGGAGGGCAAAGGGAACAGCTGTTGTTTCTGCAGGGCCGTGTGGCATCCAGTTCAGCAATGTGCCATAGATGTGGAGTAGCTGGCATGGGGGTGATGCGAGAGAGCATTCATGTTACAAGTAGAGGGCCTGATCCGAACCTGACACCACTGAGACTCGGGAGGACCTGCACTGCAGCTAGTGGTCCTTCCCAGCTGTGGGGCCAGAATCAGACCCTCGTGACCAGTGTTCTTACAAACAGCACGCACCGAAATACATTTCAGTTATTGGCTTCCAACCCTGCCTGGCACCAGTGAGATGTGAAGTAAATACAGGTTTCAATGGCAAACCACTTTAGAAGCTCTGAGATCATGTCTGCCTGGGAGTGTCTACAGCTTGTGGCATTTTGGTGAATTATCACTGCACACATTAGGGCAGATTCAAGCGTCATTTCAACACCACAAAGTTCCCTTACGGAGAGGGATTCCCCACAGGGGTGCCCTTTAGCTACCGTACACAGCTTACAAGCACGGGGCGTGTCGGGGGAGGGAAGCCTGGGGCTGAGTGCATGAACGTTGGACTGTGCACTCCACAAAACCGCAACACCAGGTTTTACTTTTATCGGGTGGCGTGTGCGTGTTTTGGAGACTGCCTGCCTTATAGTGAGGTGCACCAGACCAAACACTCTTCATGCGGCCGGGTTTTTTAATGTCATTTTTCTAAATAAAACTTCTATAGCAAGAAAGGAAGCAGAAATATATTTGTAAAGGTCTCTCATCTCCTAGCGCCGTCTCCTGGAAGAATGCTTTGGGTGTGTACAGTATAGATATTCTGTTTTTTCAGTGCCCTTCACTGTCTGTCTTCATAGTCACGTGAAGCAAAACTATACAATCTGCTCTGCTCTGCTCACTTCGGGGAAAATGTGATCAGGAAATATCACTTAGTAGGGTGAAGTAGTGCAATCTCACCTGCTTTATTTTGTCAGCCGCTCGATGCTAATGCAATAGGCTGTTCTTGACAGGCCTAGAAGACAGGAGGTGAGTACATGTGCATATGTATCTACTTATCATTCATTTTTCTCTCACATCGGTCAAAGTTAGCTTTCTGTTGTGCTGCTGGCAAGGAAGATTAGAGTCTATTTTAGACACGTCTAATCTGAGGCATTCTCTCTGTCCTGCTCAGGAAATGTGTTCAGTTAAGCACTGGAGTTGCGTCATGAGGCAAAAAGAGAGTGAACGACGACGGCCAGAGTGTACATAGCACTTCCCATTAATTGCACAGGCTTGTGAAAATGTGCCGGTTTCTTCCGCTTGCGTCAGGCCTCTCGAACGCGCCACTGGTGGAAAGGGCGCGTGTATCCCGCAGACCTGGTGTCATGGGGGAAGGGAAAAGGAAGGCACCTGTGACTGCCTGCCTGCTGCTGATGGGTTGAAAAGGAAGGTGGAGTGAGTGGACAGGAAGGAGGCAGGTGAGAGCTTCCTGGAAAAGGAGGTTCGGGAACAGCAGGGGAGCGCTGCTGGGGACAGAGAGAAGTAACTGGGGCTGGGCGGCTGGGGTCTCCTTCAGAAAGGAGTGGCCTGAGTGACAGAGAGCCCAAAGAGGTCAGTAACGCCAATGACTCTACGTGGGAGAGGGCAGGAAGAAGCAGGGAGGACTGAAATCCTGTGCTGAGCTGTGGATAAATGAAGTCAGAGCATAGAGGAAAGACAGTGTTTGAAGCTACTGTATATTAATAAACCAGTCCCCAAGAAGGGGTGTTGTTATGTGACTCATGCTGGGTGGGCATATTTAGGAGCTCCTGGGTGAAGGGAAACTGAGTCTAGGGGCTGCCGAACCACCTAAGGCTGTGGTGCAGGCACACCTGTGTACACCTGGGGGTCCCTATCTTCACTTGCTAGAACCTCTCCTTTTGGCTGTGGGCAGCCCTGATCTAACTTACCCCAGAGGCTAAACCAGTTCATCTGCAGCCCCAGCTCAGATGACCACAGCTGTGTCATTAAGCTGCCTTTGCCTAATGCTGCGGGTCCTGCCCCATGCACAGTTTGGCCAGACTTTAGAATCAGGATCTTTCTGTACCTCCTCACAGCATGCATGTTGGGTAGGGAGATAACTGCTCTTCTACATGCTTTACGAATAGAGAAACTGAGATGCACATGAGCTAAGGGACATGCCCAAAGCTGTAGATGGGAGCCAGGATTATAGCCCAGGATTTTCCTCCTCCCAGCTCTGAACTCAGTGTGCTGGAAACTCATGGGTCTGCCTCCCCATGGCCTTGCACAGTGTGTAGTTAATACAACTGTGCAGAGTGAGTGGTAAGTGGAGGAGAAATGCTGTTAAACCAGAAGGGCAGCATTTCACACGTATTCTGCGTTCACCCTAGTGTCATTTAAAATCCCTACATGTGAGGCTGTGGAGAATCAGACCCATTGTTTCTCAGGTTCCAGGCAGGACTAAGTATTATCTAGACTGCGCCTGGCAGGTATTTGTCTAACCTGCTTTTAAAAATCTCCAATGATGGAGATTCCACAACCTCCCTAAGCAATTTATTCCAGTGCTTAACCACTCTGACAGGAAGTTTTTCCTAATGTCCAACCTAAACTGCCCTTGCTGCAATTTAAGTCCATTGCCTCTTATCCTATTCTCAGAGGTTAATGAGAACAATTCTTCTCCCTCTTCCTTCTAACAACCTTTTATATACTTGAAAACTGTTATCATGTCCCCTCTCAGTCTTCTCTTCTCCAGACTAAA
The DNA here is from genome assembly GCF_965140285.1 of Lepidochelys kempii. Classification (NCBI taxonomy): domain Eukaryota; kingdom Metazoa; phylum Chordata; order Testudines; family Cheloniidae; genus Lepidochelys; species Lepidochelys kempii. The sequence goes on along the minus strand of NC_136388.1, from coordinate 101,324,572 downwards.
CAAACTCAGTTCTTTCAATCTTCCCTCATAGGTCATGTTTTCTAGACCTTTAATCATTTTTGCTGCTCTTCTCTGGACTTTCTCCTATTTCTCCACATCTTTCCTGAAATGTGGCACCCAGATTTGGACACAATACTCCAGTTGAGGCCTAATTAGCACGGAGTAGAGCGGAAAATTACTTCTCGTGTCTTGCTTACAACACTCCTGCTAATACATCCCACAATAATGTTTGCTTTTTCTTGCATCAGTGTTACACTGTTCACTCATATTTAGCTTATGATCCACTAAGACCCTCAGATCCCTTTCCACAGTACTCCTTCCTAGGAAGTCATTTCCCATTTTGTATGTGTGCAACTAATTGTTCCTTCCTAAGTGGAGTACTTTGCATTTGTCCTTATTGAATTTCATCCTGTTTGCTTCAGACCATTTCTCCAGTTTGTCTAGATCATTTTGAATTTTAATCCTATCCTCCAAAGCACTTGCAACCCCTCCCAGCTTGGTATTGTCCGCAAACTTTATATACTCTCTATGCCATTATCTAAATCAATGATGAAGATACCAAACAGAATTGGACCCAGAACTGATCCCTGCGGGTTCCCACTTGATATGCCCTTCCAGCATGACTGTGAACCACTGATAACTACTCTCTGGGAACAGTTTTCCAACCAGTTATGCACCCACCTTATAGTAGCTTCATCTAGGTTGTATTTTCCTAGTTTGTTTATGAGAAGATCATGTTAGATAGTATAAAAAGCCTTACTAAAGTCAAGATATACCACATCTACCGCTTCCCCCCATCCACAAGGCTTGTTACCCTGTCAAAGAAAGCTATCAGGTTGGTTTGACACCATTTGTTCTTGACAGATCCATTCTGACTGTTACTTATCACCTTATTATCTTCTAAGTGTTTGCAAATTGATTGTTTAATTATTTGCTCCATTATCTTTCCGGGTACAGAAGTTAAGCTGACTGGTCTGTAATTCCCCGGGTTGTCCTTATTTCCCTTTTTATAGGTGGGCACTATCTTTGCCCTTTTCCAGTCCTCTGGAATATCTCCCATCTTCCATGACTTTTCAAGGATAATCGTTAATGGCTCAGATATCTCCTCAGTCAGCTCCTTGAGTATTCTAGGATGCATTTCATCAGGCCCTGGTGACTTGAAAACATCTAATTGTCTAAGTGATTTTTAACTTGTTCTTTTCCTATTTTAGCCTCCAATTCTACCTCATTTTCATTGGCATTTCAATTAAAATGCTATGGCAGCAGAGCTGTGCCCTGTAGCTCTCCAATGTAGATGGTACCTACACTTAAGAATTCTTCTGTCAACCTAGCACTCTCTACATGGGGACTTAGGATGGCATAACTAGGCTGCTCACGTGTGGATTTTTCACACCCCTGACCAACATAATTAAACCAATGCAATTTTCTAGCATAGATCTGACCTTACACTAGCAAGGGGGGATGCCTTGCAAATAATACTCTGGAGAAGGGACGCTTTCTACCAGATATTGAGGCTTGATGGCTGTAATTGTGTTCTGACTGTGTTTGCAAGTGGGCTCTTTTAGCATTTTAAACGCTTGTTTCAACTTTCTGATGGCAGCGTTGCCAACCCCAAGCATTCCAAAATCAGGAGTGATGGGGTGTACAGACCCCTCGCTAAGATGAAAGGATGGAGCAGTAGTGGCCAAGAAAGCCCTGCCCCTCAGCAGCCGTAGCGCATGCTCCATATGGAGGAGCTGCATAAAACGGGACTCTGGCAGTCAAGCAGGGGCAGAGTGAAGGAGAGGCTGTTGACAGGAAGGAAGCCAGCTAGTATCTTCTGGGAAACAGGAATCCATAGGCAACGACATGGACTTTGGTAAGGCCCGATCAAGCAGCCAGGGGCCTGACCCCTTTGTCTTTCCTGGACAAGGGGGAATCACTGAACCCTGCAAAGGGAGCTGGGAAGCCCCAACTGTCTGAATCATTGTTTGAACAACCCTGCATGAGGAGGGAATCAGCGGGCTGTGACCAGGCCCCAAACTGAAAAGAACCCCAGGGGAGCGGGGCAGGAAGTGGCCCAGGGTAGGCTGGTGTGGGTATCAGCTAGAGGGGATGGAAACAAACCCTATCCCCTCTTGGGCCCTGGGATGGGACTCAGTGAAGAGGGAGGGCCATGGTCCTGCTACCCTTCCCTTCCCTGTGTCCCTAGTCCAACTGGGGGGAACCTGGAGAGGGACAGACTGTAACTTTTCCGCCAGGCCCCCAGATTGCCCCACAAGGCCCCACAGAGCTTTGGAGACTGAGTTGCGGCTGGCCTACCAGGCCAGCTGGCCCCTAAGTGAATCTCGCTACAGTGCCCAAAAATCATGAGATTTTTAAAAATGTTCCAGTCTGGGTTATTTGTGTTTACTTTCTAGTTTTTGTGACTTTAGGGGGTCACATTTTCCAGCTTTTCTCTGTAGCCACACGAACTAGAAATGTGCCTTTTTTAACATAAAAGCTGAGATTCTCACAAAATCACGGGGCTCGAGGAACTGGGGCTTTGGAAGACATAACATATGGGAAGACATGATAAAATCATGAGAGTCGGCAATGTTATGCTTGTCTTTTATCTTCGAGCTGAGTGAAAGCAGGAGTTCGAATAGCTCTCACTGGCATTACGAGGCATACCTGGAAGCTCCATTTGTGGTAAAAAAAGAATCCCCTTGACATCAAATAATAAATAGTATGTCAGAGCAAAAATACTATATTTGAAGGAGGCTATTAGAATTTCTCACTACAGCATCATTCAAAAGACAAACGTTGTGGTGTTGCAATTTCATCTTCATTCTAAAGCGCTGGATATTATTCTGTTCTGCTCTGGAGAGGTTTATATCCTGCCCTCCTCACTGTTGTACCTGAGTGCTTCCCAGTTGTACATTAATCAACAGGAGTAAGAGCTGTCGTGTTTTGTTCTTTCTCTCTCCCACCCGGCCCTGGGGGAGAATTGTGTGTGCACTGGAGTGTTATGCTTGGGGAGGGTTTTTGGAGGGTTTATATTTATTGTTTTAAATATACATAGCTCTGTCAATGAACTAGGCACCAGAACTTCAGTCGTCCTCTAGAATTAAGCCCCATCCATCCTGCTCCATGCACCACCGTTCTAGCTGGTGTCGTGTAAGCTCACCAGCGCTTTTGAACCTGAGTGCTAAATTTGTCCTTTTCTCTAAGACATGAAGAGGTACAATTTAATCTCATTGCTGCCTATGGAATATGATCAACGTCTGTGATATCACTGGACTCCGCTGACGATGCTGTGTGGGAGCAAGGTGGGGGATGCAGTGTCCTGATTTTTGAATGAATCAGTTGGCCTGATACAGAGTCAAGTTTCACAGTGTTTCATGGCTTCTGCAGGTTTAAACACTGCAGTGAGTTGTCGATATTTTTGGCTGAATAGAGTCAGAATGACTACAATGTCCCTTTTATGTAGCAAGTATAAAACACATGCCTTTCAGTCCCCAAAATGAAGCTGAACGACATAGAAGCATCAAATATCAAAAACTCAGTTGGCATTGTTATGCCTTTTGAATCCTCAATGAAGTTACAATCTCTGGGTATTTTTTTCCTCCTAACTTCTGCACTTGAACAATGTCTGTCCTCCTACACAGTCATGCTGGGGAGGTGACAGGAGGATTACATTCACATTTCTTTGCTTTCAGAGCATTTTTGCTCTCTCAAAAACAGAATTACACTGTTGGTCTTGGGATCCAGCAGTTGGCACGTCCATGGGAAATGGAGATAGACCTTGCAGAAAAGCGAAGCTTCTATGCAGCACGTCTTGAGCTATGCCTTCTTCTCTGCATCCTGAGGAGAACTGGATGGTCTCCCAAGAAGCAGGTTAACTGTCCACATGCACTGAAATATGGATGTGGACTGTTCTTTTCCATTATACACAGCACCAAACCATTCCTTACAGACAATCTCCTGTAAAAACTAATATTTAAAATAAATTGAAAACACCACATTGGTAACCAAGATAGTTCTCTTATTAAAAATAACAATAGTAACAAAAATAATAGTATATGTTTGACTTAAACCAAGAAAAGAATGGAAGTTTGAAGTTAAAGGTCCCTTCCACTCCTATGATTCTATGATATCTATGAAAGCTGCCACCTCACCCTTAACTTTTTGTGCACAAGTATTTCAGTAACTCTGAAATGTGTTACTTTTCAACATGTTTCAGTCACCCCCAGGATACCTGGTATAGGCAAGAGTGAGTTAAGGATAAATGGGTTCCTTTGTCTGAGCCTTATTGTTAGTTTCAGATAGACCCACGGAGTTATTTCAGTGAATGCTTGTGTTTTGTTCATTGAGAGTAGTACGTGAATGGAGGAAACAATTCTCATACAGACAAAAGGAGGATTACACTCATGTAATCCAGTATAGAATTCTCCCACTATTTGAACCAATTGCCATATGGATGGGACCATTTGGGTGGTTCTTTTGATGGTATCGTACTGAGACTAAATGCTGGTAGGATTTTGCTTACTATTCCTGTAATTGTTTATAGTGTTGTTGAGCCATGTTTGTCCCAGGACATGACAGAGGCAAGGTGGATGAGGAAATATCTTTTATTGGACCAACTTCTGTTGGTGGAGGGTAATCTTTTCCAAACCTAAGAAGATATGAATGGCCAGACTGGGTCAGATTAGTGGTTCATCTAGCCCAGTATCCTGTTTTCTGACAGTGTCTAGTGCTAGATGCTTCAGAGGGAATGAACAGAACAGGGAAATTTATCAAGCGAGCCATCCCCTGTTGTCCAGTCCCAGCTTCTGTCAATCAGAGCTTTAGAAACATCCAGAGCATGGGGCTGCATCCCTGATTATCTTAATTAATTAGCCTCTTACTCCACTTTTTCATGTTCTCTGTATGTGTGTATATATATATATATAGCTTCTTACTGTATGTTCCATTTTATGCATCTGATGAATTGGGCTGTAGCCCACGAAAGCTTATGCTCTAATAAATGTGTTAGTCTCTAAGGTGCCACAAGTACTCCTGTTCTTTTTGCGGATACAGACTAACACGGCTGCTACTCTGAAACCTGATCATCTTGGCTAGTCACCATTGAAATGCCCATCTTCTATGAACTTATCTAATTCTTTTTTTGAACCTACTTATATTTTTGGCCTTCACAACTTCTCCTGGCAACAAGTTCAACAAGTTGATTAGGTGTTATCTGAAGAAGTACTTCCTTATGTTAGTTTTAAACCTGCTGCCTATTAATTTTATTTAGTGTCCCCTGGTTCTTGTGTTATGTGAAGGGATAAATAACCCTTCCTTATTCACTTTCTCCACACCCGTCATGATTTTATAGACCTCTGTCATATCCCCCTCCTTAGTTATCTCTTTTCCAAGCTGAACAGTGCCAGTCTTTCTAAGCTCTCCTCATAGGGAAGCTGTTCCACACCCCTCATCATTTTTGTTCCCTTTCTCCAATTCTAATATGTCTTTTCTGAGATAGGGTGACCAGAGTTGCACGCAGTATTCAAGGTGTGGGCGTAGAGTGTCATTATGACATTTTTCTGTCTTATTATCAATCCCTTTCCTAATAGTTCCTAACATTCTGCTTGCTATTTTGACTGCCGCTGCACATTGAGCGGACATTTTAAGAGAATTATCCACGCTGACTTAAAAATCTTTCTTGACTGGTAACAGCTAATTTAGACCCCGTCATTGAGACCTGAAGAAGAGCTCTGTGTAAGCTCAAAAACGTGTCTCTTTCACCAAGAGAAGTTGATCCAATAAAAGATATTGGTTCACCCATATTGTCCCTCTTAATCATGTTGCTAACTCAAAAGTCCAGATACTCAGGCATGGTGTAGGTAGAATAGTATCTAGCCTTTTCATTGAGAGTGAAAGGCAACAGCACAATGAATAAATTAAAAAATAACAATACGTTAGCAGGCAGCTAGACAGACATAATATTCTGCAGTATTATGCTGAGTTTCCTGCACGAAGGAGTAGCATTAGGATGCTGACTGCTTGAGCACAGTGGGAAACCACATTGTGTATGGGAAAGATGTCTGTTTGTTTTGTCTCTGGGGATCAGAGACTTGTTCTCATAGAGCATCACAAATGCACACACATCTCATTCTAAAGAAGAGCATTAAATATATCCTTGGGGAAAGCTGGAAATCCCGCTATCCTGGCTAAAGCTAATGCTAACTCATTGCAACAGGAACCACCCAGTCAGAAGTGACAGGATAAAGGTGTAAAAGAAGGTCAAAGTGGAACTGTGCCTAATAGTTTGTCAAGCTACTTGCTATCAAAACTGTAAGTTGTTTTCCTTAACGTGGCAGTTTCATTGGGAAGCATAAAGGAAGCTGAAGTTCTACTTGCATGCAGTCCTGTGAAAGGCTGACTTATCGTTGGATGCAGTCCTGTGAAAGGCTGTGACTTATCGTTGCATGCAGTCCTGTGAAAGGCTGACTTATCCGCTTACAAGCGGAGTGCCCCAGGGGTCGGTCCTGGGGCTGGTTTTGTTCAACATCTTCATCAATGCTCTGGAGGATGGTGTGGATTGCACCCTCAGCAAGCTCTTGGATGACACTAAACTGGAGGGAGAGGTAGATATGCTGGAGGGTAGGGTTACAGTCCAGAGTGACCTAGACAAATTAGAGGATTGGGCCAAAAGAAATCTGATGGGGTTCAACAAGGACAAGTGCAGAGTCCTGCTCTTAGGACGGAAGAATCCCATGCACTGCTACAGGTTGGGGACTGACTGGCTAAGTTGCAGTTCTACAGAAAAGAACCTGGGGATTACAGTGGATGACAAGCTAGATATGAGTCAGCAGTGTGCCCTTGTTGCCAAGAAGGCTAATGGCATAATGAGCTACTTTAGTAGGAGCATTGCGAGCAGATCAAGGGAAGTGATTATTACCCTCTATTCGGCACTGGTGAGGCCACATCTGGAGTACTGTGTCCAGTTTTGGGCCGCCCACTACAGAGAGGATGTGGAAAAATTGGAGAGAGTCCAGTGGAGGGCAATGAAAATGATTAGGGGGCTGGGGCACATGACTTATGAGGAGAGGCTGAGGGAACTGGGCTTGTTTAGTCTGCGGAAGAGAAGAGTGAGGGGGGGATTTGATAGCTGCTTTCAACTACCTGAAGGGGGGTTCAAAAGAGGATGGAGCTCAACTGTTCTCAGTGGTGGCAGATGACAGAACAAGGAGTAATGGTCTCAAGTCGCAGTGGGGGAGGTCTAGGTTGGGTATTAGGAAACACTATTTCACTAGGAGGGTGGTGAAGCACTGGAATGGGTTCCTAGGGAGGTGGTCGAATCTCCATCCTTAGAGGTTTTTAAGGCCCAACTTGATAAAGCCCTGCCTGCGGTGATTTAGTTGGGGTTGGTCCTGCTTTGAGCAGGGGGTTGGACGAGATGACCTCCTGAGTTCTCTTCCAACCCTAATCTTCTATGATTTTATATTTATTAGATCAGCACAGAAATTTGCATTGTGTAAGAAGATGTTTCTCACCATGCCTGGTATGTCCTGCATGTTTTTCTTGCAAAGGATAATAGCTCTGGTAACTTATGGCAAATATGTATTTTTATATTGATACGTAATCTTCCTGAAGCTAAAGGAGCCTTTGTGACTAATTTACTCTGGCTGCAGCCATGTGCAGGTAATTTCCTACCAAATATCCAAGGCCTGCTAATTAGGGTATAATTTTGAGAAAATACCATGTAGAATTCTAACCTCACTCTTCTTTATTGCTGGTGGTGAAATAAAATAGTTGAGACATTTTACTGTGTAGAAATAAGGATTTGGTCAGGGTTAAATGTGAAGTTCTAAGCAAAAAAAAATATCTATCCCATTTTAGGTAATTTTGTGCACCCAAAATTTCATTGAGCTATGCAATTTCATGTTAACGTGTACTTTTCTTACTGAACTGGCTAAAATTTCCAAAAAAACATTTTTGTGCAAAATGTCATGCCCACAAAATGTTGGGGAGAAGCAGAAGGAAAAGTAGTCACTTTTAATTGTTTTCTTATAGTGAGAGAATGGTACATAATAGAGAGAGAGAATAATATAATTTACATGTGTAAACAAATACTCATTCACGCAGACTTCCTTTGCAACAGAGGTGAGGAAGAGAGAGGATGCTGTGTGTGTAGCTGGTAGCAGATGAGCAGGTAGACAGAACGGTGCAGATTTGGGAATATTTGATGAAGAATGGAGAACACCAAGCTGTCCTTAATTTCATGGCTGTACAACATGGTTTTATGGAAAATAAGTCTTGTCAAAATAACTTGATACTGGTTTTTGGATGAGCTTACAAGCTTTGTCACAAAATTAACCGTTCACATAATATACTTAGACTTCTGTGCGGGATTTGATTTAGTACCATATGACGTGCCAATAAAAATTTGCATTGTAGCCTATATTCAATGGCTACAAACTGGCTAACTATAGATCTCAAAAAGTGGTTGTAACTGGTGAATCATCATCCAGTGGGAGTGTTTCTAGTGGCACCCAATGTGATTCAATATCTTTATCAAACATCTGGAAAAAATATAAAATTATTGCTGACAAAGTTTGCAGATGGTATAAAAATTGGTGAAGTGATAAGTAATAATGAGAACAGGGCAGTTTTACAGAGTAATCTGGATACCTTGGTAAACTGGCTCACTTGAACAACCTGAGTTTTAATACAACAAATGCAATATGAATAGGAAGAAGAAATGTAGGTTAGAGGATTTAAGGGTCATGGTGGAAACCAAATGAACATGAGCTCCCAGTACGGTGCCATAAGTAAGACCGCTAACACGTTCCTTGGATGTTATGCATAGCAGAATCTTGCCCAGGAGTAGAGATATGGTATTACCACTATATGAGGCATTAGGGAGACTATGACTGGAATATCGTGTCCAGTTCTGGTCTCAACACTTGAAAAAGGATGTTGACAAATTAGAAGTGGCTCAGAAAAGAGCTACGGCAATGATTCAGGGTCTGGAAAACCTGCTTTATAGTGAGAGATTGAACTTGGTTAAACTATCTAGTTTATCCACAAGAAGGTTAAGAGTTAACTTGATCACAGTTTATAAGTACCTATATGGGGAAGGATTTCTGATGAGATCTGAAGTTTTCTGGGTTGTTCAGTGTAGCTGACAAAGTCATAACAAGGTCCAATGGCTGGACAAATTCAGAAATTAGAAATAAAGCACACCTTTTTAGCAGTGAGGGTAGTTAACCATTGGAACAACCTTCCAAGGGCCCTGGTGGATTTTGTGTCACTTGAAGTCTTTATGTCTTTCTTGATGTCTTCCTAAAAGATCTGGTGTAGCTCAACCAGAAGTTCTGGGCTCCAGGAATCACTTAATGAAATTCTGTGGCCCATGTTATGCAGGAAATCAGACTAGATGATCTTACTGTCTCCTTATGACCTCCAAATCTATGAATTTATGGAATGTGAAAGGAGGTTAGTGGTGATCCTGAGCCCAAACCCACTGTTATTGAGCTACATAGAAACCAGAGAATGGGACATGGCAAAGTGATTTCAACCGTGGATTAATGGACTGTGGGAATGGATATTTTACATCATCCACATTTCCTTTTGTCAGCTTTAATTCACAATCTGAACTAGTCATTTCCTTTTCCTCTGAGTGAGTCTTGTTGCACATCTAAGAGTATAAGGGCAACAAATTTAAAGAAATGCCAAAGGCATCCGAGAACACACACTAAACCAGCCTTCTCATTGCAAAGCCACGTACAAAAGGGCACGGTAAACCAGTGCCTCATAATAGCAAAGCTACATAATGTACAAGAAAACCACAGCAAGCAGCCTCCCAGTAGCAAAGCTATGTATAAAGGTCCTGAAGGGTAAAGTGCCCTGAAGAGAGGTAAAAATCTTACGAAACTAGTTTAGGGGCAAATCACAAAAGGGCTGATCGGTTTGGAGAAACATCCCAAAATGTGTCTGTTTATTTAAACTAAGTCTGTGAGGTCCAGTCTGGCCCTGTAGCCATCCAATCTCCTCGTCTTCCACAGGGCCTCTAGCAGACACCTTAGCCATACTTTCTTAGGTAGGTGAAATTACAGGTCTGCTAGTGACTTTGGGGTGCAGAGCTAAGCCCTTTCCCAGCAATGGCATCTTTTGGGAGCACCTCTCCTTCCTCCATCCCACAGAGGCCTCGTCCAATGAGTCAAAATAGGCCCGCTGGCCCACCTGAGCTCAATCAGGTTGCCTCAGCCAATCAGGGAACCTGCAGAAATACTCTGTGGCTTTGACTGTGAGACTTAACTCAGCCACCCAGAATGAAAATTGAAATTAAACCACAAAACTCACCCTGGCATTTCCCCTGGCAAGCAATAGTGAAACGAAAAAAACACGAAAAACTTTGCAAAATATTTGCTGATAGAAAAAATTTCAGAGGAAACTGCATTTTTAACCCAAAATAGTGCATTTTTTCAGGGTTTTCCATTTTGAGGGAAATAGTTTGCACAGCTCTGTTACCATGGCTACAATAAGGGGTTTAAAACATTTTTGCAAATAATTTACATAGAAAAATAATTTTCCTGTGTTAATCCTATCCAGGTTCTGTACATTCCCTGTAACTTGTTAAATAATCTGGAACAATCCCCTTTGGAATACAAGACATGCTGCTGAGTGGCTGATTACAAATTCTTGGTGTGCGACAGAGAGTGAGGAGAGAAGAGAAGTAAGGTAGACTTTTAGACTGATTGTAAAACATCCCTACGGGAAATCTTGGAACCCTTCCAAAAACTGTAACATTCGCTAAAGGTTTTAAAACTTCAAATAAAAACATTAGCGCTTTCTTTTAAAACTTCTAACATGGACAGCGCTCAAAAGATCTTGTGAGGAAGGAACAAAAACAGACCTAGGCAGTAGCTTGGAGGGATTGCAACTCCTGAGGTTTACACATCTTTTCTCTCTCTGCCACAAGCCATGATTCTTAACTGGAGCATTAATTCAGTGAGTTATCTTACGGAAGAAAACAAAATCCAAAGGGAAGTGTATGGGCTAAATACATACTACGATATTGTTCCAGCTAATTTTTCTGAAAGCTGTTGTCAGTGACCATGTTCTGCTGCAAAAATATCACCATGCCTGAAACAGAAACAAAGTCCAATGGCTGCGTGCGGCAGATCTTGGGAAATGTTTCTTAAATATCACCTCAGGACATGTAATAAGGAGAATAATTTTCTTCTAGTGCAGTTGGTCTGTTCAGTAAAGCAGTTTTTGTTTATTGTTGGTTTAAATAGTATACTCAAGCTGGAGAGATGACTTGAACACTCTGTTATGTCTTGTCAAAAACTGTGTGCCTGGCATCTCTGTTAGGGTCTGATGACATCTGCAATTTCGCTATATGAGGGGAAAAGGCATTTAAAAGAAGAGGTACTGATTGCCAGAGAAGAGTAAAGACTTGCCAATCTCATTGGGTGGGTAGTTTTCCTGTTGGACTTCAAACTGTGTCCATATTTTCTTCACTTGTTTTCATGCCCTTCATGATAACGGGACGAGCTTGTTAATGCAGAACCCTTAAGGGTGCCCACAGTGCATCTTGTTGGTTCGTATAGAAAATTTCTTTTGTTGTGCCCTTCCCATGACCTATCTGCTCTTGGACTGTGAGTTACCTGGGTGAGGACTCCCCCTGCTTGCATGTTCAAGTTACCCAGAATACTGGGGGCGCAGCTGGAAACGGTAATTATAAAGAGCAGGACTTTGAAACTCAGCAGTTGCACACTTTGCACTTGCACATGTTAAATGTGCAACTACCCTCCTAAGTGCCAATTGGAGAGTTCACAGGCAAGGACTGGCTGTCCTGTTAGGTGCTGTGCTTATCAGTGGGTGTCTGTGTGTCTTGGCACAATGGCTTTCCTTTGCTTTTTTGAGAAACTCTGAGGCTCCAATTTATAGCCCCTGTAGAGGCTGTAATTCTTCCTAGCCCCTATGCATGTGAGGACAGCTGTGCATCTGCAGAAGGGGCAAGTGGAAGGGAAAAGGAGAATCTGGCCTTTAGATTAATCTCGCTTGATTGAGGCTAAACTGCCATTGAACACAGTGGAATTGCAAGCACTCAGAACCTTTCAGAATTTGGCCCATTAACTTCAGTGAGTTTTGCCAATGTAAGGAGTTCAGGATTTGGCCCGAGCCCAACTAAACCCACAAGGACAGGATGCTGAATGTTGAAGTTCCAAAAAGTTGGCTTCTTTTCTTAGGTTTCAGAGTAGCAGCCGTGTTACTCTGTATTTGCAAAAAGAAAAGGAGGACTTGTGGCACCTTAGAGACTATGCTGTAGCTCACGAAAGCTCATGCTCAAATAAATTGGTTAGTCTCTAAGGTGCTACAAGTCCTCCTTTTCTTCTTTTCTTAGTGTTTCATCTTAACATTGATGGGGTACATTTTTCAATTTCACCATCCTCTGAAATTGTACCACATTCTTGAGCTGAATGTTTTTTTGCACACTCAGATTACAGCCCCAGCCGCAGAGCCCCTGCTTATTTGAAGAGTGCCATTTTGACCATCTAGGTATTTGAACCAGAGACTTCTAGAGCTGATAGCACAAGTGTGTTCCCCTTCAGATAAAGAGCCAGGGTCACTAGCCAAAATCTGCAACAGACTGGCATCCTCTGTAGATTGGGCACAGAGTGGGATGTGTAAGACACGCTGACAAGTGGGTTGCACAGTCTCAGGAGGCATTTATGTGTAGAAAACTGTGGTCATCACTCTGGCTTGTGTTTCTGAAAACATAGTCGTATATTGTTGTGCGATATACCTTAGAAAAGAGGGTTCCAGTGGTACTTCTGATCCAGCTAGCCCCAGGGAGCACTGGAAATCTTGGAAGGAATTCACTTTGGGTGAAATTTGTAAACCAAGGAGGTTTGGGTAAACATTAGATAAGAATCGAAACCGAGCCACATCTACAAATCTTTTAAATCTTTAATCATCCATCACATTGAATTATGTCTTCCTAAATCAACTTTTGGTTCTTTGTCTTTTTATTCTAACATCAGGTCACTGAGATGTGAAACAATAGGGGGATTGCGGAGTCTAGATCTAAAAGTAGAGGCCAAGTTTTTCAGAAATGACTCGGCAATTTTGGGTGTCTTCATTTTTGGGTGTCCACCTTTGAGGTACTTTTTACGGTCCTGATTTTCAGAAGATGGGTGCTTAGTACTTCTAAACACCAGGCATCTTTACAACATCTCAAGTTAGTCAATATCCTCAGAAAGATATAAGTTTGATGACTTGTGTAGGCAGCTGTGTCTTTATCACTGATCTAATGTTAGTTGTATCAGCAGTGCGAGATTTTTGCTGAATTTGAGGCCTAACATGAAAAGCAGTTTTGTGTAGGAAATCATATGTTCTGATTGGAGATGGGGCTTGTGCCACTGGACTTCAGCACCACCCATCCAGGTTCAGGATTTTGTGGATATCTGGATTCTGGATAGTTCCGTGTGTTTGTCTTCCCCATCTCCACATACTGATCACAGGCTGGGCCATACAAATTATTAGTCTACCCAGAAGGTGTCAAATTTTACTTGAGAGAATTCTGATGGGGCAGGCAAGTTTATGGTCTGTCTACAAGTGATATTCACGTGCACTAATTAATCCCGATATTGGGGCTGAGCAGACTGATGGGGGCTGTGAGCAGAATATCTGAGGAGAAGCTATGTGTTTATGAGCACTCTATGATCTGTGCCCGTCTCACAAACAGCCTGGAGTGGCTGGAATAGCAACTGCAGGAGACCAGCACCATGCCCCTCGTTGGTGATATGAATTTCGTTACCTTAACCCCATCCCTGCCAACACACACACTGTAACTCACACTTTCTTCAGCTGGATAGAACTCAGTTACTCAGGCTCTATTCACCCTCTCAGTCTAGTTAGTGTTTCTTGTTACTGTCTATGCTGTTTTAGTATAATCAAGTTGGAGACTGAGGAATGTCTTTGTTACCTATTTGACCTTTATATATAAATTTCCCTCTAGCATAGAATGTGTATGAGAGAGAAAACAATGCCAGTTTAATTTAAAAATAAGATGAGATTTTTTTTGGCCCAGTCCCACATGGAAGTCTATTATGCCTTTTAATTAATGTAAATAACATGATATTTCATGTCTAGAATATCTACAATGTATTGAATTGTGGATTTATGAAAGTTACACAACCTGGTGTAAAGGTATTTAAGATGCTGGAAGTCAGGACAGTTGGGTTCTGTTCCTTGGCTTTTCTTTTGATTTGATGCATAGATTTTAAGACCATCTAGGCTGATCTCCTGAATAACATGGCATCATAGCTCACCTGGTAATTACTGCATCAAACCTAGAACATCTTTTAGGAAGACACCAAATGTTGCTTTAAAGAGTTCAAGCAATGGAGAATCCTGAATGTCCATTACATTCAAACACATGCTTATCTCCATGTCACACTAACCATAAAGGGTGAAATTCTGGCTCTCCTGAAGTTGGTGACAAAATTCCCATTGGCTTCAATAAGCCCAGAAGTTCACCCAAATTTCTTTAGTTCACAGCACTACTAAAACCAATGGGAGTCAAAAGCCATAGGAATAATGAACTCATATGCTGGAAACAGCGGGACTCATTTCCCTCCTTGGAAGCTGCATGAGTTTTTCCTGGCTGCTGGTAGAATGGCTATTTTCCCCCAAATGCACTTTACACAGCAAAAGATAAAAACCAGTTTTTTTCCCTAGACAATAGATAGCGTGTTACCTCCTTAACTTTGAGCTTTTCACATTGATACCACTGGCTGACAAAACGTAAGCAATTTAGTAATCATTTTCCAGAGAAAATTGACTCAGTTAGGGTTCCGTTGCCATTGTTTCCGCAGTTAATGTGCAGGTGCTGCCTGATTTGTATCAAAGTTGTTTTGATAGTTTCATTATTGTTCTTTATTTGAGTTTATTAAAAGTGCATTTGACCTCCTGTCTCTCGACACTCTGCCTGACTTCAGTTATGGAGGAAGATATTGATCCTGTTGCATCAATCGTTTATACAAACTAGAGCTTGTCTTTGATTTGCAGTATCATTTCAACTACCCAAAATACAATAATTGTTCATCCTCTTGAAACAGTTTGTCTAATGCTCCTGTCAATTTTTATCTAATTTCTAACTTTCTATTCTAGGAATAAATTCTCTTAAAAAAGAAAATGGCAAATTAGTGGCTTTTGGATTATTTAGAATGGAATAAATGCTAAATGCTAGTTTGTCTGTTCAAACTGTCAGCTGGGACACAGGTGGTTTTACTCTCCATTAGTCTTCTCAGCCTTGATCTCCCTTCATTTTCTTCTTTCAGCCTGAGCCTCTTCCTCTATACTATGCCTCTATCCTGTTTTCTAGCCTTTGCCATAAAATGCCACTGAATACTCATTGCTTTACTCTGTCGCAATACCGAATACTGCAAGACTGCCTTCCTCACTATATTTTGAGCACGTTTGTGCTGGAAATGAGGTTAGCATTCACACTCTGTTTCAGCCATTTTGTATTCAAGTCGTATCTGGGATAGAATCCAAATTAGATCTGATCTTTATTTCCGCATATATTCATAAAGAGAACAAAATTAGTACAAATCACTTTCATGTTTGCTAAGCAAACCAATGCCAAATAATTTTGAACTGTGAAACTGATCCCTAGAGTTCTGTGAAAAGTAAAAAAATTGAATTAAAAGAGATTATATTGGGGATTAGTTCAGATGGTAGATTCAGGGACCAAAGAGAGAGAAGTGAAGGAGAAACCAAGAAATTCTTAGTTAAAGCTGGTAACATATCAATAATTCATGTTTTTATGATAAAATAAAGTTAATGTTCATTCATTCGAGATTGGCAGTTATTCTAAGAGCTCTGTGCTAGGAATTGTTTTGGGGCAGGTCTCTGGCCTGCGTTACACAGGAAGTCAGACTGGATGATCACAATGGTCATCTTTGGCCTTGTAATCTATTAATCTCTAAGGGCCCTCTGCTGTTTGTTTTGGTCTTTTACACAGGAAAAAGGGAGATGTTTTCTTTTTAAGCAAATTGGGAAATGTGATTGTAAAACCATCAGAACTGGCAGAGGAAGTCAAGGACAAGTACAGGGCAAGAAATTACTTGAAGCTCACTTTTGCAATTAACCAGATTCCCAAATTCACAATGTTCCTTTAATTACTCTTCACAGCGTCCATGTGGGGGAAAAAAATTTAGTTTAATTATTCTTCCCATTCTGCTGGATGGGAACTAGAGGCAGATAGGTTAAGTAATTTGCCCAAGGCTGTAGAAGAGTCAGTGCTGGAACTGGGATTAGAACTCGGGATTATGTTACACCCTGAGTCCTGTGTTCAGACCATGAGAACAGGTTTCTCTCTCCTCTTTCAAACTGAAGTAATTTTTCATGTGTATTGTACAGTCTGAGCACAAAGCAACTATCAGAAACATCACATGGTTTTGCCTGCTGGCGTAATTTCAGATGAACATAGTGGGATATGTTTCTGTCTCTGAATTTTTTTACTGTTTCTTCTCTTTACCTATTATGAAGATATAGGTATGAAAACAAGCATTTCCCATTATATTTAGCTTCCTTCTCTTCCTTTTGCCTGACTCATCTACTGATGTTATATGCAATTGTTTGTGTCACTGCAATTCACTTCCATGGAAATTATTAAGGCAAATGCTATATATATATATGA
Organism: Lepidochelys kempii; assembly: GCF_965140285.1. NCBI lineage: Eukaryota > Metazoa > Chordata > Testudines > Cheloniidae > Lepidochelys > Lepidochelys kempii. Next base: position 101,307,906 of record NC_136388.1, on the reverse strand, counting down.
GTGTGTGTTGCGTGGTTCCACTCATCACAATTACCATTTTACATAATACAGCATTGTCACATCCCTGCCCAGATGTGCCTACTTATCTGTTATGTCATAGCAGTGGGCTTCTTTCTTCTTGCTTTGGGCATATTACACAGCCTGACTGTTTCATAGATGATATGTGTTAAAATTGTTTAAAGATTAAATGATCACTGTAAGAGAAGAGCCTGGTTCTAATCTCATTCATGACGGTTTAAGTTCATTGGACCTGATTTTCCAATATGAATCAGGAGTGACTACACTGAAATCGGTGTGTTTACACTGACACGAGGCACGTCAGACCCATTATCTTTAAGGAAGCCATTCTTGATTTACACTGGTGAAAATGAGATGAAAATTTCTGTATGGGTTGTTTGTGAGCATCAGCCAAGACAGGAGGCATTCCAAATTAAAGCATCATCTCTCGTGAAGGATGATAGAATTAAAAAACAGTGTTGTGAAAATGCACAATGCTTTGTTAGAAAATGGAACAGATAGAAAAACACTTCCTGCTAAGGATTACACTTGTTCAAAGGGTGAATGAGATACAGATACACAATTACCACAAGTGCAAATAGCCAGGTCTCCTGCTTCAGCTTAATGACAATTAAAAGCAAATTACATCGAGCATGAAGTGGTAGCAACCTGAACTGAAATTAGATAATGACAGGGAAAAATAGGTAAAAAGCTCAGGAACTCTGACTGCTAATGATTTTGTGATATAATTTATTGTATTAAGAAAATCGCTAGTAGGAGAACTTAGATAATACTAGAGCTGGTTGAAACTTGGTAATTTCAGAGAAAAAAAATTGAAAACAAAATAGTAGTGTCATTGGAAATTTTTTTCATGCCGGTTTTCATTTGCTTTTTTTTTTTAATGAACCAAAACTAAACGAAAAATTGAGGGTCTTCAGTCTCAATTCAATTTCCTACTGCCCCCCCTTTTCTTCCACTGGAAAAGGGGGGGAAAGGAAAGAAGACCAAAAGGAGGAAAAACAATATAACAAAAATGATTTGTATTTTTACTGAAAAGACAAAAAATCTTTACCAAATTGATATGGTTTGGTTAAAAAGCCACTTTTGTTGGGGGGAAGAATATCATGAAAGCATTCAACTGGTTCTAGTAATGGTGAAAATGGAAATGAACACTGGTGACATACTGAGAAATGAAAATATATCAAGATGGAAATGGGCAGTGAGACAAGGAAGGAGTTGGTGCAAGATGGAAAGAGGCCAAAAACAAGGAAACGAACTTTAGGAGGAAAAAGATAAAAGGAAGTCAAGATCATCTTGGACTTCTGTAGGAAGCCTATGTTTCGGGGAGAGATGTTGTAGTGTAGTCAAATCTGGGTGACGGGATGAACAACCCTTGCAGGTTTGGGGGGAGCGCTAAAGAGAGAAGGGGCACAGTGGCATCTCTGAGCTGTAATGTGAGGTACACACATACATGGAACTGTTAATGAGCAGGAAACTAATCTGTGGGAACAGCCTGGACCTTTCTACACCACCGGAGGGGACCTGTGCTGCTACCCCCATTGCATTCCGGTGGGAAGAGAAGAGGAAGACTCAGGGCAGACAGAGAGGAGGAGGAGAATGGGGCAGTGGCAGGGAATAGAGGCGAGCGTAGAAGGAGCTGAAATAGGACTAGGCATTCCTCGGGGCAGAGGAGGAGGGAGGAAAAGCTGGGGGGGAGGTGATGTGTGGAGAGGAAGGCACTGGCAGAGGGATGGGACAAGACTGGGCCGTGTGAGAGAAGAGAGAGGGCAGAATTAGAAACATGGGGATTGGGAGGGGACGGGGTGGGGATGGTGACAGGGCTGCAGGGACAAGGCCAGCCTGGGGGGCTGAAGCCACACATGGCCAAGGGGCACAAGCTCTCCACTGCAGCTCTGTGTTCCAGACCCAGCTAACCCCACCATAGGCTCTGAAACCATCACCTCAGCTGTGGAGCAATAGCAGATTTTATACACGTTGACATGCCCCCGTGCCTGAGGGCAAGATCAAGCCCTTAGGGCATGAAATGTTTTTGGGAGACAAAGGCAACCATGATATTTTCACACGTACAGCACCCAGCTGCATATATTTCGGTGTATAGTGCCCTGTCCCTGTTTCCTGAGCTCTTCCCAGTTCCTTCTATGATGTATTTGTGCCGCATCTGGCTGGTTTTCCTCTTTATTTTCCCATCCTACGTTGTGATTGCCTTTGGATCAAAGAAAGTTGAGCCATGGCCCTTCCATTCAGCCAGGCTGCTCCGGCATGGAGATTCATGCTGATAAAAACTAACTTGGCAAAGCCTTCACTCTGTTTGTTTAATGAGTTTTGGTCAGCCGATATTTCTCATTTCTCGGGTAGTATTTAATCTAATTTCATCTTCTTAACAATTGTTTGCTTCGTGTAGCAGTTTTAGGTATCTGAACAGATTTCTTCTGGCATTGTTGTTCTCTTGATAAGAAGAAATATATTGTGTCGGACTTTGGACTAATCATCAGACTGTGCTTTCAGAGAATGGAATTTGGAAGTTAAAGAAGGAATTAAGGTGGTTGAGGAACAAAATGTAATTTAATGTCATGTTAAAAATGCAGTTTAAGAACAAATGTGGGGAATGCTTTGAATTAAAAGATACAGCATGATCTAGCATGCCTAGATAGTACATGAAAGAAACAGAATATTGAAAATACCCAGTTCTTAAAACAGAGTCTGCTCTTTCTTATCAATTTATTAAAATCAAGAGCGTGAGCAAGTCCCAAAGAATGTAAAGACTAGATCTGTAATGTTCCTGTCTAACATTGCCCTTCTGTTCTCCATTATTAGACCGGGAGTTAAGGGTTCCTTTTCCATCCGTCTCTTAGGACTTCCTTTAGTATTGTAGTAACCAAGTGCTATATAGTTAAAATCAGAGCAGCGCTGGCTCTCTGCATTTGCAGTGACACCGATGCATCTGGGCCTGAAAGTGTCTGAATCTCCCAGAGTAAACTGCCTTGGGGTTTTTAAAAACTCTCATGCCATATTGTTACAGTTCTCAGTTTTTAATATCTCTAAGCAATTCTCTGGCTTGCCTTTCCTCAGATCACTGCTTCATCTAACATCCAAAGGGCCATACTCTTCCCTCCTTTACTAACCATCCGTAAGGCCCAAAGAAGTAGCAGGAGAGCATTAGGTGGGAGAAGAGCCCAGGAATGCTGAAGCTGAAGGCATTGGGGTTGTATGGGTGCCAGTGAGGGCAGAGTTTAGCTCTAGTTCTATTTTCCATTATCCCAGAAGAGAGAAGAAATATTAATATCCTAATGATAATCTCATCTCAATTATTTTATATTAACAACAAAGGCCATGAAATCTGCAGATCTGTTCCCTTCCTCCCACCTGCAGGTGACCAGGAGAGTTAATTACTTTGCAACTCACAAAATATAATATATAGTATTATGAGAAAAAGTAATTCATTGTTGTTTCCCCAATAATGGTGGGGTTTTTTTTTGGCCCTGGTCACATTGAAAACAACGCTGAGAAGAAAGTGGCTCCAGAAGGACAGCGGTGGAACCTGGCCTTATTTCAATACCCTTGATCCATTTTCTCCCTTAATAAATGATTTCCAAAGCTGCTGCACATAATTTACATAAAAATCAGCTCTCTCTTTCGGCCTTTGGGAGCCGAGCCCATAATAAACAGCAGCCTGAAGATGTGCCACATGTCTCCCCGTCAGAATAGCGAACCTTCAGGACCCAGACTACAGGTAATAGAGCCGAGCAGGATGCTTGTGGGTCACCGGTTTTGGCAGAAGTTAAAATAAACCCAGTGAACTATTTATCCCGAAAAGTCCAGAGTCTGTGGCGCAGGTGAACTTGCCCTCACTCCTGAGACTGTGTGGCCGGTGCAGCAATGAGGCTTTGCAACCAGTGTGCAAATAATTAGTGGGCAACGTGACAAGCTCCCGGCAATAATCCTGTGTGATCCCTTAGGAAAACTTCCCACCAGACACTGTCATAAAAAGGTGGGGAAGGGATTTTAGACACTCTCTACCGACATGAAAACTGAATCAGCTTCTGTGTAAATATTGATGGAACGTCTATAGGAGCATTTTAAGAGCTTCGGTGGAGCCAAGGGGTAAATGCCTGAGTCTGGACCGGAGGAATGCTGCTTTTAGGGTATCATGCCCTCCCACCTTAGGGTCAGACCAACGCTCCTCCCCAGCTGGCAAGGGGAGGTGCACAAGGGCTAGTGTCTGTTAGCGACCCTTCAGATTCCCATCTGAAAACTGAGCAGGAGTGAATGCTGCTTGAAGATGGTCAGTCCTGTATCCACAATATTAGACCAGTTTTCAGAATAGCAGCCGTGTTAGTCTGTATCCACAAAAAGAACAGGGGTACTTGTGCATGGCACCTTAGAGACTAACAATTTTATTAGAGCATAAGCTTTTGTGAGCTACAGCCCACAAAATGCATAGAATTGAACATATAGTGAGAAAATATATATACATACAGATAAGTTGGAAGTTGCCATACAAACTGTGAGAGGCTAATTAGTTAAGATGAGCTATTATCAGCAGGAGAAAAAAACTTTTGTAGTGATAATCAAGATTGCCCATTTAGACAGTTGACAAGAAGGTGTGAGGATACTTAACTTAGGGAAATAGATTCAATATGCGTAATGACCCAGCCACTCCCAGTCTCTAATCAAACCCAAGTTAATATTAGACCAGTTACCAGAGGGCAGCGTAATTCCATGCACATGCAGAGCCAGCTGCCTAGGAGAGCTGTAATTAGCAATCAGCAGTTCCTGGGTCTCAGCCCCAAATTCCTGTCCCTGGACCACAACTGCCCCTGTAAGAGAGTCACATCTGACCCAAAGGTTTCTCTCTCATTCTCTCTCATGCTGGAATTTTAGCCTTTCAGTAATTGTCTTTAGCTGGTTGTTGCTGCAGATTCTAATGGTTTGCTGATTCTTACAGCACACAGTAAAATAGAGGGAAATATAATAGCTCCTTTCTCCTTTCAATAATACCTCTTCTCCTGATTAATGTCACCTGCTCTGAAAGCATGCATTTTTGTGAATAACACTAACTTTTAGTCATAGAAGATTTACCTCATTACTAGGGTTTAATTACATTTGTGGTAAAAACTGTGAGCAATTTTCCATTTCATTAGACAAATTCTTTGTTGTGGCTGCCTTTTTATTTTCTTCTTCCTGTTTATCTGATTTTTCTAAAGAAGTCCAAGCAATACCTAAAACTTGGGAGGATTAACATAAGCCCTGTTATCACCCTGCAGTCACAGCGGGCTGAAAACATCCATCAACCATTTTGTAGTTTAAAATAAACACCTCTGCAAGGACGTGAATTAGAGAAATCCATGTGACAGTGCATTCAAATTTAAGGTGCAGCAGAGAGAAATAAGGAATATGAGTAACAAGTTCCTCCTATCTAAGGAAAAGATGCATCGAGAGTTGGCATTAAAACTATTAGAATGTAGAGAAACCGAAGTGTACAATGGTGACAGTATAAATGTCTGTGACTGAATGTACAACACTAGAGATGCCACATAGGACTCAGCTACACATATTCTGGGCATCTGAAACAACATTAATTGAGAACAGAAACAGTGTTACAATCAAGTGCACGTTTGTAGGAAGTGACAGAGAGAACATGTGACCCCATTATTCTTCCTACCTAGCTTCCTAATCTTTTCTAGAAGAAAAACAAAAAAGAGCTCCATTCGTTCTGGGGAAAAAATAGTTTTCTGGCTGCAGAGTAGCTAAAAGGTCTTCAGCGCTCAACAGCATTCGTACACCACAACAAGAACATCTGTTTACAGCCAGCAATGTGGAAAATTGTTATTTTAAGGCTTCGTGCCAAACCGAACAATAACTAATTTGGGGATTTTAACTTAAATGAAGAGCTGAATGTAGGATGTTTTTTCTTAGTTAGCATGGAATCCTTGGCACAAAGGCTGGGTGGGATGACATGAATCAAGGTTAGATTTTGATAGGGTTATTAGGTGGGATCTATTTCTAAGCTTTATTTTTGAGAAGACACTGTGCAGCTTCCTACAAATTATTATGGTGGATCTGGGGCCTCACCTTATCTAGCAATAATTATTTTTCAAAACGATAAGTGGCTGTAGATGAAGAACATGTTCAGAGAACGAGTCTTTTTGGGTAGCTTTTGAGCCGAAATCACCAGTATACCATCCCAGTAAAATCGATTCTGTTACCTACCACAGACTACAGCATCAGAGAAGTAATAAGTCCTAATGACTCTCTTTAAAGGTTGATGGTCTCATTGGGAAAATAATTTTTGAACTGGAAGTAATTTAACCCTCTAAAGTCTTCTGGCAGGAAGCAATCTCTTAAAAATTTAGCTGAGAGTCTTAGAGACTTGTAGCCATGAAAATTAACAGAATTCAAGTTCTAGAAGCTAAGACATCTGAATCCAGTGGCCACGGTAACATATGGCCCACGTTATGCACAAAGTTATGGCATAGTTGAGAGGATACCAAAAACCAATTACCTAGATTACATTTTTGAACATTTAAAATTATTTTAGTCACTTGCTCTCTCCCCGTTTTTTCATATAGTGAATGAGTGATGTTTCAAAATTGGGATAATTTGTGAAAACACAGAAAATTGGAGTGAAGACCAAAAAAAAAATGGCCCAAATGGAAATATATTGGACAGATCTCTTGCTTGATGCGAAAGCTGAGGAATGGGTTTTATCAAATGATAGATGAATCCTCACTCTCCTTCCCTAAAATATGTGTGTATGTGTATATTCTGGTATATGCTTTTATATTTTATATACACAGATTAGAGCACCAACAAGCTGCTCATCCTAAATATGAGTTATGTCAATCAAACTCTTCAGGTTGTTTTTTATAAATCTGGGTTTAATGCAACCTCACTCCAGGTGGCAGGCATTTATATTGGCCTCTCGGAGGACAAGAGACACAAGAAACTAATAGTTTTTGAGGGCGTGAACATTTGTGTGGACTCCCTGAGCGGACAGAGCAAGAGCTGGTTTCCATCCCAAGGCACAGGAGCTGGGGAGCTGGACAGGCAAGGACGACGGATTGTCTAATGGCAGCCGAGTGTGAGGGAGTCAGAGCTGAACAGAAAAAAACGAAACGTGCTCTTTAATATGGCAGCATTGAGAGTTCAGATTTGGGATGAAAAACTAACACAGAAGATTCCTGAAGGAGATTATCTGAAAAACATACCATGACTGTGTCTGCTAAAGGTAAGAAGGGACTTGAAAGTAGGAGCTTGACCATAGGACGACAATTCCATTTCATGCCAACTTTCAAGGTTTCTAAATGTGTTTTTGTTCCACATTGGAATAAAAACAAAACCCTTCCACAAAACTGGCATTATGTGTCTGTAGTCCAGTGCTTGGGGCGCTGGCCTGGGATGTAGGAGAGCTGTGGCCAAAGCCTTGCTCAGCCTGCTTCAGAGAAGAGCTTTTTCATTCTGAAGCAAGTAGAGAAGGCCTTGAGGCTTGGTCTCACCTATCCCAGTACCTTAACTTCCCGGCGATACGTGTCTCTCATTCTCCTGCTCCTGACCCAAAAGCCTTCCTGATTAAAGTTTCATGAAAACTGATACCTCTCTACAAAAGGATTTTGTCTTCAGCGAAACATCCCATTCCGTCAAGTTGAAACAAAAATGTCCCACCCAGCTGTACTTGAGTGAGAGTGTCTCCAATGGCAGCATGACTGTGGTCCCTGCAGTCACAAAGAGAAGAGAATGCTCACAGGGGCCTTGAATCAGGAAAGCTGATTAACCGTAAGCGTTTGCTTAAATCCTGTTGACGTCAATGTGACTCAAATACATGTTTAAGTGCTGTCCTCACTAGGGATGCTTTTCTGAATCAGGCCAGGGACAGCTCACAAGCCAAGTGGTTTTTTGCACACCATATAATATATACACTTCCGGAGTGAAATTCTCCAAGCAGTATAAAGCCTCTGCAACACTTAAGGCAAACAGAATGGTGTCCTTGACCTGGCTCTCTGTACAAGGGTGAATGTCAAGCCACTGTGACTATCATATAAAAAAGAGATGTTATTAAATTGTTAACAGATTTGTTCTTCCAGATACTGTGTACCAAAAAAGAAAGGGTAACATTGCTCAGTTTAGTAAACATCAGTGGCAGTAGGTTAGGTAAGACCCTGAGCCATAACGCTGCACTGATCATCTATTTGAGCTGGGTAGCACATTTACCACTTGTGATCTTTAAGCACCTGATTGTGATAGGTGCTGAGTGTGTGTTTGGGGTGCTCCACATCACGCAGGATTAGGAACTACAGGAGAGAGAGAGAACCTGGTCCTGCCTTCTGATAGATTAAGCTGTTTTCTTTGAGTCTTTGTGTTGAAGGCCCCCCCCCCCATTGAAAATAAATTAGTGTCTTATTGACACAGTATTAGGGAAGATAGGGAGAGGGGAATTAATGCTATTTGTTTTGGGGAGGAATTATGGTGATTCATAATTATGACCCAAAGAAATATAATTAACTGATCCTAGGTTTAAACTAATCTGTTTTTCTCTTGCAGCAAATAATGATTTTTTTTTTTGGTCTGTTTACTGGGCATGTCATTAAATAAGACTTTGCTGCACCAGAAAGAAAAAAAATTGATACAAAGTTTTCTTCAGTGAAGAGTCCCTGAAATTCTGCTGCATGTTCTTTACATTGATCATCTCCTTTACCTTCTGTGAGAACTGTTACAATCATCCTGACTATGTTGGTGGCACCAAACAACTTTGGCGAATGTACCAAGTACCTACTGTGAACGGATACACGCAAACCAAGCACTAGCTTCTGGGCCCCAATTCAGGAAACTTCAAGAGAACACTTAGGCATAAAGGTGCATCTTGGGTCCTTGGTTAGTTTTAGGATTTGGCCACACAAAGGTTTAGATTGCTGAAGTAGGGGTGTGAATATACCCTGTACTAGCCTGGTGTGGATTAACTGCCCATGTGGACCCTGCTGATGTGCATTAACAGTTCTGTAATGTGCTTTGATCTCGTCCATTTCAAAGAAAAATATTGAAAATTTATCATGAGAGAGCTGTTTTCCTTCAGAGCAAATAAGGGTCTGCAAATCTTTGCTAAGCTATAAATTTAAAGACAAATATAAAGTTAAAGACAAATATATCAGCATCTAAGGAAAAAATAATATTGATCCCAAGAAAGTCTGAGTGACTTTATTTTCTTTTAGTGGCAGAGCATCAGTGGCAGTCCTTTCTGAAAGTCACTCCATCCCTACTAAAGCCCCAGTACTGCAGGCTAAGGTGCATACTTAACTTTAGCTTTCCCTTGACTCTGTCTCCCAGACCCTCTCTGATGTGCAGCCTCCCAAACTCTCACTTTAAATAATTCAGGCATTCTCAGTAGAATACAAACAAAAATGTTACTGTACCTTCAGTACACAAGGGGTCAGGCTTAGAAGATCAAAGAATTCTAGTGTTTGTCACTCCCACCAAAAAGAAGAATGGCACAGAACAGAATTTTCTCTGTTGATGTCTAACGATTATTTTAAGAATAATAATAATTTATTGATCTGAATTGACAATAGGCCTCAAAATCTAGCATCTTCCCTTCGATGGTAACTTGGCAAAATTTGTGATAGGTGTGAAGTTTTAGTTTAAAGTTATGGAGATAAATTTTAAATTATATGTAAAATTCATTAATAAAATATTAATTATTTTATGCAATAATGATGTGCTTAGAAGACTGTAGCTGAAAGAATTAGTCAGAGGCCTTTCCCCTCATGGTTACTAAAAGATACAGCAGGAAAATTATTTGATGGCTTAAATCCAGAAACCAATTTTTGTTTTATATAAAAAAATTAACCTAATTTCTAGGTGCTGAATGATGTTGGCTGATTTTCCATATGACGCTCAGCCTTCAGCCCCACTATACAGTTAAGGTTTAAGTATTATGCAAAATGAACTTAGGTGGAAAGTCTACTGTATTGTCTTAACATATGTTCTTAGACCTGCAGAAAAGCTCTGTGTAAGCTCAAAAGCTTGTCTCTCTCATCAACGTAAGTTGGTCCAATAAATACTCCTGGGAGAATTCTGTGCCAAAAAAATTAAAAATTATGCACACAATATTGTTAAAATTCTGCATATTTTATTTGTCAAAATAGCACAATATAATCCTGCCCATATAAATTATTTTGATAATTTATTTCAATATGCCTGTCAGCAAGTATGTCTGTAATAATACAGACAACAAAAAAGATTCAGGAAATGTTTTTTTGACAAATAGATTCCTTACTAGGCATATTAATATAGAACTCTGAATAATAATTCATTTAAACTACAGTATAGAGCCATATTTCCCACACACCTCAGAAGCAGTGCAAAGTCTTGGGGGTCAGTGGTAATGGAGAAGCTGAGGGAGAGGGAAGTAATTTCTGGGAAGGAGCCTGGGAGTGAACCTGGAAGGTTGTTGGTTGTGGGTGGGAGAAGTATGGAACAGGGTATTTGGGGGGGCAGGGATTGTTAGGGAGTTGGGGAGCCTTCCCATACAGACCCTGGTTGACCCCTAGCCTCTCTCATTCAGTCAGGCACATCTGCCCCATCCCCATGTGTCCCTGCACCCCCATGCTCATTCAGCCCCCTGGCTTAGTCCTGTCACCCCACTAGCTTCTGTGCCCTTGTCCTGGTCTATATGACCCCCCAGCAGCCCTATGTGCTCCACTCTGTATGTTCCCCTGATATCCCGTCTCCTCTCACCTGGCCCCACAGGCAGGGCGCTGTGAAGAAGGCAACCTCTCCTCCTTCCTCTCAGCAGCTGGCTGCTCCAGCCCAGAGCCAGCTGCCCTCTTTTCTGATGCCACAGCAGTCCCTGGTGGGTGAAAGTTGTAATTGCAGTGCCTCCCTGGCAGAACCTATTTTCTGAGGGGGAAAAATCTGCGAGGGACATGAATTCTGTGCAAATTACCTCACCCACCTTGTCTCTCTGTAGATTCTTACAGTCAACTATAGCCTAGGTCAAAATACATTGCACTTCTGAAATGGCTTTCCGTCCTGATAACTTTTCCAAGACATTTCTGTTCCAAGAGGAGATACACCTCTACCCCGGTATAACACGACCCGATAGAACACCAATTCAGATATAACACGGTAGAGCAGCACTCCTGTGGGGCGGGGCTGCACGCTCCAGCGGATCAGCGCGTCAGAGTGTCTGGCTCCCACACGCTGCTCTGAGTGGCATGTTAAGGGTGCCGGGCCAGGGCCGAGGGGTTGGATAAGGGGCAGAGGGTCTCCGGGGGCGGTCAGGAGACAGGGAGCAGGGGGGTTGGGTACGGGGTGGGGTCCTGGGGGTGATTAGGGATGGGGGAGGGATCTCAGGAGGGGGCGGTCAGGGGCAAGGAGCAGGGGGGCTTAGATAGGGGGTGGGGTCTTGGGAGGGCTGGTTAGGGGCGGGGTTCTCTGGAGGGGGTAGTCAGGGGACAAGGAGGGGGACAAGGAGTGTGGAAGGGTACTGCATACACCCTGTTAGTTCTAACAAAAATGATTTGCTGACTATTAATAATGGAAATGCTGGAGGCCAAAGCAAGTTCGATATAACACGGTTTCATCTATAACGCGGTAAGATTTTTTGGCTCCCGTGGACCATGTTATATCGGAGTAGAGGTGTATTAGCAATCTGAACTAGAACAGTGGTATTACAGAAGAGAATAGTCCAGCTGTGCTTTCACTTAAGCTGATTGGAACTTTGCCTTTGATTTCAGTGGCAACAAGAACAGGCCCAAACTGTCTTTGTTACCCACTCCTTGACTATAACTCAGATATTAGCACTTGGATCCAAAACTGCCCTGGTGCCAGAGAGCGAGGGACAAAATTTGCCTCAAGCCATGTCTAGATAAGCAAGGGAGAAGAACTGGATATTGACCAGAGTGGATCAGGTATTGAGGGGAGACGGTTCCAGGGTATCCTTTTTCTGAGTGAGCAACTGTCTCACCTCTGCCCAGTATAGAACACACTGCCCCCGAACAGCTCAAGTCAGTGGAGTTATGCTGGCATAAATAAAACCAGTGTTAGAAAGGTCAGGACCAAGCCCATGTGCAAAGCTGTGCAGGGTTAAGAGTCTTTGCTACAAGTTCATGCACAGACAAAATGGCATTTTCATGGTTAGTGGGCTGGAGGTGTGGAATCTGAACGGAGCAAGAATAAATGAGTGCAGCCTGGAAGCATTTTAATGGGCTCACATCCTTGTGCCCAGTTGCACCTAAGTCACAGGCAGGTATTAACCCCTTGTTCCCAAGTATGCTAGTTCTGCACAGCTTGCCCGGCTGACTCTGAGGATTTTTGAGCTTGGGGGAAAGGAGATTGAGATGTGGGGCACTCTAGGGCTGAGGAGACCGACGTGATTGGAACTCTGCTGAACCTGGTGCCTCTTCTCTTCATTTATGGGGACCACAGGATGCAACAGCCAACAGGCAACAGCTGTCCATGGAGACTGGGACTCCCAACAACTTAAGGGCTGTCTCCCCCATACACCTGGTTCTTTGTACCGATAGGCTACCATCTTCTCACCAGCTGGCCGCTCCGGTGTAAAGAGATCCAGTGAAAGTTCTGGAGGTTTTTTGTGGCCTGGCCTGCTGGGCAGAGCTTTCGATTGGTTTGAAAGAGAAACTTGTGGGCTCCTACTTTTGTCATTCAGGAGCACTTTCAGACGCACTCTGCACCCCGTTCTGCGCACTCAGCTGTTCTACAGTCTGCACAAATATGTCCCACAGGTTTTAACGCTGGTTTCATAATTGTGCCCAAAAAACACTGAGCATATTTTAGGTCCCCTTGGTGTTATAATAGTTCAGTGCATTTCCTTTCATTTTGCTAGAACCTCTGTGCTGTAGTACTAATGGGCTTCTTCTCCCTTGTCCCTGTTAATAATAGCCAGGCTAATGGGCCAAGTTTAAAAGAAACAATTCCATGTTTCTAAGCAAAACTGGAAATTGGAGAATGGGGTTAATTGTTTACCCTTCCAGCCCTAAATCCAACCTTACTTCAGTTCCTGAATTTCATAGTCAAATTGTTCTATCACTATAATGATGTGTACAGTTCTAACTGCTGACACAGACAGAGAAGCAGAATGGTGAGACGACGAGCTGGATTTTAGTGTTCAATTATTTTTCTTTATAGGAAATTAGAATATATTTCCACCAGATCTGGAAAACACGCTTTGCATACAAAGTGGCTCAAGAAGGCTCTATCTCTGTGTGTGCAATCAGCTCATTTACAGCAAGGCGGCGAGTAGGGAAGTCTGCTTTCCTCGGGTCTTCCCGCTAAATGGTTTTCTCCTATTTGTAATCATTTTATTTAATTCCAGTGGTGGGGAATCAAACATGGCTCTGGGCTCTCAAGGTTTCACAGCCCATTAGTATCTGGAGAACGGAGGCTTCATTTTGAAACCTGCAAGTGAGGAGTGAGTGAGTGATTTTTTTCTTTTTGTCTACTCCAGTGTCACCTCAGTGTGCCTATTACAGCCTCCTCGCTGTGGTGTAATCTTAGTCATGAAAGAATTGTCTTCTGGACATGGGGTTGGACATAGGACCTAGCAAGTTGCCCTTTGTGTCCATCCCAACTTGCTGTCCTGATTGATTTTGGGATGAGACCTTTTGCTTCAGGAAACCCATGGTAGAGTTCCCTGCTGGAGGATGTCTGCCTGAATTCCTTTGTATTCAAGGCCTGTTGGAAGATTTTCTCCTTCAATCTGTAAAGATTGATTTATCTTCCTCTTTTCGTGAAATCTTCCTCAGTTGATAACTCCTGTTGTGGCATGTAAGAATGGCTGGTATCCCTGGGCCATTGGGCTGGGATTATGTTAGAGTCCAAGATATTTAATGTGATGGGAGCTTTCATGAAATTGGGAAAAATAATACTGAGTTTCAGGTTCTTTGCTTCTCATTTTTAACTTCTCTTTAAGACTTCTCCTCCCTGGGAAATTTTAATTCAGCTTCTGACATCATTTCCACCCAAGTGATTCATTTCCAGTATGACATTGTTTTGGTTGCTTCCCTTCTAAAATGTTGCCTTTTGCTTATTATTCTGATATCGTCCAGAGTGAGACCTCATTTTGTAACTGAGCCTTCTTGATGTCATGTGCCCCGGATGTCCTGAGAACATTTGCATGTGTCTTCTTCATCATATCACGTTGGTTGTACGTCTCTGTTTAACCTGCTGCATTTCTTTCTTTCTAATTGTTTTCCAGTGTGTTTCTTTGCTCTCTCAGTGGAGTGATTTATTGAACTTTAATCTGACCATGTCACAAATTGTAGCAGCAATAAACGTGGCCCACTTACTATCAGATTGAAATTACGGGCAATTCCTGCTTGCTTTACTAGCATGCGTAGTGTTATTGAAGTCATCATGGCTCATGTGACTCGCATGTTTAGAACCTACAGGTGTCCTTATTTCTCTTGCAGCAGCCTTGGAGAACACAGGCAGGGATTAGGGCCCCATTATTCTAGACCAGTCAGACTGAGGCTTGGGAGCTGCAAGCAGCTGTTTCATGTGTCTCCTGCGGCTCTTTGCGGCACATGCTATTAAGACTGTGTGATTTCATTAACCAATCTAAGTTATTAACCAGTCAGGTTGCTTTTATTATGTTATTAACGAATTGTAGAACACTTGGTCCGTCATTTTGCTGAGAGAATAATATATAGAGAGAGTAAATGAGACAATGATTTGCACCACTGTGGCTCTTGTGGGGACTGTTGATCACTAATTTGGCTCCTGAAGGCCTGAGGTCTGAGTATCGCTGTTCTAGACAATGCCCAAAGAACTAACAGAGGTGGTATTGGGGAAACCCTGGAGATGCTTGTTTGAAAGTTGAGTTGTTACTGAGGGCACAACAGTGAATAATCCTGCTGTCTATTACATGGCCTCCAATCAAATTCATGAGAAAGTATAGAGGGCTTAATCCTACAAGTCCTAAATCCTTACACAGCCAGTCCAGCTCCCATTAAAGTCAGTGGAAAGAGACACTTTTATTTCATTGGGAGTTGGATTGGGTCCTAAGTGCTTAAAATGAGGTACCTACATTAGCACTTTCCAGGACTATGATTGGAGTGCTCAGCACCTTGCAGGATTGAGCTCCAAATCATCAATGGGACTGGTACAATCTCTAGTACAAGAAATGGTTACCTCCTGTAAAACCCAGGCTCTTTGACCCTGTTGTTGTTGTTCTGGACATCTGGGTTCTAATGTTCCAGTCAGACCTATCAGTGTTCCTGGGGTTTTGTGCTGTTGGTAGATTTCTGTGACATTCTGAATATCTCATTAACACTGCAAAGAACCCCATAGAGCAGGGATCGGCAACCTTTGGCATGTGGGAAGCAGCGGCCAGCACATCCCTTGACCCGCACCACTTCCCGCAGTCCCCATTGTCCTGGAGCGGCAAAGCACGGCCAGCCAAACATGCGGGTGTGGCAGGTAAAGAAACCAGCCCAGCCCACCAGGGGGCTTACCCTGGCGGGCCACAGGCCAAAGGTTGTCGATCCCTGCCAGAGAGCTTGGTGGAGTCACCAGTCTACTTTCCAGGGGGGTTATTGTTTTTTAAAATTTACTAGAATAATTGGGAAAAAATTCTTTGTTGAACATGTTGAGCAAGTTTAATTTAGGAGTGTTGATAGTTTGTAGCACATAATGTATCAGCATTTGTTACATCAGGAGTCCCATCTTGCCATCAGTCCCATGCGCACAGTTCCCACTGGTTTCAGCGCTGTGCGTATGTACCTGATGAAAGGCCCCTAAATTTCTGATCATCAGGAGATTCCTGTTAACTTTAATGTGGGGGTCAAAGAGCAAAACTTCATGCCCTGCTTTAAGACAGCCCGAGTGGCATGTCATTAGCGGAAAGAAAGCAGTTTGTAGTCAACTCTGTTTTCATTTATCATTTTAATGTGAGTGTTGTGTTATATAAAAATATCCTGGAAGTATTTTGCAATTTGCCGGTAAGTCACTGGGATTTTTTTTTTAAGAGCACTACAGTTGAGTAAAGAAGTGGTTACCGGTGATTTGCCACTACTGTTTTCTGTGCAAATTACACAGACTTCTCCCCAACTATGAGGTCTGCAGCTCTTTGGAAGTTATTAGCTCTAGTTCAGAAGCAAACCTGGGTTAATTGTACACTCTGCTCATTTAAGAAATGTTTTTCCATATGAGACCCATTAGTAAGCAACCCAAGCCACTGCGAATGCTAAACATTTTATTGTAAGACTCTGAGCACATCTTTTTTACATAACGTTTAATTTAGTCCTGTAAATTACGTTTAGCTTTTTGATCCTTGGATAGCAAAGTGATGGATCACATACAAATAGTATATTAGAGTCTTTTCTGTCCATATTTTTAAAATGATGATATAATATCACTTGCGTGTTGTAGGTTATGACAAGAAGCTGAGAAATGTGCTAAAAACAGCATATTACCTTTTTAAGATGCTTAGTACTCCTCTTTCATAGTTTCTTCCCATTGCTGATGGTGAAATTTTGCATTTCATTAGGGGCCTGGCTCCTGCACAGTGGATGGCAAAATTGCCATTGTTTTCATTGGTGCGGGATCAGAGGTCAAAACAATTGAGTCACTAAGGCTAAGTCAATTCAGCTAAGCATGGGAAGCATGCTAAGTGCCTTGCTGAACTGGAGCCTAAGAAAAACGTTACTGGGATCAATGCGGGAGTTCCTGGGTGAAACTATCTGGCCTGTGTTATACAGGAGGTCAGAGTAGCTGATCCAATGGCCGCCTCTGGCCTTAAACGATTTATGAAAAAAGAATTTGTCAATTGAAAAAACAGATTTTTAGGAACTTTAAATTGAAAACAAATATCCCTGGCAAAGCGGCTGAGCAGCCCTGACATCTCAGGGCGATGGGTCAGCTAGCATCTGTAAGGCGAACAGGATTTGGGCCACTGAATTCATTGTGTGCTTGCCTTCTGCACACAAAAGCACTCAGAGGGATGAAGACAAGTGTAAAAAGACTGGTCTAGATTAGCAAAGGTTTGTCTTTCTTCCCCGTTGGTTTTTAATTGTTTGTTTATTTTGGAAAGATTGGCAGCAATGGAGTCAGATAAGAATATATGTCAGGTTTGATTTACCATGCATTTGTCAAAACAAACACAAAATATAGTCTCCTTTATTGTGGCAGGATTAATCATTTTGGTCATAGTGTTTTTAATAAAAACAACGAGGAGTCCGTGGCACCTTAAAGACTAACAGATTTATTTGGGCATAAGCTTTTGTGGGTAAAAATCCCACTTCTTCAGCAAAGTGGGGTTTTTACCCACAAAACCTTATGACCAAATAAATCTGTTAGTCTTTAAGGTGCCACCGGACTCCTCATTGTTTTTGTGGCTGCAGACTAACACGGCTACCCCCTGATACTTGACAGTGTTTTTAATGACACCTGTGCTTCATCTCTGAGTGTACAAGCTATATGCAAATACTTCCATTGAAGATTACAGTTTATATTGCGCTTTCGCCATGCTATCACCATTTGTTGGAGTTTCTAGCATCGTACAATTGCTACTGTATATGAGACTGAAGATCTGTGAAGTGGCTATCAACTGAAACATGTCTCACTCTTCGGACTTGCTTTTGCTGGTTTCACAAAACATTTAATTAGTGATAATCAGCTTTTAACTAGCCAGAACAAACTGTTGTGATTTTTCCCCTACATAATTGTAGGCATGGTCTGTCCCCATAAGATAAATTACTTGCAGTCTGGAGAACATTCTAGCCAGCAGGAGGAGAGAGGAGGAGAATGCCGTTTGCATGGGGATGTAGAGCATTTTGCGTGTACTGTGATTTCAGTGAAAAAGAAGGTGCCTTTTTCTTTTCTTTGCAGAATGCTGGACATGAAAATGAGTTGAACATGATGAAATCTCCTGTCCCTCTGGGTTGCCAATCAGTGGTCATCTAACCCCATCTCAGAGGAAAACCAGAAGAGCTCCACTCTAACTTCTGTAAGGTTTAGTCCATTATGGAAGATCAAACAATTTTCTGGCGCTGGTTTTGTGAAATTCGGCTGCTGCCTTGGACCCTCCATTTGAAAAAGAAATTAACGTTGAGGAACAATTAAAGAGGAAAATCAGCTCCAGAGAATGAGCACTGTAAGTGGCACTGGGATATTAGTCAGCTTAACGACGGTGTCTGTGACGCTAGATTTTCGTTTGCACGGTGGTCTGATGGCTTGGCCCTTAAGCAACAATTTGACTCTGAATCAGAGTTTGCCCACGTCCGACCCTCTTAATGCCTCTGAGCGAGGAGAAGTCTCTCGTGTGTCCATGAGGGAGAAGAACTGGCCAGCCCTCCTGATTTTGGTTATCATTCTGCTGACTATTGGAGGGAACATCCTTGTAATTATGGCTGTCTCCTTGGAGAAAAAGCTACAGAATGCCACAAACTACTTCCTAATGTCCTTGGCGGTGGCAGATATGTTGGTTGGGATCCTAGTCATGCCCGTTTCCCTCATTACAATTCTATACGGTAAGTGACTTACATTTTCTCCCCCATTCAACTGAACAGAGTAGACAGCGGATGAGTATCAGTGGCCGCAGTGAATGGTTGCACACAGTTTGCACCCATTGAGTGAAGAACCAGAGGAGTATAAATGTAGAGTAAATAATGGGCTTTCCTGTGCTCACTTTTATTGGGGGAATGAGTGCTCCTTTGGAAACTGTATTTGGCCCCATGCTGTCAGGATAGGAGCGATTGCCAAAAACCTTTAAGTGATGATCTCTTTTACTGAGGCCAGCTATAAGGAAGTGCATGGATGGAGAATATTTTTCCTTCTCAGAGGATATGCTGTAAATCGTTTTGGTAAAACCCAGAATAGAAAGAAGTAGCTAGAAAATAACCCCAGTTCCTCGCCAACAGATCCAGCTCACTCTTCTCATGGCAAAACAAAAGAGGCTCTAAATCAGAGTCAGATCTTAAGAAGTGCTGAGTGCCTTGAACGAGCGTTGATTTCAATAGGGCTTGAGGGCACCCTGCATCTCGCAAGATTGGGACCCAGTGTAGGAAGAAGTGTAGCTGCTTTCCAAGGACTGACTGTAACAAAACACACATTGGGCCACATCCTGGGATTACTCACATGAGTAAGGTCATAGATTTGGCCCAGTGTATGTTAAAAATCTGCAGTTTTATGTGCCACAAAAATAGTAGATCAATGATTTCTGACTGTCATACACAAAATGATAGTTCTGTGCTCTGAGTGCAGCGACGGGGCTCTGGAGTGACATCTCGGGGTAATGGCTGGGCTGCCTTCCATCCCTTCGCCAGTGTGTGATGGCGTCAGTGTGACCCTCTCAACACTGCATCCTAATCGGGGTCTGTTACCCCATTGTCACTTCTCCCCAGCCGAGGCTCCTCCTAACGTACTGAACTTCTTCCCAAGTGGTGTAAAACATGCACCGACACTGAAGGGGGTGTCCAAACATTTCAAGGTGGGAGCCTCTGTCATTTCATGGTGGAGTACAGCATTGGTGCATGTCTCCATGCATGTCTGTAGTCAGTCCGTGAACATCTCTAGCCAGGCTTCCCTTTGGATCCCGGTTATCAGTCTGCTTCCCTTCTGCGTGCCCTGACAGCTGCAGTCAGAACCAGTAACTCCTCTAAAAACACCCTTAAACTTAGGATAAAAATATGCCACCCCCACAGTGAACACTAGACCAACCCTTGAATACTATAGGCAAAGCAAACTGCAGTGGGGTACAGCGTTATTTCAATATGCACCCCAACAGGAAGGATTTGCCAGGAAATTGCTTAGATCGACTCTCCAATGGGTTGCTTGGGGCATTTTTGGTGCTATTCTTTATTTAGCTTTGGCCATATCATTTCCTTCACAAGACAGTCTCACGTTAACGTCAGTACATTTGCTTCCATAAGCTGGGAGCACAGGCCCAGACTGATCTGTTCCTGGGAGGAAGGGTGATCTGTTGGATGGGACACTGGACTAGGTGCTTTGACGCGTGGGTTCTAGTCCCAGCTGTGCCCCTGCCTCACTATGTGCCTTTGAGCAAGTTGTTCCAGCTTTCTGTGCCCCAGTTTCCTATCAGTAAAACAAAGGAAATGACACCCTCTCTTTTCAAGTGCTTTGAGATCTACGGGTGAGCAGTGCTGTGTAACAGCTAAGTGTTACTGCTGTACTATTGACTTGACTACTGTAGTGTGGGTGGGGAGGTGAGGAAATTATTCTGCACTATGGTAAAATATTGGCTTCCTGAGGGCTTGTATCGTGTATCACTGATGTTGCTATAAAGTTATGTCGCTCGGGGTGACTAAACCACCTACGTTACACTGACCTAAGCACCGGCATGGTCCGCTCACCCTCTGACATAGCGCCTCTCGTGGAGGTGGTTTGAGCTGCTGCAGCAGTTCTTATGTAGATTAGCCCTAAGCAAAACCACTGGTAGCATCCTGTAGCGGTAAAAGCCACCTATGTCCTTTTCTGTGGGTGACAGGAAGTTTGGCTCTGTTTTTCTGAGGCTTGGTATTGAAACTCAGAATTCCTTGAGTGTTCCAAGGGGTTCGCGTTTACCTCCTTGAACCAAGGAAAGACGTGTGCAGTCATTTCTCAGGGCTCTTTTTTTCTGATTTTCTTTTAAAAATGCCGTTGTACTAATAGTTCTCAGAAACAAACAATGCAGATACGAAGCCTTGCTGGTTACTTAACTTCAGCGTTTGATTAGTGGTTGGTTTACTGGCCTGTAAAGTTAAAAATAGGGATATTTATGTGACTTCTTTACTTGACTGAACCACTGCGTCAGATAGCGTTTTAATTTCTAAATGCACTGACCAAGTGCACAGGTTTCTAAGGTGTATGTGTCCTGTCAGCCGTCAATTAAATCACTATATCGTTTGTGCATGGATTTTGTGGCTTGACTTTCTAGCTGTTCAAAATCTTATGCATAAAGCCTTTTATTTGCAGTTGTCTGTCTAGCCTCAAGTTGGACTTTTCTGATGGTTGCACAACACCTGTATTTTATTTTCAGTAATTCCTGAGATTAGTTTTCAGTTGCTATTTACGCTTCCTGTAATGCTCAGAATCGCCATGCCAAAAATGGAACTGTCTCTGAAATTACAAGGAGGGTAGGTCTAATTTGACTTCCTGCAAACTTCTCTTGAGGGTGTAAGAAATAGTACTGGGACATTCCATATTTCCCATAGCTTGAAACGAGAGAACTTAAACACTGCATGATTGCACTGACCTTGTGTTTGCATAAATTCCCCATGGCTTAACAGAAGGTAAATGTACAGAAGTGAACTTTCTAATGAAATGGCTTCAGCAGTTTTCAAAACACATGTGCAAGCAGAGTCAGGATGAGCTCCACCCTGACATCTGGTGGCGAGTTGTGGCAAGTTGTGGAAAAGAACTTCCGAGGCTGATCTCATTTGCATAGACACACCCACCCCACCTAGCATGAGCCCATAGCTGCCCAAATGGTCACTTTGGCTGCTGTGGGATCCCCAGTTTCTCTGTTATTGCGGCAGGAAGAATAAATTGTTATTATCCTAATTATGGGAATCAAGGACAGTGGAACTGTACTTGGCCTTTTGTTATGATGGAGGGACTCGCCATCAACTAAGTAGCACTCGCTAGGCAAGGGACATGGGTTCCAAAACTCAGTGAATTGAGAGAGGCTGGGAACAGGTATTAATACCTGGTGGTATGAGCCCCCTGGTGAGGGCCTTACATGCTAATTGTACTTCCTCCTCTCTCCACTGTGGAATATCAGAGCTAATTTTGATTCTATTAGGAGTCTAGTTACAGGCTGCTGAGCTGAATTCACTTTGGGCCAATGGTGCACCAGCACTGAGGCTCCCCTACTCCAGTTCGTGCATGCTGCATTGTAGAGGCTTTTACCTCATTCCCTTTCCTTTAGTGCTAGATCTGCCTGGCAGGCGCCCTGTGCTGCCTTGTTCTGCCACAGAGCAGAGTCCCACCACACCAGCTTTACCCAGGAATTCGTGTACATCTGTGCTCTGGGTGAGCACTGTTAGGGGGCTTATTCCTTCACCCACTCACTTCCCTGGTCCTTCTCGCATGAACAGAGAGCAACAATACCCGAAGTCCAAAGGTGCAAACAATTCAATGTTTATTGGGGTGAACTTCCAGCAAGCATGATTCCAGTTTCCTTCCTTAGTATCCTCCTTCCTAGCTCTGAGACCACAGAGCCTTACACCTGTGTCCCTGTTCCCATTCCTGCCCTTAGCCAAACATGATTCCAATTTCCCCAGCCCCATTCCCTGTTCCCATTTCCCCTTTTAGCAAAACATGATTCCAATTTCCTTACCCCCCTTCCCTGTTCCCATTTCCCCCACCCGCATGCCCACCCCCACCCCCCTTCTTCCCTGATTATCTGCAGACTATATAGTAAAACTTGAGTTCTGCTTTGCTATAACTTAACCAATCATATTCTTGAAATTTAACTAACCAATCCGAACATATTGTAACATGATTATGTACCCAATTATATCCCACTTCCTTAATTAGTTTACACCCAGCAAAATTAATTATGCAGCAGACAGGAACAATCACAGAACCAGACAGAGACAAACAATAGCAAAGTGGGAAAACAAAACAATACAGAAGTGAGGATTTCACATCCCAGCTATTGATAAGTGAGTTCTTGCCAGACAGGATGCTATCAAACTAAGTTTCCTTTTACATTTTCTAGGCACTTCCCTTTCTCTGGAGGTGATAGGAATACCATCCTGTCCTGATAGTGCCTGACAGCCCAATAGCACCTTCTTTCAATGTGACTAGTTTGGAATGTGAGGAGGTGACCGGTCGCTTCCCAGCTTATGGCTGCCGCTGTTGCTTAGCCAAAGGCCTTAGCCTCAGAACAGGGCCTCAGATTGTCACAGTAAGAGAAGGACCTTACACCGGCAGACAGTGATTTTGATTCTCTTTTGTACCTCTATAACTTGCCAAGTAATAAGAATACATTTAAATTCTTAGAGTATAGGCCTTTACAGACAGGCCTGAATATCTATATCCTAACAAGCACGTTCAGGTCACAAGGCTGGTTCCGGCACATTGGAGGAACCTGCGGATCTTATTGATCGGGGTCCCCTGACAAAATCTTTTTTCCCTCCTTCCCACATCCCACTTGTAATTCAAACTGCACAAATAGGCAGGCTGGGACAGCAGCCGTGGAGGTGGAGGGAAGGCCTGAAGGGAAGAGTCTATCTTCACACACACAAAAGTCCCCTTCTGCTTGTGTCACCCTCGCAGGGCAGAGGAAGGAGATAGCTTGCAGAGCTGTGCTGCTCATGGGCGCGGCCACGTGTGAGAAGGCTAGTGTAATTTGGGGGAGACTGTGCAATGAACCTTAGCCCTCAGGTTTCAACGTAGTGGGAGTGTGAAACAGAAAAGCATGAGGCCCGCACTGACGAATGTCAAATGGGATGTGCAGAAGCATGTGCATTACACCCTGATCCTGACCGGGGCTTGTGGTCACTACCACAGTGCTTCCAATAAATGATCCATTGTCAAGGGTACAGGGAATGGAAGCGACTTCAAAAGATTGTTTAATGCAAAACCCTGAGCATAATACAACCATCTGGCCCTACTGACTAAAGCTTTTATTGAACCACGTATCCATTCAGGTTTAAAATTTAAAAAGTATTTTCCCTTTTCGCCTGTAGCTTGGGCATTTAGTCTGAAGTGCCTACAGACAACTTTTTTCTCTCATCAGTAGCATTTTTGGAACCATGGTCTTTGGCACGGTCCCCACCTTTGTTTACCCTGTACCTCAGATATTTCCCCCAGCTAAAAGGAGCTCTCAGGACCAAACCTGCCTAATTTCATCCTCTGAGACCATAGAAATACAGCAGTGAAAAACAGAGATGTGGAATATGTGAATCAGAAGGCAAACAAGGTGCTTGGTGCAGAAGACAGGTGAGCTGGATGGCTCTGGTGTGTGCTGGGTAAAGCGGTGCACAGGATCTTGACACAGCCACCGAGGAGCATGAGATTGTAACTGCAGCCTAGAACTTGGCTTTCCTCAGACAACCTGTTTCCAGTTATGCAGCACACCAGTGGTTAGAATCTGGCTTCGATCTACAGAAAGCATCTTGCTTGTCTTGCACACAGAGTCGGGGTCCAATCAGGGAGGCAGGATGGAAGTGATGCTCACCCAAGCTCTGCCCACCAAACAAGCCCCACCCACACGTGTCACCAAAACGAAATGCTGCTTAGGGTAGGTTGTTCAAACTGTGCCTGTGCAAGTTTGTGGAGCTCTGCTGGGTTCCCTGCACTTGGCTGCCCTTGCTGGGACTTGAACATTCCTATGGGCTCTGATAGGCTCCTTCTTGGCTCGAGATAAAAACCATAACTGCTGTCATCTCCCTAATGCCGCCCACATGTGGTACCGAAACGAGCCCTTGTTCACGGTAACTGGTGCCGAGGTTGACCCTCCCCCGGCTCTCTCACATGAGGAATGAAAGAGTTAATAATATTGTTAATATTTCAATCATTGCGTCTGGGCATCTGAGTTCACCCCTCACTGAGGTGAACAAGGCAGTTTGCACGTCTCAGAGCAACTGCGCCAAGCTCTCTGCAGACTCAGCTAGATGTCTCTGCCTTCGGTATGCTTGATGCACATGTCTGAGGTTTTCTTTGCAACCACAACAATTGGAGACTTACCCTTTGTATTAAAATGAAAGCTGCGGTTCTGGAGAACAAGATAGCAGTTTGCTCCTTCACGGTCCCGGTATGCCAGACTGCACCCACAAGCTCATCCAGCCCCTGGCACAAACCTCAGCCTCACATGCTCCGTGTTTCACAATTTTCACTTTATTATTCCTGAGGTCTTGGAGGCAGGGATTAGGCAGGTTTGAGCTGAAGATCAACCTCAACAAAAGGGTTGTTTTTTTTTTAATCTTTTTTTATCCAACAAGATTTTCACCCTAAGACTTTAGTCTCCAGGATCCTGTACACTGCATGGTGTAGAGAGCAAACAGAAAAAACCAAACCCACCCTCTAAAAGCCAGCAATAGAAAAATGCGCCCACAGAGATTCTTCTGCCTCCAGCAATCAGGAAGCTGCTTTCATGGAGACCCTGACTTTCCTCAGAACGCCTGGTTGAGACTTTTGTCTCAACTTGTATCCTTACTACAGGAGGAAACTCTCCTCTTTCTGTGTTCAAATGGGGCTTCTGCACCCTGTGAGACGGGGGACCATTGTTTTGTGACAGAATGTAGAACAGCTCCCCTACGGGGCATTACAAAAACAGAGCATGAGCAATTACTGAAAGGCAATAAGATGCCTGATTAGATAAACCCACTGGTGATCTTTTCTCAGGGTACCTCTTGGCAAGTATTTTCCTCTTCAGTCAGGAGCAAGTCATCCCTGGGATCTCTCCAGTGATTTCTGTGGAGTTGTACCAGAAATGCATTTGGCCCTCAATTTGTTTTCTGTAGCTGACAAGTTGCTATCTCAATGGGCGATCATTCAAATTCCATTTATATAACAGCCTTTAATTGTAAAGGCATATGATTCAGAGATGCAGAAAAAAATCTACTTGGCATTAACAAGCCAGATAACACCCATTTTCTTTGCAGCACTTTTGCATCAGATTAATAGATTCGTAGATTCCAAGGCTGGAAGGAAGCCCTGTGATCATCTGGTCTGATCTCCTGCATAGCACAGGCTGGAGAACTTCCCCAAATTAATTCTTAGAGCAGGTCTAGCATGTGCAGCTGCTTGCGAGTGCAGCTTGACTAATTTAGAAAAATGAAGGCTGAAAATTGCATCTCCAGGCTCAGTGAAATGGAACAAACTTCCTTAATTTGAGTTATTATTATTTGCCATGAGCACATTCAAGTCAGGTATATAACCTTTAAATTCAAGGATAGGAGGTGAGCATTTCCTTCCTGAAAAACTTGCCAGCAAACTCCAGCTCTGTAACATTGGCTCTCACTTTGTACTGCTCCATTTCCTTCTGTTCCTTTTTATTATCACGGCGCCCCTCTTCTTCTTCCTCTCCTTTTTCTTTTCGGAGTCATTATGGAAGGTGGATGAAAACTTGAGCTCGAAAGCAAACCTTTGCAGACTTGGGAAGGCTGTGGGGGAGGAGATCTGGGCAATTCTGTCTGAAGCATCTGAAACAAACGCTCAGCATTAAAATAACATGAAAAGATTTTCTGAAAACTGCCAAAGACAGGATGTTCATCACTCTGACCTCAGCTCATGCTGTTGGGCTTTGGGATGGGAATACGTATCATTCATACTGTAAAATCTCCCAGTGCGCTCAGTTCCTGAAATATATTTCTGTAAGCAACAAAGGGAGTTAGATAGTTAAAGATGGCCTGGAAACCTTTGCTTTCAATTTGCTGGCACTGATGGACGGAGTCTTACCCTTACCAAACATTCCGTAGCTCTGCACTGGAATGGTCAGAGTAGATCTGGCCAAGGGCCCGTCTAGGCCAGTGTGCTCTCTCCCACAGTAGGTACCACCAGCGCCTTTGGGAAAATTGCCATAATGAACAATTATGCTGTAACCTGGAGGTAGGGAGAGTTTCTTCTTAACTCCAGCAGTTAGAGATTGGCTGATGTCATTTTCATCCCAGCTAGCGTGGCTACAACAGACTTTTGGATTACTTTTATAAATGCTTAATCCTCTTTTTTTTTTAATCCTGCTGAACTCTCGGCCTCAATAATATCTAGTGGTGGCAAGTGCTCCAGGTTAATTATGCACTGGGTAAAATGTATTTCCTGTTCTCAGTTTTAAATGTGTTGTCGTTTAATTTCATTGAGTGCTTCTTCCTGGGTCAATTACAATGTCCTATTGATTTCTTCTAGAACAGGCATTATTTTATATGTCTCTGTCAGATTTCCTCTCATATATCTCTTCTTTGAAGTGCGTAGCCCAAACTTCCCAGGCTTCTGGTTTATTTTTATTTGCCCTTGTCCAGAGCTTTGCCATTTCTGTGATACCCTTTTTGAAATAGGGTCACCCAAAATGAGCACAACATTCCAAATGAGGATGTTCACTCAAAGTGGGTAATTCACTAGACCTTTCTTAATGCAACCTAACCACTTGTTTGTCTCTGTGACCTCTGTGCCCATTGAACAGATCTTTACACTGAGCTGGCTGAAGGGGAATTAATTTAAGAGTGATTAAACAATTGTTATTCTGGCCAACCATTTGAAAACCAGCACTTACCACACTGGGCAAAAGGTTTTTTGAAGTCTCCTGCCTTTCCGGTGCATTGCCTTCTCTGAGAGATCCTCCCCACACCTCTGTTCTACCCTACCCGGCTCCTGCTCCTGTCTGGGGTGATGTTTGCTGTTTTAACATAGCAGCAGGAAGCTTGTCTTTTATCTGTCTGTAAAGAGCCATATATAATGGTGGCACCATATACATAAAGAAAATTATGCTTAATAATAATGGATATATATTCCTTTCAGTGACTGCATCAGATGGGACTTTCTGCTGGGAAGTATAAGGAAATCACTGTCATTGAGTGATACAGCATTATTCATGGATGCAATTTCTCCTCTCTACCTCCCTGCTTACTTTGAATGAATTATCACACAATGCTAATCTTCATGGGGCTTATTTGGTGCATAGGTTTTGTGCTGGCCCCTTGCAAAGGGGTGAATTTCTCCCACTTGTGAAGCTAATGAAACAGTTGCACGTGTTTCTAAAAAGGCTTGGAGAAAGTTTGCCTGCAGTGTATAGGATCCAAGATGGGCCATGCAGCCCTGTTCTTGGGTTGTCAGCCAGGTTTTGGTTTTGCAAAATGAAAACAAGTGTAGTTGGGATGCAGTCTCTATTGTCCAAGAAATACCAATGTTCAGTGGAGAAAGGGTGCAGGAGGCTTCAGCAAATCCCATCTAGTGCAGATACATGTAGATCTAGACTGTCTTATTTACTATATATGTGTTTAGATCTAGGATATTATACCTAGTCACTGCAGCTTTCCCTTTAAACAGGGCTTCCTTTCCCACAACAGATGCAAGCTGTCCGTTCTCTGTACTATATTTTAGCTGTGATATTTTAACTTGCCAGTTAAGTGAGAACATAAGGAAGCAAAGGCAAAAAGTGCTGGAATGTATTTTCTCGGTAGTTCTGTGCTAGTCTGTCCAATTGCCCCTTTTGCCAGCCTTGGCCAAAGAACGTCCTTTTCTGTACGACCCCAATTTCCTGAAAAGAAACCCAACCCTAAGGATTTATTTCAAGTCCATGTTCTTGGTGACGTCATTAGGTCCTAGCTCTGTCTGTTCCACCAGGCTCAATTTCATGGTTCGATCTTTCCCTCCCTCCATGCCCAGTGATAGTTTATTGCTGTGATTCATTCGCCGGTTTTGGCAACTCTCATCACTAGACGTCTTCAGATCCAGTTGGCTACAGTACCCCCTTCAATGGCAGACCATTGGAACTGATTGGTCATTCCTGAGCTGCAGGCTGTCAACATGGCTGAGCTCCTCCTTGGCTGTCTAAATCGCCCTCATTCTGGACTCTCTAGGGCTGCTCTCTTTTTAATAGTAACTGTAGTCGAGCTTCTGGAGTTAGCTGTATCGTGCTGAAGGACTTCCTGGTCCCAGGTGCAGCAATGCTCTGCCTCTGCCGTCAAGTCTTTCCTGCTGTGCTTACTCCTAGTCTGCTGGTTTCTGCAGAATTTCTTCTTCTCTAGATTGCCGTCACTCTGGCTCTTCCATCCGTCAAAACTTTATTCCCATTTCCTTTAAAATGGCCTGCCACAGCGCTCTCCTTTGCCAGGAGAGACCACCTGCCAGGCAGCAGTACTGAATACTCCCATTTACTATGCCAAGACCAAGGCTCTATCAGGTGATCATGTTCTGCTATGGCATCAAAATATATTTGTCCCAATGGAACAGTGTCAACAGCTGCTCCTTCACCCCAGGGGCTACAAATGTCACCAGAATAGTTTTAAGGTCATCTTCCTATAGGTAAGTGCACTGCTTCCTTTACCAGTAGCAAGTAGGTAGGATCCCCTGGGGGACTAACATGAAGGGGAAAGGAGTCCAGGAGAGCTGGCTGTATTTCAAGGAATCCCTGTTGAGGTTACAGGGACAAACCATCCCGATGTGTCGAAAGAATAGTAAATATGGCAGGCGACCAGCTTGGCTTAACGGTGAAACCCTAGCGGATCTTAAACATAAAAAAGAAGCTTACAAGAAGTGGAAGGTTGGACATATGACCAGGGAAGAGTATAAAAATATTGCTCGGGCATGTAGGAATGAAATCAGGAAGGCCAAATCGCAGCTGGAGCTGCAGCTAGTGAGAGATGTCAAGAGTAACAAGAAGGGTTTCTTCAGGTATGTTGGCAACAAGAAGAAAGCCAAGGAATGTGTGGGCCCCTTACTGAATGAGGGAGGCAACCTAGTGACAGAGGATGTGGAAAAAGCTAATGTACTCAATGCTTTTTTTGCCTCTGTCTTCACTAACAAGGTCAGCTCCCAGACTGCTGTGCTGGGCATCACAACATGGGGAAGAGATGGCCAGCCCTCTGTGGAGATAGAGGCGGTTCGGGACTATTTAGAAAAGCTGGACGTGCACAAGTCCATGGGGCCGGACGAGTTGCATCCGAGAGTGCTGAAGGAATTGGCGGCTGTGATTGCAGAGCCATTGGCCATTATCTTTGAAAACTCGTGTCGAATGGGGGAAGTCCCGGATGATTGGAAAAAGGCTAATGTAGTGCCCATCTTTAAAAAAGGGAAGAAGGAGGATCCTGGGAACTACAGGCCAGTCAGCCTCACCTCAGTCCCCAGAAAAATCATGGAGCAGGTCCTCAAAGAATCAATCCTGAAGCACTTACATGAGAGGAAAGTGATCAGGAACAGTCAGCATGGATTCCCCAAGGGAAGGTCATGCCTGACTAATCTAATCAACTTCTATGATGAGATTACTGGTTCAGTGGATGAAGGGAAAGCAGTGGATGTATTGTTTCTTGACTTTAGCAAAGCTTTTGACACGGTCTCCCACAGTATTCTTGTCAGCAAGTTAAAGAAGTATGGGCTGGATGAATGCACTATAAGGTGGGTAGAAAGTTGGCTAGATTGTCGGGCTCAACGGGTAGTGATCAATGGCTCCATGTCTAGTTGGCAGCCGGTGTCAAGTGGAGTGCCCCAGGGGTCGGTCCTGGGGCCGGTTTTGTTCAATATCTTCCTAAATGATCTGGAGGATGGTGTGGATTGCACTCTCAGCAAATTTGCAGATGATACTAAACTGGGAGGAGTGGTAGATACGCTGGAGGGCAGGGATAGGATACAGAGGGACCTAGACAAATCGGAGGATTGGGCCAAAAGAAATCTGATGAGGTTCAATAAGGATAAGTGCAGGGTCCTGCACTTAGGACGGAAGAACCCAATGCACAGCTACAGACTAGGGACCGAATGGCTAGGCAGCAGTTCTGCGGAAAACGACCTAGGGGTGACAGTGGACGAGAAGCTGGATATGAGTCAGCAGTGTGCCCTTGTTGCCAAGAATGCCAATGGCATTTTGGGATGTATTAGTAGGTGCATAGCGAGCAGATCGAGGGACGTGATCGTCCCCCTCTATTCGACATTATTGAGGCCTCATCTGGAGTACTGTGTCCAGTTTTGGGCCCCACACTACAAGAAGGATGTGGATAAATTGGAGAGAGTCCAGCGAAGGGCAACAAAAATGATTAGGGGTCTAGAACACATGACTTATGAGGAGAGGCTGAGGGAACTGGGATTGTTTAGCCTGCAGAAGAGAAGAATGAGGGGGGATTTGATAGCTGCTTTCAACTACCTGAGAGGTGGTTCCAGAGAGGATGGTTCTAGACTATTCTCAGTGGTAGCAGATGACAGGACAAGGAGTAATGGTCTCAAGTTGCAGTGGGGGAGGTTTAGGTTGGATATTAGGAAAAACTTTTTCACTAGGAGGGTGGTGAAACACTGGAATGCGTTACCTAGGGAGGTGGTAGAATCTCCTTCCTTAGAAGTTTTTAAGGTCAGGCTTGACAAAGCCCTGGCTGGGATGATTTAATTGGGGATTGGTCCTGCTTTGAGCAGGGGTTTGGACTAGATGACCTCCTGAGGTCCCTTCCAACCCTGATATTCTATGATTCTGTGATTGTAAGTCTTATCCTTCCCATGGGAGAGACCCTCTTACAAACTCTACAGGGCATAACCCAGCATCCTCCTGTTATCTAGCTTAGCTCCTCACCCAGCATGGGGAGGAACCTGACCTCCTAAAAGGTTTCACCCATTCTTGCTTGTCTTGACAAACCATAATTACTAGTTAACCATTTCCGTGCATGGCTTTTGACCAACATGTGCTCAGTGTCTCTTCTCAGTAATGTCTCTTCTCTAGCCCTCAAGGGAGGTGCCCTGGGGTTTGACTGTCCATTTTGTAGAAGCAAAAGACAAACAAGAAAATAAGCCTGCTTGGTAGGATTGGATACAGGAGTGCCGAGTCCAGCGGCAACAATGACTCGTTGTAACCACAGTGTGTCCTAAGCATCACATACGGTGCCGCTGACTCCTACCGTTAGCTCTTATGTGCAATGATAGGTGCGCTGTCAGTGGCAGAGCTGGCCAGGCATCCTGTGGAGTGCACGGGTGTGCCCCTACTGAGTAACCACATATTCTGTGCCTAGTGTATGCACTATTTAAATACCTTCAACAATGCATCTTCTGCAGCTGCCTTTAACAGACTAGTCCTCATGGCCATGTGGCGGGTTATCTTGCATTCACCACACCATTAACAAGTGGCATTGCTCCCTCTGAACCAGGTTCCCACAGTTCTGTTGGTCGGTCTTGCCCCCATTTTCTGAAGTGCTGTACGAGGGGTCTTGTTTGGCTGTTGCATGTTAGACCTCTGCATTCAGCATCTTCCAAGCCATTGTTTAACCTCGGCACCCCGAAGCTTGCATTGACATTCCAGGCGGCTGAGGAGTGGGCGGTGCTCACTGCCCGTAGTGTCTCCTGTCGTCTGTCCCTTCACCAGCTCACTCTCATGCTCCTTCCCACTAACCGCTTGATTCAAGACTTTGGGAAGATTCTGATGGTTCTGACTCAGACCAACAGGCTTCTTTGGCCTCCTGATTCCAGTGGGTGGAGCTAAAGCCCAAGGTGAGGAGTTACTTTCCACACTGGTGAAGAGAGGGACTGTGGAAAAGATCACGAGCCGTAAGTATTCATTCCCATGCCTGATTGACTCTTTCTGATAGATGTGATCCAAAGCCACCTGGATCACAACGTGCCTCTTATTTCCCTCCGGGGGGAGCGAGTAACCAGTGTATCTCCCAAAGTATCAATTGAAGTGATGCACAAAAATTAAAGAAAGGGAATGAAGCATGGTAGCTTTTAAAAACCAAAGCTTACCAGCCGTTCCCTGTGAGAGAACATGCAGGCAAACGTTATGGTATAAACCAGCTTTTCTAAGGAAGCTGGGAAATGAGGTCAGATCTGGCTTACAGTGGAAAGCTAAGTGTATACGTTGTCACCACGGCATCACCACCTTACATACGTACATGTGAGATGGAGAAAAGACCTCGCCGCTTCCTGTGATGAAAGCACAGACTTCCTGGTGTCTGGGATTTTGGGAAATCTCCTTGAGTGACCATTAGTAGCAGGAATATGTTGTCATCTTTCTTGTTTTCAGGGTGCTAGAGGGCAAGAAATGGATAAACATACAAACACTTTGGTAGGTTTTACGTTCTACATGGCAGAAGGTAGCATACAGCCTGGCACTAGGGAGCAGGGAAATATACTAACTGTGGTTCTAATAATACACCACGTTCAATTCTTGTGCAGGGCTTCTACCGGTGGTAACTTGGAGTCATGCCCATGGACTGAAGGGTAGTTCTGCCTTAGGAGCATAATGCTGCTTTAAGACATGATTGCCACGCCTCATAGTGTAATGTGTACGTCTCTGAAGTGTGTATTTTCTACTTGTGCAGAGTTTACAGGGGGCATCTGTTGCAAATACAGCCATGTGTTCATTCAGAGCTGATAACAGAGCTGTTCTACATCCGTAAAATGAGTTTTGATGTAGGTAATCGGGAAGGGACCCCAAACAACACCTGAAATAAGATGTTCAGTAGATGAGAAATTAAGTTACTTATGGATTTCCAGATCAACTCTCTCAGAGCCAGTGATACATTTTAGTTTGCAGAGTAGGTCCATTTCCTCATTTTTCATCTAATGAAGTAAAGCACATTTCACTTCAAGCATATCTGGGAAATTAAATAGACACTCTCCAAAGGCTTTTGCATAGATTTTATTTCTAAAAAGTATAAAGTTATCAGTATCAAAAACGGATTACAAAGGAAGTGGTGGCAGGATGCATCAAGCCTGACCTTTTGCCAATTAGTCAGTGCTCTGACATATTTATCAATTAGCCCTTCTTGAATGTCTTGGACTAGTCGACAAGTTTTCTTTGACAGCCTAGAATGTCTGCTGTGGCACGTAATTCCTAAAGGACTAAATAAATTAGTTTGCTAATTAATAAATATGTAGAAGGGGAAAAGTAGATGAGAAATTAACACTTTGTTTAGTCTTGATGGACAAATTTGTGATCTTGTAGCTAACAGATATCAAACTAAACTGTGAGGGCATCCGCTGTTCTGTGTGCATTGTGGCTTTTGATAATTGATGGAGATCCTCACTGCCTAGCATTAGCTTGGGGAAAATATAACATTGCTAGGTGACTATTGTGTCTGGTAATTACAAGAAAGAAAGAGGTGTTGTGTATCTGAATTCATTCTTGTCACTAAGATTAACCCAACTATCACAGGAATTATTCCGAGTATAAATAACTGGGAAAGTTGTCACAAATGCCGAGAGAAAGGAAAGATACCTTTGGCTCTGATAAATCCAAACCAACAGGGGACCAACTGTTACTAGCAGGTGGCCTGAGAGCAGTGACCAGCACACTGTACTGTGACGACAGGAGTCCACATTTTAGAGCTCCTCCTTGGGTTTTAGGAGACAATATAGATGAGACGGCTTGTATGCAGCTTCCAGGAGGACTAGTATTAGAGGCAGTGTGTGTTAGCACCAACTGCTGGAGCAACCAGATGATGATGAGCTGTAATTATTACCATTATTTATATGGTGACACAGATGCTGCTGGCACTTGTGGCAGATTTATCTGTGTGTTCCCTCTGCAGAAAGAAGAAATTAGAAACACCTCTTGGATCAAGCAACACATTCAGCCACGGAGTTTTGTCTGACCGTGTCTCTCTCATTCCATTGTGGCATTGGCTACTCGGGATGGAAACCCTGCTCATAGACTGGGTCAGGCAAGACTAGCATTGGCTACTGTTGAATGAATTGCTTGGCATTAGAAAGCTAATGTAATGCCTGAGAAGGCAGGTGCAGCCCCATGATCTCCTTTTCACCCCAGGGAAACAGCCCCAAGAGGCAAGTGATGGGACACATTAAATAAAGAGGCAATAGGTTACAGCTGGAATACCTTGCCTAGATGTCTCCACATTTTGCATATGCAAATATCTTCCAGCTGTGCTAACATGGACCACAGACCTTGAGGACGCTTGACATTTTCTGAAACGGCAGCACAGAACAACATGCTGCCTAAGCAGCAGGAGCTATACACTATGTGAATTCACTGGTGATTTACAGCAATTACGCTATCCATTATATGTAGTATTAACTGTGGTCAGCCAGCCTTGAACGTGTGGGTCAGAATTGTGTGTGTGAAGGGTGTAGGGAAAAGTAACAGCGTGAAACACTTAGGCGTGTACATACAATTAAATGCAAAGGAATAAGCCAAAGATTTCAGCCAGGAGTGTCAAGTGCAGGTCAAAGAGAATGACTCTCAAACCAATTAACAGTGAAATTGCTGCCTGCAAGCCAGCAAGCTATGCTCAGTCCAACTGGCAGACGTTTGGTCTATGGAAGTTTACAGACATCAAAACCTGGATGTCAAAGAGACAATTGTACAGCAAGGAGAGCAGTATTGTGGGGTCGCTGCAGGGGAAGCTGAGTATCATGGCTCTGGAGGCCAGGCTGCAAAATGAGCATCAGGTAGTGAGAACAAGTAAAAATAGAGTCGGGAGTAAATAGCATTAGGGCTGGATCCTTAGGAACACTGCAGGCACTGCTGGGTGCGGTGGAAGTATGATGAATTTTGATATGAATATTTATCTCATAGAATGTAGCACCTGGTGTTTTCATCGTGCTGCATAGTCATTTACTAATTACTCCTCACAAGGGCCCAGCGAGGTATTAAATATTAATATGGTTAGCATCGCCAGAGCGGTAAAATCTCATCCCGCGAAGGTGATGCCCTTACAAGGCAGTGACATGATGCAAGAAGTAGAAGACATACATTCAGAACTACCTGATACAGTCATAAACATCTGCCAGTTTGATTTGGGGAACAGTTTCCATTGTTGTCAGTGAACACGGCCTTTGATCAGTGAAATCATTGCAGAAATCCTTAAAAATGGTAGTTTCGCAGGAGACGTGGATTTTTGTAGCGAAGAGACAATTTTATACCTGCAGAAAGTATGGTTAACTTTTTTTCTGTGTGAAAACATCAAGATTAGAATGAAAAATATTTACTGTTTTGAGTGAACATGCAAAAAATGGGTATAGGTAGTTCTGAGGCTATTTCAGACAGCCCTAGTAAAGACTAAATTTGCACGATCTAAGCACGGTAAGATGGTACAAAACAGAAGAGTGAACATGGGCACTGAGCACCAAAAGCTGAAAAAGAAGGTGATAAGAATCAAGGTGACTATTCGACTCCCCAAGGCTCAAACGCCACCTCAGTTGATACACTCTCTTACCCCAATATTTGCTTTAACAGCTTCCAGTGTGAGCTAAATAAACAACCGTGGTGAGCAACACAAGGGAAAAGGCATGATACATCCAGGGCACAGGCTGGGAAGAGACCAGTGGTGAGAAGAATGGAAAATAGCAGCGGTCCGTCCACTCCTGCTGTAGAAAACAGGAGCATGTAATAAATAGGAGCAGTCAGACAAGCAAGCCTCATTCAGCTTCCGTGAGTCACCGCCAAGCCCCAAAACCACACATGCGTAAGTGGGGCAAATTAAGGTGTGTTTACAAGGCAACAAATGTGACGCTGTACCAGTCCCAGCTCCCCACCAGTACTCAGAGCCAAACTCTGCTCCCAGCTCCCACACTGAGCTCCCTGTGAAGTAAACGATCCAAGAGAAGAATTTGGCTCTGCATTTAGAAAGAAGGGGTGCTGTGGAGACAGCTTTGGAAGCTGCAGTACAGGCCCTGGATTCCTACAGGAGATGCCCCCCATTTGCTTCTCCTTTCTAGAAATGATTGCACAGGAACCGGGGGAGAAGATGGTTCTCTTACACTGTTGAATAAAACGGCAATGTTAAGTGGGCTGAATAATTAATGCCTTGGAGGAAGAGCCAAGAAAAGTCAGAGAGGAAAAGTCTCCAAAGTCCCACATACTGCAGTGTCTGGAGCATCTGACAAATACAGCAAACCAAAGTCTTAGCAATCAGGAGACTGAGGAAAATTAATCTATTGCCAGACCAGATGAGGGCCATGTAGTCATCCTGTATCCTGCCTCTGACGGTGTCCAGAACAAGTTGTTAGAATCCCCTGTACTAAACAGGAAATAATGGAATAACCTACCTGGAGGGGTGCTTCTTCTGAAACCCCATCAGTTAGTGCCATGAAGATCTATATCCCTTGGATTATCTGTCTGCCTGTCTCAGGGTTTTCTATAGCTCCCATCACCACCACATCCAGTTGCTTATAGAAGACCAATCCTATTATGAAATCCAGCTAAATTCTGAGCCTTAATTATATCTTGTAGCAGGGAGTTCCACAGGTAAGTATGTGTTTCTTTCTTTGTATCAGTTTTAAGTTTAGTTTAGTTCAGTTTTAGTGCTGCAATTTCATTGGATGTCCCTTTATCCTTGTGCAATAAAAAAGGATGAATAGAAGTGCCTGGTTTACCTTCTTTGTACCATTCATGACATTATATGATTTATGATGATCCCTCTTTATCATCTCCTCTTTAAACTAAAAAGTCCTCATCTTTTCAGTCTTTCCTATGTGGAAGTTGGTCAAGGTTTCTAATAATTTTTCTCATCCATCTCTACACCCTCTCTGCTTCTGCTATATCATTTTTGGGGTTGATTGACCAGAACTGAACACAGTTTTGCTGTTTGTTGTACCATCCATTTATACAATGGAATTGTAATATTTTCTGTATTTTTTGGCCATCTTGTTCTATGCATCTGGACAGTTTTTTAACCACTGCTACACCCTGAACAGTCTACAGTGATACCATTTTCCTGAGCGGTTGCAGTTAGTTTAGAACCAGCAATGCGTAGGAATAGTTCAGATTATCCCTTGCAACACGCATTATTTAGCATTTATCACCGGTGAAGTTTATCTGTGGCTATTCTGCCCATTCACCTAGCTATGTCTGAGCCCTCTGGAATTCCTCAGTCTTCTCTAGTGTTGAGTATCCTAAATAATTCTGGCTAATCGGAAAATTTGCCACTTCACTGTTCACTCTTTTTTTTCCAGATTATTAAAACATATGCTGAGCAACCCCCATCCTAATTCAGAATGTTATTACATCTGTGCCATGCTGGAATTGTCTATTGGTTCCTATGCCTTGCATGCCAAATGGGGTTAACCTGGGAAATATTTGTTGGTTCTGATGATTTGGAAGCTTGCTAGTGCTGTTAGGTAATATGAACGCTTTCCGACCTGGGGCCCAGGCTTTAAAGCATGTTCAAGGTCACAGCAAATAGTAAGTAGCCACGTGGACATTTATCCCTCTCCTATTAAGCACTGGGTGGGAAGGGCAGGTTTTAAAATCTAGTTAGGTGCCTAAAGATGCACATAGGTGCTGAGTGGGATTTTCAGAAGAGCCTAGTTGTCTAACTCCCATTAACATCAACAGGAGTCACATAGTGTGAGGACATAAAAAGAGCGATGTCTTAAGGAGCAATTAGGCAGCTCCGTCACTGGGAAGTCCATGTTTATTAAGTCCCCCTTGCAATGCAGCATGGTCCTCTCTCTTGGAGAGAACCAAGAACTCTATAACCACTCCACAGCTCCCTTTCTTTATAATAAACAATTAAAACCTGTATTATAAACCAGTTGTGTGTGTGTGTGTGTGTTCAATGCAAAATAAAATTCCTTAAATCTATTGATTACTATGTTCCCTGATCAGTTCCATTTCAATAGTCCTGCACTGTATTCTAAAGAGCAAGTCTTTGAGGGGCTCTGATCAGTCTTCCAGACTCAAACTGTGGTCTCCAGAGGTCTGGGTTCAGATTCTACAGTTAACACCATGCGATGTGAGGATATAAACATAAAGGGCCATGCCTTACGCAACAACTAGAGAGCTCCCTGACCATCAAGTCCCTTCTGTTTTTTAAGTTACCCCCAAATCCTGGTCCTCTGTGATAACCAGGAAGTCTGTAACCACTCCACAGGGACCTACCCTGCATAGGCATTTTTGAAAATCCCAGTAGGCATCTGCAATCTATCTGCATCTGTAGGTCCCTAAATGGTCCAGGAAAACTGGTAGCCAAGGACCAGGACTGAAGGGACTGAAATATATATGGTTGATTAGGACTCGGGAGTATAAAAGTAGCTGGGGGAAGAATTATGCTGTGTTTGCTTCCCACCATGGCTAAAGCCAATCACGTTTCGTTAGTACCAAACACTTCCGAAAATATAAAGATTATGAAATACAAGCCTTTAGCTTCTAAGTGTGATACAGGAAGGTGGCGTAATGCTTGCCACATTGATTTATCTGATATTTCATGTATGTCTGTATCGGTGAGGTTATCAGCTCCATATTTTTGCCTCCTTTCTGTTGATTTTTAATCATTTTGTTTAGTTCCTAATACTGGATTCTCACAGTGCAGTCAGGCCTCGTGGCTAGTGCAGAATGGGTAGCTATGCACTTTGAAATAAAGATCTTAGCCTCACCACAGTGATTCATGTTTGTGCTCTCACTGCTTGTATAAACATGCATGGGAGAGTGGAAGAGTAATTTAACTTGTTCCATTCTTGTGCGCCTTTGCTCTCCTGTCACTTGGACATGGGTTTTTATTGTTGTACGGTCTGAAAATACTCTTAGGCTTTTGCATGTGCCTGTTGCTAGAGATGGGAAATCAAATATAATATTTGCTGAATAGCACCAATACAGGCAGTGGCCTTGGCTCAACTTGTCTGAGTGAATGATCCATTTGTTCACCCGGGCCAGCAGCAGCCCCCATTCCTTCTCAGCAGATTGGTTGTACCACTTTGCTTCCAACTCCCCTAATCAGCCCTAGTACTGGTCGACAAGGCTGAGGCCTCTGCTGCTGGACTGGTCCTGTGGCCCTGGGCAGAGCAATGGCCCAGCATGTACTGTGTTAATACACAGTAGTGCCAACTGCAGTTTGTTACACAACCCTACTGCAGAGGGTGTAAGGTGTTAACTAACGAGTAATTTAGAAAACAAGATGTAAGCAGAAGACAACTGAGTTGAGGGTAAGCTTTCCACCTGAACTCTGCATTCCCTGACTTCTGAGTGCTTGGTTTTTCAACCTTAGCGTCATACATGGAGTAGGTACCCGGACGTCTGACTGAAGCTTTACATGGACAGTGGTGCTTTCTGCTTCTTCACTCCACCCTGCCCGAAGCAGCCCACAGCCCCAGAGGAAAGAGTGATTCAGCTTCTAGGCCCATGCTGTTTATGGTGTCTCTGAAAAGACTGCCGGTGCTTGAGGTGCTCTTGTGACATGGACAAGTAGACTGAGTCTAGAATGAAACCACCAGCACATTTCACATGACACGGGCTATGAAGAAGCCCCCACTGCCACCAGGAGCCTGTTTTGAACCAGCACTCTAGAGGCATAATGCACCAATCCACTATCCCAACTCCCTCCACATTTAGGGCTCAGGGGTTGCTGCTGTCTGTAAGAGTTTTGTCTAGTTATACACCAGTAAGGTGCGTTTGCCGTTTTTGCTCAAGTTACCAGGAAGGCTGTTCTGGTTTCTGTAGAATTGTTAGATATTCTCCTGTCACGTCTCACACCTTATTTCCTGTGTTCTGTTCCCCTCACGCTGTACACACACCAAAATCTAAAGAGAATCAAGAATATTACAGGACACCTGGCAAAGGATATATTTGATTGCATTAAATTTACTCCCCATAACCATGGCTGCCGACAAACCATGTAAAGTGTCTAACCTGGCTGGGATCTCCAGGGTACATATACCTTCGGAGCCTCCTGTGTTTGCTGCCTTGGGTGGAATGTCGTATCGGCAGAAGTCGCCATCCTGATTGCTTCTGTCCTCTGGATACCCACCCGGTCCTTCGGCACGAGTGATTTTCACGTACTGCTCTTTCTTCAATAGGCTGGGCATGGGGTTTTACTAATCAGTTTGAGGCTGCGAGAGAGGAAGGGTGAGGTGAGAGCAGCGCACAGGAAGGGGGTGGAAATCTCCAGGCTTCTCGGTGAAGGGCTGCTGGCGGGTTGTCTATAACAGAATGCAAGATATAAGCAACATCATCAGCATGAGCTTGAGATTCTGGCCTAGGAGGAAAAGGTAGCATTAGGTATGCTAACTGCGGCGTCCGTTCTCTCCATGTCTCCTCGAGTTGCACCTTCTGAAAGAATCCAAGGGATGGAAAGCCATTTCGGTTAGGGCTTAGAGAGCTCTGTCCTGGAGAGGCAGGTCTGGCAGGACGAGGAACTGTGTGCTGCTGGCTGATTAGCAGAGCTCCCGGGCCTTGTCTAGGGTCTGCCTCTGGGATTGCTTACTGAATGGATGAGCCTGGTGGACCTGGAGCCTGATCTGCCTACGTTTAAGGAGTGACCCTAGGTTGGTGTCTCAGCCCCAGGCTGACAGGAGCGGGGAGCGCCACAGAGCACAGTACCCCGTGGGAGAGCATCTCTCACGAGCAGCACCATCCACCCAAGGCTGGGAACTGTGTCTCTGTGAGCAGATACCATTAGCCTTGTCACCCTTGCTTTGCCCAGGTAAGGCCCTGGCTCTGGTGCCTAATGTGCTTTCTCACTACCTGAGCCATTCGCTCTGTATGTGGCTGCAGCTGCTAGGGACGGTTTTATACAGATTGTCACTCTTTATAAGCATGCTGCCTGCAAAAATGCAGATTGCCCTGGAGCCTTGGATTTCTTGGTAAATGTCTCCAGATTTATCTTCCAAGGCCCACTGTAAATCTTCGGCACAGAAGCCCTTCTCTTGCTCCACAGAACAAGACCCATTTGTCCTTTAGCAGAACTTACTGGGAGCAGAGAAAAGCAACAGCCAGTTTGTGGGTCTGCGGCGTGAAGCAGCTTTGTCAATGCAGGAGGGGTAGGACAGTCATTGCAGCCCCCAGGGAATGTTTCAAGCTGTCAAAACAAGGCCTTTGAGTGGCTTGCTGGGAGTTGGCTAGCTGAGTGGAGCCCAAAGCATAGGTATGAGTTGTATCATGTAGGGATTCAGACTGTCCATATTCCATAGAAAAGGTGGGAGAATAGCCCTCTTACTCTGCAAAGTTTTCATAGACGCTTCATCCATCCTTGTGACAAATCAGACATGCAGTGGAACATAGACTGTGTCTGTGTTAACGGGTCCAGCTGGTTTTTGTTGGCAGTGTGGCTTGAATCGCTGGTTTGATCGGTGCAGGCAGGACTTGCTCCTGTTATGCCCCATTCCAGAGTAGGTTCTTTGCTGTGTGTAATAAGCTGAGTACAATGTCACAGCAAGTAAGATGGAACATAAACACAACGACATAAACAACCCCAATTACTATGGGATCTTACTAATACGTTGTATTAGTAAATCTGACCTAAATTGCCAGCTGTTGCATAAGGCAAGATGCATTAACTGGACATAAACAACTGACTGTAATCAATGTGCAGCTCTCTCTTCTGGACTTCTGGTAAGGGTTCGTTAATTTTAATTAAAGGAATCAAGGTTATACTGCATGAGGAGCACCTTTCTCTGCCCTTTATTTTGAGAATGATCATTGTCATTTTCCTTTGGTACGTGTGCTGGAAGTTAGTACATCAGTCAGTCAAACTAGATGTTGTCTTGAGGTCAGAAGGGTCCATTATGATCGTCTAGTCTGACCTCCTGCACAACGCAGGCCACGGAATCTCACCCACCCACCCACTCCTGTAACAAACCCCTAACCTATGTCTGAGCTATTGAAGTCCTCAACTCATGGTTTA
This sequence comes from Lepidochelys kempii, assembly GCF_965140285.1. Taxonomy (NCBI): domain Eukaryota; kingdom Metazoa; phylum Chordata; order Testudines; family Cheloniidae; genus Lepidochelys; species Lepidochelys kempii. Next base: position 101,265,727 of record NC_136388.1, on the reverse strand, counting down.
AAGACTTCAAAGTGCAGAGAATCCTCCAGCAAGTGACCTGTGTCCCACACTGCAGAGGAAGGCGAAAAAACCCCAGGGCTTCTGCCAATCTGCCCTGGAGGAAAATTCCTTCCCGACCCCCAAATATGGCGATCAGCTGAACCCTGAGCTTGTGGGCAAGACTCACCAGCCAGACGCCCAGGAAAGAATTCTCTGTAGTAACTCAGATCCCACCCCATTAGTTGTTTGTATCACAGGAGCTGCAGATCCCTGGTCATGGTCCAGGGCCCCACTGTGCTTGAACCTAGGGCTCCCACAGCCCAGCACCCTGACCGCAAGGCTACATAGAATATGTGTCTCAGTTCTTCTTCCCTATCCGCTCTCTTCCCTACTCCCTCTATTTCCCCTTCTCCCCCTCCAACAAACGCCTCACTGACAATGCTGTATCTCTGCAAAACATTTCAAATATTTCACCTGAGTTTCATTTCCGTACAAGTATTCCAGCTGGCTCTTCCTCCATCATGGTACATTGTGCTGGGTGCTGTTATCAGAGGTGCCTTGTGTTGTAGACAGGCTCTTTATGGATTCTAACGAGCAGTAATTTCCGCTCTGCAGCCATTTCCCCAGGCTGTTCTGCTGGTCAAGCATCAGTTTTTACTAACTGTACTGAATAGTCCATTGAGTGCTGCACGCAGGGCAGGAGAACAGGACTTAGAGATCCTGGGCAAGGGGTATTTTGAGAAAAGCCTCTGCTGGCACTTGGTGCAAGCTACAGGGGATGAGTGATACTTAGGAGATCAGCCAAGAAAAGAGCAGGAGCATGGCTAGTGGATCCGTGACTCTACAAGTCCTCAAGCCATCCCCATCCCCAGGCAGAGAGAACTAGCAACTAGTCTCCTCCTTCAGCAGAGATAATTGATCCACCTGTCACGCCCCCTACAGGTGAGGAGCATGCTGGGGCAGGTGGATACTGCATGGAGGCCTTGCACACACAGCAGGTGGCATTCAGCAAGAGGCAAGACTTGCCCCTTAGGCAATTAACAGCTGCTTTAAAGAAGAAGGGTGTGAAAGGGAACATAATTCTAAGACTAGCCATTGAATGGGTAGTGGTTTTGGCCCAGAGGTTTTGTGCCAATTCCTTGCTACTCTAGCAATCCCGACCATCCAGTTGTAACCTGCCTCATAGAGCAATGAGTTTACTGGACTCTGCAGGCCATACTTTGCTGTCAGTGTAGCAATGCAGAGGCAGGCCGGCTGTGATCGCCTGCCTTTGTCTTGTTATTTCTTTTCTGTGTGTCTTCTTTTCTGTGCACTGACTGTGTTGTATTTGTTCTCTCCTATTCTTGTACTCTCTGATCTGTCAGGGTAACCTCCCTGTGCAATTAAGATCATTCAATCAACAAAGCCTACCTGATTAAATATGCTTGGTGTGATAAGCTTCTAAAGAGATGTTTTTGACGTCCCTTGCAGTAATGGCTTTTCGTTGGGGAAGGTTTATATGCATGTTTTCCTGGAATTGCTGAACTATTCATTGATCTCAAACGTATTCTGTGGTTGCAGGTCTATCCGATGTCTGCTCCGCTGTGTTACCTTGCTGTGTTATGGTTCACTGAATAACAGGGTTCCCCCCCACACACAAAAAAAAGGTCAATTGGTTCTCTATGTAAACATCCCAGAGCAGAATTTGGGTTAATGTGTCCAGCTAAGTATCAGGAGCAAAAATGCCAGAAATACCAGAGGCGCCTGAGCCAACCTCCTAGCCTCTTTGTGCTGTCGACGTTCCCTACGTGTTAACATGGACCTGAAATCTGGCTGCTGCCAGAATGAGCACACTGCCCCGTGCAGCCGTCCAAGGTGATGGCTTGGGCCAGCAGAGCATGGTCAATCACAGCAGATGCTTGCGGGAATAAGGAGGAACATGCTGATGTATGTGGATCACACCCCATTGCCATGGGCTCTGCCTTGGAAATCCCCTTTCAGGGCTGTGGCCAATGGAGAACCCAAGGGCAGTGGGTTCTATGGGCTTTAGCGCAGGGCAAACATAATGTGCCGTACCATCCCCCGACCGGCCATGGCTTTTCACACATGTGCAGCCCAAGGTCTGAATGTAGCCACGTGCGTCTGACAATTGGAAACTAGTGCAGTGCCTTCCATTCAGGTGCAATCTGTTGATGATAGATCGTGGGTCTGAACAATCCAGCTGCATCTGGCCCGGTTAGACATTCTGAGGACCGTAGGGTACTGCCAGTTTGAAAAACTCACTGACTGAGCTTTGCTTTTCTCAGAGAGCCATGATTGTGGCAGAGGAATGCTGCAGAATCTTGTAATTTGCCCTGTGAGGCTGCTAGCTTTCTTAACCAAAACTCCAGAGCTGACTGAAGTCAGTGAAATTGTCGCCGTTGACGTCAGCGAGGCCAAGATTTCGTGCAGTACACTGCAGGTTTCCTCTGGCATCTCCAGTCCTCTCTGCTCTTCCTCTGCATAATAATGGCTGCTCGTCGTACCATGATCCTAACAAAGCGCCTCTCATCTAGATGGATCCCCAAATACATTACCAGGATTAGGGTATGTCTGCAGTGCACAAAAGGTGTGTTCTTAATTGCTAATAGTTAAAAGCAGAGTTGCCTTGTCTCCACTCTATTTTAACCCGCGTTGGCTAACCCAAGTTAAGAACAGTGTAGTGTAGACTTATCCTTACTGATGGCAGAGCATGGACGGGCAAGCCCTTCCCCACCACGGCAGTCCAGCAGCTGCTTAGCAATGCTGAACCACACCACACAGTGCAGACAACTATCCAGCTGAAATTATATGGCACATTTAGGTGGGGAACATGAGCAGGAGTGTGTCCAGAACAGCTGATTTCACCCTACACGAGTAGGAAGCATTGAGCTCAAACCTTAAATGTACTCACTGTCAGCTTAGGGCCTGATCCTGCAAAGACTTAAGCCCAGGCTGAAATGTGCCTATGCCGTGTGAGTGACACCAAGTGCTATCAGTGGGACTGCTCCCAGGGCATGAAGTTAAGCACGTGCTTAAGTCTTTGCAGGGTCAGAGTCAGTTTGTAGACACAGAATGGTTTCACTGGAAGTTGAATGGGTGAAAGCTGCTTATGAACTCCTTTGCACTAATATTGTGGGGCTGCTGGTCCCTGATGAATTTCTCATTTGAGCGGCCGCTGGGAGAGGTCAGGGAAGGGGAAATGCATGGTGTTTCATCTGGGTCCCTGATTGGCTGAGCCTACCCTTTGGGGCCAAGGTGAGCAGCAGGAATCCATTTGGCTTGTTTTTTCAAAAAGAGGAGTTGTGCTTTAGTGTAACAATTAGGGATGTAAAATATTAAACGGTTAAATGGTTAATCAATAAATATTGGTCTTGCCATTAATATATTGCAGTTAACGTTTAAAACAGATTGGCAGCAGCCCTGACCCTAGACCCAACTTCCGGGGCTGGGCAGCAGCCCTGGACCTCGACTCCTGCTGTGCAGGGCCAGGCAGCAACTCCAACCTGGACCCTGCTGTGCAGGGCTGGGCAGCAGCCACGACCCAGACCCCATCTTGTGAGGCCAGTGGCAGCCCTGGACCTGGACCCCGACCCCTGCGGTGCAGTGCTGGGCAGCAGCTCTGACCCCTGGCCCCAGACCATGTTAATGATTAAACTGTTAACCGATATAATTTTAATAGTTTAAACAGGTACTTTTAAAAACACTAGCTACATCTCTAGTAACAACATGATGCAGATGGGAAAGTGAGATCACAAAGGGTGTAATCCTGTCCTCTCTGTGTGTCTGTCCAGGAACGGCACCTCACCTGTCACATTATTATTTTAATACTGTCAGTCAGCACCAAACATTAGTGTTCTGATGATGGGGAGTGGTAGCAAAGCCGTCCCTAAGGTTGTCCCAAAGAAATAATCTATGGACCCTCTGCATCTGATCACTGTTATGCCTTTGCCTGGGGATTTCCTCATTTCCCAGTCCTGACTCAGCCCCTACCATCACGCCCTGCATCTCTCAGGGCCAGCGTCTGTGTGTGTTTGGTTGTTTTATTTCAGTGTCTAGCAACAAGATGTGCCGGTGCTGGGGCTCGGAGATGCAGGACAGATTATTAAAGTGACAGAAGCAAAATGCATCTCAGTCAGCCTCACCCTTCTGTCAAAGAGCAACTCTGAACAGAAAATCCCTAACCTTTGGCATAGAAAACAGCACTAATTTTTTTGTCAGGAGGAAAGAATGAGCCCTCCACATGCCTGGAGAGTCAACAAAGTTGGGCTGTTTCGGGTGGGCAGAGAGGACAGTCCAGAGCCCCACGAAAGAGAATGCTTGTAGCCAGTCCTGTAATTAACTAACTAAAGATGTATTAACTAAGAAAAGGAATGAGAACTATTTACAAGGTTAAAGCAGGCAAACATATATGCAAATGAGTTAGTCTTGGGTTCCAAAAGGCAGTAGACGCAAACTCTGTGTGTCCATTAGACCTAAGCTAAACAGCATGGGGATCCCTTGCTTAGGCTTAGAAATCTTGCCCTCTCCAGATTCCAAGCAGCACAGTGTTATGGTACCTTCTGGTCAAGTGTTTTTATTCCCTTGCCCCAAAGTTCAAACTGATGGAACAAGTGTTGGCACCTGTCTCCTCTTCCTGGGTGGGGTGGGGAGGGGCGGGGGGACAATCAACAAGGTCTTTCTCCTTTGATGTTTCGCAATGGCTCATTTGGTTTCAATGGGCCTTCTTGTGTGCAGGGTCAGGAGGTTACTGTAATTAATGCTTCTTTCCTGTTTGGTGAGTTACACAGTTTACAATGCAAACACTCCATATAACTTTATACCCCGGGCGACAGATGTTATAAGTGAGATCAATACATGCGCCATCCTACAAGCATTTCATCAAGTCTAAACACATTCTTATCCACTTCACATCTATTGTAATCATGCTGCCACACAGATGAGCCAGACTGGCTTCCCGCTGTACATTTCTCTGTGCTCAGTGAGGCCTAGGGGCCTTGGCATGAGCTGGCCCCTGGTGCATCAGCATCACAAATATCATTCATTATATAGCAGTTTTTTTCAAATATAAGCACCTAAGTTTTGCTTGCAAATCCGTATGCATAGGCAGGTGGGGGTTGCACATGCAGATGGAATCGTACATGCACGAGTGTGCCTCGTTAGAATTAAGAACAGTGCATCGCTGTTGTTTTTTAAATTTCTTTTTAAAATGTAATTCGTCCTTTAGGTCTAAGCATCCTGCTTTTTAAGGCTTTAATGATCTATGAAGGGGATTAAAAATAAGGGTGTCTCACTTGTTAAATTGGATACTTTGCTTCCACACCCCTGTGCAATAGCTGTTTTTACAAGCCTTGTACTGCTCCGTGTATATGAATTTAAGGTGCTTGATCAAAGCGTTTGAGCCTAACAAACATGGAGTGTTCCACTGCGTGTTTTAGTTGCATTTCTATTTTACATGAGCCCTGTTGTCAATTTGAATGAAACACAAGGTTGTCAATGCAGCATCCTAGTGCCTCCTTTGTTTATAGATCTGTGAAGTTAAATGTGAATTAGAACGCATGAATTCTTTATTTACTTTTTATGCTGGTAGTCCTGGAATTCTCCATTTCTGTAAGCATCATATGTGTGCATTCCCTCATTGTCATTAACGTTTAGGGGTTTTGTTAAAAAGAAATAAAAACATGTAGCAAAACAAAAATGGATAAAGGATAATAAACCAACATGAAACGAGCAGTCTGAAGTATTTAGACAATATAGATTGGAAAAGAAAAGCATTGTTAGTTGATGTTCAACTGCTCTGAAGAGGAAATGGTCAGTTAGTGACATGTCTCGCTGAAACAGTAATTAAAAAAGAAAAAAGGTGTTCTAGTCTTTTGGTTATTTTTACTGGCCTTTTATCCCCCCTAGAGAGGAAAGTAATAGCCAGACTGGAATTGCTTATTTTATTTATTTATTTTATTGCTTATAAAAATCCAGCTTATTTTTAGAGTAAACCATTTTTTAAGTATGCATTTAACTCATATAACTTCTAGATCAGGGATCGGCAACCTTTGGCATTCAGCCCGCCAGGGTAAGCCCCCTGGCAGGCCGGGACGGTTTGCTTACCTGCCGCGTCCGCAGGTTTGGTTGATCGCAGCTCCCACTGGCCTCAGTTTGCCGTTCCAGGCCAAAGGGGGCTGCGGGAAGGGTGGCCAGCACATCCCTTGGCCTGCGCCGCTTCCCACAGCCCCCATTGGCCTGGAGCGGCGAAATGCAGCCAGTGGGAGCCGCAATCAGCCAAACCTGCAGACGCGGTACGTAAGCAAAACGTCCCAGCCCGCTGGGGGGCTTACCCTGGCGGACCGTGGGCCAAAGGTTGCCGATCCCTGTTCTAGATCTTCTAACTGACTGTTAGAAGATTTCAGTATATGTCATGTACTAGCCGTTTGACACACTCGTCCCTCTAACCTTGCCCCATTGCAGGCTTTCTCTAAATCCTGCTTTAAGACCACTGGATCCTACGTGACTGCAGTGCAGTGGATTGAAGGGTCTTCAGCAGACAATTATAGCCACTTTTCTGAGTAGAATTGCAACATGGAGGTCTTGGGCCAAATCCTAAATCACATCCTTGCACTGCAAAGCAACCTTATATCGGGCCTAACTGGTGGAGACAAAGTGGGCATGGCTAGTGTACGCTATGCTCAGAAATCCCTGGCTCCTCTAGTTGTCTCGTGGGGACCACTGGAGGCACCAAGATCTTCGAGCAGCCTCCACCATCAGTGCTGTAGCCATTGAACCCCTATGCAGCCAGCTGAGCAACACGAGTAGTCTCCCCAGGGTGTGCAAAGCAGGCACCGAATGCTACCGTTAAGGCTGTTAAATACCTCCGTTAAGAGTCAAGGACATGCAGTGCCAGAACCGTCTCTCTCTCTCGTTACAGAACCCCCTGGCCAGGAGGGGATTTTTATGCATTACTGGCAGTGCATCCAATTATCATAAGAAAGTTTTGTTCCTGCTCAGCCTGGCTGGCTGCCTGAATGGAAATCTTCCTGCCGTGCTCCCTGGTGCATACTTAGGCAAATTAACTTTAACTAGGAAAAGGCACTATGGAGAGCAGAAGGAAATGTTGAGGCACAAGCTTGCTGCCTCTCTCCTGTTTGCTGGTATCACTTCTTGTGCCGTAGTTTCATTACTACCCTCCTCTCTGCACAACCTTCACTGCTTAATCCCCCATTTTCTTCCTCTCAGCCAAGCCGGGTCCGTCAAGGTCGTTATGAACAGAGGTGCCCTGGGAACAGTGGTGTGAACCTCTCCTATTCTCTCTTTCGACAATATAAAAGTGAGTGAACTCAGTGCTGGGGAAGGTGCTCACCTGAGGCCGTCTTTCATCGGAAGAGGTAGCACAGGGTGCCAACGTCTGGGTAGTCTTCCCACAGACCTCACTACTGCATTTGGACACCCTTCTCAAGGGACCACGTCTAGGGGTGTGAGGAAGCATGGGCCTCCGGTGGCTCCTGTGCCAAGATTGTCAACAAAGAGGTGGCGGGAGATTTGTGATGTGAATCGAGGCTGTCACACAACAGGTATTAGATGGTAACTAGTGGTACCAGTTTGTGCTGGGCCTTGCATCCTGGTCTGAAAGTTAAACCCAAGAGTTGTCATCATTTTTGTTTGATAAGTTAGATCTAGGAACAAATCCATTTTTTCACACCTCTCAGTGCTTTCTGGTTTTGGCCAAGCCTGGTGTCAGATATACCAACATATTGTGGGGCTGCTACTCTGCTGTTCTCATCAAATTTCCTACCTAACCAGAAATTACATACAGAAAGACATTTCATGAGAGAATCTGTCTTGTGACATTCCATCTCAGTCTCTAGTTCAAAGAGGCTCAGAAAAGTGTCCAAACTTTATAAAGTATGTTAATTGATCCATAGCAATAAAATACCCAGTTTTGTTACAACTTCTCAGATGTGGGAGTCCACAGACTAGACACATTTGTCACTAGAACTCAAATTTTGTCATGCTCTGTGAGTACTTTGATTTCCAATCTTTACTCCTATTAACAAACTGGCAATAAGCCCTCTGCTCCCACTGTGCTGAAGATATCAGCACAGGGCAATTGTTATCCATGACCAATCCATTTTCACCTTTTGATGTACAGTTTTTTTGATAATAGTCCTCTTGATGTATGATGGGCTTTTTGTGATAAAAGTCCTTTCCCATCCCAAATCAGGAGACCAAACAGAAACAGCAAGACTGGTAGAAGATCAGAGTGCTGTTTAAACACTGGAACCACATGACAGACTTTTCCATTCCTTCCTTTTTCTAATCTGTCCTGCTTGTGTAAGAGGAAGAAGATTACAAATACCTCTGTAGTGTCCAGATATATGAATTGGGGGCGGTCTCCTTAAGGAAGCAAAATCACATAAATGGAACATCCTGTTGTTGTTTTGGTTCTGAACAGTGAGTTCGCACTTTGTGCTATTCAAAACAATAGCATTTATTGTTGAACATATATTTGAGCCTCATTCCACCTCTGGTGCTATATAACTCTCTGGAGTACATCCTGTAAGGTTGCAGCATCTCTATGAAATGTAATGACCTCTTTCTATACTGCTTTCTCTCACAGGGGACTCCTGCCCATGATTCCAGATTAGGGAGGAGTATTCAGTATTCAGCCAGAATGGATAGAGCCACTCAGCTCACAGCCAGGAAGAAAATTACTGCATCTTGGCAGGGGGTGAGGTTAGATGACCCTTGCGGTCCCTTTTTGCCCTGTGGTTCTATGATTCTACCAGGGTCAGGACTGCAGGAGGATGGCACCAGCGCGGCTGTGCTTGGTGACGGTCTTTTAAATCCTTCAGAGCGCAAAGATTTGTAAGCAGTGTTAGGATGAGCTCCACCCTGACATCTGGTGGTGAGGTGTGGCAAGTTGTGGAAAAGAACTTCAGGGCCCGATCTCATTTGCATAGGCACACCCACCCCGCCTAGAATGAGGCCATAGCTGCCCAAATGGTCACTTTGGCTGCTGTGGGATTCCCAGTGTCTCTGTTACTGGGGCAGGAAGAATAAATTGTTATTACCCTGATTATGGGAACTGTGCTTGGAACTGTACTTGGCCTTTTGTTATGATGGAGGGACTCACCATCACCTAAGTAGCACTCGCTAGGCAAGGGTCATGGGTTCCAAAACTCTGTGAATTGAGAGGGGCTGGGGATAAGTATTAATACTTGGTGGCCTAGGCCCCTGGGTGAGGGCCTTACATGCTAATTACACTTCCTCCTCTCTCCACTGTGGACTATCAGAGCTAATTTTGATTCTATTAGGAGTCTAGTTACAGGTTGCTGAGCTCACTTTGGGCTAATGGTGCACCAGCACTGAGACTCCCCTACTGCAAGCTGAATTCACCTAAGAGCTGAAATCACTGAGTGTTGTGTTAAGTAGTGGGGGAGCCTGAAGATATATGGTGGAGCAGTTTGCAGGATGGCTGGAGTGCCTTGTGGAGCAGTTCGTAGGACGGCGGGAGCTGCTGGTGGGATGCGGAGCAGTTTGTGGACCGGCTGGCGGAGCAGTTCATGGGACGGTGGGAGCTGCTTGTGGGCTGCGGAGCGGAGCTGAGCGAAGGAGTTTGTGGGGCTGCTGGCGGAGCGAAGCGAAGGCCTATGGAGCTGTGGGGTGGTCAGCTTCAGATCATGTTAGGTGCCTTTTACCCCCGCCCCCATCTCCACCCAGGTTGGGAGGTAAAGCTCCGCAGATAAACTTTCGAACTCTGGGGCTGCCCTGACCAGGGGCAGAGACTTTTGGGTCATTGGACTTTTGGGACTTTGGGTGATTTGGGGTTGCTGGGCTCAAGAACCAAAGGGAAAGGGGCATGCCCCAATTTGCTTGGGGTGGGTTTTTTGCTCATGGGTTGTGTTATGAATCCGGTTGGTGGTGTTTCCCCAACATAATGCCACATTGTTTCTCTCTGTTATTAAAAGACTTTTGCTACACTCAGACTCTGTGCTTGCGAGAGGGGAAGTATCGCCTCTTGGAGGCGCCCAGCGGGGGTGGTATATATTTGTCCCAGGTCACTGGGTGGGGGCTCGAGCCGGTTTGCATTGTGTTATTGGAATGGATCCCCTAGATATTGAACCCGGCCCTTGTTGCTGCCAACTCTGATGGGCAGAAGGGTTACAGATTAAAATCATCTTGGGTGCCTTTGTGCAGCTGTTTCAGAACCATGCAGCGTCTTGCAGGGTGCGAGTGCTGCAGGGCGAAGGCACACGAGTGTCAGTTTGTCTGAGTCTCATGCAGAGCTTTTGATGACAGGCATCTGGAGAGTACCAATAACAAGTTCTGTACAGTACATGGGGGGTAGTACAGCTTCCTTTAACAGTTGATTTTACAAGTTAGCCGTCTTCTTGGAAAAGCCACAGGTAGTGAATGTGGTCCATTATTGTCCAAAAGATGCAGGAATTCGGCACGGCCGTTACATCTGTCAGCAGTGCGGAACCAGACCATAGAGGGCAAGCATGTTAGGGCTCAGAATTATTCAAGGTTTGCTGGCTGAAGAGGGATTTCAGTGATGGATGAACCTTATGCTGTCCTTCTGCATTGGGCTTCCTCCCAAGAGGGAGCAGACTGCAGATTGCACAGCTGGCTATCCTGATCAGACTCAGCGCAGAGCATGTGTTCTGGAGCCAGCGCAAGCTGATGGTGCCTTTTACACAAACTGGCATCTACTGTGCGAGACAGTAGAGAACCCAGCTTGCACCTTGCAGTTAGAATGGGCCGAGTTATCCCCTTCCCTGGTTTAGGGGAGACCATCCTATGGAAGCTGGAGAGCGGAACTGGTGGCAAACACCTGCACCTGAATGGCAAACAATGAGTGTATTGTAATCTTGACTACGCGAGCGGGAAATGGATCTCCCTACATCTGCCACAGTGTGTAAAACCTCTCGCTGTTGCCTGGCGTAACCGGCCCATGCAGGGAAGGCGCCCGTGGCTTTAGCATTACAAAGCAAGAGAAGTGGGAGTTGTTTCTGGGATTGGTATTGCTCGCCACTGGGGTCTGCTGTGCTGCCCCAAGAGAGCTGGGCCCTCCACTGAGCTTTCCTGCCGAGCCGGCGGGTGAAAATCCGTCTGCCCCGGGCGGCCTGATTCTGCCGCTGGCCTATGGGTGCTACTGCCATATAAACAATAGGGTGATGTGGCAGGGTCCCTTGCTGTGAAGCTATGCATGTCTGGCTGTGCATATGCACACAACAGGAAACAGAATTCTGACTGGAACAGCAGGCAGGGGAGGAGCTGGGGAAGCCCGGATGGGTGACTGGAGGCCCCATGCAGACTGCAGGGTGACGGGCTCATGGAGAGCTGCCCCAGGAGAGGGGCTGAGAAGCATCCTGAGCCACGTTACTTCTCAAACCCTGTGAAAGGTTTGAGCTGAAAGAGTGAGCGAAGCATCAGGTCAGCTCATGGCTCCGCTGAGTTTTTTTGCCCAGCCCTCGTTTTACAGTGTTGTCTTCCTTACAAAGACCATTCTGAGCAAAAGCCCTTTAAGATGGAAGAGTGAGTGGGAACATTGTGGGAATTCTTGCGAGGTAGCTCTGGAAGCTCAGAAAGTGGCCTGTCTCTCTTTACAATGCAGTCACAGGCACTATTAGAAGGGTCAGCAGATCATTACAGGAGAAGATGGACTTCAAGAGAAGTGTATGCATTTTCTAGGGTGATCTAGAATTTATTTTATTAGAAATTTGGATTTGCTTGCATTTTGGTTGGAGTTCTGCGATCCAGGGAGTAACTAGATTCCATTTAGAAAAGGTAATAACCTTCTGGCTTTGATTTCCCTGCTATTAGCTAAGTAAACAGTACCCATTAACAAAGGATTCCACTGAGTAAGCTAACTGAGGTGTTAGAGTAGCAGCCGTGTTAGTCTGTATCCACAAAAAGAAAAGGAGTACTTGTGGCACCTTAGAGACTAACACATTTATTTGAGCAGAAGCTTTCATGAGCTACAGCTCACTTCATCAGATGCATTCAGTGGAAAATACAGTGGGGAGATTTTATATACACAGAGAACATGAAACAATGGGTGCTACCGTACACACTGTAAAAAGAGGGATCAGGTAAGGTGAGCTATTACCAGCAGGAGAGCGGGGGCGGAAAAAACCTTTTGTAGCGATAATCAAGGTGGGCCATTTCCAGCAGTTGACAAGAACGTGTAAGGAACAGTGGGAGGGGGAGGGAGAATAAACATGGGAAAATAGTTTTACTTTGTGTAATGACACATCCACTCCCAGTCTTTATTCAAGCCTCAATTAATTGTATCCAGTTTGCAAATTAATTCCAATTCAGCAGTCTCTCGTTGGAGTTTGTTTTTGAAGGTTTTTTTTGTTGAAGAATTGCCACTTTTAGGTCTGTAATCGAGTGACCAAAGAGATGGAAGTGTTCTCTGACTGGTTTTTTAATGTTATAATTCAAAAACATTCTCTACGTAAAAGAATAAATGGACACAAATCAGACGTCAAGATTATAGACCTAAAAGTGGCAATTCTTCAAAAAAAAAACCTTCAAAAACAGACTCCAATGAGAGACTGCTGAATTGGAATTAATTTGCAAACTGGATACAATTAATTTAGGCTTGAATAAAGACTGGGAGTGGACTGCAAGATTGAAAAGATAATTTATTGTGCTGCGTTTCCAGGTGTACTGACAGATTTTCAGTTTCTCAGTATTCTTTTTCATACATAGAAATGTGTTTAAAAAATTAGTCTTTTGTAAACCCATGAGTTATGAGGCAATGGAAGACCATTGCCTAAAGTGCAAATCACTAAATCTACTGCTAACATCACAATTACAATCAAATCTACAGAATAAATTCATACTAAAAATTATGCACTTCAGGATGGAGCCGTAGGCTTCTGTCAGAATGATGTTGTGCGAGCTTGCTACTTGCAAAAACCTTTAGTCAACAGAACAGATTTACCCTAGGCAGCAGTCCTGCAAGATTTCCAAGCATCACTTTGCCCTGGAGGGGTATCTCCTCCCATGACCATTCCATTCTCAGCCTCCCTGCTGAGGCTGTCACTTGTGATGTGGACTCTTGTCTGCTCAGAACTAAAGTGAGATGACCAATTAATTTCATGTAGGCCATCAAAGAGCTGTCAGTATGACACTGACTTTTGATCACCACTGTCCTGTGCTGAACTCAAACTCATGACCTAGAAAAAGTATGAAGGACTCTATACCCTATTGCTAGTCACCAAAGCCATCTGAGTTCCCCAGAGCATTGCCATATTCCAAACTTTGTTTCAGAATGGAAGCTGCTTTTAGGCAGATGGCCTCATGGTTCAAAGCAAGATACAAGCTGGCTGAGCAGTTATATTCCATGAGTAGCATCTTATAATTTCAAATTGATCCTATTAATTTGCTCAAATGATCTGCATACCACTGCAAACTTCTTTTGTGAAAGAGGAGCATTTTCAAATTCATAGTGAAAGGCAAAAACACCAGTGATTATGAGTGTTTGTGCATTTTACTTTGAACAGCTTTTGAAAACAGTGTTAAGTGTAAGAGAGAATGGTTTGGAAGAGTCATCTGAGGGAAGGGATCAGAAGGAGACCCCATTGACCGGAAGGCATGGGATGCATTGTCCATAGGATGTGGGTTCCATGACCACCACACCCAAGAGGAGGAGACGCATGGTGGTGGTCAAGGACTCCCTCCTAAGGTGAGCCATCTGCTGTCCAGACTAGGAAACTCGAGAAGTGTGCTGCTTGCCTGGAGCTAGAATTCAAGATGTGACAGTGTGTCTGCCAAGACTGATCAAGCCCTCGGACCGCTACCCCTTCCTACTTCTCCACGTGGGCACCAATGATACTGCCAAGAATGACCATGATCGCGTCACTGCAGACTATGCGGCTCTGGGAAGAAGGATAAAGGTGTTTGAGGTGCATGTCGTGTTCTCATCCATCCTCCCTGTTGATGAGATAACTGGCTCTGTGGATGAGGAGAAAGCAATGGACATGATATACCTTGACTTTAGCAAAGCTTTTGATATGGTGTCCCACAGTATTCTTGCCAGCAAGTTAAAGAAGTATGGGCTGGATGAATGGACTATAAGGTGGATAGGAAGCTGGCTGGATCATTGGACTCAACAGGTAGTGATCTTGATGTCTAGTTGGCAGGCGGTACCAAGTGGAGTGCCCCAGGGGTCTGTCCTGGGGCCAGTTTGTTCAACATCTTCATTAATGATCTGGATGATGGGATGGATTTCACCCTCAGCAACTTTGCGGATGACACTAAGCTGTCGGGGGGGAAGTAGATATGCTGGAGGGTAGGAATAGGATCCAGAGTGACCTAGACAAATTGGAGGATTGGGCCAAAAGAAATCTGATGAGGTTCAACAAGGACAAGTGCAGAGTCCTGCACTTGAGATGGAAGAATCCCAAACACTGCTACTGGCTGGGGACTGACTGGCTAAGCAGCAGTTATGCAGAAAAGGACCTGGGGATTACAGTCAAGGAAAAGCTGGATATGAGTGAACAGCGTGCCCTTGTTGCCAAGAAGGCCAATGGCATTTTGGGATGTATAAGTAGGGGCACTGCCAGCAGACTGAGGGACGTGATTATTCCCCTCTATTCGGCACTGGTGAGGCCACATCTGGAGTATTGCATTCAGTTTTGGGCCCCTCACTATTGAAAGGATATGGACAAATTGGAGAGAGTCCAGATGACAGAAGCAGGAGTAATGGTCTCAAGTTGCAGCGGGGGAGGTCTAGGTTGGATATTAGGAAAAACTATTTCACTAGGAGGATGGTGAAGCGTGGGAGGTGGTGGATTATCCATCCTTAGATGTTTTTTAAGACCCAGCTTGACAAAGCCCTGGCTGGGATGATGTAGTTGGGGTTGGTCCTGCTTTGAGCAGGGGGTTGGACTAGATGACCTCCTGAGGTCTCTTCCCGCCCTAATCGTCTATGATTCTAGGAGACACAATGTGGGTGAGGTAATATCTTTTATTGGACCACAAGACCTCGAGAAGAGCTGTGTGGCTCGAAAGCTTCTCTCTCTCACCAATAAGAGATATTACCTCACCCACCTTGTCTCTATAATATCCTGGGATCAGACACAGCTACAACTACTCTGCAAAATTAAGTGTGAGAGGCATTATTCTTGGTTCTCTGTTTGCACATACTGTACCATATTACAATCATATTGTAGTTGACCAGTCACATTAACAATTTAAATAAAGCGGGGTTAGTTTTACTCCTTACCTACGAGTTTGTTAAGTGTAGAGGAGACTCTCCTGATCTTAGTGCTTATAGTTACTGACATGGGGAGATTTTACTGAAATGTAAATTTTGTTAGACTTCGGGGCCTCTTGTTTTGACAATGTGTTATGAAGCTCCATTTTCTGAGTGGCGTTTATGGAGACCAATTCTCAGTTTGTGTTAACATGTCTTAAGGGATTTCTTCATAGATCGTTAATAATGCAGTTCAACCAATCACATCACTGCTGTTCTAACGCCCTGAGCAGTCTGGGTTGGAATTCCAGAACACAGCTAGAGGTGCTACAGCTGCAAGCTGAGAACGTTACTGAGATTTCCAAGGTAGCACTTGCCTCCCACAGTGAAGAGAAACGTTACTTTTGCATATAGACTCAATGAAGGTAGATCAAGCTCTAGTATACTGAGGACTTCTCTAAGCCCTGGTCTACACTAGGACTTTAGGTCGAATTTAGCAGCGTTAAATCGATGTAAACCTGCACCCGTCCACACGATGAAGCCCTTTATTTCGACTTAAAGGGCTCTTAAAATCGATTTCCTTACTCCACCCCTGACAAGTGGATTAGCGCTTAAATTGGCCTTGCCAGGTCGAATTCGGGGTACTGTGGACACAATTTGCCGGTATTGGCCTCCAGGAGCTATCCCAGAGTGCTCCATTGTGACCGCTCTGGACAGCACTCTCAGTTCAGATGCACTGGCCAGGTAGACAGGAAAAGAACCGCGAACTTTTGAATCTCATTTCCTGTTTGGCCAGCGTGGCAAGCTGCAGATGACCATGCAGAGTTTATCAGCAGAGGTGACCATGATGGAGTCCCAGAATTGCAAAAGAGCTTCAGCATGGACTGAACGGGAGGTACGGGATCTGATCGCTGTATGGGGAGAGGAATCCGTGCTATCAGAACTCCGTTCCAGTTTTCGAAATGCCAAAACCTTTGTGAAAATCTCCCAGGGCATGAAGGACAGAGGCCATAACAGGGACCCGAAGCAGTGCCGCGTGAAACTTAAGGAGCTGAGGCAAGCCTACCAGAAAACCAGAGAGGCGAACGGCCGTTCCGGGTCAGAGCCCCAAACATGCCGCTTCTATGATGAGCTGCATGGCATTTTAGGGGGTTCAGCCACCACTACCCCAGCCGTGTTGTTTGACTCCTTCAATGGAGATGGAGGCAACACAGAAGCAGGTTTTGGGGACGAAGAAGAAGATGATGATGATGAGGTTATAGATAGCTCACAGCAAGCAAGTGGAGAAACCGGTTTTCCTGACAGCCAGGAACTGTTTCTCACCCTGGACCTGGAGCCAGTACCCCCCGAACCCACCCAAGGCTGCCTCCTGGACCCGGCAGGTGGAGAAGGGACTTCCGGTGAGTGTAAAATACTATATGTGGTTTAAAAGCAAGCATGAGAAAGGATTAATTTGCCCTGGCGTTCGCGGATCTCCTGGATGTACTCCCAAAGCCTTTGCAAAAGGTTTCTGGGGAGGGCAGACTTATTGCGTCCTCCATGGTAGGACACTTTACCACTCCAGGCCAGTAACACGTACTCGGGAATCATTGTACAACAAAGCATTGCAGTGTATGTTTGCTGGCGTTCAAACAACATCCGTTATTTATCTCTCTGTGTTATCCTCAGGAGAGTGAGATATCATTCATGGTCACCTGGTTGAAATAGGGTGCTTTTCTTCAGGGGACACTCAGAGGAGCCCGTTCCTGCTGGGCTGTTTACCTGTGGCTGAACAGAAATGTTCCCCGCCGTTAGCCACGGGGAAGGGGGAGGGTTGAGAGGGTAGCCACACGGTGGGGGGAGGCAAATGTGACCTTGTAACGAAAGCACATGTGCTATGTATGTAACGTTAACAGCAAGGTTTACCCTGAAAGAGTGTAGCCACTGTTTTATAAAATGTGTCTTTTTAAATACCGCTGTCCCTTTTTTTTTCTCCACCAGCTGCATGTGTTTCAATGATCACAGGATCTTCTCCTTCCCAGAGGCTAGTGAAGCTTAGAAAGAAAAAAAAAACGCACTCGCGATGAAATGTTCTCCGAGCTCATGCTGTCCTCCCACACTGACAGAGCACAGACGAATGCGTGGAGGCAAATAATGTCAGAGTGCAGGAAAGCACAAAATGACCGGGAAGAGAGGTGGCGGGCTGAAGAGAGTAAGTGGCGGGCTGAAGACAGGGCTGAAGCTCAAATGTGGTGGCAGCGTGATGAGAGGAGGCAGGATTCAATGCTGAGGCTGCTGCAGGACCAAACCAGTATGCTCCAGTGTATGGTTGAGCTACAGCAAAGGCAGCTGGAGCACAGACTGCCACTGCTGCCCCTCTGTAACCAACCGCCCTCCTCCCCAAGTTCCATTGCCTCCACACCCAGACGCCCAAGAACGCGGTGGGGGGGCCACCGGCCAACCCAGCCACTCCACCACAGAGGATTGCCCAAAAAAAAGAAGGCTGGCATTCAATAAATTTTAAAGTTGTAAACTTTTAAAGTGCTGTGTGGCATTTTCCTTCCCTCCTCCACCACCCCTCCTGGGCTACCTTGGTAGTCATCCCCCTATTTGTGTGATGAATGAATAAAGAATGCATGAATGTGAAGCAACAATGACTTTATTGCCTCTGCAAGCAATGATTAAAGGGAGGAGGGGAGGGTGGTTAGCTTGCAGGGAAGTAGAGTGAACCAAGGGGCAGGGGGTTTCATCAAGGCAAAACAAAGAGAACTTTCACACCATAGCCTGGCCAGTCATGAAACTGGTTTTCAAAGCTTCTCTGATGCGTACCGCACCCTCCTGTGCTCTTCTAACCACCCTGGTGTCTGGCTGCGCGTAACCAGCAGCCAGGCGATTTGCCTCAACCTCCCACCCTGCCACAAACGTCTCCCCCTTACTCTCACAGATATTGTGGAGCACACAGCAAGCAGTAATAACAGTGGGAATATTGGTTTCGCTGAGGTCTAAGCGAGTCAGTAAACTGCGCCAGCGCGCCTTTAAACATCCAAATGCACATTCTACCACCATTCTGCACTTGCTCAGCCTGTAGTTGAACAGCTCCTGACTACTGTCCAGGCTGCCTGTGTACGGCTTCATGAGCCACGGCATTAAGGGGTAGGCTGGGTCCCCAAGGATACATATAGGCATTTCAACGTCCCCAACAATTATTTTCTGGTCTGGGAATAAAGTTCCTTTCTGCAGCTTTTGAAACAGACCAGAGTTCCTGAAGATGCGAGCATCATGCACCTTTCCTGGCCATCCCACGTTGATGTTGGTGAAATGTCCCTTGTGATCCACCAGAGCTTGCAGCACTATCGAAAAGTACCCCTTGCGGTTTATGTACTCACCGGCTTGGTGCTCCGGTGCCAAGATAGGGATATGGGTTCTGTCTATGGCCCCACCACAGTTAGGGAATCCCATTGCAGCAAAGCCATCCACTATGACCTGCACATTTCCCAGGGTCACTACCCTTGATATCAGCAGATCTTTGATTGCGTGGGCTACTTGCATCACAGCAGCCCCAACAGTAGATTTGCCCACTCCAAATTGATTCCCAACTGACCGGTAGCTGTCTGGCATTGCAAGCGTCCACAGGGCTATCGCCACTCGCTTCTCAACTGTGAGGGCTGCTCTCATCTTGGTATTCATGTGCCTCAGGCCAGGGGAAAGCAAGTCACAAAGTTCCATGAAAGTGCCCTTACGCATGCGAAAGTTTCGCAGCCACTGGGAATCGTCCCAGACCTGCAACACTATGCGGTCCCACCAGTCTGTGCTTGTTTCCCGAGCCCAGAATCGGCGTTCCACAGCATGAACCTGCCCCATTAGCACCATGATGCATGCATTGGCAGGGCCCATGCTTTCAGAGAAATCTGTGTCCATGTCCTGATCACTCATGTGACCGCGCTGATGTCGCCTCCTCGCCCGGTATCGCTTTGCCAGGTTCCGGTGCTGCATATACTGCTGGATAATGCGTGTGGTGGTTAATGTGCTCCTAATTGCCAAAGTGAGCTGAGCAGCCTCCATGCTTGCCTTGGTATGGCGTCCGCACAGAAAAAAGGCGCGGAACGATTGTCTGCCATTGTTCTGACGGAGGGAGGGGCGACTGACGACATGGCTTACAGGGTTGGCTTCAGGGAGCTAAAATCAACAAAGGGGGGGTGGCTTTACATCAAGGAGTATTTCAGGCAGGACTGCACGGAGGGTTCCAATAAGAAATGGTGCACCTAAGTTATTGTTCTTATTGGAATAATGAGGTTAGTCTGGCCTCTGACTGATACATGGCTAGATTTACCTTGCTGCACCTTCTCTGTGAGTGACTGCAGTGTGACCTAGAGGAATGAGTCCCCTAGAAGGGGGGAGGGGGGAAGCAAATGAGTACAAAACAAATCTGGTCTATTTCTTGTTTTGATCCACTCCATCTATCTTTTACATCTTTGGCTGGCAGCAGACGGTGCAGAAGGACTGCATGCCATCCGCATCTCATGGCTGCCCGGCAGAAGGTGATGCAATAGGACTGCTAGCAATCCTCATCTCTTGCCTGCCTGGCAGAAGATGGTACAGTATGACTGCTAGCAGTCTGTATCGCCTGCCCGCTCACCATAAGACGGTTCAATAGGACTGACTGCAGGACTAAAGAGAATGACCTGGTTGAGTCACTCCAAATTTAGTCCCTGCGCCCATGTGTGCCCAGGCGCTCCTGGCCGACGTGGCCAGGAGCACCTCGGACATGACGATGACGGCTACTAGTCGTACTGCACCATCTGCTGCCAGAAGGCAATAGGTTTCTGCTACTGTGTAGCAAAGCCATACCGTGTCTGCCAGCACCCAGGAGACATACGGTGACGGTTACCTGAGCGGGCTCCATGCTTGCCGTGGTATGGCATCTGCACAGGTAACTCAGGAAAAAAGGCGCGAAATGATTGTCTGCCCTTGCTTTCACGGAGGGAGGGAGGGAACGGGGGCCTGACGATATGTACCCAGAACCACCCGCGGCAATGTTTTAGCCCCATCAGGCATTGGGATCTCAAACCAGAATTCCAATGGGCAGCGGAGACTGCAGGAACTGTGGGATACCTACCCACAGTGCAACGCTCCGGAAGTCGATGCTAGCCTCGGTACTGTGGAAGCTCTCCGCCGAGTTTAATGCACTTAGAGCATTTTCTGTAAATGCTCTAACACACTCGAATATATAAAACCGATTTCTAAAAAACCAACTTCTATAAATTCGACCTAATTCCGTAGTGTAGACATACCCTAAGTGAACAGACATTACCTTTGGAAATGTAAATGTGTTTCTTCCTATTTCTTTTAAGCAAATAACCTACACTATTAGAAAGAATGTTATGAAATACTGTACCTGACAAAGTCAGATTCCCATTTCTCAGTGGGAATGCCTTATCCTTTTAAAATTATTAAAATGATATCCAGCCTTCCATCCTCTATATCAAATAATTAAATCAAGTTTGGGTTTAAATTTGCACTCTTCTCAGAAATCCTTTCAAGGCCACAAGTCCTTGCCCTGGTGATTAGAAAGCAGAATCTAACACAGGAATTATAAATTCTGTTATAGATAATATTGTAATGGGCGTAATTGCTGAATCTGGTATAAAATCCAGTCATTTATCAATTAGCGGATGCAGCTTGTGAGATGAGAGGCTTGTACTGTAACAGCCAACTCTGCTGCAGTTTGTTAGTCTGAGTCAGAAAATCCCCGTCAGTGAATTTCCAGGGGATAGTAAACGGTCAGACTGGGAGTAGTTGGGTCATTACAAAACCTAAATTTAACTTCCCCAATACTAATTTCTCCCTACTGTTACTCACACCTTCTTGTCAACTGTCTGTAATGGGCCACTCTCTTACCACCTCAAAAGTTATTTTTCCTCCCTTGGTATCCTGCTATTAATTGATTTATCTTGTTAGACTGACCTCACACTTGGTAAAGCAACCCCCTCTTTTCATGTATTTATATCTGCTCCTGTATTTTCACTCCATGCATCCGATAAATTGATTCTTGTCCACAGTATTCTTGTCAGCAAGTTAAGGAAGTATGGGCTGGATGAATGCACTATAAGGTGGGTAGAAAGCTGGCTAGATTGTCGGGCTCAACGGGTAGTGATCAATGGCTCCATGTCTAGTTGGCAGCCGGTATCAAGTGGAGTGCCCCAAGGGTCGGTCCTGGGGCCGGTTTTGTTCAATATCTTCATAAATGATCTGGAGGATGGTGTGGATTGCACTCTCAGCAAATTTGCGGATGATACTAAACTGGGAGGAGTGGTAGATACGCTGGAGGGGAGGGATAGGATACAGAAGGACCTAGACAAATTGGAGGATTGGGCCAAAAGAAATCTGATGAGGTTCAATAAGGATAAGTGCAGGGTCCTGCACTTAGGACGGAAGAACCCAATGCACAGCTACAGACTAGGGACCGAATGGCTAGGCAGCAGTTCTGCAGAAAAGGACCTAGGGGTGACAGTGGACGAGAAGCTGGATATGAGTCAGCAGTGTGCCCTTGTTGCCAAGAAGGCCAATGGCATTTTGGGATGTATAAGTAGGGGCATAGCGAGCAGATCGAGGGACGTGATTGTTCCCCTCTATTCGACATTGGTGAGGCCTCATCTGGAGTACTGTGTCCAGTTTTGGGCCCCACACTTCAAGAAGGATGTGGATAAAGTGGAGAGAGTCCAGCGAAGGGCAACAAAAATGATTAGGGGTCTGGAACACATGACTTATGAGGAGAGGCTGAGGGAGCTGGGATTGTTTAGCCTGCAGAAGAGAAGAATGAGGGGGGATTTGATAGCTGCTTTCAACTACCTGAAAGGGGGTTCCAAAGAGGATGGCTCTAGGCTGTTCTCAATGGTAGCAGATGACAGAACGAGGAGTAATGGTTTCAAGTTGCAGTGGGGGAGGTTTAGATTGGATATTAGGAAAAACTTTTTCACTAAGAGGGTGGTGAAACACTGGAATGCGTTACCTAGGGAGTCTAGGAATCTCCTTCCTTAGAGGTTTTTAAGGTCAGGCTTGACAAAGCCCTGGCTGGGATGATTTAACTGGGAATTGGTCCTGCTTCGAGCAGGGGGTTGGACTAGATGACCTTCTGGGGTCCCTTCCAACCCTGATATTCTATGATTCTATGATTCTAAAGTGGGTTCTAGCCCATGAAAGCTTATGCCCAAATAAATGTGTTAGTCTCTAAGGTGCCCCAAGGACTCCTCGTTGTCTGTACTCAGTATCTGTCAGAGTGCACAGTATGTGCCACTAAGCAGAAAGCCAAAGTTCTTGTGGGATGGTTCCCTTCGGATGAGAAATCAGTGACGTGGACTCAGTGTGATCCTTGATGCAATCCGTTTATTTATAGAAATATACACAAAGTCCTGTTTCTCTGAACAGCATTAAGAACATACAAAAAACAGGCTTCTGCAGAAATCCACTCCACCCTGGGCCCAGGAAATGAACATCCCTCTGCTTCCTCGCCAGGGTCACACACAACTGCTCCTGCTTACTCACTACAACTGCTTAAACACACCAACCTTGTTACAGGCCCCAACCCCTGAATTTATACCCAGGGGACCCCATTAGCTCCATCCCCTGCCCTGGCCACCTGGCATGCCAGATCTCTGAACATCCCTGTTGAAGTGTGGACCATAGGCCCAGAGTTGGTTGCAGTATCCATCATGGTCTGACTTAATACCACCTCCTTACTCATACTCAATATTTCCCGGCTTTGGCATCCGGTGATCACATTTTCCCTCCTAGCAACAGCATCGCCTTGGGAGCTCTTGCTCCATTGGTTATCTAGTGTGATCTCCAAGTCCTTTTCAGATCACCACTTTTCTAGGATACAGTCCCCAATCCTATACGTGTGACCTACATTCGGTATTCCTAGATGTCAGATCTTGCATTTGGCCAGGTTAAACTGTGTATTGATCAAAGGAGCCCATCAAGGGATCCTGATTGGTCTCTATTGCTATTGTATAACTGCAATTACTTTTTGTGGTTAGTTAATCAGTTTTTAATCCATTTAATATGGGACACATTGATTTGTACAGTGCTCATCCGGGACTAAATACCTTACAGAAGTTAAGTATATTATGTCAACACCCTTATCTTTATCAACCAAACTTGTGATCTATCAGGTTTGTCTGCCAATACCTTTTTTTCCACAAAACTGTATTGCCTGATATTAATTGTGGTCCTTTAATTCTTTACTGATCATTTCCCATATTAACCTTTCCAGGATTTTGCCTGGATGGATAGGATGCCAGTCTAACCAGCCGATAGCCATCCCATTTATGCTTTTTAAATATTGACATGAAGGAAGCCTTTCTCCAATCCCCTGGAACTTAATTGTTTCAAGCTTCATTAAAGAAAAATAACATTAATTATTTCCTTAGCCAATTCTTTTAATACTCCTCAGTCCAAGTTATAAGAACGGCCATACTGGGTCAGACCAAAGGTCCATCCAGCCCAGTATCCTGTCTTCCGACAGTGGTCAAATGCCAGGTGCTTCAGAGAAAATAAACAGAACTGGTAATCAAGTGATCCATCCCCTGTCGCCCATTCCCAGCTTCTGGCAAACAGAGGCTAGGGACACCATCTCTGCCCACCCTGGCTAATAGCCATTGATGGACCTATCCTCCATGGATTTATCTAGTTCTTTTTGGAACCCTGTTATAGTCTTGGCTTTCACAACATCCTCTGGAAAGGAGTTCCAGAGGTTGACTGCATTGTGTAAAGAAATACTTCCTTTTGTTTGTTTGTTTTAAACTTGCTGCCTATTAATTTCATTTGGTGACCCTTAGTTTTTGTGTTATGAGGAGTAAATGACACTTCCTTATTTACTTTCTCTACACCAGTTATGATTTTTAGACCTCTTTCATATCCCCGCTTAGTTGTCTCTTTTCAAAGCTGAAATGTCCCAGTCTTATTAATCTCTCCTCATACGGAAGCCATTCCAGACCCCTAATAATTTTTGTTGCCCTTTTCTGAATCTTTTCCAATTCCAATACATCTTTTTTGAGATGGGGTGATCACATCTGCATGCAGTATTCAAGATGTGGGCGTACCATTGGTATTTACGAAAAGAACCATGAGACTCATGATAAAATCATGAAAGTTGGCAGCACTGCCCTTGAGTCCTGCTGCTCCTGTAGTCAGAACACTTGTCCACCCTGTGAAAAGATCCCATGTGCACTCTGTTCTGTAAAAGAAGAGGGTAATCATTGAAAATCACAATGATTAAACAAGATATTTAGCACCTCTCAACTATGATGAAGACTTTTACGTATGCTCATTTATATGACTCACAAGATGACAGGGACATTTCTGAATTGGTTGTCTGTGGACGTAAGTTAGAAGGAAGTAAATGAGTGAAAGAGAATTACATAGTTTTACATCTAGTGATGTGGTGTTTCAGGCTTACAAATACTTTGCTCTCCAGATAAGAGAGAGGAATAAGAGTCATTAAAGCCTTAAGTTCCCTAGAGAATAATGCAGAGCAGTAATGTTAAAACTGTATGTAATTGCTTTCTATTTTTGTATAATCTGTGGCAGCTATGAAACTTTAAAGTGAATATCAGAAAGTATGGTTAATAGAAAATGCGTCAATTGCAATATATTACTGCTGCATAAAACATCTTCTGTGCTTTTAACAAGGGAAAAAGCACAGGTTTTTTCCCCACTACAGGACTTCTCAGCCTGGAACGTTTTAAATGAGAAATGGCAGAATCTGTCTAAAAGCAGCAGTTTAGGAAAGAATTTCGTAAGCTTGTGTCCCCTGGGAATTGCACATGGATGAAGACACACTGGACTAAAAGCTACCCCAGTAACACCTGTGTAAACCAAGTGAAAGCTATAATGGAGCATTGCCCTCTCATTAACTAAATGAATCAGAGAGGCTGGTAATCACAAACTGAAAAGGATATATAGTCTCATTTCCCATGGAACCGGGAAAAACCTCTTCTGTATTCTTCCAGCCAACTCCTGGGATAAATGGCAGGATATGTGGAGTTTATTTGAGTAGTGTATATTCTGCTTTGGCTTGGATAACGAGACTCCAGAGAATGATGAAGAAGTGCTTAAAACACACCACACTCCATCATTAGCATCCTCTGGGACCACCATGTATATATGGCATACAGTAAACCATGCTGGAATTCATGCTCCTTTCCCCCAGTTCTTTGGGAAGGAACTTCAGGCCCTGGTTGTCGTTGGAGCAGAACGCGAATGAATAAGAATACTCAGCAGGAAGCAATTTACACAGAGAAATGTAGAAAAATTTGCACTTCTTGCCAAGACAATAAACAACAGTAAATGGGTCTGTAAACATCCCTGGGTCTGTGTGTTCTGCAGCACCTCACTCCTGGCCTGTGTTACCTGTGAGGCTGAGCCCAAAAGGAAAAAAAGAAACTCATTTCATGCGAGGCTTTGAAAGCTGCTTTTTATCCTCCCTGGCTCTGATCTAAGCACGGTGTTTGTTACAAACCCACTCGTACACCTGAGCCTTCCCAAATCCCTCTTTCCTGCTGGGAGCGAAGGGGCCACTGGACCTTACTACGTGTTTTCCACAGAAAATTTCTGAAGCTAAATTGATTCATTTTACATAACTCTTTGTTTTCCCATCTTGTGAACACGCGCGTTGTCACTTGGTCTGATACAGCACTTGGCTCGAGTGCCCCACGGCAGGGTCACAGTGAGCGTGCATGGAGAAAAATACAGGACTTGGCAAATTGCTCTAACAAACGCCGTGGCTGGGCATGTGTCCTAGCCACGCCTCAGAATTCAATACAGCAAGCCAAACGGAGTCCTGACCCGAGCAAGTAACACTCAGATGATGGTAAGACCTCAATGGAAGCCGGACCCTGCTCACACGAGGGATGAATTTGGTCTGTAATCTCTATTTTCATTTCTTTCAAATTGTCCAAGGCATTGGATGATATTATAGACAAAGTGACATGCCAGATAGGAGAAGAAGTCAGTTTGCACATGGCCCCTGCCCGCCTGTCCCCTTTGCTGGTGGATCTAAGAAGTAGGATTAACAGCCGCCTTACAATAGGCAGCTTTTTCTCCAGTCCTCACCTGAGAGAACGTTAGCAAGTACGCATGGAGGAAGTTTGGATCAAGTAATCCTCTCGGGTGCCCATGCTCCATTGTCTTGGAAACACCTCCTTTTGCAGAGCTAGGTATACAATTTATCCTTCCGAATGCTAGGCCTTCTCTGCCTTGTCTAGAGAAAAACGGTGGAAAACTCACAGGTTTTTGATTTAGAGTTCGGGTCATTTCCCTCAATTTTGCACCCTCCATGTTTCTTTCCATTTGAAGACTCTGGTATAATGTGTTTTTTCGAAACAGCAACTCCTACAAGTCGGAGAGATTCTGTGTTTCATTGTGAATGAATACCAGATGGTATTCACCGAAGAGTGCTGAAGGAACTCAACTATGAAATTGCAGAACTGTTAACTGTGGTTTGCAGCCTATCACTTAAATCAGACTCTATACCAAATGATTGGCAGATAGGTAATGTGGCACCAATTTCTTTAAAAGGCTCCAGCGGTGATCCTGGCAATTACAGGCTGGTAAACTTAACTTCAATACCAGCCAAATTAGTTACAACTATAGTAAAGAACAGAATTATCAGACACACAGATTAACACAATTTGTTGAGAAAGAGTCAACTTAGCTTTTGTAAAGGGAAATAATGCTTCACGAATCTACTGGAATTCTCTGAGTGGGTCAACAAACATGTGGACAAGGGTGATGGACTTTCAGAAAGCCTTTGACAAGGTCCCTCACCAAAGGCTCTTAAGCAAAGTAAGCAGTCATGGGATAAGAGGGAAGATCCTCTCATGCATCAGTAACTGGTTAAAAGATAGGAAACAAAGGGTAGGAATAAATGGTAGTTTTCACAGGGGAGAGCAGTAAACAGTGGGGTCCCCCAAGGATCTGTATGAGGACCAGTGCTGTACAACATACTCATAAATTATCTGGAAAAGGGGGAAAACAGTGAGGTTGCAAAGTTTACAGATGATACAAAAGTACTCAAGATAGGCAAGTCCGAAGCAGACTGCAAAGAGTTATAAAAGATCTCACAAAACTTGGTGACTGGGCAACAAAATGGTAGATGAAATTTAATGTTGATAAATGCAAAGTAATGCACATAGGAAAACATAATCCCAACTATACATACAAAGTGATGGGGTCTGAATTAGCTGTTACCCATCAAGAATGAGATCTTGGAGTCATGGATAGTTCTCTAAAAACATCCACTCAATGTGCAGCAGCAGTCAAAAAAGCAAACAGAATGTTAGGAACCATTAGGAAAGGGATAGATAAAAAGAGATAAAATATCTTATTGCCCCTATAAATCCACGATATGACCACACTTTGAAAACTGCGTGCAGATCTGGTCACCCCATCTCAAAAAAGATATATTGGAATTGGAAAAAGTACAGAGAAGGGCAACAAAAATGATGAGGGGTGTGGAACAGCTTCCGTATGAGTAGAGATTAAAAGCCTGGGAGTCTTCAGTTTGGAAAAGAGACGACCCACGGGGGAGAGGGTGTGATGGAGGTCTAGAAAATCAGGACAGGTGTGGAGAAAATGAATAAGGAAGTGTTATTTACTCCTTCTCATAACACAAGAACTAGGGGTCACCCAATGAAGTTAATACACTGCAGGTTTAAAACTAACATAAAAAAGTACTTCTTTACACAATGCGTAGTCAACCTGTGGAACACATTGCCAGGGGATGTTGTGAAGGCTAAAAGTATAACAGGGTTCAAAAAAGAACTAGATAAATTCATGGAGGATAGATCCATCAATGGCTATTAGCCAAGATGATCAGGCATGCAACCCTATGCTCTGGGTGTCCCTAAACCTCTGACTGCTAAAAGCTGGGATTGGATGACAGGGAATGGATCACTCATAAGTTGCTCTATTCTGTTCACTCCTTCTAAAGCATCTGACACCAGCCACTATTGGAAGACAAGACAGTGGGTTAGATGGACCATTGGTCTGACCAATTATAGCCATTCTTATGTTCTTACGAATATTTAGCACGCCTCCATTTGCTATGCCTAGGATGAATTCAGTTGCCTCCTGCGGCTGAAGTGGTAAGAAGCACAATGAAGATAATCGCCGTGCACATAATTTACATATTACATTTCGACCATTGATATCAAAGTGCTTAATGAAGGTGATTAAACGCAATGGGCCACTTGTACAGATGGAGACACTGAGGTGCAAAAAGGTTAGGAGAATTGTCCTGGGTCAGCAGGTCCGTGGGAGATAGAGCTGGTCTGGGATTGTCCATCAAAATGTTATTTTGACGGAAAGTGTGGTTTCTGGTGCTTATACTCTGTAAGAAAAATTGAAATGAAACATTTAATTTAAGGTGATCTCGATGTTAATGTGTGTCTACCTGAGCAGCTGTGGTGCTCCCTGGGAGGTGTAGTTCCGGTGCGTCAAGCCCCCATTCTCCCCTAGGGGCTAACTTCCCTGGCTGGACTACATCTCCTGTGAGGCACGGCAGGCTTCACTCTGGCTGAGCGACACTGGTGTGTTGTGGAATTACCATGAACATGGTGCACCGTGGGAGATGTAGTCTGGCCACCGTGGGGAGACGTAGTCACCCCACAGGGAAGGAGGCGGGCTTGAGACACTGTCAGCTCAGGCAGATGCAATTCAATGTCAAAACAAGCTGGAACAAAATGTTTCCAAATTCAGAATTTTTTGGAACTTTTGTTCTGTACAAAATTTCAGTACTTTGACTTTGTATTCCAATTTGGGGCAGAAACAAATGATGAAATATCAGAATTGCCCAGATGACAGAAATTCCGGTTTTCACTCAGCTCTAGAGATGGAGCTGGGAATGAAAGCCAAGTCTCCAGACGACAAGTCTGGCATCCTTTCTGCTGGCCCATGCTCGATACATGACAGCCTCCTGCAAGGGGAAGGTGGTCTCCACTGGCACACACATGAGTTGCACAGAGTTCAGTGAAATCCTGGTTTTAAGTTCTGTCATGTTGGGCCTGACTCACAGCCCGCTGAAGTCAGCAGGCAGACTCCCACTGCCATCACTTTGAATCAGACCCTTTGTGCAGCAGGTCAAGCTGATTTAACTTTCACTAAAGTGACTGGGAAACCTGGAGGGAGAAACCTCCTCTGTGCACCTGATGCAGCTAGTTCATGATTCAGCCCCAGACACTGTGCCCACTCTCACACCAGTGAGGCAGCTGTAGAATTCGAGTGCCAGACGCTGGATTGACGCTTCGCCTGGCGCAGAATGTTCTCTCTAACACACAGGCCTTCTGCCAATTTCACTGCCCATTTTTGCTTTATTAGTTGTCATCACAAGGATGCCTGTAAATGGAGTTGGATTTTCTCCATTCTGACTGTTGAACTCATGCTGAAGACACTGCTCTGGGAGGCTGAACTGTCAATATGCCACAGCTGAGACTGAGATGCTGCAGTGGACCTAAGGATACCGATTAACCCAAACCAGAGAACTTCTGAATGTTCAGTGCTCCCGAAGTGCAGGGTGTTCGGAATCCAGGGGGTTGGTTCTGCCCATTCTTCAGGAGCAAAATTCAGATTAAGATGCAAGTTTGACTTTGGAAACACACTTGTCCATGCACTGACATGTAGAGGTGTTTGGAGCAAGGGATCCAGTTATGATTGACTCACCCATTTGCACGTCTAATAACTGTGTCGTGGCCATTTCTTGAGACTTGCCATTCAAACGGAAATGAAAAAAAGACCAAGTGAGTTGTTAACTTCTGGGAGTAAATTATTTCTGGGAAAAAGGAAATATAAGATTATACATTTAAAATAAAGAAGTTGCTATTCTCCTTAGTCTGTATTCTTGTCCGGTCACAAGGCACAGCTACCTTGTACCTCTGATTACATTTCATATGAAATTACAGCTGGAGTCGATTGCTCTTTCTTACCAAGATGACTGGCTTTGTACTCTGGGTATGCACAGACTGTTCTTACTGAAAACTAATTGCTTGTGTGGCGTGGGTATACCTTGTGACCGGTTGTCTGAAGGCCTAGTCAAATGTTAGAAGCAGCCACCGAGCCCCAGACGATATAAAAATGACATTTTTAATATCACACAATAACTTAAGGAACACCCTGAGAAAATGAAGCGTCTCTGCTGACATATCATTGCCACTGCAGCGTAAGCACGTCCTGGGGCCCTGGACTCATAAAGGGGGAAAGGATTAGTTTTGGGGAAGACTTGGGTGATCACCTGGCCTTGAGGCCAGCCTGCAGATTTATCCAGATAGCAGCTCTGTGCAAAGCCTCTTCTCGGCTTCCCGTAACGAAGTGCTGCCCCAGGACTGGGTTTCTGCTGCCCCGGGACTACTAGCAATGCCAGCCCGCAGCCATGCCTGCCACCAATTGCTGTACCTTTTGCTGTCCCTAATAATTGTCTTCCTGTACAATTGCCCGTTCTGCCTGAGGGGCAGAGCTGGCCCTAACAGGCACCAATTGTGGGAGCTGATGGGTCAAAAAAAGAAAAGAGGCGCAAAAAGCTTTTTATCATGAAACGATGCAGCAGAATTGGCTGCTGTCGCTCTCTTGACGGTATATAACAACCTTCAGCAATCAGAGTTCACCCACAGGAAGTCCGTGCCATTAATTGTATGGGCAGGAAGGAGAGTGTTTCGTTAAGGCACATTGGGGGGCGCTGAGGAGGCCTGCTTCCCAGTCTGAGCTGTGCCACCGATTTCCTGATGATCAGTGCAGCACCGTGCCTGGCGGGGCAAGAAGGGTAACCAATTGGAATGCAAATATTATTCCCTTACTTTCTGAGCAGAGACTCCTGCAAAGATCCATTCATCTGATACCTATTCACCAGTCCCACTTCATCCTCCTCAGCATGCTGTCACGTTCAAATAGTTCCTGATTTCATTGTATATTCTGAGTTCATTCATTAGGCTGCTGGTGTGCTGATACCACAGCCTATCATGCTGATCAATAGTGTCTCATTATGTCCTGGTACTTCCCCATCGGCCTGTCTGTATCAATCCGTCCTCTCTTGTCTTCCATCAAAAGCTCTTCGGCTCAGGGACTGTTTCTTTGTTTGTACAGAGCCTCGCACATTTCAGTCCTGGTCCGAGACTGGGGCTCCTAGGCACAATGTAATACGTGTAATAATAATTCTTCAGTCCCTATACTCCTCTCTTACTTACGCCCATATGAGAAAGGCAGCTCCTAGAAACACCTACTAAAAAGACTGGCAAGGCATTAACTGTGACTATGTTTTAGCCTGGGCCGGCAGCTGCTGGCAAGGGCTTGGGGCTTACATTGATCTACTGTACCACATGAAGGGGATCAGAGTCTCTCTTCCCAGCACTGTGTAAGCCACCTCCTGGCATTAATGGTTATTCAGAATATGATCATTAAAGATCCAGCAAATCTGAACTGCACTCTGCTAAAGCTTTGAACTCAATTCGGGTTGATCGCAGCGACGTCCCAAGCGTGAGACTTACCATTTGATCTATGGCAAAGGTGCTTAAGCCTCTTATGAACTGGGTTAGTCATAAGTTAATCGTGTTCCATTTCATTTGATTTTGTATCACACAGACACCTTCAACCAACGCTTTTCAGCAGCAAGGGCTTTTCCCTCATCTCCTCTTAGAAAGGATACGTCTACACTGGAATAAAAGATCCGCAGCATGGCTTGGGCTCTTGGGGCTCGGGCTGCGGGGCTAAAAATTGATGTGTAGACATTCGGGCTGGAGCTCTGGGACCCTCCCCTCCTGTGGGGTCCCAGCCCGAGCCTAAACATCTACACAGCAATTTCGCAGCTCGGCAGCTCGAGTCAGCTGACCCGGGCCAGCCGCGGGCATTTACTCGCTGGATAGCCAAACCCTGAGTGCTTGCTCCTCGAAAGTCATTACCCACTGCTTCTTGCTTGTTCGAAAAGAAGCCAGATGACTGGATGCAACTGAGCAGACTCAGGGTGGCCTATCTGCCCGCCCTGCAGCGGAGCAACATGTTGTCGTGCAGCCAAGATCTTCCCTGGGGTGAGAATGAACACAGGCCTCTGATCCCCAGGGAAAAGCGGACACACGACCAATTACAAACACTAGACGGGAAAGATAAATGTGTGCACTGTTGGCGCACCCCCTACTGTTTGTTTCATGGAGTGGTGTCTGAACCAAAAGTGGTGTGGGTCTCCCTGGGGATGGGAAACAGGCATACAATGAGCTGAGCGAGGACAGTGGTGGTCTCCAGAAAGACGGGCATTAGATCAATCAGAGCCTTTGGCCTAGGTTAGGTCCCAGTGAATGATACCACAAGTACATGGAACGTTATATTAACGGGGCTAGTATCCAGCGAGGAGGAGGAGGGTTGGCCTGGAGTCAGGTTTCCTGAGTTCTGTCCCAGCTTAGTCACCAATTTAGGCTCTGATTCAGGATTGTACTTAAGCATCTGAGAAATTTCACTTACTTCAATGGGGCTACGCATACATGCTGAAAATTAGACATGTGCTTAAGTAACTCCCAGAATTGGAGCCTCACTGCATGGCTTTTGTCCAGCTACTCAGCTAGTCTGTCCCTCAGTTCTCCCACTTGTACAATGGGGCCAATGTATCTTTTTTCCCTCTGACACGTTCTCTTGGTAGTTGTTCCTGATCTTCACTTTGCCAATTTTAAATCATTTAATTTGGTTCAATTCATTTCAGATTCCATTAAGTGTGAGGAAACTCCAGGCTCTGTTCTGCTTCGTTACCCATTTAAAAAAGGTTTCAGTGAGGTTCTGACCAACCTTCCTGGTTTTCCATTAATGGGAGGCCTTGGGGTAGGTAGGATGTAGCATCACTCTTAATGAAGAGTTGGTTCTATAGCTGATATATTTAATCCTCCCTGGCTGAGATATAGAACAGGCCGGTGTGCAAATTGCCTGAAATATCAGTGTTCTGAATAATGAACAACTTGCTGTTAAGGTATTCCTCCATCATTATTCAAATCTTATTAGTCACCTCTCATGTTTGCAGCTGCTGTAGACGCTATTGATTAAATAGTTTTGATAGGTGAGATGAAAGCACAGAGGTTGGCAGGACGTGTCATTGATCTGTTACAATCCATTCTGGGCATTAACACATGCAGAGTATCCTACAAAAATCAATTTCTCCCAGCCTTGATTTAAATAGCAATGCCCTCTAAGGATCCTTCTGGGGCAGGTTTATTCTCAGCCTGTACTTCACTACTTAGTGAACTGATTAATAGCTTAGACACTCCTATTAGCCCTGTGCCAACAGCAGTCAGACGAACCTATCTGCTCAGTTCAGGTTGCTAGTGTATTCACTTTTGTAAATCATAATACTTAGCACTTTACAGCTTCAAACCCCTCGGCAAACGCCCCACTGTAAGGCAGGTAAGTATTATTTAGGTACTGCAACAGCCCAAGCTGGGAAGCACGTTTAAAGCTGAATTCAGCACTAGCATTACCAGTCAGCTTATGGAAAAGCTACCTTACACCCTTTGAAGAGAAAGCTTGAAGGAAATATGTATTGGTACGAGTCTCAGTTGGGAGTGGCACTCTCTGGTCTCAAGCGGAGTGAAGAGCCATTAGGTTTATGAAAGACCAGGGGAATGTGGAATTAAGCTGGGGACCCAAAGGCATTCCCGACTCAACAGTTCAGCATGGTCAGGATTCTGTTGTGTTTAATGAATAATAATGTAAGTCACAGAAAATATATAACTGGGAAATGCTGAGAATTTGCTGGACATCTTGAGCTAGATGTAGACGTTGGAGGTGGTTTCTCTGTCATCCATATTCATGCTCCCCTTAAAAGTATGTCATTGGCTTAAAATACCAAACCAATTTGATTGTAAATGATGACCTAGCTTCCCAAATCATTTTCTTCTCCTTTTCCTTTCATTTCTCTTCTCTGTGTTTCAGATTCTGCTTGGCCTTTGCCTAAACAGTTGTGTCCTGTATGGATTTCCCTAGATGTGCTCTTTTCAACTGCATCTATCATGCATCTCTGTGCCATCTCTCTTGATCGGTATGTAGCAATACGCAATCCCATTGAGCACAGCCGCTTCAATTCCCACACCAAGGCTATTATGAAAATTGCTGCAGTTTGGACCATATCGATAGGTAAGCAATGTGGCTCACGCTCCCACTGTGTCTTTTTGAGTAACTAACTTGGTTACACCTCTTTTCAATTAGGATTTTTAAGAGGTTGCACATTTACCTGGGCTGCATGAGTAAATGTAATGAATGGGAAGTAGAAATCTTTTGTTCTGATTGGCTAGTGACCATACTAAGCAATGCTATCTGAGAACAGCACTGCTTTTGATGGTCAAGCATCACTGCACCATATGTACCAGTATGCCAGTGAACACCATAAACAGACATAACACAAACAAAAGGGGCTATAAAACCCAAAGAAAGCAGATGAGGAAGGAAAAGGACATTAAAGAATCTGAAAGTAAAACCACCCACTACAAAGAGAGGACCCCCTTCAGTAAAAGAAAACCCCTGATACAATAAGGAGGAAACAATAGCAAGGTGAGTGCCCAATGGCAGGAGTTCAGATTCCAAGTGGAGGGGGGTTAGTTTTGGGAAGAAATATTAAAATGTTTCAGTGTTTTGTAGGAAAGAGGAATTTGTGGCAAGGAGAATTGTAGGACGTTTTCTCTACTCTGCTATATTGTCTTGCTCATATAAACAGCAATTGGGGCAAGATTCCAAATGTGCCTGGAAATCCTTTCTCCCCGCCCACCCCACGTTACACCCATAATGTGCTTGTGTCTTTAAGCTGTGTGCTGCCAGAAAAACGTATACTGTATCTTGGTTCTTGAACTCCTCCAAGGTCTCACTTATCAGGTACCCCTC
This sequence comes from Lepidochelys kempii, assembly GCF_965140285.1. Lineage (NCBI taxonomy): Eukaryota > Metazoa > Chordata > Testudines > Cheloniidae > Lepidochelys > Lepidochelys kempii. Next base: position 101,230,677 of record NC_136388.1, on the reverse strand, counting down.
TACAATGAGCTGTCCTTCACTGGAATGAAGATGACGACATACAATGCTGTAGAGGCCACTTTGTAAGTGCTGGCCATGGATCTACAGATAATGATGTTGCATGTTTGAATTTATAATTTATAATAATGATTCAAGGTTGTCAAATAACAGGCTCAAATGGAATTATTTAATCAAAGATTATCAGTCAAAGATTACTACCACATTATACAGAAAGAAAATATATATTATCACTCTTTATGTAGGGTGAAGAGCTGGCCCATTTCCTTCTTCTGTAGTTGGTGGGATGCTGACAGGTTTCATTCACAGTCTAATTCCCCAAACCTCTTGCCTTTGATAGGGTGAGACACAAAGCAGTTCCTTTTTGAAGGGAAAAATTACTTTCTCGAGATGTGTACTGTTTTCAATATCTTATTTTACCTCATTACTTATGGAATTTCTTTCTGGTGTCTGCCAGCTCCCTGTTCTCACTCAGTGGCTGTATGCCAGAGTCGTGTCACATCTTTCCAGTTGATTTTAGTACAGAGAAGCGTCTCACTTGCAGTTGTATGTAGAACATGAGCAGGATGCAGAAAAGCTCTAAATACGTTATGTTGTCCTGCTGCTGCAAGGTGGGAAAAAGCACAAACAAGGGAATATTATTCAAAAAGAACTTGCCTATTGGAATTCTGAAGTGGATTTACACACTACTGCAAGAATACACTGAGCTTTTCAATTCTCAAAATTTGAGGCCTGATCATGTCCTTGTATAGGTCAATGAAGTTTTCCCCCTCAGTAAGGACTGAGACAAAATTGAAAGAGAACTTCAGGATTTGAGCCAATGTTAGGATCCCAAAACTCGGTGTACTACAGACTTTCACATCAGCAATGTTATTTTGTGTTAGACCGATACTCCCTTAAATCCAACTTCACACTCACTGCACTTATTGTCTTTTGTCCTGATCACACTGAATGATAATAGAAATGCAGTTTGAGTTTTCTTGTTTGTTACCTTACTTATTGGCGCCAACAGAGCTGTTTGTGAGAGTGAGCATGACCCCCAGCAGTGTGGGTAGGTGGGAATTCTGCCGGCGGCCCTGTTCTCCATTACGTCAAAGCTACTCAGATGTAGTGGACACTGGCAGCCACAGGAGGCCAGTTGCAGCTCCCTGATCCTGTAGTGAAAGAGCAGGCCTTCTTGCTGTGGAAGATCATCCAGCCTCTTGGTAGGTATGAGTTTTTCTGTTTCTCTAGCTTCACTAACCCAGCATATTAATAATAGCAGCAAAACTACAAGTCACCCATTTGCTCTATTCCAGTTAAGACTCAGTGCTGTTCTTCTTTATCCATCCCTCATTCCAGTTTCGGAAGAAGCCTGGTTAAACAGCTTGCCTTGCTGGCAATCTCTCAACCTGCCTGTTCGCGCGACACCATTTCAGGCTGGCATAAGGACAACTGAGGTCTCTTGCACTGCATGAGAACAAAGTAATTGGCACCTCCTGCAAACATTCTGCATAGCAGGTAGCAGCTGTGACTTCTCTTTGGCATCCTGACATTATGTCTTAATGAGCCGCAGACCTCCACGTCTTGTTGATGTAGTATTAATTGTGAACATCATGGTTTTTTACCATTTCAAGATGATCCCTTGCCAAGCAAAGCTTCTGTGGATTGAAAACGTAACAAATAACTAAAGAAAAACAAAACACAGTCAAGTGTATAGTCAAATATGGCTGTGGTGTGACATGGACTATGTTAAAACAAGATCAGTCTCTGTGATTCACACACTATGTTATGCTTTAGGCTTTAGATCGGTGACCTGTTCATCTATGCAATAAAGCATTCACCTTTAAAAAAGATTTCATGCCCACATTTAACTGTCTTGGTTTTGCATCTTTTTTATCACTGAGATTTATTTATAGCAATATGAAAAATTACATCTAAAGGAACAGGTAAAAGTACATGCTTATCTCACCTTAAGCGACATTCCACTGTATTTTATAATTGTCTCCTCTTGAGGGCCTGAGCCTTCCATCCTTACTCATGCTGAGTAGAACTTTACTCTGCAAGTTGTTCCAATGAAGTCATCTTGTAGGCCTCTAGGTAGCACATCAAAGCCCTATTGATCTCAGTAGGATTAATCATGGAATAGGGTCCTACTCGATCTGGGTAACACTGGCAGAATGGGGCCCCAAAGGTTAAAGGCAATTGTATTCTTTATTCAGAAGTTTTCCAGCTCATAAGACCAGGTTACACATAAAAGTAAAGGGCAGGCTAGTTGAACTTCATATATTTGCCCTTCATATTTTCACGTTTCATGCTTTTAGAGTAAGTTCGTGTTACTTGGGGATTTGCTTTGAATTTATGCCATGAAGTGTCTTTAATAACTTTCTCGGGAAGGAATTCTTTATGGTAGGGATGGCTGGATTTTGGAAACAGCTCATATGGACGCTTCATGCCCTGTAGAGTCCTAGTTACTCCTCGGGGATGCTGCACACACATGAATCTGTTTTCATACTTGAGCCCTAAGTTAGCAAACAGAGCTGAGGACACGTTACAAGGAAAAATATGGCAAAAATATGGCTAACGAGCAGGATGACAGATGGGAAGTCTAAATGTGTTACTGGGCCTTTACCCAACCCTTTTAATCAGGGTAGGCTGTTCCTGGATATGGCTCATGATTTGGAGACAAGAGGGTCATTAACAAACACCAGAGCTGTCAGTATCAAAGCAAGGGCTAAACAGGTACATTTCACATCATCGAAAGCAGAAAATCTCCTGCACAATGCTGCCTGGAAATGCTCCTTCTGTGGGAGGCATAACCCTAGTATTACTGACAAAGTGAAGTGACTGCATATTAATGAAAGCTCGTACAGGGCGCTTGCACACACCCCAGATCTGGGGGAAAGCAGTACTGTTATTTCTGTCGTGAGAATGACTATGGACAAGAAGCATCTGTTTGACCCTCACTGTGGCCAAAAGTCTTTGCTCAGCTTCCCATGCCGGGTGAGAGCTGTTGTGTTAATTTAGATGGAATAAATGGGCCAAAGGTGTTTACGTCACCCAGTCGCTTTCCAACATTAAACAGTGTTAAATGAGGTTTGGCACGCAGAAAGCTCAGCCTGCTTAGCACCACGGCAAACACACCATTACAAATCCTTTCAACCTTTTATTACAGATACAGAAAAGAAGAAAATACTGTGAAAGCCTTTGAAACGTAAAGCACTGAATGAGGCTTTCCTTTCCACACCACCCTTCATTTCCTTACCCTTTAACTGAGGAGAGCTCTGGCAAGGAACCCCCACTCCTTGTCCAACAGGCTCTTTGATGGTGATAGCTGTCCTAGAATCATAGAATATCAGGGTTGGAAGGAACCCCAGGTGGTCATCTAGTCCAACCCCCTGCTCGAAGCAGGACCAATTCCCAGTTAAATCACCCCAGCCAGGGCTTTGTCAAGCCTGACCTTAAAAACCTCTAAGGAAGGAGATTCTACCACCTCCCTAGGTAACCCATTCCAGTGTTTCACCACCCTCATAGTGAAAAAGTTTTTCCTAATATCCAATCTAAACCTCCCCCACTGCAACTTGAGACCATTACTCCTCGTTCTGTCATCTGCTACCATTGAGAACAGTCTAGAGCCATCCTCTTTAGAACCCCCTTTCAGGTTCAGGTCCTGTTGGGAGATGAGAAGAAGGTAGTTGAGATTGGCTAGAACTGTTGTTATTAAGTCTCCATTTCATCCCAGGGGGTGTTTGGGATTCAGCTTAACTTGGTAGGGGCCCCCCTCTCTGGCCCAGTCTGGTCAGGACATTTCTCAGGATCAGGCTGACAAGAAGGCCCAGGGTCCCAGGAGGAAGGGCCAGTGGCAGCCAGGATGGTGACGCCCACGCCAGTAGCCTCTGTCTCTTATTCCCTATTTTCCCCTCAAAGTCTCTTTCTGTAAGGGCCCCACAAGGGGGTGATAGGTGGAATAGCCCATCCCCTTGTTATTTTGTTCACCACTTAGGCCTACTTTCCAACACCCCAATTTTGGTTCACTGATTTCCAGACCCACATTTTCTTGTCCATCAAGCCTGATCTTAACATGGTCCTGCAGGCCTTTTTGTTAAGACAAATTTAGTCTGTCTGTCTCCCTTTTGTGCCTTTTCCCATCAATATTTGTTATTATCGGTTAGTGTAACATCTCAGGAACTTTCACATACTTTTTACAGTTCAGCTCATAATTAGAGTAAATTTGTAGGCCCAATTAGCACATAATTGACACAAATCGGTGCATCTCCATTGAAGTCATTAGAGCTTCATCGATTTGCACCAGCTGAAAATGTGGCCTCAGGCAGTCTCTTGTCTCCAATATTCTGTAATACTGACTGCTAATGGAGACCTTCATGGGACTTCTGCACATGCAGGACTTGTTCCTCAGCTGCTGTGGATGGGCAAAGCTCCATTGTCTAACGTGAGGCTATGCAGACATATCCCAGCTTAAGATAGCAGACTATTTGAGTCAAGGACTGAAAAGCAGATACAGGTTCAGAATTTCATCCTAAAAGGAGCTCTGCTCTAATACACTGGCCAATTAAAAAAAAGACGTCACCCTCACCATGTCTTGGTTGTTCATTAAATCCGCTCACAGACCCGCTCCTTAATGATAGCCACTTGTCTTCAGCTGACTGGCACCCAGTGACCCAGGAATGCTAACGAGACAGGAAACCTTGTGTCTGCAGAAACCCAAAGTAAGATGTAATTCATGAAAATAACAAACGTGGTGCACAGACAAGAGGTGACAGTGATGTGAAAGCGGATTGATGTGCTCCTCAGCCTGAAATGACGGAGCTCTTCTTTGGGGCCCTAAGAGATCATGGAGGAGGCATCAGCACTGCCAGGTGTCTCTGACACTATGTTACTCTCCACTTTTGCTTGGGGAGTAGGGCTGGGCTTGCGGTTGTCCTACTGGAGTGGGCCTCAGGAGATCAGGGTTCAATTCCTGCATTGGTTACAGATCCCTTGTGTGACTTTGCATAAGTGGTTTATTTCTGTGCCTTAGTTCCCTATCTGTGAAAAACAGATATTGCCTTTCTCCCAGTCTTTGTCTCTCTTATCTGTTATTGCTCTGCTACAGTTAGGGTCAAGACAGGCTTTCTGTTTAAAGCTTGACTCTTCTAAGTGCTCTGACGTTCGCACAGTTACTTAGATAGTCTTGAAAGTTTGTGCGCCTCTTGGAGGTGCAGGGTTTGGTCAGTGATCCAAATTTGGGGCTGTTTCAACAGGGGGTTCCTGAGATCTTGCCCCCCCCCCCCCGGAAAAACCCAGATTTCTGAAAAGTTGACCTTTTGGAAATGCATTTTTGCATACAGCTAGAGATCAAACCAGGGCTGAGATCACCAAACCAGGGTCTCAAAAGCATGAGAGTCACCCCAGCAGAGCCCATGCCACCCACTAGCCTTTGGGGGAAATCAGATTGCAACATTATTTGAAGAAGAGTTTACTCTTCCGTAGGCACACTAGCAAGAATTTCTGGGGCTCACGGACCTCCTGGATTACACAGTGCATATGCAGAGAGAGAGACCACACGTGTTGAAAAGAAGCTAAAATTCACAGTTGTGCAGCTCAGAGAGATAGTTCTGGTCATTGAATTTGAGTCCCACACAGGCACTGTGAGTTCATATCCCACCCAGAGCAGAAATCTGAATGTCGACAAGGGAGGTGTGTTGCTCCAATGTACCTCTGTCCAAGGAGGTACTTTAGTTTGGAGAAATGGGGTCTGAAAACAGCAGACTATTCAGAAGGCACTGAAATGATTTTTAAAAAGAAAATAAATTACACATGCCAATGCTAGCTGGAGTGGAGATGATTGGTGGTGGACGTCTGGAGAGGGGTTGGGGGTAGTGCAGGGAGCGGGAGAAGCGGGGATGGGTGGTAAGAGAGGTTTGGGGGGCCAGCTGGGGGAATGGGGAACACAGGGCAGGAAGACATGAGGGTGAGCAATGAGGGGGCTTGGGGAAATAGGGGTAGAGGCACCAGTCAGCTCTACGTTCCCCTCCCACATATGTGCCATGATCTGGGGGCCCCCAGCTCATCTATGGGGGTTGAAATCCCCTACTCCTTGACCTCTCTTACTTGAGCTGGGACATGGGGCGGGCTTGTCAATCTCCCTACCCCACCCCACCCCCAACCCACGTGTACAGGATCTGGGTGAGCAGTGCAGAATGGGCATGCTCGTGGCATATCGCAGGCTCTCCAGTTCTGGGGAGGGAGGATGGGAACACGCACTGACACTGAACGGTGCAGACTGCGGTTTCAGGCTGTGTTCATCTCCCGCTCATTCAGCTGGGATTATCCCCACTTCAGCCCTCGCTGAGAGCGTGCTTTGGGGAAGGAGAGATGGGAGGGGCCAAGCAGCACACAGAATACAGCTCCTTTTCAGAAACGTGGGGTGGCTCTAAGAAGAGTCTTTGGGTTCTCTCGTCATGCCTGGGGGGATAGCTGGGTTTCAAGGCTGGGTCCAGTTGGAAACCTGGGTACACTGCCACATAGACGCATCCAGGACACATCCCTGCCCTCTCCCCCCCCCCCGCAACATGGGGTGGGGAGAAGACTGGACAAAACAGTACGGTGGGGCCAGCTGGGAGGATGGCCAGACTGGGAGGGACAAGGCTGGTTGGTGGGGCTGTGTGGAGGAGATGCGTATAGGGCCAGGATCAGTAGGCCGCTCCACTTCCATGCTAGCTCCCATTGCTACAATGACCACTAGCTCCAACCAACACGTTTTCTTTCGGTTCAAAACACGAGGAAATTAAATGGCAAAAAAACATTAGTTAGTGCTCATAGATTCCAAGGCCACAAGGGACCATTGTGATCATCTAGTTTGAGCTCCTGTATAGCACAGGGCAGAGATCTGCCTCCAGATCATTATTCCTGGAACAGATCTTTTCAAAGAATACCCAATCCAAAATTGCTTTTGACTCAGCTGGGTTTTGTTGTCTGCTCACAGTGAGAGACTTTGTCACATTTTCAATGGTAGATGTACATTTGGGCATTTTTTACAAGACTATCTTTGGATCAAATAATAAAATATTTGACAAAGATGTGTTGGAGGTCACTTGTGCTGTTGTTTTATAAATTGAGACTATGCTGTGAGGAGTGCCTGCCCTCTGTGACCACTATGGCATCAGCAACATTCAGAGAATTGAGCTGCTGGCTTGAGAACACCTTAAAAGATGACAAGAAACAGGCATTAAGACAACAACTGTAATTGAATTTGTTGTCCAAAGGGTCTTGCTCTGTCTCCCTTTCCTCTTGCTCTCCCTGTGCCAAAGAGAAGATGCAAAAATCTGAAAGCAGGGGGTGCAGGAAGACTATCCCACTGGTCTTTCCACTGTGTGCTGCTCTGAAATGAGACTTCCCACTCAGAGGCCACTTGGCTAATGATGCATTGAGCACCCCAGTAGTGGGTTGGTTGGAAATTGTTGTGACCTGTTGCATGCCAGTCAGCTCCAGGAAAGGAAAAGGCTGCCTTGAAGTCTACTACATAATAGTTATTTTTTTACATTGCTATAGTGCCTTTCGGCCCCAATCACGGACCCAGCACCCCATTGTGCTAAGCACTGTATAAACACAGAACAAAAAGATGGCCTCCCTTGAAGAGCTACAAAGGGTTCTTAGTAAACTTGTACATTTTGCCAGATTTGGGGAGAATGCTGTGTTACGAGTGTACCTTTAGGAAAATTGCTATCAAGTAGGTCAGACTAGGTTCACTGGAGTTAGCTGGAAAAGGCTCCACAGAATTAAGACCATCCCTTTGTAAGTTCAGCACATTGAATCAGACCGACTGTCCTTCAGTAAGGATGTCCACTGATTCTACTCTGGATCATAGGTGAAAGGCTCAGAAGAAGGTTCTGTGGCTATTGTCTGACAGACCAACTGACTGGGGAGTGAAAGAATTGAGCTGTCAAAAGCATAACCAGCTGTAGACCTCTCTCATCTTGGCTAGTTTGGGACTCAACATCATTACATTCCTGGTAGTAAGCTGTGCTTTCCTTCTCCAATAATGTCTCTCTTTAGTTGTTATCCAGTGAATACCGTAATGCAAACAGTTAAAGTACATTAAGTCACACGAGTCATGTGAAAATCAGTGTAATTTATAAAGCACTTGCAGGGGGAAGTAATCTGCTCCTGGTCTATACATGCAGCAGATTGGCTCCCTCTGCAGAAGGTGGCCTGCCAAGGGGTGGAGTCAGGGCCCTGCCCAGCTGTGCAGGTTGGGGAGTAGCAACCTCCTATGGCTTCTCTCCTCTGTCTGTGATGGGCAAGGCAGGGAGATGACTCAGGACAAGTCCCAGTCTTGCCCTCATAAGTTCTGTTTCTGCGGTCACAGCTCAGCTAAGTAACACACGGTTTCCATATGTGTTTGGCTGGCCATGCCATGGATGGGGGAGAGAAAGGCAGCCAAAGACAGCCCTCAGATTGCAAAGATGGGTGATGGAGAGGATGGCTGCGGTCAGGAGAAAGGGAGGAAGGTGGAATAGAGGAGAAGGAGGATGTCACTTAGCCACTCCCGGAAGGTGAGTCCTGAGTAAGGAGCAGATTTAGAGGTGGCCCCTGACTGTGCTACAGAACAGGCGTTACAAGAGTGGCCCATCTAGGTGCCCTCGAAAATACGCCTCTGGCCCTCATCCTGATCTCAGTCCTTGGGTTGTGAATAAGGAATAGCTCCAGTCAAGCACTGATACACGACGACTGAATGAGATCAGAATTGTGCCTGACAATGCAGGGCTAGCTGGTCTAACCACCATCCAGGAGCTGGATGTTTCTCCCAAGGAGACAACCGAGTAGCTCAGATGGTACCACAGGCTGGAGGGAGGACTGTTTGGGGATGAAGACTCTTACAGCCCGAAAGAGGTTATCTGTGAATAATGGGGCAATGTTTGGGATACAGGGTGTTTCTTATCTTAACTGAACGGTTGCACCCACTCCCTAATAGAAACCTGCTGTCCTGTCATTCCGTAACACACTCCTAGAGACTAGCCAAGTGCACTCCCATATCCGATGGCGAGCGTTCTCCTGCCCACTCGCATCCACAGCATCCGTGAGTCAAAGGATCTGCCTCTGCTACACAGTAAAAGTGCTGCAGTACTGGGGCTTGAGACAGACGGGGAGAGAGGAGCACCCCTGCAAAACCTCGAAACCAGGACAGCAAGGTTTGATTAAAGCAAGGAATTTATGCGGAAATATTTGCATATTTTAGTCAACTTCTAAAGATCTCTTTGCTGTCAGTCTTTGGAAAGCTCCGATGTTCTCCATGCTGCAGTTGTCGTGTTCATTTCGCTTTTCTAACCTTTCTTCTTCAAGGTCAATGAATAAGTGCCCTCCTAGAAATTGGAATCTGTCATAATCCCAAGCTTTCTGAATCATCCGCCATCTCTGACCACTGTGGAGTATCAAGAGAGCGCATGTGAAATGGATTAAGAACCGGCTAACGGACAGATTTCAAAAAGTTGTCGTCCATGAGGAATCATCCTCAAATGGGGGTGTTTCTAGTGGGGTTCTGCAGGGATCAGTACTAGGCCTGACGCTATTCAACATTTTCAGCAGTAATCTGGAATGAAATATGAAATAAAATGTTCGGATGAAACAGAAACTGGCGGAGTTGTGGTAAACAATGATGAGGACAGGGCAGTCAGTCAGAGCAATCTGGATCGCTTGGCAAGCGGGGCCCACTCATACACAGTGTGTTTTAATATAGCGCCGTGCAAAGTTCTGCATCTAGGAACAAAGAACTCAGGCCATCCCTCGGAATGAGGGACTGTATCCGGGACAGCAGGGACTCTGGGATGGATGATGGGGTCATAGTGGACTGAACATGAGTTCCCAGGGTGATGCTGGGGGTGGGTTGTATACAGAGGGGAATAGGGAGTCACAGCAGGGAGGTGATTTTACCTCTGTTCACGGCACTGGTGAGACCGATCCTGGAACACTGAGTCCAGGTCCGGTGCCCACATCTGAAAAAGGATGTTGAAAAACTGAAGAGGGAGCAGAAAAGAATCACAAAAGTGATTCGAGGGCTGGAGAAGATGCCTGACAGTGAGAGACTTAAAGAGCTTAATCTGATTAACCTATCGAAAGGAAGACTGAGAAGTGATGTAAAGTGTGTCGGTATCTTCCTGGGGAGAAGATGCCGGGTACTAAAGGGCTCTTTAGTCTAGCAGAGAAAGGCAGAACACGAACACGTGGCTGGAAGCTGAAGCCAGAGAATTTCAAATTACAAACTGGGAACAAATGTTTAACAATGGTGGTGGTGATTAACCACTGGAACAAACTCCCCAGGGAAGCGGTGGCCTCTCCATCTCTTGATACTTTCAGATGAAGACAGGCTCCCTTTCTGGAAGACATGTTTTAATCAGACACTGAGCTCAATACAGGCGTAAGCAGGTGACATTTAATGGCCTGTGTTACACAGGTGGTCAGACTAGATGAGGTAATGGTCCCTTCTGGCTTTAAAATCTGACTCACTTCTGACCCTGGACATCTCAAGCTCTGAAATCAAGTGTGACACTGACACCAGTTCCTAAGTTATTTCCTTTCCCCTTCTCAGAACAGAGATTTTTCCTTTCCCTGCCGCCAAATGGTTCCTGCAACAACGGGTTTTGCTGCATCACAAAATTAAATATTCACCTTTTATTAAGAAATAGGACGCCGATCAGATGCATCCAGAGTAGAATATACACGTCAGCCATCAGAATTTAGGTATGTTTCAGTTAATTTTCTTAGATGTGAAAGTGACAAACAGTGTTTTTAGAAGTGCAACAGGTCTGCCTGATGCATCCTGTTTGCCAAACAATCAGTTTTCAGGAGACCAGCATTTCCCAAGAAGAATTCTTTAAAACTTTTTTCACAAACATTTTTCACTTGCAGTTATCGATATGAAAATAGGACTGCAGTTGTTATTTTTCCACAGAGCTATCTGCTTTGACTTAAAATATAAATACAGGATATAAATATATGCTTGATTCATGGCAGTGTGACTGAGAAGGGACTTGGGTTCCATAATATACAAAAGCATTGCCTATTTATGTGCTCATAATGACACCCTGAATGTTCATCTAATCACTGTGGGCTAAATCCAAACCTGGTGGAACTCCATTGAACTCGGTGAAGTTGCACCATGCTTGAATTTGGCCCCTTGTTATTTTCTGAATACAGTGAGCTTGTTTCTTACTAACAACTTGTAGCAAAAAATCTATTCGGACATGCACTAGCCCAGTTTTATTCCGATATAACTCCATTGATTTCATTTGGATTACTCACGTGTGGAAGGGCTGTCCAGTAATTGTTAAGCAACTGAACCAAGAAGCTAAGAAGTTTTTTAGTAGCAGGGTGTTAAATGGACTTGAGAGGATTAAGGTTTTCATAGTTAAGGTGAGAGAGGAGGCAATTAAATTGGTGAAGACATGAGATGATGAGAGCCTGGATGTGCACTTTGGCAGTCTGCAGAGAGAGAGAGAGAGCTGGATCATGGAGATGTAGCTCAGGACAATGAAGAACAAGCGTTAGGTATGTGAAGCATTTATAGGTGGTGTTGCTTTTCAGCAGAAATTCCCTCACAGTTCTCAGATGTCTTCTTCGGGATCCTGGAAGTCACTTAGCAAAGGCAGGAAAAGAACACCATGCTTAATAGCACATTTAGCTTTCTGCTTTTAGATAAAGATTTTGGACTTCTAAACATGACACACACAAGACAAATTTCAGAGTAACAGCCGTGTTAGTCTGTATTCACAAAAAGAAAAGGAGGACTTGTGGCACTTTAGAGACTAACCCATTTATTTGAGCATGAGCTTTCGTGAGCTACAGCTCACTTCATCCGATGAAGTGAGCTGTAGCTCACGAAAGCTCATGCTCAAATAAATGGGTTAGTCTCTAAGGTGCCACAAGTCCTCCTTTTCTTTTTACACAAGACAAAGGATATGTAATTTATATACAAAGGTCTTGGTATTGCAAAGTGTTCCCCCCCCCTTGATTATAATCACCCAGTAAGATGATACTGTACAGTATAAACCTAGGGTGAGCTCGCTGGTGATCTAAACACTTAACTAGGAGCAGCAGGGTGTGGCTTAGCAGCCACGAGCAGAAGGCTTCAGCACATATTTCATCACTTATTGATCTTTTCAGTGTTCCCTGAGATTATTCAGCACTTGCAACCCCTCCCTGCTTGGTATCGGCCGCGCACTTTATAAGTGTACTCTCTATGCCATTATCAAAATCGAAATCATTGATGGGTGTGGAGAGCAAGGGAAACCCCCTTGGCAAATAGGGGGATTCCTGTAATTTTGTCAGCAGACCCAGTAGTTGGGGAAGTCGGAAGATGCACTCTAGTAAAATTTAATTTATTCATTTAACGTGAATGAAGCCAAAAGCTTTAGTTGTGTGCCTCTGACTTCAGCTCAGAGACTGGCCCATTCACAACCGCCCCTCTCCTTCCCCCCTTCACTGGCACCAGGAGGCTGTGGTTACCTCCACCCTTCCTGTTCTTACCATGCGTACCTCCCGTGTTAGCCTGTACACAGCAGTAGCCTGTTGCATTCTGGGCCCACGGACAGGAATCAGACAGACACTATTTGACGCATACCTCCTTGCTAGACTTCGCAATTGCTTCACTCTCAGGCCTCGGACAAGACAGCCTGTGGAGTGACTGCCAGGCATACGCTGCAGATAGCCCAGAGAGACACAGGCGTGCAGCTTACAGAGACCCCCTGCCCTCCCCTAACACGTATAGACAAGAAACTTGATGCTGAGAGGTGCTGAGCACCCACAGCTACCACTGAGGTCAGCTCCTTCCAGGATGAGACCAGAAAATAGCATGTGCTTCCCCCAGAGTGCTAGGAAGAACTGGCTGGTTTTCTCTCACAGTCATTGCACTGTTGGTTCACGGTTTGGCCACACAGGCCTGCCGGCTGTGCCTCAGAAATTCAGAGTGTCTGCCCTACACTTGTGATCGCAACGTCTTCCCCAAACCTGGGTGCCAGCCCGCATTAGCAAAGCTCATTGGTGTCGTAAATAGCCACCTTGTCTACAGCCACGACAGTGTCTGCGGGTCGGAATTAACGTGAGAAATAAGAGCCCGGGAACGGAGTTACACTGAAACCCTGGGGAGGTGATTCGTTGCAGGGCATCGGCGTGGAGTCCAATATGCCTGCACCATGTGCCAAGACGCAGGTCTTTGTCACTGGGGCCGTGCTGCCACCCAGTGGGCATGAGCGTTACAACAGGTGTTCTTGTTCCTCCTGGGGATACTGAAGTGAGCTGTAGCTCACGAAAGCTTATCCTCAAATAAATTGGTTAGTCTCTAAGGTGCCACAAGTCCTCCTTTTCTTTTTGCGGATACAGACTAACACGGCTGCTACTCTGAAACCTGACTTCTCTTTGGAACAGCTCTAGGCACTGGATGAAATGCGGTGTATGTGAGACACGAATCATTTACACGCTCTCCGGAGTCCTTGTATGCTTTAGTAACAGTCTGCTTTCACTCTCTCTTTTCTAGGGATATCCCTGCCCATCCCAGTCATAGGATTGCAGGATGACTCCAGGGTGTTTGTGAATGGGAGCTGCGTTCTGAATGATGAGAACTTTGTCCTTATTGGGTCCTTTGTGGCATTCTTTATCCCGCTCATCATCATGGTGATCTCATACTGCCTGACGGTCCAGGTGCTGCAGAAGCAAGCGACGGTGTTCATGTACGGCGAGGTGCCCAAGCAGCGAAGGAGCAGCATGAACTGTCTCAAAAAAGAAAACAACACAGAGAACATCTCAATGCTCCAGAACCACGAGGCGGCCTCCCACTTGAACTCTCCCGTAAATAAGGAAGCTGTGCTCTTTCGGAAAGGGACCATGCAGTCTATCAACAACGAGCGCAGAGCCTCCAAGGTCCTGGGCATTGTCTTCTTTTTGTTTCTTATCCTGTGGTGTCCATTTTTCATCACTAACATCATGTCCGTTCTTTGCAAGGAAGCCTGTGATGAGAGCCTCCTGGGTGAACTCATGGGTGTGTTTGTTTGGGTTGGTTACATTTGTTCTGGGATTAACCCCCTGGTGTACACGCTCTTCAATAAAACCTATCGCAGGGCTTTTGCCAACTACATCTGCTGCCAGTACAAGCCCAATAAAAAATCGACACTGCGACAAAACCAGTGTCTGAATGTCGCTTCCACAGCTTCGTACAGGAAAGACCTTACTTTAAATAGCTACCGAAATGGCAATGAACTCAACAGCATGGAGTTGGATGGAACTGAGGAGGGCTTAGAAATGCAACCGGGGACTTCAGAGCCGTCGATAAACAGCTGCAATGTTGTAAGCGAAAGGGTGAGCTGTGTGTAATCGAGTCACACCCGTGGCTCTGCAGCTGAAATATACCTGTGTAAAAACGTATGTGTCACTCAAAGAACAATGTGAATACTGCATCCTGAACAAAGCTTTTTTTTAAAAAATTCATCTTTCCAGCCCAGTGCTTTAAATCATACATACACTTCAGTGAGGTTTAAGGTTCTATATTTACTGTTGCTACTAGATCAAAAATATCTGGTATTTTGCTTACATCATGGACAAAATGCTGACATTTTCTTCCAGCGTATGAACAAAAATGCTGAATACTTACTCAGGTGGCATTTGCTGGAGTCCAGAGTGGCCCATTCATAGTTATAGATCAAGGAAAACTTTTTTAAGTTGACAGTAAATATATACTTTAAATCCTCGCCCATGTTATGTGCCATGCAACAGTGCAACACCAAATCTTACCAGCATCCTGGAAGGGATCCCTCAGCTAAAGCATAGCAGTATTGCAATGGAACAGTTGGCTAACCAGACTGGTCACATGGGGGTCGGGCTGGGTGACATAGTGGGGCAATGCCCCACCTTTCATGCTGGAGAGCTGTTTTCAGTTCTGATTTCCCACTTCGATTCTGCAGTCCTGGCCTTTCAGGATCATTTGATCCTGGGATCCTGAAATCTTCTACTGTTTTAGAAAGGCAGCATTAAAACCACCAAACTGTCTTGACCCTTTCTTTGTAAACAGAGTGTCTCTGGCTCTACCCTGAACCCTAAAAATAACCAGATGCAGAGCTCACAGTGGGCCAGACTCTGATCTGCTTTCTCATGCATGTTGTCTGATGGACTCCAATGTGGTGGCTCACATGAGAAAGGTGAACGGAGTTTGGCTCAGTGTCTGGCTCTGAAGCAACTGTTAGCTTCTGTTCAGAGCTTTTACGCCACACTAGTGCAGGGAAGGGTTGCAAGCAAAGTCTATTATTTATAGCTGCTAGATCAGCCTACTGTCCTTCGCTTGCTGCTGGGTCAGGTTGTTTGCTTTGAGTGGATTCATTGGACTCAGGTCATTTGCTTTACCTCAGGAAGCGGGTTTTGGTTTCATTAGAGCTCTCAGTTTCATCTTTCCTAGCTTCTTGCTCTCACCAGTCTCACATTTCCTTGCTCATTCATGTTAGTTTTCTCGGCAGCCTGAGACTGGCAGTGTCCCAGTTCTGGAGACAGCATTGCTTTCTTCTGCACACCCTGCCACCCCAACCCAGACTTCGTGCTTGTGTTGGGAGGGCTGCTGTTTCCTTATGCCTTGGACTGTGAGCCTCCCCAAGGGCGAAAGAACCTTCCTAGCACCATGAGCCCAGGTGCATCAGAGTAAGCAAGGCCATTGCTTGTTCCATCCCAGGAACGGGCTAAGCGCACCAGCCTACTTGGTATAAACCAACAGTAAGCGACTGGCCCCAGGAGCTACGAGGAAGTAGGCGAGAAACTGTGACTCGGGTGAGGGCCTGGAGCACAGCGCTGCTTGGGGTGATGCAATTAATGCACCACCCCTTGCTCCGAACTCTGCATCATGCCAGACCTAGCCTTTAGTGCAGGAGTGGGCAAACTATAGGCTGGATCCGGCCCCTCAGGGCTTTGGATCCGGCCCACAGGACTGCCACCACCCCACGCCACTCCCGGAAGTGGCTGGCACCATGTCTCTGCGGTCCCTGGGGGATCGGGGGCAGAGGGCTCTGCGCACTGCTCTCGCCTGCAGGCACCGCCCCCCGCAGCTCCCATTGGCCGGGAAGGGGAATTGGCCGCAGCCAATGGGAGCTTCAGGGGAGGTACCCACAGGCAAGGTCAGTGCCCGGAGCCCTCTGTCTCTCCCCTGCCTCCCCGGGGGCCGCAGGGACATGGTGCCGGCTGCTTCCGGGAGCGGTGCGGGGCCAGGGCAGGCCCCCTCCTGCACTCCAACCCCCTGCCCCAGCCCTACATTCATGGCCCTGCATGCCATTTCCCCACCCAGAAGTGGCCCTTGGGCCAAAATGTTTGCCCACCTCTGCTTTAGCGGCTTATACCTTCATTAACTAATTAACAAACGTAACAACATCCCTGTAAAGTAGGTGCCTTTGGTGTGACTGGCAGTCTCTGCTTATGAAAAGCCTGAGAATAGCAAGGTTGACGCATGTCAAGGATGAGTTGCATTTGACTAATGTTGCATTTGACTAATGTTTTACTGTA
Organism: Lepidochelys kempii; assembly: GCF_965140285.1. Lineage (NCBI taxonomy): Eukaryota > Metazoa > Chordata > Testudines > Cheloniidae > Lepidochelys > Lepidochelys kempii. Next base: position 101,214,177 of record NC_136388.1, on the reverse strand, counting down.
AGCTTGTCATATTCATAGGCACCAACTGGAACCACAAAGGAAGTGCAGAACGGAGCTGTTGCTTTAGGGAAGGGGTTACACTGTTGAATTGCACTTGACCGCAGTTATTGCATTGTGGCACTTACAGGGTTCCACAGCTTGATCCACCTCGGCATTACTCCAGTTTGGCTCTGGTGCAATCCCACCGAAGTCCCTGGGCCTGATTCTCCGCCCATTCGTGTCACTGTAAATCTGCAGTTCTTCCCCTGCCATCAGCGGAGTGACACTGGCATCGGACCAGAGTGCCACGGTGGTGACTCTAGCTCATGCTTTGCAGGAAGGCAGCATGCACACTTGCAGCATGTATTCGGCAGCTACACAGACACTGGCCTGAATGGTCAGTATGTCTCGCTCGCTCATGCGTCCATTTGTATTTCTACAATGGCACGGTAGCTGGTAGAAGAGGGACTGGACAATGACACCACTTCCCTCCTCAGGTGGCTGCCCTTTTCTCTAGCTCAGGTTTGAAATACTGCAAGTGCTGGAGGAGAACAGAACTGGTTTTTTTTTTTCCTTTTGTTGAGTATTTTTGCAGGGCGAGTTCACAGCACATCTTTTCCAAAAATAAATCTCTCTAGATTTTTTAAAAAGCAACCACAGACTTTAAAAGTACTAGCAATAAATTGAATGATACTAGCTTATAGCACATGTATAAACAGTTCATATGTCATGGCATCCTAGTATTTAGCAGAGGCCACATGCAGGGATCATTCTTGATTAGGAACCTTCCATCCTGTTCATGCAAGTACAGTAGTTATGATACAAAGGGAACCTCCTGTATTTGGATGTAAATACTGAGAAGTGAACATAGACGCTACACTACTTTTATAAATGTTTAAAAAAAGAGCCTTTCACCCTGAGACTTGTACCGCCGGTGACCATTGCTACTTAGCTGAAACATTTGGATGTATATTACCTGTTCAGATGAACGTACGAGAGGACAGCCTTATGACCCCCACATTCCCTCCCTGCCAGCAGATGGGAACATTTCCGTGAATGCTTGAATGCTGTCACCTCCCGACTTCTTTCTGGTCATTCACCCCAAGGGTTTTGTGATGCTGCTATTAATTTATTAAAGAAACTTTGTTGGTTTAATAATTCTTATTTCATTATTTTCATGGTCTTTTGACAAGAAAATATTCGCTTTGTTTTCTTCTCTCCTCTACCCATCCCCAATTAAAATGTGCCCTACCCAAGAAAACGAATGTCCGCAGAACGCATTGAACGTTTGTCTTCCCTTCCTATGGCTGTGGCATGGTAACTTAAGCCAACACTTACTTGGTTGTTACGGTAAAACAGCCACTGTTCCTTGGCAGTGTTAATGGGAATAAACCCACGGACCTTAGCGCCTCTCGTTTTCCAAAGCAGATGGGCGAGATGCAGCCTTCTCTTTGAGATCAGATGGTGTGATGCTGCAATTGAACAGTTTCATGGATTAGGTTTCAGAAGACTTTGGGGACAGTCTTCCTGGGGCCTTGCCGGCATGCTGTTGTGAGACAAGCTTCAGCCTGCAGCTTTCACGTTGGAATCGTCTAAATGGGAACCAATAAGTCCACTTCTCACACAAGCCATACTGTTCAGCTGTGCTGCTGGTACAAGAAAAGAGGCTAGCCCCATTAAGACAGAAATTCCCTTAATGCCGCCAACCCGCCATTCTGCTCCATGGGTCTGTGTCCCTTCACTGCTGTCCTGGGCTGCCAAAAGATGCCAGTGTTTTACACAGAGCCTTACACGCAGGGTCCAGCTACACTAGCGCTGGAAGGACAATTTCCGGCTTGGGTAGACACAGCCATGCTAGCTTGAGCAGGGCTAGTACTGGCATGTCTATGAGGTGGCAATGACATCTCCCACTCCAGTGGAGACGTGCCCACGAGTTATCTGGTGCCAGTCATTGCACTTACTCAAGGTTATTAAATGCTCTGACTAGATCCCACGAATGCTTATTCCGAGCAGGGCACTATATGGTGCTAAGAATTCATGTTACCTTCTTGTTGGGTCCCAAATGTTTAATGCTTTGGGGGCTAAGGACCAGGTCATACAAATGTTGATTCACACAAGAGGGGAGCAGTTACTCAGCCCCATTGTATTCTAAAGAAAAGAAATGACACAGCAAGCAGGCCCTCCTTTATAGAAAGATCCTTTCTGTGAGAGCTACTGAGGGGTGCTTTACATTAACTAGCCCCTAGACAAAACGTTTTATAAACAAAATCATCACCCATTGACGTGCCAAGAGCAGTGACTGTCCCAGGGTGAAGATGTAAATGTCTCTTGCCACCCCTGCAGAAAAATTTCCCCTGCCCGGGCTGCCCCTGATCACTGCAACACCAGGTACATAGTAAAACACCAAGAACCTCATTTGACTATTGTTCCTTTCTGAAAACAGTAAGAGGCAGCTTGACCAGCAAGAGCTTATGCATGTTGTTGTAGCATTTACCACAGAGATTTTTCATTGCATCAACCTGGAGAAATGGTCTGAAGTAAATAAGATAAAATTCAATGAGGAAAAATGCCACGTACTCCACTTAGGAAGGAACAATCAGTTACACACAAACAAAATGGGAAATGACTGTCTAGGAAGGAGTACTGTGGAAAGGGATCTGGGGGTCACAGTGGACCAAATGTGTAACACTGTTGCAAAAAAAGCAATCATCATTCTGGGCTGTATTAGCCAGGAGTGTTGTAAGCAAGACATGAGACATAATTCTTCTGCACTGAATAGGCCTGAACTGGAGTATTGTGTCCAGTTCTGGGTGCCACATTTCAGGAAGGATGTGGACAAATTGGAGAAAGTCCAGAGAAAAGCAACAAAAATTATTAAAGGCCTAGAAAACATGACCTATGAGGGAAGATTGAAAAAAAAACTGGGTTGGTTTAGTCTGGAAAAGAGAAGACTGAGAGGGGACATGGTAACAGTTTTCAAGTACATAAAAGGTTGTTACAAGGAGGCAGGAGAAAAATTGTTTTTCTTAACCTCTGATGATAGGACAAGAAGCAATGGGCTTAAACTGCAGCCAGGGCAGTCTAGGTTGGACATTAGGAAAAGCTTCCTAACTGTCAGGGTGGTTAAGCACTGGAATAAATTGCCTCGGGAGGTGGTGGAATCTCCATCATTGGGGATTTTTAAGAGCAAGTTGGACAAACACCTGTCAGGGATGGTCTAGATAATACTTAGTCCTGCCTTGAGTGCAGGGGACTGGGCTAGATGACCTCTCGAGGTCCCTTCCAGTCCTACAGTTCTGATTCTGATGCCATGATTGACACTTCCAAGTATTACGATGTTTTCAGCCACATGGAAGCCCTCCCAGTGCCTGGGGCGGTTTTCTCCTCCTGACAGAAGTCACCCCGTCAATAACTGCATCACTTCCTATTGGCTGCACAGGGATCACATGGTGGCTCTGACTGGGCTGAGCAGGGGCCTCAGATGAGCGATTGTGTGTGACTTTTGAGGAGGTGGGTACTGTAACACAACCAGGTATGTGCACAGATTAGACACCCATGTTCTGAGCACTAACATCATGCTGCACCTACTGTCCTGAAAAGCTTTGCCTCCTTGGGATGGTGGAAACAACATTGTTATGTCACCTGCTGACTTACGCCTGCTCCATCACTAGTTAAAACTCCCATAGAAGTGGGGCTCCAGGTAGCGGTAGAGATCTGCCAGAAGGCACCTGGGAAAGTATTACAAGTCATGTAAACACACATTCCTCATGAAGGCCATAATTGATATTAAAGGGTGACATTATGGTAATGCTTGAATCAGTCTGTTATTAGTGAATACGGTTCCCTGGCGGGTTTCACACTCGCCCCACTGTAACTTAGAGCAGCCGCTGGGCCCTGGCCATTTCCAAAGCAAACATGGATTCCGAGCACGTGCTGAACAGGACAGGGTTAGCCCTTGTCTGCACATTGCAGTTACACTGGGTCTGGCTGCACCCAGGTTCCTGGTGCAGGCAGCACTGAGAGAGTTGGCAGGAGTCACTGGAGTCTGGCTGCGCTGCTGAAGTGCGCAAGCTCGGAATTGTTTTAGTTCGTTTCTCTACAGCAGTCGGGGTACCGTGTAATGATTGTGACATTCTGCTGGATGCTGCTGAGGTGCGGTCTGCTCGAAGAACCAAACTCTTCAACAGGAAACCAGCTCCAAATGGCGAGCGACCAAGGGCCAGCTTTTCGAAGGACTTTAGGTGCGTGAAGAAGCAGATAGATGCCCAGTGACAGGACTGCAGAAACTCTAATTGCGCTGGGCTGGTGATGACGGTGAAAAAGTACCGTGTGCAATGGAGAGAAGCGAAATTTGGGGTGATTGAAATGAAGAGCAGTAACGGGTGAGTCATTCCCTCTCCTACGGATGGTGCTTAGCTTCCCTTTTCCAAGTACATAAAGCACTCTTGGTATTTAAATAAAACGTTATCAGTAAGTTAATGGGACAATGTCTGCTGTTTTGCTACCGCTGTAACACGGGGCTGCTGGTCTACAGACACTTATTTTCATTAGGGACCTTGAGGAAGGGAATGCTATCAAACGGAGCAATCATACAGTATCACAGAGGAGTAAATTAAATCTCCTGTTCTGAACCTTCGTCTGTGTCAAATGGTAATTAGGTCACAGCTAAATTGGATTACTATTTGAGTAAAATACAGCCTAATTATTCAATTGGCTTTTATAGAACCTCTTTGTAGATGGTTTGAACTATTTAAAATGTCTCTCAGAAGGTAATCTGTCACCTAACTCCTGTTAGAATAATTCCTGGTTTGGATTTGTTTAAGCTTACTTTATAGAAGTATTTTACATTTATGTTCAGATTTCTCTACTTAAATGTTTAACTCCACTTCTTACTGGAGAATTTAACACCGAGCAAAACTGGAGGGTTGTTAAAGATTCCATTCATAGGCAACTAAGATTTTAATCAAAGGCATCAGCACGAGCTCACTGCCAGAGAGCTCCGCTGAAGCATTTCGTTGGGAACGTGTTGCCATATCTTCTGCATGTTTCTCCTTGTCGCACATTTCATCACACATCACAGTGTTTCCTAGGGAGAAGGGAAGTGTAAATTCAGAGCAGAAAGATCTCTGGCCATCTGTCTTGGGGACGCACATTCTATCCATAAAAAGAAAAGGAGTACTTGTGGCACCTTAGAGACTAACCAATTTATTAAAGCATAAGCTTTCGTGAGCTACAGCTCACTTCTTCAGATGCATATCGTGGAAACTGCAGCAGGCTTTATATATACACAGAGAATATGAAACAATACCTATTCCCACCCCACTGTCCTGCTGTATTTCAGAGTAACAGCCGTGTTAGTCTGTATTCGCAAAAAGAAAAGGAGTACTTGTGGCACCTTAGAGACTAACCAATTTATTAGAGCATAAGCTTTCGTGAGCTACAGCTCACTTCTTCAGATGCATATCTATCCATGAGATTCGTACAATTTGGATGCCATAAAATGGTTTTTGATAAAACCTGGAACTCAAACACCTGTTTTATGACAAATATTCACCTGCCATGTAATACAGAATCATAGAGCCACCAGGTTAGAAGGGACCACAAGGGTCATCTAGTCTGCCAAGATGCAGGATTTGTTATGTCGGAACCATCCAAGACAGGGGGTTATCCAGCCTCCTTTTGAAAACTTCCAGTGAAGAAGCTTCCACAACCCCCCAGGCTGGATTTTACAAACTTCCAGTGAAGAAGTTTTCACAACCCTCCAGGCATCTGTTCCATTGTCCTACTGGTTTTACAGCTAGGAAGTTTTTCCTGGGATTTACCTCACTGCTGAATGTGGCCCCTTCTTTCTCCTGTCCATTCTTGAAGATTGATTTATTAATGGGTGTAACCCCAAAATGAGTATTAGATACACTGGACTGTGTTGGTTTACATCCAGGTAATGATACAGACCCTGATTCTTCACTCTGTTAAGCCAGTAGTCTGTTATTAGCAAAGCCGGTGGATGCATGTGTAGAAGAGCAGCTGAGGACTATGACAGGACAAACCAGTCGTGTGTATACAATAACTGCCAGAAAGAGAAAGCTGTCAGGAGGCTGGTTAAACAACTGGTTTGTCCTATTTAATCTCTCTTGGGGCTTTGTGTGGCCCCCACTATCACGGCATCAGAGTGCTCGTAATGATAATAGAATTACTGCATTCATGTGTGTCCCTTCGCCATGGCAAAAGCACCTGGGGCCTGTTCAGCAGGAGAAAAGCAAATGCAATAGAACAAACATGGTAAACAGCAACGCTTTAACAATGTAATTGCACTTCAAGTGCTGCAACCCAAGCTCTGTACGTGGACTTGCATTGACGTCAGTGGGATGCCAGGGGCAGGACTGGGACTGACGTCTGTCACCCCCGAAAACTTCTCCTTGTTCATTTACACTGAGCCAACTCCTGAAGAAAGCCAGGTGATTGGTGACCCTTTACTCTGCGGGCTCGGTGCATTTGTTAGGACTGACAGAAGCGTTTCTGTGTCACAGTCACTCAGTGTGAGATGATGTGGATCCAAGGGCAGATGCAAGGCCTTAATATTTGTGAAGAAGCAATTTTCGCACATACAGTAGGTAGAGCAGCAGAGAACACATCCCTGAAATGCTGGCAGAACTCTCCAGCCAGGCAGATGATGTCAGCTCTTTGGAAGCAGAATGATGCTGGTAAAAGTAGATACATATAACGAAGACACTTTTACCCAGGCTTTCAATGTTTTATGTTTGTCTGGCATATGTTCCATCAGGTCCTTGCTCTCCAGTTCAAGGCAGATAAATTGGTCTTTAATGCTCATAGAATGACTGTGACTCTAAGCTATTCATGGATGTGGTGAAGGACTGGCCTGTCTATAGGTTTTAACCTTGAAACATAAACCTTTCTCTAGGAAACTGTGTTGCTAATTATTATTCTAGTTTGCCCTTTCCTTGTGTGAATTCCAGTGAAGTACATTCTGTTGTGTTAGTTCTTTAAATACATGTAACTGTGTCTGGGGGAGATGAAATGAAATTACCTCAAGCTGTTTTTATTTTATTTTTATTTTGCCTTTCAAATGAATCCCTCCAGCCACCCGTCCTGGCCCACGCTGGGGTGGGATCTCCAACAGCACCATTGGAGTCATGGGCCATCTCCTACGGAGATGTCTAAATCTCTTCGGTACTTCTGAAAATCTCCCCCAATGAGCCCATCCCAGAAACTGAAGTACACAGTATACAATAATATAAAAAACACTGCCCTGAAACATGCCCCAGAATGCCTCAGCATTCCCCAAAAGCCAGGGAACGCAGCATTCCTGGAGGACGATAAATCCAGGCTGTGGTAGCACAAGGCAGGGCCCCTCCCAACAAATGCCTGTCCCGCAACCCTGTCCCGTGTATACCGAGAGATCTCCAGCTCGCACTCTCATCTCATCTCAACTGTGGCATACCGGTGAGAGGTGGCCTCTCGGGGGCTGCCATCCCACCCAGGCCTGAAGAGCTACTGGGTCTAGCATCTTTCACACAAAATGCATCTGCCAATGCTTCACAGGATTAAATCCCAGAGTGAAACTGCAGCAAACAACAGAAAACAGTGATGGCTAAATGGTGTCTGATGCACACATGGAAAGTGTCCCACTGCAAAGAGAGGAGATAAGCAGCATGGCCAAGAGCGAGAGGGAAGGTTATAAAAAGAGATGGTCGTGTTGCAGAGAGCGCCAGGAAAGTTCACAGAGGTGGCCAGAGAAAGTGCTCAGACCAGCACTGGCTCAGTTGTGGAGAGGAACAGAAAGGAGACAGATGCAGCTGAGTGGGAGGAGTGAGGGGAGACTGGAGAGGGCAGGAAAGAGAAAGAATCAATAGATGAGCTGGAGAAAGTCTAAAACCATTTTAAACCAGAACCTGAAATGAAGGGGGCTCCAGTAGAGATGCCTGACGATGGGGTTGATCGTGGTGGTTACATGAGAGCAGAGCAGACGCATCTTTTCACATAGATCATGGAAAGGACAATGATGGGAGAGAAGTAAAGGGGACAGAAGATAAAAGCATAGTTGGGGGTTTCAACAGATGTGGTGTCATCAGAAAGATGCACAGGGCCAATCCTAGTGAATGACGGACAATTACAGATGGGGAACTTAGTATTGTGGTATTAGGTTGATGGGCACTTTGGAAAACTTAAAATAGCATTATGGCAGGTGTAACTGTGTTACACACAGTCGTCCCCATTCTTGTTCTTAGCAGGTAAGCAGGTTGTTAGCCATGGAAGAAATGCGTGTGTTACTGGAGGTTTGATTGCGAGAGTCTCTGTAGTAGAAGCAACTGAAAGCAGCAAGGTGGTTTGCTCTGTGCTAGAATCCCTACTTGGTGCACAGATGCTGGCCACCAGATCATTAGTGTTGGGCTGAGATTTCTGGAAGTAGGGATTGCCTGAATGCTAGTTGATCATCTCATTTCAGGACTGGTGTACATGGGCAAATAAAGCAACTTACACTTAGAATATACACAGATCACTGATTTCTTCTCCACTCGAAAGCTGGCCTGCGAGGCCCTGGAATTCTGCCACTGCTCAGCAGGTGAGCTAGAGCAGGACACCGGTGTCAGAAGAAGTGGCCACCACAGATTAGTTTAGTGAGGACAAGTAGGATGTCAAGGTCCAGACAGCGTGCACACAGGAGACCTCGGTGGAGCGGGGATGGAGAAGGCTGGAAGCTGTTTCTTTTGGAGTCGCTTCCTTCTCTGACACGTTGCGCTGACCGTCGCACGGTGTTGGGTCAAGACAGATGAAGGATGGAAGAGCTGTTAAAGGTGTTGTATGATACGTACAACTGAGGATCAGCAGCCCACACTAGCAGGGGGGACGACATTGCAGAGGTGAAACCACCACCACGGGGCAGACTGAGTTGCAAGGCAAGTGAAGAGCCACGGCAGACGGAAACAAGACACCTGTTAATTCAAAGCTTCCCAACGCAAGTTCGACTGAAGTAGTTTTGCCTGTTCTCGCTCAGGACCTGTATCTGCTATCACTGACGTCGGTGTAAAATCCCCTTTAAACAGCTTTTTCCAGCTGAGTGGAGCTGACAGAAGGCGAAATGTCAGTGCCACTGTCTCTGCCTAGGATTTATTAATTGCTTTACCCTTTGAAATGTCTGGGGCCTACCACCTGTTCGTGTAGAGGGTTATTGATTGGTTGGATCCCTTGAGCAATCATTCTATGTCATGGCTGAATGACATCAGCCTCAACAGCAGACCAGCATCTGGAAAGGCAAGAAAATTAATATTGATTTTGGTACAAAGCTTCTGATGGTCACTGTTTCACCGCAGGTTGGTTTATTTCTTTGCGTGTTCATAGGGTGAGTTTGACACACGCCATTTGCATAGCAATTTCCACTACTCAAACAGCTCATTTGCAACTGTTGCTTAGTGCTATATTTGTTCGGGACATGAATCCAATGGATCTGTTTGCCTCTAGGCAATGTGCTCCTGAGATCTGCCGGAGAACATCTGAGTTTTATATATACACAAAAGGCACTTGCTTCATAGTCCTCTCCCAAACAGGCCCTGCTGGTCAGTGACGTAAAAAGTTTTAGTCCCACAAAGCTATTCAGTTGCACTGTTGTGATGACTTGGTAAGGTCCATCTCCTCTACAGGAGGAGTAAACTGGAGTCCCTCCAGTGAAGTCAAAGGAGCTGCGCCAATTTATATCCCCTTAGGATAGAAATCATGGCAGCTCCCAAATCAGGATCAGGACCCCATTGTGGAGCACACTGTGCAAACCTAGAGGGGGAGACAGTCCCTGTCTTGAAGAGCTTCCAATCTAGTGTAATGGGAATTTGACAAACAGATCACGGTCCATGTATACTGCAGTTTTTACAGCATTAGTCAAACTCCAAGTATCCCCAGTTCTGCCAGCTTTAACCAGACAATGAATGTGACTCCAGGCTCTTCTGAGGATCCTCAAACTGGACATCAAATCTGCCTTATTAGAGTAATTAATTTTTCCTTGCAAACGAAATCTAGCCAGGAGAGAGAGCAGCAGATGGACTAAAGAGGGTTAAACCTGAGTCAGTGGCATCAGTGCGAACCTGGGGGTGGAAATCCTTCGTTTGGGACGGAAGTGGCTAATGTTGATTCAGCACAGGTTGGTAACACAGAGACTCATGCAGAAATGACTACACTGGTTTTGGTTCACACCATTTGTTGTTTCATTGCAAGTGCTTGTGTAAATCAGCTCGGTGACAGCTGCTGAAATAACTGCATATTTCATCCTCTTATGCCGCCACGGGAGATCATCCTAGCAGCAGCAGCAGCTACCCTGGCCATTATTATTGATATTATCATAGCACCCAAGAGCTCCAGTCATGGCCCAGGACCCCGTTACGCTAGGTGCTGTATAAACACCGAACAAAGAGAGAGCCCCCTGCCCCAGGGAGTTTACAATCTCAGCATAAGCCAAGAGATGACAGAAGGGTACAGCCGAAAGGGAGGGGTGGGAGAGCACAAGGAACCAATGCTAGGCAGCAGCACGGACAGTGGGCTCAGCACACCCGCCACGGTTCTTGGTTTTTGTCGGCATCGCAGCAAAGGGAGGGCTTTGAGGCGGGATTTGAAGGAGGCTAACGAGTCCATTTATGGGGTGCAGCTCCCAAGCATTAGGGGGCAGCACGGGCCAAAGCACAAAGGTGCTAGTTTGACAATTGATCAAGTCAGTGCTGAAGGCTGGCATGATGTGGTTTTAGGAGGCCTTTGGCATTGTCCCAGGGCTGTCCCTGAAAGAAGAGACACGTCAGCGGGACTCAGCCTGGCGCCAGGAGAGCGTGCACGGCCCAGTCGCTGGGGTCTTGTGAGAGTCAGATTTGAACGCAATTGTTCCATCAATGAGAGTTTTCACCCAGGGATGAAGTTGGCCCTCAGGCCTGTTGGGGATGGTGCAGGCATAGGCTGAAGAGTGTTTTGGGGGGGGAGCTGCTTTCTCTTACTGCTTCCTGAGTTGTATTTCCCTACACTCCCCCTGCAGCAGCCCCAGCGTGTGACCCACCCTCACTTTGCGCATGCTGAATGCCAGAGGGGTGCAAGGTATGCTTTGCCACTTACAGTCTCACTTAAACCAGTGTGTAACCGTAGACCTGGTGTGACTCCATTGACTGTAATGGAGTTACTCCAGATTTACACCAGCCTGAGCTGAGTCTTTCCCTGGGTGTCACACCACTGTTCAGCTCCCATGGATTTGGGCATAGAGGCTTCCATGGGAGATGCTCCCCCCCACCCCCCCACCCTCCAACCCCGCTTGCTTGAAGCTGCCTTTGTTTATATTTGGCCACAAACTAGAAATTGGTCACATTCCTCGCCAGAAGCCATTGGTAAATAACAATCCTCTCTCCATCACATGCAAGTCAGGTCTGCTCAGCGCTGAAATACCGTCTGGCCCTCTCCCTCTTGCAGGTGTGTAGCTGATGCAGTGGTCACCCCTACGCCCACCCCTGCAGCCTCCACATCCCAACCATGGCAGGAGTTGGTGGGGACAGGGATTTAGCTGCTCTAGTCCATGCTGGGAGCAGATCTGGGGCAGAGGATCTAGGAGCCGGTGAGTCCTTACTGAGCAGACCTCAGCGGCAGCAGAGAATCTGCCTCCATTTAACTTTAGTGCACTAAATACCAACGTCTGGTCTGGTAGATTTGCTTTATTCTGATCATTCGGATTCAAGTACAAACGCTGACACCCAATGGTCACGATGGTTTAGCTCCTATAAGAGCTCCCTTTACCCAACCAACAACTCCATAGCAGTCTACAATAGAACGGTCTGTCTGCCTTTTCCATTCCCTCACTCACAACAGGAGTGAAAAGCCTGTTACAGACCATAATTGACTTGTTTTAATATAATTTTTCAGGCTCTACACTTCAACCCACTGCAAACTGATTAGCCAGGGGGCCCAGGGTGACTCAGCCAGGAAAAAGAAAGTCCCTGAGGGCTGAAAAGGATGGAATGCAAGGTGTGTTATCTTCTGTCGGTCTGTTGTTGCTTTTGGTGAGAAATCAGCACCTGTCCACGGGGCTCTATGCAGTGACGTCTGGTCAGGTGCTGTTGGTAACTGACATTTGCCCCTTCTGCTTTGTTACTTACCCAATCAAATGCCACTAGGCAATGACCGGCACGTTTACTGAGTATCCATTCCCCTGCAGCAAGTGCAGGGTCTTGTTTTCAAGTATTCAGCAAGTATTGATGCTCTCCAGGGACACTCCCTTAGGAGCAACTGTTTCTTGTGGCTTGTATTTTAATGGTGCTCAGACTTTATTGATCCAAGTAAGGAAAAAACCATAACCACGGTGAGAGGTTCAGACGGGGTTCCGCTTTAAGCGAATGGCAACACAAGCAACAAACATGGGGTGATGGCCATGGCACAGGCTGGGGCTCGCTGTCTTTCCAGTGTTACGACAATGAACATGGCTCTTCATGGAGTTTGCTCCACGCTGAGAGTCTCCCACGGGTGTCACTTAGCGGCGTCATGGTCAGATTTGTAACATTGTCCGTGAGGATCTTGCACCTGCTAGTTGATGCTGAAAACCAGACGTATCTCCTTTGCAGTGCTCTGAAGAGAGGACTCTGTTCCGCAGTCTTAGAAGGTCATCAAACATAACGTGTTAAGCATGGCAAAAGTAGTAACCATATTTATATTATATTGGTGCCAAGAGAGGGTTTTGATGGATATTTCTGGCCTCTCATGAAATATATCCTTTATTAGTCGCTCCTTAAACACACATACACTTTCACAATTACACAATAAAATAAGGTTCACAATATCACAGCTGGGCTCTCACTTGGTTCTTATATCTCAGTGGCTGACTGGCAATGCCCCATCCTTTCTACACACCTGAGGGCCTGGCTGACCCCATTCTAGGAGGTTCGAGGAAAATGTCGTTCTCAGAAAGGGTCCGAGAGATTCTACAAAGGTCCAGAACAGTCTAGGAGGTTAATGAAAAATGACTCTGCCCATGGAACACCTGAGCCATGTGACTTCAAACATTCCATTTTCCCTTTTGTCACTGACAATGAAACCAGCACCCCCCGCTCGGTGCCCCCCAAGCCTGGCACCCGAGGCGGTCGCCTGCCCGCAGCACTGGGGACGCCATTGGCCATCCACAGGGTGCGTGAGCCCCACTCCATTTCCTGCCCTTGAGACACTTCCCTGTCTCAAAGCCACACCCCAAGCCCGGGCCCATATTGTTCAATGTCTTTTCATTACAAGGCCTAAGAGGTGACATTTCACTTTGGGATCGGACTGTTTTGCCCGGCCAGCGTGGCAAATGTCTCCATTGCTTGGCAGTTAGACCCCAGTTAGACTGGCCTTGTGTCGGTGGTGGGGGAGAGCATGCTGGAACGGTCTGCCCCGGTGCCTGACAGTATCCCGTGAGATCTATTGACCAGACACCCACAGACCAGTTACTGGACGCAGGGGAGCTGCTGGGTCATGACCGGCGCCAGCCCCTACTCAGCCAGGGCTGCCTCCTACCCATATCGGGCAGCTGCAGCTCTCAGGCGGACGCCCGCAGGAGAAGTGAGTGATGCGGGAGGGGAGAAGAGGAGTGGATGGGGGCAGAAATGGGGCAGGGGAGGGTCCAACCCGCCTGCTGGAGTATTCAGTTTTTAACTGTTACAAAGTTGGTGCCCCTATGCCCCGCCAGCCCGCCACTTCAGGAACCTTAAAGCTGTTCAGTGGTACAGACCATTACCAAGGACCCCCGACATCCCGCACACACACGTGTCACAGGGCCTGGTGAGTCGGGGCGACCACCTCTGCCCCGCCTTGTGCTGCAACTCAGTTTCCCTAAATTAAAACTGGGCCAAGTAACACTGTATTTACCGACTACCCAAACCAGTGGGCAGTTTACTAGCTAACAATTATTTAATTCTGGATAGGTTTTATTATTACCGGGGCCCTTAGGTGCACAAGTGCCTAGTAGAAATATCAACACTTTCCAGATGGGTTAGGACAGTTCCAGAATGAGTCTCTCAGGGTTGCCCGAATTATTGTGCCACCCAGGCGCTAGGCCACCCCTAACATAGCGGAATGGCTCTTTCAAATGAGGGTAACGCAGGTTTTGGACTCCCCTGGGACGGTGGCTTTCCCCACTTCCCAGCGTTTCCTGGGCAAAGCCCCACCCTGGGCAGCAGAGCAATTCATGGCCAAGCACACAGGGCTGTGCGCCTCCGGCGGGGCTGCTTACATGGTGCCATTGTAGACCGTGGCAGCCCAGGGAGGGGGGATGCGTGCGCCCGCAGCAGCTGGCTTTGCCTGCAATGTGCCTGCCGGGGGGAGGTGGGCGGCCTGGGAATTCAGCTAAGGGAACCAGGCAGAAGCTGAAGGAGCCTGGCTGTGGGGGGACCTACGATGAGGCCAAACCACTGTCTGGCTGGAGAGTGGACAAGACTGGATGACTGGGGCCAGAGAAAGCACTCTCAGGAAGCCCACTCCCCCCACCCTGCCTCTTTCGCCTAGGCCCTCCCACTCCACCCCTGTCACTCGCTCCCTCATCCCCCAGGACTCACCAGCTGCCTGCAGAGCCAGGCTGGGAGGAGCTGATGTGGAGCCTGCCTGGCTGCCCAATTGGGGCACAGCCGGGGGAGGGAGGTGTCAGCCTTCCCCACCCCCCCCAAAGCAAGGGACTACAGTGGGGAAATCAGGCTGGTGGGGTCGGTCCCTGGAGCAAGAGGCTAGGGAAATCGAGGCACAGCAGGGCGGGAGGTCAGACAGTTTCCCTCCTTCCCCCGTGGGCTGGTATCGTCTTTGCAGCCTGGTCTGGGAGCAGCCAGTTCCCGGCAGGCTGGGACGGGGCTGAGCGAACACCACCAGGTTCCTTTTCTAAATCAGACGTTCCAGTCGAACACTGGCCACCCTAGTTCATACCCAGCGCTCTGCCCCACAGGCTAATCCCCGCTCTGACCCACAAGCCCGCCCAGCTGACGACGTCTGTTTTCTCCAGAGCTGTATATTCATGTCTCCTCCCTGTTCAAGACCACACGTCTCCCTCCCTGCCTGGGGGTTAATGGCCATCACTGGTAAGTAATTCGGCCTGCTGGGTGCTCCTGGGGCAGTGCACTTGAGACTTGTTCGGGGTGTTACTCCCAGGGCTGAGTGTCATCAGAAACCCAGGTTATGAGCCTGTTCTTTGTACAGCCAGCTGTAAGCCTTTTGGACACAGGTGACCAAGTGTGCCCTTCATCCTGGACTGCAGTGCACACAGCCGCTGGGTCATGGCGCGAGCGTTCAGGATAAAAGCAAAAATATGTTTATAGCTTTTGGCCCCCAGTCATGGAGCAGGAACAAAATGTCACACCAAGCCAGCTGGCTGGCAGGCCTGCCTTGAACCGGTAGCATTGTTATAGCATAGCGGCCTAGACAACGAAGAGGGAAGAGCCCTTCTAGAGCACCTTGGGAAGGCCCCTTGCAAGGCACTCCCAGCAATGCCTCATAGTTTAATCCAGTGCTCTGGTTGATTATGACTCAGCGCTTCCTCCATTCCCAGCAATGGTGCTTTCAGTTGGTCCCAGCTGCATACGTGGGTAGGTTTTTGTTCTCTCTGAGATGTTTTCTATGCTCAGTTTTTCTCCTTGTACCCCACTGGAGAAGGCCTACCCGGCTGGAGTCTGTGCCCCCTCCAAATGTTACGTCTAGTGGCCCAGATCGGCCCCTGCTGAAGATCAAATCAGAGCCAAGGGCACTATGCTGATTTACACCAGCTTCTCTTTTCTCTCAGGCCTTTCAATTCTTTAATAATTGTTGGTGCGTGTCTCTGAATTTGGATACTGCAGAACTACACCGTACAGGACTTCCCCCTTCTTTGGGTTTGTTACAATTTGTGAGGTGCTCAGTGTAGAAGTGCACATCTGAAAATAATATATTTTAATCAGCAGGGTAAAGAAACAACTTGTGCATTTGGAATAAATTCTTATTTTGATTCTGGTCTTTTTTCCCCCCTACTGGAATAACAGAAAAGTTTGGAGGCGTTTGGCCACTGATTTCTGTGGCAAGAAAGTTTATTAATTTAGGAAATAAGCCAGCACAGGAGTAAAAAAGTAATAATACAAGTATCAGAAATAAATATGGTCCACGGTAAATGAACAGGCCCCGGTACAACATTGGCATTTACCAGTCTGACAGTTGCGGTGGACTTGAAATGAGCCTCAGAGTCTTGTTAGGCTACTTCGACCACTGGGCCAAGCAGCCAACACACCTCACCCCAGTTACACAGTTTCTTAGCCTGTTTTATAAGCATTTAAAAAAATAAACTTTGCAGTAACACTTGCCTGAGTGAGGTAACCGAGGTGGCAGCACCGCAGCTAAGTTTAATTAGTGTAATTTCTTTTGCGACTGTCACAGAAGTCAAGCTGCGCTTTCGGTTAATTTCTTCTTCCCTCTCCAACCTTTCCGTGTTGGGACGTCATGTCAACATTCTTGTGACTGGGGTAATTCCCAGCTTTTCCTCCTGCCCACTATAAACGTTGCCAAATGCTTTGATTACATTTTTCCTCCCCAAGACTTAAATAATCCCGTGTGTGCCTTACTCACTAGTTCTCGGAAGAATCCTCGTGTCCAGCACGAAGTTACCGGATGAGTCAGCATGAATATGTTTTATTACTATGTAAAACGTGCCGGCCAGACACTGACACAGCTGGGTTACGACTGGAGAACGTTGCCACACTCAAGAACCACAGCTATATGGACTGTTTCCCTATCTGAGCATGCGGTATTACTCACAAGACTGAGCACTAAGATAGCAGCAGCTGTGGGGGCTATTTTGGGTTAACCAAACCAGCCACTAGAGCGGCTCGTAATGGCTTATTGCCAGCTGAAATGACAGTGGGTGTGGGGAGGAGGGGATCATGAGCACACACGACACCTGCACCGAAGCCCAGGCTAGTCAGCAGGCAATCTGCTACCAACCACGTACGCTGGGTCTCTTTAATCGCCCCAGCCCACATACTTACATGCTGACACCACAAACCACAATAGTCTGTCCCCTGAGACACCACCGGTCATGGACCTCCTTTCAGCCACACAGAGCACCAGGCAGCTTGCCAACAGCCTCTCGCTGGTGTTAGCCATTTTCCTTCGCGCAAAACATTTTAATTTGGGTCATCCCTGGCCAGGCTGACCTGCTTCTTTGCCTCTCTGCAGCAGTCCCTGCAGGCAGATGCTCTACATCAGCTGTTCTTTCATGCCAGCCATTCGATTTACGGGAGGCTTTCAATGCTCCTAACGGTGAACACTGACGAGGCAGTGAGTCCTGGGGGGGCTGCAGCTACCTTAGAATAGGTGGTATATCAGCTAATCACTGCATCATCTGTGTTAAGATCCTTCAGGATGCTCCTGAAACAAGGAGGGGGAAGTTGTCCTGGCTCAACATTTGTTTGTTGTGGCAGTTGGTTGTTTTTTGTTGGTCTCAAAATGTCTTATTGAAAATTTAACAGTCCCCATTTGCACGTGCAATTCTGCACCTAATTTACACGTGCATTGCATGTGCAAGTCATTGGCTATGCAGGACCCTTGCCTGCACACACACCTGACTGACATGCAGTAACCGTGTACGGATGCACCCATCCATTAGGCAGTCCCACGCACATTTCTAGTATGCTGCACTGCATGTGTGCCGTGTGAAAACCAGAGTAAAGAATGAATGAGCCGGTGAGCTTTTAAACAAACGTTCCCGCCTGCATTCATGTGTATTGCTTCCTCTGCCAGTGTATTTGAGAAACATCCATGAGCCAAACACTTCTGCATGAAGGGACATGGTGGGTTGGTGCCGAGAGTCTCAGCTCAGGGCCAGCATTTAGTTTTTTCTGATTCCATCCTGCGCCCTGGGCCTGGGTTCATCTTTTCTGTGCTGCATTGTCAGGTCCAGGACTGCTCCCTTCTCCATTAGTAATCGCGGAGTTACAAAGTCCCAATCATGGAGTTACAAAGCAAGCATGCACCATACTCAAAAGATCTTTTGTCCCCCAGTTTCACTTCCCTCTCTGAGCCCCATCCCGCACACAGTTCCCATGCCATGAGTGAGGTTGCAGGTTCAGCCCTTTGCCTACAGGACGTTACTATTTGCTGATCAGATGAAGGCAGCTGTTGGACTCAGGTTTGTGGTGATTTGAAATTCACCTTTCCAAGCATCAGCTAGTCACTGAAAGTTTCCTTCTTCTTCTGAACCCTCCTCCCATAATGTTCACTGAGAGAGTTGTAGAAAGTGAAAATATGCGCAAAGCAAGCTCAAGGAGTATTGGTGTAATGCGATTTGTCCATTATCAGCACTGGGCAGTTTTTACTCCACATGTTTCGTTTAAACCTGGTCATACATTTCATCTGCTGGGCATTCCTTTGCATAAGGGTCTTTCAGATCTAGGAACCTCTGGGTGCTTTGTAAAGCTGCATTTTCCGTGTCCAAGTCCTGCAGGACATCCCCTTCCAGCACTTCACAGTGTATCCTTAGGATTTGTTCCTCCCATGATCCATCTGCCATTCACCGTATTTGTAAGCACAGCCATTCCCTGCAAAAAACTGTTTCAAGGTCTCCCCAATCCACTTTCACAAATAACTGTGGCATGGTAGATGACATGATTAAATAAATGCAGTTAAATAATGTTCACCGTTTAAAAATTAACAGTGGACTGAAAGAAGGTAGCGAGGGAGCCAGCAGGGAAATATACCTGAATACGGACAATAGCATCTAGCAACCTTTCCTAGGCTGGTGGGTATAACCTTGATCTTCCACTCAGTTTCCATCATGTTAACAGTGGTTCCACTCCTTCTCATAAACGCACACTGCAGACCTGTCGATATTATTCATCACATTCTCCACTGCCTCCTTTTTTGCCCCGTTATGTTATGAAAAGTTATTCCAGCATCAGTCAAACTTCTCTGACCTTCGTGTTGTTGGACTACAGAAGCATACTAAGTGTGTGGGGGGAAGCAGAAAAGACTCGTAAGAAGTTCAGGTTTCATGTCTGTTCTTGGGATGACATGCTAAGGGCAATCCACTGGACACAAGCTGCACAACAAGCCCATTTGCAGGGTTAGCATCCCACTGGAGGATGTCATTTGCCAAGAATGCCAGGAACCTGAAGTTGACCTGGGTCTTTATTATGGACATCAATAACATGTGTATAATGCAGCAGTAAGTTCCACTGACTTCTCACAGGGCATCTCTGGAAATCATTTTATTCAGGAATTATTCCAAATATAGAGATGTAGGGGATCTATTTTTCTCTCCATTTGTTCTTCAAAATATAAAAGGCAAATACAAAAAATAATATCAACATGTAGGTATGCATAAAATCCAGGACATCCAAATAATGGATCTATTATTAGAGTGACAATATTTCTATAGCTAACGCTTCCTCTCCATTGACACCTGCATCAGTAAAACAAGAGACTATCCACGTGCTTTGAGATTATGTGGTCATAGAGAAAGGGTGATTCTAAACACAGCTTTCATGGTTAATTTGCCTGACACAGATCCTAGGGGATACTTCTGACCCAAAGAACATTTAACTAAGTAACTAGGATGTGGGTAATTAATTTACCAGACCTGCTTTCCTCTGTGCAATCACTAATAGGGGAAAGTGTCTACCCAACAATGCATGTTACAGAGATAACGGCATAAAAGGTGTAGGGCAGTGCCTCAGTGTGAACTGACATAGTTCCAGTACAGGCTGAACACGTTTACCCTGGGGGTGAAGATCTGCCCCCGTGGCTTTGGACAGAGATGCTGGCATTCGTTCCACTGGTGTAAGTTGGGAGTAACTTCATGGGAACGGATGGAAGCAGTTGAGAATTACACTGGGGTAACAGAAGACTCTGATCAGAAGTGTAACTTTACATCACCTTAACTTGACCTAGACGGCAAGGAGGAAGATGTACCTGCCCAGTCCTGTCCAGGCCTTTCTAACACGTTTTAGATCATGAAGCCGACACAAAAACGGTCACTCTTCTTTTGAAATGTGTGTGATAAAGAGAGCTAGACATTTATGCACAATAACAGCGTTGCTTAACAGTGACTGTATATCATATTAAACGTAATAGTCATCGCTAGCATGTGACACTAAGATTGTTCAGGGCCAGCCTAAGGCTCAAGTTCTGCTCCCAAGTCACTGTCAATGGCGATAGATTCTGGCATTATATCAGTTATGCCTCCGTTCAGTTCATTTCTAACTGTACAATCTGAAAAAGCTCGACGAGCTGCCTTAGCGCTTACCTTTTCTTCCGCTGTGCAGCTAATATAAATATTATCACGATGGTCAGAAAACTTAAGACTACTGCAATGAGGAGGAACAGCTGCTTTTCATCTTTTCTGGACACTGCGAAGACAAACCACAAAGCATTCAAGGAATTTCTCCGTTCTGTAGTAACTACATTATACTGCAAAGAGACTGGAGCCAAGGACAAAATCCCGTTTTCCCATCATACGTGTTAGTGTATCATTAGATTTAACACGCTGCACACATCCATTAATCCTTGCAAATATTTTAGGGTTGGACGCATGATGCCCCGCTGTGGACCGCATTTTGTGCACTGCTGCCACTCTTTGCTGAACTGAAATGTTTATCACCCACTAATGTCAAAAGGGAAACATCTTTCACAACCCTCGAGCCAGCAGGCCCAATTCTGATCTCACTCATGCTGGTGAGAGTCTGGGGTGTTATTTTAGATTTACAGTGGTGTAGTGGAATTGGGGGTGAAAATGTGTATTTCCAAAGGGAATTAACGTTTTCACAATTCTTGTTTTAGTGTTTCCAATCGCCAAGGAAAGGAAGCGCCTCCCACAAAACATTTACAACCTGAATAGCCCAGGCAGACAGAGGGGAGACAGAAATTTCTCTGGCCCGCGCCCTGCCCAGAAGAGTAACCCTCTCCAAATATGTGCTGTACAGGGCACTTAGTTGTTTTGAGTCCTAATTATAAAAAGCTGCTAACATAATGAAACAGATTTTAAATTCAGTCCAGATGGGCCCACTGTAACCATGACGCTCATGTAGCCAGGTCACAGAAACAATACAATTGGTCACCTGCATCCTATGATAACCCAGTGCAGTTTGACTGTATTAATGTGGAACCCCCCACACCCCAAAAAACCCATCATGCCTTCCTCCTCATCTCATAATCCTTCGTGGTGGGAAAGGCTGCTGGGATTTAGTTCATAGGAAGACACGATGGGGGTGGTTTGGGTGAGGGATGCTGGTTGAAGGATTGTTTCCTTCTCCCCTGCCCAGCACTCTGCTCCCAGCGGCTGTGAAGTCTCCAGCCTCTCTGTGGCCTCAGGCCCCAGAGCTGACAGCTGGGCTGAGCTGCACCTGGGCTGCTTCTGAGGCAAGAAGTGACGAGGCAGCAGCAGAAGGTAGGGCAGGTTCCTAGCAACAATAAGATTTTGCTGACTTCTTCCCCTCTCCCTGTGGGCACAACGCAGGGGGTTCCCTGTTACGACCTCCACCCCCGAGGGTCACACCGTATGGGCTGGGAAACACCTGCACATTGAGTTCTCACCACAGACTGCGTGCAGCCAGAGACAGTCTGAGCATGTGGATGACACATATTCCAGGGAATGGGGTGTGCTCCTGCACCCCACGGTGAGTACAAAGTGTCTCCGAGCTCAGAGTCAGATATTCCCTCCAGGCCAAAGACTCAGTACCCTGCAGTACTTCCACTATCCCTGCATTCATTCATACTGCTGCTGTCATAGCTAATTAAACCAAGATTTCCCCAGATGCTGCTTCCCAGAAGTGGTGTGTCACTCCATTTATAAGTGGGTTTACTCACTAATCTTGTGTCTGGTGCTGTCCTGGGATGACCAGATCCAGAAATGCCATGGCTGTGACCCAGCCTTGGAAGTGATTTTCTGTTGGGATGCCTATACCATCCTTGCTTTGTAGCAAGTCAGGGGAAGAGGATTGTATCCGCATGCTGCCCCTCTGCTCCTAGACCTCTCTCCTCCCAAAATCACCAGTCCCATTTCAGCAACCAGAAATCCCCCTCTGTCAGCTAAACCCTCTCCATCCACGCCAAGGTCAAGTAGCTGGTGAGCGGGGAAGGAATCCTGCCCCCAGGATGTGGTTCTCCACAGCCCACTGCTTCCTGGGGCTGCATGGTCCTGCACTCAGAACAAACAATGGCCAACAGACCCACATAGTGGCAGATCAAACAGCACAGCACGTCCTCTGTCCCTAGTCCCCAAATCCTGCCCCATGGAGGCTTGGAAAGTGTTCTCATGGAACTGGACTGCATGGCATACTGGGGTGCCGGACTCCCTGTAGTCAGCTCTGCAAAATTAGCCCCGGTCCAGCAAAACTGTTTCAGTTCTGCGGCCAGCAGAGCACTGCATGACAGGAAAGAGGCAGTTTCCTGTCTGTAAAATGGGGAGGTGTTTGGTGAAGGTGAAATAGCCCATGTCTGCAACGTGCTTTGAAGCAGCAAAACTATCTGTGGGCCAGATCTCCAGTTCTCAGTCTCAAGAGAACTTGGGTTGGACTAGATGACCTCCTGAGGTCCCTTCCAACCCTGATATTCTATGATTCTGTGATAAGACAGACCGATAATGGTGGCCCACGCCGCACTCGTTTCTTTCGCTGTCTCCTACCGTAGAAGCACTCGCGCGTCCATTCACTCCAAAAGCCCTTGTCAGCACAGAACACATTTGTTTTCCCTCGTACACGGACACATGCGACATGGCTTCGATTGGACTGGGAGAAGGTAAAGGCAGTTTCCACTTGAGTTGACACAGACTGAGAAACAAGAGAGCATGCAGAATAAAGAAGGTTGATTGGTTACGTGCTACAGGATTTAGACCAGGTATCTACACTAGAAACTGACATCAGTATAACTATGTCATTCCACGCCCCCAGCTACGCCGTTGCACCGACTTAACCCCCGGTCTAGACAGTGCCAACGGGAGAGCTTCTTCGGAGGCTGATTAAATCCCCCCCACTTTGTTTATTTGAAATGCATTTAGTGATGGCTTTCGACAAACCCAGCCAGAGTAAAACGAACAAACCAACCAACCGCCTAAACAAATTGTACTTGCATGTGATCTATGGCCATAGTTTATTCTTGCTAATTTGTGGAGCCCTTCATAAAGTTCACTAACTGGTGTATTATAATTTGCCAGTAAATGTAGCATTACAGGAATTCATTCTAGCAATTTTGGAGCCCAAATTGTAACTGACCAGGCACAAGGAAAGGCACTGCACATCAGCGTTAGATTGTGTTTGGCACCACTTCTTTGAAGAAGTTAAAATTACACTTGCATTGGGCCAAATCCTGAAGTCCTTGCTCAGGCAAAACTCCCATGGATTCCACGGAAAGCTTTGCCGAGTGCAGGCTGCGGAATTGACACAATTAATATTTTGGATGTTTGAATTGGAAAGTTGCTCAAGTATCTCCTGGGGCCTCAGAAGAAGCCAGGGCCCCTTTTTGCCAGCACCATGCCCTGAAGAGACTCCAGTCTATACAGACAGGCCAAAGGAGCTGGGAGAAAGGAAGTACTGTTATCCCCATTTTACAAATGGGAAACTGAGTCCCAGAGAGATAAAGCGACTTGCTTGTGGTAACACATGACGTCTGGGGAAACACTAGATTCGAACCCAGATCTCCTATATCCTAATTAGAGGCCATAGCTATAAAACCAGGCTTCACCCAGAAAGCAATGAACATCTGATGGTACAGTCCCCCCTAGAAGTGAGAATATACTTCTCCCCAAAACACATGTCTGTTCCCTTTTTAAAGCCTTTGTTCCCTTCTCTCCCCAAGATCTGGCAATAAGAAGTGGGGTCTGGCATAACTATCTCTATTCTCTGCTTCCCAGTCAGGCACCAAGCAGGGAGGTCGCTTGCCATAGCATCCCTGCACCCATTCAAGAACTGAGAAGAGTGTGGTGCAGGCAACTCTTCCCCCTTCACCCGCTGAAGGGGGGGGAGCCGGGCATGACAGCCTGTTCCCTCCGCCTCCCATCCATTCGAGTACTGGTGTAGGGGCTAGTCAGTCGAGGTGAAGCTATGGGACAGCCAGGGCCCTGGGGCACTAAGCTCAGCCAGGGGAAGGAATGACGTGCTTTTACCTCCATGCGCATGCACAGTGGAGAATCTGGCAGCCACGTCTCTCTGCCCCTCGCAGATCTTACAGTCCGATCCAGAAGGCACAAGATTGGATCTTTTTATATGTAACCTTATATTCCATCTGTAAAGGTCATATCCTGCCCTCTGTTACACCATCGTACGTCTGGAGCAGGCTCCAGCCCAGTGTCTCTTTTCAGCGGGTCAAACTTTGCCCCAATGCACCCATAAACCCTCACTCCTCACGGACTTCTACAAACTGCTGGCAGCTAATGAGCCTCCCCACCATTCAGTTTAGGGCTGTTCCTTCCCTGCTTCAGTTTCCAGCCCTCCCATCCCATCCTGATGGCAAGGAGATGGAACAGGCTTCATGATGAGCAATCTTCTTGCTCATCATAAACGAGAGCCCTTTGTAAGAAAGCTGGTTATCAACAACCCCGTGCGTCGCATACCGCCCAGGGATCATCACCATCCCGTTCTGTCAGCTGCACCTCGTAGTCCAGGCAGTGTGGGGGGGTACCCCCCGCAGGAGGGCTCCACTCCACGTGAACTTCCTCAGAGGCAGAAATGGAAACCGACAGCTTCTCAGGCGGAGAAGGTTTGACTGAAAAGGAGAGAGACAAGATCAGACCTTCTACTGGGGAACCGTTGTTACTCTCAGCACTAGTTGAACTTCGGCGGCTTCCCCTGAGACGGTACTCACTGTCCACTGTCATCCCGACAACCAGCTGTGTGGATGTGGGCTGCGCTGAAGACAGACGTGGGCCATTATACTTAGTTCTGAATGTCAGTGTGAATTAGATTCTTCCCCTGAAACATGGGGTTTGGTACTTAAAGCTCTTTCATGCCTGGCAAGTATTTGGAGATGTTATTGTAGTTGAAATGGCATTGGTCAGCAGCACAATTCAGGGCAACTGGACCTGTATTCCCCTCCGTGGTCCAGCCAGGGCACCCGTATTTAGGTTTCCAGCTCTCTTGGGTGGAGACATGTGTCTCTCTCCCTCCTGACCAGGGTATTTTCAGGCTGCCAAGCTCCCTGCCTACACTGTGAATTCCCCAGCAACATCAGGACTGCTTTACTTTCCTCCTCAGAGACAAGGAACAGTGGAACTGCCATGGTTAAATTACCACCCAGCTCTTTCTAAGCAAGCACATATTCCTAAAATAAAAGCATTACAGAAAAAACAATAAAAGAACCTACAGGTGCCAGATGTCAACGCCAACAAGAGGTCTGGCTGGTGAGCAGCCCTTCAACTCCACCCCTGGGAGGTTTCCCTGCAGTTACCAGGCTCAGAACAAGAACACAGATGGGGCCGAGACCTTCCAACTCTTCCCAGCGAAGATTGGAACCTGTCCATTTGCAGGATCAGAACGAAGGACAGGAGTCAGGCTATTTAACCTAAGTCCTTTCTTTGTCTGTTGGTCCCTGGAGAATCGAGTCTGAACCAGTCCATGGGAGCCTCTCTCCAGGTGGTGGTACTGCTTGGATGATATTACAACCCAAGTGAATTTGCCTAATCACCCTCCACTGTTCTTAATCCTGCGGGGTGTGGTCCCCTCCCTATGGAATTCTGTACAATGCCTGGCCCACAATGATACATACATTTAATTCAGTAAGGTTTGTCCAGGGTATTGCAAGAAATTTGCCCTGTCGGCATCAGCACATCATCTGTCACTGCTCAAAAGCTTGTTGCAAATCTCCATCTTGCCACTAACTGCACCTGGGTTTGAGTTAGCTTGCTGTTGTGAACCTGGGCGTGGAGATGTCCACACACCAAGGGGACATCCACCCTCTGCCAGAGGCTTTGCCTTCTCTTGTGTACATCTCTTGTGTACAAATGCTGTGAGAAGTCACAGCATTTCCTGCCTCCTGGGGGGAAGGGACAGCGTGGCCCCGTGTTCTTCTACTATAGGAATTGTTAATTATTGCTCCCTTCTTAAGTAAGGGTCTATCATGGACCCAGACTGTGCCAGAGAGATTTTTAAGTGGAATTTCACATTAAAATCAATGGCTGTGCATTTGTGAGAGTAGTCTGCTTAAAAACCTATGGCATAATCCAGTCCATAATACCCAGAGCTTTGGCTTCAGTGGTAAATGTTCCAGGACTTAAGAGATCCTTCTGTCAAACCAGCTTTGTCGCATGAAGTTACATATTGCAGAGCAGCAGCAAGCGTATTCGTGCCCTCTAAAAATAGAGCAATTGCATGCAGTCACCACCATTAGAGATGGAAGAGACCCCGGTAAGTAGAGCCGGTCACAGGATGGAAAAGATGGATAGAACGAAAGAGCTTTCACCATTAATTTTCCATTTTAAAAAGGCTGGTTTTCATCCGAAAAAGACTTTCAAATGAAAAATGTCTGGAGTCATGACGGCCGTTCCTAGGCCCTGCAGCCTCTCCGTCAGAAGTGTTGTTAATACTGAGGAGGTAAATCAATCCCAGTCACGCGCCAACTTCCTAGGTAGAAACATTCTATATTGCCCTCCCATAGGATGATAGCTAAAAGGAGCGAATCGCATAGGTGAGGTGTAAAATGGTTTACAAAACCCACTACAGCCCCCTTCTCTGTTACACAACCTGTATTCCGGCACGTCTCCCCCACCACTCCGACCCCGATCATCTCCTGCGCTTTGATGACTTCACCCTCACGACAGCCCTGTGTCGGGCAAACAGGGCTACAGAGCTAGTGAGTAGAGCGCAGAGAGAGAGGAACTGATTTTCCAGTTCGCCACCCGTTAAAAAAAACAAATTCAGGTCAACTTGAAACAGTTTCAGCAAACCAAAGAGCAAAATTTGTCTTGGGTTAAAGTGTTTCTTTTTGTTCTCAAGACTTTTTACACAATTTTAATTTAAGAAATTTAAGAAAATTTCAAAACAAAGTCATTTCAAATTGAAAAATCAAACTGGTTTCATTCTGAAAGTGTTGAAAAGAAGGTTTTAGATTTTTTCAGATTTTTTTCAGACTTTTCCTACCGCCAAACAAAAGGAATTTGGCGAATTCAACACAAATTTGCAAAATGTTTCTGTCAGCCTGAATCCGCATCTTTTGGCGCAAAAATGTTTTGGAGAAAAACTTCTGCCTAGTTCTAATATTAAAGTGCCTTGCCTAAAGTCACACAGGAAGCCTTGGACCAACATATTTATGTGAGAGTAAGGGAGCTTAGATTGGTGCGATTTCCAGGCCATGAGGCCCTATGAAGGGGCAGTGGAGCACATTTGTACTCCATTCTATTAGCTATCTATGCCACGCTCCAGTTTTCAGTCCGCCGAGGGGGCGGCTCCTTCGAAACTCACTTATGGTTTTTAGCCAAGAAATCTAACAGTAACTGTCATACTGCGTCCAGTTGTATCCCTCTTGGTTTTAATAAAAAGCTGGAAGGCCGCTGCTCTTTTCTGAACTATCACGAGTTGTATTAAGACACAGAGCAGCTGTTTCTGTTCCAGCGGCCATTCTTATTACATCACTCACAGTCCGTGATAGGCCACATCAGGCACTATCTGTGCAATACAGAACAGAGTCTTTGCTCTCACCAGTACTGCCCCATCATACTCAGAGTGACGATCATCTGAAGGGCCAGCCAGGGACACAGTTGCTAGGTGAAAGAGGGGGAAACACCTGTCCTATGAGCAGGAACCCCCCACCCATGTAGCTGGAGGTCCCCACTTTCTCCCAGCATCTGCAACATTCTGTTTCTTTCCACGACGATTGACAAAATTCTCCCTTAATATGGCCATCAGGATGGCACTAGGAAACACCTTTGTAGACTGGTTATCACTTTTAGGGCCAAATCCAGAGGTCTGGGGGAGAGGATAAGTTCAGGTGACTTACACCTACTTCCAGCATCCTCAATGCGACTGTTAAACCAGTTAGACACCCTCAGTTGCCACTGTTTACTGAGACATTGAATTTGGCCCTTAGGTTGGACCAGAACAAACTGGCTTCATGTAAGCGAGCCTTTAGTTGATTTTCTGAAAATGGGCCCAGCACTTTCCCCACGCTATAAGCACCTTTAACACACACAGTAGTTACTGCAAAGTCTGAAGACTTCAGTTCAACACCTAAATTACCCAGTCATTACAGCTGCCCAGCCAAGATCATAAAACTACCCCACCAGCCCATAAGAGCCAGATCCTCAGCTGGTGTAGAGCAGCAAAGCTTCATTGCTTTCTGCTCATAGCTGTGAAAGTTTTCTAGGGTTGCCAACTTTTTGACTGAACAAAACCGAACACCTTTGCCCTGGCCCTTCCCCAAGTCCCCACCCACTCCATCCCCCCGCCTCCTTGTGTCATTCACTCTCCCTCACCCTCACTCACTGGCTCATCTTCATCCGGCTGAGAAGGGTCCCTTTTCGACTGGGTCTTCAGTTGAAAACTGGACACCTGGCAACCCTCAGGCCTCCTGTAAAGCCCAGGGCAGGGAACCTCCCCCTGTGAATCCTGCACCTAGCTCAGTAATTTGAGGTTGAACTGGAGAAGCTCTTTTACCAAGTCAGCCAGGCTTGATTTAAAGATGGCAAATAATGGAGACTGTACCACATCCTTTGGTAAACAGTTCCAACAGTTAATTACCATCACACTGACAAACCATTGAAACCTGGCCCCAAGACAGCTACTGAACCATCCCAGGGTCTACTAGACCATTTAAGAACCGGCATCTTTCCCCACGAAGCCTGCAAAAATAGATAGGCCCATTGTCATCATTACCTAGATTCTGAAGATGGAATGTGAAGTAGGAGGGTCTCAGCCACGTGGACTCTGAAGAACCATTAACACAGACATTGAAATCAGTATATTCTGCCTGCCTCAGGTTTTGCAAATTGCATCCAGTATTTCTTCCATGAGTCTGACGATAGTCATCACATTGCACTGCATGATCCAGCCCTTCGTACCTATGCATAAGTTAGGAAAATTCTGTTACATGCCATATTTAAATGGAGGATTTTTTAAATATTTGCACTGTGTTTTATTTTTCAGAAAGGTCTGACAGGTCATTGACTAATACAGTTCATGATCCAATGATTCAGTGAAATAAATATGCAAGATCAATCAAGATCTACACCAGAATGACCTCTTTAATCATTAGTCAGAGTGAATAAATATTCATGTCACTACTTCATGATCATATAAAAACCCATAGTATTAAATATGAATCCTGTTTGTTCCTGGGCTGGCTATGGTGAAAAACTAGTTGACACTGAAAAAAGAAGTTGTGTTTCATGTCCTGTCTTAAAAGGTTGATGATTTAAAAAAATTGCCCTAAAAGTGAGGAGGGCCAGGAAGCAGAAGAAAAGACTCGTCTTTGGATCCTCTTTTCTCTAAAGTTTCAGACTAAGCCAAACTAAAAATATGTTTTCAAAGAAGGCCATGACTCAGTCAAAGTCTGGTGAGTAACCAGACTTTCTTGGAAAGAGACGCACCCAGGCTAGCGGGTAAGCCATCAGGGGTCACTCGCGATGACGGTTGAGATGCCATATGGCTGAGCGTTAGAACGTGGAGACGGCAGCTTTTACCATTGGAGCCGAACATAGAGAACGTTCCTTTTTGCAATGAGGTCACATGGTGCAGGAAGATTGCAAGGTAACACATCCCCTGACCCAAGGTAGCAACGTGCGTCAGTCTGTTGGAAACCCTGGGAGGTCTGGTCACTCAGTGGACTCTCAGCTGAAGAGGTGCGCACCTTTTCTTTCCAGCTACTCCACCCTGGGGAGATACTCGCGTAACAACTGCTACCATGGGTCACCAGCGGGAAGTCATCCCAGGGTTATGAATCCCAGCCTCTACCAGCAGAGCTAACGGATAAGCAGCCTCATAGAATATCAGAGTTGGAAGGGACCTCTGGAGGTCATCTAGTCCAACCCCCTGCTCAAAGCAGGACCAATCTCCAACTAAATCATCCCAGCCAGGGCTTTGTCAAGCCTGACCTTAAAAACTTCTAAGGAAGGAGATTCTACCACCTCCCTAGGTAACGCATTCCAGTGTTTCACCACCCTCCTAGTGAAAAAGTTTTTCCTAATATCCAACCTAAATCTCCCCCACTGCAACTTGAGACCGTTACTCCTTGTCCTGTCATCTGCTATCACTGAGAATAGTCTAGATCCATCCTCTTTGGATCCACCTTTCAGGTAGTTGAAAGCAGCTATCAAATCCCCCCTCATTCTTCTCTTCCGTAGACTAAACAATCCCAGTTCCCTCAGCCTCTCCTCATAAGTCATGTGTTCCAGTCCCCTAATCATTTTTGTTGCCCTTCACTGGACATTTTCCAATTTTTCCACATCCTTCTTGTAGTGTGGGGCCCAAAACTGGACACAGAACTCCAAACGAGGCCTCTTATCCCCTGAGACCAGCTCCTCCAGAGGAAGCACAGGACACACTGAAACATGGTGTACACAACACCAGAGCCAGGAGCTCTCGGGGAGGAAGTGATGCCTTGACCCGGCAGCCGGGGGTACCTTGTTCTCGGTCACAGTAAGTATCTGCACGGTTACGTTTCCCAAGCAAATTACAGCTTCGTGCAGCATCGGGAATCCCTCCCCTCATCTGTGCCAGGAACATTCCTCCAGCCAGGGCCAAAGCAGGCCCGCGCACTCAGCTGTGGGCTCACGCCAGGGGATCTCCAGCTCACCTGCCCAAGAGGCCATGCTCACTTGGCTGCTTGCACTGCGGGGGGCTGGCCAGCGCTGCCAGCAGCATGTACATTCCCAGCGGGAAAGGGCTGTATAAGGGCACGGTAGGGACACGGTGCTGGCCCTGACCCCTCTGCATACTGGTTGGTGGCTGTGCTGGCCGGAGGGCTGACTTTGCACACTGTGGGCCACTGGCACATACCCCTCCCCGCCCTCCAGCTAGAAGCATTATAGGCTCAGCAGGTATTGCACCTCTGGGGCGCCCATCTAGATGCACCTTCTCCAGTACTTCCTAACACTGAGCTCCAGTATGGTCCTTAACATCCCACGCTCAGGGGAGGGAACCCTTCTTCCTTGCCCAGATCCTGGACATTCCACTAGTGGGTCCATTTCTGCTAGGGCAGGGCTGGTACCCCAACTTCCTGCTTGCTTGGAGTCCTTCCGTGAAGTTTGCCGGAGGGCTGAATTTAGCCATTCTGTTCAAAGCCCAGTGAGTGTCCCTGTGCAGCGTATATTATCCAGGAAAGGTCCCTCTCTTCACTTTAATAAACAAACAAACTCCTGCAATTTGAAAAATGACCTTGGTGCAGTGGCCATGTCAATGGGAAGGCATTCCAGCTCCAGGCGTTTGTTCCTGTGATTAGGTGTTCCAATTCACAGTCATGTTTTTCAAACAGATCTTCGGCATTATTGTTACTAACACAACTTCTAAACAGTTTTGATAGTAGTTGGCAAAATTGCTAAAAGCATGTGGAAACCAACAACTGGATAGATATCAGTGTCCCATTTGCATGGGGAAAGTAAAAACAATGCCTTACCAATAATTCACTTTTGCATTACTTATAACAAATGTGACAGTGCGTTGTTAATTCACTTTGGTCCAAAAGTCCAACTTTGTCTTTCCTAAAGAAAAGAATCCTAGGTGGCACCTTGCAGCAGGCCAATAGGATTAACTAGACAGAAGAAATGGCTGTAAAATGCATGAATTAATGCACCACTACACTTTAACAGCCCCCTAACTTTTGTGGGATACACATTCAGGGACCTAGAGTGGCCGGGGTGCAAAAGAAGATAAAAAGCCTAGAAACATTAACCTTCAGACTAGGCTGCTCATTAGGACTGGTGAACGCAAGCCAATTCCCACAAAATTCAGATTTACTTGACTTTATGGATAGCAGAAATGCGTGGCGGACATGCTTTAGTTCTGATGGGAAAGGCAGGGGCTCCAAGGTGCAAAACACATGCAAAATACACACACCTGGTGCAGAAAGCACCACTCATGTGAAGAAAGGGGACCCTCACCAGGAGGCAAAGAGGAGGCTGTATTTACAGACTAACACTGGGGAGCTCACCCCTTTGGATCTGTGTGCAGATGGGCACGGGCTGTGCGTGCAGTTCTTTTCATGGTGAATGGCCTGGCCCTGGGGCTAGGTGAGGACAGGGCTCTGCAGACCACAGGGAGTGGCGCTCTGGGTGGTGTAGAAGGGACATGCCCAGACTGAGGTACATTCCCCCCCACCCAAACTCTGCTGTAGGAGCCATTAGCATCTCTGCTGAGCCTCTCCATGCTGTGTAACCTCTCGACAGATGGGTCCAGGGGAATGGCTGACATAGGCATGGCTCTCCCAAGGATGACTTGGGTGCAGTGAATCCCCCAATGTCCCTGGTCCTACAGCTAAACCACTAACCATTCTGCAGAGTGGGGGAGGGTAAACCCCACCTACGCTGTTCTGCTACTGCCCTCTTCTATGGGAGGAAGTGATCTCGTGCTTTAAGAGCTGTCCCAGGTTACCCTGAAGGCAGTCAGAAGGGGCCCCTCTCCAGTCAATTTTGAATCTTGAAAAGTTTAATCTTTTTTAAGCCATTTGTTTAGTGCAGCTGTGAATCTGTGGCAGTCTGTAGCCCTATGTTCATCCTTTCTACAAGGCTATGATGGATTTTGTACAAAATATGCTTTGTGAGGTATTGTTTGAGAACTCAACTTGCTGATCGTTATTGTCCTGGTAAAATGTGTGTGGCAACTTTGTATGTAAAGGTATAAGATTTTACTGAATAACATTAATGAGACATGTTCCTTGTTTAGAATAGCAGGCACATATCAGTTCCTCAAAAACAAAAGACAAACTGATGTCTCAGCCAAGTGTCAACAAAATCAAATGGTCTATCACCAGGTTAAGTGGCCATTCTTCGGCAGGAAAGAGGGCATGAGCAAGAAATTTACATTTTTGGCAAAGAAACAGCAGGAGGTTCTGGTCCCCACATATTTTCTGTCTCCTGAACCTCAGCTGGAGATAATTTTCAAAGAAAAAGACAATGATCAGAAAGAGGAACAGAGGTCCCAAAATACGCCTCCCTTTCTCTCTGCCATGGCATCACCACCACCTGACGGACAAGGAAATGAATGCTGAACTGGGGGAGGAGTCCTGACTGGTAGGATTCCATCCAGTAAGACTGCGAAAGCATGTGGTGAGAGAAACCTTTGCTTTGAATTCATTTAGCTTGTTAAGTTAAATGTTAATTTATTTTACCTTTTATTTTCTTGTAACCAATTCTGACTTTTACACCTCATTATTTGTAATCACTTAAAATCTTTTTGTAGTTAATAAATTTGCGTTATTGTTTTATCTAAACTAGCGAGAGTTCGGATTGAAATGTTTGGGAAATGCCATTTGGGAGAACAAGATTTGTGCATATCATTTTCTATTAATAAATGACAGACCTTATATGAGCTCGTATCATCCGGGAGGCGGCTGGGCAGTACAAGACGCACATTTCTGAGGGAAAGTCTGGGACAGGGAGTTTGCTGGTGGGGGCTGGAGAAGTGAGGGGACACAGCCGTCTATCAGTCCAGATTGTACCCTGGGGGATGTCTCAGAAGCCCAGGCAGCAGCCTATGAATTCTTCCCTACTACAATATTCAGTGCTAACTGAAGGACAATAATAATGATTTTGAGAGTCCCAGATTCCAGACCCAAACCCAAACTTTCCCAGGGCCATTGAGACCTGGGGTTTGGTACGGACAAGTTTAGAGATAGGGCTCCAAGCCGCAAGCTCCAGATCCAGAGTTTGGGGGGTTCCAACCTAGGCTTTTGGTTTGGGCACATCTCTGCTAGAATAATTTGATACAAAGGCTGTTTTCAGGAGCCCCAAACCTTGGCTTTCAGGGTTCATGCTTTGTTCCCCATGTCTAGGTGCTAACATCTGTGTGTGGCATTTACCTATGTAATGTCATGTAATGGGGACACCAGCAACAAAAACAGAATTGCGATGGCTGTTTCTTTGTGTGATTCTAACGTGCTGTTTGCCCTGTGAGACGCCTCACCTGGCACCCAAATGCTTCCCTGCCAAGCTGGTACGTACCAATAATAAAACTCATAACGTGCCCCAGGAGGAGCTAGCCGGCCCAGCTGCCAAGTGCACGTCAGGTGCTCCCAATCGTAATAGACACAGTGGAGGTCTCTGATCTGTGACTCCAGATCGCCTGTTAAAATAAAAGGAAATAATGACTATTATTTGAAAGGCCCCATTTGGGCTGAGCTGAGAAATAACCTTGCCAACCCATTTGATTTCTCTGAGCAATCATGACAACTCATGTAAACAGAACAATCAAGATAATTTGATAGTGATCATGCCAAAGGGATTCGCTACCTTGGTAAACACTTCATTTTAAGTGACCCTTTGCATATCAAACCCAATTTACATTTATTTATTTGCAATGGAAAGGTGAAGGCTTAATTATTCAGAGGTGACTTGTCTGAGCAATTGAGCAGATTTCAGCTAAGGGAGGCAGGGTTACATGGCAGGAGGGCCAGTCTCTGGTCTATGACTTGATGCGCATTCTCAGACAACTCACTTCACTGCTCTGCAATACTTTGCAAAGGGTTTTGAGAGCCGGAGGGGAAAGGCAGCATGCAGGCGAGACAATACTGGTGATCACTGATGGGGGCACAGGGGAGATCGAGCTGAAGTTCTTCCATCTAGGGACTGCAGAGGCATGCGTCCAAGCATACGTGAGCAGGGAGGTTAAGCCAGAGAGCTGCTGTCACGGCTCGGGCATGGGACGACAGGCGTTTAAGGATGTGTCTACACCGTGATTAAAAACCCACGGCTGGCCTGTGCCAGCTGACTCAGGGGCCATTTAACTGCTGTGTAGATTTTTGTGCTCGGGCTGTAGCCTGGGCTCTGGGACACTGTGAGGTGGGAGGATCCCAGATCTTGGGCTGCAGCCCAAGCCCAAAAGTCTGCACTGCAATGAAACAGTCCCAAGAGCACCGAGCCAGCTGGCACGGGCCAGCCGCGGGTGTCTAACTGCAGTGTAGACAGACCCTAAGTCCACAACCCTCAAATAACAATAACAATTTGCTAAGCAAAAAATTGGCATAACCTGGCAAAGAACATTTTTTGCATCTAGCAGCCTGACAGGCTCTGCTACACCTAATGCCCGTCAGACGATGGAGACATACTGGAGCAGCAATAACTTGGTTGCAGAACCTTTCAGTCAGGTCAACACATTTTTCCAGGAAGGTATAAGGCCTGGAAAGGTCACGTGGGGAATGGCAGCCTGCTCCTAACCTTGTGAAGGAAGCTGGAAGGTAGCGTGAGTCCAGTCACTCTTCACTTCAGATTCATTCGTACAACGTCCTTCCAGCAGAGTCTGGACCTTTGCTTCAGTTCTCTTGCTGAGATCAAATCCAACGCCATATTTTAACTTCTTAGTAAAAACAACCTGGTGTAAGACAGACAACACTGTAATAAACTTTTGATGTGTATATTGGCTGCAAAGTTTGCCATGTGTGCTTGCTCTCTACACTGTACTATATTATATGTACACCATAGGTTTATACACACACACAATGTTGCCTGTGAACACAATACAGATCTTTTACATTCCTATCAAATTTACACTGTCCAATGCTTATCTAGCACCCGCCATTTCAGTCCTCTGCACTTCCCTCTATGGGGATGGATATCCTTCAAGGCACTGTAATGAAACACTGAAATTCATCCAATCTAATCCCAGGATCCAACTATTCCCGTGTCCTGTCTCAAACAGTAGCCAGCACCAGATATTACAGGAGAAGGTGCAAAAACTCCCCAATAGACAGTTCTGGAACAACCTGCCCAGAAGTAAAGATTCTTCCTTAACACTACCAGTGTATGTTGCCCCTGAATCAGTTAGTTTCTCGTTCGTATGGGTCTCTCACTACAACAGGGGACCATTTTAAAGAGGCGGCAGGGGGCTCAAGGGCAGGTGTCCCTTTGCAGCCTGCAAAGTTTAACAGAGATGCTATAGAACGTGCCAGCACAGATTAGAAGGACCTACCAGCAGAAGGGAGATGAGCCGCGCAAATCTGCCTTCCCTTTTAACTGATCCTTCATGTGGCAAAGTGCAACCAATCTCCCCAAGTCAGGGAGATGGAGCTAGTTAATTCCTTACCAGCACGGTTTGCTAGGAATTAGTCCCATCAAATCTGGGACTTGTACAATTTGTGTGAGCATTTAATATTTTTCCTGAACTTGAAAAAAAATTGTACATCACCTAGTAACTGGAAAACAAACAAACAGCAGCTTCAATTTAACAAACAATAAAGAAAAAGAAATTGAGAAGGATTAAAATTAAAGAGCAAGAAATGGGATTTATCTGAAGAAAAAGAAGAGAAAGAGCAGAACCCGATTCCTGTCCCACCTGCATCACTGCAGCGGGTGCACACAGCCCTTGTGCTTGCACTTCTCGCCAGTAGTCCAAGAATATTCAAGGCAGACTTTTGAGCTCTGTGCTTCTGACCAGCCTCTGACTAATTGCACGGCCCTGGGGGCTCTGACGCTCACACAGCCTTTTACACAAGCTGCTCCCTGTGGGCACAGGCGGTGAGCTATATTCCCACCTGGTGCCCGGGCACCAGCAACATTCAGAGCTCAGGGGCCCAGCTCCACCCATATTTGGAGCAGGGTGTCCGGTGGGACCCTCCACCTGCACAGGGGACCCCCCGCCCACAGTCACCGCTCCTGCCCCACGCTGGGCAAGGGGCAGCCCCCTCCCTCACCCCCAGTGAGGCTACGGTCAGGGACAACAGCAGGGGAGGAGGCGCACGCAGCTCCCCCCGGCACCCACCACAGGGAAGGGGAGGGAGATTCCTGGGCCTGAGAGGGGCCCTAGGACACGTGCAGTGACAGTGGTGGGGGGGAGTGTGCTGCTGGGGGGGCGGGAAAGGGGGGCTCCTCCCCCAGAGCTCGCTGCTGCCGGCAGGGAAAGGCATGGGGGGAGTCCTCCTCTCTGGCCCCTGTCCCGGAGCAGCCTGCCTGCACCCCAAACTCATCCCCAGGCCTGCACCACCCCAGGGCCCACGCTCCCAGCCAGAGCTTTCACCCCCCCAAACACACCCTCAACCCTCTGCCCCAGGCCTGAGCCCCTCCCACACCCCAAACCCCTCATCTCCAGCCCCAGCCAGAGCCCTCATCCCCCCACACCCCAACCCTGAGCCCCTCCCACACCCCAAACCCCTCATCTCCAGCCCCAGCCAGAGCCCTCATCCCCCCTACACCCCAACCCTCTGCCCCAGGCCTGAGCCCCTCCCACACCCCAAACCCCTCATCTCCAGCCCCAGCCAGAGCCCTCATCCCCCCACACCCCAACCCTCTGCCCCAGGCCTGAGCCCCTCCCACACCCCAAACCCCTCATCTCCAGCCCCAGCCAGAGCCCTCATCCCCCCACACCCCAACCCTCTGCCCCAACCCGGAGCCCCTCCCACACCCCAAACCCCCCAGCCCCAGCCAGAGCCCTCATCCCCCCACACCCCAACCCTCTGCCCCAGGCCTGAGCCCCTCCAACACCACAAACCCCCCAGCCCCAGCCAGAGCCCTCATCCCCCCACACCCAACCCTGAGCCCCTCCCACACCCCAAACCCCTCATCTCCAGCCCCAGCCAGAGCCCTCATCCCCCCTACACCCCAACCCTCTGCCCCAGGCCTGAGCCCCTCCCACACCCCAAACCCCTCATCTCCAGCCCCAGCCAGAGCCCTCATCCCCCCACACCCCAACCCTGAGCCCCTCCCACACCCCAAACCCCTCATCTCCAGCCCCAGCCAGAGCCCTCATCCCCCCCCACACACACCCTCAACCCTCTGCCCCAGCCCTGAGCCCCTCCCACACCCCAAACCCCTCATCTCCAGCCCCAGCCAGAGCCCTCATCCCCCCACACCCCAACCCTCTGCCCCAGGCCTGAGCCCCTCCAACACCACAAACCCCCCAGCCCCAGCCAGAGCCCTCATCCCCCCACACCCAACCCTGAGCCCCTCCCACACCCCAAACCCCTCATCTCCAGCCCCAGCCAGAGCCCTCATCCCCCCACACCCCAACCCTGAGCCCCTCCCACACCCCAAACCCCTCATCTCCAGCCCCAGCCAGAGCCCTCATCCCCCCTACACCCCAACCCTCTGCCCCAGGCCTGAGCCCCTCCCACACCCCAAACCCCTCATCTCCAGCCCCAGCCAGAGCCCTCATCCCCCCTACACCCCAACCCTCTGCCCCAGGCCTGAGCCCCTCCCACACCCCAAACCCCTCATCTCCAGCCCCAGCCAGAGCCCTCATCCCCCCTACACCCCAACCCTCTGCCCCAGGCCTGAGCCCCTCCAACACCACAAACCCCTCATCTCCAGCCCCAGCCAGAGCCCTCATCCCCCCACACCCCAACCCTCTGCCCCAGGCCTGAGCCCCTCCCACACCCCAAACCCCTCATCTCCAGCCCCAGCCAGAGCCCTCATCCCCCCACACCCCAACCCTCTGCCCCAGGCCTGAGCCCCTCCCACACCCCAAACCCCCCAGCCCCAGCCAGAGCCCTCATCCCCCCACACCCCAACCCTCTGCCCCAGGCCTGAGCCCCTCCCACACCCCAAACCCCTCATCTCCAGCCCCAGCCAGAGCCCTCATCCCCCCACACCCCAACCCTCTGCCCCAGCCCTGAGCCCCTCCCACACCCCAAACCCCTCATCTCCAGCCCCAGCCAGAGCCCTCATCCCCCCACACCCAACCCTCTGCCCCAGGCCTGAGCCCCTCCCACACCCCAAACCCCCCAGCCCCAGCCAGAGCCCTCATCCCCCCACACCCCAACCCTCTGCCACAGCCCTGAGCCCCTCCCACACCCCAAACCCCTCATCTCCAGCCCCAGCCAGAGCCCTCATCCCCCCTACACCCCAACCCTCTGCCCCAGGCCTGAGCCCCTCCCACACCCCAAACCCCCCAGCCCCAGCCAGAGCCCTCATCCCCCCACACCCCAACCCTCTGCCACAGCCCTGAGCCCCTCCCACACCCCAAACCCCTCATCTCCAGCCCCAGCCAGAGCCCTCACCCCCCCCCCCCCACACACCCTCAACCCTCTGCCCCAGGCCTGAGCCCCTCCCACACCACAAACCCCTCATCTCCAGCCCCAGCCAGAGCCCTCATCCCCCCACACCCCAACCCTCTGCCACAGCCCTGAGCCCCTCCCACACCCCAAACCCCCCAGCCCCAGCCAGAGCCCTCATCCCCCCACACCCAACCCTCTGCCCCAACCCGGAGCCCCTCCCACACCCCAAACCCCCCAGCCCCAGCCAGAGCCCTCATCCCCCCACACCCCAACCCTCTGCCCCAGGCCTGAGCCCCTCCCACACCCCAAACCCCTCATCTCCAGCCCCAGCCAGAGCCCTCATCCCCCCACACCCAACCCTCTGCCCCAACCCGGAGCCCCCAACACCACAAACCCCTCATCTCCAGCCCCAGTTAGAGCCCTTATCCCCCCACACCCAACCCTCTGCCACAGCCCTGAGCCCCTCCCACACCCCAAACCCCTCATCTCCAGCCCCAGCCAGAGCCCTCATCTCCCCGCACCCCAACCCTCTGCCCCAGCCCTGAGCCTCCCCAACACCACAAACCCCTCATCTCCAGCCCCAGCCAGAGCCCTCATCTCCCCGCACCCCAACCCTCTGCCCCAGCCCTGAGCCTCTCTAAGCCCCCAAACCCCCAGCCCCAGAGCCCTGACCCCCCACACTCCTCCTCTCACCCTGAGCCCCTCCCACACCCCAAACCCCTCATCTGCAGCCACAGCCCACAACCCTCACCCCTGCACCCCTTCCCTCTGCACCGCCTCCCATCCCCAAACTCCCTCCCAGAGCCTGCACCCCAATCCCATTCCCCAGCCTAGGGCCTGCACCCCAGACCTCCTCCCCCACCCAAACTCCCTCCCAGAGCCTTGGGCAAGTGGGGGGCAGAGTTTGGGGGGGCATGGTTTCTGGGCACCACCAAAATTTCTACAAACCTGCCACCCCTGCCTGTGGGCACAAGCTCCGGTTTTGTGACTTCATCTTTCATTTCATCTGTGTACTCTGGGCTGCCAGCAGAGTAAGTTAATTAATAAGCCCTGTCCCAGTCAAAACTTTTGGCA
This sequence comes from Lepidochelys kempii, assembly GCF_965140285.1. Taxonomy (NCBI): domain Eukaryota; kingdom Metazoa; phylum Chordata; order Testudines; family Cheloniidae; genus Lepidochelys; species Lepidochelys kempii. The sequence goes on along the minus strand of NC_136388.1, from coordinate 101,174,064 downwards.
GGACACTGGGTATTTCACATGATGTTATCTGTGTCTTTCTCCCTGATCTGCATTTTACAAGATACTTTTGCTGCTTCATCTGAGTCTGCTTCTCCTCTTCTAGTCTGTCTCTTTATTTCTTCTTCTTCATCCTTGCAAATTTAGAAAATTCTGACTTTTTCCTGTAAATATTTCTTTGGGGTTTTGTTGAGCTTCTGCTAAAATAATCTTAGAAAAATCAGCACACCCAGACATTCCTGTGTCACTAAAGGTTTGACTTCCCCCAACCAAAGTGAAGAAACCCAGACACACACTTTACAGCACATTTCCCCTTTCATGACTTATTAAATTCCTCCTAGCAATGGGGATTGGTTAATAGAGCTCTTCCCTGCTTTAGGACTCTCATCATCTGAACAGTCAGCCAGACAAGTCTGTGGCCTAGAGCTAAAGGCAGCATGACAGAGTGTGCCCAGTGCTGACGAAACTGTCCAGCAGTGGTAGCGTGGCTAGTTGCCAGGCTATTGGCTGCACTGTGATATTCCAATTTCTATCCTTTTCACCTCGACTTGACCTGTTCTCTAGGAGCCCACTGAGATCACTGGAAAGACTCCCCTTGTCTTCTGTGGGTTTTGCAAATGGCCCTACAGAGAAGTGTGTCCAACACAAAATTGCCTGGTTTTTTTTGGCACTTCTAAATATCTGACAGTGAGCAATTGTAGCGTTGGGTATCTGTTCCTCTAGCCCCATGACATGTTTACCCATGTGGGAGCCTTATCTGCCAGCCCACTGACAAGTATTTCAACAATCCTCCTTGCAGTAAGCATATCTGTTCCCTCCTTGCTACATTTTCATGAGATAAGATCGGCAATTTTATTTTATGGATGATTTCGGTTCAAACCATCTCTCAGAGATAAATGTAAATAGTAATAAAAAAATACCATCGGGGTACAAGAAATGTTAGAATGTTATGAGACAGAATCAAACGTAATCTCACATTTATAAAGCGCTTTTCATCCCAAAAGATCGTAGGCACTTTACAGGCTCCCAGTTCTGCAGAGACTGACTACTATGAAATTACTCTTGGCAATAAGCACTACAACCAGTCGGAAGTGTTTGTAGAAGCAGGCCCTTAATCAGTCCCAAAGGTTTTGGCGGTTGCTGTTAAACTGTAAAATATTTCCATCCTAATCCCAGACCTATGTTTCGATATTGTTCATCTTTTTGGTTGATCGTTTGGCCTTGTCAAAGGAAGTTGCTCTAATTATTTTACAACTTCAAAGCATTCACTTTAAAAAGGTGTAATCAACAGATGAAACAAAGGGGAAGCAGTCGCAAAATACTATACACTAAGCTAGGCTTGATCTTACCTTCCAGTCTGCATCGCCAGTGCTACGGTATTTTAATTTATATTTTATTGTACACTGATCGAGGGTTAGCAGGGAAGGTGGAGGCTGCCATTCTATACAGAGATGGCCTAAAAGTCCAGGGTCAATTATCTGAAGATTGCGGGGAGGTTCGACTGAAACAGAAAAAGCAGTTGGATAAAAAGTTGTTTTAGAGAAATTTAAAAAATCCAGGTATTTCAAACTATGATTTTGCCCAGAAAATTCCCTTTTAGCCACAGAAGCTCAAAATGCTTTGCACCAAGGTTACGGTATCAGCGTAAAGCTGCCTCTGCCTCCAGGATTAAGCACAAATTACTTGGACTCAGTTCAAAAAGTGTTTTAACCTTGTTCAAAAGCAAGACTCAACAGTTTAGGGTAGGTTGTTAAGAATGCTGGAGCCCCTGAAATGGCAAGGCTTTACACACGTAATTGTAACTTGGACATGGCACCAGTGTTCCTAAATCTGTTCCTGTGAAAAATGTCACGTTTCTCACGTGTCCAGGCTGACTCAGCCTCCTCCAAGCACATATGTGCACAGCCAGGGAAACAATTTTGATGTAAAATCATCCCTGCCTCCCGCTGCCCCACCCCCGGCCAGCTTTTGCATGGTTTTATGCAAGATCACAGCTCTGCTTCACCCCCCCGAGTCCCCTCCTGTGCTCACTTTTAAACCCTAATATCAACCAGTGTGGGTGATTTCAGATGACACTGCAAACGCGCCATGCAGATTGAGTAAAACCATAGGATGTCAGATCAAATCATTTTCTCTTTTGGGAGAACATATAGTAGCTAACCAATATCAGAGACAACTAGCCCCTCTCTCCTTAAATATTCTCTTCAGCGTATTAGATCTCAGTGGAACCCTGGTGGGGGCAGGGGAAGCCCTACTCACCTGGGCAGACTAGAATGCAAACCAAAATCAATTCTTATTTTGGGCACCTTCCATCATACAGAAGTACTTCTATTCTTATTTTCAGTCTGGTTTTTATTAAAATAATGTGAGAAAAAATGTCCTACATTACAATCACTGCTGTACCATAACAAACCAGAGTGCCTTGAAGACACATTTCATGTTTTTTAAAAAATATATTTCCCAGTTCCTCAGCTTTTTATTAAGAATGCCATTCTCTTTCATTAAGATTTCTGAGACCATTTATCTTTACTAGATCAATCCAGAATCAATTTCACATCTAAGATTTCTTTTTTCTATACACACTATCTTGAGACCCAGGATTACAATTTGGGTAATTGGGGTTTGTAGAGATTCAGTTACAGGACATAATTTATTCATAGTCACCTGGACTGACTGGTGGTTTTCATTGTAGGGTTTTAAAGATTGCTGTAGTGGCTACGCCATTAGGGGAATTGCAGGACTCCAGGCCCTTTGTGTCTTCTTCTTGGACTCTCATCCAATATCCACACACTCTTTCTATTCATTTTTCATGGAGCCTTAGGAGAGCTGGCTCCAGGAATCTCTTGCAATGGAAGATGACTTCATAAATCAGACTTCCAAGTGCTCCCAGAAGTCTTTGCAGGATAACGGCTCAGAGAGGATTGGTTTATTCTAACCAAGACCCCAAACACCACCACAAACTTTAAGCCTCCAGCCTTCATGCTTCAGGCCCCATATTTCTCAGTTTGTACAGCTCTGAGAAAAATCTGTGAGGGTGAACTGCACTGTTTAGACGGTGCAGCCTAACCTGTGAGCGAGGAACTCAGACTGCCGTATTTACGGTGCCGTTCGCAGCAATAGGATAAAAGGCATCAATGAATTAAGAGCTTTATTTTCTGTATTAGGTGTGCTCAGTTCACAAGTAACCAGATTCCGTCCCCTGTCCCAGCTGCTAGCCCTGTACACTCAGGCTGAGCAGAGCTCTGGGGTCCGAGAGTTATGCTGGGCTCTTTCCAGCACCAGTAATCCTAGGTCCAAATCAAGAGCTTTGGTTACACTTGTGCAATCTCCTGCAGTCAAATGATGCCTTGCAGACTCCTGGGCAGCCCTCTTGCTGTCAGCCAGGTTGCACAGAGGTAATTGCCTTGAATTGTTTGCCGCATGCTGCTGATGGATACGAAGGAAAAGACTCCATCGTGCTGTGCCTTAGCTGGGCTACGAGGCAGCCTCTGCTGACTGGGCCTCTCTGAGCTAGCACCGTTTGGTGGACACCCTGAAGCAGAGCAGGTAATGGTGCCACCACATGTCCTCATGCTCAGGGACTCCTTCCTGGTGCCCAGGGGTAATTTACACCTCCCTGGGCCAGCTCTGGTGAATCTGGCCCCATGGAAGTTTCACATGGAAGAGGACTGCAAGTCCGAGTCCCCAAGCCATGTGGCTCAATCACCGGAAGGTATTTATCTTTGAGAGGGGAACAGATGCGTTTCAGTTCCTCTCTTTGGCTAAAGGTGGACTTTATCATTGGAAGCACGCACTGCATTTTGATAGCAAACATTCATTACGAGAAGAAACAATTTTATTGTCAGTCCCCTTCAGGTTGTAAGTTAGACCCATCCACGAGATTAACCTGCTACATTCGGCTTCACCGGGAAATATTGGGGAGTATTTTTCTCGGACACCCAAGGTGTGTTTAGACATTGCACCAATGTGTAATAGATTTATTGTACATCAGCACTGGATGCCCCTTCCTGCTTCCATTGAAGTTCATTGCAAAGCTCCCATTAAGCCCTGTAGTATGTTTGCCCAGTCCTGCAATTGGATCCGTGCGCATAAACTCTTTGACAGGGATCTGCCCATTTGCAGGGTCAAAGCCATGAAAAGCTAAGACTTAGGAATCATCCTCATACTGTTTTAGTCATAGCATATTCTGCATCTTGGCAGGGAGTAGACTAGACAGCCCTTGCGGTCCCTTCTAGCCCTATGCTCTATAAACAGAGTGGTAAATTTCTGCACATTATTTAAACTGAAGCGAGCATTAGACAGTAGCGTAATCATGAACGCTCCTTGATTTACCTGATGTCTGGTGTCCTGAGGAACCCGTGCAGAACCATGCTAGGATTGTGGTGACAGCACAAATCCACTGGATGTCCATTTGTGTGTAAGACTTCAAAGCTTCCCACTGGGAAGTGTATTATGCCAGAATATTTGCACACGAGAAACCTACAAAATAAGCAAGGTTGAAAACTAGTTAAGGTATATAACCAGCTACACCGGAGAAGCAGATTTCCCCCTGCCTCGTGAGCACAAGTAACCACCTCACAAGCATTATCAGTGTTGATACTAAATGCCTACCACAATGTTATATGCAGTGTGGTTGCAGCCATGATATTAGAGACACAAGGTAGGGGAGGGCCATCTCTTTATATTTGACCAGCTTCGGTTGGTGAGAGATGAGCTTTCAAGCTTACACAGACCTGCAAAAGAGCACTGTGTAAGCTTGTCTCTCTCATGGGGATTTCTGCAGAAAATGACCATTTTTAATTAACATTTTCAGGTTTTCATCAGAAAACAGAAACCCCCAAACCTGAACACTTTCCAGCTTTGAGCAACTGAAAACAGAAATTTCAGCCAGCTCCCAAAAACATTAAACATTTGATCAAAATTTCAGATTTTGGTGGCTCAAAACAAACCAAAAACAAACCTCTGTTTGCTGGGTTCCAGTTTCTCAATGAAAACATGGAAAAATGTGAAGAAAGTTTTTAGCAAAATACACACACACACACAAATCTGTATTTTCAGGGAAAGAAAACTCATTTCCTGCCCAGCTCTTCGCGATAGACTGGATCAGATGAGCTAGTCCAGGGGGCATCAAGAGACCTCTATTACATGAATCCTCCACTCAGACAACAGAGTCTGGGGCAGGGGCTCCCAGAAGAGGCAGACCAGGGGAAGATTTTAGGAGCTGTAGGGATGGAAGGGAACAGCAATCAGGGGCTCCTGAATAAATCCTGGATTAATAAAGGGTAGGAACAGGAAAGACACCCAGATCCATTCCCCTCTCTCCATCCCTCCCCCTTCAGCAGACAACCGCTCTTCCCCCCCATCCCCTCTAGGGTGACCAGATGTCCCGATTTGATAGGGACAGTCCCGATTTTTGGGTGTTTTTCTTATGTAGGTGCCTATAACCCCCCACCACCGTCCCTATTTTTCACATTTGCTGTCTGGTCACCCTACCCCCCGCCCTCCAGGAGGTGAGAGATTTTGGAGAAGGGGGAGCAGGCGTCACCCAGCTCACCCCGAGACGCAAGGCTGATTCCAACAATTTCTCAGAATGGCTACTTGCCTTGGGAACTGGATCCCACACAGCAGCAGTGCAAACGGCTTTCAGACCACCGCTGGGGAAAGCCGGCAGGTTCACTGGGATGCCAGTGCACGAGATGGCGTATGAACGCGAGTAAGAATCGCTTACACTAGTGCCGGGACTGATGTCAAGGAACCAGCTGCTGTGTCAGCAGATGCAACTTCCACCGTAAAGTCAACTGAGGGGCAACAGTACACCGGAGTCTGGAAACCCAAGTTCCTGACTCCGGTAAACACCAATTCCACTTTCTTGCAGAATTTGAGACTTTCTCGCAGTCTGAAATATTCGGCTCCAACGAATGTGACTGGATTCAGTCTAAGAACAACCATCTGTTCTTACATCGCTTTCCCTTGGGCAGCTCCTCAGACCTACTGGTGTGACACCCCACCCCCCCCGCCATCACCAGAACGGACCGGAGCTCGGGCAGGGCTGAAGGTTGCATCCCAGAACTGTTGCTGCCCCATTGTCCAGAGACCCTCCCCTATACAGAGAGGCGCTCGGAGGTAGGGAACTGGAGCAGGCCCATATGTCTTGACAGAGTGGAGCTTGGATTGACAGAGTGGAGTTCTGGGGGGACAGTTGAGAGAGATAGAGAGGAAGGGAGCCTCCTGCTCCCCTCACCAACTGCCTGTTTTTTCAGGTTTCCCAACCCTCAAGTGGGAAACTGTCAAGTTCAGTCCCCACAGAGCCCATCGCCTCCCTGGGCAGAGAGTGGCTGCCTGGTGAACCACTGAGCTGCCACAGCCATCAGCCCGGCCACTGACCGCTACCTCAGGCAGGATGGAAAGTGGGCAGCTGATCGCCAAGCTCACTAGCCCATCCCATGGAGCTGGAAAGCGACTGCCAAGACCCAGACCACCCTGCGGTTCCTCAGGCCCCTCAGACAAGACAGACACCAGACCTCGGTGCCTGCAACGTTGACTGCTGCACTGCGGACAGGCCCCTGGACCAGCGGCTGGCAGGTTAGAGAGCTGACATAGCAACTAGGGGCAGGGAGACTTTGTGAGTGGTTAAATGAAAGAAAAAAAAAGGTTTAGGGCGTCCTCTATGGATGGCTGTGTATCTATATTTTAACAGTCTAGCCAGATTTACATGGTAATTTCAGAATTGCGTGCTCCTTTATGAAGTGAGTACAGTCCTCAGGGTGACGGGGGATTACCCATTATTTCTCAGGAGACACCACCAGTAGAGGAGTCCTGACTTCAGCAGGGAGACCCAGATGGGCAGAATGAGCCAGGACCTCAGGAGGTAAAGCACACCCCACACCTCCTGAGTCTGGGCCCTCAGAGCCACCAAGCGGTGGAGAGAAGGTTACACAGGAATTCATTTAAGCTTACAAACCCTGTGAAATAGGGGAGTGTTTTCTCCATAGGCATGTAAGGTATTCAACCCCAAGCAATTTACAGGAAAGCTGCCAGTCCAGCATCAGATCAATTTGGGATTTGCCTTCCTAAGGTATCCTTTTCAGAGTGGTAGCCATGTTAGTCTGTATCAACAAAGGCAATGAGGAGTCCTTGTGGAACTTTCGAGATTAACAAATTTATTTGGGCATAAACTTTCATGGGCTAAAACCCACTTCATCAGATGCATGGAGTTGAAAATACAGTAGCAGGCATAAATACATGAAAAGATGGGAGTTGCCTTACCAAGCGTGAGGTCAGTCTAACGAGACAATTCAATTAACAGTAGGACACCAAGGGAGAAAAAATAACACTTGTAGTGGTAATGAGAGTGGCCCATTGACAAGAAGGCGTGAGTAACAGTAAGGGGAAATTGGTATGGGGGAAATTAAGTTTAGGTTATCCTTGTTTACAGACTATGAACTAATCACACAAGACAGCAGAACTGTTTGACATTATGATAGGATATGGTAGATGGATCCACACAAACTTTGTTTACTCAAGTCTAGCAAAGTAAGGAGAAAAAATACAGAGAGACTGCATACTTGGTGGGCTTCTAACAGGAGCTGGCAATGCCAGAGAGCCTGGAAGGGTTGGGTCTGCTACCACCCTCAATAATATTGCAGTACCAGGGTATCTGTTGGAGTGAGGAGAAACCTCATTGTCTTAAAAAAACACAAAGAAAAAAACCAAACCACCACCACCAAACTTTATTGCAGCCAGAACCCTCACATACCACGGCCGACCTCCCCTGGAGCTGGCAACAGACGGCTTCACCCACTGAACAAATGTTGTCCTTCAAACCAGAACCTGGGATTTGTCCTGGAGCTGCTTTGCCTCGGGCTCCTCTGACTGACAGGCTGCAAACACAGAAAGCCGGCATGTAAATATAAAGCAGACCCTGGGCAGCTCCAGTTCACACTCTGCTCAGTTTATTTACAGCCCAGAGTGCCAGAAAGATTATACACTAGAGTACTAGCGGGTAGGATGAGAAGTAAAAGCCTGATGCTAGATTAAGGGATACTGAAGACAGGTGTTAGAAAATATCCTAACAGTAAAGAATTCCTACTGTTAAAAACACAGGATGGAGAGGAAAGAGTCCATAAAATACACATCAGTTGCTTTTAACAAGATCAGTTATAAAGGTAATTTTACTGGTTTCAAAAGTATTAAATTCTATATTCCAGTGGTGGGTGAAATTATCCCCTCTATTCCCTCCCTGCCTCCAAAGGGCATTTTGTGGCTCAGATAGTTTATACTGGTAAAGTGCTTTGACATGCTTGGATTAAAAGCTTTATATAATTGCAACTTGTGGTTTCTGCTACAATAAAAGAGACCAGAATGGTGCCAGAGAATGCAATGGCAGAGCCAGGAAGCACATACATTCTGAAATCAAAGACATGCACATAAATGTCAGTGACCAGCATAAACCAACAACCACAGGAGTATGAGAGTGGCTCTAGTTTATGGATATAATGAAGATGACAGTGAAATGTTCAATTTTTAGTGTGATATCAAGAAATACCAGGAGGATATTTACACACAGTAAACGAGAGAAGTTAGTTTGTAGAAAGTCAAATACAATATATGTGATCACAACATAAAATGTGTCCTGTTGAAAAACCATCAGACTTGGTATGTGCACATGCTCCAGTACCAGAAAGACCCTTACAATTAGGAGCCAGGTGAGAGACTGGTACAACCTTCCCTGTGAGCAGCACTGATTTGCAGAATTGAGAAAGACACCAGAAATAATTATATCGGTGATTTCCATTTCCCATCTAAAGAATTAAGCACAAACGGCCAACAGAAAACATTTAGTCCATGAGACAGATTTTAATAAAAATAATTGCAGTTAGTGTGTAACAAATACAGATTTGTAAGATGAGCTACAGCTAAACCAAGACACACAATGCAACTCAAGAACAACATTTTAAAACTGCAAAAATTCTTACCTGGAGTCCTGTGATGTGTTTTACAGCAGAGACTAAAGCAGGAGTGAGTGTTCTTTTCAGCAGGCAGCTCCTTAACTGCCTTGGTTAATAAGTATGTTGTTTGAAGAACTAGGAGTTTTCCACAAAGAGTCAGAGGGCTTTAGTCTGTTCCCCTCCACAAAATTGAGTGATCCATCGTAATCATGTTGAAATACTCAGAAGATCATAGCCTTGACCAGGCTAACCATTGGGACAGGAAATGCAGAAACTCCTGCTTTTGTTAAGCCTTGGTGTTAAACACTGCTATAAATATCCTGGTAAACACACAGAGATGGTTTGAGTGCTCTGATGATTCATTGTGATGGGAAACAAATGGCACATTTATAATTTCTCATCTCAAATTCCCTCTGCTCCAGGCACTGACACACCTCCCCACCCACCATGCTGCCAAGTAACACGCATCTTGCCACCACCCTGGCTGCCCTTCACCCCCTGTTTGGTTTGTCATTCGCTTCTCTCCCCCTTCAGGTGATCTAGTCTGAGGGCCCTCAGGATTCAGTCCTTCCTATCAGCTGTAGGATCTCAACCTGCACTTGAGCCCTGCATTCACTCTGTGATCACCCATCTCTCCTTCCAACACCTCCTGGCTTCCTTCCACTATTCATTCGGGGGGGGGGGGAGGATTCCCGCCTTGTGCAAAAGATATATAAGGGGTGGAACAGAACAAAGGAGGCTGCAGTCATGAGAAATCCCCTGTCTACCAGCTGAGCTGGAACAAGGGCTGTACCAGGGGAAAGGATTGGGCCCAGACTAGAAAGGAGTCTAGTCTGTGAAAGGAGACTATTGGAACATCTCGGAGGGTGACATTTTATCTGTAATCAGTTTCTTACTATATTAGGCTTAGACTTGCATGTTTTTGTTTTATTTTGCTTGGTAACTTACTTTGTTCTGTCTGTTATTACTTGGAACCACTTAAATCCTACTTTTTATACTTAATAAAATCACTTTTTGCTTATTAATTGACCTAGAGCAAGTAATTAATTCCTGGAGGAGCAAATGGCTGTGCAGATCTCTCTATCAGTTTTATAAAGGGTGAACAATTTATGAGTTTACACTGTATAAGCTTTATACAGAGTAAAACGGATTTATTTGGGGTTTGGACCCCATTGGGAACTGGGTGTCTAGGTGCTAGAGATAGGAGCACTTCTTAAGCTGTTTTCAGTTAAGCCTGCAGCTTTTGGGGGACCTGGTTCAGACCTGGATCTGGGTTTGCAGCAGGCATGAGCATCTGGCTCAACAAGGCAGGGCACTGAAGTCCCAAGCTGCCAAGGAGAATGGGCTCAGAGGCAGTCTCGGCACATCAGGTGGCAGTCCCAAGGGGGTCTCTGTGACCCAAACAATCACAGGAAATTCCTCACAAAAGATCCATAAAGCCACTGCCCCACCCCCTTTAAATCTCTGTTCCCCTAAAAACCTGCCCCCTCTGGGGCATGTTTGGGCAGCTAGCAAGCTGGAGTAGCTTTTAATTGTACTCATTTTACTGTTACTTCGTCTCCCGACCTCCCACACACACACACACACACACACACACACACACCCTGCTCTCTCCCTCTCTTCCATTCACCCATTTCATCTACCTGGTGCATTCTGTCATAAATCTGCTCTGGTACTTCTGAGGCAGGGACAGTCTTTTTATTACTCATTTGTCCCGCATGTAGTCCTGACCCTGGCCTGGGGGTCCTGGTACCAGTAATAATCATCCCCTGGAATCAAAAATTCTAGAGCTTCTTGTGTCTCTAGAGGCAGCAGAAGACCTGTCCAAAGATGCTGCCCTATAAACGATCCATTTCCATCTGTGTGACCTGGAGTGTCCTGGAAGCAATGAATCAAAACAAATTCATGGTATTTTTTTTGCTATAGTTACATCTGCGTGTTTCCAGATTCTCTCACTTTAGGAACAATAGAGGATGTTCTAAGGCCAGAAGAGCAGCTGGCAGACCCAATCTGCCAAACTGACCGCTTTAATAGGGACTGCATGTATTTTGCAAGGGGTAGGTTATTGTCAACTACTCAGAGAGCCAGTAAGAAAAGATTTTAAAAAAAACACTTCTTTACTGGAATCATAAAGGAGAAATGACCTCAAATCTCCACCCAATGCTTACCATATTTCTGTTTCAAATGGAACCCAGTCCAAATAGCTATACCATTATTCTCTAGCTGGAGTCAGTGGAAGTTTTGCCTAAGTGAGGAGCACAGACCTGACCTTTCACCACTTATGTTGTTTAGCTTTTGCATTTCCCTCTGCTTGAATACTGAAATATAGATACAAAACACCTGCAACCACTGCTTCACAGGTGCTGTTGCCAGGCTGTTGTGTTTGGGGTGAAAACTCTGTGGGCTGCAGAAAGTTTACATCCAAAATTAATTTTTAATTTATGAAGACATCCCAAATCACATGACACTTGCTTGGTCCTGGTGTCCCTTCAGGAGTGCTGTGAAAGGCCGGTGCTGACAGAAACAACATCAGCATTTCCACAATCCAAGAAACCTTAAGAAATCTGCAAGCAGGGTTTCCTCAGTGCAAGCAAAACATCTGACCCTACAACACTGGCTATCATCTCACCAGCACCGCCCAGAGTAGAAATCCAGGACAGAGGATTAAGTGACATGGCAACTTGCCAAAGCGGGGGAAAGCTCCCCACACAGAGGACAATTGGTTTTCACTGGTAGGTGAGAAGAACATGGAGCTGCCCATTTGATACTGTACATTGGCCTAGTTAATTGAGAAACTTAACAGTAACAAGTCACCGGGACCAGATGGCATTCACCCAAGAGTTCTGAAAGAACTCAAATGTGAAAGTGCGGACCTATTAATTATGGTTTGTAACCTGTCCTTTACCTGTCCTTTAAATCAGCTTCTGTACCCAATGACTGGAAGACAGCTAATGTAATTCCAATATTTAAGAAGGGCTCTAGAGGTGACCTGGCACTTACAGACCGGCAAGTCTAACATCAGTACTGGGCAAATTAGTTGAAACAATAGTAAAGAATAAAAGTGTCAGATACATAGAAGAACATAAATTGTTGCGCAAAAGTCAACATGGTTTCTATAAAGGGAGATCAGGTCTTACTAATTGATTAGAGTTCTTTGAGGGGGTCAACAAACATGTGGACAAGGGGGATCCAGTGGACATAGTGTACTTACATTTCCAGAAAGCCTTTGACAAGATCCCTCACCAAAGGCTCTTACGTAAATTAAGTTGTCATGGGATAAGAGGGAAGATCCTTTCATGGATTGAGAACTGGTTAAAAGACAGGGAACAAAGGGTAGGAATAAATGGTAAATTTTCAGAATGGAGAGAGGTAACTAGTGGTATTCCCCAAGGGTCAGTCCTAGACCAATCCTATTCAACTTATTCCTAAATGATCTGGAGAAAAGAATAAACAGTGAGGTGGCAAAGTTTGCAGATGATACTAAACTGCTCAAGATAGTTAAGACCGAAGCAGACTGTGAAGAACTTCAAAAAGACCTCACAAAACTAAGTGATTGGGCAACAAAATGGCAAATGAAATATTATGTGGATAAAGGTAAGATAATGCATATTGGGAAAGATAACCCCAACTATACATACACTATGATGGGGGCTAATTTAGCTACAACTAATCAGGAGAAAGATCTTGGAGTCATCATGGATAGTTCTCTGAAGACGTCCATGCAGTGTGCAGCAGCAGTCAAAAAAGCAAATGGGATGTTAGGAATCATTAAAAAAGGGATAGAGAATAAGATGGAGAATAACTTATTGCCCTTATATAAATCCATGGTACGCCCACATCTTGAATACTGCATACAGATGTGGTCTCCTCATCTCAAAAAAGATATACCGGCATTAGAAAAGGTTCAGAAAAGGGCAACTAAAATGATTAGGTGTTTGGAACGGGTCCCATATGAGGAGAGATTAAAGAGGCTAGGACTTTTCAGCTTGGAAAAGAGGCGAATAAGGGGGTACATGATCGAGGTCTATAAAATCATGAGTGGTGTGGAGAAAGTGAATAAGGAAAAGTTATTTACTTGTTCCCATAATATAAGAACTAGGGGCCACCAAATGAAATTAATGGGCAGCAGGTTTAAAACAAATAAAAGGAAGTTCTTCACTCAGCACACAGTCAACCTGCAGAACTCCTTGCCTGAGGAGGTTGTGAAGGCTAGGACTACAACAGGGTTTAAAAGAGAACTGGATAAATTCATGGAGTCCATTACTGGCTATTAGCCAGGATGGGTAAGGAATACTGTCCCTAGCCTCTGTTTGTCAGGTGGGTGGAGATGGATGGCAGGAGAGAGATCACTCGATTATTACCTGTTAGGTTCACTCCCTCTGGGGCACCTGGCATTGGCCACTGTTGGTAAACAGGATACTGGGCTGGATGGACCTTTGGTTTGACCCAGTCTGGCCTCTCTTATGTCCAAAAAGAGTCCTACAAAAAGTGGAGACTGGGTCAAATTACAAAGGATGAATATAAAGAAATAACACAAGTACGTAGGGAGAAAATTAGAAAGGCCAAGGCACAAAACAAGAACAAACTAACTAGAGACATAATGGGTAACAAGAAAACATTCAAAGCAAGAGGAAGTCTAAGGACAGGGTAGGCCCATTACTCAATGGGGGGTGGGGCAAATAATAATAGAAAATGTGGAAGTGGCAGAGGTGCTTAATTACTTTTGTTCTGGTTTTCACCAAGCAGGTTGGTGGTGATTGGACGTCTAACATAGTGAATGCCAGTGAAAAATTAATTAGGATCAGAGGCTAAAATAGGGAAAGAACAAGTTAAAAATTACTTAGACAAGTTAGATGTCTTCAAGTCACCAGGGCCTGATGAAATGCATCCTAGAATACTCAAGGAGCTGACTGAGGAGATATCTGAGCCAGTAGCAATTATCTTTGAAAAGTCATGGAAGATGGGAGAGATTCCAGAAGACTGGAAGAGGGCAAAGATACTGCCCATCTATAAAAAGGGAAATAAGGACAACCTGGGGAATTACAGACCAGTCAGCTTAACTTCTGTACCCGGAAAGATAATGGAGCAAATAATAAAGCAATCAATTTGCAAACACCTAGAAGATAATAAGGTGCTAAGTAACAGTCAGCATGAGTTTGTCAAGAACAAATCATGTCAAACCAACCTGATAGCTTTCCTTGACAGGGTAAAAGCCTTGTAAATGGGGGGGAAGTGGTAGATGTGGTATATTTTGACTTTTGATACTGTCTCGCATGACCTTTTCATAAATAAACTAGGGAAATGCAACCTATATGGAGCAACTATAAGGTGGGTGCAAAACTGGTTGGAAAATCATCCCCAGAGAGTAGTTATCAGTGGTTCACAGTCATGTTGGAAAGGCATAATGAGTGGGATCCTGCAGGGATCAGTTCTGGGTCGAGCTCTGTTCAATATCTTCATCAGTGATTTAGATAATGGCATAGAGAGTACACTTATAAAGTTTGCAGATGATACCAAGATGAGAGGGGATGCGAGTGCTTTGAAGGATAGGATTAAAATTCAAAATGATCTGGACAAACTGGAGAAATGGTCTGAAGTAAATAGGATGAAATTCAATAAGGACAAATTCAAAATACTCGACTTAGGGAGGAACAATCAGTTCCACACATACAAAATGGGCAATGACTGCCTAGGAAGGAGTGCTGTGGAAAGGGATCTGAGTGTCATAGTGGACCACAAACTAAATATGAGTCAACAGTGTAACACTGCTGCAAAAAAACCAAACATCATTCTGGGATGTATGAGTAGGAGCGTTGTAAGCAAGGCTTTCGCTACACTTGCACGTTATACCACAATAAAGCGTCCCAGAGCGCTCTACCTTACTCCCCGTCCACACTGGCAAGGCACGTAGAGCGCTCTGACTCCCTGGCTGGAGCGCTCCTGGTACTCCACCTCCCCGAGAGGATTAACAGCTGTTGTGCATTGGTGGAGACGCTCCAGCGTAAATGGGGAGTAATGTTATTACGCACGGATTGACCTCTGGAAACTCCCCATAACCCTTTTACCCGAAGCGTCCTCTCTTGTTTGGTTGAGCAAACGCCCCCGGGGCAGTGCCGTGTCAAAGCTCTGTTTTGGGGGCTGCTTATCTGGTCTCTGAGAAAAGAAGAAAGAGCTGCCATTTGCTTTCGGTGAGTGAGAGAGGGGCGGGGGAGGGAGGGGGGTCTGTACTTACAAGACAGCTCGCTGACGCACTCAGCACCCCAAAAACCCGCTTGCTCCCCCCTCACGCTCCACCCCACCCCACCCCCCACTCGAAAAGCAGGTTGCAGCCACTTGAATGCTGGGATAGCTGCCCATAATGGGCCGCTCCCAAAGCGGCTGCAAATGCTGTGAATGTGGCCACGACAGTGCTCTGGCAGTGCGGACAGACTGCAGTGCTTTCCCTACTCAGCTGTACGAAGGCGGGTTTAACTCACAGCGCTGTACACCTGTAAGTGTAGCCAAGGCCCAAGATGCATGCAGTAATTCTTCTGCTCTACTCCATGCTGATTAGGCCTCGACTGGAGTATGGTGTCTAGTTCTGGGCGCCACATTTCAGGAAAGATGTGGACAAATTGGAGAAAGTCCAGAGAAAAGCAACAAAAATGATTAAAGGTCCAGAAAACATGACCTATGAGGGAAGATTGAAAAAATTGGGTTTGTTTAGTCTGGAGAAGAGAAGACTGAGAGGGGACATGATCGCAGTTTTCAAGTACATAAAATGTTATGAGGAGGGAGAAAAATTGTTCTCCTTAACCTCTGACGATAGGACAAGAAGCAATGGGCTTAAATTGCAGCCAGGGCGGTTTAGGTTGAACATTAGGAAAAACTTCCTAACTGTCAGGGTGGTTAAGCCCTGGAATAAATTGCCTAGGGAGGTTGTGGAATCTCCATCATTGGGGATTTTTAAGAGCAGGTTGGACAAACACCTGTCAGGGATGGTCTAGATAATCCTTAGTCCTGCCACGAGTGCAGGGGACTGAACTATATGACCTCTCAAAGTCCTTTCCAGTCCTATGAGTCTATGATCATATAGCTTATTTTCCAGCCCCTGGATCGTTTTGTGACCCACCCCCACCCTCCTGAACTCTCTCCATTATTTTCACATCCTGCGCGAAGCAAGGACACCAGACTTGGACACCGTGTTTTAGAAGTGGGGGTTTACAGTGCTGAGCACAGAGCCAGGATCCCTTCCCTGATTCTGCTTGATGTTCCCCTTTTGAGGCATCCAAGAATGGCAGCAGCCCTTTTTGACAGAGCATTGCATGGAGGCCTCATGTTGCAGTGGTTATCCAGGATGACCCTTAAGTCCTTCTCTGAGTCACTGCTTGCTAAGAGACAGTCTCCCATCCTGTAGATATAGCCTGCATTCCTGGTTCCCAGGTGTATTACCTTGCACTTAGCTGTATTAAAATACACTTATAGAATCATAGAATATCAGGGTTGGAAGGGACCTCAGGAGGTCATCTAGTCCAACCCCCTGCTCAAAGCAGGACCAATCCCCAACTAAATCATTCCCAGTCAGGGCTCTGTCAAGCCTGACCTTAAAAACTTCTAAGGAAGGAGATTCCACCACCTCCCTAGGTAACGCATTCCAGTGTTTCACCACCCTTCTAGTGAAAAAGTTTTTCCTAATATCCAACCTAAATCTCCCCCACTGCAACTTGAGACCATTACTCCTCGTTCTGTCATCTTCTACCACTGAGAACAGTCTAGATCCAGCCTCTCTGGAACCCCCTTTCAGGTAGTTGAAAGCAGCTATCAAATCCCCCCTCATTCTTCTCGTCCGCAGACTAAACAATCCCAGTTCCCTCAGCCTCTCCTCATAAGTCATGTGTTCCAGACCCCTAATCATTTTTGTTGCCCTTCGCTGGACTCTCTCCAATTTATCCACATCCTTCTTGTAGTGTGGGGCCCAAAACTGGACCCAGTACTCCAGATGAGGCCTCAACAATGTCGAATAGAGGGGGACGATCACGTCCCTCGATCTGCTCGCTATGCCCCTACTTATACATCCCAAAATGCCATTGGCCTTCTTGGCAACAAGGGCACACTGCTGACTCATATCCAGCTTCTTGTCCACTGTCACCCCTAGGTCCTTGTCCGCAGAACTGCTGCCTAGCCATGCGGTCCCTAGTCTGTAGCGGTGCATTGGGTTCTTCTGTCCTAAGTGCAGGACTCTGCACTTGTCCTTGTTGAACCTCATCAGATTTCTTTTGGCCCAATCCTCCAATTTGTCTAGGTCCCTCTGTATCCTATCCCTACCTTCCAGCGTATCTACTTCTCCCCCCAGCTTAGTGTCATCTGCAAATTTGCTGAGGGTGGACCTTGATTATCATATAGAATGTAAGGAGAGTGGTCACTTTGGATGAGCTATTACCAGCAGGAGAGTGAGTTTGTGTGTATGTGGGGGGGGTGTGAGAAAACCTGGATTTGTGCTGGAAATGGCCCACCTTGATTATCATACACATTGTAAGGAGAGTGGTCACTTTAGATAAGCTATTACCAGCAGGAGAGAGAGTTTGTGTGGGGGGGGTGCGGTGGGGTGAGAAAACCTGGATTTGTGCTGGAAATGGCCCACCTTGATTATCATACACACATTAAGGAGAGTGATCACTTTAGATAAGCTATTACCAGCAGCAGAGTGGGGTGGGAGGAGGTATTTTTTCATGCTTTGTGTGTGTATATAATAAGATCTTCTATACTTTCCACAGTATGCGTCCGATGAAGTGAGCTGTAGCTCACGAAAGCTTATGCTCAAATAAATTGGTTAGTCTCTAAGGTGCCACAAGCCCTCCTTTTCATTTAACCCTCTGCGCTCCTCACCCAAAGCACTTACACACATTGTGCTAATTTGGCTGCCTTTTAAGCAGGCATAGTGGTGCAGTGGACACGCCCATTGTTTCAAAACTGACAAGGCAGCTGGGAACCTTGGGGATTTTCCCCCCTGGAATGTGTCTTTCAATTGCCAGTTGAAGGATGAAGTAAATGACAGACCATAAGCCCCAGACACGCTTCCATTTCAGAACAGGGAGAGGGCAGTGCTATACGCAGAAGGCACATGCTTTTACCAGACTGCAGGCAGGCAAGTACATTTGTGTGTGCAGTCAGAGACAGTCCCATGCTCAGGTGTACAGATATTATCTCAGGGAGACTGCAGCAAGCTTACCCTGAAAGGCCCATGGAATTTAATGGACAGGACACCAATAAGATTGCAAAGAAATTAAGTAGGATGCTACAGAAGCTATTCCAAGCACCTAGAGAATTCTCTCCTTTCTACAGAATGTTTAAATGAACCCATAGAACTGAACAGAGAACAGCATTGCCCTGCAGAATTAGAGGCTGGTTTAAAAATTTAATAGAAAGACTCATTCCATTGAACCCTACAAAGAGTCAGAAAGGCACAGACATTTCCTTGGAGGAGACAGTTGGATGTGAGCAGCTCTCACTTTAAAATCAACCAGCTTCCGTGAGGGAGCATGGGAGAGAAAGGCAATCGGGCCCTCTGGCTCTGGAAGTTTGACATCACAGAACTCCCCTCTAAGTCCAGTACCGCTGTAGGAAAGTCATTGCAAGCCCTCAGAGCCACTGACGCTGACTTGAATGCAAGTCCCTCTTCCTGTGAGCTCTGCTGGCCCAGATTTGGGCACAAAACAGAACGACTCTTCATTCTGCTCTGGGTTTACCTCAATCTTCCTGTAATTTTCTTTCATCTGTCTGAACTTAAAGGCTCATCTCTTTAGCCCACAAAGTCAAACAAAGGAAGGGACATTAAATACTTAAAATTCCTGACTGTACTGCAGGGTGAGATTCACAATCTCCACCTGCGTAACAAGTGCAGGCTAAGCAATCTTCGCACACTCCCTGATTTCATTGCCACCGAGCTTAAAGATGACACCCTCCTGCACCGACTGATTTATTCACCTTGCTGAGAAGATACTGTTATCAGTCTTGATTAGTATAAGTAATGAAGTACTAGACAAGGATGGTCTACAGTGGCAGGATGGTCTCTGATTAATGCTCTGGGCTGGGACTCAGGAGATCTGGGTCCAGTTCCCTGCTCTGTCACAAGTTCCCTGTATTATCCTGGCTCTCTCTGAATCCCTCTGGGACTCAGTTCTCCATCTGTAAAATGGAGATAATTGTTCTGCCTTACCACCACCCTTTGTTGATTTGGAACATAAGCTGTTTGGGGTAGGGACTGTCTCTTAGCACGTGTTTGCATAACCTCCACAACTGGGCCCTGATCGTGGCTGGAGCCAATAGAACTGGGTAAAGAATGAATTTCAGGTCTGCTGGCAATTCAGAAGGGAAACAAATCATTCCAGGCTGTAACAAAAACAAAGTTTTTTTTTAAATTCTCAGCAAATCAAAAAGTTGAAAAATTCATTTTGGATCAAACAAAACAGTTCTTTCCCCCAAAATGAAATGTTTCATTTCTATTTTGACAAATTTTAAATTTGATTTTTTAAAATAATTTTGAAACAAAATCAAAACTTTTTAGAAAAAAATGTGACCAAACATTTTGATTTTTTCTCTAACAAAAACAGTGTGGCAAACTGGTGTGACTTCCCAAAACGTGCATTTTTTTCTGAAAAAAATAATTTGGTTGAAAAGCGTTGCCAAGCTTACCGCATAGCTGCTATTGCAATGTACATAATCAATGCTGTGCAGTTCCAGCCATTCAAACCTGCTCCTGCTCCCACTGTGTTCATGCGGGTCTTGCCATTGATTTCACAGGAGTGGGATTAGCAGGAGATCTTCGTGTCTGCTGTCTGCCATGCTGACCCAGCAGTTCCCTTTTATTAACAGCTACCACAGGGAAAATGGCAATCCAGTTCCATATTGCACAAACCACCTCATTGCCTGAGCTACAGCCATCCGAGATCAAAGCCAGCCCCTCATCTGACCCCGTGTGCTCTTTCTTGGGGCTCAGGTATAAGGTCAAAAAGAACAGCATTTCCAGACACGGGCAAATTCACCATGGCCAGGTTCCCAATACTATGCTTGGCTCTCGGAGGCACAAACTATGGGACAAATCCTGCCACCCTTACTCAGGCAAAATCCTATTGACCTCAACAGAAGTCAAAGGATTGAAAGATTTGAACAAAACCTATGAAGGTGTTTCAAAGAAAACCTCCTTTGGGGTTGGTGAATAGTAATTCCCTTTGGAAATTCTCAGACCTAATTAATTTGACAGTGTCCTTTTAATGAGACTAACAGTGACACACACAAGTCTGTATTTACGATTGGCAAACCAAAGCTGGATTTAAACAAATCTAGCTAGGCTCTACTAATTGTATTCAAGCAATTATTTAGGTCTCCCTATGCACTGAAAAAGCATCTTCCTATGGTACATTATGAATGTCCACAAAGGCATTTCAGAGTAGTCAGAACTCGTCTTTCAATGGATAAGAGACAACAGTGTGTAAAAGATTTTAGAGGAAAGATAAATAATAATACTCATTCTTTCCTAAACTTCAAACACCGTCACACGCTGAGTGAGGAGGGGTTGTTTTTAGTCATGTGAACACTGCTACCATTAAAAAGAGAAAAGCTTTCAAATGAATATTGAAATACTAGCACCAGATATAGTTACCTGAACAATTAATCTCAGTATTAAGAATACCAAGCAAAATAAATTGTGAAATAAGAGACAACTTACCTTAACCTCATCCCAGTTTGATATAACATCACACGCCTGCAACAGAGATGGAATAGCTGAACTTGATTTAGTTGGGGATTGGTCCTGCTTTGAGCAGGGGGTTGGACTAGATGGCCTCCTGAGGTCCCTTCCAGCCCTGAGATTCTATGAACTTTGGCACTGACAATATAGTTATGGCTCACCACCAACTCATGTGCCAAGAACGGTGCAGAATGAAAATAATAACAGATTTTTAAAAGAAAAATCAGATGGTAAAAGAAACAAATCACACGCGTACTCCCGTTCTAGAGCACAAGGAGGAAGCTGCATTTCAACAGCCTGAATGTACTGGAAAGTGATCTGAATCCACATTTATACCTTCAAGAAACAAAGGAGAAAGCAAACAAGTACTCATTGTTTAAGAGGCCACAGCTGGCTTGAAGTCTCTCCTAGTTATTTAAGGAGTACACATTAAAAAAAACAGACTCAGCACCATACACTTCCCTCCCGCTGTAGAGAAACTCAGCTGATTGTTATAACTGGCCAAATGCAGTTAATTGAAGTAGGCCTGCTACGCACAAGTGATGCTGATTGGAAACCATGTATTTTTCATCACATGCAGCCTGCAAGTCAGGACTGAATACCTTTTCTGATGATCTGCTCTATCCCAGAACATGTTGGGCTTGATGCAGAAATTGCTGGTGGAATTCTCTGGCCTGTGTTACCCAGGTGGTCAGACTAGATGATCACAATGATCCCTTCTGGCCAAGATACATCGCAGGATCCCTGGCTCCCTGACTTATGGAGATGTTATTTATCGGTATGGTGACTTGAGTTCTTGGAAACATTTTGTCCATCCAGAGAGACACGGGACTTGTCTACACTTGAAATGCCGCCGTGGCACAGCCGTGCTGCCGTACCACTTCAGCATCGACACCACCCACGCCATCGGCACAGGTAACCCCCCTCTACCAGCGGCAGTAGCTCGGTCAAAGGAAAAATTCTTCCATCACCTTAGTGCTGTCTACATGGGGACATAGGTCAGCTTAGCTACCCAGCTCAGGGGTGTGGATTGTTCACACCCAAGTGACATAGCTGAGGCAACCTGATGTTTTCGTGTAGGCCAGGCATGTACTGGAAGAGGAACTAAGGTTTGTCTTCACAAACTTTTTTGTGCCAAGCTGGGCTGTTAATCTGCCCTATTCTAGCTTGCCTCAGACTAACAGTAAATGTGGAGCCTGCTGATGTGCACGAATAATGTTTTGATGTGCTTTGATCTACCCTGCTTTGCAAGGGGAGGAGATTAAAGTGTCCTAACACACCATTAACGCACCTCAGCTGTGTCCATGCGGACCGTTGGTTTATGGCCTGCTAATGGAGGGTACTTGCTGTAAACCGTTCATGTAGACAAGCACTACCCTGGTTTAGAAATGGATTTAGTTCAATCCATGGAACCACAACCGTGTTGACATTTTTGCACACATCAGTGCCAGGGCAGAAAGGTGTGTGAGAAAAAGCTGTTCCATCCTTTGTTTTCAAGGACATGCTGTAGCCCTTATGCTGTGCAGCACTAGGACTATTCAGCCTTTAAGGTCATTGTTAACCGTGAGGTCCCCGGAGCCAGCACTGGGGAGTTGAACTGCTGCTCTGTTCTCGTGCAAAGGACACTGGCTATTCCACTCACTCACCAGGATGACAGGGGAAGGCACAAGAAAATTCCCCCTCCGTACTGGAGGCCTCGGACCATTAGTTTCACCTCCCTTTGGGCTAGACAGAAAGGCAGATTTCCCATCTTTAAAACTGTCTTTTGCTACATCAAAAAAGTAGAGTGAAAATGCCCAACTTCAGCTCGGGCTGTTCCATGGATGTCGGGTAACAAAGTTTTGCCTGATTAATTATCAACAGTTTTCAGAGTTCTCTACAAGTGCTTAGTACTTTCCTCAGCCTAGCCCAGTGGTATTTCTGCTCAGCGATCTTCCAGTAGCCTTGGGATAACTCAGGAATTTTCAGCCAGCTACAGCAACAGGCTCAAGTGATGAGTGGGGATGGTGTCCTTATAGACAAAGCCCTGCAAAGCCATGGTGGGGCTTGTCACAGCGCTTGGCCTTGGCCTGCCTGCTCCCCCCGGTGTCAGTTTTCCTTTGATTTCAATGGGTGCACAAGGAGGGTGGTGCTTTGGGAACCGGCTAAGGCAGCACAAGCTATCCCTTGACGGAACAGCAGACTGGGGCCCAGCACAGTCATCCACTGTAGGATGTCTGCTTGGAGCCAAAGGGTAAAATAGAGGCAAAACCCCTTTGCCTAAAACAATTTGCTGCAGATGAAATGAGAATTAATTCAAAGGAAAAAAGGAAGTGCAGAGCCAAATGCCACGGTCATGAATGACGACTAGCTGCCAAGTGATTGGGAGGATAAACTTAGATTCCATCTGAGAGCAATATAGTAATTCATTTCTTCAGTTCTCTTCCGCTGCACGACTGTGAAGGTCTACTAGCCAAAGAGAAACACTCATCTCCACTCAAAAGCCCCTATAATGTCTTGGACTGACCCCGCTCAAGAACCCTCTCCTTGGGCTTGGCTTTTGAGATCAGAGGGTGAAGAAATCAGCCTTCTGTTGTATTTCTGAGGCTGTGACTCTAAGTGAAGCAGGCTGTCCTGAAGCACTCTGTTCAGTGGACTGTCTCTTAAACGGCCTCCCCCCTGTACTTCTCACTCTGGGTGAGAACTGGGGAAATGGAGCACTGGAAACATGCCAAACCCAGGTATGCTCGAGTGTCCCAAACTGAACTAGAAACCAAATCACAAAACTTGGTCTGACTCTTTTTTGCAATGCTCTGAAGTTCAGGGTTTGCATCCAGGGTTTTGGCTGGGGTTCACCTGCTCTCCAGATGCAGCTAGTTTGCTCTGGAGAGGACTTTGTTCTACATTGTGACCTTTGGGACAAAGCCTGGGCACTGGCCAGCTGTGGTGTGTTGCAATGATTAGATGTTAAATCACCATGTCAGTACATGCTGAGCATGTGGCCGAAGTTTGATCTGACAGGGCACATGAGGGAGGTTGAAGGCTTGTTCCTGGAGATGGCAGATGCTGCTTTCCTGCACTGGTTTATTGGCTGAGTTAATTCGTTATTTGTATCTAATTAAATGTTCCATCCTGGGGGTGGGGGGGAGGTGTCAGCATTTGCAATTGTATGTCTGACTAACCATTAGGGCATCGACAGCTTACTGTATGGTTACGTCTAACATTTATTTAAATTTAAAAACCGAATACAAATCATCCATTCAGCGCAGTCCACTTACAAAGCCCTGCGCTCCTGGACCCTAGTTACAATTTGAAATTTTGACAAAAAAAGCATGCCACAGCTCTCTAGCCCATTCTAGTCTGTACCCTTCACTGTGCTCTCCCATTCCCTTGCAACGCACGGAGCATGAACACTCCATGCATTGTGTAGGCAGAGACCGGGTTTTATGTCCCTCGTCCCCAACCAGAGGCAGCTAGGATTAGTCTTTTCTGCCTTGTTCCCCTTGGAAAGGAACAGACCTGGATATGCAGATGGCTTTGACAGCTCAGTTCTGAGGTGGGGGAAAAAGTGCCTCTCCTTTCTCTAAATGTGCATCTTCATTGTAATGCACCTCTCTCAGGATGCTGGCCTGGTCCCTCTCAACTTGGCCCTCCAGTACCTTGAAGTGTACGTTTCAGATGAATCCCAGCTAGAATTGAAAATAAGCAAGCACTCTCCAGTGGAAAGAATTGCATTTATAATTAACTAGCTCTTGGGGATAATGTTCTGTAAACCCATCTGAAAAAAGGACCAGAAAAAAATCCCAATTTAGATTAAGTTTTTTCACTTTTGTCAAAATTTCAAAATCAGTAACAATTAGAAGACACTCACTCAGCAACAAGAGTAAACTGTTAGAAACATGGTCTTTGAAATAAGCGCTTTCCTAGAATATCTTTGTTATATTACTGGGAGATTCGAGATCCTGGGTGGTTTGTGTCTGACATCTGGTCTGGTAAGTGCTGTATTCAAGCTGCAGCACTTAGATATAGTTTGAGTGAAGAAATGCAAGTAAAGGATTTCAACAGGCTTTTAAATATATATAAACAATTTACAATTTGTCAATGTGGTAATTAAGTGTCCATGGCTGGAGGGATTTTTATAGCTCTCAGCTGGTTTGCGTTATTGTGGCAGCGTTCCTGGGTGCAACCTGCAGTGTGGAACACTGAGCCCTCTGTCCCTCCGACCTCAGTTGCCTCTCACACTGTGATGCCAATGTCAAGCCACAAACCTCTGGCAGGCACTGCACTTACACACAGACAAAAAGAAAAGGAGGACTTGTGGCACCTTAGAGACTAACCAATTTTTTTGAGCATGAGCTTTCGTGAGCTACAGCTCACTTCATCGGATGCATACTGTGGAATATCGTGCATATCGGTATGCATCCGATGAAGTGAGCTGTAGCTCACGAAAGCTCATGCTCAAAAAAATGGGTTAGTCTCTAAGGTGCCACGAGTCCTCCTTTTCTTTTTGCAAATACAGACTAACACGGCTGTTACTCTGAAACCTGTCAATACACACAGACAGACATCCACAGGCAGGGACACATCCAACTTTGTTACATGAATGATCTCCCAGCCACTCATGAATCATCAATAGGGAGGCTCCAGCCAATTATCCCCAGCTCCCCAACCTTGCTCCTCAGAATTCTACCATCTCACACTGGTCAGAAGCCCGGGCAGCGTAAATTTGTTACCCAGTCTTCCCTCCCCCCTCAATGTGGAGAGGAGACACACTAGCCTTTGTAGCCTGAGCTGAGACTTCCCAAGATTTCCCACTATTTTAGGTAAAATATAAAACAGATTTATTAACTACAGAAAGATAAATTTTATGTGATTATAAGCAGCAGGCATAGAGATCAAAGTTGGCTACTTAAGAAATAGAAATAAATTCACAATCTGAGTTCTACAAACTAAACAGGATTTGAATCAAGCTGTGTTCCACCCTGAAAGATGATATAAACAGGCCACAGATCTTCAGTACACAGGCTAGAATTCTCCTCCAGCCTGGGACCACGCTCCCCAGTTCAAAGTCTTTGTCCTCTAGATGGGTTTCCAGATGTTCAGTTGCGGGGGGGGGGGGGGGGGAGGTGAGGCCAAGTGATGATGTCACTTCCCCTCTTTATAGTTTCTTCCAGCTTGCTGGAAAGATCTTTTGACGCAGAGATCGGGCAATCCCATTGGTCAGGCAGTCTCCATTGTATACATACTCTCTCTGAGATGGCTGTTGGGAGAGTGGATTCCCTTTAATGGGCCATCAACACATCTGGCTCCTCTATTGTTGTACCTGAAAGGCTCGTTATGGGTGTTCCCAACCTTACAATGTATTTCAGTAACATACACATAGCAAAACTTCATCACTTTCCATAGAATGAGAGCACACACAATGTTCAACAGATCAAGACTTTTAAAATGATGTACAAAGTCACAAAGCAGACTTTGTACAAAACATATCATAATTGTATGCCAATGGTGAATAAGGAGGTGCTGGGGTGGCACTCTGAGATCAAGAGTGTCACAGTTATCTTGCCTTAATTTGAGGGAAGAAAAAAAAACTACTTTTTTAAAACTTGAAAGACTGCCTCCTTTTGCAAATCCACCCCTTTAAAGTTAAAGATTCAGTAACCCAAATTCCTGCACACGTGAGATTTATAACATAGTAAGTGCGATGGAAGTTTGGTTGTTCCTTATGCCCTGGTTGGAAGGTGTCTGTAATGTTACACTACTTTTAATATAAACGTCACACATGCGAATACCTCCTCCTTCAGAAACGCCTCCATCCATCACAAACTATTTCCTAGCAAGCCTGTGTGTATGTGCAGAACGTACACACACGTGTACACACTAAAGCACTTTCTGAATGAGGCTAATTCCCATTAAATTCCTCTTGATGGAAACCTACAGTGTACAAACTCAGACTACATCTATGTTGCAACATGCTTCATTAGGGGAAGCCTAACTCAGAACCTAATTTTAATGAGAGTCATGGGATTTTAAGACCAAGCCATTGAGAATTAGACACACGCACACCAAATGCATAGAAGTTCTGCTTACTAATAGCCTCCTGCTGCAGAATACTGCCTTCTCTAGTCCCAGAAGATTCAGAGAAATGAAATATCATAAAAAGATTAAATTGATGAAGGGCAACCACGTTTACACTGGAAGGTTTTTTCAAAGCTCATGAAACTTGGCTGCCTCGAGCTTGCTTCCAGGAACACTATCAGAGAACACAAGTTAGTCCCAGGGCAAAGGCTACAAGAAAGATAAACAAATATTTTTCCTTCCACATATGTGACAGGAGCCTACAACCATTGTTCAAAGTATTTCACAGTAGAAATTGCCACCCATCAGTAGTGATACTGAGGAACTGGATGATGCAAAGGTCCAAGTGCCTGTGGGAAGGTAAAGGAAGGTTACTTCCCATTGTAAGCGGAGTTCTTTGAGAGGCATAATTGAGATGGGTTCCACCTGGGGTGTGCACTTACCCCTTGCACTGGAGATTGGGCACTTTAGCTAGCAGGGACTGCTGGTTGCACCTGCCCCCCTGCTAGGTATCAAAAGGGTGGAGTGACCAACTGACCCTCAGTTCCTTTCAGCCACTCCTGGCTGTGAGATGGCCCCAGCTGGGTAACAAGCCCTCATCGCTCTGAAATCCAAGAATTGTAACTCAAAACTGTGCATCTAATGTATCAATTTAATGGATTTATTTTACTGCTTTTCTTGGCAGCTCAGTTGGCCAAAATGAAACAGGCAGAGCAGGGACATTCAATCAAACCCCAAACAAACTAGACGACCCTGTGCTTGCTGCCCCATACTGCTACACTCCAGCTCCTCCAGGAAGACAGACCTAATGCCAAATCTCAGCTGAGAAAATCCTGCCTCACATGGAATGTTCATCCTCAGAAGGTGCCAGCATGCGCCTTCCATGTGGTCCTCACTGCCATGACACACTACCTCTTTCCTGATCAGACACCCAGCTCCTAGACCGGTCAGGCTGTTAAATATCTTCGCTTGCACCTGGGAGTGAATGGGAAGCCACTGAAGAGACTAGCTGTGTTCTGCACTTACCGGAGACAGCCACGAGTTGGATTCATGTAGTTAAATCAAGCATGGAGGAGAGAGTGGCATGGCTCACCCTTGTAAAGTTCACATTAGATACAAGAGTCTGTGTGCTCCTGGCCATATGCAGGCCATCAGGTAGCTGCTACTGCTGCTACCATGGGACCCAGGAGCAGCAATAGGTTGCAAACCATTTAGGGATGGAGACAGCACCTCTGCCCATTTTTGTAACTGCTTCCCCGGGCCCCAAGCATCATTTCAGTCTGTCCCAGCTTGAATCTCGACCATTTGGGTCCCATCCAGGTGGCTCCGGACTTGTCAGACACTGAAAGATGAATGGGACAGCAGGACCTGGGTGTGAGGAAAAGGTTATGGGGAGCTGAGCGGGAGATGCAGAATGGTACTGCACTCAGTCTCACACACTGCCCACTAACACTGAATAGGAGCTGCGACAGGATGGAAACCTGCAGGGTCCCACAAGGGAGGTGCTTCGAGGGAGACGAATAATCTCCCACCAACAGCCTTGGATATAGAAATGCAGCAGCAAAGTCACTGAAGGGCCCCACTTTGTCCGTTCCTACAAGACCCAGTGGGTGAACTACCAATACCACATAGTTAATGGCACCAAAAGCTGCTGAGACGTGTAAATGAAACAAGATGGGCACCTCACCTGTGTCCATTGCTAAGCCAACCACCAAAGATACCAGTGCAGACCCAGGTGCAGACGGATAAAGATAAAAGTGTAAAATCCCAGTTTAGCTGGATATTGTTTTCCACCTTACCAGTTATCCTCCTGTCTGAAAGCTCCCTGTCTATTGAAGGCAACTGGAGAGTTTGTCGTCTTCCAGAGATTTTTTGACGAAGGGCCTAGTCACTCCTTGTTTGTGTGTGATGTCAGCTTGCTTTCCAGAAGACAGCAAAACTGTACATTCAACTTTTCCAAAATACCTAGTCTGAAATTCCGTATTTTGGCTTGGTTAGAACCTGAAATGCAGCTATAAAACGGTAAAAATAATCCTTAAAAAGTAACATCTTGCATTTTTACACACCACCTTTTATTTGAAAAGATCCTTCTCTGCTGTACAGAGAAACACATCTGATAACTATCAGGTGAACCATTTCATTCACTATGGTGTAGACAAAAAAGGATTTAAAAAACTGATACAATTCAGTTTTGCACAACGTCTAATTAACCTGTGGAATTCATTGTCACATGGTATAATTGAGGCCAAAAGCTTGGTCATAAACAACAAAAAGGCAAATGTTATTAATAGGAATGTTTATAGTTACATTAGATAGGATTATTATTTTTGAAAGACAGTATAAACCCTCATTCTTAAGGAGTTAAGGCAAACACTATCTGCTGTTTGGAAGAAAAATGATTCTCGACTGAATGGACAACTGGTCTGCGTTATCATCAAAAATCTTGTATTTCCATCTAAATGAAACTGTAGAGAGAACACAGATCAGCAGAATATTAACAGCAATGGAGTTGGATGGGATCAGCACATGGATATTATAGAAAAAAATATAGTCATGTATTATTTGACCATAAATACAATAACTGTTAGTCAAGGGATATTCCTTGGAAATTAAGTGTTTAGATTACGTGACCCAAAGTCATAGACCAAGCAGTTATTGGCAGTGGCATTTCTATTGCATCACTGGACAAATATTTTGCCTGTGGGGAAAAGCACAAAGTTAATCTGCTGTTTTAGTATGGTCACAGGCCCCGGGCCAAATTCTGATGCATCAATTTGCACAACAAAGAGTAGCAAAAAGTCTGGGCACCAGAGCACTGTCTACTGAGACAGAATGTTCTTTATCTTATCAAAGGCTCCCTCACACTCCCAGACCGCATTCAGTGCTGATGCCTTTGAGACGTCTGTCAAAGATGCGCCTAGGGTTGCAAAGGAAGGTATGAAGCAAGAGTAATAATTTGTTAATCCAAGCAATGCCCACACTTCCTCTTTGGCATTAGGGATCAGAGCTTTTTTAAGGGCCTCTGTCTTGTCCCAAAGGGGCTGGATTTAGCTGTTTCCCAAGAGACACCAAAGATATCTTGTTTCTTGCATGCCAAACTTGCATTTCTGGGGGTTTACTGTGAGCGCAGCCTCCCCCAGCAATTGTAGGATGGAAGCCACATGGACCAAATGTGACCACCAGTCTGGACTCACCACAGCTCTAAAATGGATTTCCATGAGGTCCCTGCCCTTTTCTCTTTCCTGGATAGAGGATCTCATAGTCCATCTGCCCAGCTCACCAGATGACTTCATCTGGACCCTGTCATTTGGCCCAGAGTTTGCTTTGTGTGCCAAGGAGCAGTAGCAGCCCACAATCCTGGGCTGATATGCTGTCTTCCTAACCCCTTTGTGGTAGCTGTGATGTTCCACTCTGGCGTTATCTGGACTGGAGATCTGCTAGGTCACTCCAATCATTGGCTCTTGGAGCCAGCCTTACCCTGCTTTGCTGTGAGACCCCCCCCCCCCCACTCCCGGGCTGTTCACGCACAGCCTCTGGCATGTAAACTGCTCCCAGCTATGTGAGTGAGCACTTTTGGCCAGCTTTTGCACTGCTTAGATTGTGCAACCGAATGACACTAGCCAATATCTCCGGTCCCAGACACAACCCTAGGAACCTCCATCTTGCAGTGTCCAGTAAGCTTACATGAGTTTGTCAATTTAACAAAGAAATTGATATATACCAGGCTTGTTATCCCAAGGGGAGCCTCTGACATGCTTCAAACCAAACACACTGCTTCAGGTCGAACAAATTTGTTAACTACAAAGATAGATTTTAAGTGATAAGTCAAAGCACAACAAGTTAGATTTGGTCAAATGAAATAAAAGCAACTCACATTCTAAGCAGATCGTAACACTCAGTGCTCTTGCAAACTTAGATGCTTCTCACCACAGGCTGGCTGGTTGCCCTTCAGCCAGGCTCTCCCCTTTGATCAGCGCTTCAGTCCCTTGGGGTGGTGTCTGTAGATGGAGGTGGAAGAGAGAGGAAGAGCATGGCAAACGTCTCTCCCTTTTATCATGTTTTCTTCCCTCTTGGCTTTGCCCCCCCCTTCAGAGTCAGGTGATCATTACCTCATCTTAGTCCCAAACTAACCAAGGGAAGGGGGGGGGGTGACTCACTCGAGAGTCCAACAGATCCTTTGTTACTGTCTAGGCCAGTGTCTTTTGTTCCTGTGAGGTGAGGCTGGGCTGGTCCTATACATGCCCTGATGAGGTGTGAACTTCCCCTCTGCTCCTGGAGAGTTTTTCCTGAGCTTGTTTTAAGCCATGAGGACACATTTTTAGCCTCATAAGTATATACATGAAATTACAACCTATAACATTACTCAGTGCCTCATGAGCCTCCCGAAGACACCCGACTGGCAAACTTTTCATTGGATACCACACAATCATATTATAAGGATGAACACGGGGGTGCAGGGTATTCCCCCGAGATACAGAGCATCACAGTAGCATCAGGCCTTGGTCTGCTGGGCTTGTAGGACGTTTTCTCAGACAAATTGTCCCACAGGTTCCCACATCTGCAGAACGTATGGTAGCACATTTTGGGAGCAGGATTGTTGTTCTTCCCAGGCCTCCTTAAAGAGATCAAGGATTCTCTGGCGTGGTCAGCTATACAATAATTCAAATTGGGGGACCTTTGTCAATGCTTGTGGCACCTCCTGCACTGCAAAGAGAATTAATGATAGAAGCTGGTCCTAAGCTTTGGGATTTGATTTACCAAAAAAACCAAAAACAACAAAACAAAATTAATGTGTTCTTTAGGGTCTGGTTAAATCTTTCCACAAACCCATCTATCTGGGGGCGATAGACTGAGATTTGACTCTTAAGGAGTTACCAGATCTCCTGTAGTAAATAGGCAATGAATTGGTTTCCTTGGTCAGTGAAGACCTTGGTGGGCAAACCTACCTGGGAAAAGGCCTGTACTAGTTTGTTTGCAATCGTTTGGGCAGTCATGGGGCATAAAAAATAGTCTCTGGGTAGCAGGTGGCACAGTCTATCACAACTAGGACATTCTAGTGTTCCCTTGCACTTTTTTCCCAGGGTACCTGGGTGGCCTCTTTGGGTACTACTTGCTTGTATTTGGGGCAGGAAGCACAAGTTATCTGTCTCTTTGTGGATACCTGTCCAGCAATCTCAGGGTTTTGTCCTTTCCCAGGTGGCCGGAGGAGGGTACTGAGTGAGTCAGTCGTAGGACTTCCCTCTGAGCTCCACATGGCACCAAGAACTGGAGGTGCACCTCCCCTGTCTGCCAGTCCTGTTTGACTCCACACAGCAAGCCATGTTGTATCTCAAAGCTGGGGAACTGGGAGGCCTGTGGGTGATGGTACCATTGATTACCACCACCTGGGCATAAGGCTTTCCCAGGGGGTCTCCCTCCCTCTGTCCATGCATTAGATTGGAGACAGCCAACAGTGTCAAGTCCAGGTTGAATGGTGGGTCATCTTGGTCGGGGGTTTGGAGAACTCCTATGGGGTGTGAGAGCATTCCTCAGATTCAGTCTTTTCTACAAGACCACCTTGTAACCAACCTTCCAGGGTTCCCATCATTGCTTCTGGCTTTTCTAGGTCAAGAGCCCTTCCGAAAAGTACAGAGTTTGCAATTGGAAAGAGGACGCCCAATTGGTCGGGTATGGACTCAGGGCTACACAGAAGGCTTGAGTGAGGAGGCAGTAGAGAGGGGAAATGAGGGGAAATGCTGCCAGTCCATCTCAGTTATCACTTTCCCGGGTAAACAACTCTTCACACCTGCTAATCTGGGTCCTCCCCTACTCAGCAGTACCTGGGCGGTGGGACAGAAGCAGACATCCCCATGGATGCCAGTAACATGCACTAGGTCATAACAGGACTATGGGGTCCAGTAAGATTGCCATAACTAGCATGTGAAAACACCCTGAATCCAAACACTCCTACAGTGTTTCCCCCTGAGTTTCACTGAGCTATGTATGCCTGGTAACAGATGTCAGGTCTGGGATGAGAGGTGGCAGAGTTCTATGACCCCTTGCCTCATGTAACTGCATTTAATAAGAGGGCAGCACCGACTAATATGTCCTGGCTTCTCACAATGAGAACGTACTATGTAGCGACTAGGTGAACCCACGTTATCAGTTTTTGGCCATATCTTTGGGTAGTCCTCTATTAGTGCCTGGGTAGGTCTCTCCTGTTTATCTATCTGTCTCAAGTCACCTTGTAGGGTCCAGGGGATGGCTGTCCCTTGCTCTTGGGGTTCTGAGCGCTTCATGGGCTCTCACTGGTTGGCCAAGGTGGCTCCTCTGATGTCTGGGCCTGTGGGCTATTTGTCCTGGGCCAATCAACCTTATTGGGCTAACCTACAGCCAGAGAGTTCTTGGCTGTTTGGATGGCAGCCACCAGTGAGCTGGGGTTATGTTGTCAAACCCAATATGAACAACAGCTAAAATATGTCCAACTCTTGTCCTAATACCATAGAATATAATGTCCATCACACTGCGGGACGGAATTTTTCTGACATTGGGTAACAGCCTGTGGTGTGATCTGGGAGCAAAAGGCTCCATCTGGAATTGGTTGCAATGGGCCTCTTGAGATACCTCTGTCACCTCAAGGATAGCAGTCTTTAGATTGTCATAGTCTTTGGCCACCTCATTGTCTAAGGCCCGGTAAGTGGCCTGGGCTTCCTTGGCCAGGAAAGGTACAAGCTGTGCGGTCTAAGTTTCCTTAGCCTACTGCGCCGTACAGCTACCCACTCAAACCTCAGCAGGTATGCCTTTGGGTCATCAGCTGGCTCCGACTTGGAAAGGGCCAGGCCAGAACCTTGTGCTCCACAGACAGATTAAGTGACAATCCACTGGAGCACCACCTCTTGAAATGGACACTTTTGCTACTGGGGGTGTTGCCACTGTTGAATCAGCTCCAGAGATACAGCCTGCTGCTGCCGGGCAGCCCACTGGGCCTCTCCCTTGCTCCTGCAGGGCCAGCTGAAAGGTTTCAGCCAAGGCCTGCTCTTGTGTCAGAAATCCCACTTCCAGAACCTGTTACCACAGGTTTGCCTGAGTCAGTGGAGTGTCTCGTGAAGTGAGCTGCCTTAATTTTACAGCAAACAATATTTAACTCAAGATGGCCACACCTGGGCTTTACATTCCACAGCCTAGAACAGCAGTCCTTTATTGGCCTAATTAAAAAGGTGCAGTCACAGTTTGGTCACCGTCTAGGCTGGGTTTCTTGGATAAAGACAGAAGAAATCCTTCCTCCCCCGCCATAGCTTCACCCAGAAATGGCTTCTGCCCATTTCCAGCCCTTCTAGTTGCTAAAGGAGGACCAATTCCTGTTGGTTCTGCCAGTTGCTGATCCTGGGTGCCCTCCCCTGCAGGTCTGAACTTGCTACTCTTTTTCTCTTTGTTGGGGTGTGTTGGGCGGGAGGGAGAGCTCAGGGGTTTGAGCATTGGCCTGCTAAACCCAGGGTTTCTGAGTTCAATCCTTGAGGGGGCCATTTAGGGATCTGGGGCAAAAATTGGGGATTGATCCTGCTTTGAGCAAGGGGTGGGACTTGATGACCTCCTGTGGTCCCTTCCAACCCTGATATTCTATGATTCTAAGGTGGCAGGGCTTCCAGTCCGGGGTGGCAACTGCCTGTTACACCCCCGCACAAGTACGCAACAGCAAATACTAGCAATGTGCATCAGCCATTTAAATATTTTATGCTGGGCATAAAGCTACTTTAAAATGCATTTTTATAACTTTTTGTTACTGATTAGAACTGGTGAATATTACTAAAACTTCCAAAATATTTTCATGTATAGAATCATGCGGTTTATTTTGTTATTACTTCTTTAAAAACTGTTCACAAATCAAAGATGTTTATCCAAACGTTTGTGCCAGAAAGTGTGTTATTTGCTTTTCCTTGGCTTGGCATTACTCTCGGATTATGACAAAAACAGTAATGTGAAACTTAAGTGACCAAGAACACACACCCCAAAGATCAAATATTTGAAGAGAACAGTTTGTCATTAGCCTGTAAACTGACAGTAGTTCATCCACTGACTATTTGGTGAATTCTTACAAAGAACACGCACCTTAATAAAAATCAAGATCAGCTTCAAAATGATTCACATGAACAGAAAAAGGATTCAAGTCACAAAAATATTTATAAAGGATTCATTTGACCAGCTTAATTTCAATATGAAAATTAGAAAACAAAATCCACTTACCTCTGGGAGCCTGGAAACTAGGAAATGCAAACAGCTGTAAACTAAAAGCCAAGCCAAGGTGAGGTACAAAAGTTATCGTTACACATTAGCATCCGTAATTTGGAAGATAAAAGTAGTGTGACCAAGACCCTAGCAGCATGCAGTTGGAAAGTTTGGGCAATGGGTAGTACAGAACTGGTAGGTGGCTGCAGAGGCTTTTTTGGCATGAACCTCCTCCATGCTCATTGGAAAGCCCAGCTATGAGGACCCACAGGCGGTCAACCTCCCCGACAGGCTATTTTTTCTAATTGTGTTGGGGAGGAGCATCTCCTATGTGTGCGGCGGGGGGGAGGGAGGTGGAGGGAAGGGTGTCTATCCAGTAGAGTGACCCATTCTCATCTCTCTCACAACACCTCCACAAGAAGCTCCCTCAGGAAGTGGCTGCAGTGGTAATGGGCTGCTAAAGTCAGCAACGGCACTCTGCTGAGCTGTTCGGCTGGCTAGCATGGAGCTCGCACGACAAGATGGCAGTGACTCCTTGGCTGCTGGAGATGCAGATGAGGAGTCATCTCTGCTCCTGTGGCCAGCTTCTCAGGTCAGCCTGAGCATTCAGCAGGCCCAGACAGGTTACGTGAAGCAGAGGAGAAGACCCATGGAGCCTAGAGTCTCATGCCATATGAGTAATACAGGCTGGGAGCACTTCTTGTGAATGGATTCAATCCAGAGTTGCAGTTGGCTAATACCCAAGGTTACCGTTCACTTTTAAGTCTTACTCCCCTGCAGGACTCTGCTACTTTTCATGACATTATGACAATCTTAGAAGTAACTGGAAATTAAAGGAATATACAAATAGATATATTACAAAAACAGAGCTAAGCAAAACCCGCTTCAGCATCTTGATGCATTCAAACTCCAAGTAATTCCTATGGTTTCTTTGGTGTATTGTACCGGGCGAAGCAGTGATGTGGGGGCCTCTGCATTATCTCAAGGGAACTTACCTTGATTATGAAATTGGATATTTTCATCTCTTAAATGACTAGTAGAAAAATTATTTCTTTACCGGGCTATATTTTGATTGCTGGAGAGTTAAAAAGGGCCATAAAAAGTTATGTCCACTCCATGAATAACGACAACATCCCAACCTCGTGCTGATAAAACCTTTATGGGACACTAACATATATTCCATTTTATGTGTGTACAAATACATGTCATTTTTGTTATACTAAAGAGATAACCATTTTATAATAAACCCAATGTTAAAATCCTGGAAGGACAGATGTTTACTGAGCAGTTGAAAAATACAACGTTCAAATCATTTTATAAATTCATCACATTTTAAAATATCAGTTGAAAAGGTTAAGGAATTACTATATACAGGCTGGTAATTGTAACATTTTCCTATTAAAATACAAATGAGGTTATAATGATACACATTTAAATCTTTAACGTAGTTCTGAAGTTCACAGGTAATTAATGTTTTCTAATTCTTTTTACACTGTACTAGTTACTACCTGCAAGTTATCGTTGTGCTCCCCTACAGAGATGTTTATTGTTCAGTTACAAAGGCAAATGTGTTGAAATGACTTTGTAAATTAGGATATAAATCAATTTTCTCCTTAGCTGTCAGATCAGAACATTTATTATTATGAGATTTCCATCCTGACAGAGCCCTTGTTTGGAAATAAAGCAAACAAATTATTATATATGCGTTTTGGGAATAGTTTTGACATGCTGAAATAGCAAGCAACCTTTTTAAAAAAGAACTCTAAGATATACAGAAATCACTTCAAACTTTTTAATAGCTATCTGAAATGCTAAATATGTAGCAAATTATACCTTGATCGATATTTCAGTTTAATATAGTCTCACAAACATGATATGTTGAAGGTTGGTTTTTTGTTTTGTTTTTTACATTTTATGGTGATTCCACAAGCAAAAGGTACTGGAATGTTGCGGTTTAAATAGGGACTGTAGTATGTTCATAATTGCCAACTGTGCACAAAAATCCTCTTTCTGAAGCTTCCACAAACTCTTGCCCCTGCACACAATTAGAAGGGGAAATTTTTCAAATGTCAAGGTCAGGATAAAGAATCTCAATCGAACAATCACAGCACGATGGTTGGAAGCTGAGAGACATCAGCTGCTTGTCATGTGGCCACTGAAAGAAGATTTAAAAAAACAGACTTTATGTGAATGAGAACGTGTGTTGCATGACTGGTTAAAAGACCACCTTGAGAAGCACTGGAGACTTCAAAACACAAATGGAGAGTTAAGTTCTTCCTTGCAATAGTCAAGGATGTGTGATGAAGGAATTGTACACAGAATGAGTCACAAATAGTCCACAGGAAAGAAAAACAGACAGGTATTGCACAAGAACCACATGAAAACAAAGATTCCTGTGTCACTGCCCAGGCTAGTGAGATGTGAAAAGAAAGGTTGCATAAGTACACAAACGATGTTTGCATAAATGATGGCTGCATTACCAGGTAAGAGGGAAAAGGTATTGTTGCAATATTCTCTAGAAAACACACGCAGTGCTATAAAGTCCTCTTCATCAACAGTATTTGCCAAGAGCGTCTGCCTTTTGTACTGCCTTTAACAGAGGTGGTGAATAGAAAAACAGTACGCACTGCCCTGGTCTGAGCTATGTAGCCAGCACGTGGTACCCTAAAAGCAAGAATAATAGGGTCCCCTTGGCCTAATAAATTAACCTTCTCCTCACACCTCTCTCTTGAGAGCCCCCTGAATGCTCAGTTTCTCTAGAAACACCTCCACCTGGAGATTGCAGATTTTTAGATTATTAAATATCCTTTATGCAGTACTGACCTGTCTCCGTGACTGTGTGGAAACTGAGTATCAGACTTAACCAAAGAACATTTTATGTTTAAACCTTAAAACCTTGAATTTTTGCTACAAAAGAATTCTTTTGATACCTGCTTATAAGCTTTTCCAAGGGATTTGATCCACTTTCTTTGTCATGCTTTTTCTCAATTTCTACTTCATAATTTCGCAAATTGGGCTTCATAATAGCAGAATGGAAGATTAGGCTTTGCTGCAAGATACCAAATCTTACATAATGAACCCCCCCCCCAAAAAAAAACAACAACCACAAACAAACAAACCAAAAACAAAACAACCCCTATGTAAAAGGGAAGCTTTCATGCTTTTAGTGTTCAGGAAAGCTACGGCCAAGGAAATCTCAGTTTAAAAAAAAAAAAACTTTAAGCTAAAAACGGGCAACAGAGAAGAGAGTGCCATCAGCATTGAAGTCTTGTATCTTAGATTATGATTTTACTATCAGAGCAACTAAATGTTAGAAGGATCCAGAAAACACATAGATGAGCTGGTCCTCAAATATACAACCTACAGGACAATTGTTGGTCTTACGTAATATAAATTAGGAACGATTCCACATCAAAGAGTCCTCACTAGAAGTGAGGATCTCTTTGTCTTCACAGGTTGTGCACTGTTGGTCAAACAAGACATCACATAAACTCTACTACCCATAAGAAGGTCTTTCTATACACGAAGTATTGTGGCAGAAAAAAGTATGTTAATTGTTAAGAGAACAAAACCTGTGATGCAAAAAGTCTTCATTGTTGCCTCTTAAACATCAGTACTGGCCTTTAAAAGAGGCTATAACTAAACAATAGGTAAATCAGAATTTGATAAGTTATATACCATAAGATATAAAAGATTAAAATGAATAACTTGACGACGTGGAAATTATGAAACAGTCTGTATTTTATACATAGAATATGTACACTGGTTTTGGACATGTGGGTTTTATCCATGCAAATTCAATACAAAACTATTTACAAAAAATAACAGTAGGATTGTTTTTCAAAGAAACATGTACATGTTGAAGCTCCAGCAATAATGGAAGTCCTGAAAAAAGACGTAAGATCCAGTATTGTACACATAGGTGAACTTAAAACTGAGGAAAAGGATTTACAGAACATGAAATGCAGAATGAATTAAAAGGCAATATCAAATAGTTGTATTACAACTCCACAATTTAAGCATTTGCTGCTACTTATATGATCACTTTCCAGATATCTGTCTCAGAATTACTTTGTAAATTTTGCGTACATTACATTTTGCTGATTTGGTTACATTGTGTTTTCTGAGTTTTATAATCAGGAAAAAGGTTCAAAAAACAAAATATATGAATACTGACCAAGTGATAATTTAACATGGTTTTTAAGCAATCACATTTTCTTGGTTCTACAGATTACACAATAGTTAAAAGTTAATTCACATTAATCCCACACTATTCACCAAACAATCCCTTTACAATGTTTGTGTAATTACTACACAAACAGGACAAACATATGTATATACTGTAGATGCAACACAGAACAGTGGCAACTTGGAAATTCCCACTCTTGTGGCAATGCCCTATCAATGCTTACTACAGTACATGGGTTCAGTAAACAAAACTGTACTAATACTTACAAATAAAGGGTTGATCCTGCATGTGCTCTACCAACAGAACTCCCATTGCTCAGTGTTAATTCCATGTGCGCAGCAACATGGTCAGGCCCAAAGTAAGCACTGCCATTCTGGGCAGATTTTACTGATTTAAAAGAACAAAAAATCCCACACTTTTGTGGTTACCTTCACATATTTGATCTGTCTGGCTTTATGATGGGGTACTACACTTCCACTGGGGGGAAAGCCTTAACTTTGCTTTAAGCACCAACAGATTGTTTTAAATGGGTTGCTATGTAGCTCAGTTATAAACACACAGGGGAAAGCCTAGTTTCCCTGAAGTCAAGGAGAGTTTTCTCATTGATTTCAATGGGGCTAGAATTTCACCCACTGGGATTTAATTTGTATTCGAATTAATCAATTCCTCTATTTTAAGACTTGTTAGAAAAGTGAGGGAGATGTTTTGTAAAACTTTTCAAGGACTGGCATTCTGATGCGTGGAACAGAAGGAACTTATACTTAAAGAACCCATGTTTAAAAAAACATTAATTTACTTTAAAAGCAATTAGAATATCATTCAGAGTGACTGATGCCATCATGGTTGTTACTGTTTTCTCCTACCAGCCTTAAAAATTGTCTTTAGGTGGCTTTATAAACTAAAGCATGTTTTAAAAAACTAAGAAATAAAGAAAATGAGAGTGAAACACAACGTAGTATAAAACTACAATTTAAGACTTAACAGAAACGCCCTATAGACAATATCTTTTAAAATCAGTCAATACAAAGCTCTAGTCTATGAAGTAAAAATTAAAACCATTGTCAGAGATTAAACTGAGAAGGAAGCTTCTCTATTTTAACCACAGGGCCAATGTAGAGAAAACAATTTTCATGTTAGAAATAAAAGTGTAATGTTTTCTTTTCACATTTCTATCACCAAAATAACTGCACATAAGACTTATTGTGCTTTTAAAAAAAACAAACCTGTGCATTTTATATACACGTTTTGCCCACAGGTTTGTAGAGACCTCTATAAACGCACTGTGTGTATATTATGCTTCACTGTGTGTGTTGCACATGTAATGGCCAAGAGTGTTAATACTATTTCTTTTCATATGGTTACAACTACTGTATAGTAGCTCACAAACTAGAGTCAAGAAGCAGTCTTAACTCCAGGGAAATTTCTTCTAGTTTGAAGCACTGCACGCTCCCCTAACAAGCATTCCTTTCAGGAGTCCAATATACCAGTATTTTTTGAGTGAAAATTATTGGAAAATGCCCACTCATGCCTCACTTTCCTCAAATAATTATTCTGGTCTTTCTTGACTAAGATATTCTGCTCTCTAGGCAGAGAGGGTACTGCCCCTTCAGATGCTCCACAAAAGAGGATTTGGGTTTTCACAGCCACAAAACCCTAGCCCCCTTATCTGTATACAGCAATTGTGTTTGCAGAAATGATCTTAGAGAAGGCACTGGTTCTATCCACTGCCCAGTGCTCTAGGGAAAGTGGATGTGCACAGAAGGATGGGAAGGGAGCGTTCTTTCCTTGAGGACTGTCAGAAAGGGAATACATTTAAAGGACTTTTTGTGACCTGAATGCCTCCCACCTTGTTTTTGAGCTCTGAAATGGAGCTGTCAGTCAGTGAGATGAAGAGGAGGCCAGCGGATGCTACTCTCCATCATCCCACAAGCACGGGCACACAGGGAGGGGAAGGGGCAACTGGAAGGGACTCTTGACAGACCTAAAATGAGAGAGCCAGGACCTTCCTGCAGGACTAGGATAGAGGAACAGAGTCCTTAGCCTTTGGGAAACTGAGGAAGCAAATTCTATACCTACTATAGCCTGTACAGAGAGATGTGGGTCCAGAATTAGGAGGTGATCCTTTCCCCCCTAAAACTATATTGTAATTCCAAAACATCTTTCTTCTCCCCATTCGCTTCACCAGGCTAACCTGTCTTCTGAATAATCTGGTCTGGGATACAGCCAGCATACACCCCGCTGGAAATTCTATACCACACAAAAATTGCACATATCCTCTTATATATGGACCACTAGAATTTTCCTTTACAATTTCAGATCAGAGTGGTGTTCCTTTATTTTTGTGTGACTTT
Source organism: Lepidochelys kempii (assembly GCF_965140285.1). Taxonomy (NCBI): domain Eukaryota; kingdom Metazoa; phylum Chordata; order Testudines; family Cheloniidae; genus Lepidochelys; species Lepidochelys kempii. Next base: position 101,132,595 of record NC_136388.1, on the reverse strand, counting down.
TTAAAACATCAGGCATTTCATTTTCAGCTGGAAATTGTTGGACATGACAGACCAGTGTTTCAAAATGCTCATTTAAAGAAAGGATGCACCCTTTGGTCTAAGCTGGTGCAGAAAATGGTAAAGGGAGGTTGCTTAACTGTAACTAGAAGTTCTTCGAGATGTGTGGTCCCTATCTGTGTTTCATACATGGGTAAGCATATGCACCATGTACAAGTCCAGAGATTTTTAGTAAGCAATGTCCGTTGGTCTGCATGTGCACAGTTGCTCTCCTCATGGTGCTCTGACGGAGGGTATGAAGGCAGTGCAGGATGATGCCTCTTCAGTTTGTTCTCTTACCATGAATCCAGTCATCAGCCACCAAAGAGGGGATGGAGAGTGGGTAGTGAAATACAGTTAGGGACCATATATCTCAAAGAACCTCCAGTAACAGGTAACCTACCTCCATTTCTTCTTTGAGTGATGGTTCCTAGGTGTACTCCACACATGGGAAATTAGTAAGCAGTAGTCAAACAGGAGGTGGGAGCAAGGATGAAGATGGTATGCATGTCTGTAGTACTGCCATTCCCACAGCCGTATCTGCAACACAGGTATGGACCAATGCAGAACCTCTGAAGGCACTGCTTGTAGCGAGTAGATTACATCTCAGAGATGCTACAGAGGTGGTCTTGGCTCCAGTGGAGCAGGCTCTCACCCCTTCAGGATGTGAGAGATAAACATGTTAGCTAGTAGCAAAGATTCAGCTCGAGATCCTTTTAGAGAGTCTGTGCATAGAGAATGCTTGAGTCGTTGATGGCTCTGCTAAGGCGCTAAATAGTCTCGGTGGTTTCCTATTTGCTTTCATTCTCTCCACATAGAACACCAGTGCCTGTTGGACATCTGGAGAGTGAAGCCTACTCTCCTCATCAGAAGCATTGAGGTTTTGGGGGAAAAAATGCCAATAAGTGGATGGTTTGTTTTATGTGAAACTCAAATTATTTTAGGGATGAATTCCAGGTAGAGGCAGAGAGGTCTCTTTATGAAAAGTGGTATACAGAGAATTTGCCTTGAACGTAAGTGTGGCCATATGGACCATGTAGCTCAACATGCTGTCTGAGAGTGGCCAGTGCCAGATACTTCAGAGAAAATAAACAGAACAGGGGAATTTTCAGGAATCCATCCCGTCCCAGCTTCTGGCAGCTGGAGCTTTAGGAACACCCAGAGCATGGGGCTGCATCCCTGATCATCCTGGCTAATAGCCATTGATGGACCTATCCTCCATGAACATGGGCTCAAAAAAGAACGAGATACTCTTGACCTTCACAGCATTCTCTGGCAACAAGTTCCACAGGTTTACTGTGCATTATGTGAAGTACTTCCTTTTGTTTTAAACCTGCTGCCTATTAATTTCATCATGTGACCCCTGGTTCTTGTGTTATGTGAAGGGGTAAATAACACTTCCCTATTCACTTTCTCCACACCCGTCCTGATTTTACAGACCTCCATCACACCCTCATTTAGTTCTCTCTTTTTTTAAGCTGATCAGTCCCAGTCTTTTAAAATCTCTCCTCAGATGGATGCTGTTCCATACCCCTAATTATTTTTGTTGTCCTTCTCTGCACCTTTTCCAATGCTAATGCATCTTTTTTTTAGACGGAGTGACCAGAATGGCATCAGTATTCCAGGAGTAGGCATATAATGGATTTAACATTATGATATTTTCTGTCTTATCTGTCCCTTTCCTAATGGTTTCAAACTTTGTTAGCTTTTTGGCTGCCACCGCACATTGAACAGATGTTTTCAGAGAACTATCCACATGTACTCCAAGAGCTCTTTCTTGAGTGGTAAGAGCTAATTCACACACACTTAATCATTTTATATCCTGTTATTTTTGTATCCCATTGATTATCCTCATCTCACCAAGTTTCTTGGATGCCTGCTACATCAATATCCTCAGTTAATGCCAGGCAATTTAGTTCACACATGCTGCTATTCAGACTCCTAGTATTTTAAATCAGCACTTACAACATTTGTCAACATTCAGTTGTTTGCCTTCATGTATTATATTTAAATGGGATTCTAATGTTTTACTGTTCCTCACTAGCTCCAATCTGTACTTTACGTAACTTCTTTCCTAACCTCTTATCCTATCTGGGCCACCATTACCCTGTATCTAATGTGAACAGAAAGACTCTGACTTGATAAAGATCTTGCCCAAGAAAGAACCTGAGAAACTTTATGAGGTACGGGTGAATGCCTAAGTGAAAAGCAAGCATCTTTCATGTCAAGATCTGTGAACCATGTTGCCCTCTTCCTGACAGGGGATTATTGATGCCAACGTGACCATGCTGAATTTTAATTTTCAGATGAAGACATTTAATTGGTGTAGGTCAAGAATTAGTCTCTATTCTCTGTCCTTTTTGGGAACTAAGAAAACTGGGCAATAGAATCCCTTCCCTTGATGATGAGGTGGCACTCGTTCTATGGCTCCTTGCTGGAGAAGATCTGCCTCATGTAGGATTGCCTCATGAGCTCAGGGGCTGAGACGCAGGTTTGTGGGTAGGAGATAAACTCAATTGTATAGCCTGAGTGAATAATTTCCAGCACCCACTTGTCTGTTATTGCCCTCCAATTGGGGATGCAATGAATAAAGTGGCCATCAAATACTTGGGGGCAGGGTCAGAATAATGAGGCATCAACACAGCAATGCAGATGTTGCATGTCTTGTCAAAAGAAACTCTTAGGTAGGAGGTTGGAATCAGCTGTGGTAGATCTTCAGGAAGCTGTGTACCTTGGTCTCTATACCCTTGGTCGCTCTTGTGGTGGTTTGTGAGGGGGCCATCTTGGCCTGTACACTTGTTTGTGGTGCTTCCTGTGGGACAAGGGTATTGATGTTCAGAGAGTGAAGTGTTGTTTTCAAGTCCTCAACACAGGGAAGAGACTCATCAGTCTTTTAATTAAATAAGTTAACTTCATCAAAGTGCAGATCTTCAATGGTACTTTGCACCTCCCAAGGAAAACGTGAGGACTGTAACCAGGATTCTCTCCTCATAACTGAAGTAGCCATTTTTTGGAAGCAATATCAGCAGCATCTACTGCATCCTGAAGAAATATTTTGGCCACAAAGTTCACCCTCATCAATTAGGTTCTGGGATTGGGCTCTATCCTGCTGAGGGAGTTTGTCCTTGAAGTCAAAATACTCACCTTAATTGGTGAAATCATATTTTGCTAAGCGGGCCAGGTTGTCAGCAATTTGAAATTGAAGGCTTGTTGAAGAGAAAACTTCGCTCTCTTCCTAGGAGATTGAGGCATTTTGCACCCTTGTCCAAAGGTGTCATCTTGGGGTGTTGCGGCCCGGACCTCAGTGGCTGCTGAAGTTGGGTGCTGAATGTGAGAACAAAACCTGCTTCTTTAAGTGGAATGAAGTAGTGCTTTTCAACCTTTTTTGGGGGTGGGAGTGCATGAGGCAGGAGCGTACCACACTACCCTGGCTGGATCCATGACTGTTGACTGGGAGGCCTCTTGACTTGGACCTGAGGGTTTCAAGATATTCAACAGCTGTGCTGAGACTCCTGAACCTGCTTGAGCTGCACCTGGAACTAAGACAACACTTTTTGTGAGAGCTCCTGATTTTGCCTATGATCATCAGCAATTGGGGTGACTGCTTAATCTAGGTAGGATGATGTGAGATGCCACCAGAACCACTGGAAGAGTCAGATCTGGCTCAACTTCCTCACCCTCACACTCCAATGGAACTGTTTGGTGTTGGGTAGGAGAGCATAGGTAAGGTTCATTCGTGGATCAGGGTGCCAAGAGTAAGAGAATCTCTTAGGGCCCCAGTAATGCCACTGAGAGAGGACAACTGGTTGGGGGGGGGGTGGACACCATGGCATTAGGAACCATCAGTCCCTTGGAAAGTCATACTTTGACAGAGGACTGAACCCTGATTTCCTGGAAATTCTGTCCATACTTGCCTCCTTTTGTAGATGTAGAGGTTCAAATGTAGCCCCTGACCAATCTGATGTCTAGTTTGGTTCCTGATTAACCATTGGAACCGTTGATACCAATGGATGGGTACTCAGGTTTGTATATGAGAAAGGAGATTAACTCTATGCCCTCAAGATGGTTTCCTCCTCCGGTACGACGATCTCTCTAAATAAGGTTGGACGTAAGAGGGGAGGGGACTGAGGACACAAGAGTGAAAATATCCCCTGGGGAGACATAGGTCTCAGACCGCCACATAGTGTAGGGTGTTTTGGTGGTCAGGGCCACTGGATCAGACACTTCCCTGGTTACAGTAGACATCGGATTTTTCTGAAACTGTGTTGGTGCAGAGTATGATCTGGATGCTGAAGGTAGTGGATGCCTGTCTTTTGGTTTCTACGTCGGCACCAAGATCAGTAGCAACAGATCTGTACTCCTGCATGCCACATTCTCCTGTAGAAGAGGTTTACTTGGGCCTAAGTCCTTAGGATCTGTGTGCAAGGACTCACCCAACTTGGATGGAGTTGGGGAAGGATCTCTTCAGGTCAGATTCTGAAGAGGATCTTCGCCCCTGTGCTTGTGAGAGTGCCCCATACTCTCACGAGAACCCTTTGATTCTTTAGCCTTGCAGGTTGTAGCCTCAGCTCCTGACTTTGTGCTCAGAGAGATGCTGCCTGTTGATTGAGACGAGTGTACAGACGGGGTGTCCCCAGCCTGGATGCAACTGGGGTCTCATGTTTTTTCCCCATGAGGTTCTCTCTCAGTCTGAGTGCTCAACCCTCATGAATTTGGGGAAGGAGTAGCAGATACTGCACATAGCAGGGATGTGAGCCTTGCCAAGACAGTAAAGTCAGCATTGATGTTGGTCACTCACTGAGGAGCGGGGGGGCAGGAAACAGTTCTTAAACCCTGGGGCTGTGGGCAGAGTCCTCACCCTTGGAGGAGGATTTCTCCAAAGTGGGGAAAAAACTAACTACACTAAACTAAATACTACAACTCGAAAATAGTAAATAGTGCAAATACTAAAAACTATCGGGGGAGGGTAGTTTCACACACAGATTGAAAAAAACAATGGAAGCAGCTGTGGATGCAGAAGATTCCACCTCAGGCCACGTGGAAGGAATTGGAGAGGCGTCAGTCCGCTCTGCCTCATACGTCCTCGGTGCAGACTCGAGAAGAGAAACTGTGTATGTGGACCAACATACACTGCTCACTAAAAATCTCCAGACTCTGATGCATGGTGCATACATGTACTATCACTCGAAGAAGTAGTATGTCTAACCAGTGCAGAATAATTTTTAACAGGAAGAAGGGCTAAAAATCTTGTACAAATTACCAGTGAAAATATAAACTAGAACCTACTAAACTGAGACAAAAGTTAATGAGATTGTTCCGTGGTAAAAGCAGACCTTTTAATGAAAGCGAAGTCTTGACATTTTGTCATTTACCAAATTATGGAAAACATGTTGGGAAAGCTGGAATTTGGTAAAGATGCATTTCATTTCAATAAGTGTTTTATTGTCTCTGTGTTGGAATCCAGACTTATTTTGAAAAAGCCAGACAAAATGCAGCCCTATGTTATGCTTTGGCATTTAAGAAAATATCAAAAGGAAACAACGTCAGAGCTTAAGTGATCCTTTACTTCATTTTCACATGCTCTGCCTGTGAAAATGAACACCAGTAGTTTTGAAAATATATTTTAAAACGATCATTTCCTGAAATACTAGTGAGAAACGTGGAACTTCTGAGGTGTAGTGAAGACAATCACCATCTTGTCAAAAATGATCAAAACTGAAAATATTTATGGAATACATCTTTGCATGGGTTGAATCTGGCAATAGATTTTAATGCCAATTTTTTTTTTTTTTTTTGGGAAGAGAATGGCCTCCAAGTCACCAAACACTTAAAAAAGAAAAATGCAGTTTTCACTATAGTGAAACAACTGCTGATAGTCCCCACCTCCACAATTGAGGCTATTTAGCTTCTTGTGGTACAAAAGTTGTGCTCCTGAGGAATTCTCTCAGTAGTGCACATGACAAAATACAGTACTTTACTATATAAATGTATTAATGTATATATTTTAGAGCTTTCTGTGGCTTACCACAGAACTGAAAAGAGGTGAATCGTTTACAGCTTTTAGAAGTACCCTAAAATTTACAGTGGCATTATCTAAAAAACCGCTGCTAGAGACCTCCACACCCAAACCTCTGCTCAGGCTCATTAACTCTTATAAAACCTTCTCCTGATCTTTATTTTGTTTTCAAAATACTGTAGGCTTTCAGTTTCCATAAGATCAGAGGGCGAAATCTTGGTCCCATTGAAGTCACTAGCAAAACTCCCAATGACTTCAATGGAGCCAAGATTTTACTTGGAATCCTTACTATTCATGTCACAGTTAAATTATTAGTATTTCCTTTCTTAATTTGTTCCTTTATACAGTACATTATTTAGGACCCTGCTTATGTTATGGAAGGGCTTTAGAAATCTGGACACAGCTGAGCCTTTTTGATGGTCTGTCAATGACTTGCACTCCTGTGTGCCATGACAATCAAAGTCACAGATCTAATCAGTCCAGCCTTTAATTTTTTATAAGTAAACTATTGGGACACTTTAGTAAGTGTATTTCTGAGACAGTTCGAAGTCATTCAGTCACTCTAAACTAAGCACTTTAATGCCACTACTTAAAACATGCTATAATCACTTAGAAATGCCATGGCTGAGATATCTTATTCCTTAAAAGGACAAAACATTCTTACATGATACATTGGAGCCATCCAAATATCCTGCCAATCTTTGGGGGAACAGAAGAAACATATGGGGCCAAAGAAAACATTTTGATATGTTCAGACAAATAATAATAAAAATGAATATTATAGTTTTATATTATCTTGGGGTAACTTCGAATTGAATGCTCAATAAACAGCACGTGAATAACTCCTATGATAGTTTACTCGTCAAAAGGTAATGAGTGAGATTTCCTAAAGCTCTTACTGTTGGCATAACTCTATTCCTATTCAAGTCAAGCCAATGCTGAGTGCTCTGAAGCCCCCACCAAATAGGGCTCAATCTGAGTAGCCAGAGAAGGTCCTACACAAAGTGGAAACACAGTGTTTCAAATGTGCAGGATGCTGGGATCTCTTCACTCCACTTGATGCCCCAGTGCAGAGCAGAGGCAGTTTCCCACATGGAAAAGTCAGAAGACGACAGGCTACTGGGGGCATGAGAGGGTGAAGTTAGTGGATCTGTAAGCAGATGTGGCTAGAAATAGATAATAAATAAAAGGATTGATGATGGCTTCTTATGATTAAAGACGTTTAGAAACAATCGAAACATGCAATATTACAGTTAATTCCATCAGCTAGGAGCATCCTTCTACAGGCTGCTCTCCCCTTGTCTGTACATGGAAGGAGGGTAGGGACTGCTACTTCCACCAAGTGGGCTGGGCTAACCCAAGGGAATGGCCAGGCCCAGCCACACTGCATCCTGATCAGAACCCTGATTTCTGCATGGAAATCTAGAATTCATTCAATATCAACCTAAGGAACCTTGCCCTCCAAAGCTGCAGTTGTGGGGTTTATTTTGAATTCTGAGGTGAGGGGAAAAGAAGCGCTGTAGACACCAATGCCTCCCCCATTTTCAGATTGGAGGTATTGTTTCTCCATTCCTTAAAACATGGAGCTGTATTAACTCCTTTTTCAGTCTCTTCTGCAGCTGCTACTACTCCACTCCTGGGGGAATTCTGCACCATTGCGCAACGCAGAATTTGTGCAGAATTAATGTTCTGGGCAGAATTTCCTTTCTCCCTGCAGAATTGGCGCTGCACAGCTGCTGGCTGCCAGTAGGGGCCAGCAAAGTCCGTCTCTCCAATACACTGCTGGAGAGAGAGGGAGGGTTCGGGCAGCTGCCGTTCCTAGCACGCCCTGAAGAAAGGAAGTGGCAGCGCGCAGAAAACTCCGTACAAGCCTGGGACCCAGCATCAGGCTGTTTTTCCCCTCTGGATCCCTGCGCAGGAGGAGATGCTTTTGTGGGTAAAAAAAACCCACTTCTTCAGATGCATGGAGTCATGCATCTGAAGAAGTGGGGTTTTTACCCACGAAAGCTTATGCCCAAATAAATCTGACAAATTATTTTAAGCTACTTAGGGACAACTGTGCTAACTTTTATTTATTTATTTTTAAGTGAAACTAGTGTACTACACTGACAGCTAGACTTCTTAATGTTAAAATTTTAAGTCAGAATGTAATCTTCTCTTGACATATTGCAATACTCCACAAGGGATCAACAAAAACTAAGTGACTAGAAGTGGTCTTAAGTGAGGCTTGCACTGTATTCAGAAAACTTTACAGAGGAAACTTAATTCCATCAGGAAAACTGAAGTTTTATTCAGGATTGGTGAATGTATTTAAACAGTCCAACACACACCTGCATTATCCAATTTAGATGATCGTTAGACAAGTCTGAAACTTAACTTAATGTCTTTGCCACCAGCAAGTCTGTGGTTAACACTACTGAAACAGGAATTGCTATTTTTGTAGTCAAGAGGGTATGTATAAAAAACTGCAAGATAGTAACAGTTGTTAATATGGAACATTTTTTCCTCTCTTTGAATGATCAGGTAATTCTTCAGCTATTAAAATACAGCAAAAGTAACCAACACCAATCTGCTTGCTGAACTAAATTTCCTCGTTCACTGTCATCTCAGTTACATTTATTTTTCCCCCTGATATTGTATTTATGTGAAATGAGAATACACTGACCCATTCTTTTTTAAAATGGACCTCTCCTATGAATATGAATTAAGATAAACAATAAAAAAGGATAATTCAGAGGAAAGATAAATGAAACTACTTATTTGAATGGCCGAACATTATATGGAGCCAATTACAGTTTCTGCATGAGTACCTGTTTAAACGATATTTTAATGTACATGATTTTGTAAAGGAGGGCATGGCTTTTTTTAAATGAGCTGTATTTGAGAATGCACTCTATAAACAATAGCATATGTTAACAAGAGCCCATGAATTACTTTTACTTCAATGACAGGTTTCAGAGTAGCAGCCGTTAGTCTGTATTCGCAAAAAGAAAAGGAGGACTTGTGGCACCTTAGAGACGAACAAATTTATTTGAGCATAAGCTTTCGTGAGCTACATGCTCAAATAAATTTGTTTGTCGCTAAGGTGCCACAAGTCCTCCTGTTCTTTTTATTTCAATGGATTTTAGTTAAAGAACATTAAAATAATTTTATCTTCTAAATCTTTTAGCCATTGGGATTTTTATTTTCTTCTCAACTGGCTTTGATGCTTCAATTAAAGCGAGTAAGGAAGAAATAAAGCAATATTTTCTTCCTCATTCCTTAGCAAAATGAAATGAAATAGCGTTAGGTCAATTGGCACAAGAGTACAACTTAGTTTTTTTTACACCATCTGGCACACAAGGTTTTACCCTTGGTCTAAAGCAACAGTCTAAAAATACAATGGTGACATACCCAGAGCCCAACATTTTTGAGCGAGTCACATATTTACTAAGAAGGTAAACTTGTTTGTTTGGGAGGAAGCGGAAGAGATAAAAGAAAGGGAGTCAACTGTCCATCGTTCTGAAAGTTCTCAGAACACCATGGGAAAAATCAGTCAGAAAAGGTGTAGAATCAAACAAGTACTTAAACCCAGAAGTTCAAGAAAGCTTCTGTTGTGGGGATTTAATTTTTTTTTTTTTTAAACATTTGTTCCCAAGAGTTTGATATTCTCAGCACAGAATTAAGTGTTGATAATTGGTGACACTGGTGAAAATGAGAAGCACTGGTGCAAAAGTGTGATGATGCAGGTGGTTATTTCCAAAATAAGTCCCTCTCAACAAACCTGTAAACACTGAAAAATATAAAGATTCCCAGCTTGAATTTTTTTAAAATCTAACTTGTGGTGATTTCTGTTATTGTAAAAAACTAAAGCAAAATCAGGAACAACATGATGTAAAATCCTGAAAGTCACAGCATAAACCTGAGATTTTGGAGGCTTTATCAAAACATCCTTAATGATTATTATGTATGTGTCACTAGTCCATATATTTCTTATTTAACTATGGATGTCATGGTTTGTCCCAAACGAGGAAAATAACTCTCAGTGACAATTTTTGTTAATAATACATTAAAACAGAAGTGATTGGGTATTATCAAATTAAATAGCATAAATAAAATGTATTTACATTATTTTCCAATCATTAGACAACATAATCAATTGTGCAACTTAAAACACCTAACACCAAAAACGTGAAGCATCATTTAAATCTTCACATATTACTGACCTTACAAAAAACTATTAAAATATTTTAAAATTCCCATTGTATCTATGTCAGACAAAGAAACTGCAAAAACATTTAAGACTATGAAGAGTCATCAATTACACAGGCACTTCACATGTAAACAATCTACCATACAACTGAAAAAATAGTTTGGCACAAACTTAGAAGATTGGAAAATACACCTTTTCCCTCTATAATGTTTTGTGTAATTACCATACATCCAACTAAATACTGGAGATGTTAGAAGGATATAAATTACAGTCAGAAGTGCAAGAAATAAAGAACTCAAATACAGAGCTATATGAAACAAAAATGGATTAAATGTGATCTGTCACTCAGATTTTCACGATCATACTGTAGCTGGTTTTTGTTTTATCTTTACATTTAATCCAAACGATTGACAAACTTTTTATAGTAGGGCTTTGTTTGGTGTGTGCGTGTGTGTGTTATCCTGCAAAACTAAACAGAATTTTCAATGTAGTAAAAAAAAAATCTAGCTTTTAAAAATAATGTCATGAAACATTCATGGGAAACTTGGAACTTATATTACCTGGACAGAGAATCTGATGATGTTAAAATCTCTCGTGCATCCAAGTTTTAAAACATCAGTATAACTGTATATTTAGGTAATAGTCAGTTTGAAATCAAAGTTTTATGTGTCCCTTCAAAGTAAGGCTCTGTCTAAAGTGTCTGGGCAGAAACTACTTCTGATGGCTTGGATGTTCCCATTCAGGAAGCTGAACTGCTTGGCAGCAATCTAAATCAATAGATCAATGATAAGTTGTCTGGTTTCCAAAAGTCAGGTTACACAGAGGAAAGCTGGGATGCTTTAGATGAAGGTAGTTCAAGCAGAGCCTGAACTGTAAGACCAACTTTCACTAGACCCCTTTCCTCCAAAATGTGATGAGGCAGGCAAAGCCTTTCCTGAAAAATAAAATGGTACATGCATCATATGTCAATCATTCTGCACAGCTTGGGTAAAAAGTGTACTTTTAAAAGACTTCAACACTCAAATACCTCACTATGACTAATTAGAGATCCATGTAGAAATCTTCTCTGGTCAATAAGTTTGCATATGCATCTATTGCTACAGCAACATTTTAAGTGTGACAAGGTGCTCAGAAGTTAAGTATATCTCACATAAGATCTGATAATTGCAGTGTGAAAAAATCACACACACAAATTAGTAAATTAGAGCAAAACAAAAACTAAAGACTGTTTCATTAAAATGTTAAACTAAGAAGAAATAAACACTATTTCTTAGAAGGTTCTGACAGTTTTAGTTTATTGACCATTTAGGGCCAGAGACTCCCATCTGCTTTCATAAACAGAGAGAGCAAAATGGAGTGAGGCAAAACGGGGTAGTGCTGGTCAGTGTCAGACTTCTTCCTTCCTGGTCCTTGCAGAAGCTGCACTACAAGTTGGCTGTAAGGAGGGTTACAATCTGCAAGAACTCAAGAATGAATCAGCTCCCACCTAACCCATAGGAATTCTCTTATAGGCATTACATTCAACATGAACCCTTTTTCTCTACAGCCAGTAGGAGAGTCATTGGGAACATGACTTCTGCAGGAGTTGTGCTGATACGGAGAGTGGGAGCAGAAGCACAGGGCTATAGCTAAGGAACTATGGTTTTCAGGGTTAAACCACTTTCCTGGCCTATTGAGGTGGAGTTTAACGGCCACTGGCAGAACAGTCATGTGGCTACTGCAAATATAGACTCATGGAGCTTCCTCTCCCCTAATGCACAGAAGAAAATGTGGCCCTTAATTTTTCCCTTCATGGAGGAGGTGGAAGAAGGAGCGTGGGTAAAATGAAAGTGAGGGACTAGTAACAAGGAATAGAGATGAGCTAGTACAGTTAAGAGCCATGCAAGCTTCTTCTATGTAGCTCTGCCAATGCACCTCGTGATCTGCAAAATTCCTTTCATTCTAGTCCAAGATCTTTTCTAGGCAGATATTGCCATTCATGCCACAATGTGCCACTAAACTAAGGGTTTCTGATAAACACACACACAGCTCTTCTCTAGCACTTTTCATCAGTAGATCTCAAAGCACTTCATAAAGAAGGTCACTATCGTTATCCCCTGAAACTGAGGCACAGGGAAGCGACCTGGCCAAGGTCACCCAGCAAGTCAGCTGCAGAGCCAGGAATGGAACACAGGTCTCCCAATTCCTATTTCACTGCTCTAGGCTTTCTAGATAACCCAGAAAAGTAAATGCTGACATATCCTGTCTGTGATTATTAATAAGTATATTAATCAATAAAGTGATTAGTATACCTGTGGCACGCCCAATTTTTTACAAGCATCAAGAAAGTTTTCAACATTTCTTCTGCACTTTGCCATACTGAGTTTAGGCTGTAAAGATAGGATGTTAGATCTTTGTTACGCATTTATAAAAGGACTTTATAATTATGATGCAAATTCAGTAACAGTTGTATTAGAAACAAGCAAAGTTAGAAAACTAATTTAAGGACATAGTACATAACAGACTGCTAAACCCTTGAGCCTTAATGTAGCACCAAATACTTGTTTATTGCATCCTGAAATAAAATGAAAATTGATAATATAACCATTTAAAATAGCGAAGATAATTCAGTTTTCTAGTGCTGAATTCCAACAGTTTGCTTTCACTTCAGATAGAATAAAAAGGATGTAGAGCTGACTCACCACTGCTGGTGATGGTACATGAATACTTGCAACAGAACGTGGCCTTATGTGATTGGCTAGATGGCAAAGAACAACCCCATCCATCAATGCTGCTCCAATGTCATCCGGCAAAATGACTTTCAACCTCGATTCAAGATTCTGTAAAACAGAAGAGCCCATAGTACATGCTATTCTTCTTCTACTCTGGGGGTCATACCCACACAGACACACCCAGAGATGGTTGGAGTGAAAACAAATTTTGCAGAGGTGGGGTGTCAGCCATCCGACAAGTGATAATGGAGTGGTGAGGGATGGAAGTACCTACACTTGTGTAGCAAGAGAGTCGGAGGAAGGAAGAAGTGCTATTCACCACACAAATTACAAGCCTTCATGGAAAAAGGGGCAGGAAGCACACTAGATTAATCATCTTAGGAGCTGAGCTTCTCCTAAACAGCTTAACTGGACATGAGCAAATTGCTACTACAGCAGGAGATGAGCTGCTATCATGGTATTATATAGGATATGGATTCAGTGTTTAAGTAACATCTCTGTACATCATGTGCTCTTTACATGTGTGCAGCCTCCGATGACATGCAGCTGGGAATCTGAGGCTGAATTAAAAATATAACTAACACATCATCAAGAAGAACTGACTGTTCTAAGTTTCTGTTATTTAACCATTATTTAGTAGCTGCATAAAAAAAGTTAACCTTTTTTAAATAATTAAGAATGTAACTTACAAAATGTTTTTCTGAATAGAGGCATATAGGAAAACATTTCTTCAAAACACTGAAATTTAGATCCAACATGGCATTATTCACACTCTTTTCAGCTAAGGTCCTTCCCCCAAAGCATGTCTGATGATTCAGGGATGATTCAAAACCCAGGGCCAACTCTTCAGATACATGCCAGAATGTACAGCTCACTAGTCAAGAGGTGGGTACCATTCTTTTTGTGCCATGTTACAACAGCATTTGGCTCTCAAGGGCCAAACGTATGGCCCAGATTCACATGGTGTAGGGGTATCCCAGCTGCACCCCCTTTCCTACCCTGGTAGGAGAGATGTTACCTACAACCTCCTAAAGCGGAGTTACAATACTGCGGTTATCACCCTTGCACTGCCTGGGCCACGTAGACAGGTTTTATAACAAGTACATGCTGGTGGTGCAAAGAAAAGTAAGCAAACAAGGGTGTGGCCCCACCAGTTTGAGCCTAAACAGCAAGTCATGGGCACGTACATTGCGAAGATGTCTTATTTGTTCCCTTTCTTCCCTTAAATGCTCCATTTTCCTCCTCATTGTAAATCCAGGGTCCACTACCCCATAGTCCTGGCGAGAGGAACGGTTGAAAGCTGTGATAAAACAGACAGTTGTCAATATTTGGAACACCCCCACTATGGAAAAAAAAATCCATCAGTAAAGATAAAAGAAGATCATAGTTATTGAAATGTTAAGCAGAACAAGTATGTTTCAATGCTATAAAGTGACTACAATAGCGTGAGGCTCAATGGGCTAGCAGCAACATGTAGTCTCTAGGTGTTAAAGGGAAGCACATTAGCTCTTCCTTCAAATGTCTGCATTTGTGCCTGGAAATTAGGTAGGTAGCAAATCTGTCTGGGTACACAACTATCCTTTCGTTTTTGACAGGTTATACCATACTGGTTTTAGAAAATATCTATTCTTATAGCTTTTTACTGTAGCCCAGCATAAAACTGTTGTGGAAGGAACTCCCTGAATTTTTTAAAAACCATAAATTATTAAAATAAATATTTAAAAGTAGGTCATGGGAGAAAGTTTATGAACCCACAAGTTACGACTATGAATTTTCTTATTGACCAAACCTTCATAATGCTGCACTGCTGCAATGGAAAGGACAACGTTAAGCATTCTAGTTTGCATTTGGTTTATCACTCTCCACTATCAAAAACCTTTGCAGGTGACTATTTTATTATTTGATTATCCTCATACTTGCAAATACCAATATCTTTGCAGTGTTTAACTTGGAAGAATTTTCATAATATTTAGAAATATTGTAACTTATTACACTTTTAAGTTTAATTCTTGTGAAAACACGTTGAAAGAGGAGGAAAGAATCTAGACATCCCCAATAGTGAGTATTTTATGTAACTTGTTCCTAATGCCAACACTGCATTCTACACATAAAAAATGTGTATTCTCGTCTTAACCACTGAGTCTATGGAAATATCCAAAGCATAAACTTCTTAAAAGGTGGAACTCTTCTTATAACACACTGTACATGAGAGTGAACTCTCCACAGAGATACAATAAATGACCAACTGCAGAATGCATTTTGATACTGAATGCTTACAAGCTAGTTTAAACAAGAACAAATTTGTTAAGATAGCAAAGATTGACCTAATGCATACTGTACAGAAGTACAGCAAGCTTTTCCTAATGAGCTCAGAAACTCCCACATGTTCAAGTGAAATTCCTCATTGTTTGGCCAAGGCGGTATTTCTTAACTATACTTGAACTAGTTAATACAGAACATGCATATGACTGATGCAAATCTCAGAAAATAACACTAACTAAAAATGTGTAGCCTTGCTTCCTAGTCTTCAGAAAATTAAGGTCTGCTTTAAATAACAATCTTTTACGAGGAGTTAGCAGCTCTCTGGAAGTGGCAAGGGTATGGCAGCCTCAATGTGCTGAGCTTAATGATGTTTGGCAAACTCTGAAACCCCACATATTATTTCAATGGACAAGAGCCCGCCCCTCTGTGAAACTCCCAACCATTGATTGCCAAAGGCCGTTCTGCATTGTTCCCCCCCCAATCCAGAGGATGGCCAAAGACACAAAAGAGAAATCAACAGAGCCCTGCAAATCCGCAGATATTTGCTTTATATCCCCGGATATCTGCATCTGCGGATATTCGGACCATTTTTGCTGATCTGCGCAGGGCTCTAGAAATCAATGTAGCAAATAACTGCAATTTCAGGACAGTGCAGTTATGAGCTTGTCAGAGTAGCTAGCCACGCCTCTTCCAACTGTGCACTTGCCAGAAGTCAACCGTGGGCACTGTACTATGTAGTGGCCCCTCCCCTTCTATTTGTTCCAAAGAGTCCCAGTATCACATCTCTGCTGTCCCAATCTTCAGCTCCAATGTGGGAAGCAAGATGTGCTGTGGCATACTGTATTAGAAACCACCACCTTACCTGATCTTGGTTTGAGACCAAACGGACCATGAGAGTTACTGTCTGTCCTTTCATAGTCCTGTTAAAGAGAGAGAATGTATCAAGTTTTCTGCAATTTTCTCCAATTCTTGATGAAAAATTAAAAAAAAAAGTTTTCACACCCTAAACTTTTGTTTCCATGATGACAATGTTTATTTTGATCATATTTTCAGAACATGAGAACCTGCTTTAACTTAATTGAAAAGCTATAATGATGGGGAAGACATTAAAATAAGAAAGCAGCGAATGAAGACTCACCATCCACAGATGAGAGAAAGACCTAAGCCTCTTCTAGGCACAAAAGTGGCAAAAGTTTAACTCAAATCTGTTTTTAAATCAACTTAAACTAGTGCAAGCCTCTGCTTGGACAAATTTATAAGCTAGCTGTGAACACTAAGTGTGATCCCAGCCTTTGTGTGGATAATGTAACTAAATCTCTATAAAAGCCAATGCTAGTTAACTTGGTGCTACTTGTGTGTGCAAGCAAGGCCAGAACCACTTACAGAACAATGGGAAATGACAGCATGGGTAGGTTATTGTAGAATGAGCAGCTTGTAGGTAGACAGCCACTAATCCAAGGCTGTCTCTCCTCTGCTGGGACAGTACAAACCAAGATCTGGTGTAGACACCCTTTGCAGCTCAAATGGGGGGGGGGGGGGGGGGGGGAGGGGCGGAAAATAGACCCAGGAGGGATTATCTTTCTGTTTTCAAGAAGAAATTACTTTCAGCAGCTGGGACAGTGGCCTTTCCCATCCCAAAAGGTGGCAAACGGAAACTAACTCCTCAGTCTCCTGATGTGCTTCAGATCCCCGATGTGCTTGGAATCGTCTCCCAGCCCCCTCCACTGTATACAGGAGACTTCTTCCTCATGCCACACCCTTGTGATCCCCCTCTGACAGTGGGTGGAAACCTTCAGCTTCATTGGGTGTCTTTTTTCTTGGGTCAGTACTGTAATGCAGCTGACAGCCAGGGAAACAACATGGGCAGGCCACAAAGCGTTTTCCTTCCTAACCTTCAAACAGCCAGAGAACCACACTGCCCAGGTAAAAGATGCATAAGGGAGTCACGACTGTGGGGATGAAACCCCTTAAACTAGAGGGGGGCCTTTCACAATTCTGGCTCCTCTAGGTCCTAAACCATAACTTATTTTTAAAACTCTGAAATGTTACACATGTAGGTAGCTAACACACTGTCTCTGTTCAATATGAAAGCTATGATTTCTCTCTTCTAAAGTAGCTATTTTCACCAGCTACAATAAGAGAGGCAGAAAACAAATGCTGCTTTCTTATACACCAACCTTTTAAAAAAAAAAATCAGAGGGAGTGAGAGATTTGATGGTAGTGGAGGCAGGACAAGTTAAGGAAGTTAACAAGGAATCTGTCCTTGATTCCTACTTATTTCTGCTTTTAAATGATTTCACAACTGCACAATATTTCAATTCCTCTTTCAAAGCAAAGCCTATTGATGAACATTTTCTGGTTTGTCCACGAGTTACATGTTTTTGCACAGTGAACCACAATGAAAACAAATTAGCACATACAGAAAATGTTCACTGAAAGAAAAAAAACAAAAAACAAACTTGTACCTCAGATGATACAGGAGACTGTGGGGACACATTAGTATTATCACTGTCTTGCTAAAAAGAAATCAAAGAGATGAAATTATAAAATGAAAGTTATGATTTTGAATAGGTATAATATGAAATTATGAAAATGCATACAAAAGACATGACACATGCAACATTTCTTCCTCAAGCGTCAGGCAAAGTGGTAGTGACTACATCAAAAAAATTACAAATCAACTCAATACACATGTACAACAGCCATAATTTGACAAAGGGTATTTCCTGTTGTAAAACATCTTTATCTTGAACACCTCAATACACGGTAAAATGTGTAAGTCTATTATTCATTAAATACATTTCAATTTGATATATTTCATTTTCAAGCTAATGTTATTTTAAAATAAAGTCCTTTCATTTAGTTGTAAAATGTTTAAATCACAGAGCAGACCTTTATCTATAAACGTTATTTTGGAAAAGCTTAGAACTAGTTACTGCAGTTTTCCTTTAAAGATGGTCACAAAAATAGCATTCAAGTTGTCACTGGATCTTTCTTTGAGATCCAGCTTTTTCTACACTATAGAACAAATTTTCTCCAGATTTTAACTTTAGATGCATCTACTAATTCACACTTGAGTAACTATAGCAGTTGAACTGGTAACTGCGAACAATCCAAAGGATTGCTTTTTGTGTTTCCACATTGTTAAAGGACAAAAAAAGGTAAAGGAAGAATATTTCAGCCACCCTGACCTTGCAAATGGAAAGGTAACGGACAACATTATGGTTTGCCAGTGGTTTCGCTTTAAATATTTCCAACAAGAAACAAAAGACAAGACAAAAAGAAATGAGGGTAAAAAAATGAATTTCAAAAATAACATTAACTCTACCGTTACAATATTCCAGACTTTCAAATGCTAAGCATGAATGAATATGGTATTAGCTAGAGCTGTCAATTAAATCACAGTTAACTCACATGATTAAGTAAAAAAATTAATGGCGATTAATCACAATTTTAATTGCGCTGTTAAACAATAGAATACCAATTTATTAAATATTTTGGATGTTTTTCTACATATTCAAATATATTGATTTCTATTACAACACAATACAAAGTGCACTGTGCTCACTTCATATTATTTTTATTACAAATATTTGCACTGTAAAAATGATAAAAACAGTATTTTTCAATTCACCTCATACAAGTACTCTCTATATTGTGAAAGTGCAACTTACAAATGTAGATTTTTTTTTTTGGTTACATAACTGCACTCGAAAACAAAACAGTGTAACATTTTACAGCCCACAAGTCCACTCAGTCCTACTCCTTGTTCAAGCAATCACTAAGAGAAACAAGTTTGTTTACATTTACAGAAGATAATGCTGCCCACTTCTTATTTACAATGCCACCTGAAAGTGAGAGCAGGCATTTGCATGGCACTTTTGTAGCCGGCATTGCAAGGTATCTATGTGCCAGATATGCTAAACATTCATATGCCCCTTCATGCTTTGGCCACCATTTCAGACGACTTGCTTCCATGCTGATGATGCTCGTTAAAAAAATAATGCGTTAATTAAATTTGTGACTGAACTCCATGGGGGAGAATTGTACATCTCCTGCCCTGTTTTATCTGCATTCTGCCATATATTTCATGTTCTAGCAGTCTTGGATGATGACCCAGTACATTGTTTTAAGAACACTTTCACTGCAGATTTGACAAAATGCAAAGAAGGTACCAATGTGAGATTTCTAAAGATAGCTACAGCACTTGACCAAAGGTTTAAGAATCTGAAGTGCCTTTCAAATCTAAGAGGGATGAGATGTGGAGCATACTTTCAGAAGTCTTAAAAGAGCAACACTCTGATGTGGAAACTGCAGAACCCGAACAACCGAAAAAGAAAATCAACCTTCTCCTGGTGGCATCTGACTCAGATAATGAAAATAGACATGCGTTGGTCTGCACTGCTTTGGATCATTACTGAGCAGAACCTGTCATCAGCATGGATGCATGTCTTCTGGAAGGGTGGTTGAAGCATCAAGGGACATATGAAACTTTAGTGCATCTGGCACGTAAATATCTTGCAACGCCGGCTACAACAGCGCCATGCGAACGCCTGTTCTCACTTTCAGGTGACATTGTAAACAAGAAGTAGGCAGCATTATCTCCTGCAAATGTAAACAAACTTGTCTGTGTGATTGGCTGAACAAGAAATAGGACTGAGTGGACTTGCAGGCTCTAAAGTTTTACATTGTTTTGTTTTTGAATGCAGTTTTTTTGTACATAATTCTACATTTTTAAGTTCAACTTTCATGATAAAGAGATTGCACTACAGTACTTGTAGTAGGTGAATTGAAAAATACTATTTTTTGTTTTTCGTGGTGCAAATATTTGTAATAAAAAAAATAAAGTGAGCACTGCACACTTTGTATTCCGTGTTGTAATTGAAATCAATATTTCAAAATGTAGAAAACATCCAAAAATATTTAAATAAATGGAATTCTATTATTAACAGCGTGATTAATCGTGTGATTAATCACAATTTTTTTAATCTCGACAGCCCTAGTATTAGCATTTCATGCTGATAGATGCTATGGAAATAATATGGTGCAAAAAGCATAAGGAAATATTAACAGGCTTTTTGTGGAAGAGTCACTTCATCTGAAGTACCTAAGATTGTGTACAGTATATATATATAGCAGTGTATATATTGCCTTTGTTTAATTTAATATCTGAACTATTACTAGTTCGGTACTATACTGGTACTAAAGTGTAAAAATCCCCCACAGGCTTCATTGTCTCATTGTTTCCTTGTGTTCCCATCTGTCTGTATGGAACTGTTGTCTCTTGCTTTATACTTAGATTGTAAGGTCTTTGGGGGCATGGACAGTCTCTTTGTTATGTTTCTACAGCACCCAGCACAGCATGATCCTGGTCCATGACTACGTTCCTAGGTGCTACAGTAATACAAACAAAAATTTTCTGAAGTTTTTATCATCACTATCATGTCTCACCTCATCATTTTCATTTCCACTTGAACTCTTTCTGGAAGACTTATACTGCAAAACAGAAACAAGTTTTGTTTTTTAAACAGGAAACATGGGTTTCATTTGTATCAAATGGAATCTCTATCAGTCAAATTGCCAGATAGGCATCATTCAGTAAACGTTTTTAAATAGTGAAGGGCTCGGGGCTGGGAGTTAGCACTTTCTAGTCCTGACTGCCACTGACTCCTGACGTGATCCCAAGCAGGTCACGTTACTTACCTTTGTCCATCCACATTACTTACCTATGTAACAGGGCTGCTGCCAAGCTCGCAGTGCTGCAGAAGTAAAAACAAAAGGTTACTCACCTTGTGAAGTAACAGTGGTTCTTTGAGAGGCATGTCCCTATGAGTGCTTCACATCAGGTGCACATGCACCTCTCCAGCCCTTGATCAGAGATTTTCCATTAGCAGTGTCCATTTGGCCTGCTCATGCCCTCTATACAACCTCGTGCCACACTCTGAGGGCATATAGGGCTATACAGGCAAACTGCCTTCAATTCTTCTGTATCTGAATGACTAACAAGAACAGTTTGAAGCAGAGCAGAAGGAAGGCAGTAGTGAAGCACCATAGGGACACATATCTTGAAGAACTACAGTTACTGCATAATTACTTCTTTGAGTAGTGTCCTTATGGGTGCTCCACTTCAGGTGACACCCAAGCAGTATGCTTACTAGGAGGGAGCGAGCTTCGGAATCAAGTCCAAGACCGAAGACAGTACAGCAGAACCAAGTGCTGCATCAGATATGATGGTGTGGACTAATGCATAGGGTTGACAAAGGTATGCACTGAAGCCCATGAAGCAGCTCTGCAGATCTCAGATGCTGGAATATTTTTGAGTAATGCTGTGGAAGTTGCTTGTGATCTTGTAGAGTTTGCTACAGTCCTTTGGGGAGGCAAAGCACCAGCTGCATCATACCAAGCACTAATACAGCCAGAAATCCATCTCAGTAGTCTCCATGAAGAGATCATGTACTTCTTTGACCTTTAAGCAATGGAGATAAAGAGTCTAGGTGATTTCCGAAATTGTTTAGTCTTATCCATATAAAAGGCCAACGTACATCAGACAAACAACATTTGAAGGGAAAGCTCCTGCTGAGATTTATGTGGTTTAGGAAAAAACACTGGTTAAGACGGAAATTCGACAGCATCTCAGGTAAGAACTTTGGGTGCAGTCACTGAGACCTTGTCCTTGAAAAATATTGTGTGGGGGTCTACCATCAAGACTCCAATTTCTCCAACCCTGAGGGCTGACGTGATATCTACTAGAAAGGCCATCTTCATAGATAAGTGAAGCAAGGAGCAGGTCGCCATAGATTAAAACGGAGGTCCCATAAGGTATCTAAGTAGCCAGTTGAGATTTGAAGTCTGAGCAGGATCCTTAACCTGTGGGTAAAGATTACCCAGACCTTAATAAATCTCGATGACATTGGGTGCACAAAAACAGAAAATCCCTCGAGAGGGGAATGAACAGCTGATACTGCAGTGAGATGAACTTTAATAGAGCTAAGTGATACGCCTGATTTGTTAAATCCAGCAGATAATTGAACATGGCTGATGGAGGAGAAGTTTCAGGCAGTGATGGTGACACCAGCTGTTGAACCTCTTCCATTTCTGAAGGTAAATAATTAGCGTTAACTCCCTTTTACTGTTTAATAATATTTGTACTCCTGTCAAGAAGCTGGATTCTAATCCCATGAACCAACTAGGAGCCATGCCTGGAGATGGAGGACCTGTAGGTGGAGGTGAAGCATATGACCTGCATCCTGGGAGAGGAGTTGAGGGACCATTGGAAGCTTGAGCACCAGTTGGATACATAGGTGAAGCAGGTAAAGATACCAAACTTGTGTCGGTCAGGTCGGTACTACAAGGATAACCCTGGTCTTGTTTTGCCTGATCTTGTTCATCACTCTTAGCATTAGTAGTGTTGGAGTGAATGTGTAGAACAAGTCCTCTGTCCAAGGAAGCAGAAAGGTGTCTCCCAAAGAGAGGCGACTTAGGCCTCCTCTTCAGCAGGATAAGGGAAACTTCCTGTTGGTGGATGTGGTGAACAGATCCATCTGTGGAAGTTCCCATCTCTGAAATATTCCATGAAGGATTTGGAGAGTCCAACTCCCATTCGTAGTCCTGGGAGGAGTGCCTGCTGAGCAACAGGCTTTGACATTTTGGACTCCAGGAAAGCAGCTGATATCTGAATCCGATTGGCTATACAGCAGTTCCATAATTTTATAGCTTTGGGGTACTGGGAAGGGGATATTGCTCCTTCCTGTCTGCTGATATAGAACATGCAAGCAACATTATCTGTAAGTGATTCTGATTGATTTACCCTTGATAAGGCATCAGAACTCTAGAGGAATATCTTGGACTTCTTTACATTTAGCTGGAGACCCAATTCTGGAAGAGGGAGAGAGCTGTCTGTGTGGAAATTAGCACTGCTTTGTAAGACTGGATACAGGAAGACTAAAACTGCTTCTTACTGAAGATAAGCAGCCACCACCACTTATAGTAGAAAGAAAGCCTGAGACAAGAGGCCTTGTATCAGAAGCCCAATACGAGGCCTAAGACTTCAACAAAAGTAGTGGTCAAGCCTTGCTAATATAAAGCAAAGTTAGCGGAAGTCAGGCTCTGCCTGTGTGCAGGCTCACAGAACCTGGCAAGAACAGGGCTGGTATTGCAGAAACATATACACTCCTAAGTGCTAAGCACAGGACACTCACGCAAGCACATCCCAGAAGGGTGGTACCAGAACACCCCTACACCATGTATGGTAGGAACACACTCCCCGAAGATGTTGCAAGGATACACTGACCTCCTCTTAGAGATAAGGTCAGGATGACAGTGTGATGAACAGAGATGTTTTGATTGAACCAACCTGTATAAGGTAATGTGTGGTAAACCACATCAGGGAGCAGTAACTAACGACGTCTGAGGGGCATCACACAACTTGTTTGTACTGGTGTATAAAGATTGATCTTTAGAGGGAGCGTCTTTGTCTGGCTTAGGGGGCAGTGGAAAGTCCCACCACTGATTGAGCTGGTCCATTGTCATGGGCATCCAGGTGCTAGTGTAACTGCAGACATTGATCCGGGGACCTAGGACCATGATTCGTTGGCAATAAACCTGGCCATGTGCCTTCGCTACTAAACCAAGTCTTGTGGTCTTATTGAGCAGTTCTATCTAGGTCTGCTGTGTCCACTATCTGCGCAGAGCTGGGACAGCACCCTGAAAGAACACACACATGCAGCCAAGATCTGACAATACCACTAAAAGCTTTAAGAACACCTCTGGGGCTGAAGAGAGGTCAAAAGGAAGTACTCGATATTGAAAATGATCCTGGCCCATGACACCGGAGTGCAAGTATTTCCTGTGTATGGGATGTATCACTGTTTGAACCAGTGCTTGCCAATACTAACAATGTCTCCACAGGTGAACAGGAAGAAGGACTGAAGGGTAACTGTGAGGGAATTCCTGCTGCCCCTGTGGTGCATGATGAAGGATGCAAGTAGTGTGCCATGTGAAAGGGAGGATTAAATACTAACAGGGCCAGTCGACTAATCCTAGATAGCTTAAAGGATCTGCCACACTCTGTATCCACCTCATTGGATATAACAAAATACCTGGGTTAAGAATTCATCAGCCTGTTAAGGGTACCAAAAATAAAGGAATTGAAGAAAAGTTGTTGGAGAGCAGGGCCAGCATTGGCCATTACCACATAGGGAACTGTAACCAATCTCCTAGATGGCCGGGTCCACCCAGCCCTTATGGAAGTCGTGGGACCCCATCTCCCCATTACTCCTTCATAAGAATGGGGAAACAAAGAATCAATGAGAGTCCAAAGACTGGCTTGGACAGGTCATAGCATAATGTTCAGTTTCCTAGTGCCTCTGGGAATCCCTCACTCACAATGAGCTAGAATGGTGACCCCTGCCAGTATGGAGGAGAGGTCATGTTACTAAAATAAAAGGCATTGCATATTCCGAGGTCGCTGGGAAAACGTTGTACACTAGTGAATGTTGCACCCACTCTAATAAGGAAAGTCTATGTATATGCTCTTATAATGTACTGACAAATCTGTCTAGGTTCAAAGTGGCCGTCACAGAGAAACTAGGTATCCTGCAGGTCAAACGCCGAAAACCATTAAATTATTAAGGGCAGAATTCAATTGCCTTAATTATGAAACCATTCTTTCTGCAGTCTTCTGCCTCACTCACTACACACCTCTAAACTTCTGGAACAAATGAAGCCTGGGACTACAGACAATAGCTTCCTTTACTAGACAATCCTGGTTCATCCCCATGGGGAGCATCCTATGCACTGAATGAGGAATGGGTCATATGAGGAAACAGAAGACTGCATCCCTGTTCTTAGCTCAGGCACTCAGACCTAGACCCAGCACAGTCTGCAGCAACCCATAATTGCAATTGCAGGGAAACTCCTGCTCAGCCCTGGGCTGGAGCATGCCCAGTGCAGAGATCACCTTTGGAGCTTCTCGCTGCTAAAATTTAAGATGTCTCTACTGAGCATGCGAGAGCTGCAATTTTTCAAAGGCTTATAATTTGGCCAAATTTGGGTAGATTTTCAAGGGGACAGCAAAAGGCACATCCTGGACACAAAGGCCACCATCCTGTCAAATGTCAAGTCCCTATTCCAGAGCAGGAGCACTAGAGATTTTTTAAAGAAATGGTCACCAGAATTTTATAACATGGGCAAAGCAACGTTCTTTGAAATGATAAACATTTTAGTTACAATTAAAAAAAAACAACGCCCCCCCCCACACACCAGTTTATGGAAGACACCCGGCATGGAAAATTACAGCCTGACCGTTAAAAATTTGGCCCAAGTTATAAGCTACTGAAAACAGGGTCTTATAATAGCAATGGTAGAGCAACCTTAATAACAGCATTTCCAGCCCCACCCAAGAGCTATATCAATTTGAGCTGAAGTTTTCCCATGTTAGGTGTCTACCTCAGTCTGATATATACTAATATTAATTTCAGCTATAAATGGTTCTAATTTGCAGAAGTGTTCAGCACACACAGCTGCAACTGAAGTCAACTGGAACTATACTTTGAACATATATAGTCCTATCAAAGTACAAAGTATGCTGAAAAATCAGAACCTCGGTGTTTTAAGTTGGGCATCCAAAATTAGAGGAGATGACAATTTTGGCTTTAATCTCTCTATGTTTAAATCCCCCAACTGTAAAATTAGAATAATACCACCACCTAACCTCTCAGGCATATTGTGAAGCTAAATTCAATCAAGTTTGAGAAACACTCAGATACTATGACGACAGAATCACAGGAAACACCCAATAGAAAATTAATTATTTTGTATTGGACCTGGGTTTGAATGGTGTACATTAAATGAGATCTGAGGCCACACTGAAAGCACAAAACAAAAAGAAATATTGACTAACTATTCACTGTATGTTTTATTCTATTAAAATTTTTTCTCAATATAATTTTTGCAATTTTGATGGTCATTTCAGCTAAGGGCCATACAAACGGTTAAACCTGCCAAAAAGCAAATGTGAATGGAAAGCAAAAAAAAAGTACATGAAGAAATAATCCTACAATTGCAAAATACCAAACTAGGAAGTACTGTGTGCAACTAGTGCCTTGAAAAAGCCAGATTCCATTCACATAGGTAGCGGACCACACAGAAAGAAGATGAGTAAGATCAATGAGGTATCTCCACAACACCATCTTCTCAGAGAGATGGTGTTCAGTAGCCATATACTACTACAGTCATCATAGTTTTCACAGCCACAATCACTTTACAGATGACACCACAATGGCTGAGCAAATAAAAATCTTTTCTGATGAGGCCACTGATTTAACCATGCAAAGAATTCTATCCAGAATGACAATGTGATGGTTAGTTACGAAATGCAGAAATGTATAGCCAGGATGTGTTGCAGTGAGAAAGAAAAGCCCTTTTCACTCTTGACAGTAATGCCAACATGAGATCTCATATGACGGAAAGCACATCCATATGTGCAGTGATGTAAACCAAAGCACTACGAGGCTCTACTCAGGTAACATATTGCACAGCAGCCCACCAGTACAAAACAGTTCAGAACGCTGAACTCCACAGTTCAATAAGTATCGACAAGCATATAGACATAGCTGTCACCTACCATACTCTCATTCTTTAGAGCGCACACACACACTGAAATAATGTAAAAAGACATCAGGAAATCAAGTATACAGAATGGAATCAACTACATGTGCACAGAAGGACAAAACAGGCACAGACCACTGTATGGAAGTATGATGTGATATAAGTTAAGCACAAATTCAAAGGTGACACACACATACACGGCTGACCTAGCTTTTTCTGGTACAACGGGATAAGACAGGGTGGATTAACAGGCTACATATCACTGGAACTAGCATAGACACCGTTACAGCATTAAAAAAGTGCTTTTGCTGGTATAGTTTACTTTGTTCACCAAACTGATATAAGCTAGACTGGCAAAAGCCCTTTTTGGCCAGTATAACTGTGTCTGCACTGGGAAGGTTTTGCTGATATAGCTATATTGACAAGGCTTTTAGGTGTAGACAAGGCTTTAGTCTAAACACCACAAGGAGATGAGTTCTGATTCTCAGACAGTTCCCTACCCTTATTGTTCTCAATGTATTATGTGAGGGTAATGTTGTGTGTGTATATATATACATATACACACATATATATATATACACACACACATATATTATATATACTGCCGTTAGTTTGGGTACATTTTTCATACTCTGTGATGTGTCCTACTGCAAACTGATATGCCCTTCCACCTTGACTATGAATAACTAGTCTCTGGAAATGATTTTCCAACCAGTTATGAACCTTTAATAGCTCCATTATCTTATAACCTTATAATAGCTCCATCAAGACTGTATTTCCCTAGTTTATGTATATTGTATTTTTTTTTTTAATATTTCCCTAGTTTGTGTGTATTTCCCTAGCATGGCTTCATTTACTGGGAGAGCAACCCAACCAGAGCCTGCCGACTGCGGGATACTCAGGAACGTATGCTGAAAATCCTGGACTTCTAAGGAGATTTTGAGCTGTTCTACCTCTCTCCTTAACAGCTCCTGGAACAGTCTATGATTGTCCAGTGGAGAGGGAGAGGCTGGGGCATCCACCTCATCAAGAGCAAAGGACAATATCCCTGTCAGAACCAGTGGTACCAATGGATCCTGCTGATCTTCCCCTTCTTCCACCGACAGGGGTGGGGAGGGATCTCCCCTCCTAGAAGGTCTAGGAGAGGATCTGCTTTTATGTTTGCGCGCACCCCTTACTCTCATCAGGGGGCTCAGCCAAAGAGTCCTTACCTGTCCCCCTCTCTGCTCCAGAGAGTCACATATAGTACTAGGGGACACACTCGTTGCCAATTCTGGATGATGTACCGGGAGGTCTCCCCAGCCTGGGCCTGACTGGAGCCTTGCTGTACTCCATAAGGTGCTTCCGAAGCCAAAGATATCGCAGAAAAGCACAGCAGATATTGCATTTAATGGAGATATGAGCTTCTCCGAGGCAGTAGAGGCAGTAATGGTTATCGTTGCTGGCCAAAAAAGGAGCAAGGGGAGGAGACATGGTTTTTGAAACCTGGTATCCTAGGCATAATCTAAGTCCCATGCTGGGAGATTGGAAAGATTATAACGAAGTATCAGCTCTGGACATTGGAGGATTCTACCTCAGGCCATGCGGTGCTAAGAAAGAGGCGGTGTGTCAGCCTCACTCCTTATATCCTCAGCGTGGAGCACAGGGGCACAGGTGTGGACTGACGGACACTATTTGCAATAATTCTCCGGTTTCAGGAGGATGGAGCACATATGTATTCACAGTTGAATATACAGAGGCACCGGCACTCAAAGAAGAAATGTGCTATTGGATTCAGTTTATTTATACCTGCTGTCACACTGGTAAAGTGGTCACACCTTTACAGCTAGTAGGGCTAATCTGAAACTTCTCAAAAAACACCACAACTATCTCCAGAAGTTGGGGGGAAAAACTGACGCCTGCTCTGTTGCCTGTGATCTTGTGCCTGTTTTGCATCATGCAGACACTGACATCTTGTGACCGTTCGTGCACATTGCAAACAAAGGGAAACAATTTCAGAGTATTTCCTCTCTCTCACCCTCACGTTAGAGCAGTAAGACAGTTACTAAATCAACCAGGTAAGGATGATATTAGCATACTGTACTAGGATATGGCAACTGATTTAAGATGTACTATACATCTTTCTCAGACTCTGCAAAAATACCAAATTGAGCATAAACATTTGTTTAAAATAGTTTTAAATATTTTTTTGTGGTTTTAAGCCTGAGGCGCGGAGAAGAGGAGAAGAAATGATGGATGTTTGGAAGGATTCTAGGTTAGGTTTTATTCTCTGCCTTCAGAACACAGATTTAAGTTTACATTTTCTGTTGAAGGTAAGAGGAATAATAAGCATTTCCTCACTCAGCCAAATGTTTCCAGTTTTCCTGCACTCTCAAATTGTCCTGGAAGCATATGTATTAATCTAACAGGATTGAACCAAAAGGAGAATATAGCTCACATGCAAGTTAGAAGAGAAAGCCCCTTCATTTAGTTACCCAAGAAACCCACCTGTGTATCTTGCAAATGAGAAATAAAGCCCATAGTATTTTAAAATAGTGTTTGTTAATATGTATTTAATTAGATGAGACACACACATTTACTTCTATAAATTGCAGCAGAGCATGAACCAGAAGATAAATTTATCAGTTTGTATCACACCAGTCTGGTGACAATTAAGCTAAATACATTGTCTTCCTAGAAACATCAGTTCTTCAAAGAGCAAAAAGAGCAGCAAATGAAAAAATAAGGATATAATACCTTGAAATATTCCTTTCTAACTTGTTTGCTCCTTCTCCTCTCTTCATTCTGCCAGATAACAGGCTGTGTTTCTGGCCAGTGCTGCTCATCTGTCAAATCCTTTTGATTTTCTAGTGGCTGCAAATTTCAACAATGGTTTTAGACAGCAAGGATTTAAACATTAAGCATTAGCATGGATTATGAGGACACTGAAATTATATTACAGAGGTAAATTTGAACAGAAAAGTTGGTTTAACTAAAAATACTATTTTTCTTGGGCCTTGTTTGCCTCTGTTACACTTCAATTTTGCAGCACTGTAATTTCACCAATCTCTGGTACAGGTCACTTCTACAAATAGCACTTCTTACATTTCAAGATTCTAAAATAAGTTATATATGGGAGAGGGTATAAGTTTAACGATGGCCTTAAATTGTTACTTAATCATTTTTTAAACCACAGCTTTCTTCATTATCCATGCTGGGCCTGATTTTCACAAATTAGACATGTGCTGAAATTGTATACACTTACCACTAATAGGCATGCAAATAGAAAGGTAGACTTGTGACCAGCTATTCATGTGTGATTACCGTATTTGAGCACGCAGCGAGTCACTAGTGCACGCAAATGGAGGTGTGTGTAATTTTACACATCAGGTCAGTTATCCACTGATATTCTTTTTTTAAAAAGCATTTTCTTGGGACTTTGACCTACAGTGAAATTTATGCAATAGATGGCACTATACAAATATCCATCTTTACAACAAGTAAATTAATATAATAATTTGATGGAGACAATAAAAGGCTTATTCATAAAAGATCAGTGAATTTAAATAATTAAATGTTTTCATATCCACTAAATATAAAGGAAGATGATTCAAAAGGAAATATTTACCTACAAGGACAATGTATATAAATCAATCTACACTTCTAAAGCTGTTTTTGTATTACCACCTAAAGGCACCATAAAATGAACGTAAAACAAACACTGAATTAAAATCTACAACCAAACATTTTGAGTTTGATCACAAACATTTCACAGCACTTTGATGTGTTTCCTACTTAGGCATAAAAACAACAAGAGATCTATAACAGGGGTGGCCAACCTGAGCCTGAGAAGGAGCCAGAATTTACCAGGCTACGTTGCCAAAGAGCCACAGTAATATGTCAGCAGCCCCCCTCAGCCCGCCCCCGCCCCCCCCAGCACCTACATCCCCTGGCAGCCCTCTCCACACCTCCCAATCAGCTGTTTCATGGCATGCAGGAGGCTGGGCTTGGGGGCGGGGAGAGGAGAGAGGGGCAAGGGCATGGCAGGCTCAGGGAAGGGGTGGAGTGGGGGCAGGGTCTGTGGCAGAGCCAGATTGTGAGCAGTGAGCACCCCCTGGCACATTGGAAAGTTGGCATCTGTAGCTCCTAGCCCCGGAGTCGGTGCCTAGACAAGGAGCCGCATTTTAACTTCTGAAGAGCCGCATGTGGCTCTGGAGCCACAGGTTGCCCATCCCTGATCTGCAACGTAAGGACTATTTAAAAACTGAGAAAACAGAAAACCTGATACACACAACGCAAAGAAATTATAGAAGAATAAAGTAGGGCAAAATTAAGACCCATAATGCCTTAGAAGCAGTACAAAGATCTTAAATTAATATAAGTGTTATTTGGAGAAAAAAATGAAGCTTGCATTATTAAGAGGGACATTTTTAGATTACCTTTACATTTGCAACCACAATTATGTACATACATTTACTGGTATCTGCAAACAAATACATATCTGAACACAAACACTATGCAAGTTATGCTACACCACTAGTACATCCGTGGATAAAATGATTATCAAGGGCTAATAAGGGTTCTACAGTTTTACATGCACATATTTACCTGCCATCTGTAAGGAGACACTGGAGAATTTATTTCATCTGTTGAGACACTTAAAAAAACACCACTATTTGAATATGTATTTTCCTTAGTTTTACTAACTATGTTACTACTTTTTACACATTAATAGCAAGACTTCCAAAATATTTTATACTAATATAGAAATTTGATATTTTAAGAGGATTTGTTGAGGTCAGAATGCAGTGTTAAAAATACACATTGTTATCAACACTGTTTTGATGTTTTGTGTGTTGCCTAACAATTTTATAACCAATATTGTCAAAAGTAATTTTATGAGCATTTGATTAAAATGTAATGAAATCTGAGATTTTTTGCTTCCAGATCCATTTCAAGCTCCTTTATAGTTTTAGCATGCTATGCTTACCATTTTCAAAGTTTATTTCCAATACATACGATAACTGGATAACATTTATCTTTAAATTACTACTTGTGGAATTCCATTACTTCCTTTCTTCAAGAACCAGACACACACTTTATTGAAAATTAACAGTAAAAATAAAGTCTGTTCTAATGCCATTTTAAAAGGGCACTTTCAGTTTAAGCACACAAGTGTTTTTTGTTTGTTTTTTTACATTGAATATTAAGTACATCTAAGATCACTACAGCTGAAAGTTCAGAGTAACAATTTCTCTATCATTTCCAGAGTTTTTACTTTGTGACTGCACCAGCCCTGTATATAGCCAGTTTCACTGTTTGCCCTGTATGGTCAGTTTTCATGTGTGTGTGTGTGTGTGTGGGTCTTTCACACAGTAACAGGGCAGAGAAACATTTTAGAAGAGAGGAAAATTAAATTGTAGAACCTCAAAAGTTCACAGGGGCACTAACGGGTGGATATAATACTTGAAATTCCCAGAGGCTGTAGTGTGGCTCAGAAGTGGACAACTGGATTATGATGTTGTGTCATACAATACGACATCACTGAATACAACACAATAGAAAGTGAAGGATAAAAAAGCAGCAAATCATTTCTGATGACAAGGTGCTATTTCTGAAATAACTGCAGTAGCTACAAAGTTGCTATATGCTCTGCCAAGACTTTTAGCAGGTAGATTTAAAAATAGACATAAGATATATGATCTTTCTACAGTACTGTTCCGGGAAGCAAAACTATAAATGTCGCAGGCAAATGCAAGTTGCAGTTTGGGAAACAGGCTGCAAAATTTCTGCTGTGGGCCATTATAGGTTCAGTTAAAATCCTAATTTTTAGGATAATTGCATTAGAAAATCTAAGGAGTAAAAACAGTAATGCACATAAACAATGAACCAGAAACAACCCTGTGATGGAGTGTTCACCCAATGAAAGGCCTGGGAGGGTTAAGAATGCTAAGTGAGCCAATTAAGTGCCCAGGCTGCACCTGGAGGAGACAGGGAGCTCAGCTGGGCAGGAACAGGTGGGGCCTATATAATCCAGGAAGTTGGCAACAGAGGGGACTGCATGGAAGTAGTTTGTAGTGACTCCCTGTGTGAAGGGAGGTGTGGTTTGGACTATAGAGGATAGCCCAAAGTCACGCCCTGGGAAGAGGGAATTGGGAGGCTGACAAACCTGGAGGGGGGGTGGGGGGAGAGCTTGGAAAGTAGGACAAGGCTCAGGGGGAAAGCAGCAAGGTATGGGATAGGTCAAACCTTGGCTGCCGATGACAGGGCCCCTGAGCCAGGGCCCGGAGTAAAGAGCACACTCAGGTCCCCCTACCAGCCACTGATGAAGTGGCACCAGCAGGGCAGTGAGCAAGAAAACTGCCTGAACCCATTTGTCAAGAGGGACTTTGATAACCCAGAAGCGGGGGAAAACAAGTATGGTCAACTGGCTGGAGAGGCGAGTCATGAAGAGGAGGCTGCGGTTCCTGGAGTGAGAGGGGTCCACAGGGTGAGAGGACAAAGGAAGAGACACCACCAGGGGAGGGAACAAGGCCTGGCTGGACCTAATTCCCAGGACGGCAAGCAGGTGACTGAACCCTGTAAGAACTCATTTTTGGTTTATACATGGATAATGTACCTTTTTCAAAAGGTACAATATACGTTAAGATGCTTGGAACCAGTCCTGTGTGAGATATATCATACTCAATTTTTAAATCACTTAGATATGTATTTATCATTTATAGACCTATTCACCAAGGAAATCCAATCTGAATAGAAAGCACTGAAAAACAATTATATTTAGAGAAAATTTTACTGGTATAGCTATTTCGTTTCTGCCTTTCCATTTATTACTGCAAACATTTAATAAGAAACAAAGATCCTGTTTTTAAGTTCCATCTACTTGCATTGATTATTCCTTCCTTGAAGTAAACCCTGTTAGTTACAGACTAGGTTACTGAAGAGAGGGTTATGTTTTCACAGACTCTGGGGCTCCAATTTTCCTGTTAAAAACGGTTCCCTCTGACATTACAAGGGAAGTTTGTCTCTGACAAATTTGTTTGTTAGAAATAGAATATCTATTGGTCCTCTGCCTAGGACTGGTTCAAACACAGACAAAAAGATGCTAGTTAAAATCTACCTTATGAAGAGGGCCTTCCCCCCATGATTGCTCCTGAATATACCAAGTAATTGTGCTCTCCCCTGCCCAGTAACTGGGTTTAGGATTTGGAATTATTCACTGATATGATTTGCAGAGTAGCTTTTCCACTCCTGATGCTTCTGACTATTTACAGTTGGGAAATGTATATTAGCAGCTGCAAACAGCAAAAACCTCCATTAAAGAACACTAGCAAACCAACAGTATCCCTAGAAAAAACAAACAAAATTTAGGATTAAAAAAAGGCTTGCTTTCAGTTTACTGCTCAACATTAATTCCTAAATAACTTGGAAATGCACTGTTTACACCATCTAGAAATGTTTTTAACTTAAACTGTTAGTAATTTTAAACACCAAAACTAATTTTTCAAGTTCTACTTAAATGTTCAAAGTGAGAAATTCCTACCCCCAAGTTATTCCCACTATAGATAAGAAACTAACCTGACTATATTTCAAAGAATAAAAATGGTAAATTAAACTCAATGGCTGCGAGAGCTTTCCATTAGGGACATGCCAAAATTAAACAAAACTGACATCCAAGGGACACTGTCAACTTGCATTCTTTTAAAATTGGCAAATTAAAATGAATTCTTTTGACAGGGCACCCTTTCAAAGGGAGCATTCTGAGTTTTTTTCTTTAAAATGCCTTATAAAAATTTTACCTATTATCTGTTCCTCTCAACCCGAAAGAAACTGACAAACTGACTAAAAAGGGCAGTGAAACTGACTACACACACAGCCTGACAAATGTGCCAAGGAAACAAAGCGTTAAAGCTATTTTCACTGACTTCTGTCAGAATAATCTTGGATGTTACTACAAAATATAGGCGGCACATACCATTCACAGGAAGAAAAAGTGAAAGATAAATATGCAATTCATTCCCCAGTATTTCAAACATGCATTATCTGACGAACTGGTGTAAGCTTTTAATTATATAGAACAAAATTCTTCAGTTTATAACTGAACTTCAGCCACGGAGTCTGAGGAACCCAAACCATATGAATGTTAGATATTCGGTAAGATACTAGAATTCAGTTCAGCTCCAATGGTGCAGGGAAGTGCAAACCAAGGGACCAAGAGGAGAGAAAAATCAAGCCTGGGAAGAGCAGGCCTCTCTGCTAGCTGCTGAACCCCCAAGTTTTCCATTGGATCAGCTCCTCAACCAGACTCTCAGCTGTGAGAACCTTACTCTGCACAATCCCTCACCCCCCTCGTATTGGTTTTCTGCTGCTGGAGACAGAGTCAGATGGTGGTATTAGCAGACACCAAGAAAATCTGGCCTTTGTTTCCTAAAAAAAACCCCCACACCCCTTTATCAACACTGGTATAAGTAAAGTTTGGGTCTCTCATCACAAAAGGCAGTTAAGGTCACCCAGTAGAGTAGTGATCCAGCAAAGGGCACACAGCCATCCAGAGTACTTATTTTATGAACTCATGGCTGAAAGAATAAGAACTTTCTGATAATCATGTACAACAGTGTGAAAAAAACAGACCGACAGCAAAATACATTGCTGTAAAATGTCTTAATGATCATGTTATACCAGAATTAAACAAAACCCCAGCACACTTAAAAAGTGCTCTGGTATTATTATTCCAACAGTTTTCTTTCACATCCAAATTCTGTCACTGGAAGGAGTGTGAGGCTCCCACAAAAGTCAACAAGAGTTATTCACAAACATTCAAGGGCAGAATTCAGTCCTCATTGTTCACTGATCCTTCATCCCTACCCTGTATAAAATGACCACCACAAAAAAAGATCTTATTTCAGTACTATGAAAGAAAGCAATAAAAATTTCTTAATACCTTTTTTCAGATTCCACGGTCTGCTTTGGCCTGTTTCTTGTGTTTACTGAGGTCGAATGATTAAGAAGCCTACAAAGAAAACACACACTTATCTGACAGCTCTCGTTAGCAACCTCTTTAAAGCATACAGCACCTTCTCCATTAAACGCTTCCCTACAAAATAAACACTCTGAATATTTAAGTGGCATATTTTACATAGAAACTGAATGTGCCTATATAAAGAAAACCCAGAGCCCAGTCATACTTCCACTGAAGTCAACAGCAGAGTTTCCAACTTCTATGCTCTCTCAAGTCTTGCAATAGTAGGTATTTCTTTAAAAAACAAAACCAAAGCAAAACCCAACTCTTTACGATCTCAGAAAAAGCTAGGTCTCCTTCCTCATTTTTTACACAAGAGGCCACCACATCAACTGTTCTCATTGGGTTTAAAGCCAGCCAGCCAGCCTTCAGCTTCGAGGCCCAGTCACTATTCACCAAAGTGGCAAAGACAGGACACAGTGGGACATGGGAATGAAGAGTGGGTGCGGTCAGGAAGAATGTACAGATGGCTAGTGAGGCACAGCATAGAGAGCAGGGGAAATGTAAAAACAAACGGGAGACTGGCAGTGGGGTTTTGAGCAGGAGACTGCGGCAAAGGCTGAGAGAATTGGGGGGGAGGGCAGGAGAGTCAGAACAATGATGGGGAGAATGGTGATGAATAAAATGGCGATTACCCTCCTCAATCCTGGAATGGGCAACTGAAGTCACCCTCAAAACAGCTGGTGGTCTATGCCTACATGTGCTTTAGGGGCAGATTATTACCCTGAAACAATCACACACAGGGTAGAAGGAGATGGGGCTGCCCCCCTTAAAGGATTAAAAAGACAGAAAGCAAACCAATAAACAGAGCAATTTTTTTTAACTGAACGATTTTCAAGCAAGTCTCATGCTATTTTGGGGTTGGACTCGGGATTTTTGAATTCTTAGAACAGAAAATATTGCACTGTAATACTCCATCGATTTCATGGTGAGCAGGATTGAGAACAAAGCGTACTCTTAAATTACACAAAAACCTAGAACTCAGTCATAATGATGATTATGATAATGATAATAATGATAATAAAAACAACTATGTACGAGAAGGATAAACAGTAAAATTGGAAAAGTGAAACAGACACCTACATTTTAAGTCACAGATCAATCATTCTCTTACAAATGTCTTTAGTACCAGTGAATTAATTTTAACTGACTTGTATCACAGGCTTTCATTCACCCTCGTCATAGGTGGCTCAGCTTAATGGTACTACAAATACTTTTCAATGACAGGGTAAGTGTTGTATTGTGTTGTGACTATGCAAATCTCATTTAACTCGATAAAGTCATGCAGACTGAATTCAAACTGGAAAATTTACTCCCTCCAGTCCACATTCCCGATATTCAATCTTTAAGGACTGAATATTTTGGGGTGTTTTGAGGTAGGAAAAAGAAATTCTAATTCTCCAGAACAAATACTTACATAAGGATGCAATGTTTGTGCTATATGATATAGCAAATACTGTAAAATAATGAAACCATTTTAGGATCATTAGTTTTCAGGAAATTATTCCACTGAAGTCAGTGGACAATTTAGAGTATACCGATGGCAAGATAAGACCCTTGGAATAAAATGAAAGATTAAAAAAATGGAATAATTTGAATCACTTAATAACTTTGATGCCACGACTGAAACTGTCACTGTAGATAAAATGATTTCATGTAAGTAAGACACGCAGTTTTAGAAATAAGCCATTTGACATATTAAATACTAACGATGTGCGCATTTTTGCTGGTTGAAGCTATTTCCATTAATGATATAAGTCATTGATGCTTCCAATTATTAAAAACCAAGACATTTATATGGATGTTCAAATATATTTTGAATACTCTACTTCCTAATAATAAATTCAGATCTTTTTTTCTAGTATTGAAAATAGTCTGGAACAGTATACTCAAAAATGAACTCTTACAGTAAATGTACTGGTAAGTAATAGCAAGTTCAGTATCTCTCAGATTAGTGGTTAGATGTTTGACTAGTCAGGGCCTTTTGAATTTCCTGTGAGACTGAATGACAGAGCTAAATGGATTTTTGCAGGTTCACTGGGAAAATGTTGTCTACAGCCTGTTTATAAAATGCATGGAAGTTAATTAATCTATATTTACTAAGTTTCCAAACCCAACAGTTCAAGGTAAAATTCTCTGAACTGGAGAAAGTCATTCATTCATTCCAAACATTGCTGCCCTGCCCCCCCGAGATCATTATATTTTTCTCAAAAAACAAACCAGCCACCAGACATTAGAAAGCTTTGTAACTCCAAAACTAAGATTCCAGTTTATAAAAAAAGCCAACAAACTGCAGGGCGTATGCAAAATGAATGCGTCAAGTCACCCACAAATTCTTAACTCATGTTATTCTCAGAGTGATGCTACCACGACAGATTCCACCATTTCCATCCACATCACATCTCTTCACACTCAACCCTCGCTCTTTATAATACATAACAATCAGTAGTTGAAGGGAATCTGGCCTTATTTATCACTAGAAGAGTACTTCAGTATTTCTTTGCAAGACATATAGCATGAGTACCATCGTTTTCTCCTGTTTAAAAAGATCTCATGTCCTGAGAATTACACAAATTTTGCTGTACACCGAATTAGTGTATACAATGGCCACCTGACCAACATCATGAAGTTTAGTTATTGCATGGTAAATGAAAATCACTCAGATTTTCAGTCTCCCATTGACAGACATTACAAGTACAGCATCTTCTCCAAACTTCAGATTAGAAGGGATGATGGGGGCCTGACGTTACCTGTGCTCACTTCCCAAAGTTTAATAGGTTTTGTTTTTAAATAATGTGGAATCTTCACTTGGCATTAGTAGGCTCTCTAATACACTACATTCTTAAGAGTACTCAAGAGTTTTCCAAGTCAAATGAAACCTTAACTGGATGTTAAAAGATTACTGCCTGGAAGTCCCCTTAGATTAAAATACTCAAAAATTGCTCAGTGACAGGAGTCACTGCAGAATATGCCAGGTGTACAGGAACTTGGTGGGCCTTGCAAGTGGGGTAAGAAATTCAGATGGACTCAAAAATCAATAGGCAGAAGGACCCCATTCCTTTGAAGGCAGTATCTCATCTTTACATATGGCTCTTCCTTTCATATCCCAATATTGAAATTCTTGTACCCCATGTGGCTTTTACTGGTTGCCCACTCCCTCCATCTTGAACTTTGCAGAAAATTGTTATCTAGGGCAAGATATAATACTTGAAATTTCAGGTTGGTTGCTTAGGTCTGGTGAAGTCAGTTGTGGTGACTGAAAAAAAAAAAGTCAAACTTATAATTGGAAGTTACCTCTGCATAGCTAATGTCAAACTACCTAATGTTCTGAAATACAAACACACTTCCTCTTGAAGAAAGAAAAGGAGTACTTGTGGCACCTTAGAGACTAACAAATTTATTTGAGCATAAGCTTTTGTGAGCTACAGCTCACTTCATCGGATGCATTCCTCTTGGACAATATTGAATGTGGTCATAACAATTTAGTTTGTGATCAATTTTTTGGCCATTAAATATCCTATACTAATTCACTCAGTTACTTTGTTCTATTTTCCATAAGCCAAGCCTTGATAATGTTGCTCTTGTCTAAAATGTGCTCTTCAGAGTTTTAAGCTCCACAAACACTAGATACCTGGATGCACGTCCTGCAGCCCTCGTCCTCTGGAAGAGTTTTTCACTGAATGAAGTTCTATAGCTTAATGGTCTCCGTCTGTATTCACATTTCATGTACACCAAACCCAGAGATGGAAGAAGGAAACAGGAGAAGTTGATGGGAGAGGACAGGGAAGTCATTAGTATAGCAAGCAGAAAAGAAAAAAAGAGGATAGATTTCACAGGATTAAAAGAAAACATGCTAAATGATCAGAGTTAAGGTTAATAAGAAATTATTAGGATGCACAAATTTTAGAGGAGTCCTTGTGATCAGGTCAAAATTGCACAATGTAAACATTTACAAAGTTGTAGATTCAAAAGCAGGAATATTTCAACTGTTAATCTCTAATTCTAATTCTTATTCCTGTCACTACAAGGAATTATACATTCACAAAAAATTATGGGCCAAAATCAGGGCTGACTTACATCTTGCTATATTTTGCTGATAGCATATAGTTTAAATCAGTACTGAGTTTGTCTCCACATTTTAAAAAATTTACACAAATATTAAATACAAGTGCCACAGATATAGCAGTAAAGCTTAGCAAATCAATAGGTTCATACAAGTATAAACATTGCACTGCCAACCAAAGCAGAATTTAGAGTTCTCAGCTAAATTACTAAATGCAACACAGTAATGGCTATGCTTAACAAAAGTAATTTAAAAGCAGCACTAGGTTAGAAGTCTGGTCTTCAGAGGAAACGTTTTGGTATAACAAATGATGACATAAGGAGATTTACAACGTTTTTCCAATATAATTATCCCCATTAAAAACAAATAAACATGACAGTGTTTTTAAACCATTGTTTACTATAATTTTTAAATACTGTTTATATTTTACAGTACAGTAAAAATTCAAAATATTTTCTTATTATAGTTTTTGCCAGTTGCCAGCTAACCAGGACTAAACATTACTGTTCCCTACTTATCTCCCTTTCTTAATTGTATTTCCCTTCCCTATGGACACCTCCTCATTCCTGAATACTTTAAATAGAATTACAAGTAATTAAAGCTATAGAAACATTCATTTTATCTGCTCACACTGTTAATATTAAACTCAGCTAACACCAATTCATTAGTTGCAATATAATAATTACACAAGGGGGATACACTCTGCCCAATTTCTAAAGCTTGACAATATGCAGCTGCAATATCAGGATATTTTAGGTTTTCATATCTTTCACAATATTTTAAGAAAAACAGATGCGTAGCATCTCATTGCTAGGCTGAAATTTAAGACACTAATGAAAACTGTATTCATCTGATTATGGAATGTGTCATCTTGCTACATTGCTGCCACACTCTCTCTGCTTCCTTCAGTCTTGCTCCTGCACAGCTGATCACATTTTTGGGAAATCCTATGACCATGCAGACTCCCCTCCTACGAATACTCTTTAACCCCTCTTAATTCTGCCATGTTCCTTATAAAACACCACTTCTTCACCATCACTGAATGCCACATCCAGAAACCATCTGCCAATGTGCCATTGACTCTCCCAAGTAATGCTCTCAGAGCCCCCATTCAGGATTGCACTGATTCCATTCCATTCTCTCCAACATCAAATACAAGCTTCTGGTCCTTATCATTAACTTAGCCTTCCCTACTTGCCCTCTCTTGTAACTTCTCATATTGCCTTCTTTCCCCTTCTCACTCCACAGCAGCCAGCCTCCATCACCTGTTTTTCCACTTCCACAAGCACCTTTTCATTTTTTTCCTTGTCACGCCTATACGTAGAATACCCTGCCCAAATGAGTCCATAAAGCCACTCTCCTGTCTCACTCCAAATCCCTCCTCAAGAGCCCCCTTCTCTGCAATGCCCATTGGAAACTGCCAGCTGATAACTGCTAACTAGATGGCCAAGATGGACTACTGATATTCAACTTGTTTCTGTGTTTTATTGTTTGAAAGACGCATGCTTGAACAAGGGTCCACTCTCCTCATCCTTTAGCAAAATGTTACAACTTGGCAGTCTGAATGGAGGAGTTACCCTCTAAAATCTGGTAACCTACATTCACTGAAATCTTCATATTCTGTAAAAATAACCAGCCACACAGAAGCAGCACATGGTGCTGAATAGTCATTTATGATCTATGCTTAAAGCATTTTAGTGCATCAGCAATAATGCCCAGAATTTGCCATTACTAATTTCCATCATTTTTACATAGGAGTGTTTCACTTTGAAAAATGCCAGTGTTAAACACCTGATCAGATAATCAAGGACTAGCTTAACATTATGAAACACAAAATATTCACATCAAATGGATTTCCTGCTCTCCT
Source organism: Lepidochelys kempii (assembly GCF_965140285.1). Classification (NCBI taxonomy): domain Eukaryota; kingdom Metazoa; phylum Chordata; order Testudines; family Cheloniidae; genus Lepidochelys; species Lepidochelys kempii. The sequence continues at coordinate 101,090,843 of NC_136388.1, read as the reverse complement.
GTCCACTGGATGAGCAATGACAAAAATAATCATTAATTGCTATCTATCACAATATACAGGTTACATCTGGACATTGTTGCTTCTCTGTCTAGCAATTTTATGAAAACAGACATGAGACACACACCTAAAAAGTCTGTATGAATTTGTTTGACTGTTTAATGTCTTCAGTTGCACAAATCTATTCTCAAAGCTGTAAAACAGAAAAGAGTTTTAAGCAGACAGCTTAAACGGGAAAACAAATTAGATTCGGCACACACCTCGCCTAACCTATTACTGTATTTGGATTTTGTATTACCGGTTTTTCTGCTCTTGTTGCAGTAGCTGAGCTGCTATTTTTCTCAAGTCAGTCACTTCTTTCAGCTCGTCATCTTCCTCTGCCAACAGCTGTTCTTTCTGAAGTCTGAAAGATTAACTTAGCTGAAACGTTTGCTTTCCAGTAGGTTATGGAAAGGCATGCATGTTTGGGGGCTTGTTTTTTTAAGCAAATGATTGTGTTCCTTGACAGCAATTGGAAAAAAAACCTTCCTAAAAGTTGATCTGCCCAGCCACAGGTGCTTGTACCCACTATCACAGAACTATGCTCTGGAAATGCTGACTTCCAAAGGGATGTTTATGAAGGCCTACCTTTTTTCATCTCCCCACTCATCATTCCCTTCTATTTTCTGCGATTTCTCAGGGTGTTTTCCTCGTTCCTTATACAAAAAGAAAAAAATTAAGAGTTTAGACATTAATGACCAAGATGTGTCATCTAATTTTTTCCGTTTATTAAGTTACCTTACCTTAACATAAGAGACAAATGGTCCCATTTGTACATCTCCTTGCTCAGGAATAGCTGCATCTTCTGTGTTAGGATCAATGTAATCATACACCTCCTGGTCTAGGGATGATTGATCAAGTTTGAAAAAAAGAAAATATTAAATAGTTCTCTCAACCTAACGTTATTCCTAAAAGGTACTTGTGACAGCCAAATATAACTAATACAGTGAGCTCTTGCTATATCTAGACAAGATTTTCATGAGACAGTTTTTTCATTATTGCATATTTGTTGATCTTGTATTTATAATTTTATTACAATGTTGTCTGAAGTGTAAATGCACAGATCTAATACACCATCATATAATCTTGTGCGGTGCTTAACGGAAATTATCTGCACCTGAAACAATAGTGTGTTTCTGTGTACTAAAAAGTCTAGGCATTACCTTTATGTGAGTCAAATTTACTTCCTATTAAATGATTGTCATTCCTTAAAGTCTGTTCCCTCGTCGATTCTGATACCTGAGAGTGAAGGCTGATTGTGTCATCATCAGATGGCTGCAAAGAATAATCAGAATTAAAACATGACTGGCATATTAATTATTCAGTTTACTGATAAGCCACAGTGTCATTAAAAGAGCCTACTATGAGGGAAGATTTAGGTGAAACACTTATATGAATGCAAAGTGTGGTCAAGACATGTTTTGTTTCATCTGAAAGACAGTACTTTTTATTTACAGTGCCCTGCAGCAAAATTTTGGGGCCACTGGTCTCTTAACTGAGTAAAGCGTGCCACCTACAGAATCAACACTTTCTGAAGCACATAAATATTTCTCCACTCAACCAATTACCAAGCACAACCCCACTTAATTAAAGGAACTGTGATTCTGTCCATTAAGTTTGTGTGGCCACTTTACATCTGATCAGTCTGACCTTTGACATAATCCTGAAATACTCCTCCACTTTACGGTTTCTTATGAACAACCTTCAGATGAATTTGCAAGTACATTTTTTAGCCTAGACTTAAATCTTCCCTTAGTCCCAGTTTTATAATTTTACCATATTCAGTTTTAGTACTACTGTTATTCAAACTGTAGTTGATTACACATAGATTCATACAACTACATAAGCAAGCTATTGGAAAAATAGGATAAATTCCCTTATAGTTTTTAAATGTTGCTGATAATATGTCTAACATGTCAACCAATACTCCCCATTAATAAACAGCCAATGCAAAGAAAAATACATTACACCTCAGCTTATATTAATTAAAACAGAAATTATTAGAAAAACAAAAGCAACTCTCAAATTAATTGTTCCCTGTTGTAAAAAATGATCTTGTATTTTATATCTGAAAATGGCTAAACAAGCCACAACTGATTTGGTTCAGAGTTCAGTTTTTAAAAAGCTTGGAGTGGGGTGACAGAACACCATGCAACTAATTTGGGCTAAATATTCAGAGGGACGTATAAATAATTTAAATATTTAGTATCATCATTCTATGCTTTACAGCAAGTTTCACCAACAGAATTTGGTCCAATAAAAGATGACACCTCACCCACCTTGTGTCTCTAATATCCTGGGACCAACACAGCTACAACTACACTGTTTACAGTAAGTTTGTCACACATTTTACTGAGTTCATTTAACTGCAGTATGTATTACATTAAAGCTTTCCCTAGTTATACAAAGCATATCTGAATGACAAAGAAATAAGCAATTTAGTGCAGCAAAATTATGCACATGCTGAATGATAAACTGCTTCTGTAAATGAAGAAAAATACTGTCCTTTCAGCCCTCTTTTATCAACACAAAAATAAAAATATACAGTGAATAATAAAAACTCACTCACTTCAGTTGCAGACAGTCTTTTATCCCCATTATCACTGCCAATGCCAGAGTCAGGACCATGATTTTTATTGGGATAAAAGTCTTCCATACTATAACAAAGAGAAGGCATTGAACATAATATAAGACAAAATACCACTTTTCTAAATGGTAAGTGAAAGGAAGACACCATTTTCAAGATGTTTCCCACCTATCTCTCTATGGTTGCTGGGACAAAGGGTTTCTTTGTTTTGTTTTACACCCATCTGTGACACAAGACCCACTATAGAGATGTTTAGTGTGCTGAGAGGCTATTTTAAAGAAGGATATCAGATAGAAATTTTAAGACTGAAGATCAATTAGGTTATCTCGTCCAACTTCCCAAAAAATTCAGGAGTGTTTCCTTAAGTCCATTCAAGTGCTGTGTGAATTTCAAGTGCAATATTCTGCACTAACTCCCCTCCACGGACACTCATTCTACACTAAGAGTTCCTTCTCGCAGTTTGGTTTAATCCACTCTCAGTGCAGAATAAGAGTCCACATGGGAAGCTAGTTTAAAACAGGTTTCAGAGTAAAAGCCGTGTTAGTCTGTATTCGCAAAAAGAAAAGGAGGACTTGTGGCACCTTAGCGACTAACCAATTTATTTGAGCATAAGCTTTCGTGAGCTACAGCTCACTTCATCGGATGAAGTTTCCACAGTATGCATCCGATGAATTGAGCTGTAGCTCACAAAAGCTTATGCTCAAATAAATTGGTTAGTCTCTAAGGTGCCACAAGTACTCCTTTTCTTTTTAGTTTAAAACAGCTATTCCCCAGTGTAGACAAGCCCTTAGGTGTTGTATTCTGACTGGTATCCAGCCTACATTCACATTTGTACATTTTCATCCCATTATACTTAGTTAAGCCTCCCTGGATAACTAACTAGTTCTTCTCTTACAGAAGTTGTATGTTTCGAACAGCTCTTCTGTTTTATTCAGCACCAAAAGTCAACAAATACTGACACAGGTTGTGGATGAAATTTTAAGTATGTTGGCAAGGGTAAAATCTTGTTCTATAGGTAATACAGTTTTCTAAAACAAGACAGGTTAAAGACTGTTGATATCAGACAGTTCTGAAACAGTTAATAGAAGTATATTAATTGAGAAAGTCCAGCTGTATACATTGCACTATTTAGTTCATTTGGACTTTTCAGTTTGTTTTCTCTTGTTTTTCTGAGACTTTATAAGGTATTGCTCAATTTAGAATTCCTTATAAATGTATACAGCTGGATCAATATTGGAAGGCAGGCTTTCCATCTAGCAATACAGTTCTATTTTGAGCAAGCTCAGAGGAATATAACTTCAATGCTCTACTGTACTGTAGTAGTATGAAAAAGAAAAGCTGCTCATTTCAAAAAACAAATTCAAACCCATCTTTAGTCTAATTTCTGGTGTACCCTACTGCCGAAAATTTGAAAAAGCACAATTACTATTTGCTTTGTAGCAAGAAATTAAAAGAATGAAGAGATATAATGTAATTGATAGGTTTCAGAGTAACAGCCGTGTCTTTTTCGCAAAAAGAAAAGGAGGACTTGTGGCACCTTAGAGACTAACCAATTTATTAGAGCATAAGCTTTCGTGAGCTACAGCTCACTTCTTCAGATGCATATCGTGGAAACTGCAGCAGGCTTTATATATACACAGAGAATATGAAACAATACCTATTCCCACCCCACTGTCCTGCTGGTAATAGCTTATCTAAAGTGATTTCCAGCACAAATCCAGGTTTTCTCACCCTCCACCCCCCCACACAAATCCACTCTCCTGCTGGTGATAGCCCAATTGATATAATAATATATAATATTATTATAATATATAATATTATAATATATAATATAATAATATATAATATATAATTGATATAATTCTTCTTTAAATCAGTTAATCAATTAACTTGTAATAATGATGCCTTAAAAGTAAATACAACTATTAACATTATATGACCTCACTATGAGAGTAGTTCTCCATTATCCTAAACACTTATTTCATAGCAAACATTAAGTAGTTTTAAAGAAGAAAAGTAATACCTGTCTGTGAGTGGCTGGGATGGGATTCTTTTACACAGTGATGGAAGATCTAAGGAATCTGGTTTTTTATCTATTCGGAGGCATTCTTGAATACTGAGGAATTTAAATATGTGAACTTTACCCTTTAAACATATCTGTTAAACACATGAAAAAATTAATTTAGATGCATGGTATATTTATATCATACACTTTCTACATTTAAGAGTTATTTTTATTAACTTTCTACTATACAAGAATTTACTCTTCCCACTCTCAAATGAAAAAAAAATAGAGAGTTTTAGTAGTTTAGCAGTCAGGGCTGGAAAAAAAAATCAAATTGTCCAGAAGCCCAAGACAAGCAGACCTGCTCTTTAGGCACATAAAAGTGCAAGGTCTGCCTGCCTGCAGAGTAAGGACAGCAGAGAAGGCTGCCCATGGTCTTAATGACATCAGGCACAGAGACAAGGTGGGTGCCATGACGTGTCATATTGGACCAACTTCTCTTGGTGAGACACAAACTTTTGAGGTGTGTAAGCTCGAAAGCTTGTGTCTCTCACCAACAGAAGCTGGTCCAATAAGAGATATTACCTCAACCACTTTGTCACTAATATTCTGGGAGCAACATGGCTACAACAACACTGCATACATCAAACACAGAAGCATTTGGATACCAATCAGAGGGAAAGGTATCAGGGTGCCTGAAGCTGCAACAAAGGTAAATAAGACCTCTCCGGGATCAGGGAGGAAAGGAGCGGAGTTTAGACATTTCTGATACATGCTGTATGAAACTTATAATACATATTATCAAACTAAGCCAGTATAAAGGTTATAAACAGATAAGATTAAACTCCAACATTAATTTTCTTATTTCAAAGATGTTTCTAATAAGTACAACTCATACAACTGTATTCAAGAAAATTTAATGATTACTTTCAAATTTCAATAAGGGGGAAAAAAGTACGATATAATACCCAGATAAAGGTTGTGTACGTATCAGTAATTTAAAGTTAAAAAAAAAGTTACAGGAATGTAGTAATTATCTCCAAAACAAGCATCACAAGCCCAGGAATATCAGAATTAAACTTAAGAAATCCAAAAATGTTAAGGTATGGAAATGCAAAGGTATGGTTGTTTGGGTGCCTTTAATCTACCCTGTAATGATGTTATTCAATAACTTATACAGTTACCATGCAATTATGACTACTACATATTGTTTGTAGTTTCAGATTAGATTAAACTGATTAAGACCATTTTTGGGGGTGGGCCTTGCTCATTATGTCTCTATAGGGCTGGGTTGAGGAAAAGATCAGCAACAGAAAGCAGATGGAAAGAACAAGCAGAAATATGGATGCAGAGAAAGAACGATAGCTGTGTGTGGGAGAAAGGAGACTAACCCTAATAGTCACACCTACAATTTTTCTCCTGGGTTAAATCTTTGGATGTTCACAACAATTTGTCAGACTACCACATAGTATAAATCAACATCAGCCTGATTTTTGGGGGTTTATTCATAGGTTTGTAGGTTTTTTGTTTTTTAAAGGACAGAATGGACTACTACAATTATCTATTCTGGCCTCCACATTAACTAATGTAAAGGGTGGGATGAATGATTAAACTACAAAATAATGTTTTGAGCAAAGGATTATGGGTCAAGAAATGCCCTTATGTTTCCTTGTGCCACTGGCAGTTGGTTGGTAATTAACCTAACACATCTCACCCTTTCTTAAAATGCTGGGAAAGTTGAGAAAATGCAAGTTTTTTTATACTAACCTGTGCCGGTGGTATCTGCATTGGATTGTTATCCAAAATTATTACTTGTAAATGACGTAATTTCCTGTAACAAATTGGGATCTCTGTAATTTTATTACAAGAAAAATCCAGCTTTACCAAGGGAAGGTCTCCCAATTCTGTTAAGGGGGAAAGAAAACAAAATCAGACACCCTAATATTTTGTGTAATTTACCTATTTCAACACGAGGATGGTGAGCAGCTTACCATCTGGCAACACATGGAGATTATTTCTTCTAATGTTCAGTTCTCTAAGTGACTGCAGTTTTCCTATTTGCTGGGGAAGGACCTGAATCTCATTGCAGCTGATATCCTAAGTAAAAGATAATGAGTCAATGAGCTGAATATCTTGACTGAAATTAAACAAAGGAAAAAATTTCAGTGAAAGCTATTACAAAAACACGTTTTAAAGAACAATATCCTCATTCCTTCCCCCTCCCCCTTTCTTACCAAATTGAGAGCTGCTATAACTCAGCTCTAAGGAGAGCCTTTCCAATCTGCAGCAACATTTGGTAGTGTGGGAGCCCAATCAAGGAGTCTAATCCAATGGACAAGGAAAGACCACCTTGAGATTTGCACTGGACCCAATCAGAAGATCTGGATTTGATTCCCATCTCTGTCTTTTGTGTGATTGCAGACAGCTCACCTACATTCTGTACCTCTGCAAAATGGGGATAACAACCTTTCTTCTTCCCTATGTTCCACAATCACCTGAGACCACTGGATCTAAAATGATGATCCTCTACTGTAGCGGTTCCAAAACTGTGGGTTGAAACACCAAATGGGGTCACACCATCAGCAAAGGGGATGACGGCAATCCCTAGTGCGTGGAAAATTCCATTTTGTGCCACACAGCGTAACCTTGCATATACAGTGTGTGCAAAGTCACAATGCATGGAGGACACCATTTCACTCTACAAAATGGCATCCTCTGCATAGCGTGACCTCACACACACCATACATACAAGGTCACACTTTGCAGACGGTGTCATTTTGCAGAGCAAAATGGCATCCTCCATGCGGCATGACTTCTCACATACGGAGCATGCAAGGTCATGCGTGCAGAGGACACCATTTTGCTCTATAAGATGGCATCCTCCATGCTGTCTGTGGTCCCAGCAGGAAATACTTCATTAAGAAAGGGTTGTGCGAGCAAAAAGTTTGGGAACCTGATGCTCTACTGCCTCAGAAAAAATATATCAGCCTAGTCTCACAAAGACTGCTGTAGACTCATTACACCTCGAAGTGGTTCAGCCACAGGGAATAAGCATGGTTTACAGCTACTTCACACAGGTGTTGCAAGACTAAATTAATTAACGTTTGTTTAGGCATTCATGTAAGCGAGGGAAGGTACCTCTCAACAAGGTGGACAACACCATAAGGCATGTGGTGAAGAAGTGGATGTACCTTCCCCAGCTGGCCAGTAATGAACTGGTGGTCATTGTGCATAGGCAGGATGGTGCCAACATCCCTTGAATAGGTGATCTAGGCCACACTGCGGTGATCATTCACGCATTCTGTCTTTTGACATACCAGGACGCTATGGTGAGGAGCACTGCAGCAAGTGCTGTGTGTGATGTCAGCAGGAAGCAAATAGCGAGGACCCCTTCCAGCCAAGATGTCGCCATGTACTTGAGTGGAAGGCAAGTTTGGAACAGACCCTGGAAGGCGAGTTTGGAACAGACTGGGGAGACTTTGCTTCACTTTAGACTTGTGCCCACAATGCCATACGACGGCTGCAGCAGCTTACTGGCTGCCTCTGGACATTGTATGAGGAACGTCAGGAGGTGGGAGTCCTGGTGCCCCAGGTCAAGAACATTGTGTACGCAGTCATTACTCTGACAGCAAGGACCATACTCAAGAGGACATTGAAGGATGCCATCCATTGGCAGTAAGTAGAAAACCTGAGACGGAAGTCACATCAGGGCAAGGCTTTTGAGGTGACATGCAAGTGGGATGCCAGGAATCACTTCCTCCCCAGGGACAGCTTCACCTGATTTGACAACTGGAAATTCAGCAACAGGGCTTGGCTCAATTGCATCCCGCTGAACGGAGCCATTGGAACAATCGATGCAAAAAGTTTGGCTATTCTAACGAGACGTTACCCCACATCTTGTGCAGCTGCAAACTCAACTCTAAAACCTGCCAGCTATGCCACACCACTATCCAAGACCACCTAGTCAAGGCCATCCTGCCAACCATGGGAAAGGTTGCCATGAACTCTGTCCCTGAAATGGAGAATCAACTGTGACTGGACATAGTCATTACTAATGAGGAACAGAAGGTGGTTGTCATGGTGGATGTCATAGTTCCTTCTGAGAACAGAACCCTGGCCTTTTGCGGTGCCAGAGCTCAAAAGCTGGAGAAATACGCCCCCGTGGCTGATGCTTTGAGTGCCAGGGGTTACAAGGTTCAAGCACATTACTGATTGTGGGAGCCTAGGGCACCTGTGATCCTGGTAACAAGCGAGTGCTACTGGAATGTGGAATCGGTCAGTGCAGTGCCCGGCTAAAGCAGTGACTCACGCTGTCAGACACCATCAGGTGATCAAGGGGCATTTATTTAGACTAGAATATATCACCGGACATTGGCAATACCAGGAGAAATGAGCTACAGTGCCAATGAGAAGCAAAGACAGGAAAGTAGCTGAAATTCTTCTCTGGTGGACTATATTTATTCATGGACAACCTACTTTAAAATTTCAACTATTGAGGGACAATCTACACTCATTACTATATTTATTTTCCACAAGCTACTCTTAGTATAACTTTCCATGAGTGATGTATTTGAGTATTTGGATACGGATATTTAACATGTACTGTTAAATTTATTAACTCTAATTTGAGATATTGCAGATTATGTATTATATCCATTTTATGACTTTTTAAATCAAACTTGCTACTTTTGGATAATTTAACATTATACTTGGATGAACAGTAACTTCTTTATTAACCAGTGTTTTAGATAATTTCAGCATATGCTTTAATAAAATATGGAGAAGACCTAAAAACTTATTTCCAACCTGGTTGAACACTGGTTCAACAAGAGAGACCTATAGCTCCAGTTTTCCAGGTGTGATTCATGTGTGCAATGATAACACTTAGATGTCACACCCAATGCTACAGATGAAAAACTGGAGATTGATTTTAAAGGGTAGGTCCTTAGAAATAAATCTAGCTTTTTTCTCCGTGCAGCTCCCCTGCTCAGGCGGTGGGACAGGTGAATCCACTTCTGCATACATGTGCCCATTCTTTCTCTTCTGCCTGCTTACTTTAGGACAGAATTCCTTCCCAACATCTCTCTCCAGCATCCATTTGGCTACTTGGGTTGCCTACCAGTTTTAAATGTTCATCGTGGATTGTTAAACTATTATGTAAGTGTACTGAAAACTGGTTAACAGTCTTCTATTTCAAGTCCATGGGGTAATTTAGGAAGGGTGATAAAAACATTCAAAAGTTACACTTCAGTTTTATTTGTGGCGACAAACGCTTTTTAATTTTCTAGATAATTATAACACAGAGTGGTGAAGTACACAAAATGAAAGGTTTTTGGTTTTTTTTAAAGGGACAAAAATAGAGCTAGGATGGTTTTTATAAATACTCCATCTCAATATTCGTGGTTGGCAACTGTTGCTTTGAGTCTTTAGAATAAAGACAGCATGCCTACTTGATGGACTAGAGAGCTCTAATGCAGATATCAAACAATAGTGGAAATGATTTAATTGGGGATCAGCACTGCTTTGAGCAGGGGGTTGGACTAGATGACCTCCTGAGGTCCCTTCTAACCCTGATATTCTATGATTCTATGGACATAAAGAGTATTTAAGCACCAGGATTAAAAATACCTTCATGTTGTGTACAGATGGCAGTGTGCTTGAAAACCACTATAATAAAGGCAGCAGAGCAAAAACCCACATACGGGAGCTATATTTAATATTCAAGATTGCATTATACACCTTGTGGTGGATTTTTTATTTCTGGCAATATTTTACATGCGCATATGCAGAACACTGCAGGTCTAGATTTCTGTCAGGGAGTGATCCCATGGATCTGTAATTTTAAAAAGCCAGAATTTTTAAGTTCTACATATATACAGTATAACAAAGAACATTTTAAACGTTGCAGAAGTGCCTAAAACAGTGTACACAATTATATTACCAAAGGCATTGAGTCTGAATTGCTACAGAAATGGGGGGCAGGCTGTTTGCAATGTGCAGTGAGATAATAGTGCACCTCAACACTGACAAGTCACCACACGTAGCCCAGGTCCTCATTGTTCTATCAAGTTATTATACAGCCATTTGTACACTCAGACTCCATTCTGGGTGAAACTGCAGACAGACTGCAAAAAACTAATCTTTACTTAATATAAGATTGCCTCCTCACATGCAATTAATTCTCACTTGGCTTTTGAAGATTAACTTTATGAAACCCCTGTAAAATCCCCAATAGTAAAAACATTTATCCCGTTTTCAACTGGTAAAGATGTCAGGGCTTTAAACAGTGAGTAAACACATTTTAAAAATATGAAAGAAACCTTGACAATGTACTTTCAAATACACTAACTAGTTAATCGAAATGTAGTATTCTCAATTCCCCCCCCCCAATAAAAATGTTTCTTTACCCCCACAGAAAGTATAGTACAAGAGAAAGAATAGGATAAATAATGGGCATTCATTTCACTAATATATTTCACAAAGGAAACTGAGTTCAATCTTTATTTCTGACTTTTCAAATGAAAAAGCTGGGACCTGGAATATGCTCATGTTTCATTACAGGTGTGAGTGTAATGTTCTAGACTTATCACAAAACTAAGCATATCTGTTACAGGTGAACTACAGCAACAAGTTAAAAGACCCAATTTCATTTTAAAGTAAGTGAGGCTACATTCCTTCATAATTTACTTGTTACTACATATTAAACTGAGAAACCATATTCAATAAATAGAGGTTTCTCAGATTTGTCTTTCATGTCAATGTATTAAGAGAAAGTTTGATTACTTATATATTTCAGTGTTTAGTTATTCTAAATTGTTAATAACTTTGTAACTGTACTTTGAATGCTGCAATATACGGTTGAACACTGACCATGCAATAACTAAGTTGGCATTCTGCATCAATGATTCACATCCCCCTGGACCTAGAACTGCATAGGAGAGACTCCCATAACCTGGAGGAATTAGGCTCCAGGAGGTTCCTTCCCTTGTTCCCGCCACATGGCCTTTGGGAAAAACTACAGTGGGGAATCAGTCAGACTCCAGCCAGTAGGAGCCAAAGTAGGGAGCTTTGGACATTTCTGGTAGGTCTACACTGAGTTTTGGAGCCCATAAAACCAACTCTCCCAGCCCAAGTCAACAGATTACCCCTCTCCCCGAGGCTTCAGACCCCAAGCTCCAACCCAAGCCACAACTTCAAAGAGCTGTTTACACAGCTATTTTTAAAATGCTAGCATGAGCCGTGCTAGCTCAAGTCTGCCAAGAGAACTGCTCCCCTGGGCTTCCGAGCACTGTGTAAACATACAGTCAGAGAACGTCTCAGTTTTGACTTGTCTTTCTTTGCCCTGTGCCAATCAGAATTGTTAGCAACAATCCTCTCCATCCCATCTGCCCCTTACAGTCTCTTCACCTCAGTTTAACTCCACACTTTTCCCTCTTAAACTCTTCCCCCTGCCCTGTCCCCCTCACTTCCCCTCCCCTGTTAGCTTATCTTGTAAGTAATTCCCTCCCTCCACACCCACCAAAACAAATACAGGCAACACGACATTTGCTGCCCTCACATTGTTCACTCTGCTTTTGTCTCATATCCCCTTACTCAACCAGATGGGTGTCTTTAAGCTCTTTACAGCAGGGACTGTCTTCTACTCTGTACAGTGCTTAGCACAATGGGGCCCCACTCTTAGTCAGCCCTTTGCACAATCAGAATAAACTACTAATAGTAGTAATATCAAATTATACTTTTCTTACGGCATTAATAAGTTATCTATACCACAATACACATAACAGTGGTGTACACAATTATACTCACCAACTCCATCAGGTCTCTTAACTTTCCAATTTCTTCTGGAATGGATACCAGCTTATTATTACTGACAACCAAAACTTTAAGTGGTAGGTCAAACAGGTATTTTGGCAATGTTGCTAAAAGATTTCGACTAAAAAGGGGAAAAAAAAGTTTTAATTAAAATAGTCTCTTGAAGCTTAATAGGAATTCTGAGAAAACATTCTCTCTGTTCCAATAGGTATTAAAGTACACAGCAATACCTCTCATTCAAATTTTAGCTGTGTTCCCCAGTATGAATGACTTACATGAAAAAGTCTGCCTTAACTAAATAAATTCCATGTCCCCATTCAATTTAAATAAAATAGCGTTCAAGTGTAATAATTTAGTCTTCCCATAATATGATGTAAATCTAGGGAATAAGATGCAATTATAAAAACATTTCAACATCTTGCCATGTAGAAGTAATGTCAAGTGAAATGGACTCAAGATAGACAAGACAAAATAAGCAAACCCACTGAGTTGTAAATTGAATCTCTGGGCTTGTCTACACTTGAAATGCTACAGCTGAACAGCTGCGCTTTAGTGCGTAGACTCTACCTAGGCTGATGGCAGGGGTTCTCCTGTCAGTGTAGGTAACTCATCTCCTCGAGACGCAGTATCGAGATTGATGGAAGACTGCCTACAAGTGAACTTAGGTTGCCTTAAACTATGTCGCTCTGGGGGTGTGAATTTTTCTCAGCCCTGAGCAACGTAGCTGGATTGATCTAATTTTCTAGTGTAGACCAGACCTCTCTTAGGGCTCATTTTCATTTCACCAGTACAGTCTAGTTACTCCACTCCAGCTAGCCTGGCTCAAGAGAATGACCGACCACACTATGAAACATTCAAGCTATATAGTGATTTTGACGAGCAACACAGAGCGGGAATTGAGGGAACAGTTTTGGATAACCACAGGGAGACAGGTCCTGCAGGAGTGTCTGAAAGCAGCTGAGTCCTTCCTCCTCTTCACCAAGCAAGGATACTCCCCCAGAGAAGTAGAGCACATCATGAAATGGGCCACCCAAATACCTTGAGAACCTGCTTCAATACAGAATAGAACTCCTACTTCAATGAGCATTTGTTCTAGTCTTGTTTGAGGAGATTTTTTCTGCATCTTTTATCCCCAGAAGCAGAAGAGAATTGTGCTTTCTGGCCCTTTGCACAGGAAAAGAAAAACAAACAGTGTAGGTATCTCAGATGTCACTAGTGCTCTTAAAAACCTCCACAAAGCAGACCATTCTTACCCTGCAAATTTGCCAGTGCATAACTTCCTAAATATTCCTTCCTGTTTCAAATTTGGTCTTGTATACTACACCTCCAAAAGCTTCTGACTAAACTTCACTTGAAGTTTGAGTATAAAAAAAAAAAAAAAAAAAAAAAAACAAGACATTGGGGGGGAAAAAGCATTCGAGCTTTCAAGACATGATTAACAATTATTTTTCCCGAGTCCTCTCTCTCTTTTTCTCTCAATCAAGTCACCTCAAACTTGACAAGAAAAAAATGACGGATGGTCACAAATCCCGTTGCAAAATGTATAGTGGAAGAGATTATTCCAGAATATTTTAGATGATCAGGGACCAAAATTTGGGCATATTGTACAAAACAAGTCTCAACAGCGCATGGGAAAGTTACAGTTTTCCATAATGCCCCATTCAATATATATGTATACCCATTACACTTTATAAGTCTTCCTGTAAAGCTGGTGTTTATTTCTTTTCCTTCGTCTCACAAGATCCCACTATTTGTTTGCAGTAATGCAGTCACCTCTCTCACTACTCATTTGAGTGCTAAGTCTGTAGAGCCTTCTGAACAGAATAATCCAACTTCTATAGCCTATTTCCAACCTTCATCGACACTTATCTGTATAGCACCAGAAACAAAGGAAACTTCCATTAGCTTCCCACATAGTTAGCTTCTACAATTTACTGTATGGAATACGGTAATACAGTCAACTCCTTCCCATGAAGGAAGAAGCAGGAGCTACTTGACCTACAACCAAAAGACAAAAACTATAGAACAATGTTTAACAAGCTGAGGAAAAGCGGGGAACAAATGTAATGAAGGTCCTGAGGATGATGAATGCCATCTTTCCTGATGGTCTATATATAATCCCTAGACATCAACAGGAAAAAACAGTTACTCACCTAATATTAAGATATGTTAACATTTGCAGATTTTTGATGGCTTCAGGAATGGATTTGATGCAGTTGTGATAGAAATTTAAAGTCTCAAGTGGTGCAAACAGCCAGACATCTGAAGGAATTTCAGTAAATCTGTTCTTTGAAAGATCTGAAACAAAAAAAAGAAAAGAAAAGACTGTTTTCTAAAAAGTCAAAAATTTAAACCAAAATTGAAGAGATACACAAGACAACTGCTGTCCTTGCCATGTCCCTGCAAGATTAGGTGTTTGATGTTCATAAGTATTTTGGTTTTACTAGATGCTGCTGAGAAAAATCATAATGATGATTTTGATAATTAAAATAAATAACAGACGAAAGCCTTCCAAAAATAAAAAATAGTGAAAGATACCATTAACATTGCATTTGATTATAAACTTATGCTATAAAAAGTACAAGAATCTAAAGTTATGCTACACCCTACTCCTATAAAGAAGTTAGAAATATTCATCACAATTTTAAATTGTAAATTTTTTCCTCAGTTCTATACATCTGTTTATTCCTCTAATTTTTTCACTTGCTAGGTGCAACAAGACAACTCATTTAACATATTACAAGACAACTGAATAGATTGTTTCCCACTGGTACCAGTTACATTAGAACCTAACGTTCTAAAGTTGTTTCAGGATATCTGCAAGAATAAAGCTAGGTGTGCAGAACTTATCCATTCACCCAGTTAAACAACATTATTTTAGCAGATTTATCATGCCTTTCATCTTAAGAAAACACAACTGTCATGTCTTCCATTTAAGAAGTACTAATCAAACAGTTCAAAACAGAATAAAATCCAGACAAACACACACTAGGATTATTTTAGTGGGCAGAAGAGGGGTGTAGTTTCCACCACATTCAAGTCGCCACGGTGATGTGTTCCAAATGATGGCTTGCATTTTGAAACTAAATGGTTGGAACAAATTTGAATACTACAGACTATACGAAAAAAGTTCCCATACTATAAAAAAGTTGCAACGACTTCATCAAGTCTACGTTCTCAAACCAAGTGACAGAATCAGTGCATGTCATCTTTGACAGGTGAGTTCACTGAGTAGTTTTAATACACATCCATTTAAAAGTGTGGTATGAACCCTGAATTCCAGAGGTGATCAGTAAAGCTGCAATTTAGCCACAGAGGGCAGAGCAGTCACAGAATCCGTGACTTCCAAAGACCTCCGTGACTTCAGCCAGTGCCGGCTGGGAGCTGCAGAGTCCCCTGTTGCCTGTGGAAGCATGGAACTGCGGGGTACGCCCACTGCCCCCAGGCAGGAATGGGGGGGAGGACCCCTGCTGCTCCTGGCCGCCCCAGGCAGCAAGGGGGGGACCCTCGCTGCCGAAGCTGCCAGCGGAGGGGGCCCCTGGAGCTTCCAGTCCACGCCAGATGCCCAGGCTCCCCATTTTGTTATGGATATTTTTAGTAAAGGTCAGGGACAGGTCACGGATTCTGTGAATTTTTCATTATCGCCCACGACCTGTCCGTGACTGTTACTAAAAATATCTGTGACAAAATCTTACCTGTATTGATCAGTTAACCACCAAAAGTTTTTAAAAAAATGTGTTAAGATCCTTAGCACAATAGTATATATCACAAAGACAAGTGACTTCACTTGGATAGATCAGTAACGCCCTTTGAGTCCTTTCTCACTATCAACTCAGTGATTTAATATCGAGCAAAACCATTCAGCTAATTAAGTTATGACAGGACAGTGGGTGGGCAAATGTCCACACAGAAATGTCAGACTGGAATGGACCTCAACAGGTCGCTTAGTCCAGTCCCTGGCACTGAGGCAAGTCTAGGTATTATTCTAAGCTATTCCTGACAGGTATTTGTCTAACCTGTTCTTCATAACTTCCAACAACAGAGATTCCACATCCTCCCTAGGAAATTTGTTTCAGTGCTACACTTTCAATTACAAAGGTTTTCCTAAAGTCTAACCTAAATCTCCTTTGCTGCAATTTAAGACCATTACTTCTTGCCCTGTTCTCAGCGGATGAGAAGAACAATTTAACACTCTTCTTTATAACAATCTTTTATGTACACGAAAACTGTATCACATCCCCCCTCAGTCTTCTTTTTCCCATACTAAACAAACTTAACTGCATGCATAAAATGCATGATTTGTGTACAAAGCTGCAGTAATGTCAAATTAGAAGTGCACAATGTAAGGACCTTGCTGCTCTCTATGAACATTTGGCTTTTTGTGCCAATTTTCAGTAAAGATCAAAGTAAAATCCTGGCCGCACTGACGTCAATGGCCAAGATCTCAGCCCAAGTTTTTAGAACAAAATAAGATCCCCTAACATTAGGGTTTAAATGAGGTATGATAACCTTTATATAAAATTTTAAGTGTTAAAAAAGTAACTACCTATACAGTATCTTTTCATTCATGAATAATTTTTTTCTTCAAGAAAACAGGAAGACTGGGGAAGAGTCAGGCCTATCTATTTCTTTATACATTTGCGTAAGGCTTTTTCTTCAGGGAGTGGCTGAACACTGTTCTTTACCGAAACTGACAAAATGAGGTAACAGCTTCTTCCAAAATAATCCATAACAATGAACAGTAAAGTTACGTATGGGATTAATTCATTTGTCAATTATATTTAGACTTGGAAAAATTAGATTTTTAAATTGGTAAACATTTCACCAAACACAATGGACAAAAAAATATTTCCACTGATGATGAAGTAAGGCAAAAAAAAGAAAAATGCTGCTTGAGAACACAGTAGAGTTTAAGGATATTTATTTTTATATTTTGATATGTGATGTTGACAATTTGTGTTTTAACTTTTTAAATCTCAATGTCTACGATCATTGAATAATTATATGTAGTATTACAGCACTATCATTCTTTAGCGTTATTACCACATAGGCATTATTTTTCCTCTTGCTGTTGAATAGGTCCATGAAAGATTTTCCATTGGTTATGCACCCCTTTCATCGTGTGGATAAAACATAAAAAATGCTTAAGAACAAACACTGATATCAGTCAAAATTATAAAAAACATTATTAAAATCTAGTTCTGCCAAGCCTACTTATATTGAATATAGATTAAGGGCACACAATCTAGATAGAACACAGAGATGCAAATGTTAACCAGTACCTTTCAATACTATCATTTGTGTGTTATGTACTGCAAACCAAGTTTTGAGAAAATTTGAGAATCTAAATTCAAATGTTTTGAAGTTACACAGTTTCCATAAAAATATGTACATTTGGGATTATATCTAAATTAATTTCTACATAGAGTTCTGAACTAAACTACAAAAAACCCTAATGTGCTAGCCTGACTGGTAATCGGTAAGCGTTTACTTTTTTCAGTCTTTGTGGTAATACTTGAGAAGGTTCTGAACCTACAACCAATCTACTAGAATTCTTTGAGGGGGTAAACAAGCATGTGGACCAAGGGGATCCAGTGGATATAGTGTACTTCGGTTTTCAGAAAGCCTTTGACAAGGTCTCTCACCAAAGGCTCTTACACAAAGTAAGCTGCCACGAGAGAAGAGGGAAGGTGGTCTCATGGATAGGTAACTGGTTGAAAGACAGGAAACAAAAAGGGATATAAATGGTCAGTTTTCAGAACGGAGAGAGGTAAACAGTGGTGTCCCCCAGGGGTCTGTTCTGAGACCAGTCCTTTCAACATGTTCATAAATGATTTGGAAAAAGGGGTAAACACTGAGGTGGCAAAATTTGCAGATGATACAAAATTACTAAAGATAGTTAAAACCCAGGCAGAATGCAAAGAGCTACAAAAGGATCTCTCAAAATTGGGTGACTGGACAACACAATGGCAGATAAAATTCAGTGTTGATAAACGAAAAATAACGCGCATTGGAAAGCATAATCCCAACTATACATATAAAATGATGGGATCTAAATTAGCTGTTACCATTCAAGAAAGATCTTGGAGTCGTCGTGGATAGTTCTCTGAAAACATCCACTCAATGTGCAGCGACAGTCAAAAAAGCGAACAGAATGCTGGTAATAATTAAGAAAGGGATAGATAATAGGACAGAAAATATCATATTGCCTCTATATAAATCCATGGTACGCCCACATCTTGAATACTGCGTGTGGATGTGGTCGCCCCATCGCAAAAAAGATATACTGGAACTGGAAAAAGTTCAGAAAAGAGCAACAAAAATGATGAGGGGTATGGAACAGCTTCCATATGAGGAGAGATTAATAAGATTGGGACTTTTCATCTTGGAAAAGAGACGGCTAAGGGGAGATGTGATTGAGTCTATAAAATCATGACTTGTGTAGAGAAAGTAGATAAGGAAGTGTTTTTACTACTTCTCATAACACAAGAACTAGGGGTCATATAATGAAATTAATAGGCAGCAGGTTTAAAACAAATAAACGGAAGTATTTCTTCACACAACACAGTCAACCTGTGGAACTCCTTGCAGAGGATGTTGTGAAGGCCAAGACCATAACAGGGTTCAAAAAAGAACTAGATAAATTTCTGGAGGATAGGTCCATCAATAGCTATTAGCCAGGATGGACAGGAATGGTGTCCCTAGCCTCTGGGGCACCGGGCACTGGCCACTGTCGGAAGACAAGATACTGGGCTAGATGGACCCTTGGTCTGACCCAGTAGGGCCCTTCTTATGTTCTTACGTACAACACTTATGCATGTAAGCAACTTAACTTACACAATTAGTACTACTGAAATCAATGGGGAAATTCAGGTAAGTAAAGTTACAAGTATTTATGCACCTAAGTAGGTGCAGGCCTTAAGGCCTCGTCTACACTACAAAATTTTGTTGGCAAAAGTTATGCCACTTTAATTAAAACCAATGCTGCATGTCCACACTAGTTTCTTGTGTCAGCAGAGTGCATCCACACTAACAGCTCTTGCATCGACACAGAGCAATGCACTGTGGTAGCTATTCTACTGTGCAACTGGCCACAAGTTGCTTTGGGAAGGGTTAGGGTTTGCAATGCCTCATGGGACAGGTACAGCATCATATTATGCAGGTTTTTCAATCCCATCGTTGCAGGGCATCCTAGTAGATTGCCCACTGCTTTTTCAACTGAAGTGTGTTATGGGGAGGGAGAGGAGATGGTGTGTCTTGGTGGGGAAGACAGCAGGCTGACCAACCTATCCTATCAAGGAGTAATGATCTCAAGTTGCAGTGGGGGAGGTTTAGGTTGGATATTAGGAAAAACTTTTTCACTAGGAGGGTGGTGAAACACTGGAATGCATTACCTAGGGAGGTGGTAGAATCTCCTTCCTTAGAAGTTTTTAAGGTCAGGCTTGACAAAGCCCTGGCTGGGATGATTTAATTGGGGATTGGTCCTGCTTTGACCAGAGGGTTGGACTAGATGACCTCCTGAGGTCCCTTCCAACCCTGATATTCTATGATTCTATGATCCTGAAGCATGGGGAGTGGGACACCCCACACACACTTAACCCCCGGCTCTGCTTGGCACAGCAGTCTCTCCCCAAGCTGCCCGCGGTTCTGTGATTCCCTCCGAGTTCTCCCACAGTCTCCTCATTTGCCTAGAGCAGCATCCTCAGCATCTCTGTAGCTCTCGCGCAGAGGAATGTCAAAGCAGCACAGCAGTCGTCCCCCGCGCCCAACTCCCTGCCCTTGCAGCCGCAGTCTGCCTGCCTGCCGCTGTGTTCCTAGTGTAGGGCTGAACAGGAGCATTCCAAAGATTTGCTCTTTGTTCCCCAAACACAGCAGCACGCTCAGCTGTCAGACACTTCCAGGAGCTTTGAAAGCGGAGGGGCGCATGTCTGCAGAGCACCAGAGATCAAAACAGTGAGCAGAGCGGTCACAGCAGGCATTGTGGGATACTGGCAGAAGCCAGTTCTGGAGACAAAACAAACAGCAGTGTCTATGCTGACGGTCTGTCACTTTAACTTTGCTGCAAAAGGTTTTATGCCTCTCACTGAGGTGGTTTTATTTTATCACCAAACCTGCATAATATGACAGCAATTTTGCCATCAAAAGTAGATTTGCAGTGCATATGCCTCCCCTATTTTGTCGGCAAAAGTTGCCTTTTCCCAACAAAACTTTTTAGTGTAGGCAAGCCCTAAGGCTACATCTACATTACACAACTTTTAGCAACACAGCTGTGCCGCTACAGCCGTGCGGCTAAAAGGCGCGCAGCGTAGCTGCTGTTTGTCGGCAGGAGAAAGCTCTCTCGCCGACAAAGCACTGTTTACACTGGCTCTTTTCCTCGACAAAACTTGGGCCTTGTGGGGTATGTGGGGTTTTTTTTTTTTTTTAAACACTTCTGAATGACAAAAGTTGTGTCATTCACTGCCAGTCGTAGACAAAGCCTAAGACTGTATTTCAGAGGGATAAGAGGAATGCTTATTTTTCTACCTCACAGTGAATTGCTGTGATTTTTTGCTAGGTACTATTACTATGTGGCTGCATGATAGGTAGTTCAATCACTTGCACCAATAATTCTAATAATTAAATGCTGTTGATATGCTGTAAATCTATCTTGCAATAATGAGCACCCACCGCTTATTACATATTATATGTCTTATATTCATGATTGTTTCTGAAAGGAGAAATTACCCGAAGTATTCAAATTAATCTACAAAAACTCTTAGCTCTGAGTGACTTCAAGGGACATTTTATGTGCATGTATTAGAGACCTGGATTTGCCCCTTAATTCAAAAAAAGTGTAGAAAGGTCTCAAAGATAATAGTTAAAACTGCTTTTCCAAACTTATCCTAGATAAAGAGACTTGCTTTTGCAAGCAAAATCTTTTAGATAAAAAAATTGCAAATTAAAGTGGTTTTATTACTGTAATTTAAAGGAATTAAAGCTAAACCTATATAATTAAGAAAGAATGCAGGTTGTCACCAAAACCCTAATTACCAAAATTTTCTGCTTCCAAGATGCTTTGATTTTTAAAAACAGTAGAAAATGGAAGATTTTCCCGATTTAAAAATGGGTTTCTGTAGCAAAGCTATTGAAAGTCTAGTAGAAAGAAAATCACTGGTCTATTCAAATGTACAAGATAGTGACCCAGTCACTGGATTACAAAATTTTTTATTCCCCAGCCAACTATAATCCCTGTACATGCTGCATACTTTGCTTCAAATTGGATTCTTCCTTAGTTTTTTCACATGCAGGGGAACCTCAGAGTTACAAACTGAGCAGTCAACCACACACCTCATTTGGAACTGGAAGTACACAATCAGGCAGCAGCAGAGACCAAAAAGAGCTAAACAGTATAGTACTGTGTTAAATGTAAATTACTAAAAAAAATCAGGGAAAGTTTAAAAAAATATTTGAAAAGATAAGGAAACTGTTTCTGTGCTTATTTCATTTAAATTAAGATGGCTAAAAGCAGCATTCTTCTTCTGCATAGTAAAGTTTCAAAGCTGTACTACCTCAATGTTTAGCTGTAAACTTTTGAATGAACAACCATAACATTTTGTTCAGAGTTACAAACAACATCTATTCCCAAGGTGTTCATAACTCTGAGGTTCTACTGTATACTTATGAAATAAACTTCAACCTTGAATTATCTCATAGTATCTCGGTGGGGAAATAATGCAGGAGTGGACAGGGCCCAGGAATCTTGATGAGAATCCAGAGTAAATCTTCTCCAGAAAGCGTTCATTACTGCCTGAAACCTGCATCCTTTGGTGACTGAGAGCCTGTTTTAAAGAGCCTACAAAGGAAGAATTTTTCCTACTTCTGGAGCTGATCCCACGGAGGTGTTGAGCACTCAATTCCCACTGAAGTCGGTGAGGGGTTTACAAAAGTTTAATATCTTTCAGCATCAGGGCCATAGAGAGATATGAGGAAAATAGAATGCTGAGAACTGTGGCAACCCATCCCCACACAGGTATCTAGCATAGGATGGCTCATGGGAGTTTCCCTAGGTTGGAAGGGAAAAGTGTTTTGGCCCTCCAAAGCCCCAGTACGTGAGGAACTTCAGAGCACCCCTCCGTTACTGAGGGAGAGGAGGGGCTAGAAAACAGAAACCTGTAGGGCCATTCAGAAGAAAAAGTGAGAGAATATATAAATAATAATAAAAGTGACATGGATTATTTACATTCTCCATTTCCTGATGCTGTCACATTCCCCTGCCCTCCGGAATGTAATTACCTTCCAAACCAATTCCCCCATCCACACTCTGAACTTCCTTCCAAATCCCTTCTGTCTCATTTGTCCTTCTCTTTCACTCCCATTCATCTCCCCTCCATCCCCCCCAGTTTCTAGATATTTAAGGCTTCTTTCCCCTTCTTCAAGTCCAGCTTTTCAAACATCTCCCCCTGCTCTTCCGTGCCCCACCCCCATCCCCATGAACTGCTGCAGACAAACCAAGGGAAATAAAATATTGTTTGAAACAAGGTTTAGGTTTAATCCAGATGCTTTTTACACCACATCAACTGACTAATCAGAGGCGTTTTAAATGAATTAAATGCAGAAAACTGCAGTATAAAATTACAGTGTAACTGTTACAGGCATGCAGGCATATAAAAACACATTTTGCCCCCACTGATGTTCAGACGCATACACTTGTGATAACTGTCAAAAGGAGGTTATGTGTATGTACTCCAGAATGCAGTATTGCAGGTGGAGATGCGCATTCTGAGAACTGCGCATAGTTGAGCATTTCATACACTTTATAGACCATTATTGTCATATATAATATATCTTGCAGTTTAAGAAATTTCATGTCTCAAAGAATCTGAAAACAGATTTATATGCTCAAACAAGTACTGAGAGGGGCACCTTATACGTGGAATAATAATTATATGTTAAGATACCACAATCTAATTACCCTTCACACAGTGCATATGCGATCACTAGACAGAGCATTGGTGTTGAATCAACTACATGCAAATACTGGGCTCATTAAATATAACACTCCAAATACATAATGTAATTACATGCTCTACCTATTATTCCTCTCATATAATGGCAAATTTCCAGTCACTCCCTTTTCCTCTTTTCAAACACTAGGGCAAGTGTCATGAGAAAAATCACAAAGGTGGTGGGAGGTGGGGGAGACCTCAACAAACTCAAGATCTGCATCTTCCTTGACGGAGCTTCAATAGCGGAAGCAATGGTGGAATCAATAAAGCAGACATGGTTAAGGCACTTTGACAGCTGTCTCATTCAGCCCTACAGATAACCATGCCTTAGCTAGGCTGCAGCTTTCACCTTTACAGCCAACAGTGGATGTGTCCCATTCTAGCCTGTGTAGACAAAGCACGGAAAAATGTCTAGTGTTTCAGAGCAACATTTCTCCCCATATACACACACACACACACACCCCTCCCTCAGGAACCACGAAGGCTGAAACACTTCAACATCCGCTATCACCATGATAGACATTTAACCAGACAGCATATTGTTGGAAACCAAGTGCATATGAGCCATCAACAAGAGAGCTGCTTTTGTCAAAGGAGAGCATCCTCAAAACTAACAGACAAAGCTCTAGCATGAAGGCCTCGTATTCAGAGGATGCTAATGTGGACCCAGTAACTTGAAAAACCTCTACTGCTATTAAGTGTCAGTGTTACCTATAGGCCATATGCTAATACAAACAAAATCATCTTTTTGTTACATGGACTGATGAAGCAGCTGCTCTGCGTGTGTGTCAACACCCACTAAATTCAAAGGGATTCCCATTCATGGAAGGGCTGCAGCATTGCCTCCCATCCACGAATGCAGAAGTGAACACAGACACAAGATTGCTGCTACCTCCACCAATTAATTACTGTACAATTCTTGTGAGTAATGTATTTGTATTTTGTTTTTCGTGCAGTGTGGCAAGTGAGTGTATTTAAGACTGATTTTATTAGCAAGCTTAGTCCTACAGTACAATGTTCTACAGCTAAAATGGTGGAATAATTATAGCATGTCAATGAGATGAGCCGTTATAATTTAAAGAGATTTTTGGTTTCCTGACATATGCAAAATAGGAGTTATCTCACAGAAGCTCTCCTATTTCTTAAGCTCTAGAGAATCCTCACTCCAACTAGGAGAATTCAAGCTTTTCATGGTTCCCTTCTTGGTTCCAAAACTACAAAACACAAGGGATAGTTTTTGAAAACCATGTAAATGAAGGCTGAATATGTAGGGGTTGAAGGAAATCAAGATTGGAATAGCTGGATTTAATTGCTAAACACTCTTGTACAAAAACCATTACTGGATTTCCTTATGAAGAATCTCAGTTTAAGTTTCTTTAATTATATTACTTTAACTGGAAAGGATTCCTTTCAGATTTGTCATGTACTTTAATATACACAATCATCTGGAACAAGTCATATGACTAAGTGAGGTGCTACTTAAACACCATCTCACAGTGTGCTAGTTACACACTATTGATTAATTTTCCATCCAAGGATCAACAATAACATGAAATATGTATTACTCCCATTTTACAGACATCCCACTCTCACTGCAGAAGCACCACACCTCAACCACAGTTTCATCTTCCTGTTTTACGGAAACAGCATATCTTGCCTTGAGGTAAACATGAGAACAATGGTCTGGTCCTGTACTCTGAGAAGGGCCCCTACTGTGCAGGTTACAGTTAACTTGCACATCGGATCCCCACCATAGGTCTTTTCTGCTGGTCCCCAGTAATCAGCCATTCAAAAAATCATCATCATCTAACAATATGATCAATCCCACTGTTCCTAGAATTCATCAAATTTTAACAAATAAATGTATAAAGCAGAAAATAAAGTGGGATTTCATACATGAAATACTTCTTCCTATGAGCAGGTTATTAAATAGCTTCCCAATATAGGGATTCTTCCACCGTACTCTGAATCATATGGTGGCATCAGAAACTGGATGCAATGCTAGATGGACAACTTGTCTGCTCCAGTACAGCAAGCTGTAGGTCAGGAAATCTAGGCTTTATTTCCACTTCTGCCACTGACTCCCTTGAACAAGCCACTTCACAGGCAGGGAAACGGACACACTAAGTGGAGTAATAATATTTACCTAACTTACATGGGTGTTAAGGCTTTCAAGCAACTTGTAAATGTTCAAGGGGAACATGCTTCATAGTGTTTTTTATGTTTTGCTAACATAAAAACGTAGAGTCATCCTCTAAAAGTCACCTTCTCCCTCATAAGTGCTGGCACACTTGAAACCAACCTGAAGTAAATGGAAATCCTTGGCAAGCATCTGGATTCAATTATTAGTCTTCCACTTTCACAATGGTGCTCAATGTTTGTGTCACTCCTGATGACACCAATCTGTCAGCTTTGATGAGGATAGCGCCACCAATAGGGGAGGTTGAGGGTGAAGAAAAAATTCTACTTATCTTGAATACTTAAAATAGACAATGCTGCAAAAATATATACTGTATTTTAACCCTAAATTCTAGTAGTGTCATAATTTCAGTTTCCCACTTCCATCTTTCCAGTAAACCCAGATTAGAATTATGGGTTACAAAACTGTTTTAATATTAACATTAGTTTACATTAATCTTTATAAAACAATCATAGTTTAAAGCCCCATACTTTATTTTAATGAAATGTTACTACAGTTCTATGGGTGGTGGCAAGGGGGTTGAATAATTTAGGAGGTGGGATTGCCCGTACAGTTTGGGCTCCACCCATTTAGCATTGGGAACCTCATTTGAAGATATCTTTGTTTTTCTCTCACAAGTGTGAATAGAGCCAAACCATAAGGCATATGATCCCCTATATGGTAAGCCCACACTGGGACTAAGCAGCTCTATGATTTCACCTACACTGTAGTTTTTCTGAACTTCTCACACCGATGACACTCTGCCAGAACTAGTAATTGTGGGAGCACTAGCGTAAACCAACTGTTGGAGTTTTTATTACAATTGGCTAACCCTTAGTCAGCATAAACCAGGACCATGCAATATACCACTAAAAGTAAAAAGAGGCAGGGGTATTTCAAAGAAACCCTCTGTGTAGACAAGACCAAAAAAGTTCATTCTAGTTTTCTCCAGATCATTCCACTGGATGGGGTAATTAAATATTGTCCCTAGCCTATTACCAATACATCATAAAAGCAAGCCACACTTACCCACTTAGAGACAGCAGGATCCTTTCCTCATGAACAGGTTTACATGGCGATGATTAATCTGTGCAGGACTAGAAAATATGGGACCCACAAAGGATGCTTTGTTTTACAAGTCATTCACCAGTATCTGAGTTACACAGCTGAATATATTGAAATTGAATAATTAATAATCAAATTAAGTTAGCCATTAGCCAGAGAAGGAAGGAAAAGTTACCACTCAGATTTCATATGTAGCACCTGCTCCTTTTTGCTCCCAATTTTGATACTCAATGGACTGGACAATTGTATTTAAATTTCATCTTAGAACGGTTTTTCATAAATTTATCCAACACAAACATAGTCCCTTTCCCAGATAGAAGGGGAAAAGCGGAAGAATGAAATCACAAACGAAAATAGTTTTTTTTTTTGGTTTGTTTTTGAGAAAAGTAAACCTCAGCACTAAGACATCTTGTCAGAGCAGGGAAAATTATGATCCCTGATTATGTCTCAAGATGAACGGTAAGCCACAGAAGGCAAAGGGGAAAAAAGCCCCAAGGCTCCGATATCTACCACCACTGGAATGTGCATTAATTTACTCTTGGATAAAAAAAAAGAAGATTTGATGCCATTTAAACATCTATTAATACTAAATTTTAGTCATTCTAATATAAAACAGGCACTTTTTATATCACGGTAAAGATCCTTGGATTTCTATGACCACATCAGTGGCCAAAGACAAAGTTAAAATGAAATTTAAATTTGCTGTCTAAGTAATTGTTGTACCAGTGATGTGATTACAGACACCTACAGAAGTAATTCCAGGTCCCTGGCCTGAAAGTCAAAATACCAGGGATTTTATATAAACTTGGGTATATTTGTGATATTTTTCTCATTGAAACACAATGTAATTTCAGTGAAGAAGAGGTGGGGGAAAGGATTCTTTTCTGTTAAAAGCACAAGAAAGTCTGGACAACTGGGATGTATTCCAAGAACTACCACAAACTTCTTAAAAAGAAAAGGAGTACTTGTGGCACCTTAGAGACTAACCAATTTATTTGAGCATAAGCTTTCGTGAGCTACAGCTCACTTCATCGGATGCATACTGTGGAAAGTATAGAAGATCTTTTTATACAGACAAAGCATGAAAAAATGGGTGTTTACCACTACAGAAGGTTTTCTCTCCCCCCACCCCACTCTCCTGCTGGTAATAGCTTGTCTAAAGTGATCACTCTCCTTACAATGTGTATGATAATCAAGGTGGGCCATTTCCAGCACAAATCCAGACATGAAAGTTGTGATATTACAACAAAAAAACTTCAAAACCAGACTCCAGCGAGAGACTGCTGAACTGGAATTCATTTGCAAATTGGATACAATTAACTTAGGCTTGAATAGAGACTGGGAGTGGCTAAGTCATTATGCAAGGTAACCTAAGTTAATTGTACCCAATTTACAAATGAATTCCAATTCAACAGTCTCTCGCTGGAGTCTGGTTTTGAAATTTTTTTGTTGTAATATCGCAACTTTCATGTCTAGATTTGTGCTGGAAATGGCCCACCTTGATCATCATACACATTGTAAGGAGAGTGATCACTTTAGACAAGCTGTTACCAGCAGGAGAGTGGGGTGGGGGGAGAGTAAACGTTTTGTAGTGGTAAACACCCATTTTTTCATGCTTTGTGTGTATAAAAAGATCTTCCATACTTTCTACAGTATGCATCCAATGAAGTGAGC
The DNA here is from genome assembly GCF_965140285.1 of Lepidochelys kempii. Lineage (NCBI taxonomy): Eukaryota > Metazoa > Chordata > Testudines > Cheloniidae > Lepidochelys > Lepidochelys kempii. The sequence continues at coordinate 101,062,500 of NC_136388.1, read as the reverse complement.
TCACGAAAGCTTGTGCTCAAATAAATTGGTTAGTCTCTAAGGTGCCACAAGCACTCCTTTTCTTTTTGCGAATACAGACTAACACGGCTGTTACTCTGAAACCTGTCACAAACTTCTTGTGACACTTATGGTAAACCTGCAAAATGGAGATAGTTCTCTACTTCACTGGGATGTGAAGCTTAATTCATTAGTGTGTGTAAACAGCTTTGATACCTTTTGGATGGATGGCACTATATTAAAGTCTAAATATTATTAAAAAACAAGAGAATCTTTTCAACAATAATTAGAAAATAAGTTTCTCTGAAACTTACTGCAGCTGCTTGATCAGTACCATTTAAAGTTAATGTTGGGAACAACTTTTAAAAAAATAGTCGATCAGTTAAAACCCACTGCTTCTTTCACTGTATACAGAAATTTCACAATTTTGTTTAGTTCAGAGTACAGGAGTAAGAGAAAGACACTTGTGACAACCAATGGAAAATGATTTAAAATGTTTGAGATATATCAATCCCCAGATTCTTATTTAAAAAGAAAAAACAAAGATGTTCATCTGAAACAGAAAAAGACACACACACACACAATCATGTTCCAGATCCAAGCCCTTAGAGAGTATTCCACAATCTATAAGGAAAGGGGAATGTCCAGTGAAAGCTCAGTTTTTATGCCTACTGTCTTTATAGCCTCAATTCTGCAAGGTGCTTAGCACACTAGCATGATCGAGCAAAGCACTTAAGCACATGCTTAGCTTTAACCATGTGAGTAAGTCCATGTCTTCCATGCTAGACAGCACCACACCATGCAAGATCAAGCCCTGTAAGAAACTGATTCTTCTAAGTAGAAGGATGAAGAATTAAAACAAAAATGAGAACCCTCTCTCCCATAGCTCAGCATCCAATCACTGCAGACTAAAGGTTCCTTGGCAGGGTTATCCAGGACTTTTCCTAAGCTTTTATTACATTATTTCTGCTGTTGTAAAAGAAGTACAAATTCCTATATAACCCTTGCCTTCCTTGCCAGATATCCAAAAACTCCCACTGTCAATTATTATGTCCTGTAAGAAGAAAAGAGGATAAATCTCAGAAGTGCTGGTCAGCTAGAGCAAGAAGGGGAAAAAAAACCACCTGCATCAATAGCAACATGTAAAGTTTGTGTCTAACGTCATTCTTTAGTATGATTAGTAATAATAATAGAAAGAGAGCCATGCCCATACCACTCAGAAAAGGGACAAGTTTCTGAAGAATTTCAAGTGCTATTAACACATCTTTTAGGACTCTGAACGACATTTATTTAGAATTGTTGGTGTTTGTTATTTCCCTGGTTTACTATTACAGAGTAATACTCTGTAACACAGTCTACTCCAAACCAGGATAATAGTTTCTGCAGAAGAAAGCCATTTCTGCTGCTCATTCCCAAACTGAAGCCGTAATCATCTTTTTGTGACATCGATCATTTCCACAGTAACCAACTTCAGTGTCAGAGGATATGATTTCAATTTTAAGTACATCTTTTCTTGTCACTGAGGAATAGAGGCCATATTTTTATGCAATTGTCTTTTTTTAGGAAATGACATAAGTACAAGGTGAATACCACCATCATTCTCCAAGGGAAAAAAATGTGGTTGATGAGAGGTCAGCAGACATTTAAAGACAAGACTCAATCTACTGTCCTCAAACTGAATCAGTCCGTAAGTCATATACAGATATAGATATATCTATAAGTATGCATTTAGAATAGCAAGACATGTCCATGGATACATCTGCCTTAAAGACCTCTAATGATTCTTCTACTTATGAATTTATATTGTAGCATCAAATAAAGTATTCATAAAACCAATACAGAAGATTAGTGGTAAAAAACAGTTCAATGATTTTAGCTAAAAAGAGTTCAGCTTACCAAAATGGATATAAACCCATCCCATTACACACTTTTGTTTAAAAAAAGTACTTTACAGCTACATCATGATTTATTACAAGAAAGAAGTATAGAGCAGAGAGAAGCCAGTAAGTGAAACAAGGTTTTAAAACAACAAAAGACAACACATAATATGTTGCTACTTTAAAACTGTATTTTAAGGGGAGCTGGCAGAGACTCCTTAGGCTAACACATTCCACCGTGAAATATTTTTTGCGACTTTGAGAAATTCTAAAACCCTCAATGTTTTCAGCAGGTTTTTCAAATTTAGCAGTAAGAAAGTCCTTGGGCTAGAGAAGGGTCTTTTGTCCAGTGAAATTCCATTCAGGTTTGGCTGACAAACTTTCAAAAGTTTCCACTTCTCTCAGGTTGCTTGTGTTGCCACCATGCCATAACCGAATGTGAACACTAATTTTAAAGCCAGGCCTACATTTCCAAAGCAGCACACACCTTTCTCCCCAACACACTTACACTGGGAATTCATGGGGCAGATGACTGCTCCAGTGGTAACTAAGTGTTGGCTCTTGCCCCTTCCCTTTCTTAGTCTTTACATCTACCTAAATCCACGAGCAAAAACAGTCATAATGAACCAATATGACATTTGCTGCTCTTACAAGGGTAGTGAACAATGCATGTTCTATTCTTTTCTCCTACCCTTTGTCTGTCCTGTCTATTTGGATTGGAAGATCTTTGAGGAAGGAATCGTCTTACTCTTGTGTTTGTACAGTGCCTAGCATAATGACTCCCATTCTCATTTGGCCCTTAAACACCACCATAACATGATAAAATAGCAGCAACAACCAACAATTCTAGAATAATCAGATGATTACATCAACAGACTTGCCAGTTTATTTCTTAGTAATACACTTCTAAAAACTGAACATTTGCTCCAGGTTCAATTAAGATTATTAGCTTTTAATTAATATCATCCCCACCAATATGAGTCTGGCTGATCGGTTGGTACAAAAAAACCCATCTAAGGAATAACATGATTTTACAGAACACAATTAATCCTCATAACCAACAGCAAGACATGAGCTAGCTAATGACACTTATTTCTCAAAGGTCCACAGGTATTTCAGAAGATCTTTTTTCATTAAATGTGAAATAAGTACAATGAATATTTAAAGGTAGGTAAGGATGTTTTAGTTACTCAGTGCTTCTCTATTCATACCTACTGTATAGCCACCAATATCATAGCTTATTTAATCACTAAATGCACAGCAGGTAGCCCAAACATCAAAATAGTGTATTTGCAGGTGCATTCTTCCTCTCTCATCCATTCAATCCCACATAACAACCAAAGATACAGAGGTTATCACAAACTAAGATCATCAGGATAGGATGCTTAAATTTTCATTATTCCTTTATTTCAAGGTTTGAGGTGGCAGTGTGGTCTAGTGGAAAGACCACTGGAGGGAGACCCAGGAGACCAGGGTTCTATTGCTGGCTTACCCAAGGTTGCTTAGCAGGCCAGTGGCTAAGTCACTTCACCTCTCTATGCCTCTGTTTACCCATCTGTAAAATGAGGATAATGATACTGATCTCCTTTGAGATACTCATGAAAAGCACTATATAAGAGCTATTTTTATATATTATATATATATATATACACACACACACACACAAAGTCCCTCACTAAACTGATATTGTTCCATTAATATAACATTATGTAAAAATAATTTTAAAGTGAGTGCAAAACTATTTAAAGTACAACAACCTGTACAGTGCATTCTAGTAATCCAAAATTTTCAAATATTTCACCATGCCAAAACAACTGAACTGCAAGTTCAAATTGTGCCCCTACTCCTTCACTTCAGAAACAGGTTCTACAGGACTGAATAACCAGGGGGCAAATCCAAGCGATAGTGCTCTAGAAACATACCACATAACTACGTGGCTGTTTTACATATGACTGCAACAGAAACAGTAACTCTACCTCAGATTGAATGAGCCTTGACACAACTTTTAAGGCCATCACAATGCAAAATACAGTCAGTCACCTAGTGCCTGCACTGCTGGAGGAACTGCAGTTAAATGATACAAAGCGAAGTGGAATTTAAGAGTATTAGTCCTCTCCAAGGAGACCTGCAAGGGCCTTTTGACATCAAATACATGGGAAAGGGCCTTCTCAAGATGGGTATGCAGTTATGGGGAAAACCGTTGCCAACGCAATACTCTTATTAAGGCGGAACTCAGCTGAGTCCACCACACCACTTGATCCTTACAGCATGTGGTATAAAGTTCATCAGAAACTAGTGCCTGAATTTCAGTTATACCATCAAGGACAATATTCTTCCAGATAAGAAATTTGATGTCAGATGTACTGAGTGGCTAAGATGAGCCATCATTTTCTTTGTCAAGACCACACTGATGTTCCTCAACATGGGGAGCTTTCTAATTTCACAGTGTCAGGTCCCGAATAAATCAGACAAAAAGGGGCTGCAGACACACTGGTGAACCTTCTGTTCATTCATGACAAGTAGAAATACCTCCCATATGAACCCAGATGGAGTTAATCTAAATTAGATGAAAGCAGTTAAGCAACGTGTAGGGCAGGCAAAAGGTTCCACATAGGCCTACAGCATAAGCCTTATCAACTTAAAAGATATCTATATGCCCACATATCTATTCAGGGGACACCATCACAGGGCCTAACAACATGAGCCACACTATCAGAGGCTCGTTCACCTGCACATCCACCAATGTGATACAGGCCATCATGTGCCAGCAATGCCCCTCTGCCATGTACATTGGTCAAACTGGACAGTCTCTACATAAAAGAATAAATGGACACAAAACAGATGTCAAGAATTATAACATTCATAAACCAGTCGGAGAACACTTCAATCTCTCTGGTCACGTGATTACAGACATGAAAGTTGCGATATTACAACAAAAAAACTTCAAATCCAGACTCCAGCGAGAGACTGTTGAATTGGAATTCATTCGCAAATTGGATATAATTAACTTAGGCTTGAATAGAGACTGGGAGTGGCTAAGAGGGGGCCATTTAGGGATCTGGGCAAAAATTGGGGATTGGTCCTGCTTCAAGCAGGGGGTTGGACTAGATGGCCTCCTGAGGTCCCTTCCAACCCTAACCTTCTATGATTCTAAGTCATTATGCAAGGTAACCTATTTCTCCTTGTTTTTTCCTAACCACCCGCCCCCCCGACGTTCTTGTTAAACCCTGGATTTGTGCCGGAAATGGCCCACCTTGATTATCATACACATTGTAAGGAGAGTGGTCACTTTAGATAAGCTATTACCAACAGAAGAGTGGGTTCGTATTGGTGGGTGGGTGGGTGGTGGTGGGGGAAACCTGGATTTGTGCTGGAAATGGCCCAACTTGATTATCATACACATTGTAAGGAGAGTGATCACTTTAGATAAGCTATTACCAGCAGAAGAGTGGGGTGGGGGAGGTATTTTTTCATGCTTTGTGTGTATAAAAAGATCTTCTACACTTTCCACAGTATGCATCCGATGAAGTGAGCCGTAGCTCACGAAAGCTTATGCTCAAATAAATTGGTTAGTCTCTAAGGTGCCACAAGTACTCCTTTTCTTTTTAACTTAAAACTGTAAACCCTTGTTTTCTGGTAGGTTGCTTCCAAGAGGACAGGAGGCCTTAAAGACTTGCTCAAATGCACAGTGCCTACAGAGCTCTAACCTCCCTGAAGCCAGGCTGTCAAATAACTTCATCTCACAGTAAATTTTCCTTTCAATTAGATATTTAGGGATGCTAAATTATTTCCACTACCTTCATCGGCTGTTTTCAAAAATTTAAATTTAAGTGCTAATTTTGAAACTGGAAACCATGTAACAAAAATGAACAGGACTGCATTCTTAGTGTCTCAAAAAACAGCTTTGCAGCTCTTTAGATGAATACATTTAAACAGAACATTATCCAAATTTAAATTGAAAAAAATAAAAAGGTAATTTGACAGGTACTGTCTGGAAAAACTAGTTATACGTGCAAGGCCTTTAAAATTCATTGTTTACAGGCTTCCTAAATAAATCATTTGTTCTAAAAGAACAAAAGATACTGTCAGTACATAAAATACCCTGTGGTATGTAAATTACTAACTGGCACATTTGTGCAGAATTAAAATATACAGGGTATGATTACTACACTAATACATGTAAAACAGAAAAGTATCAACTGGCGGGGCTTTGGTAGTATTTTTTAAAAAATGTTTCAGTGATATCCCTTCGACTTGCCCTGATAATCTCAAGTATTTGAAAAAAAATATTGAATAAGGCTTGAATAATGAATTGAGATTTGTTGAAATAGGCCACTGACAAAAAATCCTAAGGAATCAGTGCAACTAGCAGGTGAGAAGAAGCAACTTTTACTCCTACCTGTGCAATCTGGAGGCTATTCAAACACTTCTAGAATCTGTTCACGTTGAGTTATTTATCAGGCATTGTAATAAAGGAAGATTTTGAAGAATACATTTTATTTCCAGTCTTCTACAGAAGACAGTTAATGAAAGACTGACACTGCATTTTGACCATTACCCAACCAAACTGGCTTTTTTTCAGGAAATGTCTATCTTCAATCATAAAACAGGGAAGGAAAAAATAAGAACTGTTCAACCTGCCAATTCATAGAAACTTTACTACTGAGACAAATGTCTAATGCTCTGCCCACATTAAATTTACAAATTCCGGAGAATAAAATAGATTTCACTGGTGAAATTTTAACTTTACTAATGAAGAGACAGGATTATAGGAAGAAAGGTCTCCCAACTACAGTAATATTGCACAACTAGGTGAGATAACTTACACGAGATGTCAACGTACGTTAGACTTTCTACTGGAACGAAATGCTTTTGAGTTTGTTAATGGAGCCTTCTTCAGTTATATCTTAAATAAAAACAACCTATTATAAGTTCTGTTGATACTAACAAACATATTAATGTTAGTCAATGTACATTTTATACGAGGTTTTAAAATTTTAATCCATCACTCATTTTGCACAGATCTGAACCTACTAGTCTGGAGACTGATTCCAAAAATAAGTGACTCCAACTGCGATCTCATTGGACGATGCTTTTAGAGGAAGACCAAGCCTCAGATGCCAGGAAGAGTAGGTGCTATACTTTGGAAAAGCATCTGCTAATGTCTCAAATTTGAACCCCTTTTTTCCCCCAAATGAGTCATCTGGCTGCTGGAAGGGCCCCTTTCTCTCACCAGCCTCAGGGATGCTGTAAGTGAGGTGGTGGCCTATCCTATTCTATCCCCTCTAGCTGTCTTGGGGCAAGTGTTGGAATTACTCCACTCACCTCTGTCCCAAACAGCAACAGAAAACACTAGCATGATTCTGGTCAGTTTCATTAATGGTCACGGTTCTGAACAGTAATGGAAAAACTGGACAAAACTGTTAAATTTCAGTCTATTGCGGCTTAGAAAAAACAGCCTGCAGAGACAGGGGAGCTTTTTAGAAGCTGGGGGAGATACTGTTGCATTTGTTCATATTTGGAAGGTTTCTTCCACAACTTTAAGGACAAAGAATACTTTGGTAAGGAAAGAGCTTACACTTGACAGAATTTGTTGTAGGTCTTCATATTTGCCACTGCAAGCTGCTGCCTAGTCACTAGTAGTAAGTGGATTTTTCAAGCTCTGATTCAATGTATTGGTAATATACAGAGAAAAACCACCCAACTTTTCTAATAGCTTTCAGAAGTAGATTCCCTTCCACTTTTAGTTATCTGTCGGGAGGCAAGAGCGCTTTTCAGATTATTTTCCTTTGCTCAGTTTTAATGAGGGGTATTGGGTACATCTGGTTTCTCAGACATTAGGCCCATCTTTTATTCAGTTTAAGTTTCTACAGTACCCCAGTTACTATAGCCAAGGATGTGTGTTTTATGATAAATATTTAAGTCAAGAATTTATCAAAACAGGTTCATAATAATAATCTTACTTTCACGTTCCAATATTTCATAAATTTAATTTAGTTCATCTTTGTTTTGACTTAATTCAACATTGCTTAAAAAAAATTAAAAATAATTTACACTCTCATTTTGCCAGACTTCAAATTTTGTACTAGCAGGCTGTTCCTGATGCTGCTTGGAATGGTGGGCTTCAGAAAACAGACTAATTTGTCTGTTGTATTTCCAGGATGCACATGCATCACAAGACCCAGTTCTGGCGTTTTATTTCTATAATTTATTATTTTTATATTAACATGAATCATGCTAATATGATTTTAAGCACATTCAGAACCACAGAATCATCTCGGACAGCCCATGCTTTAAGAAGATTTGATAGAGCATAGATGAAAATCCAAAATTTTCAACTATCTTTTTATAATGCATAGCCTGAAAAACTTTTGTTTGATCAGAAGGCTTCAGTGATCTGAAGCTTAGATCTGATGAGCACGTGTTATGCTGGACTCCAAGATGGTCACTGCTTTTATAAAAATAACTGAAATGAAAAGATATATCTTTCTGAAATCCATAGTACTTACATTCGGCAGATGTTCAACAGTCAGGCCAGACTGTGAAATCATGAGGGAAGGAATCAGATCTTTGTATCTGTTTGTACAGCATCCAGGACAATGGGTGTTCTGAATTACTAGCTAGGAAAAAGGCTAGTACATCTGTTAAATCATCTTTGGGTGTATTTTATAAAGTACAGTATCTGCCCAAATTGAGAGCCAGCTATGAAAGTTGGCTGAATTAAAATACAAAAAGACAAGTAAACCACAGAAAGCTCAAAAAGTAGACTATTATGACATTTCTTCAGAGAACACCCGAGCAGACTGAAATTTCAGAATACGTTTTTCCTTAACTCAGAAATCCATACTAGCATACCAGACTCACTCCCAAAGGGATGGTGGGGAGGGAAGGATCCCTTCAAGATTTAAAAACTTGTTTTTCGTTATCCTCTGCCTCCAAACAACAATATAAATATTTTTTCATACAGTAACATATTATTGAGAATGACACTGCATCGATCCTTTTGTCTGAGCCAAACTACACAGAATACAGTCACTGCAAAGCTGTTTTCCATTGTATTTGAATGTGTTTTTCTGAATCCCACTGCTTAGATACCTCTAGTGATGGGCACTATGGAAAAGTCTGAGATTCTTTGGTCTCAGTTTTGATGTTCTAGGAGAAAAAACTGATGCAAGGCTACACCTATTGGCCACTCAGTGCAGGCACATATCTGTTGAAGGGGGAGCTTCGTTTGCCAGTACACAGTCTTCGAGATCAGAGTTCAGAACCAATAATACTGTGATTTGTCTTCTGTTAAGTGTTCTATTTTGAAGTATTTGAAATGCTTTTTATCTAAGGGTACACAACTTTTATGAAATAGAGCTGAATGTAACTGAAGTACAGTTTGCTTTCTCTACCCTCTTTCAGTATTCAGTTTATGTTAGTTCAATATTTCTTTTAAAATGGAATAAAATGACCTGGAACAGAAACAAACATGCTTGGGAAGAAAAAAAATGTAAGTTTCTAAAGCTTCTGAGAATCTATTATATTAATTCTCTATAACAGTAGGTAGGAGAGCAGGACTGAGAAATTCCATGCTACTGTCCACAAATAGGAAGAAGTTGTATAATGAGAACACTGTGTTCATAAAGTAGATGGTTGTTGTAGGGCTGTGCATAAGCACTTCATATATAGGGTTTTTGCTTTGTTTTTAAAAGAAAGGTCTGTCCATCAGCACTGATTCAGATATGAACATAAAGAGGTATTTAGAATGAACTAAAAGCACATTAAACTCCAAATTTGTCATTGTAATGCAATCTACCGTAGTTACCCATAGTATTTCTGCTTGTTAGCCTACACAAAATAGCTCCCAAACAAAGAAAAATTTTCTAACTTACAGAAAAATTTTTCATAACACCTTAGTAAATCAGTTTGATCCGTCCAATTAGAAAGAACACAGGAGACAGTTTTACAAGTGCCTAAGCGACAAAGGAGTAGAAGTCCAGACACAGTCAACCAAAATGGACACAGATCAGATGTCAAGAATTATAACATTCATAAACCAGTCGGAGAACACTTCAATCTCTCTGGTCATGCAATCACAGACATGAAGGTCGCTATCTTAAAACAAAAAAACTTCAAATCCAGACTCCAGCGAGAAACTGCTGAATTGGAATTCATTTGCAAATTGGATACTATTAATTTAGGCTTAAATAGAGACTGGGAGTGGCTAAGTCATTATGCAAGGTAGCCTATTTCCCCTTGTTTTTTCCTACCCCCCCCCCCAGACGTTCTGGTTATACTTGGATTGAAACTTGGAGAGTGGTCAGTTTGGATGAGCTATTGCCAGCAGGAGAGTGAGTCTGTGTGTGTGTGTGTCCGGGAAAGGGTGGGGGGTGGTGAGAAAGCCTGGATTTGTGCTGGAAATGGCCCACCTTGATTACCATGCACATTGTAGGGAGAGTGGTCACTTAGGATGAGCTATTACCAGCAGCAGGAGAGTGAGTTTGTGTGTGTGGTTTTTGGAGGGGGGTGAGGGGGTGAGAGAACCTGGATTTGTGCAGGAAATGACCCACCTTGATTGTCATACACATTGTGAAGAGAGTGGTCACTTTGGATGGGCTATTACCAGCAGGAGAGTGAGTTTGTGTGGGGGGGGGGGGGTGGAGGGTGAGAAAACCTGGATTTGTACTGGAAATGGCCCAACTTGATGATCACTTTAGATAAGCTATTACCAGCAGGACAGTGGGGTGGGAGGAGGTATTGTTTCATGATCTCTGTGTGTATATAATGTCTGCTGCAGTTTCCACAGTATGCATCCGATGAAGTGAACTGTAGCTCACGAAAGCTCATGCTCAAATAAATTGGTTAGTCTCTAAGGTGCCACAAGTACTCCTTTTCTTTTTGCAAAATTACATTATCCTAACTTTTTCTTCATTCCATGTACTACTATAAGAGTGACACTCCTAACTAATAAAATTTAAAGCTTATCAAAGAAAAATAGTTTTTCTATTCAATTTGCACGTGACAGCAGTTCATGTAGAGCCATTTTCACTTGTGTTACTGATCAGTTTCAGTTCCTTGTCTCAATCACCATACCGATGTTACTCCTAAGCTTCCTCTATGCGAAGAGAAGTTGCACATACTTCCCCCAGGCCCTGTAAGCGTGCGTTTAACTAGTATTTTGGCAGAAGTGAACTGCTGAAATGTCAGCTTTTATCTGGATGCTAATATGTAACTTTGTTTGCGGGGGAGGGAGGGAAATCTTTTTAATTCATAAATCTCTACATTTAAAATAAGATTGTCATGGAGTTTCTGTACGCCTTACAAGAATCAGAGAAAACTGACACGTCTCTCCCAAACGCCTGCGAACGAGCAAGGGAAGAAAGAAGGGTGACCAGGAGAATAGGTCTCTTCCCTCCCCCACTATACAACTTCTGCATGGACCCAGAGGCAGAGCAGAGAAATGGGACAGTAAAGTACCTCCCCCCCAGAATGCCTGCCTGCAGTGAGGGAAGTGGAAAGAAAAAACTAAAATGAATTGGAGAAAGGGGGAATTCTTAAGTTTACCTTCAGTCAGGCTGTGGTGACATGCACAATGGAGGGACACTCTGCTCCTGTGTATATTCACCAGTAGCCACTGAGAGGCATGTATGTTTCCCGGTCATACATGCTGGTAACAAAGCAGCAGGAGAGAAAGACAAATGAAACCTCCAAAAACAAATTAGAAAACAGAACTTGGAGATAGAGGGGAAGGGGAAGAGAATGAGGCAGTATAGTACCTAACATTGCTTTTGTTAGGTTTTGAGCTCTGACAGTATCATTTTAAGGTTAAAACTAAATAAACACTTAATAGTTGAATAATATTGGGAATGGGGGGGCAAGAAAGAAGAGAGCTCAACATCCTTCTTAAGTTTTGCCCGAGTTAAGAAAACCATTAAAATTTAACCTATTTTAGTGTTATGACAAATAAATTTGAGACTTTGCCTCACATAGTTAACACAGTACTAATCAAATTTATATAAGACTTTTCAGGTAGGCACATAAGTAAAACAACACTTAACATAGTCAAGAACGAAGTATAAGATTTTCAAAAGGCACAGATGAGCAGGAAGTTCCCAACGCCTAATGACGGTCCATGGAAGTTGGATGTCTAATTTCTCTGAATATCCAAAGTACCTGGCTTTGTCTGCCACTTCAGCTGCTTCCACCAGCTGAAGTCTCTGCCTGGTTCCTCCTGCAGTTTCCCCCTCCCCATCAAGGCCACATGGCAGGGCCAGACGGGAGGCATCACTTAGGGCTTGTCTACACTGCGAAGTTGTCGACAAAACATTTGTCTTTCATGGGTACTTAAAAAAGCCCCCCTGCGAAAGAAAAGTTCTGCCAACGCAAGTGGCAGTGTGAACACGGCTTTGTTGGCAGGAACGCTCTCCCGCCAACAAAGCTAATGCCGCTTGTGGTGCTGTAAGTATTTTGTTGGCAAAAGTGCCAACAAAGTACCAAAAAAGAGCATTTACACACGCTGACTTTTAGCTACAAGCCTGTGTTGACACAGCCTTGTCGCTAAAAGCTGCATGGTGTGTAGACAATCCCTTCGGTTCTATTTTCCCCAAAGCACTGGGGGGGAAAATCTCCCCTGAACCGGTCTCGGTTCGAGGGGGTAATCCAGTCATTGTAAAACTGCCACAGCCAGGAGATTTGGAGGCCTGCGCACACTTTGTTGTGCTAAATATTAGAACGCTGACAAGAACATTTCACTTAACAGTATTTTCTTATAGTGTTCACTGAAATTTCTTCCTACTTTGAACCTCCACCTAATATTGGTCCTATTAAATTTTTTGCTGAACGTCTGTTTAAATATGTTAATGCATTAGGGCAGGCTTTGTAGCAGAAGTATTTAGGTGTTATAAGACTCAAAATTATTTTTCTTCCAATGTCCACTGCCATTATTTCCCCCCCACCCACCCACACACACCAGTATTTCTGAACCAGTTATTCACGTTTCATCCTCTAATTCTCTTCAGTCATTTACACCTGTTTCTCTGATGTGTGCCTTCAATGAGAGTGAAGCATATGCAGCAGAACATGGTCTTTCCTCCTTCTAAAAGTCCACGTGCACTAAGCTGTATCAATAAAGGTGTATGGAGTGTTGGGTTCCAGCTATTTTAGTATGCAACTTCGTTTTAAGCAACTGCACTGGGCTGGTGATGAGATATCAACACTGACTTTGTTCAAATAAAGATCTGATTCTGAATTGGGATCTGCTAGTGTGGACCTCTCCTCCCAAAGTCCCATTACAAACTCCAACATGGCAGGTACTGTCCAAAACCAACAAGTTTTCTACATCAAATAGAGATTATTAATAATAATAATAATAATTTAAAAAAATAGAGATTTGGAATTATCAGCATCATACTGGGTGGTCAGCTGGATCACCCTGGGTTAAAGGGAGCAATTAAGGAAGGTAAGGACATTGCTGAGAAGCTCCATGACTTCTTTGCAATAGTCTTCAAAGGATGTTGGGGAGATACCTACCCCAGACCTGTAATTTTCTTGTAATAGAGGTGAGGTACTATCAAAGACTGCAGTGCCAGAAGATGATGTACTGAAGTAATCTGATATTTAAAAAGCAACAAGTCACCAGGCTCAGCATGAATCCAAAAGTAGCTGAACGGCTAAGAAAAATATGTAGCCTCTAACTGAGGGCAGCTGCTGTTTCAAAGGACTGGAGAGCAGATGATGGAGCAGATGATGTACCTATATTTTAAAAAAGGATAGAGATGAACCATGGAATTACAGACCAGTAAGCCTTACATCTATATATGGAACAAACTGAAAAAATAATCTTAAAACACCTAGAAGATCATGACATGATATTGTCTAACCAGCACAGCTTCTGCCAAGGGAAATAGTATCTCACTAATCTCTTGGAATTCTTTGAACGTGTCAATAAATTTGCGGATAAAAAGAACTGGTTGACAATTTACTCAGACTTTCAAAAGGCACTTGACAAAGTTCTTCACAAGCAGCTAAGTCCTCATGGATCAAAGAGACAAAGTAAAGACAACAGAATGGTCAGTTTTCATCAAGGCAAAAGATTAGCATCAGGGGCCTCAAGGTTCTCACCTAGGTCCTATGATGTTTTATATATTAATTAACTATCTGAAATAGGAGTGAGTAATGAGGTAGCAAAATTTATATCTGACAGTGTTATTTAAGCTTAGTCAGAACCAGAAAGGATTGCGAAGAATTTGGAGAGACCTAAACAAGCTAGGTGTATGGGCAACAGGATGGCAAATTAAATTCAATGCTGATAAAGGCAAAGTAATGCACACTGTAGGCAAAAATTTAAACTACTTATACACCACACTGGGTTCTACATTGGTTGTATCCATTCAGTAAAGCTCAATGAAGACCGCTGCTCATTATGCAGCTGCAGTTAAAACAGCTAGCAGGATGTTAGGCTGCATAAGCAACAGAAAGGTGAATAATACAGAAAATATTAAATCAGGGTTGCGGCGTCATTTGGAACACTCTGAGCAGTACCGGTCAGCTCATCTCAAGAAGGATAGTGCAGAAAGATAACAAGAATGATCAAAGACATGGACAAATTCTTCTATGAAGAAAGGCTGTTTACTTTAGAAACAAATTGTTTCTACTTTAGAAAAAATACATAAAGGACATGATAAAAGTATATAAAATAATCAGTGCTACAGAAGGTAGCCATTTCTCTTCTCTCTATCTAGTAACATAAGAACAAGGGGCGCACTTTCAATGAAATTATAGGTGTGGAAAAATCAAAACCAAGAAAAGGCAATACTTTTTTCACATGTGCAATAAGACTGTGAAACTCACTGCCACATGAAGTCATTGAAGCCACGAACTTAACAAGAGTCAAAGAGGGACTGGAAATGTATATGGACAACAAGAATATCCAGAGTTGTCATAATTATAACAAAAGATTTGGAAAGGATATTAAACCTTATTCTTTAGAACTTAAGACTATTTCCAACTATTAGAAAGCAAGGCAATATCTAATATGGGTGCCAGATTAATCCACATTTGCAGGGTTCTACACCTTCCTGTGAAGCAGCTGTTGATCGCCACTGACAGGATACTGGACTATCTCTAGAGTCTGAATCAGGATAGCAATTCCTTTATTCCTACCTGCAAGTTACTGCTAAAGAAGTTTTTAGTATAGATTTTAAGTTATCTACACATGCATTAATTCTGAAAATATGACTTAAAGAGATTCTGTTCTAGGATAATAGGAAATGAATACATACAAAACACTGAAATTTGTTTCACGTTTCCAATAGGGTACATTTATAACATTTAACTGAGGAAATTTGGGGAATTCTGTAAAATGAGCTTTTTAAAGCCTACTAATAAAATGCCATCTTGGAATGCTGTTCTAAACAACTGATAGTCCATTTGGCAGGGTGAATCAAGGAAATATGAATTTTAAGTTAGGTAAAAGGAATAGATCAGAACTCAATCTTTTGTCTGTAGGTCACTGGTATAAACAGACTACATCTGAGAGAAGGCTAGCTGAAGGTTTCAGTCCAATTCCTAAAGGACGGAGGTCCGTATCACTCCAAGAAGCATTGCAATTGGCAACCTCAGTGGCCATCTTTTAGATGATAAACCCAGGATTGACTGGATAGAATGAATGAGTAACTAATTACCTCAGAGTAGTCCCCAAAATAGGGGTAGGACACACACTGACAGTCAGGCATTGCAGAAAAGCTTCCATTCCTGTTTATTCTGTAACTATTCTACTTTTTTCAGAACTTTTAGTCCAGCACTTTTCATGAGCAAGAAATGTACCAACATAATATGCTTCAGCTTCTGTAAGGTTAATTTACATGTATTATGATCTGCAGATTCTTACTGAAGACACGGATGTTCTTCAGTTTGCAATCACATATTCTCTACTTCAGATGCACCTCACTCAATTTCTACAATAAAATCTAGACTCAACAAATTACAGAATAGTTTCTGGTTCTAAAATAACAGATTCTTTGAGTTCTTACTCAAGTCAGTTACTTGCCAGCATTCTTATCAATGTCAGTACCATTAAAAAAAAAAAAAAAAACCACCACACTTCCATTTCATTCAAGAAGGTACAATTTGGTTAAATGACTATGACATAAATCATCAAACTAACATCCCCACAACAACTCTCTTTGGGTGTAAACCTATCTGTATTATGAGAGAGAATGTCAATTGATCCATCTAAAAGGGGCCAGATAAACATGAAAAAAACTGGGTCAAATAATGTCAGGAGCACCAGACAATGATACACCCTTCAAAATTGGTACGCTTGTTGACAGTCTCAGGAGACATATCGAGGAATCACAAGACAGGATGTTTCAGCCTCCCCAGTATATCTTATGACAACCCTCCAGATCAGACACACTTTTCAGGCAGGCATACTACAAAGCCCATCATTTACCTTTCTCTTTGTTAAGGCTGTGGAGGAGGGTAGCAGTTGAGGTGAATAAACTTGTGGATAGTCCTTGGTCTACAGGATGGGCATCCATAGCACTGGACAGGTGCTTATAGGCATATTTTTAATATTTGAAGAAAAAATAAATTAGGGCTGAAGTTTGGTGGGGCAATGTCAGGATGCTTGCATATCTGCTTACCACGTGGTTCCTGTTCTGTGTATAGAGAGTGTTCGTCTCGAGGGCTGTCAACATAGCACCTTTCACAGACATTAAATTCACATGATTTTTTTAAATGACTAACATCACAAAAGTAAAAAACCATAAGACACACTGCCTGTGTCTCAGTCTGACAGTAGATTAAAAAAACTCATTTCTTGGCCAAATCAAGACTTCAGTGATGTAACAGATCTATATGCTTAATTCCCATCAGACTTAACAGTGCCCACACAATGAGAGGATGTGGGCCTCAAGACTGTAGTTAGTTTGGTCTCAGAGCATTTCCTATTGGATATTCTCCAATTTACATAGATTCTGTAGTTTAAAGGATTTGACAGCTGCATAATCAAAGTTAAAGGGCCAGATTACTGTTGCTGCAAGATTATTGCAGGAAATAAGTTTTGCCACATAATAGAATGAGATGCGATAAGATGCCACAGGCCTTTGCTACAACACTTGCAACTCATGGTTTAGTAAGGCATTTAAAATTTCAGCATATGCAGGAGACCACACAAATAAACTGGAGGAAGGGAAGTGTTAAAACTGGGAAACACACTCCCACACCCACATCCCCTTTCTGGAGAGGACAATTCAGTTCAAGTTTAAATGAGCAACTGTGTGTCTCGATTGATTTACACTTAATTCAACAGACATTTGTGAAACGTGAACCAGAAGTACTTCCAACTCAGTAAACAGACATTGGTCTCTAGGGAGGAAGGATGTTGTTGTGGTTAAGGCACAGAACCCTGAAGCTATAGTAGTAGTTCTTGGGTCCTGTTTTCAGCTCCACCACAAACGTTGTGCAAGTCGGTCACTTACAGCCAAATTTTCAAAACCAGCATTTATTTTGCTTGCCCATCCTGAAACACTTTGGGCCTGATTTTCAAAGTGCTGAGCACAGGCAACTATCATTGACTTTGACAGGACCTCTGGGTGCCGAGCACTTCTGGAAGAATGTCTCAGGATGAATAACTAAGAACTGAGGCAAGAAAACAGCGAGCAATCTTAACCAGAACCATTCTGCCTCAAATTACATACGTACAAGATGGGGATCAATGCTTCCCTGCTTCACAGGCACGTTGTGATGTGAAGCTAATTTATTAATAGTGTTAAGTGCCATAGAAGTGCCTGTAAATAAATACAAATAGTGTAACAATAATGCAAATCTGAGCCGAGAATCCAATGCGTCTTTAGAGAAAATCTGTAGGTAACAACTTTTGATGCACTCGCAGAATACTAAAAGTTCACTCATCAGTCAAAAGAAACAGATTAGATAACTCCACAGATCAAAACAAAACCACAAAGTTCTTGTTTACAAATAAAACATTTCTGTTTTAGAAATATCTGTATAGGAGTAGAAGTACAACCTATATGGTTTGGGGATTCATTCTTTAGTAGGTCCTACATTAAACCAGTTCCACTGTACACAAACAGCAGAAGAATCAAGGTGCCATTTGCCAATATTACAAATTATTTGAACAAATTTCTTGATGACATAAAAGCACATACAGCTCTTTGTGGCAGGGACCTCTTTGTATGTGTTTGCACAATATCTTACATGATGAAGCCTCAATTCCGATTAGGGACTCTAGGCACCACACTAATATATATCACTCAGGTCAGACTGGCATTCTGACAAAAGAGTCAGATGGCTATTAATTTACACAAAATTGTGTTGACTTTGTATTTTAATTACTGTGTACATTCAAAACAGTTTCAGTGGTATCTTATGATCAATGTATACCCATTAAATGTACAGACCCATGATTAACAGAATGCAAGATAGAAGAAAGCTTTTATTAAGATTCACTATATCCATTTCCTCATTTATATTTTCATTGTTGAGTATTCACACATAGAGCTGCTTAGTGTTGACGAGCACATTTTATACCCTATTTTACAGAAAAATGTAGAGCTACCACTCCATAACCCATTTTTAAATTAATCTTGTGCATCCACTGTAAGATAATTAAAGCACTCTTGCCTATCCACATTCTGCATAGCACATGCAAATATACCACATGTGCCAGAGAATAAAACCATTAACAGACATACTGCTGGATACGCCAAATACCCAGTTTCTTATCGGGCCTTCACAAATCATTAAAAAAAAAAAAAAAAAAAAAAGTGATCTTATTGAACAAGATTGCCTATAACCCAACACACAAAATGCAGTCCCCAACAAAGACTAATGAAGAATAAGTATTTGATGAACCATGGGAGCACAGAATTGTCACAGATGGATGAAAGCACTACAATGGGCAGACACTCTCTTTCAAAATGATAAGCCAATTACCCACAACCCCATGAAAAAACAAATATCACTTTCAGTTTCCTACTAATATATGTTGAAAACCCTTACTATTTTTGAACAAAACACATCAGACCTCAGTTCATATATTTCATTTTCCCCTCTTACTCATGATCAGTGACCAGTCCAGTAGCAAATAAATTCAAAATTAGCAATGTAAAAATACACAATACAACCCCTATATCTTACAAATATAAACCAGGTTTTCTAGAGACTACACAGAAGCAAATACCTCCAATTCACCTCACATTTGTAGAGAGTCTAGATAAATTCAGTGGTCTAGTTTTCCACCTCTGTATTTAGTAACATGGTGAATACGTTCAGTCCTGATCTGCACACTGTGTTTGTAGTTACAGGCAGGCTGCGAGGTGTGCACACCATGCCCCCTCCTTACTCGTAAGGGGAAAGGGGCGCACTGGAAAATCCCAAGCAACAATGCTGCATCATGAGGGACGTGACACTCTGATGGGGCCAGAGCCCCCAAAACGAGACAAATGAGCCACAACACTCAGAGCTGATTGAGACAGCAAAATAAGCAACTGCCTTCTCTCCCCTATACACCCAATCCCCCTCCCCCCCACGGACATACCCTTCCTATACCCCCCCAGCCCATCTCCCCCCTCCTCCTCCCTCCCCCACGGACATACCTTTCCTATACCCCCCCAGCCCATCTCCCCCCTACACACCCAACCCTCCCTCCTCCTCCCCCCCCCCCCCCACGGACATACCCTTCCTGTGCCCCCCCAGCCCACCTCCCCCCTCCTCCTCCCCCTCCCCCCCACGGACATACCCTTCCTATACCCCCCCAGCCCATCTCCCCCCTACACACCCAACCCTCCCTCCTCCTCCTCCTCCCCCCCCACGGACATACCCTTCCTGTGCCCCCCCAGCCCACCTCCCCCCTCCTCCTCCCCCTCCCCCCCACGGACATACCCTTCCTATACCCCCCCAGCCCATCTCCCCCCCTCCCTCCTCCCCCCCCCACGGACATACCCTTCCTATACCCCCCCCAGCCCATCTCCCCCCCCTCCTCCTCCTCCTCCTCCCCCCCCACGGACATACCCTTCCTGTGCCCCCCCAGCCCACCTCCCCCCTCCTCCTCCCCCTCCCCCCCACGGACATACCCTTCCTATACCCCCCCAGCCCATCTCCCCCCCTCCCTCCTCCCCCCCCCACGGACATACCCTTCCTATACCCCCCCAGCCCATCTCCCCCCCTCCCTCCTCCTCCCCCCCCCCACGGACATACCCTTCCTATACCCCCCCAGCCCATCTCCCCCCCTCCCTCCTCCTCCTCCTCCCCCCCCCACGGACATACCCTTCCTATACCCCCCCAGCCCATCTCCCCCCCTCCCTCCTCCTCCTCCTCCCCCCCCCCACGGACATACCCTTCCTATACCCCCCCAGCCCATCTCCCCCCCTCCCTCCTCCTCCCCCCCCCCCACGGACATACCCTTCCTATACCCCCCCAGCCCATCTCCCCCCCTCCCTCCTCCCCCCCCCACGGACATACCCTTCCTATACCCCCCCAGCCCATCTCCCCCCCCTCCCTCCCCCCACGGACATACCCTTCCTATACCCCCCCAGCCCATCTCCCCCCCTCCCTCCTCCTCCTCCTCCCCCCCCCCACGGACAAACCCTTCCTATACCCCCCCAGCCCATCTCCCCCCCTCCCTCCTCCTCCTCCTCCCCCACACACATACCCTCCCTGTGCCCCTCCACGCCCAACCCCCCCCCCACGGACATATCCTCCCTGTGCCCCCCCATCTCCCTCCTCCTCCTCCCCCCCCCACGGACATATCCTCCCTGTGCCCCCCCATCTCCCTCCTCCTCCTCCCCCCCCCCACGGACATACCCTCCCTGTGCCCCCCCCCCGGACATACCCCCCCGCACGCCCTCCCCCCGGGCATCTCCCCAGGGCGCCCGCCGGCCCCCACCTGCTTGCGTGGTGTCGCTCAGGTCGTAGCCGCCGCCGGGGAAGTCGCGGAGCTTCCTGCCGCTGAGGCAGAGGATGCCGGAGCCCGCCGCCTCCTCCAGGGCCCGGTCCAGGCTGCGCCCCGTGTGGGGCTGGGGCAGCGGGGCGGCGCCCCAGGCCGGCCCGGCGGGGTAGGACAGGGTGAGGTGAGCGGGGAGCCCGAGCCCGCCGCCGCCTCCCTGCCCGGCCGCCATGTTCGCGCCGGAGACGGGCCGGCCCCGCAACCAGCAGCGGCGCGGCGCGCAGGCGCAGGCGGCGGGGGCGGGGGGGCCGGCCGTCCCCTCAGCGCCCTGCCCGCGGGGCCCTGACGGGGGCGCTGGCCCCGGACCCCGCCCCCCCGCGGCCAGGCCGGCGCTGTATGGACCCGGGGGTGGCCGGGGGGGTGAACAGGACCCCCCCCGCAGCGGGCAGGGCGGTGGGGTCCGTTGTCCCCGCTCTGTGGCCGTTTGTCTGTCTGCCGCCCTCCCCCCCCCCGGTGCAGCGGGGCCGAGTCCCTGCCCCCCTTCCTCCCCCCCCCGGTGCAGCGGGGCCGAGTCCCTGCCCCCCCTTCCTCCCCCCCTCCCGGTGCAGCGGGGCCGAGTCCCTGCCCCCCCTTCCTCCCCCCCTCCCGGTGCAGCGGGGCCGAGTCCCTGCCCCCCCTTCCCCCCCCCCTCCCGGTGCAGCGGGGGCCGAGTCCCTGCCCCCCCTTCCTCCCCCCCTCCCGGTGCAGCGGGGCCGAGTCCCTGCCCCCCCTTCCTCCCCCCCTCCCGGTGCAGCGGGGCCGAGTCCCTGCCCCCCCTTCCTCCCCCCCTCCCGGTGCAGCGGGGCCGAGTCCCTGCCCCCCCCTCCCGGTGCAGCGGGGCCGAGTCCCTGCCCCCCCCTCCCGGTGCAGCGGGGCCGAGTCCCTTCCCCCCCCCCAGTGCAGCGGGGCCGAGTCCCTTCCCCCCCCCCAGTGCAGCGGGGCCGAGTCCCTGCCCCCGGGAGGCAGCGCGGCGAGCAGGCGGAGAGACGCCCCCTACTCACCTGCAGCCGGCGCAGGGGGCGTTCGTTCGCCCAGCGAAGCTCACGCTCCAGTACGGCTGTTGGTCTGTAAGGGGCCACGGGACTCTGCCGCTTTCCCAGATCCAGACTAACACCCCCCGCTGGTGCCCGCACTGACTGTGGTCATAACTCCAGCCCTCCTGAGCTCGCCCGCTTAGCGCGCTGTGTATTTGCTGCGGCCCCTTGCCAGTCTCCGCCGAGGTGCAAACTGCAAAGAGGACGATCAAGATTAAAAACACACCAAGCCAGAAGCTCAAGAGTTTCTCTTCTCAGTGTGTAAGCATATTACTTGCTGCTTTTGAGTGTGGAGGCAAGTTTATGAGACTGACTGAGCAATATCCAAATTGTAGGACAAGAATTTTACACTCGTATAAAAGCCAGAGTCAAAAGATGAACACCTGGAAAGTGATAAAGAATCGAATGAAGATAAATCAATCATTGAATACACACATTGATGGGAACTAATGCAAGCAATAAGTCTGGGTTCAGCTGCTCTGCTGTAGCAGACATCCTAATGCCCTTAAAGGGCACACAGTATGAGAAGTCTTGGAACGCATGATGATGTGAAATGAAGTGGGAAACAATCTGATTGGAGAACTGCATTTTTACTGCTGTAGGGCAGCCTCAGAATATATTTGCCAGCTGTCCACCCATTTCCCCAAGGTATCTGTTCCCTGAAAAGGATGCAATAAATAATAGTCCTCTAAATGCATCTGAAATCCTGGGCAAGTGACCTAGATATGGATAAGCAATTGGATCAAGTTAAATGTGATGGCGCTTTCTATTGTTTTTAGTGGTATAGTCCTTGAAGAGGGAATTAGAGAACGACTGACAACTTTTACTACCTATAGTCCTCTTCCATATCACGGTGTGTTATGGGCATGAAGAGTCTTTGTAAACAGTATACAATGCAAATATAATTAGTCATGAAAAGGTGAGAATTCCTGTTTGATCATAACCAATCAATAGCCAATTTAAGACTAGAACTCACTCCTGCAACCTTAGTCTCATGAGTAAGTGCATTGACTTCACTGGCTGGGACAACTTGGATGGACAACGATGCAGGATGGGGCCCATAGATTAATTTGTAAATTGCTCCAAAGCCATTTAGCAAAATTTATAAAATGGAAGGTTTCACCGTGTACTCTGTTATACTGTCCAACATGCGAATGCTCCTACAAACAAAGGAGGAGTGGCAGTCTAAGGTAATCATAAAAATCTGTTAATAATTTATCCAGAGTAATCCAGTATTAATGTATTCATTCTTAGACCAAATCATCTGCTGGGATAAATGGGTGAACCTTCAGTGGTGTTTCTCAGTTTGCACCAGCAGAAAATGTAGTCTTCTGTAAAGTTTTATATTGGTGGAATGGACATAAAGAAGAAATATTGAGTGGGTGTGGAATATAAGGAACTTTAGAAAGAACAGTGGGAGCATGTTGGTTTATGTTGTTGCAAGCTATCATCTTGCTAATTACATGGAGGAGGAAATTTACACTGTGTATTGAAAAGAAGGAGATTCAGTAAAGCTTGAAGGGTCACAGAATTTCCCTGAAAAAGCAAAGGATAGTCCCTTTTCAACCATCAATGTGCCATTTATGAAAGTCTAGGGTACCTGCAGGTTAGACCCGAAAGATCCATTTTCATCCTATTTGATTAACAATTTGGCACGATCCTAGCCTACCAGAGTGTCCATGGCAACTCTTAAATGACTATTATAAAAATAATATTTAAAGGAGTATACATTAAGCCATAATACCAGTTTAGCTCTGTGTGTGTGTGTGTTAGAGAGAGAGAGAAATGTTTTACAAGAGGCTAGGCCAAACAATCAGAAATTCCTGTATTTAGGAACATAAATGCTATGGTGAAAACAAATCAGTAATAGCATCTGTTCAATAACTACAGAGCATGATTAGTATTTGTGATGTAGGAGAGAAAAAATCAATAAAGAATCTCATCGGACAATACAAAAGAGCAGACATAAAGGATGCAGGTAAGGTTCTCACGTGAAAGATAAACTAAGGAATGTTGATGTGAATGTGGGGAAAAAATGTTGATACTCAGATGCCAATCTTGGATGCAAAGTAGAGGAATATAGAAAATCAGAAGCCACTGTTGCAATATCCTAGGCTCTGTAGTAATATTATTAGTACTTGTAAAATTATTTAACATTTTGTGATTAGCAAGTGTCCTGGAATGTTACCTCTTCTGCACGAGGAATTATCTAAATTGGTTCTCTGTAAATATGAGATACTGTATACATGTCAGTCAGAAAGAATCACATGGTTAGGCATGCTCCCAAGCAGAATAAGGCTAAAGTAAGATCCACAGAAACAGATTCTCAGGAGATTGCACAGGGTGCGACAGAGAGCAGAATTTGTTTTCATACTTAGATCTTTCTTTGGTTCCCTAAAGTGGAAATTTTATATATGCACTGTGTCTAATTTTGAGGCTCTGAGGGAAATTCCTTCCATAAGCTCTATAAAGGAGACTAGCCTTCAGTCAGCAAGTTAGTCCATATGTCATTGTGAGGCAGTTGAGACACTATTAGTCAAAAGAGGAGCAGCCTTTGCATATAGTGTGGGTGATATCTGTCTGAAATTCAGTAGTACAGAATTAGCCAGGATAAGGAAGGAAACTACCAAGGACTGAAAGATTTAGTTCTTTAGTGCTTTGACTGTTTAGCATGTTTAATGAGATTTAAAGATTCCAAGGGCAGAAGAGACTATTATGATAATCCAGTCTGATCTCCTGTATAACACAGGCCACAGGAATCCCCCAATGTAATTCCTAGAGCATATCTTTTAGAAAAACTTAATGAAGACGCAGTCACAGGTGTACAGACAATATGATCACATTACTGCAAATAGACTGATTTCCTCCTAGAAGAAATCCCAAGCCTGTTGTGAAGGAAGTAGCATGAAAAGTGAAATAAGCAATTGTCATAAGTAGTATCAGTGGGCCAGAACATCTGCTGTGCTCCAGCCTAAGGCAGAAAGGTCTTCTAATGCTATCTTAAACAGCCAGCTGAAGATTTCCCAACATGAGAGAAAATAGAGGCAGTCCAATGCCAACCATCCTCACAGTTCTCAGCATGAGTAGTATGTTGGGGTCGGGCCAGAGGACTGTATGGCTACAAATAGCTGGCCTTGCCTCTTTGCCACAACTGCCTGTTGAAAGTTATTGCAGCTGGCCACAATTTAGAGCAGCCTCCAAGCTGTTCTAAGTTGCACTGGGGGTAGAACTAGCACCTGGCTGGCACAAGGATCAGAGGAGCACAAAAGTTGCCTAAAGCTACCTTTGCCCCCTACTCTGAGTCCTGGCTGATCACATTCAGCCATATGTGAAGATCAGGGCCAATATATCTATATAAGATTTAGTTGTCACAATTTTTTGTTACTGACTCCAGATCTGACTTTAAAGTCATATACCAATTTGTATCCTTACTATTCAGTCAGCTCTTGGTTGGCTGAGTCTCAAACACTCTTGTGTTTACAAATGTTATTCTGCATTGTGAGACTGCTATGTTCCTGATCTCAGCATTCTTATGAGATTTCCTTTTTTTTAGTTCTGTTTTGGTGTTTTTTGCACTAAAGCAGCATGGGAGCAGCACAACTCACATGGAACTAACTGGTGGTGGTGCTGGTATTTTAGATTGACATAGTGTTTGCATCTGGATTTCCAAATTAAAAACCCCCACAGCTTTGAAATATTCTTGATTAGAAATGGAGTCAAGCCAGTATATTCAGAACAAAACCTACAGTTTTGGAGAATATGTGCATCAGAGGTTTCGGTTTGACTCATTACCAAAAAGACTGAGCCACAAAGCCCAGATCTCTGAGCTCTCCCAAAGATTAGGGGGTTCAGTTCTAGTGCTTCAGCTTAGGCCCACCTTTTTTAAAAATATCATGTCAACCAAATAGCAGTGGGAATAATCTGTCTTGTTTTAGAAGTTGAGTGAGCTGTAGGTGAGTAGAGGCAGCTTCTGGGTAACACTAAACTCAGTTTTCAGAGTAACAGCCGTGTTAGTCTGTATTCGCAAAAAGAAAAGGAGTACTTGTGGCACCTTAGAGACTAACCAATTTATTTGAGCATACGCTTTCATGAGCTACAGCTCACTTTATCGGATGCATACTGTGGAAAGTGTAGAAGATTTTTTTATACACACAAAGCATGAAAAAATACCTCCCCCCACCCTACTCTCCTGCTGGTAAGCAGCATCACTTGCCCCATAACCTCAGCCGTGCGGAACACAATGCCATCCACAGCCTCAGAAACAACTCTGACATCATAATCAAAAAGGCTGACAAAGGAGGTGCTGTTGTCATCATGAATAGGTCAGAATATGAACAAGAGGCTGTTCAGCAGCTCTCCAACACCACTTTCTACAAGCCATTACCCTCTGATCCCACTGAGAGTTACCAAAAGAAACTACAGCATTTGCTCAAGAAACTCCCTGAAAAAGCACAAGATCAAATCCGCACAGACACAACCCTGGAACCTGAACCTGGGATATTCTATCTACTACCCAAGATCCATAAACCTGGAAATCCTGGGCGCCCTATCATCTCAGGCATTGGCAGCCTGACAGCAGGATTGTCTGGTTATGTAGACTGCCTCCTCAGGCCCTACGCTACCAGCACTCCCAGCTACCTTCGAGACACCACTGACTTCCTGAGGAAACTACAAGCCATCGGTGATCTTCCTGATAACACCATCCTGGCCACTATGGATGTAGAAGCCCTCTACACCAACATTCCACACAAAGATGGACTACAAGCCGTCAAGAACACTATCCCCGATAATGTCACGGCTAACCTGGTGGCTGAACTTTGTGACTTTGTCCTTACCCATAACTATTTTACATTTGGGGACAATGTATACCTTCAAATCAGTGGCACTGCTATGGGTACCTGCATAGCCCCACAGTATGCCAACATTTTTATGGCTGACTTAGAACAACGCTTCCTCAGCTGTCATCTTCGTCATCTGGACCCATGGAAAAGAAGCCCTTGAGGAATTCCACCATGATCTCAACAATTTCCATCCCACCATCAACCTCAGCCTGGTCCAGTCCACAGAAGAGATCCACTTCCTGGACACTACAGTGCTAATAAACGATGGTCACATAAACACCACCCTATACCGGAAACCTACTGACTGCTATTCCTACCTACAAGCCTCCAGCTTTCACCCTGACCACACCACACGATCCATCGTCTACAGCCAAGCTCTGCGATACAACTGCATTTGCTCCAACCCCTCAGACAGAGACAAACACCTACAAGATCTCTATCAAGCATTCTTACAACTACAATACCCACCTGCGGAAGTGAAGAAACAGATTGATAGAGCCAGAAGAGTTCCCAGAAGTCACCTACTACAGGACAGGCCCAACAAAGAAAATAACAGAACGCCACTAGCCGTCACCTTCAGCCCCCAACTAAAACCCCTCCAATGCATTATTAAGGATCTACAACCTATCCTGAAGGATGACCCAACACTCTCACAAATCTTGGGAGACAGGCCAGTCCTTGCCTACAGACAGCCCCCCAACCTGAAGCAAATACTCACCAACAACCACATACCACACAACAGAACCACTAACCCAGGAACCTATCCTTGCAACAAAGCCCGTTGCCAACTGTGCCCACATATCTATTCAGGGGACACCATCACAGGGCTTAATAACATCAGCCACGCTATCAGAGGCTCGTTCACCTGCACATCCACCAATGTGATATATGCCATCATGTGCCAGCAATGCCCCTCTGCCATGTACATTGGTCAAACTGGACAGTCTCTACGTAAAAGAATAAATGGACACAAAACAGATGTCAAGA
Source organism: Lepidochelys kempii (assembly GCF_965140285.1). Classification (NCBI taxonomy): domain Eukaryota; kingdom Metazoa; phylum Chordata; order Testudines; family Cheloniidae; genus Lepidochelys; species Lepidochelys kempii. Next base: position 101,034,830 of record NC_136388.1, on the reverse strand, counting down.
ATTATAACATTCATAAACCAGTCGGAGAACACTTCAATCTCTCTGGTCATGCGATTACAGACATGAAAGTTGCGATATTACAACAAAAAAACTTCAAATCCAGACTCCAGCGAGAGACTGCTGAACTGGAATTCATTTGCAAATTGGATACAATTAACTTAGGCTTGAATAGAGACTGGGAGTGGCTAAGTCATTATGCAAGGTAACCTATTTCCCCTTGTTTTTTTCTCTCCCCCCCCCCCAACATTCTTGTTAAACCCTGGATTTGTGCTGGAAATGGCCCACCTTGATTATCATACACATTGTAAGGAGAGTGATCACTTTAGATAAGCTATTACCAGCAGGAGAGTGGAGTGGGGGGAGGTATTTTTTCATGCTTTGTGTGTATAAAAAGATCTTCTACACTTTCCACAGTATGCATCCGATGAAGTGAGCTGTAGCTCACGAAAGCTTATGCTCAAATAAATTGGTTAGTCTCTAAGGTGCCGCAAAAAAGTTTCTGGTAAATGAATCCAACCTTTTGTTTGATGTCTGGGATCTGAAGTCTAATTTTACCCACTTATTATTCCACTTGCTCTGTCATATCTTTCACCATTTTTTCTCACTATCCTTCCAGTTTGTCTTCATTAACAAGTGCTTCATTTCCTCCTTATCTTTATTGCTTCTTCCCCACAGTGCTAAAAAACAAACAAAAAACACACCTCTAATTTTCAGGATGCTGAAAACCACTACAAAGTCTCCAGCTCTTGTGGGTAACTTCCACTTTGAGAATCTTTGTGGTTATCCACATCCGTTGTACATGAACTTCGCCTTGTCTAGACTAGGATCTAAGGTACGGTGTTATGTGCTAACACACATATTTTAGAATTTTAATATATACAAGCCACTCTGCCTTTAATACGTTTGAGTTAGAGCCTGAGGAAGCCATGTCTAGATAAGGCCTTTGTGCATGTGCGTCTGCCCCGGTCTAAACCCCGGCTTTTGACATTAGTGGTTCCATTGTAACCCTCTAGCATGCGTGCAGTACATCATATTGCAACACACAGGTCTTCTCTCCTCCTATGTTAATAAAAGCACTGTCCTTTTACAAGTAACATTTCACTAGATTCTTCCTTTGTTTTTTCAACAAGTTTAGTACATTATAAGTTATGAGAACTTTGTTTTACTTTTTACCTTTACTTTTTGAACCAACACACACTTGTTCATACCTTAGACAGCATGCAGAGACAGGAATCCACGAGTGTGCTTGCCCTATTGTGCACATCAGAGCAAGACAGCTGAATCTCCAGACCACTGAAGCCAGAAAAAGAAAAAAAGGACATTAATAACATACAGATACATGAGACACAACCAAAGCAAAGCCCAGCTGTCTAAAAACATCATAGAATCATAGAATGTCAGGGTTGGAAGGGACCTCAGGAGGTCATCTAGTCCAACCCCCTGCTCAAAGCAGGACCAATCCCCAACTAAATCATCCCAGCCAGGGCTTTGTCAAGCCTGACCTTCAAAACTTCTAAGGAAGGAGATTCCGCCACCTTCCTAGGTAACGCATTCCAGTGTTTCACCACCCTCCTAGTGAAAAAGTTTTTCCTAATATCCAACCTAAACCTCCCCCACTGCAACTTGAGACCATTACTCCTTGTCCTGTCATCTGCTACCACTGAGAACAGTCTAGATCCAGCCTCTCTGGAACCCCCTTTCAGGTAGTTGAAAGCAGCTATCAAATCCCCCCTCATTCTTCTCTTCCGCAGACTAAACAATCCCAGTTCCCTCAGCCTCTCCTCGTAAGTCATGTGTTCCAGTCCCCTAATAATTTTTGTTGCCCTCCGCTGGACTCTTTCCAATTTTTCCACATCCTTCTTGTAGTGTGGGGCCCAAAACTGGACCCAGTACTCCAGATGAGGCCTCACCAATGTCGACTAGAGGGGAATGATCACATCCCTCGATCTTCTGGCAGTGCCTCTACTTATACATCCTAAAATGCCACTGGCCTTCTTGGCAACAAGGGCACACTGTTGACTCATATCCAGCTTCTCGTCCACTGTAACCCCTAGGTCCTTTTCTGCAGAACTGCTGCCTAGCCGTTCGGTCCCTAGTCTGTAGCGGTGCATGGGATTCTTCCTTGCTAAGTGCAGGACTCTGCACTTGTCCTTGTTGAACCTCATCAGATTTCTTTTGGCCCAATCCTCTAATTTGTCTAGGGCCCTCTGTCTCCTATCCCTACCCTCCAGCGTATCTACCTCTCCTCCCAGTTTAGTGTCATCTGCAAACTTGCTGAGGGTGCAATCCACACCATCCTCCAGATCATTAATGAAGATATTGAACAAAATCGGCCCCAGGACCAACCCTTGGGGCACTCCACTTGATACCGGCTGCCAACTAGACATGGAGCCGTTGATCACTACCCGCTGAGCCCGACAATCTAGCCAACTTTCTATCCACCTTATAGTCCATTCATCCAGCCCATACTTCTTTAACTTGCTGACAAGAATACTGTGGGAGACCGTATCAAAAGCTTTGCTAAAGTCAAGAAACAACATGTCCATGGCTTTCCCCTCATCCACAGAGCCAGTTATCTCGTCACATAAGGCAATTAGGTTAGTCAGGCATGACTTGCCCTTGGTGAATCCATGCTGACTGTTCCTGATCACTTTCCTCTCCTCGAAATGCTTCAGAATTGATTCCTTGAGGACCTACTCCATGACTTTTCCAGGGACTGAGATGAGGCTGACTGGCCTGTAGTTCCCAGGATCCTCCTTCTTCCCTTTTTTAAAAATGTGCACTACATTAGCCTTTTTCCAGTCATCCGTCATGCTTTTTCAGCATCCCCATGCTTTTCCATGACAAAATGGTCCCTTCTCACCCTACCCTTGTCTGTGAGCATCTAGAACAAAGATACGCAAACTACAGCCCGCAGGCCACATCCGGCCCGTGGGACTGTCCTGCCCAGCCCTTGAGCTCCTGGCCAGGGAGGCAAGCCCCTGGCCCCTCCCCTGTAGTTACGCTGCCGCACGGGCAATGCGGCTGGCTCCGTCTGGGTAGCAGGGCTGTGAGCTCCTGCCACTCTGAGTGGCATGGTAAGGGGGGGTGGCGGTGGGGAGGGTCCCGGGGGGCACACAGGGGACAGGGAGCAGGGGGTGGTTGGATGGGGCAGAGTTTCTGGGGGGGGCGGTCATGGGTCAGGGAACTGGGGGTATTGGATAGGGGGTGGGGTCCCGGGGGGCCTGTCAGGGAGTGGGGGTGTGGATAGGGGGGTGGGGCAGTTAGGGGACAGGGAGCAGGGGGGTTAGATGGGGGGGTGGGGTCCTGGGGGGGGGGCGGTTAGGGACAGGGGGTGCCGGGAGGGAGTGGTCAGGGGACAAGGAGCAGGGGGGGGTTGGATGGGTCAGGGGTTCTGAGGGGGCAGTCGGGGGGGGAAGTGGGAGGGGGTGGATAGGGGGCAGGGACCAGGCTGTTTGGGGGGCACAGCTTTCCCTACCCCGCCCTCCATGCAATTTTGCACCCCGATGTGGCCCTCAAGCCAAAAAGTTTGCCCACTCCTGCTCTAGAACCAGGCAAGATCATTCCCACCCAAGTATCTTCACGGAAGAAAAGAAGGAAACTTGTAGTTCAAATTTCAAACATAGAAACCAAACTAATTATGGAAGTGATATAAAGACAATAGTAATAAAGCTCCTTATCTCTTCAAGCACGTTGGTGAATGTTGTTCTTAGTCCACCCCAGGCTGCTAGGCCCACAGTTGATTCAGCAGTGGTTTGATATGTGTGGGGGTTGATGAATCTCCAAGGCATTTGCAACATGAGTGAGTGTCAGGTCATAGAAAGTAGCCCCTGCCCTTCATGAAGTATGCACAAACACTGTGGCAAGACAGAACCATTTGCAGCAGGCTGCCAAATGTGCTTTATACATCACTGGTACTATGCACCTGCTCCAGAGAGCTCTGCCAGGCATCATGAGATAGGTGCAACTATCCAAGATTAAGCAGTGGTTGCAGAGAATACTGTGCGTGGAGGCACCGCACTTTTGCCGCTTGCAGCAACGCGATTGCATTAGTGAAAGTTGAAGCCATACAGTTTCCAAGTACAGACAAGGGTTTGGAAGCTTTGCATAGGAAAGAGAAAGCAGAGGCTTGAGCAACAGTTGAAAACACACCACTGAAGCTGAAGGTCTTCTCTTTAAAGAAAGGCCATTACTGATATGTCTTTAAACACATTAATCCAAGAGGGCTTTTAACAGTGCAGGAACTATTCAACATTCAGACTTTACTGATGTTCCTGTGAGGCTTTTTTATGCATAACATCACTTTTCACATGCATGTTGAATAACACTAACAGGTATGCCTTCAGTATTTAGCTACGAGTTTCACCACACTACAAGAAGGATGTGGAAAAATTGGAAAGCGTCCAGCGGAGGGCAACAAAAATTATTAGGAGGCTGGAACACATGACTTATGAGGAGAGGCTGAGGGAACTGGGATTGTTTAGTCTGCAGAAGAGAAGAGTGAAGGGGGATTTGATAGCTGCTTTCAACTACCTGAAAGGGGGTTCCAAAGAGTTCTCAGTGGTAGCAGATGACAGAACAAGGAGCAATGGTCTCAAGTTGCAGTGGGGGAGGTTTAGGTTGGATATTAGGAAAAACTTTTTCACTGGGAGGGTCATGAAGCACTGGAATGTGTTATCTAGGGAGGTGGTGGAATCTCCTTCCTTAGAAGTTTTGAAGGTCAGGCTTGACAAAGCCCTGGCTGGGATGATTTAGTTGGGGATTGGTCCTGCTTTGAGTAGGGGGTTGGACTAGATGACCTCCTGAGGTCCCTTCCAACCCTGATATTCTATGATTCTCTGTGTCAGGTTCCCATCTGTTAGCTGGTTGACTGTCTTTCTATTCATCCTTTCTAGTCTGAAGAACCAGCTGAGGGTCTGCCACTACTTGATGTTGCCTGATTTCATCTGGACACACATGTAAATGTGTGCAGAGATAGAGAGGCCAACAGAAACAGATTTTAGGTGGTTCTTTTGTCAATTAACCCCACTTTCTTCCTATGCACACACAAATAATCAAATTCAAACTTGGTATAAATAAGGACAGATCCTATTAAAGTCTCAACACATTGGCCCATTCTGGCAGTGAAGCAAGCCACATTTTTCTAGACAGAACAAAAGACAATCGCACCCCTGTCAGTACTAAAGAATATTTTGAAAGACATGGACAAAGCTTATTCTGTGACATCTGATTTATTAATAGAAAAGAAACAAAAATAATTTCCTTCTGGCTGCTTCAGGGAACATCTTTTCATAGGTAAATAAATAAATGCTATTTTATTATTGTACAGAATACAATAAAATAGAAGAGCCGTTAAAGAGAAAATTCCCTGATATAGCCTCCATTTGGAGCATGTGTTTAATTGTACAACTGGCTTCAGCGAACTACAGAAAGTACATTTTGCTGAAGATGAAAGTTCATGAAAAAGATGAAGTTTATGAGCTTAATGTATTTTATTGGCAAGCGTGCATGCTAGAAATACATAAAAAGCTAGAAATTCTTTACAGATGGCAAAGCTGGTATGAAGGTGTGCATTGCATTCAGTCTTCCTAAAATGCTGTCTTAAGGGAGTTTGCTCTTCTGACTTCAAATAACTTGCGTGCTATTTTGTGTCAAAGTGCATTCCCCCATCCTGTTTCTTGATAGAATTAAGAATGTGGTCTTCCATTAAAACCTTACTTTAGTCCCAGGGAAGCCACTTCTGAAAGTGCAGTCACATTAAAGGTTATGTCTATATTACAAGCAGAGGTGTAATTGTAGTGTGGGTAGGCATACCTCTACTAGCTTTAATTTAGCTAGCACAGACAACGATCGTAGTGTCGACAAGGTGCACGGGCTAGCCTCCGACCTGAAGTACGAGATGGCCGGGGAGTCAGGGTACATAGTTGAGTTGCTAGCCTGTGCCTCCCTGTCTACACTACTGTTGTCACCAGTGCTAGCTAGATTACAGCTAGAACGGATATGCCTACTCATGCTTCAATCACACCTTCACTTCCAGTCTAGCCATATGCTAGGACAGGCCAACTTAATGAAAACTACTTCCTAAACAACTGCCTATCATAGTATTAACCCGCTACCTTGGTGTTGACTTATTCCATGGACGCCTCTATCCAGGTATATTCAGCATATGGAATGCTATGTGGTTCAGAAATGCCAAATTTGGTTTATGCCAGAGACAGCAAAATCCAAGAGCAATCTTTCACTTCCACAGATAGCAGGCAATAAATAAATCAATCTTGTACTACTCAGACAGAAAAAAGAACATATATATTTGTATTACTGTAACGCTTAGGATCCTAGTTATGGACCAAGACCCCATTGTGCTGGGCGCTGTACAAACGCAGAACAAAGACAGTCCTTGCCCCAAAGAGTGATAGGTTACAAACCACAGTTAGTAGTTCTGCAATTTCACATTTGAGTTCCTTCAGAACTCTTGGGAGAATACCTTCTGGTCCTGGTGACCAGATGTTTTACAACTACACTTTACAAACATTCAGTAACTTGGCTAACTGTTATTTTAAAATGATAGAGACAAATTTGTCTGTTACACTCATGCAACCCAATTTAGTTCTTTGGGGTTGCAGTCTTATTACAGAGTAGATCTTGGCTCTCCTATCAACCTTCAGCATGTGAAACTCCCTCTTAAATTGTTAACCTCTGAAATTATGTGGAATGGAATTAACTGTGGTGCTTAGACAGTCTTAAATAAAGCAGGGAAAATGGGATATTTGCTAAGTTATTTTGAGGTCACAGACTTGGCTTGGAAGAGTTATAACCCTAATATCTGGGCTTATTTATCTCAGTCACCCATCTATGAAGCACATAAGAACGACCATCCATCTCCACCCTCTGACAAACAGAGGGTAGGGACGGTGATATCACTGCCCTAAGATCTAGGCATATTAAATTTTGTTTCTTCCTAAATCCCAATATCATATGGATATGTAAAATTTTAAAAATATATAAAAACCTCATTTGCACTGTAGTTCCATACAACTAGTTTTGCCTTTTCAAATCAGCAATATTGCTATACATGCTGTCTTTTAAATTAATCTCTGTGATTCAAAGTATTTCTAACTCTCACCTTTAAACCTTTGAGATAAAGTGGCACTGTTTCACTGTTAATGTGATGAAAGGAAACGCCATTGGAAATCTCACACGTCTATTACTTTTTCAAATGTTTTAAAAAGGCAATTGTTATGATTTCACAGAAAATCAAAAATGCATTATTAAACCCTCTCGATACACTGTAAAAAATTCCAAGGCTTTGCTAGAAGAAGAAAGAAAATGCCTTTGGATAAAAATTCATTATGTCTAGATTTCATTCATTCATTTATTTAACTTATGCTTTCAAAGTTTAAAAAGAACAAAAATCTTCTTAGGGCAACCATTTAAATGCCTAATGCCAAAAGGGATCAATAATTTATCTTGTCAGTGGAGTTGGAATGATACAAGCTATCACATCTGCCAATTGATTTCATGGCCATACTAACCCTAAAATAGTTAACCTAGATTTTGTTTAGTATCTTTAGCACTAGAAAAATTAAGCAAAATAAAATACAGTTCCCCCACCACCATCTCATCCCAGGTGGCTCTCTGTTAAGATCACAGTTTTTTAAGTCTGTATTGATGCCTTTTCTATGCAAATTGAACAGAATCCTGTAAGATTTCCAGGATCTCCCTGGAGAGTTCTTCACAAGTTACTCTCCTTCAATCAGCATCTTAATGATCTCCCCCCAACCTGGATTTCAGATGACTGAAGCAAACAGTTACCTTCAGAAATAGCATTAATGTGGTAAAAATTAGATCTGATCTGTATCATTAATGATCACTATGGACAGCAGGGCCAATTTTCTCCTCTCACACTAGAGTAAATTTGGAGTTAACTCAATTGTCAGTGGAGTTACAATGAGGTAAGAGTGGTATAACAAAGTAATTTTTTTTGGGGGGGGGGGAGGGATAGGAGCGCAGGACAGTTATGTTTATTTCATTGATGTTTCTAATAATCCAATAAAGTTGGTAAATTTAAAATTCCACTGTGTGCCCCATAGGTTGGGTTTTTTAGAGACAGCACTTATGAGCATTATGATGTAAAAAAACCAGAATTGAGACATGGTTAAAAAACTAGTATGATTTGATTTTTATGGAATTTTTAAATAATTTACATCTATAAATTGTATTCAGATTGAATTTTGGGGAAAGCTTGATGGTGTTGCTTAAGTGCAGAGTCATTGAAAAGCCATGTGGCAGGATTTAGGGGGTGGGGGGTGGTTAGCCATGAGTTACTACCATTTATGTACTATGTCTTTAACACAAAATTCTCTGGAGGACCTGCTCCTGCAGCTCTTTTTCATATGGAACTCACACCGACTTATGATCCTGAAAGGTTAATGGAATATATAGGATTCCTATAGAGGAGTGGGAGTGCCATAAAACAATATCACACTAATTTATAGGTTAGGGAAGTTATTGGGGCCAAAATCATTTCATCTGTGCAACCCCCGTTGTGGTCTTCTCACCCAAGAGATTGGGGTAAAACAGAAATAATACAGTGGAAATATGGTGAACCCCAATCATTCATGATTCATGAACCCCTCCCAAAAATCATGAGATGATTTAAAAAAATCTCATGATTGTTAAGACAATACATTTTGGTTAATTTTATTTGCCTTCTGGTTCTTGAGACTTTAGGATGTGTGTTTTCAGGCTTTTCTCCAAAATTATGAAGGCCAGGAACTTTCATTTAATAAAAAAAAGGGGCGGGGGTGTTGAAATTTTCTCGTAAGACATGCCTCCAGGAGCTGGAGCTTTAAGAAAAACACCAAATATCAGAGTTGGCCCAGAGATCCCCTAACTTCCCAGAAGGCACACTGTTCTTATGCTGGGTTCCTCTAGGGATCTACAGAGGAAAACTGAAGACAGAAGAATCTATCCCAGTGCAAGCCGCTGAGGAGCCAGCTCTAGAGAACCTGACGAGACAGCTGACAGACACAAGTGTGCACATGAGGGGCGTGCATCCCTCCTAACTGGATGAGCACTAGTATAGCTTTTCCAACGGTTGCGATTTTACAGTATGTCTTACCATATTTGATGTTCTTCTTAAAGCCTCAGCTCCGCAAGCTACTAACTCATTCATCCGTAAGTGCAGGCCTCCGTAATCCTTTGCGGGCTACAGTGCTTTCCCACTGGGTCCACCCTAGTCTGGCCTACTAGATGCAGGGAAGAAGAGCAGCTTCCTCCCACCCTTGTTGGGAGCCCTAAATAAGGGCAGGTGCAGGAGGGACAGACCTTAGCTGTTTTGTGGGCCAAGGCAGAAAACTTTTTTGGCAGACACCACCACCAGCCAACCTCCCCTCCCTAAAAAATGCCAGCCAAGAAAGAAGGCCAGCCAATCATCAGCGTAGCCAGAATGGCTGGCTGAACACAGCAGAAAAAGCTGAGTGGCATAGCAGCCCAGTGCCCCCTGGAAGTTGGTACCTAGGGCGACTGCCCTGCTTCACTCACCCCTAGAACTAGCCCCGGGCAGATGCCCGCACCAGGCCTCCAGTTCAAATCAACACTTTGTTTCCCTGGGGATTTTCCTTCACGTGTGTTCCCCTGGCCCAGAAACAATGACCACTCTGCACAGACCTCACCTGCGCCTCCCCAGTGCAAGGCCCACAAAAGTCTTATCAAGCACCTTCCTCCCCATCTCGTGTTCCTTGTTTTACTGGCAGCTCTTAGCCTCCTCCCATGCCACTATTCTGAGCACAGCCTGTCTTAGGTTTCTTCCCCAGTTCCAATGCCCTGGCCATGGCGGGCATGACTGCCAGCCCTTCCCTCTCTGCAGAGTCTGCCCAGCAAGCTGCTGCTTCTTCCAGCTGTCCTTCACTGGAGAGAGACACACCAAATCTTTCCTTATCTACACTCCCCATGAAACTCCTCCTTCCCTCCACTGGCTTCCTTCCTACTGCAAAAGGCTTGATTTACATACCCCCCTCCCTCTTCCCAGCAGGCCCTGCTTCCATTCTGCCATAACTAGCTCCCTGAGGAATTACAAATCCCACAATGGCTGTCTTCAAAGGGATGGCACTTGGAACAGAGATGTGCAGACCCAGCCTGCCCTTAAAAGGACAACCTGGGACTCCTCACAAACCAGTAAAATTTAACACTATAGTAAAAGGCAAATAGAGTTCAGTATTACAAACCCCAAGCATTCAAAAATGAGTCAGGCCTCAAACAATTATCAAGAGATTGGTTTAAAAATGTGTATTCCGTTCATGTTTTGTTGCAGAAAAAAGCTTAAAAACATGAACTGAGTGCACCCCAAAGATTCAATAACCCTCAAGGCAAATTTTAAAAAAAGCAACTTTGGCTTAAACACAGGGAAATATGAGGTGCAGAATGGAGGAGGGATTTGGAAGAGGTGTGCAGAGGAATGCAGAGAGATTCAGGTGGCTGGGGGAATTTGGAGCATACAGTACAGCTGCTCAGTGCTACTTTGGTGATACAAAGCAACTGTAAATCTAGTTTATCTGGCCAGTAAGCTCAGGCTGCTTTGTGCTGCTCCAGAGTGGGGAAAGGACACCGTGTGTACAGGTTAACATGGCCATGAAAGTTAAATTTAAAAATATGGAAGGTTGACACGTCATCTCTCCTTAGAAACATCACATGGTAACTAGAATGTGCATGCCACTGCCATGCACCCTCTTGCAGCCAGGTCACATGCGGCAGATGCACCCTGCCTTAATCTTCCCAACTGGGTCAGTAACATTCTCTTTGGGATTCTTGTTTACCGTTCATGTACGACATTTTCAATTAAAAATCGAAACAAGCCATAGAAATTCCTAGACAAAAGATGTTCAAATGGAGTTAAGACTCACAGTACATATCAGCAATTTAAGATTAACTACACTACAGGTATGTTGCAGTTATCTCAAAAGCATATCTCAAAAACCCAGGAGATTCAAAGTTAAACTTAAAAGAAATCCAAGCACGTTACAGTATGAAAATACAGGTAAGGAAGTCAACCACCCTTCACTTTCCCCTGTCATGACACAAGGGGGGAAAATAAGAAAAAGTCTAATGGGTCTTTAAAAATCAGATTAATCTAATGTGGGAACAGAAACAGTAAAATGCCTTAATCATAATCACATAGTTATTGCATGGTGTCACTACAAGACAGTGCAATGGTTGTTCAGATGTTCCTACCTGAACACCATTCTATTCTTTCAGTATTATAAATGTAAAATTCCCTAAATTATTGCTCTCACTTTTCCAGTTTGAATGTGAGCCCAGCAATTCAATCTGCTTTCCCATGTCCTAAAAAGGTTATTTCTATTATGGTAGTGCTAGCCGCTGTACACAGAGTAAGAGACACTCTTTGCCCTGAATAGTTTATAATCTAAGCTCCTGATTCCATCAACACTTGCCTGCATGCTTAACTTCAGTGCCATTGACTTAAATGGCACTATAAAGGTAGGCATGCTCCTCAGTGTTTGCAGGATCAGGTCCTAACTATTTAAGATAACATGTGGGAAGAGAAAGAACCACAGAGAGGTGAAGGGACTTGCCCAAGGTCACGGGGCAGGTTAGCAGGGCCAGCTTGTCCGAGTATCAGTTCAGTGCTCTATCCCCTGGACCACATTCTGACTGAGTCTTCTCCGCTTCCATCACCTTTAAGCTTCAGCATTCTAGCATTTCAATGTACTCCTGTTTTTAAGGCCCCTCCACATATATGTATTAGGACCTGTGACTCATAGCTATCTCTTGTTAGTGGTACTTTGGCTCCCTTACGTTCCTTCCATATCACCAAGAATTTCATATCTATTTCCAGGGATGTCAGATAGTGCATTGTATGTGGAAAATGCCCCCACTTGAACGGTGTACTGTACGCTGGGGACAATGAGACACTGTCTCAGAAGCTTGTAACACTTTGCAGTTGTGCAAACTTTGTTTAATGATTTATGTGACCTTTATTATGTACCCTATGGCAGAGATGATTTCAGAACAATTGTTATATAAAATTGCAGAAACAAAGGTACTATTCATCTAGTATCACATTAGCCTGATTTAAAAGGGTAGATTGTTCTTTCAGCAGATTTTCCATTCCTTTCTGGTTTGGTTCTCCATAAGGCATTGAAAGCAGAGGAAGATAGTTTGGCAGGACATTCTGCATTCAGAGAGTGGGCGACGGACATTCCCATGATTGACCTGTTCTCTTGTATAGAAAGAGAAACGTCCACTGAAGAATCTGACTTGCACTAGCAATCACTTCGGGATGCTAAGATTTGGGTCTGGATCTTAATCACTGGGGCCAGAGATTGTGCTTTAAAGGGAGACCTAGCAAGGGATAGAGAGGAAACTCAGCAACAAACAAGTCCATAGTAATTATGCTCTGCAGTTTACTGCTAATTTTTTGGGGAGGAGTGGGAACACGGTGGGATTTATAAGGAAGCATCCAACTGTTTTTAATTTATCTTTCATCAGACCATCAAGGTCCCTAACAGATGAACTAGGGAAGAAGGAGTCTGTGACACAGGTTTTGTCCAGGTGATGAAAAGAGGTGCTTGTGGAAACTGAGTCAGCAAACTCAAATTAGCTAAAGAGATTTGAAACACCCCTTGGCGTCAGATGCATCACAAAACAGCATGTTAAAATGGTATTATCTGGTCCCATAGTACTAGCTGGCCACAAGGAAACAATTTTAATTTTGTTAAACTATTGTCTAAACATGATTTAATTTGTTAAACATGATCTGAAACACAACTCAATTTTAAAGCATCTTTGTTCCCTGCCAGCAAGATCCAAAGGGTGCTGAATGCTTTGTACTTCTTTAATGGTTTGTCTACACTTGAAATTCAGATTAAGGTAGGGTTTGAATTTAGAGCACAACAGCTATTTGGAATAACTGTGTGGACACTATTTGTCCATAGTATCAATGCCCACACAGGGAATTATTCAGAAATAATAAGAAAATATTCCTGAGTAACTCCAGTTTAAGCCCTAATCTGAAACCACTTCCCAAGTAGAACCAGCAACATCAGCTGCTTTTGGGCAGGACCATTTGTGGGCTGAAGGGTCACTATCAAGAGAAGGCACTTAATAGGCCACATTATTATTTGTTTGTATTACAATAGTCCCTAGAGACCAACCCAGCATGGAGCCCCATTGTGCCAGGAACTGTACCAACACAGAGCAGCAACAAATTCCTACCTTGGAGAGTTTACAATCTAAACACAAGCTGAAAATACCCTATGTTTAAAGGGCTGGTTTTTTTGGCCTTGTGGGGACACCACTTCCAGGGCACCCTCTCAAGGCATGAGCCGGGGCCCATGCAGTCCCCTCCCTCAGTAACTTTCCACACTCTAAAGTATTTAAAACAAAACTCTCCTTCTGGGAGGGATAGGGGGAGGGTGCTTGAGGGAGGGTGCATGAGGCAAGGTGAGGTGGGGTGCGGTGCTGGCTAGGTGGGTGCTGAGGGGAGGGTGCCCGGGGTGGGACAAATACTGGCTACCTGGGTGCCGGGGAACAGTGCTTGGAGCAGGATGGCGTGCTGGCTGGCTCGCTGTTGGGGGAAGGGTGCCTAGGATGGGGTGGGTGCTGGCTGGCTGGGTGCTAACAGAGGGTGGCAGGAGTGGGATAGAGAGTGCTGGCTAACTGGGTGTGGGTGCCCAAGGCGAGAGGGTGCAGGCTGGATTGGTGCTGGAGAAGGGTGCCTGGGGGGGTGAATGGTGTTTGGGGCACATAGGTGCTGGCAGAGGGTGCCCAGAGTGGGTGCTGGCTAGGTGCTAGGGAGGGTGCCTGGGGTGGATGTTGGCTGGGTGCTGGGGAGGGTGCCCAGGGTGGGAGCTGGCTGCCTGGGCACTTGGGGAGGGTGCCCAGAACGGGTGCTGGCTGGGGAGGCTGCCTGGGGCAGGTGCTGGCTGGGTGCTGATGCGGGTGCCCAGGGTGGATGTTGGGTGGGGGCTGGGGAGGGTGCCTGGGGTAGGTGCTAGCTGGGGGCTGGGGAGGGTGCCCGGGGTGGGTGCTGGCTGGCTGGGGAGAGTGCCTGGGGTGGATGTTGCCTGGGTACTGGGGAGGGTGCCTGGGACTGGTGCTGGCTGAGGATGGGGAGGGTGCCCGGGGTGGGAACTGGCTGGCTGAGGGCTGGGGAGGGTGCCCGGGATGGGAGCTGGCTGGGGGCTGGGGAGGGTGCCTGGGGCGGGAGCTGCCTGGGGGTGGGGAGGGTGCCTGGGGTGGGTGCTGGCTCAGCACTGGGGGAGGGTGCCCAGGGCAGGTGCTGGCTGGGTGCTGATGCAGGTGTCTGGGATAGATGTTGGCTGGGGGCTGGGGAGGGTGCCTGGGGCAGGTGCTGGCTGGCTGGGCAGGGTGCCCGGGGCGTGAGCTGCCTGGGGGCTGGGGTGGGTGCCCAGGGCAGGAACTGGCTGGCTGGGGGCTGGGGAAGGTGCCCGGGGCGTGAGCTACCTGGTGCTGGGGAGGGTGCCCGGGGTGTGAGCTGGCTGGCTGGGGTGGGTGCCCAGGGCAGGTACTGGCTGGTTGGGGGCTGGGGAGGGTGCCCGGGGTGGGAGCTGCCTGGGGCTGGGGAGGGTGCCCGGGGTGGGTGCTGCCTGGGGCTGGGGAGGGTGCCCGGGGCGGGTGCTGCCTGGGGAGGGTGCCCGGGGCGGGAGCTGCCTGGGGGTGGGGAGGGTGCCAGGGGTGGGTGCTGGCTTGGCACTGGGGGAGGGTGCCCAGGGCAGGTGCTGGCTGGGTGCTGATGCAGGTGTCTGGGGCGGGTGCTGGCTGGGGGTGGGGAGGGTGCCAGGGGCGGGTTCTGGCTGGCTGGGGGTGGGGAGGGTGCCCGGGGTGGGAGCTGCCTGGGGCTGGGGAGGGTGCCCGGGGTGGGTGCTGCCTGGGGCTGGGGAGGGTGCCCGGGGCGGGTGCTGCCTGGGGAGGGTGCCCGGGGCGGGAGCTGCCTGGGGGTGGGGAGGGTGCCAGGGGTGGGTGCTGGCTTGGCACTGGGGGAGGGTGCCCAGGGCAGGTGCTGGCTGGGTGCTGATGCAGGTGTCTGGGGCGGGTGCTGGCTGGGGGTGGGGAGGGTGCCAGGGGCGGGTGCTGGCTGGCTGGGGGTGGGGAGGGTGCCTGGGGCGGGTGCTGGCTGGCTGGGGGTGGGGAGGGTGCCCGGGATGGGTGCTGGCTGGCTGGGGGTGGGGAGGGTGCCCGGGGCGGGTGCTGGCTGGCTGGGGGTGGGGAGGGTGCCCGGGGCGGGTGCTGGCTGGCTGGGGGTGGGGAGGGTGCCCGGGGCGGGTGCTGGCTGACTGGGGGTGGGGAGGGTGCCCGGGGCGGGTGCTGGCTGGCTGGGGGTGGGGAGGGTACCGGGGGGGTACTGGCTAGTTGGGAACTGGGGAGGGTGCCGGGGGCGGGTACTGGCTGGTTGGGGGCTGGGGAGGGTGCCCGGGGTGGGAGCTGCCTGGGGCTGGGGAGGGTGCCTGGGGTGGGTGCTGCCTGGGGCTGGGGAGGGTGCCCGGGGCGGGTGCTGCCTGGGGAGGGTGCCCGGGGCGGGTGCTGCCTGGGGGTCGGGAGGGTGCCAGGGGTGGGTGCTGGCTTGGCACTGGGGGAGGGTGCCCAGGGCAGGTGCTGGCTGGGTGCTGATGCAGGTGTCTGAGGCGGGTGCTGGCTGGGGGTGGGGAGGGTGCCCGGGGTGGGTGCTGGCTGCCTGGGGGTGGGGAGGGTGCCGGGGGTGGATACTGGCTGCCTGGGGGCTGGGGAGGGTGCCCGGGGCGGGTGCTGGCTGGCTGGGGGTGGGGAGGGTGCCCGGGGCGGGTGCTGGCTGGCTGGGGGTGGGGAGGGTGCCCGGGGCGGGTGCTGGCTGGCTGGGGGTGGGGAGGGTGCCCGGGGCGGGTGCTGGCTGCCTGGGGGTGGGGAGGGTGCCGGGGGCGGGTACTGGCTGGCTGGGGGTGGGGAGGGTGCCCGGGGCAGGTGCTGGCTGGCTGGGGGTGGGGAGGGTACCGGGGGGGTACTGGCTAGTTGGGAACTGGGGAGGGTGCCGGGGGCGGGTACTGGCTGGTTGGGGGCTGGGGAGGGTGCCCGGGGTGGGAGCTGCCTGGGGCTGGGGAGGGTGCCTGGGGTGGGTGCTGCCTGGGGCTGGGGAGGGTGCCCGGGGCGGGTGCTGCCTGGGGAGGGTGCCCGGGGCGGGTGCTGCCTGGGGGTCGGGAGGGTGCCAGGGGTGGGTGCTGGCTTGGCACTGGGGGAGGGTGCCCAGGGCAGGTGCTGGCTGGGTGCTGATGCAGGTGTCTGAGGCGGGTGCTGGCTGGGGGTGGGGAGGGTGCCCGGGGTGGGTGCTGGCTGCCTGGGGGTGGGGAGGGTGCCGGGGGTGGATACTGGCTGCCTGGGGGCTGGGGAGGGTGCCCGGGGCGGGTGCTGGCTGGCTGGGGGTGGGGAGGGTGCCCGGGGCGGGTGCTGGCTGGCTGGGGGTGGGGAGGGTGCCCGGGGCGGGTGCTGGCTGGCTGGGGGTGGGGAGGGTGCCCGGGGCGGGTGCTGGCTGCCTGGGGGTGGGGAGGGTGCCGGGGGCGGGTACTGGCTGGCTGGGGGTGGGGAGGGTGCCCGGGGCAGGTGCTGGCTGGCTGGGGGTGGGGAGGGTGCCAGGGGGGGTACTGGCTAGCTGGGGGCTGGGGAGGGTGCCCGGGGCGGGAGCTGCCTGGGGCTGGGGAGGGTGCCCGGGGCGGGTGCTGCCTGGGGCTGGGGAGGGTGCCCGGGGCGGGTGCTGCCTGGGGAGGGTGCCCGGGGCGGGAGCTGCCTGGGGGTGGGTAGGGTGCCAGGGGTGGGTGCTGGCTTGGCACTGGGGGAGGGTGCCCAGGGCAGGTGCTGGCTGGGTGCTGATGCAGGTGTCTGGGGCGGGTGCTGGCTGGGGGTGGGGAGGGTGCCAGGGGTGGGTGCTGGCTGGCTGGGGGTGGGGAGGGTGCCCGGGGCGGGTGCTGGCTGCCTGGGGGTGGGGAGGGTGCCCGGGGCGGGTGCTGGCTGGCTGGGGGTGGGGAGGGTGCCCGGGGTGGGTGCTGGCTGGCTGGGGGTGGGGAGGGTACCAGGGGGGGTACTGGCTAGCTGGGAGCTGGGGAGGGTGCCGGGGGCGGGTACTGGCTGCCTGGGGGCTGGGGAGGGTGCCCGGGGCGGGTGCTGGCTGGCTGGGGGTGGGGAGGGTGCCCGGGGCGGGTGCTGGCTGCCTGGAGGTGGGGAGGTGCCGGGGGCGGGTACTGGCTGGCTGGGGGTGGGGAGGGTGCCAGGGGGGGTACTGGCTGGCTGGGGGTGGGGAGGGTGCCGGGGGCGTGTACTGGCTGGCTGGGGATTGGGGAGGGTGCCCGGGGTGGGTGCTGGCTGGCTGGGGGTGGGGAGGGTGCCCGGGGTGGGTGCTGGCTGGCTGGGGGTGGGGAGGGTGCCAGGGGCGGGTGCTGGCTGGCTGGGGGTGGGGAGGGTGCCCGGGGCGGGTGCTGGCTGCCTGGGGGTGGGGAGGGTGCCCGGGGCGGGTGCTGGCTGGCTGGGGGTGGGGAGGGTGCCCGGGGTGGGTGCTGGCTGGCTGGGGGTGGGGAGGGTACCAGGGGGGGTACTGGCTAGCTGGGAGCTGGGGAGGGTGCCGGGGGCGGGTACTGGCTGCCTGGGGGCTGGGGAGGGTGCCCGGGGCGGGTGCTGGCTGGCTGGGGGTGGGGAGGGTGCCCGGGGCGGGTGCTGGCTGCCTGGAGGTGGGGAGGTGCCGGGGGCGGGTACTGGCTGGCTGGGGGTGGGGAGGGTGCCAGGGGGGGTACTGGCTGGCTGGGGGTGGGGAGGGTGCCGGGGGCGTGTACTGGCTGGCTGGGGATTGGGGAGGGTGCCCGGGGTGGGTGCTGGCTGGCTGGGGGTGGGGAGGGTGCCCGGGGTGGGTGCTGGCTGGCTGGGGGTGGGGAGGGTGCCAGGGGCGGGTGCTGGCTGGCTGGGGGTGGGGAGGGTGCCCGGGGCGGGTGCTGGCTGCCTGGGGGTGGGGAGGGTGCCCGGGGCGGGTGCTGGCTGGCTGGGGGTGGGGAGGGTGCCCGGGGTGGGTGCTGGCTGGCTGGGGGTGGGGAGGGTACCAGGGGGGGTACTGGCTAGCTGGGAGCTGGGGAGGGTGCCGGGGGCGGGTACTGGCTGCCTGGGGGCTGGGGAGGGTGCCCGGGGCGGGTGCTGGCTGGCTGGGGGTGGGGAGGGTGCCCGGGGCGGGTGCTGGCTGCCTGGGGGTGGGGAGGTGCCGGGGGCGGGTACTGGCTGGCTGGGGGTGGGGAGGGTGCCCGGGGCGGGTGCTGGCTGGCTGGGGGTGGGGAGGGTGCCAGGGGGGGTACTGGCTGGCTGGGGGTGGGGAGGGTGCCGGGGGCGTGTACTGGCTGGCTGGGGATTGGGGAGGGTGCCCGGGGTGGGTGCTGGCTGGCTGGGGGTGGGGAGGGTGCCCGGGGCGGGTGCTGGCTGCCTGGGGGTGGGGAGGGTGCCGGGGGCAGGTACTGGCTGGCTGGGGGTGGGGAGGGTGCCCGGGGCAGGTGCTGGCTGGCTGGGGGTGGGGAGGGTGCCAGGGGGGGTACTGGCTAGCTGGGGGCTGGGGAGGGTGCCCGGGGCGGGAGGTGCCTGGGGGTGGGGAGGGTGCCGGGGGCGGGTACTGGCTGGCTGGGGGCTGGGGAGGGTGCCCGGGGCGGGTGCTGGCTGCCTGGGGCTGGGGAGGGTGCCCGGGGCGGGTGCTGGCTGCCTGGGGGTGGGGAGGGTGCCCGGGGCGGGTGCTGGCTGCCTGGGGGTGGGGAGGGTGCCGGGGGTGGGTACTGGCTGGCTGGGGGCTGGGGAGGGTGCCCGGGGCGGGTGCTGGCTGCCTGGGGGTGGGGAGGGTGCCGGGGGTGGGTGCTGGCTGGCTGGGGGCTGGGGAGGGTGCCCGGGGCGGGAGCTGCCTGGGGGCTGGGAGGGTGCCCGGGGCGGGAGCTGCCTGGGGGCTGGGAGGGTGCCCGGGGCGGGAGCTGCCTGGGGGTGGGGAGGGTGCCCGGGGGTGGGTGCTGCTGGCCCGCTGGCTCTCTCCGGCCCGGCACATTCCAGGCAGGCGCACAGAGGAGCTCGGCAGCTGGGCAGCGCGCCCGGGGCACCGGCCAGGCTGGGCACCGCCACTGCGCTCCCAGCGCTGGATCCGCAGCAGGAGCCCATGGAGCCGGCGGGGCCGGAGCCAGGAGCCGGCGCGGGGCCGGAGCCGGGCGCGGAGGAGATTGACATGTCCCTGGGTAGGTGCCGGGCCCTGTCCCGCCGAGCGCCCTGCCAGGGCTCCCCCGGGCGCGCAGCCTGGAGCGCTTGGCGAGGCGGAGCGCACCGTGCGCCGGGCGCCGCCGGGGCCGGGGCAGCAGCGGGCGGCGCGGGGATCTGCGCGGGGCTCAGCCCCTTGCGCTGGCGTTTGCCGCAGCCCTGCGAGGGGCCCCTCCGGGCTTGGCTCGGAGCTGCTGGCTGGGCCGGCGCCCTGCCCCGCTGGGTGAACTCCTGGGCCGGCTGGCGGAGCTACCCCAGGGCGCGCCCCGGCTGGTGTCCCAGAGCTCGTGGCCGCGGCAGCCTGCCCTGGCCGCCGGAGCTGGGGGGGACCGGGGGGTTCCCCGCGCCCGGCAGCACGCCCAGGGCAGCAGCGGGGGCTGGGGGCCCGCCCTCCGCACAAGGCCATGGCCATGAAATCATCCCGCCCCCGGCTGCGCGCTCCCCCCGGCCCCCTCTGCAAAGGGGGCAGAAATCCTGGGGGGAGGCAAGACCCGACTGGAGCCTTTCCTTGCTGCCGGTAAACACTGGCTGGGGCTTACGGGCCAGGGAGCCGCAGCTGCCACCCTGAAATCCGGGGTCACTGAGGCGAGGGCCCGGCCCGGGCTCCGCAGGCAGTCGGAGTCTGGGTAGACACAAACAAACACCGAGAAAAGAAAGTGGTGTTGAGTGGGGTGCTGCTTGCCCCGCACGCTCGGCACAGGTGGAGCAGGACCCGGGTTCGGCTCAGCCCGGGCAAGCAGCTTCCTTCCGGGTCTTTACAGCGATCAGGTTCATAGGGAATGACATTTAAAAAATGACCATGTGGCCTTTGCTGGGATATTTGGGATGCTTCTGTTCTAAGGAGGAGGAATATTGTGAACATGGTGAAAAGCCAAATACCACAGCAGGGAAAATGCTGACCTTTTTCTGTTGTGCTGGACTAAAAGAAAACAAGAAAAAGGAATTGACCCAGTGCACTTTGACTGGATGAGGTGGATTAGATGCCCAAGTCTGTCATGTCTCTTTGAAAAATTCGGCCTTTATTTATAAATAAACTTAGTTCCCAGTTGCAGCAGAATCTAGGAATTTTAGGGGCCTAGTCAACTGCCATGGAGATTAATGGGAGCTGAGTAGACCCTTACCAAGGAATAGTAACATCAGAATAGCAGTTTTGTCAGGTTTCCCCCCTGTATTTTGAGGTTTCTGTTATATGACATAGGCCCCCGTAGATTATACAGAAAGACAGCAGGCTGTCAGGCATACAGAACTTGCAGCATAAAATATAAAGATCAAGGTGACATTCCAAGAGAATGTATGGATGTAATAAATGTACCATGTGTGTTTTAAAGGACAGAAAAAAGATCAGGTGAAAAAAAATCATAGTTTAAAAAACGGACTCTGAACGCTGCTGAGACACAACCTAACTTCAGAGCTGAACGTTTCAAACCCAGCACATTGGAGGGAGACTGATAAATGGACCCTCGGCCGAAATGAAAACGTGAGCCAGGGCCTGTGGTCACTTAGTGCTGAGACTATTTGTAGCAGCTCACTCATTAGGCCAGTCAGTTTTCTGGCAGTGAATATGTTGATCTGGGCATAAACAACTGTCCTTTTATTAAGTCACAAGGTTTGGGATAGAGCTCCTGGAGGGTTATTACACTGACATTTTCATTCTATGAACAAACTTTGCCAGGCTTTAATTGGTGGGTTAGCTTCATACTTTTCACAGATGCACTGGACCATTTCTATCCAGATACAGTAGAAATTCTGGAGCAGAACAACAGAAAGTTATATTTTTTTCACAGAAAACCCAGAGCCAGATCCTTGGCTTGGTGTGAATTGATGTAGCTGACTGACTTCAATGGAGCTCTGCTGATTTACAGCCTCCGAGGATCTGGCCCCTAATTTCACTATTTGTTTTTGGTTACATTTAGTGACCCTAGCACTGAGTCCTCTGAGGTGTGGTTGTCCCCTCCTTACTGAGCTCCCACGGAAGGTGGTGCTCAGTGGCAGGTTTGGAGGCTCACTTTTAGCAGAACCTTTATGATCCATTTCTATTTGTGATCCCTGCAAAGTACACCTACCTCAAGGGGAAGGTTAATTTGGCAATGTAGGGGCCGCAGCTCTAAGGAGACACTTTCAGCATCAAAATCAGGTCTTTGGCTCTTCATTTTCAGCTACATAGGGCTGACTTACACCACTGTCAATCAGGAGTAACTCTACTTAAGTTAAAGGAGATACAGTGATGTAAAGTGGGTATAAAAGGGAGATCAGAAGCAGGTTCATAGCTCCTAATCCCACTGCTGAAGGCCTCTGTGATAAGAGTTTATACTGCAAAGGAAGAAGGGAGTGGGGGGAGGGAGTCCTCCACTGGATCGTCCCACTTACACATCGAGTTAGATATTTCTGCTCTGACACCAACCAAAGATCTGTCCCACTCCACTGTAGATGCGGATATTATATGCCCAAGACTTTAAGAGTTCCTATGCACAGTCCCACAGCAGAAAATTATTTTTCATCATTGCTGTCTCTTCTCTACAGTATTTACTTACGACAATAAAGCCAGGTCCCAGACAGCCCTAAGGTAACCGTTGCTATACCTATTTCTTTTTCAACATGGAAAGGTGGTCAAGTAAACAACTGAGTATTTTTCACTTACAGCAAAGGGAGAGCGATTTCCATCAGTCCTCTGAGCCCAGCATCAGCTCCCCATTCCCTCCTCCACCAGGAGCAAGCAGGGACTCAGCTAGTAACGCACGTCAAAGATGTCTGTGCTCCAAGAAGCACATGCCTCACTGGCACACTTCAGTGAGACCATTAAAGCACATTAACACTGAGACCACCCCATGGGCTCGGCTCCTGGCAGGCAGGGTAGCAAAATCACAAAAGCAGGCAGGGAGTCTAGTCTCACTCATACCTGACATTGTTCACTTACTCTGGGTCTTGTGTTCCTTTGGTTCTTGGTATTTTTGATAGAGATTGACAAATGACAAGCACTTGAGGAGTGATTTGTACCCACAATAATGGCTCTAGGAAATCTCCTGGCATACAGCCACCTCCAAAAAAAAAAAACAACAAAAAAACACCTTCTACCAGTCTCTGCATAAGAAGGGGGGAAGTGAGTGTTCCATTATAACCCTGATTTTGACAGCCCTTCCCCCACTAATTCAGTGAAAACTGAAACAATCTGTCTGGAATTCCATATACTTTATCTGATGACAGGTTGGAATTTTTCTGGAAAGTTTGAGGCACATTGAATGAGTTTTGGAACTATGAGATTTTAAAGGTACTTTTCATTTCTTGAACCTCTTCCTCATTTTAATTAATTTATTTATTTTGGTGCACCAGACTTCAGAACCCTTTGGGTTACAAAGCCTAGATTTATTTTAACCCACCTTGTTGAGAACTGGAGCCTTTGGCTAACTGGGGAGGGTTTCTTAGGAGAATTGTTTAGCTAAAAGCAGTTGAAGCATTCATAAAGTGATCCAGAGGCCACATGCTGCCTTGTAGAGAGCGTAAGAAGTTTGCAAAAGATGGATGCTAGCTTCCAAAACTGTGCAAAGCTCCCAGGCACGTCCTAAGTAACCCACATGAGGCAGGAGCTCTTTCTGCAGCCTCTCAGAGTAGCAACACCATGTTCCATCCTAAGGTGCACAGCTGCTTTTGTCTAGTTTAAGTGTTTCTAAAGCATGTCCTATCACAGTGGTCTATAGGCACAGGTATGTGTTTAA
The DNA here is from genome assembly GCF_965140285.1 of Lepidochelys kempii. Lineage (NCBI taxonomy): Eukaryota > Metazoa > Chordata > Testudines > Cheloniidae > Lepidochelys > Lepidochelys kempii. Next base: position 101,011,857 of record NC_136388.1, on the reverse strand, counting down.
GGAAGCCTGCAACTAACAGAAATACAGGTGCCTGACTGGAGCTGAACCAGCAAAAAACTGGAGTAAGACCGTGGTGAAGAGAGAGAGAGCGAGCGAGCGGGAGAGAGATATCTTCTCCTTCCTGCTGCCGTAATGCCACTAATTTAGGTTTAAATGTATAAGGGTTTAATCACAACCCAGCTGTGAGGAGAGGAAAAGTTAACTGCAGCCATATGAATGGGTGGCACTGTACAGGCTCAGGACCACTAATTTGGCAACAGAGTCCAGCAGAAGACGACACGAACAACAGCATGGTCTCATGCTGTCAACACTGTGACCCAGGATCTCTTTCTCCACTGAACAAACAGTTAAAAGCCCCTGATCTGTTTAGAGCTAATTATAGGCCCTGCAGCAGGTGTTCTGTGGAGGTCTGGGACATTGGCAGTATTGCCTGGTTGCCTTTGCTGTGTGGCGATCTGGGACATTAGCAGTATTGCCTGGTTCCTTTTTGTTTGTATTTTAAACCCCTTTCTTCCCATTTGTGGTGAGGCAGAGTTGAGGATGACTCAGAGCTGACAGGTGGCGCTGTCCCAGTCACTAACCCATTATAGAGCAGGACAAGAGCCAGCAGATTGCTCTCTCCTTTCCCTGTAGAGGCAGCGGGCGAGTCCCAAAATACCTAGCTGCCGCTGCTGGCCATGGAGCAAACATGGAAACGGAATCCCTCTGTTCAACATGAGACATAATAGCTAGGAGGACAGAAGAGGGATCTGTTAGAGAGAGCATGCCGCCCGGCCATGAAACGCAGGCATTTCCCCACTCTGTGCTCATCTGCTTGTCCCTCAGTGCTACAGGATGATACCGGCTTGATCAGACCATTCTTTTTCAGCTCATGGGCCCCCATCCACCAGTTTTAGTGCATGTTCCAGACAGCTGGAGAAGTGTCACCAACCCCAGGGATTCAAAAGTCCCGAGTCAGGTCACTGAAAATCAGGAGATTGTCTGAAAAGTAATGAGACTTTAAAATATAATAGTAATACCACCATGTGAGTTGTTTTTATTTGCCTGCTGGTTTCTGAACTTTCGAAGCATTCACAATTTCAAAGTTTTTCCTTGCAACCAGCAGGGCTAGAAATTTACTTGTATTTTTTAAATGGAAACAGAGATTCTCACGTAATCTCATGACTCCTGGAGCTGCGGCTTTATGAAAAAAAATCACAAGATGCATGATAGATCCCTGAGAGTTGGGAACACTGTCAGGGCTATACATCTTTACTGATGTCAGCTTAAATGAACTCAGACCCCTAATGAGTGTGACCCCTCATTTATCACCCCACTTTCAGGCCTTTATCATTGCTGTGCCTTGGTTTTTCCATTTGTAAAATGCGGAGTTGTCAGGACAATTAATTCATTAATGGTTGTGCCAGCATGACTTGAAATGGCCGTTTTCTCTGTCTTTTTTCCTCTCTGTTTTCCTATCCAGATGACATCATAAAGCGCCACAGGAAAGGACAAACAGGCGCAAAGTTAGTAGGGGACAAACGAAGGCAGCAAGTCAAGAACAGGAATTCAGCATATGGAAACGGGAGACCTAGGTTCCGTACCTGGATGCAACGAAACCTGCAAGGTATGTAAATGCTGAAGTGCAGCCATAGGAACTAAGGAGATGTTTAGGATGGAAGGATGCCTGTGAAGCCAGCCACACTGACTTTCCTCTTTCGAGAGTACATTTGCATACCAAGCGATATCATCCCAAACCTTTGCTTCTCTAATCCTGCGTGGTTGTAATACCTACTTTTGCTCTTGGGAGCTTAGCAAAAGGGAATTTGTCTGTAACAATTGACTATCTGGGTTCTTTCAAAGCATAAATTCATGCCTTTTTCCCCCTCCTTCCTTCCTCATGAATTACTAATTCAAAATGACTTAATATCAACTCTTCCCTTTTGAATTTTGCATATTTTAATTATACTCTTCCTAATCCCCCCTTTTCCCAGAACACACCCAGAAAATTACCCCTTAGGTCACCCTCTGACTCGGTTATTGGAGTTAATTTGTCATTGTGGTTGAATCCATTATTTTTAGGACGTGCTTTGAATCATAAAGTGTGACCACACAATAATCTACATCGGCTCTACTAGTTTTTAGCCACAAAGCTCAAGTGACTTCTTTTGTGCATCTTAGAATTTTTCCGTCTGTTTTTTACTGCTGTTAAACAAGTTTGCTGAGGTTTATTCTGCTCGATCTTAAATATTTCTCTTCTCAGTGCAAACGGTCTGCAGTGCAGTATGAGTACTGAGCATAGGTCCTGTTTGTGTTTGCCTTTCTCTTGGTACATTCTCATTCAGCACAATGAGCATCACTGAATTTGCTAAGGTTCAGAAGAAGTTACTCTTATTTTACCCTAGCAAATTGGGCAAAACATTATTTAGGATTTTGATGGTCTTGTACCCTGAACCACCATTGTTCGGCCATTGACAATAGTGAACTCAGGGGTAAATAAGTCAAAGTAAAGATGTTTGTGATATTTCCCAGGGTACAATCTGGTCTGCTGAACAGCTGGGGCCCCTCAATTCTCCAGCCTGGGGTGCCTTTTACTCTGCTTTGCTGTGAGAACTACCATTCTTTGTCTGTTCACACACAGCCTCTAGCATGTGTATCACTCCCAGATGAATTATAGGAGAGCTTCTAGTCAGCCACTCCTGAATTATATTGCAGAGTAACACCAGCAAACTCCCAGTTCCAGACTTGTCCCCAGAAATGTGTATCTTGTACTGCCCAGCTCTTTCCTTCTGTGCAGTACCAGCTCATAGAAAGTCCATTGTTTCATTAATAGAAAATGAAATGCACACACCCTGTTGTCTCAAATGGAGGTTTTCAAATACCACAATTCAAACATCCACTGGTTTATATAAAACAATAAAACAAGTTTAACAACTACAGAAAGATAGATTTTAAGTGATTACAAGGAATGAGGTATAAAAGTCAGAATTGGTTACAAAGAAATAAAAGGTAAAATGCAAACTAATATCTAACTTGATAAGCTAAGTGAACTTGAAGCAAAAAGGTTTTTCTCGCCACATGCGCACAGCAGTCTGGCTGAGTTCCTTCAGCCAGGACCCAGTTCAATGATGTTTCTTTTGTCTTTCAAACATTGTTGATGCCATGAGTAAAGATGAGGGGAAAGAGGTGGTTTGTGTCCTTTGTTCCTAATCTTTATATCTTCTCCTTCTCTTTGAGAATCATCTCCAGCGGGGGTTCGGGTGACGGCCAGTCTGTTCACATGGGAACCCCCATTGTTCCATTGCCAAAATGTAAATGTCTTGCTTACACCCTTCTTTCTGCCAAAGAATGGCTGCTTAACCAGATGATAGTCCATTTGATTATGTTGACACCAGGCTGTGGTGCTGGCTAAACTTTTGTCTCTGAGGAACTGATTTGGAATATGCTTTAGTAACATCATACTGTAGAATCTTATAACTTTACATACAACATTGCCACACATATTTTACCAGGACAATAATGATCAGCAAATTATGAGTTTTCAAATGATGCCTCACAAGGCATACTTTGTACAAAATGTATCATAGTTTTGTAAAAGTGGTGAAAATAGGGATACAGTCTCATGATTTTAGTGTAGGTATTCCTTTAAAAAGGAATTAATAAGGTATTCCCTTATTCTTAATTTACAAGGTGGTTTTTGGAAGCCTCAGCATTTTACAGATTAAACTGCATTTAAGACTTGCTCCTGTAAGCTACAGAGCACCCACTGCCTCTCCTGGAGTTGCAGTCAGTGGAAGTTTAGGGTACTCAGCACTGCCAAGAATTTGACCTTATATATTGAATGGGCTCACTTCAATTCAGTCACCCCTGAAATGCAGCCATTTCTGGGCTGAAGTGTGACAGTTGCAACACAACACTTTAGGGAGAGGGAATGAAGAAGAACAAAGTCTCTGAATAAAGCAGCAAAGGATTTACACAGGTGAAATTCAATTGCCTGTATTGGAATTTGGCCTAAAACTTGGTGAAGATTGCTCCAGAGAGTCTTCAATGACAACCTATTATTGGAGTTTCTGTGTTAAATCTTCTCCAGGAAGGACTGTCAAGCCTGCTCTCATGGGAGCTCCCCTCAGAGCTCAGCTTGCAGGGGTGGAGGAGGCTCTTTGCCAGCATAGCTGTGCTCTGCACAAACACAGTTTGGAGCTCCCCGTGTCAGCACAAAGCAAGTCTGCTTCTTCTGCTGAGTTTATGAAAATCTGCTTTAATGAACATTGTCCCGCTACATCAGAGGTGGGGTCTACAACTTTTAAAATAGCAACATACTCACAATGTATTCTGGGTCAGACTCTCAGCTGCTGTAAATCCAGGTAGCTCTGTGGAAGCCAGTGAAGCAGGGATGACTTACACTAGCTATGGCTCAGGACACTCGTGCGTGGAGGCTTTGCAATGTGAACTGGCAGCAGGAGCAGGGTTTTTTGACCCTGGCTACTGTTAGTATTAATCCCTCCTGCTGCACCAGTGAAATACAGTAAAACCTGCCAAGAGCAAAAGTGATCGCTTGTAAGAGGTGGTCTCTCTTCAAAACAAGTGGTATTGCACCCTTACTTCTGCTCTGCTGCTGGCCATGGCGCCCGGCCAGCAGCCACCACTCTCTGGCTGTTCAGCTCTGAGGCAGAGTGGAGGGCGGTGGCTGCTGGCCAGGCACCCAGCTCTCAAGGGAGTAAGAAAATGTGGTCGCTGGTCATAGATGACAGGTGGTCTCTCTTCAGCGGTGGTTGCTAAGGCAGGATTTACTGTACCCTGAAAAGGCTCCGCTGAGCTCAGTGCCTCCTAGCGGTAAGGAAATGCACCGCTGAGGCTGCTTTCTTCTCCCCCCATGCAGAGCCATGCTAGCCTGCTCACCGGCCTGCGGGGAAGGTGGTGGGTGGGGAGTGTGATGGTGGCGTCTGGCAGCTGGGTGAGAGGGACAAAAAGAACAACCCAGGAGCGGTGAGTAAGAAAAATGAGAAGGGGGAAGACAGAAACACCCCATGGGGGCAGAACAAGGAGAGCAGGAAGGAGGGAATGGTTAGCAACAGCTTGGGACTCCAGGAGAGAAAGATCCAGGGCTGGCCATGAGTTGTCCTCTGTCAGCCAGAGCGAGAGGGGAATGTTCCCCGGAGCAGTGGAAGAAGAGGGTGAACGGCACCTACTTCCTTTAGATGCTGAACACGATTCCAGAGCGAATCAGTTTGTAAAGCTAATTTCCTGGAGGAAGGCCCCCAGCTCCTCCCAGATTACCTAGATTCATCAAACCACAGCTTTCTATCTCCTTTCTCTTCCTCCCTGCCCAGATGCGCCAACGTCATTCTGCAGTCACTGCTGCAGTGGAATAGCCAGTATTCAGAGCAGCTCAAAGAAAGCCATTCGCAGGGCGCTGCAACCAGAAGACATTACTGAGCCTATAAAACTTATGAACAATGCTTCATATTCTTGAGCGCCATCTCGTGGCACCACGTCCATCGACTATCGACACATTGCCATTCCCTTCTGGGGGGGGGGGGAGGCACTTTTGTAATAGCCAGTACCCTCCTGGAGCTGTGCTATAGTGCTTCACCGCTGTTAGGACCTAAGCATCCTAAATCTGCCCTTCCCTTCTTTCCCCTCCGAACTACCATATTCCCTCAGCTAACTTTCCAACACTTGTCACCAGCTGGGGCTAAAGCCTTCATCAGTACTCACTGTGGGACGGTCTGTCTTCACTGCAATATAAGCCCAGGGTTAGTAGACCTCGAGTTAGCAGACCCTGGGTTTGTTAACCTAGGGCTTAGAATCATAGAGCCACACAGTTAGAAGTTATTTAGACTAGATGACAAGCCAGGGTCATCTAGTCTAACCCCCTGTGAAGATGTGTCTAAACCATCCAAGACAGAGGGTTATCCAGCCTCTTTTTGAAAACTTCCAGTGAAAAAGCTCCCACAACCTCCCAAGGCGTCTGTTCCATTGTCCTACTGTATTGGCAACCCCCCCAGCTTTGTGTCATCTGCAAACTTGATCAGGATGCTCTCTACACCTACATCCAGGTCATTAATATTGATGTTAAACAACACCGGACCCAGAACAGATCCCTACGGAACCCCACTTGAGACTTCCCTCCAATTCAACGTCATTCCATTAATAGTTACTCTGTTTGCGGTTGTTTAACAGATAATGTATCCACGTAATGGTAGTTGCTCCAGCCTGCATTTCCCCAGATTATTTATCAACATGTCATGGGGGACGGTGTCAAAAGCCTTGCTGAAGTCCAGGTATATGGTGTCCACCACGTAGTCCCCAGCTACCAAATCAGTTACCCTGTCAAAGAGGGAAATCAATCTGGTTTGGCAATGATTTGTTCTTGGAAAATCAAGGTATTCACAAATTGAATGAGCATCTACACTCATGTGTAACCCCAGGTTAGAAATTGTTGAACCCTGGGTCCCAACCTGGGCCTCCAGCATCTACACTGCATTGTGTGAGCTTATGTCCAACCACCCCATCCCAGAACTCCTCGTGTCCTCCCAAAAAGTGGCTACTGCAGTTCTTTGTTGGTAGTACAGCGTGGGAAAACTTGACAGTCCACCAAACCTGACTGCCCAGGGCACAGGAAGTCGGCCTGTGGGATACTTTTGGCAGAGTCCCAGAACAAGACTCCAATGGGGCTGCATGTACACTGCAAAGCCATCGGGCTTGAACCCTGGGTCAGATTCAGACCCTCCATCTCTGTGGGGTCTTGGCTTAGTGCAATTTGTGTGTAGACGGAAGGGGGGTTAGGCTTGAGCCTGAGTTTGAGCCCTGGGCTTACACTGCAGTGCAGACGTAACCTGTGAGGCCCATGTGTCAAAGGAACATCAGTGCTTCATAAGAACACTGCATCTCTAGCTGCTCAAGTCATCAGGAATTATTGACTCGGTGCTGTAGATATGCTGAACCTGCTTTGCATTTTGCACTACTGAAGTTCTGTAGAGTGCAGTATTTTGTTAACTGCATTGAGATACTAAGCATTGTAAAGCATTATGAACTATGCTTGTTCTTGAAACTATGTCCCGACCAATAATTTATACACCTCCATGAGTCTGAATATACATTTTGTTGAGATGGCCACTCTGAAAAAGACAAACAATTCTGACTACATGAGTTTATCACATATAGTAATTAGACCATAATGCACCATAACTTCACCTGAAAGATTAAGAGCTGTTTTACTCTCTCTTTACAGTTCAGAAAGCACAAAAGCATGAACAGCCTTTGAGAAAAGAAAATATCACTAAAGCTAAATGGGTTTTAAGCTATGTGTGTGTGGACTGCTCATTTGTTACCAACAGCAGCAGCAGTAGATGCAGAATTTATGCAAAGATTTATACAGCTACAAAAGGGAATAGAACCCTGTACATTTATGAAGCATCATCACCTGGGCATTCATGACCATACCCAGGCTTTTGCAGGTTAATCCCCCACATGCATGCTCTCATTTGCATGTCAGTGCCCAGAGGGCATTGGCATCACACAGCTATTTCATAGCAATGTGGGGATGGGAGCTCCAGCGGCAGACGGGAAGGCTCGCTGGGGTACTGTCTTTATTACAAGTCAGAATTGCCTTCTGTCTACAAGTCAGTTAAATCTTAACATTCAGACCTTTCCTAAATCAAATGAGATACAGCTTTAAAATCTAGAATGTTGAAATCGAGTCACTGGAAAGACAACCCCCCCTTACATTTTTTTAAATTAATCCACTTGGTTTTGAGCAAAACAGAGCCCACCATTCCAAGACACATTTCAAGCCCCTGTACTAAGAAAATCCAACACATTTTAATTTTGTTGTTATTAAAATTGTTGCACCCAGGCTGACACTAAGTTTCAGCCAGACAGATTTTGAAAGAAGAGGTGCTTTCAAAATAAGAATTTATAACAAAGCCAACTCAGAGTAGCTGTGCCCCCGAGCTCCCGCTCACTGTCAGCAGAGATACCCTTCGGTCCATGTGAACGAACCTGGTGAACCATTCAAATTCCTGCCAAGGTTGTGAAGGATACTAAAACAGGTGTTTATCTTCCTAGGACCCAGTCAATTTAGAAGAGGGTTTGGACAGCAGCAGTATAATAGAAGACAATTTAGAAGTGCCATGGCTGGTCCAAGAAGAGTAGCTGCCACATTAAATGGAGCGAGCCCTTTAAACCACCAGGCTTTAGCTCAAGAGGTAGGCTGGGGAAGGGGAGGGGGAGGCGGGAATCCACAGCTGCTCCTCAGTGTCACAGCGTTCTGGAAGGGCCTGGGGTTTTTAGCTTGACTTGCCTAAGAGAAGAGCATCTAAGTAGAGAATATTTTATTTGTTGTCCAGTTAGGCTTATAGGATGTGAAACTCGTAATGCTGCCAATGTATTTTACGGGATCTGTGCCCTTGGCTGTGCACGAGCAGCCCTGACTTATAGGGATTCCTTACAGAGAGAGACCATGTCACCGCCCCTTACTTATTTTGGCCTCTCCCCAGGAAATAGCTGAAGAGACGCCGTCATTTCTGCCCACACAAGGCATGATCCAAAGCCCTCTGAGGTCAACGGGGGACTTCCCTTGATTTCAGTGGGCTTGGAAAGATTAGGTCTCTGTGGCTCATTGGCACATGGATAATGGCCTTTGATTCTACGAGGTGCTAGTGACAGCTTTTGTTAAAAACAGGAGGCCTTGTGGCACCTGAGAGACGAACCCATTTATTTGACCAGGAGCTTTCCTGAGCGACAGCTCACTGCATCGGATGCATACTGTGGAAACTGCAGCAGACATTATATACACACAGAGATCATGAAACAATGGGTGTTACCGTACACACGGTCACGAGAGGGATCAGGTAAGGTGAGCTATTACCAGCAGGGCCCACCTTGATTATCACTACAAAAGGTTTTTTTTCTCTCTTGCTGGTAATAGCTCACCTTACCTGATCCCTCTGGTTACAGTGTGTATGGTAACACCCATTGTTTCATGGTCTCTGTGTATATAAATCTCCCCACTGTATTTTCCACGGCATGCATCCGATGTAGTGAGCTGTAGCTCACGAAAGCTTATGCTCAAATAAATGAGTTCGTCTCTAAGGTGCCACAAGTACTCCTTTTCTTTTTGCGGATACAGACTAACATGGCTGCTACTCTGAATCCAGCTTTAGTTAAGGTTGCTCAACTGCTTCCATGATAAACTCCCCTTTTTGGGTTTCTTGTAATTGTCTCAGACTTTCACTTTGTCAGGCTGAAATTCTTCAGGAGTGGGGTTTTGTTTGGTTGGTTTTTAAGGTCTGAGTGAAAGTGATTCAGCTATTTTTAGCATCAAGAGTATACGGGGACAATACACCTTTACCATTAAAATCATTCTTGTAACTTTATTTTGAACATCTCTAGCACCAAAACAGTTTGGGACAGAAAGCTGAAATTTAGTATGTAGATAGTCCTGATGGAGGAGAGTTGCCTTTTGATTTGGGTGAGTTAGGAAGGTTTGAAAATAGTACTCCACAGGAGCTGAATACATTTTTTAAAACTAATGATACCTCATAATGACCATCTCCTTTGAGCGAGAGAAGGCAGTGCTGCATCTGCAGGTGTATAGAATTTGGTATTTGTTTAAAGGGCATGTAATGAGTCAGGTACGTACTGACTATGGCAGGATATTAAGAGAAATTCGGAAGTAGTTGCTAGGAAGCATAATTCTAAGGTAGCTTTCATTCCACAGAAATGAACAGAGTAGGAGTCTGTGGAAACATGCATCGGTCAGTGGGTGGGTACAGTGAGATGGATATGGCCCTACAGACATGGCGGGGTATAGTGAGTAGCAGTATTTAGAAGTAATGTGGAAACCCTACTTTACCGAATGGGTATCTTCTGAGGTGTCTGTTCTTCCACATTCTAAGGCTCTGAGCCAGCAAGGTATTTCAGCACATGGGCGAAAAGTAACCAGTAGTTTATTGACTGAGGTGGGATTTCAGGGGGGTTGTGACCTGGGGTCATACTGTCTTCGCACAATCCTGTGTCTCCACAAACAAGTTTTGGTATTTCTGTCTCTCCTATGAAATAGAATACAGCCGTGCCCGCACACTCCCTTTGAAACAGGCTACCCGGTCATTCATAGTGTCAAAAAATTGTTAATTACAGTTAAAAAAAGACATGATTGAGGAAAAGAAGTTGCTACAATATCACAGGTCAGAGGAAATAGCCATGCCATAGTGGGAAAGACCACAAAACATCTCAGGGTTTAATAAGCTGAAGGGATCGATTACATACCAAGTCAATTATCAAAGAAGAAAAAACACTTACACATCAGGATCTTTCATAACAATACAAAAGTCACATAGGAAAGAAGAGACAAGGTGACCCTTGGAGCACCTTTCCCTGACCGGAAGAAGAGCTCTGTGTGGCTCAAAAGCTCACCTCTCTCACCAAGAGAAGCTGCTCCCATAACAGATTTTACCTCACCCACCTTCTTTCTAATATCCTGGGACTGACACAGCGACAACTGCCCTGCATAGGAGAGAAGTCAGTCCCAGCAAAATTAACATGTGGACAGTGGGAGTGAGTAAATTCCAAGGATGAATCTCCCTCAAAATTGCCAAACAAAGCCCATCCTGAATGATGCGATGAGAAATGCAGACTGCGTGGACACACAGTCTTTACAGCAGACCAAGTATCACCATGTACAAAAGGGAAGCAAAACCCCCCAGCAAACAAACAGGTTTAAGTCTGTCTGATCCCCATGGCAGTGTGACTGGGGATAGATCAGGAACGACAGCCATACGAGCATTCTGATAGAGACTAAACCCCTGCTTTGTCATATTTTGTGACCCTTTTCTTTGGCTACTGAGAAAGCCAACGCAGCAATTCTAGCTGATCGCAAGCGAGCTGTTGCTATGTTTTAGGGCAACCAGAATGATGAAGTGCTTACAAAAGCTGACAGCGGACAGCCTGAAGCACAGAGACGGCTACCCCAGCGCCCCAAGAGATTCAGAACAGCGGGAGTCACTGGCGAAGCCCCATCTAGAAGGTAAACAGTCTGGTATATTGATCTGATCGAGAAATTATTTCCTTGTCAATTTGTAAAACTCTCTCGTGCTATTAAATCTCCTCTCTTGTTCTGCATTGACTGGCGAGGTGCAGCAGCCATGGAGAGCACTGCACTTTATGAAATATTCCTTTTTATATTGCTAAAATCACTTAGAAATAAGTTTACTGCATGCTTGTGTTTAATAACCAGACATTTCCTCTGACACTTTTAACGAATACATTACAGTTTCAACTTGTATTAAACATTTTGTCCGGCACTTTGAGTGCACTTGGAAGGTGGAGTTACTTTTGCTTTTATAAAAACAGAAATTTTAACTTGAAAATAAAATAAAGTAAAGGTGCTAAAACCTTAAATGCCAGAGTTCAGTAGCCTAATTCACGCTGTATCGGACCTCACTGTACAAGTAACCCCACCAGTGAGACGACTCATGGAGTAAGGTACTACTGACACCAGCAAGGTGGTCTGAATCTCGGCTCAAGGGACTGAAAATAAGGAAAGCAAGGAAATTCTAAGCGAAGGCTGATGCTCTGTTCAGACAGTTTAAGGCTAGAGGGGACCATTGGATCAGTCTGACCTATAACAGAGGCCACAGTATTTCCCCCAGTTACTTCTCTGCCAGCATGACTTGGAGATTGGACTGCACTATGCACGACTGAGTTCAGTGACACATGATGATGCCATGGAGAAAGGGAGCACAAGGGGTGGGATTCTGCGCAGTGGCTGGAGATGGTCGGAATTTTTCTGTCCATTTTTCATGAAACCAGCTTGATGTCAACAAAGTGTGATTTTTTGATGAAAATATTTGAAATAAAACAAAAATGTTACTTTTGTTTTGAACTGACGTGTTTGAATGCTTAAAACATTTCTGCAGGCAAATTTTGGTTTTCTAATTTCTGTTCCCCCACCCCCATCTCTTTTCCTTTTTTACTCCCTTCCCCCAAATTAAAATATGGAGAGAGAGGAGGGGGCAGGGAAGAAACCCCAAATCTGAGAACTGAAAATTGACGGTTTTTTCTTTTTGAAAAACCAGACTTTAATTTGTCATTTTGTTCAGAAATGGTCAGGGGGATAAAATGGAATGGTTGACCCGCTCGTAATAGAATAACGGTGTAACGAGAAGCGGCCCAGGAGCCTGGTTCCAGCTCAGCGTACCATGGCATCACTCCTGTTATGCCAGGTACGGTGCTGGCACAAGAGACTTTGGCTCCTCCCAGCTTTGTGCGAGAAGCGGTTGGAATGTCTTACCAGTCGCAGCAACGTGGGCAGCCCTGGGAAGCAGGCCGATCCTGATTTGCTTTTCATGTGTTTTAAAATCAAACCCAGTTAGATTATTTCCTAGTCAACGGATGACGAGACCTTTCCCAATGCTCCTCCTCAAGGCATTCTTTTAATTGCAGGCCTTTCACGCTAAACAGGAGACCAGCCTTCCAGCAGAGGCAATCCAAAGTCAGCTTTACCAGAGGGGTCAGTGTGCGACAGGCTCTTGTAAGATCTGACAAGCTTGATAATTATTTTAATGTGAATAGTCCTTTCTCCCTCCCTCCCCCATTTGCATCCTTGCTTCTGCAATTAGCTGGGAGAAATAGCCATTGTTATACAGAGAGCATGGCCCAGAGCCTCAAAGGCCCCTACGCCCATTGAAATCCAGCTGGGCCTATATTCCAAAAGCGAGTAAGCATATGCAGGATCGGGGCCGTAGTTGCTCTTATGCTGTTCAGTCCGTTCTGAGTGTCTTGCACGTGTCCTGGTGCTGGCCTCCAAGGGTGAGTCTGCATAGGCTGGAGGCGCAGTGCTGTGGGCTGAGTCGACAGACCTGGGTTAGCAGGGCGCATGCTAAACACAGCTATGGAGATAGCGCTTTGAAGCTGCAGCTCAGGCGAGGGCTGCAAAGCCTAGCATCTTCAAAGGGCTGTCTACACCGCCCTGCTAGAGCGCCCTGCGAGCCCGGCTCGCCAGAGTCTGGCGATGCAGGCTGCGGGGACATACCCTAAACCATCACGTCCATTTCTGGCCTCTGTAACTCTTCTCCTTCTACCGCTAGAGATCAGCCCGGTGCCTGTGGACAATCGTGCCCCTTACAATAGTGAATATTAATACAATTTGTTCAAGCCAAGTTTTATGGAGATGCTTGTTAGCATTGCTCCGTGGGCCCTGATCCTGCAATCACGTGCAAAAAGAGCCCACAGACATTTGTGGGCATCAGTATGTGCAGGACCCAGGCCCACAGCACTAAATGATAACGCTGCATTACAAACACAGTCTCAGCTTACCACTTTGGCCTCTGGCTAATAACAGTAGAATAGGCGATAAAGTAGGGTTTGCTTGGACTGCATGACAGAAGGGACAGAGCAAAATTAGCCCAGACCAATCCATACGTTACAGTGAAAACCAAATTTCACTGAGACTTATTGGTGATATGCGGTGTAGCTATAGCCATGTCGGTCCCAGGATATCAGAGAGAGATGGTGGGCGAGGGAATATTTGTTATTGGACCAGCTTCTGGTGGGGAGAGAGACAAGCTGTCGAGCCACACCCAGCTCGTCTTCAGGGCTGGGGAGGGTGCTCCCAGCACCACAGCAAACGGGAGGTGGAACAGAGTGTTTAGCGTAAGCAGTGAGTGATACTCTAAAGGGCCCTTCACCGTAGAGTGGTGATATTCTGTGTAAAGATTGTTATTTTAAGCTCCTTTAGAGGGAATTATTTCTCTGAGGGACAGTTTTATTTTACAGCAAACAGAACCACACGCGGAAGGGAAACGGCCACGGACGAGAAGGTAATTGGGAGCGTTAGGAGAGAGACACACAAATGTGACCAATTCATCGCTACGGCAACCAAATGGGCTGAGTTTCTCTTTCTTGGCAGGTGGCACCTGCAGCCCAGCTCGGGAGCAGTTCTAACCATTTCTGTGTCTAATCCTCAGGCCAGCCACATCCGTCTGTGAGTAAAGGGCCCCGGTGTGTGGCTTAACATTCGGTTAAGATCTGGGACACCGAAAAGGTCCCCCTGAAATCCCTTTCGCACCTTAGAGCTGAGTGAATCATTCAGATTAAAATTTTCAAAAAAAAGATACGACCTCGGTCTGCTCCTGGAATAACTGAAAGCGGATTGCAGGTTCCTCCCATTTATTCATTCCTTGGCTTCACCTGCCGCGACAGAGTGTGTGGGACGAGCGGTGGGGAGCGAACCTGGGACCTCTGGATCTCAGCGTCTCTGTTTGAACTGGAGGGCCGGCTCCGTTGGCTGGTAGTAGCAGATATCGTGCCAGAGCTGGAAAGGCACCACTGGCCCAGTGGGGTGCCATGGATTCACTGAGGCACAGAGGGGCCATGGAGAGAGATGCTGCTCCAGGCCCCGGCTGGAAGAGGGGCTTTAGGGCCATGCAGTGGCAAGGCACAGTCAGCAACTAGCAACCTTCCCCCCCTGCCCCCCCCACGCCCACCCGTGGGGCTGGAGTAGCAGTGGAGGGCTGGGCCCCACTGCCTGGGTATGCCGCAGACTTCATCTCCCTTTAGCCCCAGCGCTGCGTGCCTGCTGGGGGTTAAGCTGCACGGGCAGCTGTCCCCTGACAATCACACTCATCAAGGCTGCAGTGAACAATACCCCCAGAAAGGCTAAGGAGATGCAGGTGGCCCTTTCATCTGCCTGCTGCTAGAGAGATAGAAAACAGGCGACCTTTGCTTGCTAACTAAATGCTCCGTACATTCGACAGGCCGGGAAGCAAGCGACCATTCCTCAGAGGTAGAAGACCCCCACCGAGGACAGCCAAGGCCCAGCCCCGAGGAGTGCCGCTAAGATTCAACTTCCGTGCGATGGCGAATCAGGTAGAGCGGACGGCACAAGTGTGTGAATGCTCAGATCAGCTGCACACACCATGCTCCGCGCTGCACGGCTGCAGGGCACAGTTGTCATGTGACCACTCGGATTTTCAAAACAATCCGTTTCAATTTGGATTCAAAACCCCATTTTGTTTGAATTTTACTATTTCAATTTTATGTTTTAAAAAGTAAAAAAAAAAAAAAATCTTGGTAACAAAACATTTTGTTCAACGTGAAATAGTTTTTGGGGATTTTCCAGTTTGGCCCCTGAATCAAAACGCTGGTTATTCGCAGAGCTCTGGCTTTCACACTGTCACACACATATGGCCACAGTGACCCAGAATAGCTCCAAGCTCCTGCTTTATCTTTCCTCCCAGTTACTCGCGTTCCTTGCCAGGACAGCATTACTAGATACTGTGTACTCACATGCCCCTTGCTTGTTCCTGTCCTGACTGAGGAGGATCTCCAGCCAAATGCATTTTATCAAGCTCCTTGCACAACTCCATGGGATGGATAGTTTAATTGACTTGCTGGCTGCAGAAGCCCATTCCTGGCGTGTTTTAATCCATACCCCCTGCAGATCAGGGTGTGAATCACGCTGTGCCCTCCCTTTCCCCTGCAGACCAGCCTGACCTTGGACGAGAGATTCTCCGGCCTCAGGAACAAGAGGCGTTTTACGGCAGCGAGGGACAGCGGCCGGACAGTCATGCTGCCCTAGTGCCATGTGCGTGGCCCGGGGACGGCGGATCCAGCCCAACGTGAATCATGGGCCACCAATAAAACACAATTGATTCCCTTTCTGCTGGCTGCCTTGGTATTACACCCTACCCTTGAGTACACACAGAGAGTCAAGGTACTGTCTGGGGCAGGACAACAAGAACTTCAGGGCTAAAGTCTTGGCCAGGCAGTGACCCCTAGATCTGCGTAACTGCCCTCCAGCCAGCGAGTCCTGGGGCTGCTGTGGGCAGACAGAGGCCCTGGTAGCATATCTTTAAGGGAGCTGCAATGCCATGGAGCCGTGATTCTCCATCATCGCAGGGGGACCCACCAGCTTTGGGAGCAAGTCTGGTCCCCACTGCCAGGACTACAGGGGGTGATCCTGTGGCAGTGACTCCCTCCTGTGCAGGGGAGGATGTCTGGCCCTCTGCCTCTCCTGTGGCCCCCTCAAGGCATCCTGCCAGCCCCTGAGCTCCCAGGTCAGCACCCAGCCTTTCACCCCCATTGGCTTCGCCCAGTGGGCGGCACTTGTTCTCTTCCACTGCTTGGATGGGGGTGCCTGGGAAGGCAGGGAGTCTGAGACCTGGGAGATGGACCAGCACACAGGTGCCGAAAGGAAAGCGTGCCAGTCTCAGGGGAACTTAGGGTAGTTTGCTTTAGTTCTTGTCCACTGAATTCTGAATGATTTATTTATGGGGCAGGCCAAGCACTTACAGACAGGTGTGAAGACAGGGTCTGGGCGCACACACTTTTCCATCATGGTCAGTGAACACCTCGCATCAGGAGTGTGACCCAGGCCTTGGGTGCTGGGGGGTTTGCGCTGGTCTGACTAAGGTTGTTGCCCCAGTGCAAACCCCAAGCAGACACATGCTGCACTGATGTGAAGAGCCTCGCACGGGTGAGGCCGACCCTGCTTCGGTGCCAAGGAAGCCCCTGCCGGAGCGAGTTGTTTTTTACATCGCTGCAGCACGTCTGTACTAGGGATCTGCCCGGCGTGGCTCCATTGGTACCTAAGGTTCCCGTGTAAACAAGGCTTTACCTGCACAGAGTTTACAGGGCTGGGGCCTCCTGAGAGCACCTCCAAATGAAGGCCAGGCTACAGGCGCTAACGAGCGTGCGCGGTGGGACTTAGACTTTCCCAGACTCAGCTCCGTTACTAAATGCGTGCCCCTTCGTCAGTCCGTGAATGCACGGAACGTGGCCTGGGCCTGGCTGCTGGCCAGGGAAGGGACTGAATGCTTTCACTTTCACATCAGAGCAACTAACTCACGCACGCACCTGAACGTGGTTTTACAGGCATCACTAGTTTACACAGAGGTGGCGGGAGAAGTCGTTGCACCGAATAAAACACGTTTAAAGTGTTAGACCCAATTAGTGATTTTCCCTCAACAGGCATTTTAGCCTAGCCCAAGATCCTGGGCCACAGTCCCATGAGTGCGTGTGGTGCACCGTGGGGCAGGGCCCGGCCCGGCCCAATGAGACTGACTGAGTGTCTGCTGCAAAACATGGAATCTGCTCCCCTGGCAGGTCCACTGTTCTTCTCTGGGGCGCTAGGGAAGGGGGCAAAGCATCTCCTCATTCCTGTTTATCTTCTGCATGGAACAGATGGTGCTCACCCCCAGATTTAAAATATTCAGTCAGCAAAACAGACAGACTCCAGTCATTACCCATGGATCACATTCCCCTGGCACCAACACGGATACACAGACAATTCGTGACCCCCATTGCAACCCCACTCCTACCATTTCCCAGTTCCCTGGGGCTGAGGAGCAGAGATGGACCCCGCAGCATGCCTGGAAGATTAAGAAACTCACCATAGTAGCAGAATATATATATATAAAATAAAATACCATTCTGGGCTGTGTTGTAAGACAGACAGACACGGGAGGTAACTGTCCAGCTCTTCTCAGCACTGGTGAGGCCTCGGCTGGTTTACTCTATCCAGTTCTGGGGACCACAATGTAGGAAGGATGTGGATAAACTGGAGAGAGTCCAGAGGAGAGGAACAAAATGATACAAAGGTTGAGAAAACCTGACCTGTGAGGAAAGGTTACAAGAAAACTGGGCATGTTTAGTCTTAAGAAAAGCAGGCAGAGGGGGAGACCCTGATCACAGTCCTCAAATTGCTAAGGGCCATTATAAAGAGGACGGGGATCAATTGTTCTCCATGTGCACTGAAGCACCTAGATATTACGTGAACTTGCAAACAGACCCTAAAAAAGACAAACCCCTTCATCCCAGAAGGGAATGAATGTGCCAGAGAGGGAATGGTTATGAAGATATTTTGTTAAATTGTTCATAAATTTTAAGGCCACAAGGGACCAAAAAAGAAATTATAATTGGAAAAGGTCCAGAGAAGGGCAACAGAAATGATGAGGGGTCTGGAACAGCTTCCCTACGAGGAGAGATTAGAAAGACTGACTGTTCAGCTTGGAAAAGAGATGACTAAGGGGGGATATGACAGTGGTCTATAAAATCATGACGGGTTTGGAGAAGGTAAATAAGGAAGTGTTATTTACTCCTTCCCATAACACAGGACACAGGGGTCACCCATTGAGATGAATAGGCATCAGGTTTAAAAACAAACATAAGGAAGTATTTCGTCACACAGCCTATGACACTCGTTGCCAGGGGATGTTGTGAAGGCCAAAATTATAACGGTTCAAAAAAGAACTAGATAAGTTCATGGAGGATAAGTCCATCAATGGCTATTAGTCAAGGTGGTCAGAGATGAAACCTCATGTTCTCAGTGTCCCTAGCCTCTGACTGCCAGATGCTCAGACAGGATGGATCACTTGATGATGACCTGTTTTGTTCATTCCCTCTGGGGCGCCTGGCATTGGCCACTGTCGGAAGACAGGATACTGGGCTAGATGGACGTTTGGTCTGACCCACTGTGGCTGCTCTTATGTTATGTTCATTGTGATCATCATACAGCCACATCACATGGATCATCTCGTCTGACCTCCTCTATAACACAGGCCATGGAATTTCCCAAAACATGCCAAGAGCAGAGGTTTTAGAAAAACATCCAGTCTTGATTTAAACATTGCCAGTGATGGAAAAAAACACTATGATCCTTGGTAAATTGTTTCAATGGTTAATTACTCTCATTGTTAAAAATGTGTGTCTTATTTCCAGTCTGAATTTGTCTAGCTTCAGCTTCCAGCCATTGCATTGTTAAACCTTTCTCTGCTAGATTGAAGAGCCCATTATCAAACATTTGTTCCCTCTGTAGCTACTGATTGACTTGATTACAGCCTATCAGGGTGTTCTCTGCTGTCATCCTGTTGGTACGTTTGTCAGCAACATGGTTGTACCTTGTATTTGTTGTAACCGTTATTAAAATAAAAAAAGTGGGCAGACCTAAGGGCTAAAGGCCACAGTGTTCTTGCCCTTTGCTCCCACTGACTCATGAATTTGGATGGTGCAAGAGAAAAATTTAGCCCTATGTAAAAGTGGACTGAACTAAACCAGCAATATTCCAAAACGTCACAACCCATGGCATATTGGGTCAGGCATTGGCGGGGGGGGGAAAATCACATAACACACCACTTTCTGCCTTGCTAAGCATTAAATAGTGAAATGATTGTCTCGAAAATTTAAGTTACTTTGTTTTTGAGTTAGATAGTGACCACAGCATACAGTAGTAGCTCAATGCAGTAGGTAACTGACAGGCTTAACATATCTAACTTAGAAACAATTTTCAGAGTAGTAGCTGTGTTAGTCTGTATCAGCAAAAAAAAACCCAAGTACTTGTGGCACCTTAAAGACTAACATTTATTTGGGCATAAGCTTTCGTGAGCTAAACCCCACTTCCTACTGTATTTTCCACTGCATGCATCCGTTGAAGACATATATACACAGAACATGAAACAATGGGTGTTGCCATACCCACTGTAACGAGACTAAGCAATTAAGGTCGGCTATTATCAGCAGGAGGAAAAAAAAAAACTTTTGTAGTGATAATCAGGATGGCTCATTTCAAACAGTTGACAAGAAGGTGTGAACAACAGTAGCGGGGAAATTAGCATGGGGAAATAGTTTCACTTTGTGTAATGACCCATCCACTCCCAGTCTCTATTCAAGCCTAACTTGATAGTGTCCAGTTTGCAAATTAATTCCAGGTCTGCAGTTTCTCGCTGGAATCTGTTCTTTTGTTGGAGAATTGAGACTTTTAGGTCTGTAATCGAGTGACCAGGGAGGTTGAAGTGTTCTCCGACTGGTTTTTGAATGTTATATATAATGATCTGTGTCCATTTATTCTTTTGTGTAGAGACTGTCTTTTTTTTTAGAAACACTTGAAAGCATTTTTGTGACTCTTTCCTTTTGCAAAACTGAATTTATGCATCACCTTTGCATTTAAAACTGGGGCGAGCTAAACATTTTCTCTGTATAATTTTGCTGCCACTAAGATTTTTATGCTCAGAAGTTTCCTCTAGCCCCCAAATATTCCATATGCCCCGCAGGTGGCAGCATTCAGCTGTTTACAGAAGCCTGCGGTTGGTTGCGTAGGATTTCAGCTGAAGAGAGGAAAAAGCTGGAGTGGTAACAAAATTGCACAGACTTTGGAGACCACAGGGAAGGGCATCTGCTAAAGCTGGAAAATATTTCCCTTACAGCAGCACTGGTCTGACTTTATTTTAAATAAACAGTTTCCAGGCTGCCAGAAGATGCATGGAGATCTGAGAATTTATGGCCTAAAATGCATCGTAGGGCAAGAGAGGACATGTAACATTTATACGGATTTAGTAAAACAAATGTCCAATCAAAGGTCTCGATGGCCCACTAAGCACTGTCTTCTGCAGCAGATATCCTCACAGAACGTCCATTTCTGCGGAAGGTACATTCATTTCACTGCATAGAGAAGAAGAAACCACCCAGAAAATTGTCTGAAATAAGCGACTCCACGGAGTCAGACTTAATCATTTTGACCAGTGTTGCTGGACGTGACTTCTTTTCCCTTATGCAGCAGCTCCCACAGTCAGTATTTTTCTAGCTGTTCAATGGAGGTCTGGCTGATCTCTCAAGATAAAGCCTCACCTTTAATAGATTTCTCAGATTAGGGATGAGTTCCCTGTCAATTTCCTCCATTGTCAATTTTCCCACAACATTAGTGTTCTATGAACAGCAGGCGTAACTGCATTCGGGTACTTCTGATTGTTCCTGGAAAGGTGTTATTGACCCAAAGCAGCCTCCAAAGCAGCAGGTGTAGTCTCACATTTAAGGCCTCCATTAGACACCTCAGATCACTATGGTCAGTTGCATCACAAGACAGCCCCTTTCAGCAAACATGGCTCCTGTGCTCTCTGATAGCCCATTTACTCCCAGCTCGGCCAGCAAATGGCCCCTGGGAGGGGTGTGGGCGGACAGGGTAGCTTGTGACACTTCAAGCACTTTGATGAGCATTAAACACAAATGAGGAAATAGTTTTTTTTCTAAACAAAATTCTGCAGTTTTAGGTCCATCTTCATTCCTGGGTTGCAGGCAGCATTTCAGGTTCTAACTATTAAGACATTTTCAGTTAGAGAATGGTGCTAAACTCATTGTCCAACTGTATCTTTCAACTTCTAGACGACAGGCACTCCCATTAGAAATTGCAGCAGACACGTCACAATTAAGCGATGTCAACAGGAAATCCAGGAAACCAGAGGCTCAGAGAGTTCATGCTCTCATAAGTGAGGCAGTCTCTCTATGTTATGGTTTGCTGAATCCAATAACAGGAGCAAAGCTCATGGTCTGGCCTGTGCTCACAATAACTTAAATGGCTTTTGTGGTCAAACACCAAAATACAGCTTCCCCCTTTAATTGCTGACAAGAGCAGAGACAAGAACATGTCTCCGCCAGAGACATGAACTGTTCAAGTATTTCTTTAAGATCTGGCACCAGCTCAATGGTTAATGGGCACATTCAGCCATGGTCCAAATCACGCTCACCTGCTGATCAAACCTACTGGCTTCAGTATGCCTCCTGGCCAGAGGCAGAGAAGCAGGACCTAGCCCATTTTCTGTGGTAAACAGATCTGCCTCATGTACACGGCATCTTTCAACTCGGGTATATGGAGGGGTTGCCAGCTCTGGTGCCAAAGTGACATGCGAGGGGACAAGGGAGCCGGGTTTCTTTTAGATAGGGCTAGCTGTTCAGATCTGGCCGTGCGAACAGCTGGGCTGCATGGTTTGTCGGTACCTGTGGGAGGAAGTCTACCACCCAATCACAGAGTGTCATGGAAATCCTGTTTGGATCTGGTCCGGTTTGAAGAGGGCTGCTTTGCAATGAACTAGCAGGCTGATATGGCTGGGATGCTGGAGGGGAGCACTATTGCTGAGCTGTTCCGTTTAAAAACACACACACACACACACACACACACACACACACACACACACACACACACACACACACACACAGAGGGAAATGCAGTTTTGAGCTTTGTTTCCCGCGGGCAGTAGCCAGGCATAAGTCCCAGGGCCAGGTGGAGAGAGCCAGCCCCAGGCCTCCAGTGTCAGCCCTGCAGGGAGGAGTCTCTGCCCACACCTAGCAACCGGCTTTGGCACAGAGTACGTGCTGCTGGCTGACTCCAGGACTCGGCTTGTGCGAAGGGGGCAGGTTATGGAGGACGTCGCCCGTTCCCTTATGGAGTATCAGCAGCATCCTTCCCCGGTGCGGATCCCGGCCTGGCTCAGCTCTCTTCCAGCCCGTTAGCCTCCTGGTGGCGGTGCTCTCAACGGCACCTGTCTGGCTGCGCCGGCTGCTTTTCAGCCAGCTCCAAGCGACTCCCAGCTCTTCCCATCCCAGTCAGAATTGGCCAGCTGCACCCGAGGCCCAGCACATCAGTCATCGTTTCAGAGCTGTCTCAAACGTCGCTGGTTTCACCACACGTGCCGGAAGTACAGCACACCACACGGCAATCTTGCTATGCTGGAGGGGAACGTCCCAGCTGCCCTGTCTAGAAGCTCCAACTGAGACATCTGGGACCTGCTTCTCATTTGCAACAAGGCTCCTTCCCACCGTTTTGGCACTAAATGGCCCCTCCACACTCCCAGAGCAGTGGAAATAAGACTCAGATCCTGGTCTTTGAAAACAAAGGATCCTGACTCTCGGTTTTTGGAACATACACTTTTAGTGCTTTAATGCTCCGGGATGCCACCAAGAGCAGCTTGCAGGCCATCCTCTGTCTTTTTTTAAAATCACATTGCAAACGAAGGAGTGGTTTTGTAGTTAGTTTGCACCACACGGCAACAACGTAAGTAACAGCATCCCTGCAAGTGACTCCATCACGACCAGCCTACAGTAGTCACCGAGGGTGTTAAGCAGGCCTGGGCCACTTTCAGCTTTTGAGGCCCCAGCCATAAAAATATTAAAAATGATGACACATGGTCTAATCTTGTGCCATCAGAACTGATGTATTTTTATTAATATTTATGAACATTTTTAACTCTTTAATGAGACAAAATCTATAGCAGGTAACAAAAAAATTATGTCTTTTACCAAATCACATCTCTTATTTGCGTAAATTCGCAGCTCTAAGCTGAGAGAGTGGGTTACCTTTTGGTCCAAGAGGGATGCGCATAAAATCAAGTTGTGAAACTTATCGAATGCCAAAGAATTAACAAATGTCTACATTTCAGGCCCCCTTTATGCTTGAGGCCCAGGCCAAATGGCCCTCCTGGGCCCCCCTCTGCTTGGCCCTGGTGTTAAGGAACAGTCTGAGCTCTAAATGCCTGTGTCTGATTTCCTGGAGCAGAGGCCCACGAGGATAAAAACGAGTGTGGTTTAAGGCAGACTGTGCTCTCTAGACAGTTGGCCAAGTCTGTCCTGGCAGCAGAGAAGCAGCGGAATCATCAGACACCAGGCCTGGTAGAAGCTGGAGACTGGGCTGGTGCTGAAGTGCATTCTGTACTGACTGTGAAATGGGGAGCTGCTCTTCCACCAACGCTGGAAGTTGGCCCATTTTGCCACTCAGAGAGTTACAGTCACTCCTTGCAGGTTTCAGAGGAACAGCCGTGTTAGTCTGTATTCGCAAAAAGAAAAGGAGTACTTGTGGCACCTTAGAGACTAACCAATTTATTTGAGCATGAGCTTTCATGAGCTACAGCTCACTTCATCAGATGTTTACCGTGGAAACTGCAGCAGACTTTATATACACACAGAAATCATGAAACAATACCTCCTCCCACCCCACTGTCCTGCTGGTAATAGCTTATCTAAAGTGATCAACAGGTGGGCCATTTCCAGCACAAATCCAGGTTTTCTCACCCTCCACCCCCCCACACAAATTCACTCTCCTGCTGGTGCTAGCCCATCCAAAGTGACAACTCTTTACATAATCAAGTCGGGCTATTTCCTGCATAGATCAAGGTTTTCTCACATCCCCCCCACCCCCATACACACACAAACTCACTCTCCTGCTGGTAATAGCTCATCTAAATGACCATTCTCCAGGTTTAAATCCAAGTTAAACCAGAACATCTGGGGGGGGGGGGGTAGGAAAAAGCAAGAGGAAGCAGGATCCCTCTTGCTGGACTCAGGTCCTTTTATTTTCTCCGGGGTGGGAAGGCTCAAGCAAATTCTCAGCCTGGCTGCAAAGCCCAGTCACACAAGGCATAAAGTCACTTTCCCAGCTGAGCCAAGGAGAGTGCAGGGGAAGTGTCGTTAGCGGAGGTGGAGCCCGTTATCAGCATGTAAGAATTGTTTGTCTTTCAGGGGCCCTTGGAGGGATTCAGGCAGCCAGAAACTGAGCACAAAATATTTCACCAGAAACCCGAGACCTAACCTGCACCCCAGTCTCTGCAAATCCCTATGGAATTGTTGCCGCCCTGGAGATGAGCTAAGCAAACAGAGGGAGGTTTAGGGAATGTATTAGACAGCTGGCAGACTTGTTTTTTTTTTAAAACAAACATTGTCTATTAAAAAAAAGAGAGAGAGATCTGACCCGAACCTGAAGAGGAGAGCAGCAGTTCTTCCTGTGTGCAGTGGAGAACAAACCGGTCCAGAGTGTCACAATGCACTGAGGTAGGGGAGAGCAGCATTTGGCCCCAAATGTCATGCATATTTTGAGACACTTGAACGGCTAACTTAGGCCACCATTTCCCCCCCAGTTGTGCACATGGAAGTTAAAGATCCATTAGGATTTTCCCCTGCCAATACAAGATATACTTTGAAGACCTGTCAGGGTCTTACCTGGTTACATTTTAAAATGATCCAGGTCATTGGGCTTTCCCACGTCTCACTACAGAGATGACTCCCCCGTTTTCTCTCTCAGTAGTAATATGCTCACATGGCACTCAGCCTTATTGTATTATGTCTGTAGCAGAGCAAAATTAAAAACAAACTCACGGTGTAGAAGATAAGAGTACATTTACACTTTAAACACATTTGTGGAAACCTCATTCCAAAAAGATTTCTGTAGGAAACAGTGTAAGATCCCAGGAACAGAAGGGGTAGGTAGTTGGATCACGCGGCTTGTTATATGCCTGATGTAGTTATCATTGTTTTTCACAAAGATCCTGTGATGATAAAGGTTTGGCCAGGCACGGATTGAAAATCAGAGCCTGTTCAATTAAGGCCAGTAAACTAGTCAGAGTCTGTAGAATCCTTGGCTTTCACAGCCCCTGTCATCCCAAAGCTAGTGTTTATTTTGTTAGTAAGCTGGGACCTACGGCAGGTGCAGACGAGACAGGCTGAGGTGCCAGCTGTGAACGCCTTCAGCTGCTCTGTACCCTTGAAATCAGATCGTCCCTTTCAGAGTTCACCTAAGGGAGAATTAACTTCCCCATGTGCAGCAGAGCATGATTCGCCTCCGCAGTCGCTGATGGCTGACACTAACTCTTCAGCCAGACGACCTCTGACTGGCTTTTATAGGCAGTGTAGCTGCCTTAAACTGCACCAATACGGAGGAAAAGAGAACAGCGAAAAATGATGTAGGCCTGATCCATTCAGGATCAGGGCCTTGGGTGTTAATATTAAGCCACTTCCCAAAGCAGACTTTTTAAATGCAGTGTTGACAACTCTCATGGTTTTACTGCAAATTTCATGATATTTGATGATGTTTTAATTAAAGCTGTAGATCCAGTGAATTCATACAATCTCAGCCTCCACTTACGAAAAGTGTCCGTTTCTAGCCCTCACTGCCGTGGAGAAAAGCTTCAAAATGTGACCCGAGTGCCCCCTAAAGGCTCCGGGACCAGACATCCACTAAAAAGAACCCCAACGTATTACTGGCTCTTTAAATCTCAAGAGTTTTAAGCCAATCTCATGATTGTTGGCAGCCCCATGATTCTGGAACCCTTGGAGTTAACCATAGTGTACCCATGGACCAGAACAGTCTTGGGTCATTTCTAATTATTAGTCGAGATTTACAAGCATTCAGAGGCACTCACCATTACAGTATCTGGGTACAGGCTTCAGGCACAAGACCGACCACACACAGTGTAATAAAAGCTGCATATGTAGTGTGGAATATCCAGCTGGGCTCGAATAAATTCTAAATTTTCCCAAGGTCAGGCCAGAAGGCTGGGTTGGAGAGGAATGACTCCGGCCAACTCTGAAGCATATTAAACAGACCAGAACTATTTATCCAGAGCCTTGGTCTGAGTGGCGCTGGAGGAACACGACAAGCCATGTCGAAGCTCCATCCCCTCAATTTCTGTACCCTCAGTTCAACGTCATTTTACATCACTGCACCATCATTCTCCAGCTACCTGGTCTTGTTTACAGGTCAGGAAGGATTTAAAATGGGCTGAAGATGGGCTGCCAGGAGTAGCAAAATTCTGTGAAAGGGCTGCCAGGAACGTCAAGCGACGCTGCCTGTGAAATACAGCAAAGCAGAAGGTGGCGGGGGGGACTGCTGGTCCTGGTCCAGGTTATAATCCAGGTAATTTGTAATTAGCAGCCTTCCCGAGGGAGGAATGATTTTCTCCCCTCAGTGGCTGCTTTTTTTCTTTTCTTGCTTGAAATGCTCATAAACCCCAGTGAGCTCGGCAGGAGTTTGGAGTGGAGAGGCGAATCTCTTGCCACACTTAGCCCCCTGGACTCTCCTGAGATTATGACAGTCCCCTGAGAACAATCTGTTAATAAAACACATCTGATGCGAGGACATCAGTGAACTCCCCACTTGTGCCCTCAGATGTGGGCAAGGAGAGAAAACCTTCACTCCCCTTTCTGTAAAAAAAAGTAAAGGGTAGAATTTGGTCCGGGTACCTCAGACAGACCTTCCTCCTGCTGCAGAGTCTGCATCATAGAGTCCACCTCTGCAAGTGAATTAGCCACTTTCCTTGTACACAGCAGCTGCTACGCCTACAGGGCTACATACCTGGCACTGGGTTTAGCAGACCCTGACCCTACAAACCAGCTACACAGGCTCTCCTTTAGGTGCACCTAGAAAGGAAAAGTACCCAGTCATCACATCACCCTCTGAAACCAGTGCCCACAGCTAGGCAAGTTCTCTTCCTACCAGCAGGACGCAGAGATGCGTGAGGCCTGCCCTGAACAAATGGCCCCGTTGCTGGAGTTCTTTCACAGCTTTGTATGGGCCTTTGGGAGAACCTGCTTCGTTACCACTTTGGCCAAGGACTGAGTCGTTGGGGTTTATGAGTAGATCTCACCTCGTCCCATTCACAGACTGCCAGGCCAACACCTTACGCCGGATTTCCATTGCCCTGAACAGAAAGATTGGCCCCTTAGATACAGTACCCCTTTGGGGGCAGAAGTACCTCTTATGAAGCACAACCATCTCACAGCAAGCACTGACCTCAGCAATATTCATACAACAGGTAATATTCACATCAGACCACTAGACGCAGCCTATCAGAAAAGTCAGGGCGATTTACTTGGGCTGCCCCCTATAAGGCTGCAAAGACCATGGGTCCTCAAGGTAAAATTTCACTTCATGCCCCACATCCTGAATTGTACAATGATTCTTCTGAGCCTTTGCTTAAAGGATTTCCCCGTCACCCAATCTCATGTCTCTTTTTTGACCGCAGTTAATTGTGGTATGCAGAAAATGTCTGTCTAAAGGGAGGAAGCGAGCTGACGTTTAGAGCATTCCTCAGTGGCTAGCTGTTTATTAACAAGTGACTACCAGATTTTTCTTATCTGAAGTGCAGTTATATCATCAGTACACTTTGCAGCTACAATACAAGGCCAGTGGCATACAAAACAACTTGTGAACGCCTCATTTGAGCGCAGGATTGGGTCTAAGTAATGTAGAGGTTTTTGCTATCTCTAATGTCAATGGTTCTGTAAAAAGAATACCCAGCTTGTAGCTCGCAGCAGCTTAGGAGATTCCATCAAAAGGTTCATGGTGTGAAAAAGTAACAATTCACATGGAACCTTTTGTTGCCAGGCACCCGGTACAGCCGTCGCATTTCCCACTGTACGAAAGAGTAAGGAATAACAACCAGGGGCTCTCTCCTCTCCGTGAATGCATGCACTAGCTCCCATTCACACTAATGGAAGTTACATGTGCACAAAGAGAGGTGCATATACTCCAAAGAGCTATAAATAAAATGAGTCCAATATATTTATTTTGCATAAACCACCGCTGGGGTGGATTCCTCTGGGATTGCCGCCCCTGGAATGAGAATGGTCCGCGAAGAGACTCCCAGGTGAGCAGCTCTGTGTGCGGGAACCGGGGGGGCATTAGCTACACGTGTTTGCTAAGGTTTGAAAAGGGAAACACCAGTCAGGACCAACCTGAGCTGGAACCTCCGAGCCAAACAGAAGACTATTGGGAGGGCGGGGGGGGCGACAGACACAGAGTCTCAGTGCCGTGAGGAGGGGCCCGTTTCTCCAGACAGTGAACAACTTGGAGGAAAGCATAGTGAAGCCTTTTCATTGTTAGGAAAAGTGCAAGAGGGAGGGCACCTGGCGGCACAGAGGAGTACTAGGGGCTGCATCTGCAGACTGCCTGGGGCTTCGGGGCTGACGGGCTCTGCAGAAAGGACAACGTCACCCCAGGCTGCATTAGCGTCTCAAGGGCTGGAGAGTGAACCGTGGTGACCATGCCATTGTCCAGCACAGACCCATAGCACCTCAGGGGAGGAGAATCTTTCCACAGAGGCGGCTTTGGTTCAGGAATGGGGGGAAGTCAAGCTCTGAGGGTCCCTCTGGTCATAGATCTGGGGAAAGGGAGGTTGGGAACAAGCCGGGGCCCACGTTTTTGGAGAATTCCAGCGCTGGTCACCACAGATGGCTGAATTTCACCTTTCAGGCCAAGCAGCTGACAACTACTGCGGGTTGTAAGGTCCTGGGGTGATTGTTGATTTAGGTACAACAAGCTAAGTGGGCAAAGGGCCGCGTATTTACAACTCTCTTTTCTGGAGCAGATTGGAATAGTGTTTGGATTATTTCTTTCCATTAGTGCCCACGTCAATAGCAAGCCAGGGACACCGCAGCTTGAGTATAGAGGACTCTGGAGCGACCCTGGAGTTACACCGGAGTACCTGAGGCCAGGCTGCCGAGGAAGCAGGAGATCAAATGGATAATCCAATTTGATTAGGTTTTAGAAACCGTTTGACTCACACTGTTGAATCGATGACAATGAATCTGTGACAATGAGTGCAAATACACTTAACGCTTCTGAAGGAAAAATGCTCCGTTATTCAGTGTGTTGCTGATAAGATGCAACAAGGGTGTATTTAGATAAACTCCAGTAGAATTAGTTAAAATAGAGAGGAATTGTGGTGGCACATTTTAAGCAGGGCAATAATAGAACGCCGCCCTGAACAGAACATGAAAATGTAGCAATTCCCACCTGGCCCCTAGCTTTAATGGAAGGTTGTGTCATCTAATGAAAGCCTCTGATCACGTTTCTATGTATAGTTGATTTTGCATGAAAAGGGCCTAGATGGAGCAGTTAATCCGGAGCCCACGAAGAGCATTCTACTCTGCATTTCAAGTCACAAGCTGACTCGTGCGAAGAGGCTATTCCACCAGCCAGCCAGCTCTAGCCGGGGGAAATATTTGAAAGAACATGCATTTAGGGTGTGGTCCAAAATCCTGTGAAAGACTCAGTGGGAGCCTTTCTATCCACTTTGGATCTGGTCCGTCAATGCCCATTAAGGACCAGTTGAGAAGACATTACAGTGCAAACCAGTCACACACACACACTCACATTTCACACCGCACTTCCAAGAGCAGAAGTGTGGACAGCAAGTCCGCCCTTCTGAGATTTACAGACTCTTGAGGTGATTTATTCAAAACCTCTCCCTGCCGGTCTATCCAGCCTAGGAAGTTGTGTGTGCAGTGCCCACCTGCAGGGGAATGGGACACTGGAAGGGAATGGTAATGGGTTAGACAGGCTTTCACCTGGAGGTCAGCAGTAAATGAAAGTGACCCCATGGCTGGTGGGTGGCCTGCCCTGGTGCATACATGCCCGTATCGCCATTATCCATAGGGAACGCTGCATTGTACAGCTGAAATTCAGTTAATGGAGAAGTGCTGAAAATAATCCTCTCCCAAAAGTACTCCCAACACTGCAGTCACACAAGTCTTCCCCTCTCGCAGGTTAGTTTCTCTTGCTATCACAGGTCCTAAACAGAGCACTGCGCTCCCTGCACTCCTCCCTGGCTTTAACCTCCACTCTCGCCTCTCCCCACCCAACCCAAAATGCTGCTGCTAAAGTCTTCCTCTCCTGCTGCTCTGGCCAGGACATGCCCCTCTTCAGTCTCGTACACCGGCTTCTGCTCACGTCCAGCTTCTCTCCTCCCCTGGCAGCCTGCAGGACTGTGCTCCTGTTCGCATCTCCCCCCAGTCACATACTGAGCCTTGTCTGCTCGCTGCAGCCATGGGCTTCCCTCAGACCACAGGAGGGGAGGGAGGCTGTTCAGTCTTTTCATTATGGCTGGTAGATCCCGGCTCAGCCCTGCTGCAGGACAGTTTCTCCCAGGGACCTAAATACTCAAGCACCCGCAAACACCTCATGCTGACACAGCTTTGTCTCCCTCCTGTGGCTACATCATGCAAGTCTGCTACTGCCTTTGAGCTCGTGGACCCAGTCCTTTTGCTCTACCAGTAGTGGGCCCTGCTTTTAGTTCCAGGGATCACAGGTTCAATCCCTGCACATCATGACCAGTTCATCAACACACTGATCCGTTTGCCCACTTCATATTGCCTCCTTTCCCTCCTCAGGTTTAGTGAAGCATTCAAGCCAGAGGACTACACCAAACCCTGTGTACAATCGTCCTGGTGCTTTTGTGAAGCTGTGCACTGTACTGATTTGTGCCTTTAGACTAAGCCCTTAGGGGCAAGAATACTGCTTATTGTCCAACACAGTCACATGATCACAGCACGTGTGTACCTGGGGCGCTGTACACGTGCTATTCGGCACAAGTGTTCAGTTGTGAGGGTGATTAACTGTAGGGACAAACTCTCAGAGGGAGAGGTGGATTCTCCATCTCTTGATGTCTTCAGATCCAGACTGGCTGCCCCTCTGGAAGATGCTTTAGCCAAAAAGTTATTGGGCTCAATATGGGGATATCTGGGTGACATTCAATGGCTTGTGATATGCAGGAGGTCAGACCAGATGATTTAATGCTCCCTTCAGGCCCTAAACTCTAAGAATCGGTAAATCAATGCACCCTTATGCCATGTATTACTTGAAGGATCATTAAACGAGTCTAAAACAAGCATAAGTGAGAGGAGAATCAGGCCCAAGGGGTTTAGGTGCCACCTAACTCACCCTACTATCCGCGTTCTGTGCATCGCTGGTACATGACTCTGCGCTGCCCTGTATCAAAGCAGGTGCCAAGTCCCAGGACTGTTTGAAGAGCACCCCCCTACCCCCTCGCCCCCCACACCCACTGCAAAATGTCAGGGTACAGCCACTTTGGTGAGCAGATACTTCACAGGCGAGAAAACAGCCACTTACGCTCCAGAGAACTTTGCCTTCACACAAACCTATTTCTCTTTCTGAAAACGTTCAGTGTACAAAGAGCTCTCCAATACCAAGGCTGGCCTACCCTGCAGTTTAGCACCACTGGCCATCCCAAGTCTCTGCTGTTCAAGCTGCCCACGTAAAATGGTACCAGGCCAGCAGTGAGCTGGAATTACTTGTGTGTGTAATTCTGGAGCACCAATGGCATCTTACAGACTAGAATCACCATGACACACAGAATCATAGACATGCTGGGCTGGAAGGGACCTCGAGAGGTCATCTAGGTCAGCCCCCAGTGCTGAGACAGGACCAAGTAAACTAGACCAGCCCTGGCAGTGGTTTGTCCAACCTGGTCTCAAAAACTTTCAATGGCAGGGAGTCCACAACTTCATGTGAAGCCTATTCTGGAGCTTAAGTACCCTTAGAGTTAGAAAGTTTTCCCCCCCAATAGCTAACCTAACACTCCCATGCTGCAGACTAAGCCAATTATTAGTTCTAATCCTATCTTCAGTGGACATGGGAAGAACAAAAGGAAAACAATCAATCAATCACCATTCTCTTTCTAACAGCCCTTAACGTATGTGAAGACAGTGATCAGCTCCTCCCACAAGCTCTTCCCAAGACTAACCATGCCCACTCTTTTTAGCGTTTCCCCATAGCGTTTCCCCACGTGTTACAAGCCTTTTATCATTTTGTTGCTCTCCTCTGGACTCTCCAATTTGTCTTTCTTAAAAAGTGCAATGCCCAGAACTGGATACAGTACTCCAGCTCACAAGGCCTCACAGGTGCCAAGTAGTGTGGGACAATTACCTCAAGTGTCTTACAGACGCACTCCTTTTAACACACCGCAGAATGATATTAGCCTTTCAGAACTGCATCACATTGTGGACTCATTCAGTGTGTGATCCACTGTAGCCCCCAGGTCCTTTTCAGCAATACCACCACCTAGCCAGTTAGTCCCCATTTCATAGCTGTGCATGTGATTTTTCCTTCCGAAGTGTAGGACTTTGCACTTGTCCTTTTTCCACCATGTTTATTTCAGACCAATTCTCCAATTTGTAAAGGTCCTTTTGAATTCTAATCCTGCCCCAAAGTGCTTGCAAAGCTAGCCAGCTTGGTGTCATCCACAAATGTTATAAGCACGCTCTCCACTCCATCATCCAAGTCATTAACAAAAATAACTGACTAGTACTGAACCCAGGACAGACCTCCGCTAGCTATGTCCTCCCACTTAGACAGTGAGCCACTGATAACTACAGTTTGAGTATGGTCTTCTAACTAGTTGTGCACATATCTTATGTAATTTCTTCTACATCACATGTCCCTGTTTTGCTTATGAGAGCGTCATGTGGGACTGTGTCAAAAACCTTACTAAAATCAAGACATATCTACATCTTCCACTCTATCCACTAGGCCAGTAACCCTGTCAAAGAAGGAATTTAGGTTGGTTTGTTCTTGACAAATCCATGCTGGCTATTTCTTAGAACCGTCTCATCCTCTAGGTGCTTAAAACTTGGTTTTTTAATAATTTGTTCCAGTATCTTCCGATGTATCGAAGTTAAGGAGACTGGATGATAATTCCTCAGGTCCGCTCTGTTCCCTTTTTAAAAGCAGGTACTATATTTGCCTTTCTCCAGTCCTCTGGGACCTCACCCTTCCTCCAGGAGGCCTCTAAGATAATTGCTAATGCTTCCAACATTCCTTCAGCTACTTCCTTAAGAATCCTGGGGTGAATTTCATCAAGCTGTGCTGACTTGAATACAGCTAACTTATTTAAATATTCTTAAACCTGCTGTAATGGGGGACACTCACCCCTCACAAGTGCCCCCCATCTCAGTGCGGGTGCCTGCACTCTCTCAGCCAACGCACACAGTCTGTGTGAGAGATAAATCACACCACTTGCAGGATATAAGTCCAACAAGGGCCCTATTTCAGTGCCCCGGGTAAGGTCCCTTAATCAGCAGCCCTATCTCTAGACTTCAGAGTCAGTCAGTCCAACAGGGCCTATCGCAGAACCCTGGTTCGAATGGTCTCTCAGCCCCTTCTGGGCTCTTTCAAATTGTCCCTGCTCTTCAAGCAGTCCCGGCCCTGGTGTGGGGTCATGTGCCCCAGGGCTCGCTCCCAGAGACTCTGCCTCTCTGGACCTTTCTGGCCCCAGCTCTCCCGCTGGGACACTACAAGAGTTCAGTTCTCCTTCTGGGGTGTATCAAAGTCCAGGCCACTCTCCCAGTGGCTGGTGGGGGGAACCCAGACCCACCCTCTACTCCAGGTCCCAGGCCAGGAACCCTACAGATAACAGCCACCTGTCCTGTCCCTTTAAATAAACTGCATCACTGCTACAATTGCCAGGGCCACTGCCTCACAGCCCCAGCTCATTGTTCACCCTTACCTCAGGGCCTTGTCACCAGCCCGGAGCTCCTTCACGATCCCCCCAGCCTCTGTCAGCACTGCTCTGCCCCGGTCCTGTACCTCCCTCAGGCAGCCAGGCACACCACCCACTCAGCTCAAGCAGGGAACAGATCTTACCCTGGCCCTGCAGCTCTTTTTATACTAGCCTGCTGGGCCCTGATTGGCTGCTCTCTGCAGCCCCTTTCTGATTGGCTGTGCTCCACTCAGGATCCCCTCCACTTCCCTTTTCTGGGGCAGGGTATGCCAGGGTCATGAGGCATCCAGCAGGGGGCCTCAGGGCTTCATCCACCCTGTCACACTTGGTCTTTCCCTGTTTTGGCTTGTATTCCTTCTCCCTTGTTATTAATATTAATTGCATTGAGTATCTGGTCTCCTTTAACTTTTTTAGCGAAGGCTGAAGCAAAATAGGCATTAAATACCTCAGCCCTCTTGATGTTATCTGTTATTAAGTCTCCTTCCACGCTATGTAGAGGATCTAGACTTTCCTTCATCTTTCTCTTGCTCCTAATGGGTTTAAAGAACCTCTTCTTCTTGCCTTTTACATCCCTCTCTAGGTGTAACTCATTTTGTGCCTCAGCCTTTCTGGTTTTGTCCCTACAAGTCTGTGCTGTTCTTTTGTCCTCCACCTTAGCAATTCATCCACGTTTCCACTTCTTGTCGGGTTCCCTTTTGACTTCACGTCATTAAAGAGATCCTGATGGAGCTCTTACTATTCCTTGTATCTTTCCTTTGCATTCGGATAGTTTGCTGTTTTCTCTGAGAAGCTGTCAGCTGTCCAGAACCCCCATTCCCTTAGATTTTCTTCCCAGGGGACTTTACTTGCCAGTTTGCTTAGTTTGGTAACATCTGGTGAGTTGTTTTTTTAAGTCCATTGTCTTTGTTCTGCTGCTCTCACTCCTTCCATGCCTTAGGATCCTGAAATCTGTCATTTCCACAATCACTTTCCACAAAATTGCCTTCAACCTTCGGATTTGCAGACAATTCCTCCCAGTTAGTCAGAATCCAGTGTAACATGGGTGTCCCCCTGGTTCCTCTTCCACCTTCTGAAACAAAAAGTTGGCCCCAGTACATTCCAAGAACTTTTTGGGCATGTTGTGTTTTGCTGTATTACTTTAAATGCATTGTAAACATGGGATATAAAATATCAACCCCCTCTGTGAGCGCAATTCTTCAAGGGCCTTTTCTTTTAGAATGTAGTTCACAGGTGATATAGTCCAATGTCCAATATCACATTCAGGGTGGACCAGTAAGCACTGGGATCCCAATCTTACTGCTTAAGCTTCCCCTGCACTGAATCATCAAGCAGATCTGAGATATCCTTGGTTCCTGATCCTGTTCTTTAATACAATTTCATGTCTTCTTTGACCAGCTGGAGTCCCTTGGGGAACAATAGGCCCTCATTTCCTAAGCATCTTGTTAATTATTCACACAGATTAACATAAGGCAATCTATCCATCAGGCAGTCTATCACCGGTACTTAGCTATACGAATTAACATAAGACAATGGCCTGTTACTCCACCATTCGCAATATATTTCAAAGAGATGAATACTGAGATATCCCATGTTTACAATTCATTTAAATGCTAGGATGTTCTTTTGATCTCTGAATGATCAGAATACAGCATAGACAGGGACTTCTGATTACATTGTTGACCACTACCCGTATACATGTAAAGACACAGACACACAAACATGATCTCCCCACAGGCCTTTAAGGGTTGCATATGAGTCATTTATTCTACAGGATGTTTAACCCTTTCTGGCCATGCCTCACTTCCTTTTTTCCCACCTGGAAACACCAGAAGTTCAGAGTTTTAGACCAAACAGGAGCACCACAGAAGCCAGGCACAGTACCTATCCTCAGAGGTGTGGACGGAATCCATTCCGCCCACCCGTAATTAGCTTCGTGTTTCATGATCTGCCACCCAGCAAAGTGGCAGCACCAGCTTTTGAAAGACTGATCCCTCCAGGACAGGAAACCAGCCCCGCCCCATGCCCAGCCTGCAGCCAGGTGAGCTGTAAAGAATTCAGGCCGGCACTGCTGTTCTCTACGGGATGTGGCTACAGCGGCCATTTCTCTCCCCAGCCCCCCGGAGACAGGGGTGGACCCTGAGCATATTTTGCTCTGTTAATTGGCCCATCGTCAGCTCTTCCTTCCACCCTGGAGCCAGGTTTATATTTTGTGTCACTTGACTTCTTTTCCCTTGTTCTAATACGAAACGCTCCCTGTTCCCTCATCACAGCAGCCCTTTGGGGCTGTCTAAACCCCACTTCCTGCCCTGGAACAAAGGCAAATAACGAGCCCCAAAGGAGAACAGCTGCCACTTGCTAACACACCGCGCGCGAGGGAGGGCTTGTGTGGCTGCCCCTGGAGGGAGAGCTGGGGCAAGGCAAAGTTTCAGTTCCAAGCAGTGAGGCTTTCCTTCCTTATCTTTAAATGTCAGCTGCAGAAATGAGATAAGAGGCAGGGCACAGATCAAGTGCTGAGCCCACTCCTGGTTTCCAAGCAGCTCACCAGCATGTGGTTTTTATTTAGGACTTGGAGGATTTGCTGCATCTCCAGGAGGCTGGAGAGATGGCTCTTTGAAGTGTCTTTCATTCTGGAGCCACTTTCAATTAATTCAAGATGACGTACTTTTCCAAACCCTAGAGCCTTTGATAACATAAATGTTCTGATGTTTGGCTAGTTTGCATGGCTCCTGACCGGGCTGCTGCAACCATGCTCTGCCATGGAATCCTGTGCTGACAGCGTCACAAAACGCCAAGAGATGTAGGCGAAGGCATCCGGGGGAGAGACTCACCCATTCTGCTTATGACAGCGACATCCTCCTTCCTCTTTGGGACTCCACCCTAGACCCAAGTGTAGAAGAGCTCAGTAGGATCCCAAGAGCTCACAATTCATTCCAACAAACCAGAAGCCTTTAGTGTATCTTGCTACTTACCTAATGTATAACTGAATGATTTCCTGCTCATGTGGACTGCTGAGGACTTCAGATATCTTCGGGCATGGGCTGGAATTCATTATTGCTGCCTGCTCTATGCTTTGTCAAATGTCTGAGCCGGCTATTAAATGCCTAGAAGAAAAATCTCTCACCAGGTGGGTGGGGCACAATAAGAATATGGAACAGTTAAATTCACCATTCATGCTTTCAGACGATGGACCTGTGTGGGTTACTGCAATAGGGTGTGAGCCCTGAGCTGTGCTGTGATTGGCTGATATCATTCCACGCCCACATCCCCAGTCCTCCTATCGGTTTACAGTAAGTTAAAAAGTACCTGCAAAAGCAAATCATATCTTTGACTTTATTTATACCACCCTCTGGCACGATGTCTCCACTCGACTGGACTCATACAGCACCCAGACACAAACACCCTTGCAGTTGAAAATGTGTTCTATTTTTTATGAAAGCATTAAAAGAAAACAAGAAGGTTTTGGTTTTGTCACATTTTTTCATGGGACTTTTTGGTTTTCATTAAAAAAAAAGCAGAACTCCAAAAGTCATTTCTGGGTGTTGAAAACTGAAAAATTGTCAGTGTTCAGATTTTTCAATTCAAAGCCAAAAAAGTTAAACAAAAACCTTCATTTTGTTATGAAAATTTGCTGTTTCATCACAAAGCCCTTTTTTGGAAATAAAAGTGGATATAATTTTTATAACCTGCTCTCTTTATTCTAAACCGATGTTCTGACAAGATTGAAGCCACCCAACATTTATTCACATCCTTCGATTTGTACAAAATCTGGTCCCAAACCTTCTTCAACCATTTATAATCTTCATTCCACATGACACCAATATCTCCAGGAGCTAGTCCCTTTGAGTGGCTGCGTTGCTAGCATCTGCATCAATTTGTTCTTTGCTCGTGCCTTTGTCACAGACAGCCAGCGCTACCTGGGAGCTCCTGGCCCACGCTAGGATCCGGGCTTTTACCCCAAGATAAGGGGTGAGGAAGGAGGAACTTTTTAAAAGTACACAGCAAATGCAGGAGGCAGCATCTCTTCACGCCGGGTATCAGAAGGTGTGTGGGCATTCCATTGCGAGTGGAAGCTGGAGCAGCTCCTTTGTGTCACTGGAGCTGTGGTGGATTGCATCGGCACTGAATGTGGTCCCTGCACTTCTACCACTGAGGTGCGGTACAACCTTGGACAGATCACCGCATTTCTGCACAAGGGGGATAACACCTGGAATCACATGATCTTCTGCTCCTCCAAGACCACACACTGCAGCGTCAACTCTGCCTCCCATCAGCCCTCCGCCGCCTGCCTTCCCGAACGGTCCCTTCCCAGCACCACACACCCACTGCTCAGAGGGGCTAGTAGGGGGTCGTTCGGAAACGAGGTGTGTGGAGGTGGGGAGTGGAGCGAAAGTTGCGTCTGTAGCAGCTGGGCTAAGGGCAAGGTGTGTGCTCAGAGTGGGAGGAGTGTGCTGTTCACTTTTCACTTCTTTGCCTGTGTGGGTTTGAGCCATGTGTGTTACGTGTGTAATAACTTGCGCTGCTCCACAACAACTTTTTTTGTAGAGTGATATTTTATTACTACCCAGTGCAAACCTGTGGTAGGGGCAAGCCTCGTGGCACCAGGGGTTTATATTCTTTTAGCAGCGGATTCAGGAACACTTATAATCAGATACAGACCTGCTTGGCTTAACAGTGAAATCCTTGTGGATCTTAAACATAAAAAAGAAGCTTACAAGAAGTGGAAGGTTGGACAAATGACCAGGGAAGAGTATAAAAATATTGCTCGGGCATGTAGGAATGAAATCAGGAGGGCCAAATCGCACCTGGAGCTGCAGCTAGCAAGAGATGTTAAGAGTAACAAGAAGGGTTTCTTCACGTATGTTGGCAATAAGAAGAAAGCCAAGGAAAGTGTGGGCCCCTTAATGAATGAGGGAGGCAACCTAGTGACAAGAGGATGTGGAAAAAGCTAATGTACTCAATGCTTTTTTTGCCTCTGTCTTCACGAACAAGGTCAACTCCCAGACTGCTGCACTGGGCAGCACAGCATGGGGAATAGATGGCCAGCCCTCTGTGGAGAAAGAGGTGGTTAGGGACTATTTAGAAAAGCTGGACGTGCACAAGTCCATGGGGCCGGACGAGTTGTATCCGAGAGTGCTAAAGGAGTTGGTGGCTGTGATTGCAGAGCCATTGGCCATTATCTTTGAAAACTCGTGGCGATCGGGGGAGGTCCCGGATGACTGGAAAAAGGCTAATGTAGTGCCAATCTTTAAAAAGGGAAGGAGGAGGATCCTGGGAACTACAGGCCAGTCAGCCTCACCTCAGTCCCCGGAAAAATCATGGAGCAGGTCCTCAAGGAATCAATCCTGAAGCACTTACATGAGAGGAAAGTGATCAGGAATAGTCAGCATGGATTCACCAAGGGAAGGTCATGCCTGACTAATCTAATCGCCTTCTATAATGAGATTACTGGTTCTGTGGATGAAGGGAAAGCAGTGGATGTATTATTTCTTGACTTTAGCAAAGCTTTTGACACGGTCTCCCACAGTATTCTTGCTGGCAAGTTAAAGAAGTATGGGCTGGATGAATGCACTATAAGGTGGGTAGACAGTTGGCTAGATTGTCGGGCTCAACGGGTAGTGATCAATGGCTCCATGTCTAGCTGGCAGGCAGTAGTAGGGATAGGATACAGAGGGACCTAGACAAATTGGAGGATTGGGCCAAAAGAAATCTGATGAGGTTCAACAAGGACAAGTGCAGAGTCCTGCACTTAGGACAGAAGAATCCCATGCACCGCTACAGACTAGGGACCAAATGGCTCGGCAGCAGTTCTGCGGAAAAGGACCTAGGGGTGACAGTGGACGAGAAGCTGGATATGAGTCAGCAGTGTGCTGTTGTTGCCAAGAAGGCCAATGGCATTTTGGGATGTATAAGTAGGGGCCTAGCCAGCAGATCGAGGGACGTGATCATTCCCCTCTATTCGACATTGGTGAGGCCTCATCTGGAGTACTGTGTCCAGTTTTGGACCCCACACTACAAGAAGGATGTGGAAAAATTGGAGAGAATCCAGCAAAGGGCAACAAAGATGATTAGGGGTCTGGAACACATGAGTTATGAGGAGAGGCTGAGGGAACTGGGATTGTTTAGTCCGCAGAAGAGAAGAATGAGAGGGGATTTGATAGCTGCTTTCAACTACCTGAGAGGTGGTTCCAGAGAGGATGGTTCTAGACTATTCTCAGTGGTAGAAGAGGACAGGACAAGGAGTAATGGTCTCAAGTTGCAGTGGGGGAGGTTTAGGTTGGATATTAGGAAAAACTTTTTCACGAGGAGGGTGGTGAAACACTGGAATGCGTTACCTAGGGAGGTGGGGGAATCTCCTTACTTAGAAGTTTTGAAGGTCAGGCTTGACAAAGCCCTGGCTGGGATGATTTAATTGGGGATTGGTCCTGCTTTGAGCAGG
The DNA here is from genome assembly GCF_965140285.1 of Lepidochelys kempii. Lineage (NCBI taxonomy): Eukaryota > Metazoa > Chordata > Testudines > Cheloniidae > Lepidochelys > Lepidochelys kempii. The sequence goes on along the minus strand of NC_136388.1, from coordinate 100,971,606 downwards.
GGGTTGGACTAGATGACCTCCTGAGGTCCCTTCCAACCCTGATATTCTAGGATTCTATGATTCTATGAGCACAGAGATGTGCAAAGGAAACTTAAAGAACGGACTGTTTAGCCTAAGCGTGTTTTTAGCTGCTCGCTGGTCTGCATCCATCCGAGTCATGTAAACCCCCCTGACAAATGCTGGTTTTTCCACCGGCACTTGCACTTTTGGATAATACATTTGCAGAGAAACTCATTTTTTAAAACCTGCTGATAGGCCCAATCTGGCAATCTGTGAGTGTTGTCAGTGTAAGGACGTCGAGGACTGGGTCCCTTTTTTGTGGGTTTTTTAAACCATATTTAAACAAACATGTTCCTGCATATCAATCTGTTACTGTGAAATCTCTTTGATTCAGATGTGCTGACTTGGGTTCACAACGTTTACAAAACTATGGAAATGGAAATGCTTGATATGTATTTCTACACAGCACTCCCAGAAATTGCTGGTTGCATTTTGCAAGAATTGAGAAAGTAATCTTTAAACCTAGAACATGCAAAAGAACTAAAAAGCAGTTAGCTAGGCTAACGCCGTTGCTTAATTTGCTAATTCATTTTAGCTTTATAAATAAATAAATAGCCACTCCCTACCCTTGAAAATTGCAAGATTTCAGCTTTTTACAGCAGTTGGCTACATTTTTCTACACGTTGTGCTTAGCAAGAGACAGCTGGAAGGCAGGATATGCATAGCGTTACCTATATCTTATACCGCTCCTCTCTACCAAGTGATTTAACAAATGTGTGTGTTATCATACGGGCTGCATTGCAAAGTGGTGAAATCATGGAAGACTGCAACAGGGGCTCAGCACACTTTACTCATATAACAGCAAAGTTCACTGAAACTATCCACTCAGCGACATTTGCCCAGAAATTCTGGGTTATTTTTCAGCAAACACTGATACAGCTAAAAAGCCAAATTTAAGAGACATTTTTGCTCTCTCTTTTGATACATTTCCTATTTCACACCACAACAAGAAATCAATCCAGAGGTCTGAAGCTACTGCAGGGTGAGGTATTTAACCCAGGAAGGGGGATTTTTATATCAGGCTTTTAACAAACAAAACTCTTTTACAACCTGCAACAAGAAGTTCTTAGCTTCTAAAGAGAGACCTGCTTGGATCCTACGGTAGCCATTGCACATTGCAGCTCTGCCTGTTTGCCCCGAGAGGTGCCTGCTTGGACGGAACACCAGCGTGCCGCAGGACGCGGGGTCCCGTCCATACGAGCCAGCAGGCGGCCGAGTTCCCCTGAATCAATGTCCCGTGGTATTCGAAGGTGCCGAGCTGCCGGAGCTGGTGTGTTTTGGATGAGAGTATGACCACTTGTCTCATGGCTTTGCTTATGTAGCTTTCCAGGCCCTGATTTTCCCCTGCCTTGCATAGTCGTGTGCACCACCGCAAAGCGGTGCCACTCTGCAGGTGTGAATGGTTACACAAGGTGCCAGGCCACGGAGAACTGGGCCGACAGCCTGTTAGACCGAACTCTTGTCTGCCACCTGGGTGGCTGCATTCCAGGGTTGAGGAAGTGATCCCTACCGGTTTGCACTGTGCTTTGGGGTCTTTCAGGCTCAGTGCAACATGAAGATGGTCCGTTAGTGCCAAACTCTTGTACTCTAGTGATCAGAGGATGCATCCCTCAGAACTTACTCCCCCACTAGCACAAAGGAGATGGAGGCAACCTAGCTAAGCATTAAGGGAAACTGGCATCCTTCAATGACATGAAACAAAAGCATTGTCCCAAGTAACTGGCTCAGTAACGTTAAATCCCTTCTAGTGGCTGATCAGAGGGAATTATGTGCAGAGCAGAGCAAGATAACAGGGAAAGCAGGAATCTGACTGGCACCGCGTGCCCTCTCAGATTAACCTGTATAGGGGAGTCTGCAGAAGGGAACAGTTCTCCTCCGCATCGTGCTCTTTCCCCAAACTCGTTCTAATCCCTCCACGCAGTTTTCTCTCTACAAAGCTGGAGACTTGTGGAAAGGGGGAACCGTGTGGGCTCCTCTGCGGTTTCTCCATCCCAGGCCCGCGTGGGAAACAAAACGAAGTTAATATGACATACAGTGCAAATCCTCTTTGAGGGGTGGGGACTTGCAGGGGCAGCCGTGGCAGGGAGAGCCCTTGGAAACACAGCTCCTGCAGGAGCCAGGCTCTCTGTGTGCTGGCAGGGAACTCAGAGCCCAGGTGGTAGCAGAGAAGCTGAAGGACCTTCTCGGATGCTCCTCACCTCCTGTGGATCCACCGGGGGATTAGCCATGCCCCACGGGATGAATTAGCAGGCACCTTTGGGAGTGGAGGCTTTCCCATCTGGGAAACGGGAGCCCATGAGAGAGGACACCCACATGAGAACTATTTTGGTTCAAAGATATGGGACACTACATATTGCTGCTGTGTCACATTAGCAGAGCTACATCACGGGATCTCTGAGAAGCTCCTGGGCTCTGGGTTATTGAAATGCTGGAGAATTCAGAGCTTGCTGCCGTCTCAGGCTGTCTGCTCCACCTGTTTGCACCTTTTCAATCTGAAGTTAATCTTGGGACATTCTGCAGCACTAGACCCAAACGACGCTCCATTTTGTTCTGCAGCTATGCCTGGAGCATTTCAGCAAAAACCAGCGCATGTAATTCAACACAAAAGCAACCAGACAAAAGCAGGCGGTGCCTCCTCTGCTCCCGCAGGGATGTGCGTGCTTAAAGTGTGCTCCATGGTCCCGCTGCATCAACTCACTGGTTGAATACACAGTTCCCTCTTCCTGGGAGGGCCAAGTCTTGCTCACGTTCTCATTTACTTTAATTCAGATCAGGTGATGTCAATGCAAGTCACTGTCTGAGACGTACGAGCAGGATAGGAAGGTAACTCAGGGCTGTAGGAAGGTGAGATTGAACCAAGCATGGGTTTGTTCTGAAATCAATAAGGTGAGTAAGAAACCAACTCCCAGTGACTTCATGGAAATCCCAGCGCATTCCAATAGGCATGCAGGGGGACCACCAGTCACTGCACTCTGGATATTGCCAGTTTCATCAGGGTGAAACTGACCCTGCTGAATCTTGGAAAGCCAAGTAGAGTTCATAAGAAGTCACAAACACACACCTCATGAAAGACCCCACACCAAAGCTTCAACCTCCCACGCAGCTCATGGGCAACCCTAACCCGTATCTGCACAAACCATGGCAGATGTGGATACTTGCTGCACAAATGGAAAATTAAAGACTTTCCAGTTTGTGAATGTAGTCACCCCGAACAGACCATGGACCATATAACAACTCAATGCCCAATTCACAAATATGAAGTAGGCATCACAGCGATATGCTCTGCACTCCAGACGCAATTATCTGCTTTAGCCATCTGAGTGCGAAATCATAGCTGTTAGTCTACATTTACATCAGCCATACAAAGAAGACGGAGACCAATTTCTTCTGCATTCTGGGCCCCATTCAATGGGAATTTCAGTCCCTCTCAGGATTCAGTCACGGAGGTCAGACCTGCACCTCATCTTAATTGGCCCCTGATGGCACTGGAGTGACTCCAACTTGCACTACCTGAGGCTCTGGCCCATAACGTTTATGAAACACACTATAGATATAATTACAGATTCCAGAGCAAAAGGAGGAATTTGCTTTTGACTTCACCCACTCAACTGTCAGAGCCAACTCCTGCTCATTTCCCCAACAGAGCTACCCTCCACTCGCAGAAACCAGGCACTTCTCAAATTGAAACCAAGGGCCCTCCTTGTGTTATTGAGAACCAAAGAACGTTCAGATTGTCGATAAAAACCAGAAAAACTTTGACAAATGTGAATATTTTCACAAGAAAATGCCGGGTTAGTCAAACAGCCGTATTTTGTCAAAAAAAATTGATGATAAAACGGCGACCTGCTGTCCTCACAGCCCATACCTGAGACACTGAGTCTAATCCATGTACTCTAGAGGGATGCACTAGTCCTGCCCCACCACATTAACCTGTGTTCTGGAAGTTCTTCTTTGGAGAGAAAAATCCCACCTCTGGCTAGGGTGAGCAGACAGCAAGTGTGAAAAATCGGGACAAGGGGTGGAGGGGTAATAGGAGACTATATACGAGACAAAATATATATATATATATAGGAGACAAAAATTGGGACGGACCCTATAAAATCAGGACATCTGGTCACCCTACTCTGGCCAAAGGGTGACAACAAAAGCTAAAATTACATGAATTCTGGGGTGAATATACTGAAGGTAACAGGCGGGCCATCAAGAGGAGTGCTGCATCCAGGCCAACATGGGGAGACTGTTGTAATGGGTGAGGTGATTTCAGACTGATGTCGCTGTCTGTGGGTTAGTTTAGCTTGGATCTTGTTGGAATTAGGTTGTAGCTTGGCCTTAGCTGACGTTATTGATAGGCTGCTTGTGGCTTAACGACAGTGGCTTTTGGAAGGGCGGGGCAGCTTGTGGCTTTCCCATGGTTTGCAGATGGAAAGCAGCCCCTGCTGATGGGCTGCTCCTGGCTGGGTGGAGGTAACCCAGGCAGTGTGCAGTAGTTCGGCTGGCTGGCTGTATGTTTACCTTAGTGTGGCTGGTGGCTCTGTTGGATTGTGGCCATTTGTGCTGTATGATTATGGCTGCCTTAGTTTTGGCTGTGGAGCGTTGGAAGATCGAAAGCTTGTCTCTCTCATCACCAGAAGTTGGTCCAGTAACAGATATTCCCTCCCCCTCCAGGTCTCTTTCATTTTGGCTAGTGACGGCTGGTTGGGGCTGAATTCGGGCGGCTTGCAGGGGAGTTTGACAAGTGGCCATTTGGGGGTTCTGACTTGGTTCAGACTTGGAAAAGTGGCCATTGATGCTTGTTGGCAGCTCTTTGCTTTCTTTGGGTAAGGATGGAAGGAGAGTCTGTGAAATGTTTCAACTTCGACCCAATGAAATTTCATCATTCTGACCTAGTGTCAAGGCTTCATCTTAACTTCAGCAGGTTCAAAGTTGGTCCTGACAGTTTGTGGCTGGCAACTGGCATGCTTCATTGTGGCAGAGTTTAGCGATGACTGGTTTTATTTTCAGTACCAGGGCCATGTTCTCCCGGTCTCTTCAGTTCACTCTCTCTTGGATAGTCTCTGGAGAAAAGCCTTAATTTTCTTTATAATCATCCCCTTCTCCCCGCAGATTTAACATCTGTGGACATGGTTTGCTGCTAGGCCATGTCTTTCTCATAAGTGGAATTCAGGTGCAGGAAGGACTAATGGCCCATTGTATGTTGGCAGACAATTTGTCCTGCCTTTTCAAATGATTTTCCTTCTTTTGTTACTAATCCATTCTATATTGGTAAGTGTGATGAATAACTGTCAGCAGACCTCAGAAAATACATTTATTTCTGTGAAACTATAACAGACAAATGAATTTCTGCATTTTCTCATCCATAGAAAAGTACAATATGCTGAAATTTACCAAACCCTTTGGACAGCATTTATTGTATCCATGTTTATATTTTGTCTAGCTTTCAATCTACATTACATCTGTTACATTCATAGGTGTCTGACTGACTTTGTCTACAAGAGATGACTTTCCTTCTCAAATATTGGAAACAGGTCAAAGTTATATATTTAAGGTTGTAATCCAAACTCCCCAAAGTCTGATGTATTTCTGATTATTTCTCCCTCTAATCTGCAGTGCACCTAGGAAGATGCAATTTTTAGCTGGAGTTGTAAAACCTCCAAAACTCTCAATACCAGAAAAAAATGTCCCTACATATGCTTCTATGTTTGAGTTGATATTACAAATTAAAATGAGTTCCGAGCAGAGATACACATGATTAATGAGCCCTTAACCTGGCAATCAATACTTCTTAAAAATTTGACCATTTTTCAGAGAAAGGTCTACAAAACAAAAAAGTAAAGTTGTTCCAAAGACACTTCTGGAATCCTTACGAGTTTAAAACAGCTTTTAGTTTAGAGTAAAATGAGCAGATTACCCCATCACCTGGATTAGTGCCTAGCAGGTTCAGCTGCAGCATTCTGGTTTATTGACTCACCAAATGTACACTTTAAGTTTGTTTTGAATTTAGTGTTCACAAAGGCTACCAGACTGATTGCGCTAAAGACTGATGTCCCTATCTCTAATACAACGATTAATTCAGAATAATCAACTGTGGCTAGAAATTCTGTGCCAAGTTGTAGCCCAAAGCAAACTTTAATGGCTCGGTTAGAATTCCTTGATGCAAGCGGTCTAGAATAAAACTGCTTATACATCATTAACTGTATCAGCTCTCCAAGTGCCATGGTAATATGCATATGGTATGTTGCTTTTTAATGGAGATATGCTTAGGGGGAATTCTTGTCAGAAGCCTGCTTATTTTATTCAGTTGGATTTGAGAATTTTCAATATGTTCCTTTGAGAAAATCAAAGCATTCTCCTAGTACAGTACATGCTATTCAAATGGGAGTCTGTTTGAAGTAAGTTGTGTAAAATTTGTCTTAGTGAAAGTTAGGGTCTCCATAAGAAACTCATGGTATATTGTGTGCGTGGATAGCGAGACAGAACTTCCAAAAAGCATGTTTGCTCCAAAAGACTAATTGGCTTAAGAGGGAGCTAAACTCACAGTCTTAATAGTTACAGCTGAAAACGTCAGATGTGGCATCTCCACAAATACGCCCGAGTAAACTGACGCGAGTCTCCAGCAATTTCTGTAGTGGTAATCCTGGTTTACACCAGTACAAATCAGATCAGAATCATGTCCTCTGTGTGTATCATTTGGACAAAGGCTTTTCCTGTTTTGTTCTTCTGTAATAAGATACACCCAGGGGACTAATTAGGCAGACAGCATTGCCTGGACCCAAGTTGCTTAGCAACCCCCCAGTTTACCTGCAGGTACCATGGTGTAGTCGCAGTGTTTGTTCAATTGCTTCACGTCACCAACTAAAAACAATTCTGCAGAGGCCAGTTTACATGTTCACGCCAAGTTCAGCCGCCAAAGAGCACAGAATGAAGAGTAACGGCCCTCGTGGCTTTGAACACCTCAGCCAGCCCAGCCCTGCTTGACCTGGGTGATGAAATGCTGCTGCTGAATCAGGGAGTTTACGGATGTGCAGAGCCATATTCGCTGCTCTGGAGAGTGCAGGTTAATAAGCCAACATGTGAACCAAACCTACATAACTGGAGCCATCCTAGGCCTGGTGACAAAATAGCTGTACGGAGCTAGACTTCGCTGCGCATCTGCAATCCAGTGCAGGAGCAGTCCGTACCCGCGGCCAGCAGCAGCTCCAGCTGATGGAGGCTAATGCATATTGCTACTCCCCGTACTAGCTAGGCCATGAGTGTGACACTTAGCTTGTCCTCTCAAACTAATACCGGACAATATTCTCCAAGCAGAAACATATCCAAATCTAGCACTGGCAGATCACCCAGTCCTGGGCCAGCTTTCTATCGCCATTATTTCAGTGGGTTCCCATTTTAATTGCAGAGGCAGGCAGAAAACACAGGTCTCAAGTCCAGGTCCTGTGTCTTAACTAGAAAGCCATCTCCTCCCTGTCCTCTTTCTTCTCTCCCCACTGCTGCTCCGTGTCACCTCCAGACAAGTCTATAAAACAGGAATGCAAGATGCGCAGGGTACCGCACTATGCTGCTCACACGTTTCCAACTCCTGCATCTGCCCGATAACCAGGTTTATATGCATAATCAACAAAAGCCATTTTTTTTCTGCCCAGAAAGGAGCAGATTCTCAACCCCACCTGCTTTCAGTGGGATTGCTCGTGAGAGATGTTCCTAGGCCACCCCGTAGTCTGTGGCATGGAAAGAGCTACAGGATGAGCCTGACACAGGGTGGAATTGGGCTCTGATCTCTGAAGAAAGAGCATGTGTGTGTGTGTACATACACACACAGGCATGTGTAAACCTCATCCGGAATGGATTTGAGCCACAGGCTCCAACAGCTGCAGATTCTGAACTTATTATCTACACTAACATGTAGAAAATTGATTTCTCTGGTGCCTTTAAAACTCTAATGGTGCCTGGTCTGTCAATCACTGTAGCATCTCAGTTAAATCCTCAGCAGCATTTAGATTGAGGAAAGGACTAGAAGGCCCGTTAGGTGCCTATGAAAATATTACCCAGCATGCCTCCCCCTTCCCTGGCTGTCTCAGTGGGTTACGGTAATGCAGCCGGAGTAAAAGTCTCATATGCATTCTATATCTCCTCTGCATGTGGTTTGTTTACATTGCCCTGCTCTTTAGGCTTGCTCACAAGTGTCCATGCTTGCCAGCTGTTCGTACAATGCTTTGTTTACATTAAGAGGGCCTTGAAATGCTGTACAAATAAACCCAGTATTGGAAAGGTCTTTAAACTTCAGGCTGCCGGGAGGGCTGTGCAATGATAGCGCTTTCGGGAAGGATTAGGCGCGAGATGGCACTCAGCATGTGTTCTCTAGGGCACTCCTGGAGCGGATACCCGTGTCTGAGTCACATATGCTCACGGTCCTTGGGGGCTATTTTGTAGGATGAACTCAGAGAGGAAAATCAAGCTATTTGTGCATCTTCCTCCCTTGGTGCTTGTGAGTAACATGTAGCCACCCCACAGGCCCATGAACTGCCACCCCCCACCTAGCGCCAAACCTCCCATCCCTGAGCAGGATCCTAGAGAAGCTAACCAAAGGCCAACTATACGGTCATCTCCTGAAAGCTAATATTCTAGACCTGGCACAAGCTGGATTCAGGCCAGGACCTGGGACAGAATCAGTTTCAGTGGCACTGATGGAAATCTCCCGCTGTCAGTGGGTAGAGGGCAGCCCTCCATTGTCATCCTCTTGGGCCTCTCTGCAGCATTCAACTCTGTTGACCACGATATACCGAGAGAGGTGGCAGGGGAGAAGGCCCGGGGAATGTGCTAAAAATGGTTTGAGTCCTTCCTGGTGGGCTAGTGATGGGAAACTGCACCTCCACCATGAGACCCCTCACCTGAGGAGTCTAAGATAAATTCTCCCACTGGGGGTTCTGTTCAACAGCTATACGCAGCCACTGGGTGCCCTGGTCAGACAATGCCGACTCGTGCAGCAATATGCAGATGGCACACGGCTTTACCCACTCTTCACCATATATGTCCACACCACTACCACCAAGATGGCCCCATGCTTGAAGAGATCAGCTCATGCACGAAGTACAGTTGACTGAACCCAAACAAGACAGAGGTGATGCTGATGGGCAGAGGAAAGTATTTTGGTGAGTTTGCAGGCGTGGTGCTGTGTCCTTTGGGTGAAAGCACACACACATAATAGGTCAATTCAGGACATAGTTTAGGAGCCATTTGGTCATATCATTTAATGCCATACCTGCAGATGCTCAGATACTACAGTAGTAAGCAGTGGTATAAGAATTTATATGGGGGGGCTGGTAGTACTGTCTATTATTAAGGTTGCTTATCACATCCCATTGTAGGACGCCATTTCCAGTTGTTTGTAACTTAGCCAGGCTTGGGCTGGGCTGAAGTGTTCCATGCCAGATGTCTGCTGGAGATTGCTGGGGGGGCCAAAGCAGCTCGGCCAGTTTGGAGAATGAGGTTAGGGGGAAAACACACTTTTTTGTCTATGTTAAACAATTCTCTGACCTTTCCTTTGATCGGCTCTAGTGCGCTTTGTGCTTTGGAGCAGAGACTGGGCAGCTGGCTGGGGACAGCCTTTGTTTCAGGGATGTGGCTTTTGTCATCCTCGTGAACATCTGCCTAAATCAGCCCAAGTTATCAGCCTTTGAAAAACTGCAGTTTGCACAGTTCAGTAGAGACGTCTTGTGTTTCAGCAGCTAAACTCCCTGCCGTGTCTGTCCTTGCTGAGAATGCTTGAGGCTCTCAGAGCTCCTGGTGCTGACCAGGCCGCCCGTGCACCGAGCAACTGAGCATGCTCCATCTCCTCCCGGCTCCTAATGCTCGTCAAACGGCACACCTGCCATCCCCGCGCCGCCTGGCTTCCCGGGAATGGCTGCTCTGGGCTGGGCTGCAGCAGGCATCAGAACCAAGAGCAGGGAGTCGCGAGGAGGCAGCTCCCCAATTCTAAAGCAGAGGCGACAAAAGCCAGGCCGAGGAGAGGGAAGGAAATAGAGGGGGAAAGGAGGGAGATTTCTTTCCTGCTCTCAGATATGACCAGGCTAGAGGGGCGTTCAGTCTGATACTCGCAGGATACGAACAGCTGGCTGCCGTGCTCGGCCCAGGAGGAGGCCTGGCCACAGCCCACGCTATGCCACCCCTGTTGACTAGAACCACGACGTTCACTGTGCACCACAGACTACTTTATATTTAACCATTTCGCTACATTTGAAACTTCTGTTCACCTGCCCACAGCCCCACTGCACACTTAGCAAAGTAATTCTGAGCAGAAGTGACATGCAGGGCAAACACTGGCTAAAGACACACCGGTTTTCCTAGCGAAGCCGCCGCGTGGGGCGTGCGAGAGAGACATCTCTCCAGCCGGCAGGTCCTAAGCCAGTTAGGGCTTTAAAGAACAAACGCCAACCGTTGCGTTTTACATTGAAATGCAGGTTCCTATGGGGAAATGCCTTTGGGAGACGTAGTTTGAATCCCTGAGGCTTCCATTTATCTCATATAAACTAGGGTCCCTGGCTGGACTACATCTTCCATGATGCAACACACTTCCCCTCTGACCAAATGGGATGGCGTCCAGCCAGGGAGCCCACTCTGTAGGGAGAATGGCATCAGGAATCCAAACGACATCTCCCACAAGGCAATGCACCACCATAGCTTAATGTTGATCTGACTTGAAACGAAACATTTTGCCTTAGGTCAACAAACTGAATGGATCATTTCCATTTGGGACTAACAAACTGTTTATATAAAAAATGGCAAAACAAAATATTGTCATTTCTGAATCAAAATTTTTTCTAACTTTTCATTCTGTAAATATTTCAATATCTCAACTTTGTTTTCTGATTTTGGAGAAAACACAGATGTTGAAATATCAGAATTTCCTGGGAGATGGCAAGTGACATTTTTGCTCGGCTGTTACTTCTGTGCCTTCAGTACACAGCCTGGCGCTCCGGAGCATTGAAGCCAACCACTTCTCAATGTTCTTTCTGAACCCACCGCAGCTCTGCCGCGCTCAGACTTCCAGCACATGTGGAAATCATCATGTTAGAGGTTTGCAAAGCAGGTTTGCATCTCTGCCTCATGACAAATGCTGACTAAAACAGGGTCATCACCGTTTTCTAGGCAGGACATACTTTTCTACATCCTCCTCCAAATGAGCTCATTAACACACTCCACACCAAAATAATGCAACCGTATAAATGACTTTGGATTAGATAGCATGTTTCCCTTCCCCTGCCCCCCCCCGCCCCCTTAGCTTCTAGGGCAAACTAGATAAACCATATCACTTTAATTCCAGACTAGCTCTCTCTTGAGAATGGTCCCCCTTATTTAAATCTAATCTTATGAAAAAATTGCCTACTTAAAGCATATTTCTGTTAAATGCCTGGGTTAAATGTGTATATCATTTTCTGCTGTTGAAAGGAGCTGCAGAATAATTGTTGGCTCATTTATTCCTTTATTGGCACTGAGTATAAAATGACTATTCTTCTATATCAAATATTCTTAATCAGAGAACTCTGCCCACATTGTTAGAAAGGCAGCTCTCTCTGTTTCAATTTTGAGGAGGATTAACCACCACATTACAGTCTGAAGGTAGGCAGCATGGTCAAGCAGACTAGCCTGGGATCTGTTATTGGCTTTGCCACAGATTCGCTGTATGACCATGGGCAAGTCACCTAACTTTTCTGAGCTTCAGGTCCCCATCTTTGCAATGGGAGGTAATCATACCTGCTCACCTCTGTAAAACACTTTGAGGTCCTTGAATAGGAAGCACAATGCAAGTGCTAAATATTAGCATAGGTTAACACTGCTTATAAACCATTTTATTAGACATTTGATTTGTATTTGCCACAGAACTCTTTCCTAAATTGTTCCCATCTCATAAATTGTGTAGAACTCTTCATCTGATACATAAATTTTGATGGAATATAAAATTTAACACCAGGTATTCTAATGGTGTCCTGTCACCTCATTTCTCACTTAGGGAACACTCTGATTGACTTCTGGTGGAATTCTTCTTGAGAAGGAGTACAGGATAAGACTCTGGAACAGATGTTTTAAGTATTTGGGAGGAATTGAAGAAGAAAAGTGCAGAGACTAAAGGGTGAGCTACATCTTGGGCTGAATTTGAGCAGGTTGCAGTTTTTCGATTGTGAATAACCATTAACATTTTCAAAATATATCGGTGACAACATTTACTTCTTTTGACCAGCTCTAGGGTGAATGATTGTGTCGGGTGGATCTAGTCCAAACACTGAGCGAGGAAAAGGGATTTCTTTCTATTAAATCATTTGTTTGCAGGCCATGACTGAATTATTTTACTGGTATTATATAATCCCATTTCCCAGTCTTGGCTGGCATTTGCTTTTAAGTACAGCTCCGTCACCGATTCAGGAAATTCGAGATACATCAATCATCAAACATCAAAACTCAGGAGACGGAGGCTGGAATTTTTGTTGCTGAACTTCTTGACAATCCAATCCTCGGCAAAACCTCCATTAACATCAAAGGGGCTTTTCCTGACTACGGGATGCTGAATCCGACCCTGTATTTGGACAGAACATAGTGCAGACTCCTTTTCTGGAGTTGGTAGAGAGAATATTTACTTTCCAAGGAGAATGAGCACATTTAACTCTGTGGCCCAGCCACGAAAGTCAATAATAGGACTTAGGATTGTGGTTGATACAACACACACACTGCTTCAAAACCATAATACCTTTCTAGCCTCGACCCAAAGACCATTTAACTCTCGCTTTCAAATGTCTCAATAAATAAAGAATAAGCATGTTGAAGGTTATGCAAACAGAGTGGCAAAGTTCTTGCAGTTTAGATTGCCTTTCATATCAATTCCCATTCCTATTTAATGACTTTCATTAGCTTGCAATATCTATTCCCTTCTGTCTCTCTGCAAGTCTTAAGGCGACCCCAGCAGAAGGAAGGTGAATTTTTGCCCCTTTGAAGTCTGGTTACAAGCCTGCCTCTTTGGCCCAGGATATCACCACCCAGCTTGTTTTACTTTTTGTCTGGTGACAATCCACCCAGACCAATTCTGGCCTTGGCTATGCCTTGAATTAAAACACACTGAGGACCAAATTGTCACTAGTGAAGCTTTGCTCATAGAAAGGTGTACAAACTAATGGGCATGGTCCTGTTCCCAGAGCCTCAAGGGCAAAGTGTCCATTTGGAAATTGAGTGGGAGTAGGAACTGGTGCAAAATTAGCTTCCCAGCGAAGCATAAACATTTCATTTGTGGCTGAGAAAGTAACCTTCATTGTCTAGAAATTATTTTTGCTCAAAAGCTAGTTGTAGATGTTATCAACGCCTGCTACATACTATAAGGACATATCAACCCTATCTACTTCGCTTTGCAACGTGCAGTGCGATTTCTAAAAGTGTGTATATATAGCTATATAGGGCGTAGAATATAGTTGTTAATGAAAGATTTCAAACATAGTATCCTTTGAATACTTAGCATAACTTCGTTCTTCCCCAAAAGCTGCAGGAAGCAAAAGAGTGGAAAAAATATATTACTAAAACAGGTATTACCTAGTATAGGTGGGCGTGAATTTTTCAGTGAAACAGTTTTCATCTGAGAATGCCAATTTGTCAAAACCAAAACGTTTTGCAGGAAAGGGCTGGTAACTGGTTTTGGCAAAGTTATCAACTTGAAGTTTTTTGTTAAAAAAAAATTAAAACTATTGGAAAGTTTCATTTCTTCATTTATTTTAAATGAAAGATTCTAGTTTTCAGGCTCAGTGACTGATTTTTGCCATTAAAATTATATATATTCAAAATCGAAGCAAAACAGTTCAAAATTATTGAAATGAAACAATTTGATTGACCTGAACTAAACTTTTTCTTCTTCTTCTTCAGATTTTTGGTTTTCAGATATTTTGACTTTTTGTTGGGAAGGGAAAGTTTTAAAAATCTTGGCAATTTTCTCAGGACAGGAAAATCATTCCACCAACTTGTGGAACTCATTGCCAGGGGATGTTGTGAAGGCCAAAAGTATAACTAGGTTCAAAAAAAGAATTAGACAAGTTCATGGGGGATAGATCCATCAATGGCTATTAGCCAAGATGGTCAGGGATGGAACCCCATGCTCTGGATGTCCCTAAACCTCTGACTGGTAGAAGCTGGGACTGGACAACAGGGGATGGATCACTTGATGGTTGCCCTGTTCTGTTCATTTCCTTTGAAATATCTGCCACTGACAGAAGACAAAATACTTGGCTAGATGGACTATTGGTCAGACCCAGTCTGGCCGTTCTTATGCTATTACTGCCTGCAATAAAATAATAGCTCAAGCAGATGACTTGTGAATTTTTTTAAAGATACAGACACACCCACAGCCTGATGTAGATGCCTGAAGTACTGCAAAAGGAGGAAATCTGAGGCAGAAGAGCTTCCAAGTGCTAATCTCAGTGTGGCATTTTTTTCCCCTGCAGAACTTAATTGGTCAGCATTCATTTGTGCAAAACCAAACCCAAGAGTGGTTCAGATCCTGTGCTGGAACCATTTAAATAGTTGTGGGTTTGGCCCATCTCCACTCATGGTACGTTTCTGTTCAACCAGCCAGTGACGTGAACTCCAGGATCATTTTGATGAACACCAGCTGAGGTGAATGCAACTCAGAAGTTCCAGAAATATTTATCCCGCACCACTGAGCCTACCCTGACCCCTGTGTAATTCATCAGACGTGATTCGCTGAAACCACAACCAGGACTTGATCCTGCACTTCTTACAGGCAGAACTAGGAAGCCAGGCATGGAGCACTTGAAGATTTGGACTCTGAATCACCTCTGTAGGGCCATACAATGTCTTTAGTCCACACACGAATAGCCATTAGTTTGCTATGTCTGTACACAAAACACCTGACGTCTCCGGAAGGTTAAATGTTCAGCTCTTTATACAGGATAAAACTGCAGTCCTCAGGAAGGAAAAAGGAAACATACAATTTAAGGATGTAACTGAATTAGACCAAGGGTATAATTTGCGTTTGGATTATTTATGACCTGTGCTCTTAGAGTTGATTATATTCATTAAAATGAATATAGCCTGAAAGGTGTTTAAACTCAAAGCCACGGCAGCTAAACAACAACATTATGCAATGGGTGCCTGTGGCTGCTGAGAGCTGTGTGAAATGCTGGGGAGTGGAATGGCCTAGCCAAACGGAAGAGAAGGGGGTCGCTCTCCTTTCTGAATTGCACTGTTTCAGGATGAGCGCAGGACAAACAAAACAATCACTTGTCCCCCCACCTTTGGATTCTTTTTAAGGCATCCTTGCCTAAAGGCAGAAGGGGGGGCAAGGGGGCTGGGGGCAGAATCTTAATATTTCTAATATGTCCTCAGCTGGCTCCAGACTTTACCCAGTCGCGTGTTCCCAGCTAGCAGTAGTTGCACCAGAAATGATCAAACACAGTATGCCCACCAGTGTGCAGGCCAAGCAGCTCAAACTCCTCTCTTTGCTGGGTACAGACATTAGAGGTTACATGCCTTGCTCAGACTGAAAGCTGCCTTGTCTAGACCCTGCAATATACTAGTTGTCCTGTACCAGGAAAGTGTCCCAGAGGCATTTAACTCTAGACCATTTTTTTCTTCTGGCTGGTATAGTGATTGCCTCTTTGGAAACTATTTGTTGCCATCAATGGGGGTCAATAGATGATATTTCAGTAAATCATTGGGGCAGGCTCTGTCCTGGTCCCTAGAAGCTGCTGTGGTGGGATATGGGGCGGAACTGTACTGCAAGGGTGCAGGAAAGAATTGCCCGGGTGCAGGCACAGCCCAGGGGCAGTGTCCATCGGGCCATGGAGAGCTGCCCACAGGCCATGCAGGGAGGCTGCCGTCATGTGGGGTACGTCTGTACTTGGAGCTGCGGGTGAGGCTCGTGCAGACGCTCTCGCCTGAGCTCTCGTTGAGTTAGCAAGCTAAGAGCAGGAGAACAGCCGGGGTAACATGAGCGGCGGTGAGCAGCTTGGGCAGTCGTGCCGAATACACGCCTGCCTCCACGCTGTGGGGATGTGCTCACCACGGGTAGCCTAGTCCCCCATGGCTGCCCTTCTCTTTGTAGCCTGCTGGGTCGATGAGAGCTAGCAAGAGTACGTCTACACAAGCTGGGAATCACCGCCCTAGATCCAAGTGTAGCTGCAGTTCTAGGTCCCCAGGGCTTGTCTACATTACACCGGGGTCTATCCATCCTCTGGAGCAGCCCGGGATTGGCAGGGTGCAAAGGTGGCTGAAGGTACTCCTCCCCAAGTCACGAGTTCGACGAGGCGCCGCACAGAATCTCACCCGACGAGTCTAGACAGCAGTGAATTGCCAACCCATTCTTGCTCCCTTCGATGCCAATCATAATCTCAGCGGATGCAGGCTCTGGCACCTGGAGTTATTGATCATAATTATTGCAGCTGTGGTAACACCCACCTCATACCCGCACCAAGAGGCACCTGTCTGAGACCACACATGGGCAACCAGCCACTTATAAATACATATGAACTGGGACAAAATCATTTCACTTCCTAAAGGCCAACTCTCGCTTTTATCCATATGTGTATCTTCATTTGCTTCTTTGGCTGTTATGAGAATACTTTCCAGTTCTGTCAAACTACTTAGTGAGACATCAAAACAGCAGACGAATAGGATCCCAAGCCAAGGAATGGGTCCAATCCTGCAAACACTTATTAACGAGTCTCATGCTCTGTGTGGATCATGAATTTCACTTTCAGCTCATTCAGTATTGGTAGCAATTGTAAACATCAGTACTTGGTGCACATAATTTCCGATAAGAAAAGGAGGACTTGTGGCACCTTAGAGACTAACCAATTTATTTGAGCATAAGCTTTCGTGAGCTACAGCTCACTTCATCGGATGCATACTGTGGAAAATACAGAAGATGTTTGTTTTCATACACACAAATCATGAAAAAATGGATGTTTATCACTACGAAAGGTTTTCTCTCCCCCACCCCACTCTCCTGCTGGTAATAGCTTATGTAAAGTGATCACTCTCCTTACAATGTAAGGATTATTACCATTACTATTACCAGCAGGAGAGTGGGGTGGGGGGAGAGAAAACCTTTTGTAGTGATAAACACTCATTTTTTCATGCTTTGTGTGTATAAAAACAAACTTCTTCTGTATTTTCCACAGTATGCATCCGATGAAGTGAGCTGTAGCTCACGAAAGCTCATGCTCAAATAAATTGGTTAGTCTCTAAGGTGCCACAGTACTCCTTTTCTTTTTGCGAATACAGACTAACACGGCTGTAACTCTGAAACCTGTCATAATTTCCAATGCGATCATATTGCTACAATGTTGCTGGGATTGTCTGTACATTCAGGGTTTGATTCAGAAATCAGTGGGAGTTGTGGGTGCTCAGGATCAGGCCCTTAAAGCGCTGTTTTAAGTAAAGGAACAGTCATGTTCTGAATGTTTCCTTTCTCAGGCAAGGATATTGCAGAGTAAATAAAAGGCAGAGAGAATAGATCCAGGCTCCTATATTTATACAAACCCTGAGCAACCTGTAGGTTACTGTTCCCGTCGTTTCATTGCCCAGAATGGCAGACCTGAGCCAAGACATTTATAAAAAGAAACGTAAAGTTAGGCTCTTGCGTCCAGCGTTCGGCGCCTGACTGATTGTCAGGGTTGCTGACACCCAGCAGCCGCGCTGAGGCCAGAGAACATTTCTGAGGTCCGTGGGAGCAGCCAGGTGCTCAGCCTTTCAGAAAGGCAGCCAAGTGGCTCAATATGGATTGAGGAATCTCACTTCTTGCTCCTCTTTTTAAAAATTTTAGCCATGGTCGCAAAGTGACCTCCCTCCTCTTTTCCTGTCAGAGAAAGAGTTGCCAGATTCAGAGCGGTGGTTTTCAGTTGTCCAGCTCAGGACACATCATCCACACAGCCTGGAATGCACTCGCTCTCTCGCCTTCAAAAAGAGGAACGTGCGCCAAGCCGTCAATTATGATTTTAAAAAATACTAAATAAAGATTTTTATATTTGCACCCTCTTTTTAGTGTGGATGGCACAGGTTTCAAATGTCTGTATAATTCCTAGTGTTTAACATTGTTCTAATTTGGTAATGTAAATCTGTATGCTATATAAAAATAATACTGTACTTATGCCATTGCAATCCTAGCTGTATCATCGACTATACACACAGTGAGAACACAATTCAGTATTTTTCTGGGACATGTGCATATTTAACATAGCACCAGCACCGAGGGAAGGGGTATTGATCCAATAAGGGGCAAAATATAAATCTTTGTTCAATGAGCCTCATGGGTGGTGGGTATAATAGGCCAGGGGAGGCTAAGAACACAAGTCAGAATTCATTGCACTGGCAAATTGCTGGGGGGCTCCTACCGCCAGCCCACCCTGGGTGACCGGGGCTCCTGCTCTCAGTCCGAGTGAACCAGAAACATGCGGGGGAGCGGGGGGCCTCCGGCTCGCTTGACCCCTGTCCCCATCAACTGGGTCCAAGAGGGGAGCAGAAAGGGTGGGGTGGGCCAGTGCCCTAGCCAGGCTCTCTCACAGGCAGCTATCGCACTGCACAGAGCTGCCAGCACGAGAAGCAGCTGGTTCACCCCCTTCTACTCCCTGCCCAGCCCAGCTACCAGGGACAGGGGCCGAGTGTGCCAAGAGGCAGGCGCAAGCAGAACGAGGAGGACATAGCCCTTCTCCCCCCCCAGCAGGCCAATCTGGGGGTGCACTTGACCCCACATACCCCCCTACATGTTTCCTCTGACCCAAAGTTACAAGCCAGACAGTGACAGAACCCCTTAGCGGCCTGGGTGATCGTCAAAGCTTCACACTTGTCTAGGCCACTGAGTATGAAGAGCCACATCAGCACTGGTTGCAGGAGTAACAGCTCCTGGGTGAAAAGGTGCAAGAACAGGAGAGACGTGCTGAACTCTGCCCTCAGCAGGGCTGGGTGGGCATTTCCCAGCAGCATCAGAAAATACCAGTGCATCAGAAGTAAAAGTATCACCCAGCGACGTGTTCATTTCAACAAAATTACACTGAAGGGGAAAAGAAAAGAGTCTGGATAAGGTCAAAGCTTTCTGTGGCAGCGGTTTTGGAATGGAACCTGTCCGCTTTTCAGTTCAAAACAACGGTTTGTTTCCAAACTTTTCACTATAAAAAATTAAAAATTGGAATAAAATGTGTTGGGTTTATTGCCCTGGAATATTTTTAAAATGTCATTTCATGGGATATTTCAATTTTGGTTTTGTTCTTTTTGCACAGTGCCATTTTTTTTTTTAATTCATGCAATTTCCCATGAAATAGAAAAGCCTGGTTCCCACCCACATCTAGCCCTTGCTTATGCCTGTACAATTTCAGAGAAGGCAGTGGGTGTTGTGGATGGAAACCAAAGGCACAATTTAGGCAGCTATTTCTAGGCCAAATCCAGACCTGTCTGAATGATTGAGTGGACATGGGAGCTCATTTATGTTGCTAAAACCACAATTAATATTGACTTGTATTCTACAGCCAGATAACCCAGGCAAGTTTACTCAGAACGGGCAACTCCAGGAGGGGATGATCCAAGGGACGTATGTTACAATGAGTCGATCTGGCTCCCTCAGTCCAGGGCCCACTCTGGAATGCTTCCTCCACCGAGAACATGTGGGGTGGGTGGGGTGTGAATCCTGTCCTCTGTCTGACCACCTCTCTTTGGATAGATGTTCAGGAAGTGGCCTGAGTGAATCTGGCTCTCAGTTTTCTGTACGTATTATCGAATGGATTCCTCCTCCTCCTCTCAAGCCAGCCTCCAGCTACCAGCAAAGGGCACTTTCTGCAGAGGGGTCAGCTGGGCAGTGACTCATTCAGTGCCTTTTGTCTAGCGATGTTGTTTTCATTTCACGTCCTTCCTCGGAAGGGCTCGTCGCTACTGCATTAAAGTGAATATGAAAATCTATTTTAGCAGCTGCATGCACCGAGCAAGAAGCACATTACCCCGATTTGAGAGTGGTAGCAACTGTCCAGTTCACAAACAAACACTCATCTAAGCCAATAAACACGTGACTGTTGACAGGCTTATCAGGTTTGGAGTCCCAGTTTCACCCAGATGGTTCTTGGCCCTTCCGCTGAACAGGGCCTGAGTTTTTAATGGTTTCAAATGTGTGAACTTTTAGCATAGGTGTAATTATTATCCCCCCAAACTTCAACCAGTGCATCTCACCCAGACAGCCACAGTCTTAGATGAATCCTTGTTTATGCTTGTGACACACTGCACTCCATATTCACCATAGTGATATGATCATGATATGGTTATAATATCATTATGCTGCCTCTTGAACAAAATATGTCATGTGAGGTGTCAATGGAAAAGTTATGATTTGCTGAATATGATTATCCTATTTGTGTGCATGTATCATTTATGTATCTGGAGTTATAAATATTGACTATGCAGCTGTATTTCAAATGTGCTTGCTCATGGGTAACACACACAAAGCATTACATCCAGTCTAGCCACCACATTGTAAATGTCCTATTCAAGTGGAAAGACCCATCAACAAAGACAATGGGCCATGGGAAAAAGCTTATCCTCACCTGTGGATCCTTCAATCAGCATATGGCTAATGACCGCAATGTCTCATCGAAGCATGTAAGGCCATGTGACTAGATCATGTGACATCACCATGGGGCCTCACTCCCTCTACAACATAACACCTGGAAATACCGTTGGAGCAAAAATTGACCTGGGGAACTGCTGGTCCCGGGCTGGAAAAGAGGATTCCTACCTGTGTATGCAAAAACTAACCCGCTCATACTATCTAACTGCATGAGACTCTGCTTGATTCAAATCCAATCTAGTGTCTAAGACTTAGACTGCGATTTTGTTTATTTCTTAGGTAACCATCTTTGATCTGTTTGCAACTCTTATAATCACTTAAAATCTATCTTTCTGAGGTCAATAAATCTGTTTTATATTTTTTACCTATAACAGTATTGTTTGCTTGAGGTGCGTGGGGAATCTGCTCAGGAACAGGGGCGGTGCATTGTCCTCTCCACATCGAGGGAGGGGAGGACTGGGTAATAAATTTATACTGGTCGGGCTTTTGACCAGGGCAAGAAGGTACAGCTGTGGGATTCTAAGGGTGAGCTGGCTGGAATCTCTCTATTGTTAGTTCATGAGTGACTGAGGAGAAACCTTCGTGTAACTGGAGCTGGGTGTGTCCCTGCCTGTGAAAGTGCTCGTGTGAGTGCAGGACCGGGAGTGGTCTGCAGCTTGCCACAGCAACACAGCGTGAGAGGGAGCCCAGGCTGGTGAGACAGAGGGTTCAGCGGTACCCCAGTTCTAGGTTGCACCCGAGGGGAGAAACCCATCACAATGCTATTTGAGGTAACAACATCAGTAATATCATAGAATGCTACAGGGGATCTTCTCTCTCTGCCAGCAGTGAAGGGCAAGCCCTGCCAATATGAATGGGAATTATAGCATCGTTATTAATAGCAAATATTTATATTCTGGTAGTGCTGGAAGACCTACACATTCCCTTGTGAACTGAGTAGAGAATCCATCCCACTGCATGTCACTTTGAACACCAACATATTTCAAACAATATCATGAAAAGGGAAGTTGGACAACATATCTCCTCAAATGCTAAGGCCAGAAGAGACCATTAAGATCATCTAGTCTGACTCCTACATAACACAGACCAAAGAATTTCACCCAGCAATTTCTACATCTACCCCCAATAACTTCTGTCTGAGCTAGAGCAGACAGCCAGTCTTTATTTAAAGACTTCAGGGGATGGAGAAACCACCACATCCTTAGGCAAGTTGTTCCAATAGTTAACTACACTCACTGTTAAAAATTTGCACCTTACTTCTGGTCTAAATTTGCCTAGCTTCAACTTCCAATCATGGGTCCCTCTTATACCTTTTTTGACTAGATTAAAGAGGCCCCTCCTATCCAAAATCTCTTCCCCTTGTAGGGTCCTTATAGACAGTAATCAAGTCACTTCTTAGCCAAGACGCAAGAGCCTAACTTTCTCAAAGAATGGGTCACAGCGGATGTGCAAATGGCATTTTCAGTTCTGAAGTGTTCTACACACTCAGCAGGGTATAATGCACTTATCACTTCTTAGCCAAGACGCAAGAGCCTAACTTTACGTTTCTTTTTATAAATTCTTGGCCCACGTCTGCCATTCTGGGCAATGAAACGGCGGGAACAGTAACCTACAGTTTGCTCAGGGTTTGTATAAATATAGGAGCCTGGATCTATTCTCTCTGCCTTTTATTTACTGTGCAATATCCTTGCCTGAGAAAGGAAAGTCTCAAAAAGAAATGCAAGTATTCCATTCACTCGCTAGACTCTTAGTCCACTCACACTGAGGAAGCACGAGTAGTGAACGAACCTGCCGAAAGCTGCATATGATTACTACAATTTTGTAACTGTATAGAGTGAGAGGCAGTGGAAAGGACGACCGAGCATACGCCCTTTAAACTGTTCTCCTTCGTCTTTACCTTACTGGACTGTGGAAATTTGAAATGCTGATTGAACTCTGTTGGCCTCCACTCAATCGCCTTGTGTATTAATACCCAGTACAGACTGTTATATATTACTGCCAAGTCATCGTGGGTGACCCGCAAAGGAGCTTTTTGGTTGACTATAACATTTGGTACTTCTGAAAAGGGTTACATTCGTTGTGTGCTGGGCAAGATTTAGTGAAATGACTCTGTTGAGGATATTTCACAAAGTCACTTTGAAACACTTGGCTGCATATTTTATGGCTTTCAGTCCATTAAAGATTAATCGAAAATGAGCTTCGGATCACCTCAGTGTTTTCAGAACAACCCATTATCTGCAATCGATTTTCCCCTTCCTTTTCCATATTCCTTTCATTTTCAGGTTATTCTTTAATAACATTCCTTAGCAAACGAACACCACAGGGTTCTTGCCCCAAACGCGGCCGTAGCTCCATGGTAAACTGTGGGGCTTTGGACGGTTACTGGTTAGTACTCTAGCACTTTTTAAGGCAAGGGCCAGGATGACAAGGTTTCATTCCTCACCCCTCTCTGAACTGCACAATTTGAACACTGCATTTTACAATATGACTATTCAACAGGCCAAATTCAGCCCAGGCTGGCTCTGTTCTAGTGTTTAGGAAAGAGAGCTTTTCTTCCTCGGCTTTTCTTCCTCAATTTCAATTGAGCTCAGGTGGTTAGCAGATGTGTACTGTGCCATGAATGAGTCTGAATGCAGAGTAGATAACCTTTGGCTTGTCACTGAGTAGACTCTTACAAAAGTGACCCTACCTGTTCATTGGTGTCAGGATCAGAGATGTCTGCAGAAGTGTGATGTCCAAGCAGAGGCCTGGCCTTTGTGACTAGAACCATGATAAGGAGAGTTTGCAGTCGGCTGCTGAGAATCAGGAAGGGACCAGGCACAGCGAGGCTCTTGGATGCATGAAGGCAAAGGTGCGCAAAGCTCTTGTTAACAGGACAAGCCAAAGGCACCCCTCACAGCCTGAGCACAGCCTAATTAGAAGTCCAGAGAGCCCTCCCAGCAGTCTGACACCACAGCGAGGCAAATCTTTCTTCACGTGGCATATGGAAGCACTGCTGGTCACTCTGACTTGGTCATGCAGCTAATGCAGCAGGAGGAGAGGAAAGTGGAGGAGGGAATTCATCTCCCCCGCTATTACGGCTTCAGCATGTTTCCAGGGAAGTAGCGAAAGGCACTTGCAGCTGTCAGAGCTGTAGAGTTCTGACAATAGCAATCCGAGGTTTGGGGTGTTTTCGCTATTCTGAGTCTGGCTATTTTTACAACCCCCCACCTTGCATTGCCAAGAGCCCTTCCCAGAGCACATTCATTTTTCCTAGCACCAGAGCTTTATCTCTTCCAAACTATCCGTCGCTGGCGTGTGCTGGAAGGCCTCTCATTTGTTCCCAGGTATGCAGGTGGCCCCCTAGCAAGACTGGGACGTAGCATGCCTTGCCATAACACAGCCTGCTCCTTGATGAGAAACCCTCTTTAAAGCAGACTGTGCCACCAACCAAGATTCATGGCGTCAGCAGGAGAAACAGCTGAATGATGCTAGGATAGGTAGTGAGCCAATTTCTTTGGGGTAAACATCTGCTGATTCGTTGAGTTGAGTGATGTTGCTCCAGTTTACACCCGCAAAGAACTTGGCCCTTTGTATTGTCCTGTACTACTATAGAGAATACACAGGCCTGGCAATACTGACAGACGGTGTACAAGAAAAATCCAGTCTCGTCTGAAAAATAAAAATCTCTTCTAACCCTGGGGGTGTAATTTGAGAGAGTGTGAGAGGTATGCGCAGTGCAGCAAGGGGACTGTTGCAAGGTTGTTGTGTGTCTTGATTCTTACCATTAGAGAACTATGACAGAAGAAAACTGCCAACATCATTAAAACCCATTGCTTGTATCTGAGTGCGTATACTGGCATCCACCAATTTATAAACGGAGACCCAGATTTTTAAAGGTATCTAAACATTGAAAGTCAATGAGATTTAGGCTCCTACAGCCCAGATCTTCAAAGATATTTAAGCACCTAACTCCTATTGAAATCAATGGGAGTCAGTTTTGAAAATGAGATTCCCATGTTTAAATCACTTAGCGGTTGTAATGCTTAAATATCTTAAAAAATCTAAGACCAAGTGCCTAAGGATTAAATGACTTGCCTAATGTCTACGGGAAATCCATGGCAGAGCCAAGAAATGATCTCAGAGCTCATGACTCCCCATGCTGTGCTTTAACCACAAGACCGTCACACCTCCCACCCTGTCCGTGGCTATGGAGAGGACTGAATTGCTCAGATACTAATGTTATCAAAGAAGGGGTCACAGCGGATGTGCAAATGGCATTTTCAGTTCTGAAGTGTTCTACACACTCAGCAGGGTATAACACACTTAGCTGTGGGTTTTCTTCTTTTTACTTGCCATGCTCTGTTTGTCTCATTTGCAACAAGAAATGAAATGATAATACTATAAACAGACTTTTAAAAAATGGTGTCAGCATTTTTAATACAGATTTGTCTGCCCAGGATTTAAATCTCGGGGTTGCAAATATTTAACAGTACCCTGGGGAAGATCCTATATGGTTAAAGGGCAAAGTCTCCTTTCCTCTCTTTCATTTTTTATTTCAGTAGAGCTCTGTGTGTGTATTATGGTGTGGTATCAAAGACTTAACTGCCATTTTTTGAATATTAAATGGACCATATTTTTCCTACAGATAGTTGGATGTTACATATGCAACTGGGTGTTTGAGATCCCTATTTTACACTACATTACATATTTATTTTTAACAACGGCCCTCTATAAACTGTTATCATAACCCATTTGCCTAACAGCATGTAGCCAAACTGTAGTCATGGAACAAGGCATTATTGTTTTCACATGTGTGGCTGGTTGTTCTTTTGCAGTCACATTGTCTTCATATGATCCTGTTGCATATTTTTTATGCCTTCAAAGTTTGCCCAGTCCAGATGGTATCTAAGGAAAAAATATCGTTGTGTAATAGAATTGACAGTTTCTCTTCAAATAGCTTTGAATATAAACTAAAGAGGAATTCAGTGCACATGGTACTAAGGAAACCAATGTGTTCCATTTGTACTCAATGCAAACCATATTTCAGTAATAAAAGCCTTTTAATCCAATTTTATTTCATTAACATGATGTTTCTAACAAGAATGGTAGAAGCGTCAGGATTCTGTGATTAAAGGGCATGCTGTTGCTTTCAGTTACATTTTGGATCTCACACTATTAGAAGGATATTTTGGATACTGTTAAATATAAGGGAGGCAGGGTTTCCTAGTGGTTGGAGCACTGGTCTAAGACTCAGAAGACATGGGTTCTATTCCAGGCTGCTGGGTTACCTTGGGCAAGCCACTTCCTTGGTACAGTGCTTTGAGATCTACATAAGAGCTAAGTATTATTAAAACATTTTTTTTAAAACTCCTTGGAAACGTAGGATGAAAAACATTGTTCTAAAAGCTCTTTTCTTCCTAGGACTCCCATACTGATGCTGTGGAAGTTACCTTGCCTGCTTTAATATTGCTATCTGCTACAGTCTCTCCTATTAGTTGGGGATTGGTCCTGCTGTAAGCAGGGGGTTGGACTAGATGACCTCCTGAGGTCCCTTCCAACCCTGATATTCTATGATTCTATGATTAGCATCTGCTACGGTCTCTCCTATTAGCATAATGTCATAGTTCCCTGAGTTTCTCAGCTAGACCTTTGGTTCAGGACAAGCAAGACCACCTTTACCCTCTACTGATCCTTGGGCTGTTCTTTGCATCCTGGGGCCCTGAACACCCCAAGGCACTCTAGAACAGATCCCCCTCTGCTTCATCTCGGTCTCTATTACTCTCGAGTGGCAAAGACAACAATAGGCCCTTCTGTGCCGATGCTCATTGCCTAATTCTACAGTCACACAAGTGATCTGATCCCTGCCCAGTGCTCAGGTTATCTAGCACATGAAATCTCAACTTACTGGTAATGTTCACTATGAAGTATCATGGTCCAGCTTATTAAATGCTGCACAAAATCTTTCAAAAGAAAACTCAGCCTTATGTCTCATCCCAGTCCCAAACTGGGCCTAGCCCCTCCCCGTTGAGGTCTGTCTTCATGCCCTCCCAACTCCTCTTGCCTGGAGTCTTCCCTACTGGTGCCTTCACCCTGCAGTGTCTGCAGCCATCTACCTGCCACCTACAGCTGTCTCCCCTTTATAAGGCCCCGGTGCCTTCCCTTAAACCCTATTGGGCAGCAGGTGATCTGTCCAGCTGCTTTTAAAGGGGCCCTCACCCTGGGACACTGTCCAGTGATGAAGTGGGTGTTCACCCACGAAAGCTCACGCTCCAGTACGGCCGTTCGTCTGTAAGGGGCCACAGGACTCTTTGTCGCTTTTACAGATCCAGACTAACACGGCCACCCCCCTGATACTTGTCCAAGGAATAACATGCTGCGTACATTGAAGGGTGTGTTAATGCTCTCCTTATTGTACAAGGATTTCAATGCGTGTCTACCTCTCCTTCTATTGAGATAAGAAGGCAAATGCCTACAGACCTGCTTACCAGGGACTGGATCACTGACCAGCATTTGTATTTATTGTTCAGATGCCAATTTCAATTACATAAATGATGCAGGGAATGGAAATAAAATGAGACTTTTTAGAGTGCATTGAAAGAGTCCTACGAGGAGACAGCTTTTCTCAAACGCAACTTAAAAGCTCTTCATATGAGGAGTGCGTTGATGGGATTGCTCAGCCATTTCAGACATGACCGCACGTGTGACACGGAAAAGGAAAAATCGGTTTCTTTCATGGCAGGAACCAACCATTTACAGTGTTCGGCATAGGAGCTGGAACCGGGGGGGCTCAGGATGCTGCCGCACCCCCTGGCTTGAAGTGCTTTCCATCACATACAGGGTTTGCAGTGGCTCTCAGCACTCCTCTATACAAAGTGTTCCAGCTCCCCGCGAGGCTCGGGAAACCTGTCTTGGAACCGACGCATTTCCGAGCCGTACGAGGAGAGCAGTCTGTGCGGCTAATCAGCCCGCAGTAACTGAAAGTAGCAAAACCTGATTCTGAAGCAGAACTACAAGCAGAGATAGATAAAGGGACTGTATGTGCACTGCCAAGGGGCTGTCAGTTAAAACTCCAACGTAGTCAGAAGACAGCTTTGGATCTGGGTGACGTCTCAGGCAGAAGGGCCTGATTTGTACCTGGGAAAGATCAACAGGCCAAATCACGGTCACAAAAGTCCCATTGGATCCAGGGTCGAGCTCTGCCCCTCTTGGACTTGTGCCAAGTGCAGCTTGCCCAGTCCAAAGAACCTGGTCCTTCAGCTCTCTCTGTCGCTAGGGGAAGATCTCCTCCATCGTCCCTGTGCAGCCTTGGTGCTGTTCCCAGACTGACCAGGGTCAACAAGACCTGACTCCACGAACTTGTACTGTCTCCTGCTTTCCAGCTCAAGGCTTATACTACCCGTACACTTGCCACGCTGCCTCCTGCATCGTCGGTCAGCAGTAAACCAAAGAAGTGACCTATTAGGGTGGAGCCAGAGAAAAGGGCACGAGGGGGGCCATTGCACTGCTGACGATTACGGGATAAGTCCTACCAAACCGTTGGTAGAATGCCCTGTTGGAGGAACAGCATATTCCCTCCAGGCCTCTAGGAATATTCTGGTTCCATTAGCCTTTGAGGCAGACCACAAAAACAGAGCCCTCTCCCCAAAAGCCTAGATGCTCCCCAACCTCGAAATACAGGAGATAATTGTTAGTCCAAGACAGTGATCTAGTTTCCAGCTGCCAAACTCCAGGTCAAGACTGTGACCAGTGGGGCAAGTTGAGCCAATAATCACCTGGCCATAAAATCCACAGCTGTCTCTCTGGATTTCTTATCCAGGTGGATAAGGTCACCCACCACTCTCAGTCTCTTTGGTGAGGAACTTCATCAGCTCCCACAGGGACTTTGCACTGCTATGGGGAATTGATACCCGAACGCCAGCCAGGACTTAACCCCACAACAAGCGAGCACACTGTTCTCTTCGGCTTTGGGATTGGAGGCTTCCTGCATTTCAGACTGGATGTAAACAGCACAGCCACACCACCTCTCTGCTTATCCCCAGTCAACTGTTGCTGCACAAGATACCCAGCTGGAACCGACGGTGCCGAACCCAGTCTGGCCAGCTTTCAGCAATGAATGCAAGGTCGGGGGCCTCATCCCTAACTGTTGTCTCCTTACATTTGTCACAGTGATTTCTGTGAACTTTCCCAACCTTAGTACAAAACCAAATCTGAGGAAAATGAAAACAATTCTGCAAAGCTGCCCTTCACCATGGTGCCCCTTGGAAACGGTTGACAATTGCTGTTGTAGGACACCCTGAGCAAAGAACCTCTGAGCTCCTCTGTGCACCTGAGGTATAAACATAAAGGAGGGGCACAGTTTGTCCAAACTGCACAGCACTCAAATGCTTATGAGATCTTCGGAGCTTTGTTGAGCTGTGAGAAGCTATGGCCTTTCAATAACCACAGAAAATTTAGAGTCAGACATTTCAAATAGACTTTGGCAGAAAAATAAAGAGAAACGCAGGATGAACAAATCCAAAAACTACAGCACAGATTTCCTTTGCTCCTCCTGGGCTACAGCACTCTTTTCCATAACATCAGTCTCTGTCTCTTCTTGTGCACACACACAGACAAACGCACACATCCCACTTCTGCAAAGGAAAAACTCCAGTCTGAGAACACTAACTGATTTACAACCTGTCTGCGTTACAACTCAAGCTGACAAAGTAGGAAAAAACAATCAAAGCTTCAGAAGGCTCTGGAACAATTCAGCCTACTGGGGCAACTATGGCTCAACATCACAAAGCATAGCTTTCCTGCCACTCACATGATACAAACAACTGCCCATTCCATGTGTAAGACCAGTTGGCTGTAGCCAGAACTTCTTTCAATGTATCTGCCCTGAAGGAAAAGAGGAAAAACAACAGTCTAACAATGATTTTGAATGGATAGACAGGAGCCCGGCGATCAATTTCCTCTTTCTTCACATCCTTGGAGAACAAATTGTTCAGAGCAGTGGGATATAATTCTGGAACATTAAAGGGGAATGGCTGCTCAAAAATTGGAGCAGAAAGAGCATCTGGGAAACCATTACTCTATTGCTAAGTTTAGTAAACCATAACCAAAACTTCAGCACAAATGATTCAAGGAATTATTTCATGAACAGCTTGGCCTGCACTTTCCCCAAACTGGGTACAGATTGGTCTTCTAAATATACACATTTGGTAACCCATGTAAGCTTGCTTAATGCCATCTCTTCATGAGGCATGAAAATGAGACTATAATTTGCTTTATGGGTTTAAAGGTTTCACAAAGCAAATCATAGAAAAGCTGAGGAATGAATTCTATCCACAAGTGCCACTTCCATATCCAGACTATGCACCACAACACAGCTCTACTGAGACAATAAATCAGAACACAAAATGGTATTGAAATGGCTGACTCAAGGGGGAATTCCATCAGCGCAGTGAGTGGGGGTTTAGCTGGGTGACTCCCATTCTGCTTGATACAAATTTCAAGGCTAAATCTCTGTTTGACTCTGAACATTTCTAGCTGCACGGTTGACTCACTTTCAATTTGTGATCCACTATAACCCCCAGATCCTTTTTCATCACCTACCTATTTATTTCCCATTTTGTAGTCATGCATTGAATATTTCCTTCCTAAATGAAATATTTTGCACCTTATTGAATTTCATCCTGTTGAATTGAAGCCAATTCTCCAATTTGTCAAGGTTGTTTTGAGTTTGAATCCTGTCCTCCAGAGTGCTTGAAACCCCTCCCAGCTTGGAATCATCTGCAATTTTTATAAGCGTATTCTCCACTCCCTTATCCAATTCATCAATGAACATTTTGGATAGTGCTGGACCCAGGGCTGATGGCTGTGGACCCCACTAGATACAGTCTCCCAGGTTAACAGCAAACCATTGACAACTGCTTTTTGAGCATGGTCTTGCATCAGCCTTATGGTAATTTCATGTAGGCTGCATTTCCCTAGTTTGCTTACGAGAACGATTGCACATAAGTAAGGAAAGCACAGAGCCCCACCCCCCGCCATTGCACAATGACCGTCATCTTCAGAGGCAGCAACAAGAGCAGGGTTGTCGCCCCACTCTGAGAGACATAACGACACCTGCCCCGTTTCAAACGTTTGTTTGTCTGCAGTGCTGGGGATACAATGTGAACTCTGTTCTGTTGTTCGTGTCTGTTGTTGGGCCTTCCAAGTCAGGCATGATTCCAGTTCCCAGATAGTCAGGACGATGGCTGCCGACCCCACCCCCAGCGTCACGGTGAAATTATTGCATTCTGCTTTTGTTTCCCGTTTGCTGAGTGCTGCAGCCCGCGTGCGCCCAGGAGACACGAACCAGGAATTTTCACGTGGCATAAACACACAACTGAACAAAAACTCTTTAAAGCACTTATATCCCTGGGGACATTCACATGCCGCTTCCATAGTCACATACCAGCTGAGGGGCTGATGTTTGTTATGAGATCCGTAGCAAGACAGAAGGATTACAGTCTCATTTACCAGCCTGCACGAAGCTGGTGTGCCCAGTATTATAGCAGCATTCAAAACAATAACGTATCGTACAAGCCCCTGTCTCAAGCGAACATGATAGAGTACGTCACATGCTGGTGCAATGTCTCCAGTTGGGTTAAGTAGGCCATATTCATGCTTCATGTCCACTGTAACTGTGCTCTAAGCCTGCTACTCCTATGACACGCTGTGGCTCTGGGCTGAGCATGCTGATGTTCACTTTGACTCTAACCAAAAACTATATTTTTATCACAGATCCCCTGCTATAGAGATTGTCACTGTTCAGGGCACTTGCACCTGTATTCCCTCTCCACGGACCCTCAAAGGCACCCAACTCCAGGCTCCTGGCCTATCTTGAGCAGAGACCCACATCTCTCTCCCTCCTGACCAGGAATATTTCCAGGTGGCACAGTTCCCTGCCTGCACTGTGATATCTCCAGCAAGCCAGACAGCCTAAAGAGGCTGGTGTCAGCACCTTGCTTTCTCTCCCAAGGCCACGACCAACTGTAATTTCCAGCAGTCACAAGTCACCACACAGCTTCTAAGCAAGTACATTTATTCTTAAGGTGAAAACATTACAGAGAAAACATGTTACAAACAACAAAAGAGCCTACATGGATAGATTCAGACTCACAGACTCTAAGGTCAGAAGGGACCATCATGATCATGTGGTCTGACCTCCTGTACATCACAGGCCACAGAACATTACCCATCCACTCCTGTAATAGACCCCTAACCTCTGGCAGAGTTACTGACGTCCTCAAATCATGGTTTAAAGTTACAGAGAGTCCACCACTGACACTAGTTTAAACCTGTAAGTGACCCATGCCCCATGCTGCAGAGGAAGGCAAACCCCCCACCAGGGTCTGTGCCAATCCTTTCCGCCCCCAAATATGGTGATGAGTTAGACCTTGAGCATGTGGGAAAGACCCACGAGGTGGACACCTGGAAAGAATTCTCTGTAGTAATTCAGCACCCTCCCCATCTAGTGTCCAGTCTCCGGCCATTGGGGATTTTTGCTACTGGCTGTCGCCGATGGGCCACACACCATTGTAGTCAATCCTGTCATACCATCCCCTTCATAAACATATCATGCTAATAAGCTTACCAGAGCTCACCCTCCAACTTCAATCTCAGGTAGGAGCCAGTCCTTCAAACACCATCAAGGAGTTTCTGTGGTTACAAGTTCACAACAGCCTAGCTCAGAACTCACACCCTACCCATAGGTCAGTCTTTCCTTTAGACAGCTTGAGCCTTTGATCTTGAGACTCTGGGAACAGGTAGTCAGCAGACAAGGGCCTTCTTCTCATGGCATAGCTTCAAAAGGCTGGTTTTCTGCATGACTGGGGGGAGGGGGGAAACTGGCATTCACCTGCCCCTAGAGATGACCCTGGCAAACCCCTTGACACGGTTTGTCCATTCTTGCCTGGCTCACTGTTCAATACAGTCCTCTGAAGTTCATAATGCTTTCAAGGGTTCAGAGCCCATCTCCTCCCTAAAGAGGTCACACATAATCCTGGCCCACAAGAATATGGAACCTGTGCATTTAATACAATGGACCCCAAAGATACTGACACTTAATTCAATAAGACTTTTAAAGGATATTGCAGGAAATTGCCATATCTGTCACAGAGATATGCTAAACGAGGGACTTCTTTTTTTTCTTCTTCTCTCTTTTGGTTTTAGAATATATATATCACATGATAGTCTCATACCATTTAGCTATATTACTCATAAAATGCCCATAACAAAAGTCTAGAAAATGGTTATTTAACTCTCACAAAACATAGCAGCTGGGAGAGAGCCATCCAACATAAAATAATACCCCTGATTTATACAATGCTCAGAAATTCCAGACAACTTTATAGTCTAACAAAGTTAAATGCAACACTGACTTAGTAGCTGTTCAATTCAATATGGAAGCTGGGAAATTTTGCTGCATTCTAAGGAATGTGTATAGACTGCCAAGGAAAAAACAGGCCAAGGAAATCATTTGTAACTGAATTTCTTTATAGTTGCAGGGATGAACTGCATGTAACAACATCAGTTCCCAGGATCAGTGAAAGTAAGGACCAAATAAAATATTGGACCAACTCTTAATGACTCTGTTAATGACAACCTTACACATTAGAAGTGCAGAAGAATTCAAGAATTCAAGATAGTGAAATGAACAGTGAAGTACCTAAGGTCATGACATGATTATGTGGAGTGAGTGTCGCAGTTTTAAAATGGCACCCCACTGAGCTTCCCAAAGGAAAGAAGGATGTGGAAAAATTGGAAAACGTCCAGTGGAGGGCAACAAAAATGATTAGGGGACTGGAACACATGACTTATGAGGAGCGGCTGAGGGAACTGGGATTGTTTAGTCTGCGGAAGAGAAGAATGAGGGGAGAGTTGATAGCTGCTTTCAACTGCCTGAAAGGGGGTTCCAAAGAGGATGGATCTAGACTGTTCTCAGTGGTAGCAGATGACAGAACGAGGAGTAATGGTCTCAAGTTGCAGTGAGGGAGGTTTAGGTTGGATATTAGGAAAAACATTTTCACTAGGAGGGTCCCTAGGTAACCCATTCCATAAACACTGGAATGGGTTACCTAGGGAGGTGGTGGAATCTCTTTCCTTTGAAGTTTTTAAGGTCAGGCTTGACAAAGCCCTGGCTGGGATGATTTAGTTGGGGTTGGTCCTGCTTTGACCAGGGGGTGGGACTAGATGCCCTCCTGAGGTCCCTTCCAACCCTGGTATTCTATGATTCTATTAAAAGGACCAGATAACAGAGATGGCTAAATAATTTAGTCTAACTTTCCTTCTCTTTTTGTCTGTGGT
Source organism: Lepidochelys kempii (assembly GCF_965140285.1). NCBI lineage: Eukaryota > Metazoa > Chordata > Testudines > Cheloniidae > Lepidochelys > Lepidochelys kempii. The sequence continues at coordinate 100,937,636 of NC_136388.1, read as the reverse complement.
TTGTTCACTGGTAGCTTCCATTTTTCTCACATTTATTTGCTTGTTGAAATTTCTTTCTAAATCGTCTTCACTGAAAAAATCATGCTCACTAGATTATCTGCGGGCAGTTTGTTGCTTCGACTCTTTGACATTTGATATTCAAGGTGGGGTGCTTCGTTTTGATTGGATGCACAGGTCACGTGGTACTTTTGAGTCGCTCCATCTGGAAGGGTGCGGCGTCTTGAATCAGACAGCCAGCGGGAACGCTCACGTTCACAAGCTCTGGATGAGCTTTCTGGGAACCTGTGGGGCTGTTTGCATGACAGTCTTGCCAACGAACTTGTTCACTGGAATATTTGGGGAAAGTGAATCATAACAAAAGGATCTTGGACACAGCTGGAATGACTTCAGGGCCTGATCCTCACCTCACTCACTTGCTTTACCCTTGTAATGCTCCACTGACTTACTCCTGGTTTGCACCAATGTGAGAGGAGGATCAGGCCCTCAAAACTCTTGACTGAAGCAGGTTTGTGCACAGTATGTGCCCGGCTGCTCTGGGCAGCAAGGTGGTCGTTACTCAAAAGGGAGGCACTGGGTACAGCTTAAACAAAAATAAAGGCTGTGTTGTGACTGCAACACCTACAGGCCCTCTGAGCCAGGGCAGCAAATCACACGCTCTGTTGGCCGAACGTCCCGCACGTCGACACTATTCGTCTCACTGATGTTTGCCGTCTGTCGCTGTCGGGGGCGCCCCGCCCGCCTCAGCAGCAAGGAGCTGGGGGTGCTGCCCAGCTGCCCAGGATAGTCCGTGGCACTGAGTCCACAGCGCTAGCGGGTCTGCTCTCAATGTGGGGGCTGGCTGAGTAGGCAGGACGGTGCTTGGAGAGCCCACAGACAGAGGCAAACCCCAGCGACTGCCGGTGAAGGTCTGTCTGAGACACCTCAGACTGGGAAGGTGGAGGCGCGGGGAGAGGTATTCGGTGCTGGGAGGAGGGCAGTGTTAATATCTGGCTGCAGATCGCAGCCTCAGAAGGGCTCCAAATCTCTCCTGACTATTGGGGCCCGAATGCAGAAAGCATCTCAACGCCAGCCTGCTCCTAGGTGCTCAATGAACACGCCACACCTGCTGGCTCGCTCCCTCAGCAGCTTGTAGGAATAGCAACATGACCAAGGGCCTGCAGCAGGCCCCCCTGGAGGGGTGGTGTTACGGCACAGCCATTCTAGACTCAACCCATCCCCATCCGTCTTCATTGTCCTCACCCCTTTACACTGAACAGAAGTGCAGCCAACGACAATTTCAGGGGGATTCAGAATTAGCTTCTGCGACTTGCCGGTAATCGCCAGGAGTTAAGTGTGGTAGCTACTTAGCCAGAGGCCAAGTTCCAGATCCTATGGCAAAGAGATACATGAAGAAAGGAGGTTACAATGCTGGCCTAGGGCTTGGGAGACGAGGGCTCAAGTCCCTGCTCTGCTACAGGCTCCCTGGGTGACCGTGGGCAAGTCATTTAGCTTCTCTGGGCCTGGGTTCCTCCCCCATACTGTGGCGATAAGAGCCCTGCTCTGCCTCCCAGGGGCTGGGGAGATAAATACATTCAGAGTTGGGAGGTCCTCAGACACTCCAGGCCAGGTAAGTACCTCCGATGGAAATCGGGCCAACGCTAGGTCCTGCCCTTGCAGGGTAGGATGGCTGAGCCTGGCCAAGGGAATGTGATGTGAGGCACCGTTTGCTGCTGCTCTGAGGTGGTGCAGTGTGTGCCCGAGGCCAGCACAGACATGCATCCTGCAGGCTAGTCCCCAAGGGATTGGATTTGCCTTCGAGACACACAAGCACATTCCTGGTGGAACCCAGGTCTCTTCCTCGGGCTTCCCAGAGAGACTCTGTTTTACTGCTCCCTGGCAGAAAAGACATCCTCCTCCCAAGCACCTCTCTCCCCTCGCACACCCAGGTGGCACAGCCCCAGGGCTTGCCCCACACTTCTCCCCACAGAGGACCTTGCGGGAATTATGTCTGTCATTGGAAGTTGGGAGCTTAAGTGCCTTTGGGACTCTCCTCCTGTGCGTATTGGTACAGAGCAAATAGGTAGACAAATCACCTGTGATGGTTTCTCTTCCCGTCCCCCTTTTCTCTAGGACCCTAATTCAGATATTAGCTCTCCCCTTATGGTTGCCAAAGATTAGGGGTAAGTGCTTCATAAGGGCTGCTAGTATCTGAGGTACAGCAAGTGACTCGAAGAGCTATGATTTACCTTATCAAAGAGTCTCTGGTACTAACAGAGACTGCGGAGATTTTGTGTATTTATTTAGAAGGGTATTAGTCTGGCTTCCTTTGTTCTGCTATGGATTTGGTCCAAGGTACAGGTCAAACTAATATGAGTTCTGTCATATCTGCAACAAAGACAGCGCTGTTGTCTCTTGCTTACTTCCTCCAGTTTTTAATTGCATTTCCATCCGAGAGTGGAAGCAATTAGCAGGGGAAATCCCTTTGCCAAAGCTACCCAAAGAGCATTCCAGCATGCATCCTAAGCACTGATGGCTCTGGATTTTCAGGTATCCAGCCTTGCAGTGGGCATGTAGGATTTCTTGGGAAGTGGGCTGAGCCCCCTCATCTCTCACAAACTTTTTTTCCCCATACAATTTCCTTGGTTTGTTTTTAAGATAAAACAACATTGCAAATCACTGAGTCAGAAAGTGCCATTAACAGAGGATATCCTCCTTATTTGTTGAGAGAGAATCATAAAGCAAGATTCCACCAGGAAAAGTTTCTCATCAGCCTATTGGCCCTTACTGGAGCTGAGGTTCTCACAGATCCCATTTCGCTCAGAGTGAGAAGACGTTCCCTTTACGGAGTGCTTCCCCTCCCAGTCTGTCTGTGTGGTAATGGGCCTGTGGACCATCACAGACAGCGCCTTCTACTACAGTGCCCGGCTCCGCAGAGCAGGGGTGAGAAGCGCTGTGCTCCTGTTCAGAGTAGGCAGGACAACACTTTGCAAGACAGGAGTGCTCCAGGGCCGTCCCTCCTGCTCAGAGCCTCCTGCCAGGTGCTGGGCAGCAGAAAGGGAGCTCAGGGCACTCATGACCCCTCAGTGTCTTGCAGGCTGCTGTACAGAAGCTGAGTAAGTGGCCATGTGCTGGAGCGTCACAGTAGCCCCGTGCCCTCTGTGTGCCCAGTCTGAGGGGCAGGGCCAGCCAGTGGCTGTGTAGTGGTGGGTTCATCAGCCCCAACCTGCTCTGGCTCTGTGGCTCCTGGTAACCCCCTGGGGCTGTTCTCTGCCTCACAGAGAAGAGCATTGCCTCTTAGAAAGACAGCTCCTTACTGCTTTATGGAGACACTATTCTCTGCTACAGCTGCGGGATTGTCTCCCAGGTCCTGAGACACTGAGAATCCTGTCTGAGCTCAGCTGGGTGACCGTGTTTCTCTTTGTCTTCTGGAAAGGGAAACATATGAATAACTGTTCCCGTCAACGTTCGGAAGCTATTCAGTCAGAAAATGCAGGAGGACGGTCCTCTGTCTAAACAGCTAGCCTCGTCCCTTTCATTCCCATCCCTTGTCGTTACAACCTACTTACAAGCAAATGAAAATAAACCCTCTCCAAAGCTGTTTGCAATCAAAGGTTCCCCTAAAGTGCTCGTGTTTCCTCACTGGAAGGGTGACAGTTAATTTCAGAACTCAGGGCAAAGTACCATATACTGCGGTCAGCTCCGCCAGGGCAGCATGCAGACCACTTCCCAGTCTGCATGCCAGGGCGGGGGAAATGGGTAACACAGTAAAGCCCCATCTGCAGAATTCCCTACTGCAAGATTCAGCTGTTTCAGCAGAGGTTCCGGTTTCTACGGCCAGCTTTCCCGAGCACTGCTGCAGCTCTGTCAGGCTTGGTCTGCACGAGGAACTTCCATCAGGTTAACTGTCCTGAGCGAAGCAGTCGGAGCGTCCTAGCCTCCGGTGCACACAGCACTCTGTCGGGAGAGCTTCTCCGGGAGGTGGAATCGCTCCCATCGGTGCAGGCGACATCTTCATGGACGTGCTCCAGCCGCACAACTGCACCGGGGCAGCTGTGAGTGTAGACGAGCCCTCAGTCAGGGTCACAGGGCCGGGGCGGGGCACGAAGAGACATTGCACATCTGGCTGCACCCTGCCTGCACGACACTCACACCAGCAAGTTCGAGTGCTACCAGGAACCCCGGGGAGAGTCGTCTTTGCTCTCCCTTGATTGCAGTCCACTAGCTGGTGTGGAACGGGGGGGGAGGGGTGCTGAGGCCACAACCCCTCCCCCCACCTGCTCCTCTCTGCCCCGCTTTGGGGGCATTTAGCGTTGCTTTGACTAGCGCTGTGTGGGCAACCGATTCCTTGGTTTGCTGGCATTTCCGAAAAATTGAAAAAAGTCAGTTGGGTATGGAAGGGAGGGAGTGTGGCTTAGGAGACGAGGGCACTGGGCTGGGACCCAGGAGACCGAGTTCTGTTCCTGGCTTGGCCACTGCTCTGCCTGATGTCCTTGGGCAAGCCACTTCCCCTATAGGAGACTCAGTTTCTGTGAAATGGGGATAATGGTCCTGACCGGGTAAAGCACTTGGCGATCTGCTGAGCGAAGGGCTATAAAGAGCTGGGTATTATTAGGACATCTGACATTGTCCGAACAACAGGGTCAGTGTCGGCCATTACAGTGACAAAGCCAATGGGAACCTTCTGGTCTGTGTCTGGTGCTGAGTCCCAGGGCTGATTCCTGGTTCCTGATTCCTTCCTGACTCCAAATATGGCGATCAGTGGGACCCTGACCATGTGGGTGAGACCCACCAGCCAGACACGTGGGAAAGATTCTCTGTAGTAAGTCCCTTCCCATCTTGTGTCCCGTCACTGGCCATTGGAGAAATTTGCTGCTAGCAGTCGCACATCACAGTAACCTTAACTCCAGCTCTCTTTCCAACACAAACAATTAAAAGACGTCTACTTTCCCCCTCACATTACAAAGACCTTCAGCCTTGCCACCATCTCAAGATAGGAAACCTTGTCCTTGATGCCACAGAGCATTGGACTGACATCCAGCCGGGTGAAGTGATGTTCAGCTCTGCAAAGGAAAGGAACAGGCGGTGCTTAGTTGGGGATTGGTCCTGCTTTGAGCAGGGGGTTGGACTCAATGACCACCTGAGGTCCTTTCCAACCCTGATCTTCTATGATTCTAAGGCTGAGGTTTGCAGTCACAGGGGAACGTTGCTGGGTTCAGGAACCCGCAGACCTTCTGCACTGCTCACTACAGCCAAGCTACAGGCTTGAATGAGGTAAGGGGCCCGACATATCGACGTTGATCCATTCGGTTGGCACTAGGTTCTCTGGCCGCCAGCAGAGATGCACAGCAGTGGCTGACAAACAGGGTATTGACTCCCAAGGAGAGTTGGGAAAATCATTGATTTTTTCGGTTTGGTGGCAGTCCTGAAAAATTGAAAAAGAAATTTGTGTTGGGGTTGAACCAAATCTGACTTTTCCAGAGGCTCAAAGAAGCCTGTTGGGGGTCTGTGCTCAAACAGGGATTTGAACCTGCATCTCCCAAATCTGAGGTGAGTGCCCCAACCTCTCAGCTACAGATCAAGGGGTAAGGCTGGGAGGGCAGCAGGGGCTCCCCCTCCTCCTCTGGCTGTTTGGAGAATGGCTGATACAATTCATGTCAAATTCAGGTCGACTGAAAACACATATTTCAGCAAATCACCCTGCTCTGCTCTCGGGGGCACTTCCCCAAAGAGGCGGCTCCCAGCTGCCCCTGGCTGAGTGCTGCCATAATAAGGTGGCTCTAGTCACAACCATTTAACAGTGTCCTTTCCTCCCTCTCCTTAGCAAAGATCACACAGCAGAGTCCTTTGGAGAAAGTCGTTCACTGATGCAAAGATTGCCAAGCACATTTACTGGCAGTATCTCAGCCAATTATAAGGACCATGAGTTGGTTGAGTTGGTTGAGTTCAGGATCCTGACGCAGGGAAGAAAGGTAAGCAGCAGGATACGGACCCTGGACTTCAGGAAAGCAGACTTCGACTCCCTCAGGGAACGGATGGCCAGGATCCCCTGGGGGACTAACTTGAAGGGGAAAGGAGTCCAGGAGAGCTGGCTGTATTTCAAGGAATCCCTGTTGAGGTTACAGGGACAAACCATCCCGATGAGTCGAAAGAATAGTAAATATGGCAGGCGACCAGCTTGGCTTAATGGTGAAATCCTAGCGGATCTTAAACATAAAAAAGAAGCTTACAAGAAGTGGAAGGTTGGACATATGACCAGGGAAGAGTATAAAAATATTGCTCGGGCATGTAGGAATGTTATCAGGAGGGCCAAATCGCACCTGGAGCTGCAGCTAGCCAGAGATGTCAAGAGTAACAAGAAGGGTTTCTTCAGGTATGTTGGCAACAAGAAGAAAGCCAAGGAATGTGTGGGCCCCTTACTGAATGAGGGAGGCAACCTAGTGACAGAGGATGTGGAAAAAGCTAATGTACTCAATGCTTTTTTTGCCTCTGTCTTCACTAACAAGGTCAGCTCCCAGACTGCTGCGCTGGGCATCACAAAATGCGGAAGAGATGGCCAGCCCTCTGTGGAGATAGAGGCGGTTAGGGACTATTTAGAAAAGCTGGACGTGCACAAGTCCATGGGGCCGGACTAGTTGCATCCGAGAGTGCTGAAGGAATTGGCGGCTGTGATTGCAGAGCCATTGGCCATTATCTTTGAAAACTCGTGGCGAACCGGGGAAGTCCCGGATGACTGGAAAAAGGCTAATGTAGTGCCAATCTTTAAAAAAGGGAAGAAGGAAGATCCTGGGAACTACAGGCCAATCAGCCTCACCTCAGTCCCTGGAAAAATCATGGAGCAGGTCCTCAAAGAATCAATCCTGAAACACTTGCATGAGAGGAAAGTGATCAGGAACAGCCAGCATGGATTCACCAAGGGAAGGTCATGCCTGACTAATCTAATCGCCTTTTATGATGAGATTACTGGTTCTGTGGATGAAGCACTTAGGACGGAAGAACCCAATGCACAGCTACAGACTAGGGACCGAATGGCTAGGCAGCAGTTCTGCGGAAAAGGACCTAGGGGTGACAGTGGACGAGAAGCTGGATATGAGTCAGCAGTGTGCCCTTGTTGCCAAGAAGGCCAATGGCATTTTGGGATGTATAAGTAGGGGCATAGCGAGCAGATCGAGGGACGTGATCATTCCCCTCTATTCGACATTGGTGAGGCCTCATCTGGAGTACTGTGTCCAGTTTTGGGCCCCACACTTCAAGAAGGATGTGGATAAATTGGAGAGAGTCCAGCGAAGGGCAACAAAAATGATTAGGGGACTGGAACACATGAGTTATGAGGAGAGGCTGAGGGAGCTGGGATTGTTTAGCTTGCAGAAGAGAAGAATGAGGGGGGATTTGATAGCTGCTTTCAACTACCTGAAAGGTGGTTCCAAAGAGGATGGCTCTAGACTGTTCTCAATGGTAGCAGATGACAGAACGAGGAGTAATGGTCTCAAGTTGCAGTGGGGGAGGTTTAGGTTGGATATTAGGAAAAACTTTTTCACTAAGAGGGTGGTGAAACACTGGAATGCGTTACCTAGGGAGGTGGTAGAATCTCCTTCCTTAGAGGTTTTTAAGGTCAGGCTTGACAAAGCCCTGGCTGGGATGATTTAACTGGGAATTGGTCCTGCTTTGAGCAGGGGGTTGGACTAGATGACCTTCTGGGGTCCCTTCCAACCCTGATATTCTATGATTCTATGATTCTATGAAAGCCGGGGTGCCCGGATACACAACCACGGCACGTTTAGCGATGGAATATCCCTATTTACTCACTTACTAATTAGAAAAATCCAACAATCTGCAATTCAGTGCGAGTCTTTGGATGTTCAAGGAATGGACGACAGACACATGGAAGCAAGAATGGCCCAGCGCACATTCCTATGCCCATGGGGTGTTACTAAGATTTATGGCATCGGCTTTTCTAGGCCCATGTGAGATTAGTGCGTATGGATTAGTTACATGACCAGGCTAGATACCGTGGTGGCTGGAGGCATCACCTTTGCAGTGTTGGTCCGGACTGGGGAGTCCCTAAAAAGAAGCCAGATTGGCTCCCCCCAGTGCCTGCCTCTGAGCACCCGTGGGTGCAGAAGGATGGGATGACGGCCCCCACAGCCCCACTCCTTTCAATGGGAGATGCCCGAGGAGGCTGCCCAAGCCTGCCATCTCCCTGCACACGGGGTGCAAGCACCCATATCCTGTCTGGGTTTGGGCACATGCACAAGAGGATGACAGGGTTTTCTGGATCTTCTCCCTCCACTCACTTTGCACAAGCATAAAAGAGCCACAGTTTGCCCCTGAATGACTCTGTTGCCATGCTTGCTGTGGGCACGGTAGGCAACAAGCATTTCAAATGCTAGTCCTTGTTCCTGGTTTATTTCAATGGGAGAAGATGTACCTGACCCCCGAAAGAGAAACCAGACTTTCATATAAAGCCAACAGGGAAATGGCCATGCACCAGCGAAGGGCGCTGTACGATCATCGTGCATTAGCACGGCTCTCTCCTTTCATTTCACGATAAGCTGCGTGATGACAGAGAGAATAAAGGATCTGATGAATAATTATCAAAGAGCATCTCCCAGAGAAGGATGGGGAAGTGGATTCAGAGCGAAACATTCCCTCCCCTTCCCACACCTCGCTATTGAAACGGGAAGGTGCGCACCTGCGAGGGTACAGTTAGTTCCTGCTGTGGATGGTAGTCAGGAATGGCTGTCAAAACTCCTCTGAGTTAATGTGCGACATTGCACAGTACTACCTCTTTGTAAATTGCTCTGGAGGATGTTTGCTGTGACCAGCCTAACACTGCAGGACTCATACACTTATGAGAATCAATCTCTGTCCTTTACCAGACCTCACTGGGAAAGCAGAATAGTCCTTCTGAATTCTTTGTTCCACTATTATTTCCTGCAATTCATGTCATACCATTTCCCGGCACCGCTTTGTATGAGGGCAAACACTTATCATATGCCCGTAATCCTCTGTAAATATCTACCAGGGCTGTAAAATGTTTGGGCTGCCTCATTCATTCGGAGCAGCGCTCGGCAGTGTGGAAGGGCTACGAACGCTGGCATCTCTGACTTGTTTAATATTCTCATCTCAGAAAGAACGTCCCTGCTCCTCGAGCACTGCTCATTTACATTCCTCTCCCCGCCAATGTGTGCTTTGGGTCTGAGCAGGTCACACGAGATACTGCTCATCCACACAGCCATAAACCCACTCAGCTTCTGTGGGAGCCGGCACACCCTGTGCACTGGAGATAACCGCCCTCTCACAGGGGAGATAGCACAGGCCACACAATTAAACGGAGTGAATGTTTGCACAAGACTTTGAGGGTGTGAACTCTACAGAACAGCATGCTCTGGGAGGAAATGCAGGGGCAGCTCCGTGATCCAGAATGGCCCCTCCATGAACATACCCACAGGAGGTGGTTCAGTGGGGGAGGAAAGCTCAGTAAAGTTCTCCTGGCACCACCACCCCTGGCAGGAGGCGACAGGGGCCTGGCGGAGTTTGGAGATCTTGCCTCCTCCTGATCACACAGATCTTGGGATCAACCCCTACCCCCACTGCGAGGAGCTCGAAGTTTTCTTGCCAGGTTAACTGCTGCTCTGCTGGCCTCCAGCCTTTGGGAGCATGTGTCTTGCTCAAGTCAGGCTACCCCTGGCTGCTCTCCAGACATGACCCCAGAGCACTCCCCTCCCATCTCAGAGAGCCCCAGCTGTGTGGAGCTGCTGCTGGGGAGGAGGAGAGGTGCAGCGACATCAACAATAACAATTGACAAGAACAGACTTAAAAGTGGCCATTCTTCAACAAAAAAACTTCAAAAACAGACTCCAACGAGAAACGGCAGAACTGGAATTAATTTGCAAACTGGACACCATCAAATTAGGCCTGAATAAAGACTGGGAGTGGTTGGGTCACTATAAAAACTAGTTTCCCCCTGCTGATACTCATACCTTCTTGTCAACTGTTTGAAATGGGCCACTCCCATTACCACTACAAAAGTGATTTTTCCTCCTTTGGTATCCTACTGTTAATTGAATTGTCTCATTAGGCTGGCCCCCTACTTGGAAGGCAACTCCCATCTTTTCATGTACTATGTGTTTATACCTGCTACTGTATTTTCCACTCCAGGCATCTGATGAAGTGGGTTTTAGCCCACGAAAGCTTATGCCCAAATAAACCTGTTAGTCTCTAAGGTGCCACAAGGACTCCTCGTTGTTTTTGCTGATACAGACTAACACGGCTGCCCCTCTGAAACCATTCCCTATTTCTGTGCCCCGTGGCGTCAGGTCTCGCAGCTCTCCACCTGCGTGAGGGCAGGGGAGCACCAATCCTTAGACGGTGCATTGGATCTATTGGCCCTGCTCACTTTACTTCAACCAAACTCCTCCCTGCCCCTCTCTTTGTTAGATTCATCCACCTCTTGCCATTAACCTATGCCCCCAGTCTAGCACCAGCATGCAGCCCCCGACAGCCCCCCGGAGCTCCGCTCAAGTCACAGGGACTCTGTGCAGGCACAGTGGGTCACCTGCATGGAGCTCATGGGCCCTGGACTGTGAGCTCTTTGGGGATGGACTGTCTTTTTCCTTTGTCCTTGCCCATGGCCCCACATAATGGGGGTCCTGACTGGAGCCTCAAAGAGCTATTTTAATGCCATAGAAAAATGACTGTCAACAATGGTACCTCCGACTTGCACTGTATCTGCTGCTTTCAATACTGTGCTTGTTCTATCATGTGAAAAAAATGACGGTCTTTATTCCACCCCCACAGTGCCAGCATCTGCCGATGTGAAAGTGACAGGGCACTTCATCAGTCCTCCAGGAAATGTGGACTTCGTAAGAGAAGCAAGGAAAGAACACAACTTCTCCTGTGTTTTATAGCTTACTTTTAATAATGGCAATTAAGCTGCAAATCAAGTTGTGTATGCGTGTAAATGAATATTGACCCCGAGCCATTCCTGTTGCAACAGGTGCGCTTCATTTGGTCTTTATCCCTCTCCTGCTCTTGCTCTGTTGACACTCAAGTCAACAGCTGGGGCCCTCGTTTGGTAGCTGCGTAGGCTTGGATTACTTTCTCTGCCATATATTGTGTCAGCAGTTGTATCTGACTAATTCCTCCCTGAAACTTCTGTTAGCTCTTATGTGGCATTCTGCTGGCTCGAGAACAGTAATCTCCACACCTACCTCGGGATCAAGCAGCTGAGAGTTTGGCTGGCCTGTTTTTCAAGGTTTTTTTTTAAACTTCTGTCAAAGGTCAAGTCCTCTGAAGAAAGGCCTTTTCTTCACCCAGGTGACCAAGAGTGCTGAGTGTATCATCCCAGGCAGGGGAGAGGAGGCTTCTTTCTGGCATCAGGTCATCAGCCTGAGGTAAGAACTAGAGCTGCCTGGACATTTCCTTGTGAAACCTGAAATTGTGAAACCCTGAGGTCTGCCCTCAGAAAACAAACCAGCTTTGAGTTACCCTCACATTTCCCCCAGCCCGTCACCCTACAGTGCATCCTATTATTGTTACTATCATGCGCATCGCCGTGACACCCACAGCCCCAGTCACGGACCAGGACCCTTCTGTGCAGGCTGCTGTATGAACACGGGACAAAAAGACAGTCTCTGCCCCACAGCGCCCGACAATCTACGTGTCAGATGAGAAGCAGCAGGTGGATTCAAACAGGCAGGGGAGCATAAGGAAACAACGAGGCAATACCAGCTGGCATGACCCTGGGCAGTGGCATCCACACTCCAGCTTTCTCATGGTTGTCAAGTGTTTCGCAGGCATGCTGGGGAAGGAGAGATTTCAGAAGGGTTTTCTGGGAGGACGAGGAAGTGGTTCCTGGGCAGCAGAGAAGAAAGCACAAAGATGCTTGTTTGAAAATGGACCAAGTGGGGGATTGTAGCCAGACAGCCAGCCCCCCCCGCCCCCCCCTCAGACCAGCATTGCTGGAAACACAGGAGGAAGCCGGAACAGGGCACTTAACATATATTCCAGCCCAGCCTTTGAAGCTGTGAAAGCACAGGTGTGCTGCTACAATGTGCCTCTGGGAACAGATACCACGATTAAGCTCACAGCAGGCAGAGGCCCTGTGACAGACATGGCTCTTAGCCCCTACTAAATAGCGTGATGCACACACCCCAACATCCTAGGTGGGAAAATATTTACCCTGATAAAAGAAATGTCCAGTAGTCGAAACTTATTGTTTCTCTCCTTTGCAAGTGTAAACTACTCTTGCGAAAGCTGGCGTCACCCCGACAGACCAGCCTCAATTTGGCATAAGAAAGGAGAAAGAGAATAAAGGAGTACAGAGGTATAAGTAGGGGACCTACAGCACCATGATTTTTGAGTGCTTTTCACTATCTATCTGCTGGTCAGATAAGTGACAGCCTCCCAAGGCTTCTGCAGCTAAGAGGGTCCCTACGCCTTGTCCCTTATTCATCTTTCCGCGGAATTGAGTGACCGATCCTGGCTTGGCACCGCTGGAATCGAGAGATGCAAGGAGGGTAAGAAGCACCCACACCTGATCTCCTATCTTTAGTGTACACATATTTTGAAATAGAGCTCTATACTTTGTTTTCTTTCTTTGGGATTGTGGCTTCAGTTTTGTAACTTGTTTGTGTGTGTAACATCTCTACATTTAAATAAGTAGGCACTAGCAATTTTGTAACCACATGATTAGAATCTAGCTTAATAAATTTTGGTAACCATTTATGCATAAGCCTGACTTGTTTTCTCTGGTTTACTGTAAAGCAGCCAACACAATTAAAGAACCTCAGCCGTTTTGGCTCTAAAGCCTGGCCATTAGGTGAGAGTACTAAGAGCCTAGCGTTGAGTTGTGCCGCCTCCACGGGGCAAACTCTTGGGGCACCTGTCAGTCAATCCTGGCTGCCCGCTGCGAAGGAGCTCTGAGCTCTAGCAGTTAAAGTCACAGGTGTGGAGAGGCTCTTAGTGCTGCCATTGGGGCACCTGTCAGTCAGTATTGACTGCCCGCTGCGAAGGAGCTCTGAGCTCTAGCAGTTAAAGTCACGGGTGGTTAGGACCTTGGGGCATCTGTCAGCCTAGCCCGGGCTGCCCGCCGCAAAGGGACAGTGCGTCCTAGCGGTTAAAGTCACGGATGGTATAAACGGGCATAGCTGGCACCTCACCAAACATCCTTGGCCGTCGGCTAACAGGGATGAAGGCAGATATCCGGGCACACTCGGTGGTGGGAGCCAGTGGCAAATGAGGGACAGTCAGTCAGGAGTCAGGCTGGGAATTCAGCCTGGCCTGAAGGTGACAGGTCTATGAGGGAAATGGTCAATGAAAATAAATGAGACTGAGTGTCTCTGGCTCGTTCAGGTTACAATGGGAGGGGTTATGCGGTGTTAACGATGTGGTCGGGCTTCTGAGTCTCTGATTGGTTGAGCCGGCTCCCTGTCATCAGGAGGGCCAGCTAGGAGGCTGCGCCTGGTTGAACGCATACAGCGGGACTGACCAAGCCACAGCGGGCCACAGGAGCCCTGGACACTTGCTGCATTGCACCCAGCGAGACCGGACGTTTTGTTACTCCGGTAATTACAGGAAGGCGTCCAAAAGCAAAACGCCCTTTTCTCCACTCCCAAATGCTATAGGTAGGTATGTCTTCCCAGCGCCATGCAGGGCCCAGCCCTGCCACACCTGAGCCGTGAGCAGTGGCATCGGAATCCCCGGGAAAGAGGGAGGCCCTGCCTTTGAGGAGTCAGAGCCCGGCATCAGAGGAGGGGCAGTGATTACAGTGCTATCTCTAAGTGGAAATCAGAAGGGATTTACAGGCGTCCGAGGCCAATGGTGCGGAGACCCAGGGCCCACGTGCCAGCCTTGTGCCCCAAGTCTCCACCCACCTCCTCGGCAGAGAGGCTCCGGGTGCTACCGCCTTTGCTTCACCTGCTTCAGAATCCCCTGGGGGAAAAGAACCAGGCTGAAAACTTTGGGGAAAATTCTCAAAGCAATCCCTGAGTGTTTCCTTGGCATCATGCACTGCTGTGGCTGTGAGTCACACAGCCGAACGGCTGCACGGATTAGACAAGAGAGAAGCACAGAGACTGAGCTCTGTGAAAGCAGAATGGCACGAGAACTTACACTGAAGGAGACAATCCTGCACTGGGGAGGGCTGGGAATACCCTGGGACTTGGCCACTTTGCCCTTCCCACGTTGCTAAATGAGATGAGGGTCCTGACTCAATCCAGGCTAGGTGGGACGGGAATCACAGAGTTCCCCAGAATGAGAACATCCGAGAACCGCTAGCTAATTGGTCTTTTTTAATCTCTAATTTCTGTGGTTTTAAGACAGGACCCTCCTCAGCATCCCTGGTTCCAAGCAGAACTCTTAGGACATCCTCAGCTCACTTTCCAACTCTCTCTATGCCAAACCCACAAAAAGAAAAGCTACAGGATTTTCTTCTTCTGTTCTTTAAGCCACGTTGCAGCTATTAATATCTTTCTATTGGCCGCAGACCCTGATCAGACATGAATGGAAACGGTCGGATGGAATTCTGGGAGAAGTTCCTTTATTATGCAGCCCTGAGACATTTTTACAAGCCGTTTACTGCGCTTTGTCAGTCAGTGGTTTGTTTGTTTGTTTGTGTGGACTGCACTGGTAGGACTCTCAGGCTTCTTGTCAAACAGGAATGTGAAATGACAGCGTAGCATCGACACCAAAGGCTGCCCCATGCAGAAGTCACAAAACTATAGCTCAGGAAGTTTCTCCCGATTATTACAAATGTCTTGCAACACCAATCGTATCCACTTTCTATGAAACATACAAATGAGTCATGAACCCATAAAGAATCATCTGCAAAGCTACACTCTCCTCCTCACGCAATTTCTTCAGTTGCCAAACACCCAACCCACACCTGGGGCCACACACTCTCCTCAGTCAGCACCTGAAAAATTTCCACTTGAGTAACAGGCCAGCCCGCAGGTTACTCAAATTTTGCTCTGTGGCCTCCCGCATACCCTCCTGAAGCCGCGCCCTCTTTCTGGGCACGGTCAGGTTTTGCGCGGTTCCATTTTTGTGTTGTAAACTAGCAGCCGCACCCAGCAGGATGTTAGAACTTGTGCTTAGAATTTGGAGACAGGTTTTATGGTAAACGGTTACAGGTTTTGGTGGGATTGCTTGCACTGAACTCTTCCCTTATAGGAAACATGACGCCAAGCTTACCCATTGGGTACACATTGCCAGCTTAAGAGGCGTAAGATGGGACAGTTACAACGACTTTAGGCAGGATTGGAAATAATCATGGAAATGTTACCAAAAAGTAAACCAGGAGGCAAATGTACTGGCCCAGCTGCCCTCTTTGCATTCCTTTTTAAAAAGGGAGCTGGCAAAGGAAAACATCGAGAGAATCTTACTACTGGTTAGTCTTCATTACAAGGGAGGTATTCAGAGAGTTACAAATCCCCAGCCTCATGCAAATGAATAACACAGTCAAGAGCTGAGAATGGCAACAACCTAGGAACTGTACCTGGTCTACTGAGCGTCTTGCCTGAGGAACCTGTGGAGAATTTTATTTTCAATACATTTAAATCGATTGGAGATAAAACATCAAGGGCTAAGCAGAACCAGAGCAGTACGTTCCACAACGCATGGCCAGGGCACAGGCTGGAGAAAACTCCCATCCCTTGGGTCCAAACCCTCTATGCACTGTGCAACCTGAGCAGTGCTGTCATACAGGTTCATTCACACCACTGTGCAGAGGGGACGGGGCTTGGAAAGGGGAGGACGCAAGGCATATGGGGATAGGTGCATCTTCCAGGTCTTGCAGCAGCCTTAGCCACTACTACAGCCTTTGGGCTGCAGGACGGGCCAGCTGCTGCTGCTGCACAGCTATGGAGAGGGGACGTCGCAAAGCTCGCTGATTCAGCATTGCTCGGGGGGGCTCGGACAACGAGAATTTCCCTTTGAGATCTCAGGGGAAAGCAATCTTTTTCTCCCAGGATTCCCCTAGGACCAGAGTGATGCCTGATTAGTATGAGTTTGCTGCAAAAAAGGTTTCAGCAGCATGCATCCTACATCATATTTTTACTTCGTGCACCTTGCTGTGCTGTGCAACCTACGGTGTGATTTCACGCTCCAGAACAGCATGTGTGTCCCCTATGTCCCTCTCTCCCCATATCATCGTCTCCCTCTCCCCATCCTCCCCACCATGGCAGGAGCTCGGTGTGTACCCAATTTCCCTTTTTTACCCCCATTCCAGGGTCCTCATTCTCCTCCTGCCAGGGATACTGTGTCTCTCACATCCTCCCCTCCTCTCACACCAAGGTCCCTCATTCGCCCCCACCATGCCAGGAGCTGTGTGCGGCCACCTATTCCTCCCTTCCTTCCCCCAGCCCTCTTTCTCTGTCAGAAAATAAGTCATTCAGGATGCCCACTTGTTAAATAGTATTGGGAGGATGGGCAGAGTTGAAACAGGGGGTGTTGTTATGCTGGAAAGTGGCATCGACTGGTTCTTTGATCTATCCACAATTACAGAGGTAGTTGACGTTGCTGCGTCTGCTAGCCATTTGCCAGGGGTGCTGTGTCCCCCCATCTCTCCCTTCCAGGTGTCTGGTTTTCACCCAAATCAGTAGGGCTCTACCTACTGATGCTTAGAATGTTCACTTAATTTTGGAATTAATCGAATGTGGCATTCAAAAGTGATTGCAGTACATTCAAACAGACAAACAAACGTTCCAGGGTAGGGCCTCCCATCATTCAGCCAATTAGTGAGCTTCCAACACAGAGTAATTATTCCGGAATAGTGTGTCCACAAAGGGAGCTATTCCAGAATAGCTATTGCTGAATAGTTTGTTCCCTGTGTAGAGAAACCCTTATTTGGCATCACAAGTATTTTGGTAACTTAAATGCCAAAATTGTGGGTGCAGAATTTCATCCCAATTATTGCTGCCCATAGAAATGGACACACACACACACACACACGTCAGCGTGTGTAATATTGGATATAAGCATATATTTATAAAGATAAGGAAAGGTTATTTACAAAAAAGGGTTATCTGAAAATCACCTTATTGGCTTTGAATTACACATTTTATCTTGCTCTACGATTTTCCTGCCTTATGAAGTCACCAGTGGGTCCATGTTTATTAGCACCGGCACTCATCCAGGCTGTCTCCCCAGCTCTAGGCTTGCACGAATGCCCTCTTCCACCCTGGGGGGACCTCAGAGGCTGAGAGCTGGTTGGGAATTTGGAGTGCTACTCCACCCCTGAAGCGGAGCAACGACTGTGCCAGCATTAATAAAGTGAAAGAAGAAGTAAAGGGATGAGGAGAGGGATAGAGAAAGAAAGAAAGATGAAGGCCAAAAGACAGTAGAGACAAGGAGGAACTACAGAGAAAGGGAAAGAGAAACTCACAGATTACTCTATGGCAAATAATCACACTTTGTCATAGATTCCAGGACAATAACCAGAACAAATTCCAGAACAATTACCACCAAATCCACTTAAAGAAACAAAGTTTACTTTTAGGGCATAAAAATTCCAAAGCAATAAGAGAACTTGTCCTGATATCTCTCCTCCACACCCCCCTTCCTGCTTTCCATCACATACAGGATTAATCCTGTTCATTACCCCTAGCCAGCCCTGTTAGACCTCATTTCAGCGGGGCTGAGCTAGGGGAAGGCAGACAGGGGCTGAGAGAGGAAATGGAGGTTATCACATTCTGTGGCATTGGGCTGCTCTCACCATGTCTTTGTATGGGATAGGAAACACACTCGCCCATTAGGATATTACCAGGAGATAACTGTCTTGTGTTAGCGATTTTGTTATGACCCTAGCCCACACCCACACTCACTTTTGTAGCAGTGAAGACAAAACCTATGTTTTGATCATCTCCTGTCTTGACTGCTGTGACCTCCTCTCTGACCACCCTGATTCTCACATTGCCCCCCACCTCCAGGCCACCCAAAATAGGGCCACTAACTCTTCTTTGTCTACTCTGACCACAACCCACCTGTGAGATGTGCACCAGCCTTCTCAGGAGTAGGAGAGGGAAACCCGGTAGGAGTTAAGAGATGATGGGCAGTAAGCAGCAGCTAGTTGCAAAATAACCCCTTTAGGGCTGCAGCTGCATGCCTTTATCAAATTTAAAGGGCCAGCCCACAGAAAGGCATGCTGTGGGGGAAAGAAACCGTGTAAAAGGCAACCAGGGTTGTAGCGAGAATCAGTCAGGGAATTACAAAGGAAGGTGGTCCTAGGGCCATGGTTTTGGTGCATTTCACATTTCTTCTTTCCATTATTTTCCTGATGGAGCAGAGCAGTCTTGCGGACTCTTTAGGAAGTGGGACATGTGCATTGTTAAGAGATTCTCTGAGCAAGATATTGAATCTGGTTTCATCTGCCATGTTGCAGAGCTAGTCATGTGAAAGCATTTCATAAACACTCCTGGCTTCCTCAGGGATATAACTTCTGACTTCATGCTGCATTGAGTTTAAATTACATGTCCTCTCTTTTAAAGTCCTACACAGCTCTAATTCAGTCTAGCTTAGACTCTTTCTTGTGTCACATTTCCTTTGGTTCCCCAGCAATGCCAGCCTCAGACAACCCTTCCCTCCCCCCCCCCCCCCCCCAGCTTCCTCTTCTGGCTCTGTGCTCCACCATTTGTACGGAACACGGCCCAATCCCACTCGGCCAACCCCCTGGCTTTCCTCCTTCACATCCTTCCTTAAGACTCATTTCGGGGCTGTGTTGCCCAGCGCTGTGCATGTGATCAGCACTTTAACAATAAGAGGCTAGAGGCGTAATTTCAATTCACAACAATGACCAAGTTGCTGCATGTGAAATGTTAACTTGGAAGCAACCACTTCTGGTTCCATGTTTGTACAGCTCCTAGCTCGGTGGAGCACTAGTGCATGACAAGGACTCCGAGGTCTCTACACAAGCATAATGAGTAGTGACTATATTTTACCCCAGTTTGCAGCTTGGTTTATTGATCCAGAATGTGCTGGCCACTGGTTCCTGCCCCTTCACCACATGCTGCTCTCTAGAGATGAGATCTCAGAGGCTTGTGCTTTGGAGATAGCCATTTGTCAGCTCCCCACGCTGGAAGAAGTGAGTGTGGATGCAAGCCACGGAAAGCAGAGATGGCTGGGCTTAGAGGGGATCATATGGTCAGGCAAAGTGAAGACGGAGGGAAAACTCCCAAAGCTGCTTTGTCTCAGTGTAAATACCGATGTGGGACCCTGTGGCTAGGAAGGAGGAAAGTTCAGCCTGTAGATATGAGCTACAAGTAAAGGCTTCAGTCACCCACTCTCCTACATAGTGAATGCCCCAGAGGTCACTGACTCCTCCAGAAGCTCTTCCTTTTAAAGGTTTTTAAAGTGCCACAAGGACTCCTCTTCGTTTTAAAGTCTATCAGGGTTCTGCGGCGCACAAAACTCTGCCTTGCACCCTGTCCTTTTGGAACGACACTGTGACTTCTCTGCTTCATCCAGGCTCCAATGAGGGGAAACAAGAGCATATTTTTTGAGAAATAACAGTCTGACTGCAGACTATAGACTGCGTGAAACCTGGGCAGCCCTGATGCCAATAATGAGCTTATCTTACACAAGCAGAACAAACAGAAGGCACTGGTGATTTCACAATACCATTCATTTTTATTGACAAGTCCCATGACATGACCCACCACTTACTTAGCTTTCAGTAGAGCAAGTGAACGTGCAGCGACTGAGAGCCAGCCCGCTATAATAACCATCCAACAATCCAATGGACTGACCTTGCAAGCCTTACTTTCCTGAGTAATCCATCCTTCCACCAGTGGTCTTATTAACTTGAGTGGGTAACAGTTCTTCCTATGACTCAAACTTGCTAGATCAGGCTCTTTTAGATCTCTCTGTAAGAAGTTGTTTGGAAGTAGGCAAGTGTCCAGAACTATTCAGGGAAACGTTTCTAACAGGAGGTGAATCCTATTTGCTGCAGCACCAAAACATTACTCAGATTTTTCTGTGCTTTCTGCAGTTGGGGAAAAAAAAGAAAAAAAAAAAAAAAAAAGACCACCCCACCAGTGCAGGCTCATTAATCTACACAGCATGCTACTTTAATTGTTCTCTTTATCGGATAACCTTAATGCACGTTTTTTTATTACATTATTATTTAGTATTACAGCTCTTGGACAAACAATCTCGAGTGCTGGAAAAGTTGTGAATAATTACAGAAAATAAAGTGGTAGTAAAAAAAAAAAGATGTCGTAAAGCACAGTAACGGGACCAATATTGTACCCTTTGAAGCCAGCAGGGGTTTTGCCACTGACCTCAATGCGTGCAAGGATGTAAGAAGCCCACTTCCACTTGATCTTTGGACACATCCTCTTACCATTCTTCTAATGTGTTCAGCAGTCGTCTTCCCTTTCTGCAGACTGCACAGCCTTGGGTTACCTTTTCTCCGGAGCATCCCCTCCTCACATCTGGGATCCTCTTGACCTTAAAGAAGCTCTCTTATACATGATCATATCAGACAGACCTCACAAAGATATTACACAGATGCCACTCTCAGCTGGTTATCATGGTCCCTTATGACATGTGCATTGTCCGTTTCCTCATTTAATTTACTTTTAGTAAAATCCTACTTCTCTCGTACTTGTATTTTAGCCCTGCCTCCGTGCAGGGGGCTGGACTAGATGACCTACTGAGGTCTTTTCCAGGCCTACACTTCCAGGATTCTATGAGGTTACTAAAAAAGAAAAGGAGGACTTGTGGCACCTTAGAGACTAACAAATTTATTTGAGCTCAAATAAATTTGTTCGTCTCTAAGATGCCACAAGTCCTCCTTTTCTTTTTCCAAATACAGACTAACACGGCTGCTACTCTGAAACCTGTCATGATGTTACTGTTGATTTGGATTGTTTTGGTTCCTGTTTTCTTGCACAACTTAAAAGGTGACAATAATGGTCTCCAGGCCCACCTTTGCATTTGCTTGCCAAAGGGCCATTTGACCTTTGCCCTAATCTAATGTTCACGCTTTTACATGTTAATGGTCTCGGCTAGTGGTGTCTGCCTGAAAACAATCTGATCTGCCATTGAAGAGACAAGGCTCATGGATTCCTTATAATGCCGACTTAACTTTATTTCACCCTGTTACTGACATCTTAAAGGCAATATGTCACATGCACCAACCAAAATGACATGATAAAAGCACGGACAATTAAATAACTTGGACAAGAGTGAAGATGACATTATTTTTATAAGGAGGCAAAGCAGATACAGATTATGTATCACCAAACTGCCAGCTAAGAGATTTATGTTTAAGCAGGTTTCAGAGTAACAGCCGAGTTAGTCTGTATTCGCAAAAAGAACAGGAGGACTTGTGGCACCTTAGAGACTAACCAATTTATTTGAGCATGAGCTTTCGTGAGCTACAGCTCACTTCATGGGATGCATACTGCAAGCAGGTATCAGTAGAATCCATAACATTTACTTCTGTGAAATACACAGTTACTATGTTAGCACTGATCTGACCATGGGAAAGCATGTTAAAAGGCCAGCCCTGCTCCCACTGAAGTCAAAATGCCAAGGGAAGCTGGAGCCCTTTAACATGTCCAGTTATATACATTCTAAACAAAGTGGGTTTAAGCAAATATGTATTCCTAACATTTAAACTGTTTAACATACAAATACTGTGGATGACCCTGTTCTTGCTGAGTTTTATCCAGGATGTCCTCTCACACCTGTTAATTCCAGGTCGCTCTGCTGAAGAAGCAAATTACCTCTCCCTTTTCAGAAGTGGGTCAGTAATTGTAGGGTTTCTATGAATTTAAGGTCCTGGTGATGCTAAAAAATTAAACTACAAGAATGGGACAGGCAGGCTGATGATAGAAGTCAAACGCATCTTGCTTCCCTGGTGCCGAGAAGCTGGTGGAAATGAGGCGGTTCCGGAGCACACCCCAGAAGCCCCTGGGCTCTTCACGGAGGACGGAGCTCGGCGGCGGTGCGAACGCCGCGGGCGGACTCCCGGGGACGGAGTTCCTCTCCAGGCGGCTGTGCCCTGGGTGCGCGGACAAAGGGGCTGCCCGGCTCCCAGCCCGCTCCCGCTCCCGCTCCGCCCGCCGGGGCTCAGCGGGGCGCCGGGACCCCAGCCCCGGCCTGGGCAGGGAGGTTCCCGGCCGGTCCCGCCCCGCCCCGCCCCGCCCCGAGCGACTGGCTTGACGCGCCGGCGGCCGGCCCAATCCCAGCGGCGCTGCCCCCGCCGGCCGGAGCCAGCCCGCGGCGCGGGAGCCGGCTGGAGACGCGGGGCGGCCGGAGCGCACGGAGCGTGAGTGGCGGGCGGGGGCGCCCCGGGGCGGGGGGAAGTTGGCGGCGGCCCCGGAGCCTGGTGCGCCCCGGCGCCAGCCCGGCCGGAGCGGGGACCCCGGGGGGGCGCCCCTGGGCCGGGCACGTGGGGAGCCCGCCCGAGGACCGTGTCCCGTGTCCCGCCGGCTGGCTCCCCGCGGAGGTGGGCGGCTCGCCCCGGCCGGGCTGCGGGTCCCCCCCCTGCGCCCCGCAGAGCGAGACGCGCCCTGTCCGGGGCGGGGGGTCCCTGGGGGGCTCCGCGGCCGCCCCTCGGCACGGGCAGGGCTGGGAGCGCAGTCGGGAAACACGAACCCGCCTGGCTGCGAAGTCCCGCCCCCGGCCCGCCCCGGCCCGGGTTAAATAACTGCGGGCTCGGGCGCCCGGGCAGCGGCCTCGGCGGGGCTCGGGCAGGAGGGACGCTTCCCTTGGAGTCTGCAGCGAGGACCCCGCGCCCCAGCGCGCTCGGTCTGTCTCTCCCCCTCTCTGTGTGTTTCTGGTTTGGGGCTAACGCCGCTGGCCCTCTCCCCCCTTTCCAGGCGGATTGCGCTTCTCTCCGCCCGGGGTTTTATTGCCCTCGTTCCCAGAGGTTGTAAAGAGACGCATTCTTTAGTGGGAGGGAGGGGTCCTGCTGCACCCTTCGCCTGGAGTTCCGCGTGGGTTTTATTCCTCCAGGGCAGGCTTTTAAAACGTTCCTCTCGAGGGTGCCCGCTAGGCTCCTTCTCCGGGGATCTGCAGGAGTTGCCCTGAATAACAGCCGTACTGGGATGCCGATGCGAAGCCCCGCTCTGAGGTGCTGGAGCAGTTTTTTCTTGACTGGATTTATGGGGCCCGATCATTCTGCAAATGTTCTGTGCTGAAAATTCCCAATGACTTCCGGGCAAGTTAAACCTGTGGAAAAAATGCAAGATCAGCCCCTTCCTCTGGGGGAAGGAGGCTGCTGCTGTGAATTGCATGTGGTATTAGGAAACCATAAATTCGTTGCAATTTCCCTTCTAACTTATTTCTGCAGAGTAGTATCCCAGAGGTAGACCAGTCACTGGGCAAGGGAAATGGCAGGCACAGATTTAATCCAACAGACCTGTGTTGGACTAAAGGGAACTACTCAGGGGACTGGTTTGGTTTATTTTTATACATCTCTAATTTGGGATCAGAAAGGAATTGTGACTTCATTGTGTCCACTGGATAATGATTGTGCATGTTAAGTGTTTTGGTAGGGCAGAGCTGTGAGGAGTGGACTTTTTCCAGGGGTGCTGGATTACATTTCCTCCTCTTACGAATTTGCAAGCATTTAGCTCTAGCTGTAAAAAGAAAAGGAGGACTTGTGGCACCTTAGAGACTAACCCATTTATTTGAGCATGAGCTTTCGTGAGCTACAGCTCACTTCATCGGATGCATACTGTGTGGAAACTGCAGAAATGTCTTCTGCAGTTTCCACAGTACGCATCCGATGAAGTGAGCTGTAGCTCACGAAAGCTCATGCTCAGATAAATTGGTTAGTCTCTAAGGTGCCACAAGTACTCCTTTTCTTTTTGCGAATACAGACTAACAGGGCTGTTACTCTGTAACCTGACATAGTGTTGGATCTTGATGCTTTAACTGAAATTTAAATCTTGCTTGGGGCAGAGGTGTGTGTGTGTGTGTGTGTGTGTGGGGGGGATTATTGAAAGACCGGAGGGGGGGAGCTGTACTGAGAGTTTTCCATATGTATGCAAAAAACAAAACAAAATAAGCAAAACCCCCAACCTCCTGTAGGGAAGTATGCCTGCTTGCTTTATGGTACTTTCCTTACTTTATATGAGGACA
Source organism: Lepidochelys kempii (assembly GCF_965140285.1). Classification (NCBI taxonomy): domain Eukaryota; kingdom Metazoa; phylum Chordata; order Testudines; family Cheloniidae; genus Lepidochelys; species Lepidochelys kempii. The sequence continues at coordinate 100,913,564 of NC_136388.1, read as the reverse complement.
TCGCTGTTTTGATTTATCTAAAGAGCTATTGTTTTAGCTCTGAGAAAATGCCATTGAATTATAACCTCTGAGACTATTATTACATGTTACAAAATCCCAGTGGAATGTATGTGCACAACCAAAGCTATGCTTCCTGTTTTTGGTCTCTTTTGTAGATGGACTATAAAATATAATAGATATTTCAGACGAAACATTTTCTATGAGAATTGAGCTATATTGTTCAACCAGTAACACTTGTGAACTTTCAGATGAGTCTAGTTAAAGGTAATCCAAAAAGAAAACCTTCAGACTGACAGAATTGCATTCATTAATTTTAAAGACGACAGCTGGAATGTGGATGTGGCTAGGAAATAGCTGCAGAGATCAACGTGTGTATATACTGCGGATCTTAATGTATAGAAGTTGTCAATATTTAAGAAGAGAGGCCTTGTTCAGAGGGGACCTGTTGGTAGCCCTGCAGTCTAGGGCAATATTTCCTGGAAGCTAATGGACAGAAGCATGATCATTTATTTAAGTGTAATGTTCTGCAACTGTTTATTCATCCATGAGTGTTAATGTACAGTTATGTATATGTGGTGGAGCTCTGATTCCAGATCTACTGGAATGCTTCCAAACATGCTGTAAGGGGCAGAATGGCTTCTTTTTTTTAAACAAATATGCTAGAAAGTAACTTACTAGGAGTGTTACAGCACTGCTCTTATCACAGTTTGCTAATCTTACCGAGCATGATTTGTTTAAACAATTTGAGGATGTTGCCTAGTGGTAACTGAACTCTTTTGAAGGAGTTCTCCTTTTATGGACGATGAATCGCTAATTCTTTGTCTAGATTAAAAGATCACAGCAGTGATTATTGAATTCACTGCTCTATATTTAGCCTTGGATGACTGTACTCAGATCCTCTCTGTTCTTTTATCAAAATGTATATGACAATGTTTTCCTTTTTATAAAGATTGAAATAACACTGGATGACTAGAACAAAGTTTCTAGAAATGTACACATTCTTTGTTAGCTTTATGTTGCTTTTCTGTAGTTGGTTTCAGAATGGGGTGGGGCATTGGGGCTGATGACTACATCAAATAGCTAACTGATGGGATGCTTGGATATCACACAAAAATCCAGAGGAACTCCCTTCCCCTGATACTTTCCGTGCTAATTTCTGTGTTCCCAATTTCACTTCAGAAGTGTAAACTTGTTCTGGAATTCAGAATGTTTGTGGAGGCGACTGCCACCCTGTTAAATGTTTTTTCTTGCTGAGCTTACCTGTAGAGGACTTTCTAGTGGCTGTCTTGCTCTGTTGACCTGAGCTCTAGTAACAACTCCTTTGCTTTGCAGGAGTTGCGATACAACCGTTTCTAATTGTTAAAGACGGCTACATTTCTGGTTTCTTCCCTCAACGCTATCCTCCCTGTCTGTCAATCCCTAAAAGATTGATTGAATGGAGTTATTGTTTGTAGCAGCTGCCAGAGATCCAGCAAATGGTAACACTGTTGCATACAGCTGTATAGATTAAACCTAATTTTAGAATGATTTCTTGTGCCACAAAAGCTGCACAGGTGCTTAAGTGTTTGTTTGCAGGATCAGTACCTTCGTTACTTTTCTCCCTGATATTTGTGTGGATATTAACATAACGGGAGAGAAACCTTTAACAAAATAAAGAAACAGTCGTCCCCGTCCCCCCCCCCGAAAAGAGAGAAGGAAAAAAAGAAAACATGACTGTGAAAGTACAAAACTGTCTTCATCAAATGTCTGACCATCTTAGTTACTGGGATCTTTATATGACTGACTGACTGTAGTTGCAGTGTTCATTCAGTAAATCTGTTAAAATGCCAATTAACACCTCAAAGTCCAACCCCCTGCTCAAAGCAGGGCCAGTCCCCAATTTTTGCCCCAGATCCCTAAATGGCCCCCTCAAGGATTGAACTCACAACTTTGGGTTTTGCAGGCCAATGATCAAACCACTGAGCTATCCTTCCCTCCATGGTTTGAGCATTGGCCTGCTAAACGCAGGGTTGTGAGTTCAATCCTTGAGGGGGCCATTTAGGGATCTGGGGCAAAAATTGGGGATCGGTCCTGCTTTGAGCAGGGGGTTGGATTACATGATCTCCTGAGGTCCCTTCCAACCGTGATATTCTATGAAAGTCATGGACAATGATTTTACCTTTACTGTCAAATGAGATTTGTGCTTAATGGTTTTGTAAATGTAGGTGACTGAGCTAAGGCAATGTAAAGGGTATATTTTCAGTAAAGGCAAAAAGAATACACATCGTCCCCAGCTTTCATCAGTACAGTCGTGTCGGTTAAACAAAAAAGAAAATATTCATTATGGTCAAAACTCTTCCTGAGTTGGGGAAATCACTGATTTGTTGACGTAAACTAGCTTTTGTGGTCCTTAAACGCCAAGCACAATATTATCGATTTTTAAAATGCTCAAAAGAGAAACGTCTGTGTCTCTTGTCCCTTTCCCAAGACAGTTTTCATGTGAACTGCCAGTGGCAAAGGAAATGGTTGTATTACAATGCTTGGCCTGCTCGTGATGGATTGGGTTTCATAGAGCCCCGACAACACTCTGTAAAATAACAGGTGCAGTTTGTGCTGCACCCCAGAGCAGAATGCTAGTTCTGGGACTGAAATATGTGTCAACCAGCTACGCAAGCTGCTAAACTGATAGGTACTGGTGAACATGAAATACTGCCAAATCCAGAGATTGAAGTGTCTCGAGCGTTATGGCCAGAGAATGTCTTGAGCAAGCAGAGCAAATGAAGATGTTCTAATTTCACATGCTAATCCATGATTACCTCTGCATCCTCCAAAGTAGGACTACATTATAAAGTCTAGTTTACTTTGGCTGGAACTTAATTTTATCAAAGACTATTATAGTGAAGTAATGGAAAAGTGACAAAACAAAGTGTTTAAATTAGGGGCTTGTATCTTCCTTTAAACCCAGACTTATCTGTAATGTTCAGTAATAAAAATCAAAGACCTTAATTGGTGAGTTAGGCTCATAATCAATGCCAGTTGTGTAACTGACAACCAGGACTACATGATAGGTTAAACTTTTGCACTTAATTTTGTAACAAAGAAGCTCTCTTCCCTATAACAAATGTTGGAAACAGCTGCTGTGTGAGGTATGTGTTAGTACTTATATGACTGACTACACAGTAGTTAGTATATACCAAGCTGTGTTCTATGGAACTTGATGATGGCTGTATTCATAAAAGATTCATTTGAAAAATAGTTTAATTAGCCTATAAAAGCAAAACACAACTGTTCTTCAGAAACTTCCAGCTCTGCAAATGGCAGGTTTAGTCCACACCAGAGTTAAATGCTGTAGGTGAGAGAAGCTTTTAAATCTGCCAAATAGTCTGAACAGAAATGCAGAACAAAAGCTGTTACTGAATATCCTTTGTTTCAAGTAGGGTACTGGTGCAACCTGCTTGAAACAAGAGAGTGAGGGAAGCTATCTTATGTTAGGGCAACTCATGAGTTTCTAATTTCCCTTTACGCTGTTTGTCTTTATTTCATAAATGACAGGTCCTCTCTCCTACATTCCCATCCCAAATATTTAGACACGCATCTGTTGTCAGTATCCTGATGCATCTGCTCTCCTTGACATGTGAGGAGCTAGGCTATTGTATAAGCAATGATGACTGTATTTGCATTTGTTGTGACTGGCTCACAAATGAGCTTTGTGTACAAATGCTTCTGTCAATATATGGGGAATGGGTGGCTCCATGCACACCTGTCAGGCTTGGTTAGCTGAGGGCAAATAGCCTGGTATCAGGCCACTCTCAACTAACTGCCCCAAAACTTTAATGCAGAGGTGGGTTGCCTGGTGGTGAGGTTTTGTGCTTTTCCAGGACATAGAGTTCAGCCACACGCAGAATTCTGAAAAAGAAGAAATACAAAGGTAAGGTACATGCCACCCCTGCAGTATCACCTTACTTCTGCCCCCTGGAGCTGGTGGTAGCCTTCGGGAATGTTTCCATAAGGGGGGGTGCTGTAAATAGACAAGGACATTTGTGCTCCTCTGGTTTGAATGCCAGCATTTATCTGCATGCACTTTAGCTGCATTCACTGTTGCGTAGCTATATTGAATGGTGAAGGGATTTCGATATGAAATGAGAGGTGCACATGTATCTTGATGGCTCAAATATGCCTCACTTCAGTGCTGAGTTCCGTAGGTTGTCTGAGGTGCACAGGGTTGTCTTGTCATGGGGATTGTCAGCGGTCTGGTCACATATGTAACTCTGGTCTCCAGGGCTTAGTGAGGGGTAAGTGAAGGCAAGTAATGTCACAGAACGATCCCTCAAAGCAAGGGTGAAGGGATGTTAACATGTAGCATGTCGGAGGTTGGTGGTGGTTTGTGTAGTTTGTGCAGAGCTTGAGAGTAGCTGGGGGTAGGTAACACCTGTTTGCTATGCCTGACCTGAACCTGAGTGTTGCCTTTTCAGTGGTCGTGTGCTCCGTCCCCAGAGAGTTCGGTCACATCTGGAAGGACAGAGTGCCGGTATAGCTTTGGCACACTGAGGCATTGCTCAAAGAGGGCAGAGTTAAGGTTATGTTACAGGGGTCCTGTGTACCTTAGCACCTTGCTTTTGGGTTTTCAGACATTTGAGTGTAGCTGAACTTGTCTTGTGCCCTTCCAGAGTATCACCACTGAGCAACCGAAACTTTTTGTTAATTAAGTTTTTGGGCAGTTAACTTCAGTTTTGGTTAAATAATTTCTCAGCACTCACGTGGCCCACAGCCTGGCTCTCCTGCTCCTTGGCAATGATTGAGTGGCACGATAGACACTGGATGGCTGTTAGCTCCGTTACTGCCCTACATCATCTCCTTATTTCCCATCTCTCTGCCTCTCCAGCACACGCAGGTCCTCTCTCCGCCCCATGGGTTGAGGACCTGGGAACAGGGTGCAGGGACTGAGCCTCCCCCCCCCCCCCCCAACCCATTCTCCCCTGTAGGGCTCCAGCACCCTTCGTGTCCTCCCTGCCTTGCCGTCCTTTGCTCACGCGCAGCCCCGTTGTTCAGGGAAAAGGTCGAGGAGCCGGACTCCTGCTTACCTGCCCCTAATACAGGGATACTCGGGCTGAGGCTTGGGAGCTGCAAGCGGCTCTTTCATGTGTCTCCGGCTGCTCTTGCAGCACAAGCTATTAAAACACTGGGTGAGTTCATTATTAACCCAGCTAAGTTATTAGCCAGTCCAGATGCGTTTACTGTATTGTAGTTAATAATAATACTTGGTCAGTCCTTTTGCTGTGAGAAAAATATATATATGAAAGAGAGACCGACTCTAAATATTTCCCCGTCACACTGTTCCAATGTGATGAGAGAGTAGTAAATAAAACAGTGAATTCACACGACGGTGACTCTTGTGGGGACTGTTGATCTCTAATTTGGCTCCGGAAGCCCTGAGGTCTGAGTATCGCTGCCCTGTTACTAGAGTCTCTCATGTTCCCTGTACTTCATTAATGCTAATTTCCTTGGCAGTACTTCCAAAGTAAAATCTGCGTCTGCAGGTAGGGTTTAGAGCACATTAAAACGTTTTCTCTTAAGCCAGGACAAAGCTGCCAAAGGAAGCCCCAGCAGAAGGCAGGCAGAGACCCGCTAATGCGCCTGGCATGCATTCTCTGAAACCTGCCATGCGTAGGGCTTGAGCTCACAGTCCGCGGGTGCTGCTAAGGGTCAGTGGCCACAGCATGTCCTCTTAAGCCACCCAGTTAATGTGACAGCAGGCGGCCTGCAAACCTCCTGGCCTGAAGAAAGCACTAGCCCTGCTGCACGTGTGGCTTGTCAGTTAGGCTCCGGCTGACTGGGAAGTCTGACCTTTCCCCACAGCGGCTTTGGAAACGTTCCATAGGCTGTGGAGCCAGAGGGGCCATGGCCCGAGCTCCTGTAGACAGTGGCCCCCTATGAAACCATTACGCTGCTGCTGAAACGACCTGGAGCGTCCCGGGGGACGGCTGGGCCAAAGCTCAGCGCGTGGTGGTGTGACCTAGCATGCTGGGGGGCTGTTCTGTATGGTGCAGCACAGGGGAGTCCGCTGAGAACCTGGCAGCACCAGCTGTGTGGGTTAGAGGGGGGACTCCCAGGCGAGGGTGGCCTGGGATCCCTGCGGAAGGAGCCGGGGGACAAGCAGGACTGGAATGAAGTCCCTGCGGGGGCGTGTGATGTCACTGCTGGCAATGTCCCTTAGTAACTGTCAAGCGTTTGCTGAGAAGTGGCTGTCTTGAGCCATTCTTTCCGCCTCTTCCCTGTTTTTCCACACACACTCCTGTTGTGTGAACTCGTATATTCACACCGAGAACGACCCGGCCACCAGGCCAGCATACCGTATTCCTAAACGATTACAAAGCAGCCCAAACCCCATCACTCTGGGATTTAAGAGCAGATATAAAATACGCGGGCTCTGGGTGAGACAACCTGTGCGGGAAGGAATATGGTGTGGTACTGTGTTGCACAGGGATTTGGTGCCACATTGTTATCGTGCTACCTAATTCCACATTAGCACGTTGGATCTAAACCCTGGACTGTTTATTAGGGATTGTAGCAACAAGATGTCTGTCCCCAGGCTGGAACGTTGCTATGGGGCTTCTGGAGATTTCATGGCCATTGTTCGCTCAGGAGTAATTGGCTGGTGGATTTGTGTAGCCTTCCCCTGGCCCGAATGTCCCCTCTGTCCTACTGAGTAAGGCGCTATGGGGCTTGCGCCTTCATGCAGTACCTCGGTGATGTGCTAGCTGGGTGTTCCCGGGGGGGAATTCATTGCTTCATAACTCTGTTGCCCGACTCCCGTTCTCTCCCCCAGTAAGCTGCACTAGCTGGGTACTGTTCTGTACTGTACCCGTGTTTCGGGGATATTGGGGAAGCAGTGACGTGGGAGCAACACGAGGGCTTATCGATGTTGGGGCCCTTCATGTGATGCTACAGCTGGTTGGCGTATGGGGAGGGCAGCGTGTGAAGTGGATGTTCAGCGCTGTTGAATCTTGTGTTTAATCTTCATGGGCCAAATGTACCTTCTGGCCCGTCCTCTTGCCTATCCTTGGTGGGGCTCAGAATTCCTTTCGTGGCGTCCCAGCAGCCTGGAAAATGTCCATTAGTCATGCAAGTTATTGGGCTTAATCCTGGGGTAAGTGGGCAAAATGTATCGGCCAGACATATGCAGGAGATCAGACTTGGTGACCTAGTGGTTCCTTCTGGCTTTAAAGTCTATGAATACAAATAACCACACTCAGCTGAGGCTCTTGTGTGCAGTTGTAACTTAACTTAAATATGGTGCTTACCCGTAGAAAATACACTTGTTTGTGTTCCTTTGCCTTGAAGAGCACAAGTTTAAGGCAGCATCTTAAAGTACTGTATCCAAAACAGAAAATCAAGTACTTTCTTGTCCTGAGCTAAACACAGGGCCCATCTCTTTGAAACTTAACACACAGGATAGATCTGCCTTTCCCTTCCACTCACTTTTCATAGAGATTGGAGTTGGTTCTATTTAGGGAATATGAGCTTGCTTTAATACTAAATGACAGCCTATACAGAGAGGTCACCAGATCTCAGTCTTGCAGGATAGAATCGAATGGCATATTCTTGGCCTGGCTAGAGACTGAGCCACACCCCATCTCAACTAGGATAAAACCAATGTTCTTTCCAGTAAGCTAGCAGCTGTGCATGATGTGTTCGCATCTTGGTAGATGGCTCTAGACCATTCGGCGCTATGGGAAGCCCTTTACCTGTGAAAGGCCTCAGAGGAACTGTTCCTCACTGAATCTGAGAAACTGTTATGTTGCTCTAGGTCACTGAGGCTGTTAATGCTAAGATCTGGTTTACACTACAGAGTTCGCTTACATTGACTTAACTCTGTAAGCGTCTACAGCAAAATGTAGCTTCCACTGATGTAACGACTTACTAACGCCACCTCCGAGAGTCACAGCACTTAGGCTGATGTAGTTAGATCGACCGTGTCAGTGTAGACACTGTGTTGCTTAAATCTATGGTTGCTGTCTTTCAGAAACCGTCATGCGATGCCCCACACTAGCAGTTAAATTGGTGTAAGTGTTCCTGGAGGGGACCAGCACCACAAGAAACATAGTGTGGATGTGTAAAACTGATTCAATTACTGGGATGGTTATACATCAACGTAACTTAGGTCAACTTAAATTTTGTCGTGTAGACTTGTCCTAAGTGTGTGTTTGCAAACCAGCAAAAGCGAGGTAATTCAGTTATGACTGAATATCAGTTGATGGTCCGGTATTGATTCTTGCTGCTTTTCAGAAGAGGCTTGGAGAAACGGGAACTGTGGCACGTGCTGTAACAGGTCCTGTGAGCTCTTTAAAAATGCAGGTTGGCGACTGTAGATTTCTGTAGCCCAGGTATAAATTCATAATACTTGGGGTCCTATCTCTGCTCCCTAGCAGAGTAACTCAGTGACTGCAGAGGTGGGTGCTCTCGCTTGCTGACTCTTCCCTGCCTCTAGGATTCAGATTTTGTTTTTTATTTTTGGAAAAAAACTTACCCAGGCTTCAGCTATGCTTAGGAAAAACCAGACTGAATGAACTACTCTGTGAATCGTTAGCACTCTCCGCATTCTGTTTGCCTATTCCCACAGTGTCGTACAACTCCCACATAAAATCAATAGCAGTGTCCCTGCATGGTGTCTCTGGCCCATCTCCCTTTTAGGGTTGAATTCTGCTTGCAGTGGGTAGACTGGCTGCATCGCCCGCAGCATGTTTGGAGCTAGGCTATGAGCGTCCACACTAGGAAAGGGATGAGGGTCACTGGAACCGGTGTGGCGTCCCAACCCCATGCTGCAATCGGAGAGGAAACCCTGACTTGCCGCAAATCCTCCTTCTCTGGGCAGTGGTAGTGACGGGCTGGGTTTGAGGCCCGTCGGGGCACTTTCTGATCTGTGTGGATCTTGGCTCTTGGTTTTTCCTACTTGGAGCTGTTGTCTGCAGCAGAGAGAACCGGGTTACAGCGGTTCAGGGAGTGCAGGAACTTCAGCTGCTTGCTGCGCTTCCCCCTCCCTTCGATGCAGGGGAATGGTGAGAGGGACCACGAACATCCTCCACGTCTGGAATGCAGAAATGTGCAGTCGCAATCAGGACAGCTACACTTCGAGGGGGGGTGGGGTGGAGGAGGCTTATGGAAGCCACCAGAGCAGTGGCGAATTAGCCGTTGGGCCAACGGAGCCCATGCCCTGAGGGGGGCCCCGGAAAAAATCTGGCACTGGACAGCAGACACTCGAAGTCCCTGGCCATCGGGTGGGCAGGGCAGGAGAAGCCCTCACACCCTGACCCTGCTCGTTGGCAGAAAAGGGCAAAATGGGGGCAGGGCTGCAGGCAGAAGGGAGAGAAGGCTCCCCACTTGCTCTGGTCCAGGGCCCCAGGAAACCTTAATCTGCCTCTGAAAAGGCTGGAGGGTAGAAAGGCTTGGCCATAAGCACTGATGTATGCCCTGCAGATGAGTAACCGGGGAGTGGTTAAGAAGAGATGGCTGTGCATGAGAAAGCCAGAATGACTCTGGACTTGGTGTCTGAGCCCACAGACCGCTCTGGGCTTCATGCTTTCTTTGCTTGGAATGGCTTCCCTCTCCTCTGCCAAACACCTGATCTTGCTTCCTTTGAAATCACAGGGCCCCTCTTTCTCCTGGTCTGTTCTGTGTCTGATGGTTCTTAACTTTGACTGTAAGATCTTCAGGGTGGGAAATGTTGAGCATCACTTCTGGAAGGCACTATGTAAATATACTCTAGGTGGCTTATGACTCCCTTTTGTAGCAGTAAGGACTCAGTTGCCCAGAAGTCTTAAGGGCTGGAGCCTTTGCTGGAATCATTTTCCAATTGCTTGATACTACTTTAGGTGGGATTAAAGAGTTTGTGTGTTCGCTTAGAGGTGGAAAAAACTGACTCCTGCTGTAGCAAGATGATAGTCTTCAGTGTAAGAAGCTGATCCTCTTCAGGAGCGTTTGAACCAGGCTGTTCTAGACCATATGCAAAAACCTTAAAATACTCTAAATAGGGAAAACGCTAAAGCCACAGTGAGCCCTTACCCTTTGTAAGAGAAACATGTAAACACTGAGATCCTCGTTGTATGATTGATCACAAATTCATGCCCAACTAAAGGCAAAATTCCCTGCAATGAGATAAGGTGGAAAGGGCAAAGTTGGAAAACGGAGAAAAGGCAACAGAACGTCCAATGTCTCATGCTAAACGCTGCTGTGAATTTGGACAACTTGGCATTCCACTTAGAAAGTGTGAGTAAATATACACGTCTAGAGCCATGGCATTCACTCTTGACTCTCAAAGTATGGAATGCAGTGGGTAATCCCCCCCAGCAACCTGGTTCCTATTAGCTATGGAGTTTGTGCTTTAACTTTGTTGCTTGATCAAACTGGTTCTGTTGCACTTACTCCCAATGATAGCTACGCTATCTTTCTGTGAAGAAAGAATGGAAGTCCAAAATGTTGATGTGGAGCTGGTAACAATGTCCTTTCGAGCTCCTATCAGAAGTGTGGGTTTTTCTAAAAGACAAAAAACAACCAACCAACAAAAAAAAACAAAAACCAACCAACAACAACAACCCCTCCCTAAAAACCTCTTACTTTTCCATTAGGATTGCACCAAGTATAAACGAATGAAATATATTTAGATACTAATGTGTAGCAAAGCTAGCAGGAAAATAACAGGGTATGTAATCCTGTAACTAGGCTGTGGCGTTGCATGCACAGAAGGGGACGTGCAACCTTTGACTCTGGCATTTGCACGCTTTTGGGTGTCTAATGGCATACCTTGATATTCTCCCAGTTTTCTCTGTGGAATAACTGTAAGACTTGGAGAGCAAAGTCACTCTAGATCCCCACCCTTTCCCCTCAAATCAGGCACATAGCCTGACACCACAGTGACTTGGAGAGAGGACAAGGTTATGCTCTGCCTCAGTGTGGTGAAACTACCAAGTGATAAGGGGCATAACTTGCATAGTTCATTCAAATGTAACACTGACATGTTGCAACTATTCAGCTTTATCAACAATAGCACTGTGTGTAACTAACACAAATTGCAACATCTATAGCGATTGTAATGAAACAGATTTGTGTGTGTGGATTTTATTTCACAATGGCAGCGGCTGTTAGCCTCTCCCCCTGTGATGTACGATATGTAGGACAGGTCTTATTCTCCTCTTTGCAGGAGAATCAGCTGAGAAAGCCCCTTAGCATAGAACATAAGCAGTCTTTAAAAGAAGTTAATCTGTTCGCCCTGCCCATTGCTTGCTGTGACAGTAATAACATGGCTTCCATAATGTGCGGTTCTGCTGCCTAACTTTCGTGTGCCTCTGATTTGACTCTGCTGGAAAGAGGGAGGCAAAGCTCATTCCTACCCACTCGTCAGGGCTGTGTGTCTGACTCGCTGGGGAGTGCTGCTGTGAGAATTGAATGCTGTCTCAAGGCAGGTAAAGTTGCTGGATCAGCAACAAAGTTAACTATGTTCATAACTGCACTGATACAACTGAGTGGAAATTTGTATTGAGATTATTCATTCCTGTAACTGGAATTCACATCCTGGGAATCCACAGTTCAGACTAGGATTGTTTGGTGAAGAAAGTTTTGGAAAGAATGTAAATACTGGGTCCCCATTTACTTTGCTTTCATAATGATCTTCCATTCTCTTCCCTGCTAATCTGTTGGTAAGGGTCTGTGCAAAACAGACTTTATCAAGTGAGTATTTGTGTTTGGGTTTTAAACAGGGTTGTGGCTTTGAGATTCCAGGACGCTGACTCTTCTGGAGACAGGCTTATATATTCTTCTCTTTTGGAGCACTCCCTGGAATCTTGAACAGGAGTCCAGTGGGCAGGCAGAGACTCCAATCTGTCACTGTTTTTCTTGGGTGAAAGCAGTGTTTGTCTTTGCTATAAGTAATGCAGCTGTGTAGAGCGGGCCTGCAGAGTACCAACTACTGTAGAATATGTAGTAAAACGTTGCTTTGAGCCACAGTGTAAAGCAACGCGCTCCTCTCCAGCTGTTTGTGGTGGCAATAGGGGTTAAGCTAGTGGTAACCATGTTACCCTTCAGTCCCCATCTTCGTGGCTCGTGCACAAAGCATTTCACCATAAATACTAAATTAAAAGAACATTGCTTCATTTAGGCCCTGAAATATGTTATTAGTTGAGCCCACGGTTATCAGCTGGGGATCAGGGTCCTGCTGAGCTAGGTCCTGTGATGACGCACAGTAAAAAGATGGCCGGCTTCAAAGGGGTAGCCGGGTATCAGCAAAAACAACAAGGAGTCCTTGTGGCACCTTAGAAACTAACACATGTATCTGGGCATAAGCTTTTGAAAGCTTATGCCCAAGTAAATGTGTTTAGTCTCTAAGGTGCCACAAGGACTCCTCGTTGTTTTTACAGTAAAAAGACATTCCCTGCTCCTAAAATCTTAGTCTGGGCTGTGACAGGATTCAACAGGTAGGTGTAGTGAACAAAGGGGGTAGGAAAAGGAGAGAATGGTAAAGTGACCATGTTATTGATATAACTTCCACCATACCGCCTTGGGGAAGGCAAACTCCTGGGCCCTGATTTCCATAAATGCTATGGAGTGGAGGGGGCGATCTGGACCCTGGATGTGTTTCTCATGTCACCAAAGCTCTTGTGACTGAATCTCTAACATGCCACAAGTACTCCTTGTTCTGTTTGCTGATACAGACGAACACGGCTACCACTCTGTAATCCAGACTGCAGTTTATACTGCTTACAATCCCTCTGCGCTGTTTGGCTGGGGGATGTGCCAACCCCTTTCTTGGGGAGAATGATCAGGGGAGATCCCAGCACAATATTGCTCCCACCCTCTAATCGCCCCTCCTTGTTGATCAAATTTTGAGCTCAGAATTTCTCTGGGATACTTGCCACTGCTTAACTAAGTCAAGAACGGCAGTGCACTTGAATGTACCACTCCAGAGCTTGCAAAACTTGCGTTGCTGATATCCAGCTGGGAAGGTTTTGGAGGTGTGGGCCCCTGTAACCTTAACCCTCCTGGAGAGATGGCGTCAAGTTACATCTGCCACTGAAAGTGAGTTGTAGAATGATGTGAAGAAGGCTTATCTCAGCTCTTTCTCCAAAGATCAAAGCTAGCATGGTTGGTGATGTATGTCTGCTGGGGTTATGTAAGGCCCTGTTCTGGGGAGGATCTGAAGGAGAAAGGGAGCAGAGGGATTACAAGAGGGTTGTGGGAGGAGAGGCCTCACAGGTTAGATAAATATGAGCCGTGACCCTTGTTTGTCCATCACCAGTCACATAGGAACATCTGGAGATTTTGGTGCGATCCAAGTCTTTTCTGACTAGTCTGTATCCCTTTATCTTCCCACTTGTCAACGCTTCAGCTTCATGATAAAGGCTCTGTCTTGCTTTAGGAGAGCCGTCAGAAGTTCAGCAGAGGGTAGGAGGGGCAATACCATGCTGTGTGTAGTAGCGTGCTATCCTTTGGTACGTCGAGTCTTCTGTATAGAATGCACATGAGTTAGTGTTGGCCTTGATCCATGTTGGATGCTTTTGGTGCAGTCAGTACGCTGATAAAGGGTAAAAAATGCACAATAAATATTTGAGTTTTATCTGTCTGCAAAACAGAGTTGTGTTCTTCCGGTCAAAATAGGTTTTGTATGCTTTAGAATCTCTCTTTAATTTCTTAGTTAGAAAACAAGCTTAGCAAAGGTGAAACACAATCCATGAAGTAAGTATAAAACATTGAGTAGCGAACCTGTTAAGTGAAGGGTCTGGTTTGATTGCAGCCATCTTACACTAAGTCTTTGCCTTCATTTCAAAAAGTGGTGTTCTCTCTCTCTCCCTTTTTTTTTAAACATTGAGCTAACAACTTATTGTGTAGACCTAGTGGAACAAGTCACAGGTAGCTAGTACCTCAGTGTAGCCAGTTGAAGTCAACCCAAAACCTGCCACCTGGGATTTGCCACTAATAACTACACCTAGGTAACAAGTATCGGGGTAGCCATGTTAGTCTTTATCCACAAAAACAACAAGAAAAGGAGTACTTGTGGCACCTTAGAGACTAACCAATTTATTTAAGCATAAGCTTTCGTGAGCTACAGCTCACTTCATCGGATGCATTCAGTGGAAAACACAGTGGGGAGATTTACATACATAGAGAACATGAAACAATGGGTGTTACCATACACACTGTAACCAGAGTGATCACTTAAGGTTAGCTATTACCAACAGGAGAGCGGGTGGCGGCGGGGTGGGGGTGGGGACAGGACCTTTTGTCGTGATAATCAAGGTGTACTTTACTTTACTTTACATTACTTTGTGTATTGACCCATCCACTCCCAGTCTCTATTCAAGCCTAAGTTAATTGTATCCAGTTTGCAAATTAATTCCAATTCAGCAGTCTCTCCTTGGAGTCTGTTTTTGAAGGGTTTTTTTTGTTGAAGAATTGCCACTTTTAGGTCTGTAATCAAGTGACCAGAGAGATTGAACCAGTTCTCTGACTGGTTTTTGAATGTTACAATTCTTGACGTCTGATTTGTGTCCATTTATTCTTTTTCGTAGAGAGTGTCCAGTTTGACCAATGTACGTGGCAGAGGGACATTGCTGGCACATGATGGCATCTATCACATTGGTAGATGTGCAGGTGAACGAGCCTCTGATGGTGTGGCTGATGTGATTAGGCCCTATGATGGTATCCCCTGAATAGATTTATTTGAGCATAAGCTTTTGTGGGTAAAAACCCACAAGTCACAGGAGTGCATGGGGAGGGGAATCTGGTAAGTTAATGCTTGAATGTAAATATCCCTGAGATACATGGGCTCCTGCTGCTGAACAGTAAACTGTAGGAGGCAGAGAGAAACCCGACTTCTCTATTCTATGGGGACTAATTACGTGGCTGCTAATGCAAACTTAGGGGTAATGTATGAACTAACTCATCAGGGGCTGTCACGTGGGGCTAGAGCTGGTTACACTGAATGTGGAAGGCGGGAAGTCATTTCAGTTCTTCCTGGGCCTGAATGCTTTGGGCAGTTAACTAATTAACAACATCCAGAGAGCTATGGTGATAGGAGACTCACAGTCTGACAGATAATGACCTGCATTGTGTGTGTAAGCCAGGAGAGTTTGAGTCACATTAAGCATTTAAAAAGCTTTCAGAGCAAGCTACCAAACAGCCTGGGGCTCACTACTCCAGCGGGCCATTGTCACAATAGATTTTCCAGCAGGGGCTTAAGAATTAGATGGAACAATTTTTAGCAGAAACCAGTAAATCTAGTCCTGAGCTAAATAGCTGGAAATGGCTCCAAGATGTCTGAGGCATGAGTGCTCATGATTCTGGTTCCTGACTTGACCAGTTTGACTTAAATGAACTGATAGGCTAGCTACTAGAGGCGCTTAAGAGACTGATGAGGTTGACAGCTGGCCATATAAAATCTGGGGGTTCTTAAGTAGGGTGACCAGATAGCAAGTGTGAAAAATCGGGATGGGGTAATAGGCACCTATATAAGACGGGTTTCAGAGTAACAGCCGTGTTAGTCTGTATTCGCAAAAAGAAAAGGAGGACTTGTGGCACCTTAGAGACTAACCACTTTATTTGAGCATGAGCTTTCGTGAGCTACAGCTGTAAAGCTTATGCTCAAATAAAGTGGTTAGTCTCTAAGGTGCCACAAGTCCTCCTTTTCTATATAAGACAAAGCCCTGAATATTGGGATGGTCCCTATAAAATCGGGACATCTGGTCACCCTGTTCTTAACACCTGGAGATACTGATGAGTTCAAAGTCTGTCCTTGTCAGAGTGAAGGTGTGGACCCAGCTTGGAGCTATGGTGGTGGGGTTACTTTAGAATTTGTATATAATTTTACAAGTGTGCATTTTGTAAGAGTGCTTCCTACAATGGGTGAGTTACCACTTCTGCCTTTTCATTGGTAGGTGAAGTATTGTGTGTTGGCAGCATTTCCCATCAATAGCTACTCAGACAACTCACATCTGCTCTAGTGTAAAGATCTCTCCTGGCAAACTGGAGAGAGAGATTATGTAAGACCGGAGGTCAGGTGATGCCTAATTGCCATTCCTGCTGTAGTCATGAGTCATGGGCAGAGCCACAGCCTGTTCCCTGAATAGCAATCCTGCCTTGTCCATTACAGCAATTTGCTTTCTGTTGGTAACTTAATATAGTACTTCTGCAGTCGCTCACTGACCAAACCATTCAGTGTCCTGTTCTTTTTAAACAAAATAAACAAAACAAAGGTGTGTTTAATATTAGGCAAAATCCATAAGTCTGACTTAAAATGAGGTAAACATTTTAAAGTACCTGTTAGCATTTTGGTGTCTTTATTTCAAAAGTGAATTTGTGCAATGAAAGATACAAGCACGAATGGCTGGTGAGTGTGCGGACTTAAGTTGCTGCCGTTCACATGGCAGAATATCCCTTGTGACAGGGAAAGCTGAAAGGCAAGGACCGTTTCTGACACTCTCCTCATACCCACTCCGGGATACTGAAAAGCCAGGTTAACTACTGGTTATATCTTACTGGTTTTAAATGATCACAAATGTCCCACTTTTGCTGCATGTCAAAAGAAGACTTTGCTACTTACACACTTGTTTGACTTTTTAAGGAGCACTTTGAGCTTCACCTTTTGCAAGTTAACCATTCTGTGAAGACCCAGCGTTCTATCTGGGTTCAAAGTGTGAACTGTTTAAGGACTTGTCTACACTGGAAAACTGCCTGGGACAGCTCCCTGTGTGGACACTACTTTGGAATACAGTACGAATGACTCCTACTCAAGAACTGAGTGTCCAAGCAAGGAGCTGTTCTGGAGTAGCTGTTCCAGTCAGTTTCCCCATGTAAACAAGCCCTCTCCATTCATTCACCTTCTGTGGTTGAGCAGAACAGCACCCCGGTAGTCCAGCAGCTGGCTTGGAGGTGATGATGCAGAGTCCCAAGCAGCAAGATGAGTGGTACTGAGAGGAGACGTCAGCTGAGCCGAAATCTGCCGATGTCTCTTGTTGATTACCATGCACCTTGATTACCATGCACATTGTAGGGAGAGTGGTCACTTTGGATGAGCTATTACCAGCAGGAGAGTGAGTTTGTGTGTGTATGGGGGTGAGGGAACCTGGATTTGTGCAGGAAATGGCCCACCTTGATTATCATGCACATTGTGAAGAGAGTTGTTACTTTGGATAGGCTATTACCAGCAGGAGAGTGAGTTTGTGTGTAGGGGGGTGGAGGGTGAGAGAACCTGGATTTGTGCTGGAAATGGCCCAACTTGATGATCACTTTAGATAAGCTATTACCAGCAGGACAGTGGGGTGGGAGGAGGTATTGTTTCATGATCTCTGTGTGTATATAATATCTGCTGCAGTTTCCACGGCATGCATCCGATGAAGTGAGCTGTAGCTCACGAAAGCTCATGCTCAAATAAATTGGTTAGTCTCTAAGGTGCCACAAGTACTCCTTTTCTTTTTGTCTCTTGTTGGTCTTCCTGTTGCACTGAGAACTTTTTTGGAAGACAGGTACTCCCTCTTCCTGCTCCTGGCTCACTGCTTGTCTCTTTAAATCTGTTCCTTTTGCATTTGTCCTTGGAAAACTTCAGCTACCCCTTCCCCTTCAGCTCTCCCTGGCTCTAGCAGTGAAGTGCCTTTTCCGAGCAACCAATTTACTGTAATTGCTGTGCTTTCTGATTATAGCACAAAGTGCACCTTGCAGGGGAAGTTCTTGGCTAAAAATATTCTGTGCTTAACTTCTTACTAGCGTCACCTCCCTCTTTATAAGACAAAGGCCCGCTCTGCTTTTCCTCAATCTCCTGGTGGTAGAGCAGAGGTGGGAGAGTCCCCCAAATTGCTGGTGTAGGTCAGGCCCTGTGACACTGCTCAGATGCCAGTCTTAAACCATTCCCAGTAGGGCAGCAAACTCTGAGTTCTCTGCAGTTTGGCCTTGCGAAGGATAACGTCGCTGGCAACTGCCTCTTGCTGTGAAATCTGCAGAAGTGTTGTAAGCAAAAACTGGAGGAGAGATTTCTTCCCCTTGCATGTAGTCTGAGTCTCAGTGTGCTCCTGGGTTCACTGGACAGCATGTTCTCTTCCCTTTTCAATCCCCCCGTTCCATGCTTCTCACCTGACATTTCTGAGATGTAAGAAAGTGGGTGATTCAGTCCCAACTATAACATATGCTTCCTGCTTGTCAGCATCAGGAAATTAGTGGACACGGAGCTTATTCGAGACTCTGCTTACCAAATAGCAAGAAACAAGGTGCCCTCTACATTGTGTTCAGGTTACACCTTCAGCCTCCTGGAACATCTGTGATCGCCCGCCTGAATGAATAGGGGTTTAGCTACTACACCAAACTCTGATATTCAGGGCTAGCGAAGAAGTGGAACATAGTCCTTAATATCCTTTGTGAGCTGCAGAATCCTACTCCAGTGTGCAACCTTTGTTAAAGGCAAACACACAAACTTCTAGCCCCTGTGATTGTGAACAAATCCTTGAATGCACACAGCACAACTTCTGTGGTGGTGTCTTCTGGATGCAGGCAGCCTGAAACGATTGCTCTGAGAGGTGTTAAGTCTGAAACCGCAAGAGGGCAACTGCTAAAGTTAACCTTGGTGTTCCTCCCGCTCCCTAGTTGTCAGACTCTTCCTACACCTTTTATATTGATATAAAATTCTGCAGTATGTCCACAACTGACTCTCTGGGTGGGGGCGGGAAAAGGGGAGCGACGTGAAATGGAATGTGGTATGAAAAGAACACCGGGGAGAGGATGCTGTTCGAGTTTTGAATTGAATTCCATATGAAAACAATTTGCAAATGAGGCTGCCACCGAAGTCAGGTGCTCCCGAACCTGGGGCTGGCTTGCTGGGCACTACATAGGACTCTGGTGACCGTTTGTCCTGAATTGCTTGTGGCTCTGCATGGATCGCAGTCGAAGTCAATAATAGGTGGCTGGAGAGAGGACGGGCATTAGTTGCCAAAACTCTGCCAAACTGACTCTTGGCACGTTCTTCCTGACAAAGAAGTGGGCAGTCCAGGCGGTCCTGTTCCGGAGTTCTAGCCTCTGACCTTCTCTTCCCCTGCCACTGGTTCTCTGGCTAGTAGGGCCTTTTGTTTTCTCTTGAGAACCTAATTATACCAACCATCCTGTAAATGGTCCAGGATACTGAATGTGAGAAGCCTTTAATGGAGCAGGGCAGATGGCCTTGTTTTTGCTAGTTAAATGATGCTTTGAGCACTGACTTTAGGGCAAGGCCTCAAGGACAAGTTGATGGTGACTGGAGTGGCCCAACAGCCACCTGCTCCACCCCCACCCCCAAGTTTTGGGTTTTTATGACCCTGAAATCTCAGTCGGAGCCACAGCTCCTTCAAGCTCCGTTTGCGCTGCTTCAGTGGCACAAAGGGGCTTCATGCAGCAGCTAACTAGCCTCATCTAGGGCCTAGCCTAACCTACTGGCTGCAGGGGGCATCCTGGTATGTGTGTCAGGTGTAGGCTGGGAGCTAGGCCACTGATCCTAGTTAGCAGAGTGATATTTTCAAGACTCTTGTCAGTCAGTGTAAGTTAGAGCAGTCCCAAGGCTGCTCTAAATTGTTCAGGTGGCCAGTTTGGCCCCAGCAGCCTCCCAAGGTTGGAAGGAGGAATGTGGAAGCCACCAGTGCCTCCTTCCCAGGAGGCCTCTGGCCCTGCTCTTTTGCTTCTGGGGATTTGTGAATTTTGACATCAGGGTGGATTTGATTTAAATCACATTGATTTTAAATCACTAGTCAGGAAGACTTGATTTAATCATGCGTTTCTACATAAAAGTGCATTCTTGTTGGTTGTTATAACCATAATACATATTCTTCACCACTCAGAGGTAGATGTAGGTTTCATTTTTAGAAGGTACATGCTATATACATTTTTAAACAGTGATTTATTCTGAAAACTTTTCAGATGAGTTTTACAGATATATCCGAAAATGAAGGATTGTTTGGTTATTTCATTTACCAAAGGTAATTGAAGCAGATAGTTCACCTTCCAATTATTTCATAAATATCTCCAATTCAATAGGTTAATCATTAACATTTGGAGGATTTTCTTGCCATGCTGTATTAGGAGGAGAACATCACCAGATAGACATTTAAATTTGTTTTATTTAACTAAAACAACAACATTAAGTATTCTGGATTTTTTTCTTCAACAGCAAACATATAATATTTTAACAAAACAAGCATATGTCCCTCGCTTCTCACATTTATCTCCAGACTTCTTCTCCTTGTCCAGATCTATTCCACCCCCAACAATCTTCTATTCGTTGAACTGTTTGAAACTTTGCACTTTTAGAAAGAGGTAAGGGATTGATTCTGTGTACACAAATTTGCAGAGGGACAATAGAGTTGATGTCTGTTATTTCTCACCTCTATGTAGTATCTATTTGTTTAAAAACATTTTTGCTGTTAACAAGCATGTTACCTCTGGAGACGCAAATCCACAGTTTGAGAACTGCAAAACTAAGCGTCTCTGATGGTATCTTTTAGACTGAACACTGAGTCCCATTGGGTAGATAGAAAGATTAACCTAAATAAGTGTTTGTTTGTAATTTAAACCTCTCAGGGATTTCTGTATGCCTTTGGGATGATCTGGTTGGCTCTTACAGGAGCAGGTATGGTTAGTCTGTCTGTCCAATTACTGCTAGACAATATCGGTGTACCTAGTGCGGAGGTGGGCAATTACAGCCTGCGGGCCACGTCCAGCTCGCGGGACTGTCCTGCCCGGCCCTGGAGCTCCCAGCCGGGAAGGCTAGCCTCCGGCCCCTCCCCTGCTGTCACTCCTACCCCGCAGCCAGCGCACTGGGCGGCATGCTCATGCAGGGCAGCACAGCAACGTGTCTGGCTCCGGCACGGTAAGGGGGCGGGGGCTCCCAGGGCAGCAGTCAGGGGACAGGGAGCAGGGGGCAGCTGGATTGGTCAGTGGTTCTGGGGGGACAGTCAGGGGACGGAGCAGGGGGCGGTTGGATGGGGTGGAGGTTTTGTGGGGGGTGGTCAGGGGACGGGGAACAGGGGGGGTTGGATAGGGCATGGGGAGTCCCATGGGGCCTGTCGGGTTAGGGGTGTGGATAGGGGTTGGGGCAGTCAGGGGACAGGGAGTGGGGGGCTTGGATAGGGGGTGGGGTCCCAGGTTACGGGAGGGGGTCTCAGGAGGGGGTGGTCAGGGGACAAGGAGCGGGGCGTTGGATGGGTCAGGGATTCTGAGGGGGGCAGTGAGGGGGCAGATAGAGGGTGGGGGCCAGGCTGATTGGGGAGGCACAGCCTTCCCTACCCGGCCCTCCATATAGTTTTGCACCCCGGTGTGGCCTTCGGGCCAAAAAGTTTGCCCACCCCTGACCTAGTGGATTGAGTGCATTGCAGGGAGCCAGGAATTTCTTAGGGCTGATCTACGTTGGCCCTCGCTCAGGGGTGTGGAAAGCAGCCCGCTGGGCGCTGCAAGGCTCTGCGCTGTGACCTGCCAGCCCCCGGAGGCGCGCCCCTCGCGGACGTGGGTGGTTTTAGAGGTCTGCGCCATGCCCGCACAAGGCACGTTAAAGAGCTGCCATGGTAGTGTTTTCATGTTGCCAGGGAAGACACGCCCTTACTTCTAATCCCGGGTGCTTGACTCGGTTGCTCTTTGGCCTTGAGCAAATCTCTTAACTGCTCTGCCTGAGCTTCCCTGTGTCTAAGATTTACTTCATTTCGGGAGGGTGTGGGACTGTTAATGTTAGGGGTAGTTGCACTGTGAGGAATGAGTCATTTGTCAGAAGTGAATGGGACAGTTCAGGGTTTAATGGGAGTTCCTGCTGTGTGTGTGTAACTGGCATGTCTTAGGGCAGGGCTACACTGGAAAGCTCAAAGCGCTGCTTGCTGCGGGAGCGTTCCCACACTCGCACTTCAAAGCGCTGCCGTGGTCGCGCGTGAGCGCTGGGGGAGAGCTCTCCCAGCGCTCCCGGTACTCCACTCCCACCAGGGGATTAGCTTCCAGCGCTCGGAGCCTGTCTACACTAGCGTTTTAAGGCGCTCAGCCTTGCTGTGCTCAGGGGGGTGACTTTTCACACCTCTGAGCCAGCAAGTTAGAGCCCTATAAAATGCAAGTGTAGAGGAGCCCTTAGTATCACTAGAATCTCTGCTAACTAGCTCAGATAAGCATGATTGTGCTCTCAGATTGACAAATGGATTTGCTTCCCAGTAATACTCCATATGGAGAGCGAGACTTTGACTTGTGTAAAATACACTCTCTGCATGTGCAAACACCTCCGCTTTGGGTAGCGAACTACAGAATTTGGAGAATGGTATTAATTATGAAATTGACAACATCCCGATTTTGGAGTCACTTCAGATTCTGTAAATCTCCCTGAAAGACTTTTTTTCCCTCTTGAGATCATATGTTGAGTGGCTGTAAGATTTCTCTTGTGCAAGAACTGGAGAAACCAAATCTGACCAGGCATGCCCTAGGAAGCGACGTGGGAGTGTTCCTGAAACTGTCCACTCCACAGGCTCCCAGAGATGCTCTCGCTCCAGGGTGTGGCTGAGAGCATGACTTTGGAGTGACTAGCACTGGCCTTAGTGCTGGTTGAGGTTTTTGAGCAGAATTGCATATGCATCGACAGTACTGGATTCGGAGAGATTTAGAGAGCTGACTGCTTCTCAAGGTACAGATCGACTAGTTAGCACTTAACCTCCCCCTTCATACTCGCGTCTTTACAGATGTGTGAAAAAGTAAGGGATGTATTACGTCATGCACCGATGGTACATTCAAAGCTTGCTCTCGATGGTTCTGAAGCCCCCTTAGTGCTCACAACCGCGTCCATGTTGACTAAAAGGGCTGGGAGCTGACCTCCTTTAGCTCTCCCACGATGGGAGTGGCTTAGGCCGCAGCACTGCACGCGGCCTTGTCTTGCTGATGCTCAGCTTTCAAAGGGGCCATCGCGTTGTTCTGAACCAGATTCAGCTGGTCTAGGTACAGGAGGGAGAATGACGTTATCGAGGATCCAGCCGAACTCAGAAGCTGTAGGGTTTTTGGTTTCGGCTGTGCCTGCTTCATCCCTGCTTCTGTCTCATGTCCTTTCCCACACGAGAGCTGCTGCTGGTGTGCATTTCTTCTCCAGTATCCCAGCCCCGTCGGACCCCGGTGGCCAGAGGTGGAGAGGGGTAATTGGAAGAAGCTGGTACTCAAGTGCTCCGTAACCCCTTTGACCTTTCTCTGGAGAGTCGAGATGCTGGTGCTTAAAGTTCAGAGCTTGTCTTGGGAGCATGCAAAGAAGTCATGAAATCCAGAGTTTAGTTGTACAGAGAGAACATATAAAAGACACCACACGATACCAAGAGATTTTGTAATGTCTGAAAGCCCATGTGGTAAATCTGCAGTATCTAAGTCTTGCTGTCATGTGCGAATCGCTTGCAAAGAACCAAGAGAAAACAGTTCAGACTAGTGACCTGTAAATGTCTGTCTTGTTGCATATTTGTAAACTGAAACTTTAATTATGGTCTGGGATAGAACCACCAGATAAGGACTAGATGTCCTAGTTAATACGCTGTATTACTGATAATGTCTCACGAAGGCATAGGACAGCATTCATAGTGTGTGTGGTGACATGAATGGAGATAATTCATAAAGGACACCTACACTTTAGCTGTGAGACTTGTTGCTGGGTTGGGCAGAAGGCTGGGGGAATCAGGATTATCTTTTTAAAAAAAATAAAATAAAATATGAATCTTATTTAGTTTCTTCAGTAGTTTTGCCTGACTAGCTCTTTTGTTCTATGTAGCACACTTCTTAACTGCTCATAGTGCTCCCCAAAAGTTCAGTGTCAACATAGCTATCTCCTGAACCTCCTCGTTCAAGGGAAAGGGTAGCAGTACTGTGTACTTCCTCAGGCAACCAGGTACACCAGCCTATGTTATCAACTCCTGTACCTGATGTAGAATGCCTGGCTGTGATGTTCTTATACGCCCTGTTTGTTCCAGTTAGTATAAGTTAGAGCTGCCTTTAGACTGCCCTGGTGCACAGCCAGCCCAAGATCAAGGGAGTACAAAAGGTAGTTTTAAAGCCACCTTTGTATTTCTCTCACTGTCTTCCTGACTTCTGCTGTGTGCTCCTCGGCTGCAGTTGAGACCAGATGACTCATTTTCCTGGCTGAAGTATTTTTGTTAATAAAATGCAATGAAAATCTGTTGGCAGAGTATTTAAATCTTCAGAATGACCACGGATTCTTTACCACTCTCAATTCTTCAATCACCTGAGAGTTTTATTCAGGGTGGAGTAAACTCCCCTGCTAGCATGGGGGGGGGGATGGATTGATCGCCCTCTAAAAGAGGGGCTTAATAAAAGCAATTTCTTAACATGAATAGTGTATAAAACCTGCCTCACTTATCCTTGATGGGGTTTGTATTTCTGTGCATCAAGTCAGAGATCAAGTCAATGTAATAAAAAATGCTTGCTTGGTAACTTGTCTTTTGCTTGTGATGTCTGATGTGAAGCCTGTCTGTCGTGTTATAGGACAAACAGCGTGGGTTTGTGCTTTAAAAGTAGCTGGACTTTTTATTAATATATTTATTACAAAGTACACAGGCCAGTGTTGAACTGCGTACACTCGTAAGGTTCTGGAGAGGCAGTGATAGAAGTGGCTGTTGTGGGTGTGGGAGAAATATGCCACTTTTTTGTAAATGTTTTGCAGTGTAATGCTAGCTTCTCAGGAAGAGTATTTTAAGTTGTAGTATTCGGTCAGCATGTTCTCATTTGCTGGCAGGAAGTGTTGTAACTTGCTGTTTAGAATTGCAATTGTAAGAGGAATGCTGGATTTCCAGATTAACTTTCTGGGCGTGGGTCTGGGTGAGGTGCCATTAGTCCCAGGACTATGCAAGGGAGCAGGGTTGCTCTCCTCTCAGAACAGGAGGAGGAAAGGTAAGGATATCTTATTCTGTGAGCCAGCATTTTAACCTCAGCTTGAATTTACTACATTTCCTGGTAGCCCTGGATGCTGGTAGTTTGTACATGAATTTGTGCATGCTTGAGAGAGATGCCTTTCCTTTATTTTTTTGTAGTAGCTTCTGATGCTGTAGCCCGATATGCAAAGCAAGTAGCTTTAGCCGAAGACAACCAAATCCTAGCGAACATGGTTTTCATCTGTGCTCCTGATCAAATATCACTGTATGTTAGCTGTGTCTCGTTTGTTTGGAGTGCTGTGATGTAAATATAATTCAGTGTTCATTAGTTGTCTTTGTTAGAGAGTGAAGTGACAAGACATAACTCTTTTTTAAAAACTAGCTGGACTGTGGTCCTCCCTTCCACCCTCCCCCGCAAGCACTTACCGTAGTTTAATAATTTTAAATGGCTTTCTGCAATGTTGAAATGCTAGTACCATTTAAGCTTGCATTCCACTGTAACTTGCTGAAAGGTGCTAAACGTTTAGTGCTGGTAGCTCTATGCATCTGCTTCTGTATATGAAGGATCTAAGCAAGAAGAACAAGTTTTTACGGGAGTATCTGGGAATACTACTGGCTCTGGAGTCCAAATGCTCTTTTTTCAGAGGATTACAGCAAACCGGAGTCAGTACCCCTCTGATCATTTATTTAAATACACATTGCTGGCATGATATGAAACAGTGCTTTAGTGAGTGGAAGGCATCTGGTATTGTAGGTTAGGAAGTGTTGATGTCTGAGGCTGAAATACACTAATCTTCCATAGAAGTTTCATAGTGGAAAAATAGCCCTATGGCTTATTTGAAAGCCATAATACACTAGTTATAAATACTTAAACAGTAGCTGTCACTTTGACTAATGGTGCCTGTCAAGGTTCCTTCCCCGCTCTGAACTCTAAGGTACAGATGTGGGGACCTGCATGAAAACCCCATAAGCTTATTTTTACCAGCTTAGGTTAAAACTTCCCCAAGGTACAAACTATTTTACCTTTTGCCCTTGGACTTTATTGCTGCCATCACCAAGCGTCTAACAAATATATAACAGGGAAAGAGCCCGCTTGGAAATGTCTTTCCTCCCCAAACCCTACACCCCCTTTCCTGGGGAACGCTTGATAAAAATCCTCACCCATTTGCATAGGTGAACACAGACCCAAACCCTTGGATCTTAAGAACAATGAAAAAGCAGTCAGGTTTTTAGAAGAAGAATTTTAATTGAAGAAAAAAAGTAAAAGAATCACCTCTGTAAAATCAGGATGGTAAAGACCTTACAGGGTAATCAGATTCCAAACATAGAGAATCCCTCTAGGCAAAACCTTAAGTTACAAAAAGACACAAACAGGAATAAACATTCCATTCAGCACAGCTTATTTTATCAGCCATTAAACAAAACAGAATCTAAAGCATCTCTAGCTAGATTACTTACTAAATTCTGAGACTCCATTCCTTTCTGTTCCCGGCAAAAGCATCACACAGACAGAGAGAGCCTTTGTTTCTCCCCCTCCTCCAGCTTTTGAAAGTATCTTGTCTCCTCATTGGTCATTTTGGTCAGGTGCAAGCGAGGTTATCCTAGCTTCTTAACCCTTTACAGATGAAAGGGTTTTTCCTCTGGCCAGGAGGGATTTTAAAGGTGTTTACCCTTCCCTTTATATTTATGACAGTGCCATTTTCAGGTGCAGCTAGCAAGAGATGTTAAGAGTAACAAGAAGGGTTTCTTCAGGTATGTTAGCAACAGGAAGAAAGTCAAGGAAAGTGTGCGCCCCTTACTGAATGAGGGAGGCAACCTAGTGACAGAGGATGTGGAAAAAGCTAATGAACTCAATGCTTTGTTTGCCTCTGTCTTCACGAACAAGGTCAGCTCCCAGACTACTGCATTGGGCAGCACAGGATGGGGAGGAGGTGACCGGCCCTCTGTGGAGAAAGAAGTGGTTCGGGACTATTTCGAAAAGCTGGATGAGCACAAGTCCATGGGGCCAGACGCGCTGCATCCGAGAGTGCTAAAGGTGTTGGCAGATGTGATTGCAGAGCCATTGACCATTATCTTTGAAAAGTCATGGTGATCGGCGGAGGTCCCGGACAACTGGAAAAAGGCTAATGTAGTGCCCATCTTTAAAAAAGGGAAGGAGGAGGATCCTGGGAACTACAGGCCAGTCAGCCTCACCTCAGTCCCCGGAAAAATCATGGAGCAGGTCCTCAAGGAATTAATTCTGAAGCACTTAGAGAAGAGGGAAATGATCAGCAACAGTCAGCATGGATTCACCAAGGGCAAGTCATGTCTGACTAACCTAATTGCCTTCTATAACAAGATAACTGGCTCTGTGAATGAAGGGAAAGCAGTGGACATGTTATTCCTTGACTTGAGCAAAGTTTTTGATACGGTATCCCACAGTATTCTTTCTAGCAAGTTAAAGTAATATGGGCTGGATGAATGGACTATAAGGTGGATAGAAAGCTGGCTAGATTGTCGGGCTCAATGGCTCCATGTCTAGTTGGCAGCTGGTATTAAGTGGAGTGCCCCAAGGGTCAGTCCTGGCGCCTGTTTTGTTCAGTATCTTCATAAATGATCTGGAGGATGGTGTGGATTGCACCCTCAGCAAGCTTTCAGATGACGCTAAACTGGGAGGAGAGGTAGATACGCTGGAGGGTAGGGATAGGATACAGAGGGCCCTAGACAAATTAGAGGATTGGGCCAAAAGAAATCTGGTGAGGTTCAACAAGGACAAGTGCAGAGTCCTGCACTTAGCAAGGAAGAATCCCATGCACCGCTACAGACTAGGGACTGAATGGCTCGGCAGCAGTTCTGCAGGAAAGGACCTAGGGGTTACAGTGAATGAGAAGCTGGATCTGAGTCAACAGTGGGCCATTGTTGCCAAGAAGGCTAATGGCATTTTGGGCTGTATAAGTAGGGGCATTGCCAGCGGATCGAGGGACGTGATCGTTCCCCTCTATTCGACATTGGTGAGGCCTCATCTGGAGTACTATGTCCAGTTTTGGGCCCCACATTACAAGAAGGATGTGAAAAAATTGGAAAGCGTCCAGCGGAGGGCAACAAAAATGATTAGGAGGCTGGAACACATGAGTTATGAGGAGAGGCTGAGGGAACTGGGATTGTTTAGTTTGCGGAAGAGAAGAATGAGGCGGGGATTTGATAGCTGCTTTCAACTACCTGAAAGGGGGTTCCAAAGAGGATGGCTCTAGGCTGTTCTCAATGGTAGCAGATGACAGAACGAGGAGTAATGGTCTCAAGTTTCAGTGGGGGAGGTTTAGGTTGGATATTAGGAAAAACTTTTTCACTGGGAGGGTGGTGAAACACTGGAATGCGTTACCTAGGGAGGTGGTGGAATCTCCTTCCTTAGAAGTTTTTAAGGTCAGGCTTGACAAAGCCCTGGCTGGGATGATTTTGTTGGGAATTGGTTCTGCTTTGAGCAGGGGGTTGGACTCGATGACCTCCTGAGGTCCCTTCCAATCCTGATATTCTATGATTCTATGATTACCTGTAGATGTGGTGGATGCTCTGTCAATTGAGGCTTTTAAAGTTAGAGCAGCTCTCCTCGAGGCATACAGCTGGAGGTTATGGGTTTGATGCAACAATCACTGGGTGAAATTCTCTGGCTTGTGTTATATAGGTGGTTAGGCTAGGTCATAATGGTTCCTTCTGGCCTTAATATCCATTAACTTCTGGTGCATATCACAAAGGTTCACAGCTGCCTCTCTTCTCTGTAGCAGCAGAGCTTGGCTGATCTTGCCTTGGGCATGACTGTGTTGGCAAGTATATTCCCTTGGCTCCCTGTGCCTTTCCTCCTTTGTAATTAATTTACTCTGGGGAGGAGAGTGGAACGCCTTGCTGTCTTTAAGGAAAACTTAATTTCACTACAGCAGATACAAATTTAATTTCACAAAGGTTTGCAATCTTTTTGGGAGGGAAAGGCTGGCAGAGTTTTTCTGCTATTCGGTACTTCAGTCTAACCTTTTTTTATCTGCTTCGATTAAAGATTCTGTCTCCTCCTTAACAGCCTCTCTGCAGTAAAGGAGCATCGTTGCTCTTTCAGTATTGCCCTCCCCTCCACTAATCTTGAGAGGATTACAAAGAAGTGCTCAGTTGTGTGTGGTTATTTTTTAGAAGAACCATCATAGGCAAGAAGTTATTTTCCTTTTTGCTTTCTTTAGTTCTTTCTGGTACCAAGGGGAGAGAATTCTTTCTATTGGCTGAATGGTCTCTCTTCCCTCAAAATCAAGTTCTTGTTTTCCTCCCATATCTAATCTATGCCCTTTTGATCAGCGTCTCTCTCTAGTAAGGAAGCTGTCAGCTGAAATTCTTCTTAAACCCCTGAAAATACAGTAAGTTCTTGGTCATGATAATGGTCTCTTGGGTTTCACAGTGGCTTGTTTCTAGTTCAGGAATGTATTCACTGTGTGGCGTTTTTCTGTTAAAATGTATTGTTCGTAATCTGCATAATGGGTACAAATCTCTGATATGGTGGCATTTTGTTCCTGGCTTTACAGCTTGAAGGCTGCTTCTGTTTGACACTCAAATTGATCAGATCTTGTTTGGAAAAATGCTTGGAGAGTGTTTCTGTATTTTTGAAAAGGGTTACACAAATGGAGACATGAAAGCAGTTGCTGAAACTTGCTGTAGTCTAACTCCTTTACGGGCCGGGAATGGAACAACACTCAGTTATGAATTAAATAAGCTTGTTTGCAGGGATGGGGTAAGCAGTGTCTAAGGGCTTGTGTACATTGTGCCACAGTGTGCTCAACAAGGCTGAGCGTTCGAGAGAGAGCACAACGCATTAGGGCCATGGCCCTGTCTAGACCCTGCTGGCACAAACTGGAAGATGTCTCATGCACATTAACATAGTCCTGTGGGATCTCTGCGTAGGAGAGAACGTGCTCCGAAGTATGGATAAATAAAATCAAGACCTCTTGGGTTCAACCCATTGTGTTGGCATGTGAGCGTAACCCACAGGCTGGTCAGTTCCCCCTTGTGCCCCGTTCAGAAGATAGGCGTTACAGCCCCCAGCTAGAGAGCCTGGCTCAGTCTCTGGACACTCCTGTTTCTTGCTCTGGAGGTCCCTGGTTCCGTCACTGGTGTTGTGCTCTCTAGAATTACACCGGAGGAGCAGTGCTTAGAGTCTAGCTTCTTGTGAGCCTTTAGAGAGGCAAATTTCCTGTCTAGAGACCAGGCTGTGTTAGGGTATGGTTTTGTGACAGCTCTGGGGGTGGGATGGGGAGGACAGGATTGGGGGAGGCAGTGTCCTCTCATTCCATAGCCAGAAAGAATGAGTTCCCTGTACACTGAATGCTGGCCAGGTCAAGCTGGGGAATCTCCGGGGAAGAGCAGCTGCTTGGAACCCAAAGGGTCAGGAAATGCTTAGGGTCTGATGCGTGGGGGCCAGAGGCTTCTGGGAGGAGGCAGTGTAGTCTGACAGGTTTCAGAGTAACAGCCGTGTTAGTCTGTATTCGCAAAAAGAAAAGGAGTACTTGTGGCACCTTAGAGACTAACCAATTTATTAGAGCATAAGCTTTTGTGAGCTACAGCTCACTTCATCAGATGCATATCATGGAAACTGCAGCAGACTTTATATATACACAGAGAATATGAACCAATACCTCCTCCCACCCCACTGTCCTGCTGGTAATAGCTTATCTAAAGTGATCATCAGGTGGGCCATTTCCAGCACAAATCCAGGTTTTCTCACCCTCCACCCCCCCCACACAAATTCACTCTCCTGCTGGTGATAGCCCATCCAAAGTGACAACTCTTTACACAATGTGCATGACAATCAAGTTGGGCTATTTCCTGCACAAATCCAGGTTTTCTCACATCCCCCCCACCCCCATATACACACAAACTCACTCTCCTGCTGGTAATAGCTCATCCAAACTGACCACTCTTCAAGTTTAAATCCAAGTTAAACCAGAACATCTGGGGGGGGGGGTAGGAAAAAACAAGAGGAAACAGGCTACCTTGCATAATGACTTAGCCACTCCAAGTCTCTATTTAAGCCTAAATTAATAGTATCCAATTTGCAAATGAATTCCAATTCAGCAGTTTCTCGCTGGAGTCTGGATTTGAAGTTTTTTTTGTTTTAAGATAGCGACCTTCATGTCTGTGATTGCGTGACCAGAGAGACTGAAGTGTTCTCCGACTGGTTTATGAATGTTATAATTCTTGACATCTGATTTGTGTCCATTTATTCTTTTACGTAGAGACTGTCCAGTTTGACCAATGTACATGGCAGAGGGGCATTGCTGGCACATGATGGCATATATCACATTGGTGGATGTGCAGGTGAACGAGCCTCTGATAGTGTGGCTGATGTTATTAGGCCCTGTGATGGTGTCCCCTGAATAGATATGTGGGCACAATTGGCAACGGGCTTTGTTGCAAGGATAAGTTCCTGGGTTAGTGGTTCTGTTGTGTGGTATGTGGTTGTTGGTGAGTATTTGCTTCAGGTTGCGGGGCTGTCTGTAGGCAAGGACTGGCCTGTCTCCCAAGATTTGTGAGAGTGTTGGGTCATCCTTTAGGATAGGTTGTAGATCCTTAATAATGCGTTGGAGGGGTTTTAGTTGGGGGCTGAAGGTGACGGCTAGTGGCGTTCTGTTATTTTCTTTGTTAGGCCTGTCCTGTAGTAGGTAACTTCTGGGAACTCTTCTGGCTCTATCAATCTGTTTCTTTACTTCTGCAGGTGGGTATTGTAGTTGTAAGAAAGCTTGACAGAGATCTTGTAGGTGTTTGTCTCTGTCTGAGGGGTTGGAGCAAATGCGGTTGTATCGCAGAGCTTGGCTGTAGACGATGGATCGTGTGGTGTGGTCAGGGTGAAAGCTGGAGGCATGCAGGTAGGAATAGCGGTCAGTAGGTTTCCGGTATAGGGTGGTGTTTATGTGACCATTGTTTGTTAGCACTGTAGTGTCCAGGAAGTGGATCTCTTGTGTGGACTGGACCAGGCTGAGGTTGGTGGTGGGATGGAAATTGTTGAAATCATGGTGGAATTCCTCAAGGGCTTCTTTTCCATGGGTCCAGATGATGAAGAGGTCATCAATATAGCACAAGTAGAGTAGGGGCTTTAGGGGACGAGAGCTGAGGAAGCGTTGTTCTAAATCAGCCATAAAAATGTTGGCATACTGTGGGGCCATGCGGGTACCCATAGCAGTGCCGCTGATCTGAAGGTATACATTGTCCCCAAATGTGAAGTAGTTATGGGTAAGGACAAAGTCACAAAGTTCAGCCACCAGGTTAGCCGTGACATTATCGGGGATAGTGTTCCTGACGGCTTGTAGTCCATCTTTGTGTGGAATGTTGGTGTAGAGGGCTTCTACATCCATAGTGGCCAGGATGGTGTTATCAGGAAGATCACTGATGGCTTGTAGTTTCCTCAGGAAGTCAGTGGTGTCTCGAAGGTAGCTGGGAGTGCTGGTAGCGTAGGGCCTGAGGAGGGAGTCTACATAGCCAGACAATGTAGTCTGATTCACCTTTGTCAAGGAGGGAAGTGCCTGTATCACACAGCACCTGGAGGCCCTGCTGTGCTCGGTGTTCTCCGTACACTTAGTCAGAGAGGCTTCCTGCTCGAACAGTTTCCATTCCAGACAGTTGCTGGGAGGAAGGAAACACTGCCCACAGAGGGAGAATGAGACTTGCCTAAGGTGCCATAGCACCTACTGAATACCAGCGCCTTATCGACAAGATTCAGAGTAACAGCCGTGTTAGTCTGTATTTGCAAAAAGAAAAGGAGGACTAGTGGCACCTTAGAGACTACACTGAATGCTTCCGATGAAGTGAGCTGTAGCTCACGAAAGCTTATGCTCAAATAAATTGGTTAGTCTCTAAGGTGCCACAAGTACTCCTTTTTCTTTTAATGACAAGAACATCCTTTCCCCCTCTCCTCCCTTCCCACAGACAAGAACATCCTTTCCCCCTCTCCTCCCTTCCCACACTCCGCCTGAGAAAGGAGCTGAAACCTGGTGAGATCAGGTGTTATAAATTCCAGACAGAATCAACAGTTTGTCTCCCCACCCCACACGCCGCCATGGGAGATGTCTTGAAATGAGCACCTGCTCCTTGCAGTACATGAAGCCATGAGTTCAGTTAACAGGAAAGACTGCCACTGTATTTTCACAGTTGATGTGAATAAGTCTTCTTGTAATCCAGTGTCAAGGAAAACAATTTAGCAGGTTTTGTTTTTCAGATGGCCCATGCATTAATGCGGGAGTGGCTGCTTTGCTAAAATATAGACGTTAGCTAAACTATAATGTTTCGGAAATAGTTGGCAAGCAGGTCTCTTAAGATTGAGTTAGAGCAATAGTTTAACTGGTTTCTGCTGCATGCTATACAGATTCTGAATACTTTGTTTATAACGAAGTTTTTGGAGTATGATCATCCTACCACTTAAGGTACTAGATTTATTTACAGTTGGCAAATGATAATCTAACCTATTCACTCCATCTTCTCCCCGTTATTCGTGGAAACAGCTCCCTTCCTTTCAAGGTAGCACTGTCTGTAGGTACTCCGTACTTCTATTACTCCCCAGTGCATGTGTTCTTTTGAAGGGCTTGTCTACATGACAGGTTGTCAGTCTAATTTGTCGCTCAGGGGTGTGAATAAGCCACCCCCGGCATGATGTAAGTTACACGGAGCTAAGCGCTGCTTGCAGGCGGGGAGTCATGATGCCGACAGGAAAGAGCGCTCCTCACCTGCTGGGGTTCAGTGGCTCAGCTGTGTTGCTGCAGCATGGGGCCCCTGCTTCAGCTCCGGCTTGGGTGGGCGGTGGTGGGAAGCTGTAGATGCTGTCGCCGTGTGTCTGTCTCTCCACTTCCCTGCTTCGCCCCCTCTTGTGCAGATTGATTTCTGGGTTTAACTTTTCAAGGGGTTAGCATGAGTCTTAATAAACAGGGCTGTAACCGGTTCCTGCATAGTCAACCCCCGCCGTCTCTCTAGCACGCTCCTGTCTCTCTGCCACCAGGGTGGGAAATTATCTGCACGCTGTCACCAGAGGGGCCTGCTGATAGGAAACGAAGGGAGCTTTTACTGGGAGGCCGAATCTCCGGGGCGTGGCTGGCAATCTGGATTTGGCTGTCCCGAGGACTGAGTCTAAAAGATGCAGCCAGAGTCTCTTTGCCTTTGAGGATTCCCACCGGACAGTGCTTCATCCTCCCCTCTCTCTGGCCCTTCCTGGAGAGATGTGGTGGTGCCATCTGTCAGGCAGGAGGCGAAGTGGTAATACTGGGACACGTATCTGTAGCCCCAGTCTTCGTTTTTGAACAACTGCTGCTTACCCCTAGGTGCAGCTTCCTTGCTCTCAGTGTGCCAGGTGAATTCCCCCAGGAGAGCTTCTGCTGCTCCACGTTTGGAGTGAGCAGGGTCCTGTCCCGCATTGCGTGTCGGAGGTAGAGCACACAGCATTGAGCAACCTTCTCTCCTTAACCTCCCTCTGCTCTCCATCTCTGCCAACCAGACAAAGAGCTGCTGTGAAGCTACAGATTGCATGCAGCAGGTGTGACTGATCTCTCCTCCGACTTCCCTGCCTCTGACAACAGCACAGTGAGGGTGCTAGGTGGGGCCTGTGGCTGCATTCCCAGGAGTAACTGTGCTTTTAACATGAGCTTTAACTACTTAATTGCTCCGGTTGGGATTTCCTGCCAGCTGAGCTAATGCTAAATGTCTCTGTGCCTAATGGCTTGAGTTTCACAGTCTCCAGCACTGGACCCAACCTTGCTGATTGTATAGCCAATGGATATAGCTGTACATTGGCAAGGCTTGCTTGTGTCGTAGAAATCTTCGAGTAATAGGAACTGTCTGAGCCCTTCCTAGAATAAGTGGTGGCAAGTCTGCCCCCAGCCTGGGTTTTCTCCAAGACTGCATGGAGAAGCCAACACTCCTTCTCGACCAGCTCCCCAAAGTGAGGATTCTGGACTTACCAAATCAGCTTTTTGTTTTTTCTCTCCGGGAGATAAGTTTGAGTGTGGGGAGTTCCCAGGGACATCCAGAAAAGCCTCTTTGCAGCTCACACGCAAGAGGGCTTGGGGGATTCCACCCTTTGGTCTCCGTCCCTCCATCTCACACTGCCCCAAACAAATCCTTGTTCTTGAAGGAGCCCCAGTGCATCCACTCCAACACTGCAAAAATCTCTCCCGGAACCTATCGCGGAAAAGTGAGCTCTGGTAGAAACATCCCAGCAGGAGAGCTATTTCGATAATCCCCGGCTGCTGGGGAAAAGTGCGTCTGCATGGTGGAACTCCTGCAGCGCTCTGTCCCACAGTGACATGGCTCCAAATCCTGTCGTGATCCCCTGCCAGTGCCCTGGCAGGGCTTGCCGCGACCAACTCCAAACTGTATTTCAACTCCCCTGATGAATTCGGCAGATCCCCCGGATATTGGAAGCTAGCGCTATAGTGTCGGGAGCGAAATATCTTCTAGTCTACACGCAAATCAGCAGAGCAGCAGCAGAGCAGGTCTCTGCCTCTCTTGGTGTGCTTGTCTTCAGTGGTTTGCCAGCTGCACCCTGGCAGGGTTCATGGAAAGGTGACGTTTGTCAACATACTCTAGGTGACCTTATTGGATTTGATTCTTCTCTGGATGCTCCCTGCCCGTGTGTCCCACGCCACTTTCACCTGTTTGCCTCTTGGGGCACGTCTACACTGCAGTGAAAGACCTGCAGCGTAGCCACAGCAGGCCTTTGTTGGCTGACTTGGACTGTGGCTGTGGGGCTAGACACTTGGGCAGGAGCACAGGATATGAAACCCCATGACCTGGGCTCCAGCCCACGCCTGAATGTCTAGGCTGCTATCTTTAGCACTGCAGCCCAAGCCCTATGAGCACCAGTCAACTGAGCTGGGCCCTGAGCCTGGTGCCGGGTGTTTTATTGCAGGGTAGGCATACCTATGGAGAGCTCTGGGAGTCCCTGCATCTCTGGTGGGAGACAAAAGCTCAGTGTAAACAAATCCAAGCACTTTTATTCCCATTGTGAGAGTACTTCCTAGTTCCAGGAAGCAGAAAAATTGGGAGTGGGTGAAGGGGGAGGGAGACAGTTGGGACATACAATGGGATTTTTTAAAGTTTATAAATTGTCCCATAAACCAAGTTCTAACTGACATTAAATCAGAGTTAACCATCTGAGCCGCTGCAGAAACAGGGAGCAGTGGATTTAAAAACTACAGATAAGCGTGGAATTCAATTTAGAGCTGGCTCAGCATCTTTAGAAGAAACTTCAAATGGTCCTGCGCTGCTCAGCGGCAGAACGTCTCCGAGGTCCCTTCTGGCCTTGAAACCTGTAAGGAGTACTCGGTTATTCCCTTCCTTAATGGGGAAAAGAGGACTGCCTGCATTGGCCGCAAGATGCTCACAATAGCTAGGTGTCGGAAGGATGATATTTTTCGCGGTAAACACGGATTTCACTGAACACACAGGCATGCGCACACATACACGAAAAACCATTTCCACTGATAGCAATTTTACAGATGGGCAAAGGAAGAACCGTGCTGCTTGGGAACGTTGAGTTGGATTTAAGAATATATACTTGCCACATTTTGACGTGTGATGTTGACAGATTGTTTTAATGGTTTTAGAGCTTTAACTCTTTTTGAATCTTAAAATCTGTCATTAAATAACTAATAGACCCCCCCCCAATTTCCTGCAACTGTGAAAATTTAAATTGATAATGATGAAATAAACATTGATGTACATCAATTATTTTAAAAAAAAATAGAAATTTGAACACTTCCAGCTGTAACTAGTGCTGGTAGAAAACATCAGAAATGAAGGTAACTATAATATCTCTCATGCTTCAGAGCTTCGGCCGATTGCCTGCAGGAGTCAGGAAGGAATGTCTCTCCCAAAGTACATGCATTTGATTTTCTCACCTTCCTCTGAAGCATCAGAGATTGGCCACAGGTAGACATGGGATACAAGGTGGGGTGGGTCAGCGCTCGGAGGCAGTACAGAAATCCTTTTTAGATGCCCAACTGGTGTCTTGCTCATATGCTCAGGGACATACCAAGTGGGGGCCTACAGCGATCAGTTCTGGGTCCGGTTCTGTTAAATATCTTTCAGTTATTTAGATAATGGCATACAGAGTACACTTATAAAGTTTGTGGACAATACCAAGCTGGGAGGAGTTGCAAGTGCTTTGGAGGATAGGATTAAAATTCAGAATGATCTGGAGAAATGGTCTGAAGTAATTAGGATGAAATTCAATAAGGACAGATGCAAAGCACTCCATTTAGGAAGGAACAATCAGTTGCTCACGTACAAAATCGGAAATGACTTCCTAGGAAGGAGGACTGTGGAAAGGGATCTGGGGGTCCTCGTGGATCACAAGCTAAATGTGAGTCAACAGTGTAACGCTATTGCAAAAAGTGTATTAGCAGGAGTGTTGTAAGCAAGACATGAGAAGTAATTCTTCCACTCTAGTCCACGCTGATTAAGCCTCAACTGGAGTATTGTGTCCAGTTCTGGGCGCCACATTTCAGGAAAGATGTGGACAAATTGGAGAAAGTCCAGAAAAGAGCAACAAACATGATTAAAGGCCTAGAAAATATGACCTATGAGGGAAGATTGAAAAAACTGGATTTGGTTTAGTTTGTAGAAGAGAAGACTGAGTGGGGACATAACAGTTTTCAAGTACATAAGAGGTTGTTACAAGGAAGAGGGAGGTGAATTGTTCTTGTTAACCTGAGGGTAGGACAAGAAGCAATGGGCTTAAATTGCAGCCAGGGCAGTCTAGGTTGGACATTAGGAAAAACTTCCTAACCGTCAGGGTGGTTAAGCACTGGAATAAATTGCTTGGGGAGGTTGTGGAATTTCCATCATTGGAGGTTTTTAAGAGCAGGTTGGACAAACACCTGTCAGGGATGGTCTAGATAATACTTAGTCCTTCCATGAGTGCAGGGGACTGGACTGGATGACTTTTCGAGGGTCCCTTCCAGTTCTATGATTCTGTGATTCTATACTGACCAACAGATTTGGGGTTGGGAACGAATTTCCCCCCATGTTGGATTGGCAGAGGCCCGGGAGATTTTTGCCTTCCTCTGCAAGATGGGGTGCGGGTTGCCTGATGGGATCATCTGGGCATTTCTTACCTACTGAGTTCTCTGCCATGGCAGGGGACTCAGGTGTTGGTGGTAGCTTTGTCTTTCTTGTTCTCTGCCTGTGACACAGCAGGTCATTCTTCTGACACCTGATCTGCTTTAGTCTAACTAAACTCATTGGACTAAACTTAGGGGTAGCTGGGTGAAATTTAATGGCTTGTGATATACAGGAGCTCAGATCAAATGGTTCCTTCTGATCTTAAACTCTACAAAACTTCATTTGGGAACAGAGCTGAAATTCATAGACCTGAAACTTGATGTGCACTGGCTTCTGTATGCAGAATTTTGTTTCTCTGACAATACTCTAGGGATGTTTAAAGCACTTCCAAACAACGAACGAAGGGCCGGAAGTACAGTGACTGCAAGCAAAGCTGTACCTGCCCAGGAACGAGTGCTTGCTTAACGCTTCGACACCAGACCCAAGCACAGAGGAAATGCTGGCCAGGTCGCCAGAAACTTTTCCCATTTACACATGGACAGATGCGAGATTTCGGCCATTGTCCCTGGAGAGTCCATGTCACTGAACATAAGAACGGCCAGACTGGGTCAGACCAAAGGATCCATCTAGCCCAGTATCCTGTCTTCCGACAGTGGCCAGTGCCAGGTGCCCCAGAGGGACTGAACAGAACAGACCAGACCACTGGTTTTCCTTTCCCCAAAGCTAATAGCTCAGTTTCTCTTTTTGTGCCAGCAGCCTAGGACCTTTGAGTAATCCTGCAGTAACAAACGAACGTGCTCCTCCTGAGGCTGGGAAAGGATTTGGTAAACAAGGAAACACACTGTAGACTTCAGACTTCCAAATGGTGATACCAAGAATGAGAGGACAGGTCACATCATAGGTTTTCATGTGCTGGCAATGGCTCGCTGACCGCTTCTGGTGTCTGGGGAAACGAGTGTCTGATCAGTCGCATGTGCAGGGCAGAGCTCCACGCTCTCATGTCAGGACCGATCTTGTTGGCAATAAAACCCCAGAGAATTATCTCCGGCTGGACCTGAATCAAAGGAATCTGAGGAGCCTTTGCAAGTATGTACTGTAATTGCTGGTAGTCTCCCCGCCCTCTCAGATGTCTGCAAACCTGGCATTTAACCTCTGGCCCAAAGCAACAGCCACCTCCCCAGAGATGTCATCCTCTACTAGGCCTCATGCCCAGCACACCTGGCTCCCTTTTAGCTGAGAGGAATAGAAAAACCAAGCTTTCAGCTTGCATCAAATACTCCGCTCTTTTCCGGGTGTGTGTGTATATGGCAGCATCAGTGCTGGCCTTTCTGACCTAGTATGGCCATACGAGGGGTAAGCTGAACCCCACGGCAGGAGGCATGAAAGCCTCACAGATGTAACATTTCATTGTTGGGGAAGGGAGAGAAGCCTTCTCAAACTGCTCTGTAGAAAGGTCTTTTGCCCCGGGTGGTTGAAAAGACCATGTGGCCATCCAGGCATGAGCAGCCCTCTCTAGAGTTTCCGAGGAGATGGGGAAGAAGGCAGAGCAATGTCCCATCATCCTCGCCACATGGAGAGAAGCTTCTGGAGAGGGCCTGTGCTCCTCCGAGAAGATGGAGGTACGGGAGGAGGTGTAAGTCACAGCAGGAAACGCAGTGGCTGAGGCTGGGAGCGGAGGGGAAGGCTTTCTGCAAATTAATGGCAGCTTTTACTGACGCCAGGCATGAGTGAAAGGGCAGAGGGGGAGATGCTGCCATTGCAGAGTGCACCGTATAGCAGGGAAGGGAGTCACTGGGTTACAAAACTGCAAAGGGCCGTAGTCCATTACCATGCAGCTGACTAATGAAGAAAGAGGGGTGTGAAACCAGCTGGCATGCTGTCCATGCAGTCCCTCGTTCAGGGTTGGAGTGCCCTGAGCTTGCTAATATGATCGTTTTAATTGCCTTCTAACTTTTTTTTTTTTTTTTTTTGAGGAAGCCACCAGACAACTCAAAATCGCAAGTCTCATTAGCAACATGCCGCTCTCTTCTCAGGGAGCCACTGCTCCTAGATGAGTCTCATTGTATGGGGTGGGGGAAGGTGCATGTTCCTTCCTTACTGCTTGTTTACGCTTTAAAATCTCTCTCTCCATGTTTGCTTAGTGGAGTAAATGGGTAAATGCTGGCTTCCTGCTAGTTTTTACCCTGAGGTACTAAGATGATGGGACACATTTAGGAATACTGGAGTTGCCTGGCTTTTAAAGTAGCCTATAGGTGCTAAGAAGGCAACTTCCATAAGAAGCAGTTAGAACTTGCTTTTCACCTAGAGCCAGAAGTGTTTAACGTGGGCTGTCAGGATGTACGTTGTTGCCTTGTACTAGACTCTCTAACATTACAATGTTGTGCAGAAATTTTAATGTTGCAGAACTTTTAAACTTCTGCTATTAGCTCCTTGCCTTAGCCCAGACCGGTTAGCAGGCTTTTCTAAATCCTGCTGTGCCGCAGATCCAGACACGCCCAAAGCTGAGCCGTTGGATTTTAAACGGGGCGTGCACGTCTTCATGTGGCTAGTGGCATAATGCTGCCTGGCACTTCCAGCCGTCGTAGGAGTGGCTTGTACTATTGGGGAACTGTTTGCCCATAGGTTCCTCCAGCTTGATGGCGGATTCCTACTTCCTAGGTTAAGTCGCAATCTTAAAACGTGCGTGTGTGTGGTTTTGTATCCCATGTGCTCAGTGAAAGCCGGTGACTAATCACTCGTGAATCATGCTAATGGTCTCTAGTAGTTCAGCTGTGAAAATCTGAACTGATCTCTCCACTGTGGCTTTTGGTGAATAGTCGTCCTCCAGGAGGACAGGGGCCCCATTGCCAAGCCCCAGCTCAACCTGACCCAGCCCGCCCTGGCTCTCCCACACTTGCTGTGCCCGGTGCTGTCTTTTGTGTTGGAACTGTGATGGCTGTTGCCCCTCCCTCCACCTGCAAACCACCCCTGCACACAGATATCACTCTCTCCACTCCCTTCAGAGAGAGCTAGGGTCCCATTCTCCCCCTCGCGCTGTCCCTGCCTCCATAAACCTGATTTTGACCCTTCAGGGAAAGTCGGGGCTGTGGCGGGTAGATCTGCTGTGCCCATGTGCCTTGCTGCTGCTCCTCCTGCCCTCCCAGGAATGTCTGTTTGCAGTAGCCACAGTCCTTTAAAAGACTCCTCCTAACCCAGAGCCTGAGGCAAAGGGCCCCTGGATCCTGGCTGTGGGGGTGCTGCATGGAGGGGTGGACCCACAGCCTGTTGTGTCGTCCCCCCCGTCCCCCCCC
The DNA here is from genome assembly GCF_965140285.1 of Lepidochelys kempii. Taxonomy (NCBI): domain Eukaryota; kingdom Metazoa; phylum Chordata; order Testudines; family Cheloniidae; genus Lepidochelys; species Lepidochelys kempii. The sequence continues at coordinate 100,872,367 of NC_136388.1, read as the reverse complement.
CCCACCACCACCACTCCAGGGAAGATTCTGACTGGGACGTGGCTGGAAGGAAGAGCAGGCTTAGCTGTCTGATCCCCTGCACGTGCTAGCGAGGAGAGGGCTGGTCCGGACCACTCTCCCTCGAACAGCTGGGAGGTGTAGCAGGCAAGCCAGCAAGCTCAGGCGGCATGTGAGGGGAAAGGGGTGAGCTTGGGGGTATGAGGAGGGGGCTTCTGAGCGAGCGTAGCCTGTCTAATCAAACCAGTCAGACCGACCTGGCTTCAGAGGGTCAACCTGAGTCGAGCCGAGGGCCGATTTCCCAGGGTTCCAGCTGGCTACAGTGAAGAGCAGAGCTCTGAGGGGGTGTTTGCTGGAGCAGCAAGGGGTGTTAAATAGTTCACGGCCAGGCCAGGTGTTTAACAGCTGTGAATACAAATCCCGGGGTACCTTTGAGCTTGCGTGGCTAATGCCAGAACTCCTTAGCTCAGTGTCTGGTGCGTTTAGAAGTGGTACACTGTTTGACACAGAGTTTTGACCCAGTGCACATCTGGGGAGTGACTTGGTATGACACCAAGTGGCAAAGTCGTAATGGGGCAGCGGTAGGAGATACTGGTCTGCCAACTCCTTGCTTGTATTCCCTTGCCTCTGCCCAGACGTGCAGTAGAAAGCCGTGTACTCTCCGGGCTTTCCGTCCCCAGCTGGGGAGTGTTGCTTAGGCTGGAGTAGTTCCGTTTGCTTGCTCCAGTTCGGGACGATTGTGCTAATGACGTAGATGAGGCTTCACTAGCTGAATCCTGTATTTTCCATCTGCAGATCCTGAAACCGCTCTATAGCGCAATTCTCCATCGGGCCGCAGTCTGCTCCTACGCAGCCCTAGCTGGGACGTTGACCCCAACAGAAATATAACTCGGTAGGTAAGACTAGCATGGCAACTGGGGAAAGAGAAGGCTAAAGTGGGGGGAGGGAGGGAACGAAGTGGGGGAGAATGCCCCAGCAGACAGGGCATTGTACTGGAACTCTGGAGGAGCTTGGTTTTAGCCCTAGCTCTGCTGCGTTCTATCTCTGTCTGTGACTGGCTTTGTGCCAGCAGGCAGGTCACCACCGTGCCTCAGTTTCCCTGCCGTTAAAGTTGGGAGGGGGCCTCACTGGTAACTTGCCTTGCACAGTACGGATGGAAAGGGCCGCACAAAAGCGAGACGTTCACTCTGATTTGCGGGGCTGTCTCACATAAAGGACTTCTCTTGCTGCCCCGTGCTCATGCTGTGTCTGCTGTGCTCAAGTTCTCCGCCAGGTCGGGTTAGATGGCCAGCTCACATGCTCTGACTCCGGTTAGCAGAGCCTCCCATCCATGTCTTCGCTGCCTTGGATGGGGGTGGGGTTGAGGTAAAAAGCAGGGCAACTAATGTGCATTAGCTATTAATTAATTCGCTGTCCTGCTGCACAGCTTTAATGGGGCTCTTCCACCTCTTACTGGGAGAGGTCAGCACTGTACCTTTGCCCGCAGATGACCTCTCCCACCTATCTCATGGTAAAAATGCCAATTTTCTCTCTCTCTCAAATTCTTGTGCAAATGTGGCACCATCAGGCATTGGTTTACCCCACTGTCCAACCTGCCCTTTGGGCAGTGTAGACACAGCTTAAACACTGAATGTTTGATCGTCCAAGCAGATGCATGGCCAAGCCCAAACCGTATCCTCATCCAGAGTGCTTTCCACGCTCCCTCACTTGGAGGTCGCAGGCGCTGGCATTTCAGGTGCAGTGTCAGTCCCAAGCACGCTGTAAAAGTTTGCTTTTACTGTGTCTGGCCTTTATCTGGCAGGTCTGAAGTGTCCAGAAAAATAGCCTACCCCTTCTTTGTGCTGGGTTTGTCTGGTGCCTGCAGGACACCTCTTCTCTGGTATCCCATGAGGCAAAATGCACCATAACTGCGGATGAGGGTGTGAGGTCCAGGGGACTCTGTCCAGCTGGTGACAGCTTGGAAGGGAGCCCACTGTATTATATAATTCCATCGCGCCAGTGGGATGAACTCTAGTGTCATGGGCAACTCGTATTCTATTTAGGTAGTGTAGCTGAGAATGCAAGGCAAGTGCTGATGACCGAGCCCCAAGAGCAGCAGACGTTCTGCTGACGTAATGCAAGGAGGGTACAGCAGTCTTCCCCATCCCTCTGCCTTCAAAGCAAATATACTGGTGACTTCTAGCTCACTAAATGTGGGCTGAATTATACCCAGATGAGAGCCTTGCAAAGCCACACCCATCCAAAGGGCCAGTTCCTGCAGAGTTTTTCGTGCTATGGTTTGGTAGAGCAGTTAAAAATAGCTTCAAATACGCTTCCAGTCAAATGATATCTGCTGGGAGAGCAATACAGCGGTGCATAGACAATCCAGGAAGTTTTTGGAAAGCGGAGGGGACAATTTCCTGGTGCAAGTGCTGGAGGAGCCAACTGGGGGGGAGCTTTTCTTGACCTGCTGCTCACAAACCGGGAAGAATTAGTGGGGGAAGCAAAAGTGGATGGGAATCTGGGAGGCAGTGACCATGAGTTGGTTGAGTTCAGGATCCTGACACAGGGAAGAAAGTTAAGCAGCAGGATACAGACCCTGGACTTCAGGAAAGCAGACTTCGACTCCCTCAGGGAACGGATGGGTAGGGTCCCCTGGGGGAATAACATGAAGGGGAAAGGAGTCCAGTAGAGCTGGCTGTATTTCAAGGAATCCCTGTTGAGGTTACAGGGACAAACCATCCCGATGTGTCGAAAGAATAGTAAATATGGCAGGCGACCAGCTTGGCTTAACGGTGAAATCCTAGCGGATCTTAAACATAAAACAGAAGCTTACAAGAAGTGGAAGGTTGGACATATGACCAGAGAAGAGTATAAAAATATTGCTCAGGCATGTAGGAATGAAATCAGGAGGGCCAAATCGCACCTGGAGCTGCAGCTAGCAAGAGATGTCAAGAGTAACAAGAAGGGTTTCTTCAGGTATGTTGCCAACAAGAAGAAAGCCAAGGAAAGTGTGGGCCCCTTACTGAATGAGGGAGGCAACCTAGTGACAGAGGATGTGGAAAAAGCTAATGTACTCAATGCTTTTTTTGCCTCTGTCTTCACGAACAAAGTCAGCTCCCAGACTGCTGTGCTGGGCATCACAACATGGGGAATAGATGGCCAGCCCTCTGTGGAGAAAGAGGTGGTTAGGGACTATTTAGAAAAGCTGGACGCGCACAAGACCATGGGGCCGGACTAGTTGCATCCGAGAGTGCTGAAGGAATTGGCGGCTGTGATTGCAGAGCCATTGGCCATTATCTTTGAAAACTCGTGTTGAACGGGGGAAGTCCCGGATGACTGGAAAAAGGCTAATGTAGTGCCCATCTTTAAAAAAGGGAAGAAGGAGGATCCTGGGAACTACAGGCCAGTCAGCCTCACCTGAGTCCCTGGAAAAATCATGGAGCAGGTCCTCAAGGAATCAATCCTGAAGCACTTACATGAGAGGAAAGTAATCAGGAACAGTCAGCATGGATTCACCAAGGGAAGGTCATGCCTGACTAATCTAATCGCCTTCTATGAGGCGATTACTGGTTCTGTGGATGAAGGGAAAGCAGTGGATGTATTGTTTCTTGACTTTAGCAAAGCTTTTGACACGGTCTCCCACGGTATTCTTGTCAGCAAGTTAAAGAAGTATGGACTGGATGAACGCACTATAAGGTGGGTAGAAAGTTGGCTAGATTGTCGGGCTCAACGGGTAGTGATCAATGGCTCCATGTCTAGTTGGCAGCCGGTGTCAAGTGGAGTGCCCCAGGGGTCGGTCCTGGGGCCGGTTTTGTTCAATATCTTCATAAATGATCTGGAGGATGGTGTGGATTGCACTCTTAGCAAATTTGCGGATGATACTAAACTGGGAGGAGTGGTAGATACGCTGGAGGGCAGGGATAGGATAGAGAGGGACCTAGACAAATTGGAGGATTGGGCCAAAAGAAATCTGATGAGGTTCAATAAGGATAAGTGCAGGGTCCTGCACTTAGGACGGAAGAACCCAATGCACAGCTACAGACTAGGGACCGCATGGCTAGGCAGCAGTTCTGCAGAAAAGGACCTAGGGGTGACAGTGGACGAGAAACTGGATATGAGTCAGCAGTGTGCCCTTGTTGCCAAGAAGGCCGATGGCATTTTGGGATGTATTAGTAGGGGCATAGCGAGCAGATCGAGGGACGTGATCGTCCCCCTCTATTAGACATTGGTGAGGCCTCATCTGGAGTACTATGTCCAGTTTTGGGCCCCACACTACAAGAAGGATGTGGATAAATTGGAGAGAGTCCAGCGAAGGGCAACAAAAATGATTAGGGGTCTGGAACACATGAGTTATGAGGAGAGGCTGAGGGAACTGGGATTGTTTAGTCTGCAGAAGAGAAGAATGAGGGGGGATTTGATAGCTGCTTCCAACTACCTGAGAGGTGGTTCCAGAGAGGATGGTTCTAGACTATTCTCAGTGGTAGAAGAGGACAGGACAAGGAGTAATGGTCTCAAGTTGCAGTGGGGGAGATTTAGGTTGGATATTAGGAAAAACTTTTTCACGAGGAGGGTGGTGAAACACTGGAATGCGTTACCTAGGGAGGTGGTAGAATCTCCTTCCTTAGAAGTTTTTAAGGTCAGGCTTGACAAAGCCCTGGCTGGGATGATTTAATTGGGGAATGGTCCTGCTTTGAGCAGGGGGTTGGACTAGATGACCTCCTGAGGTCCCTTCCAACCCTGATATTCTATGATTCTATGACTTCTATAAACTTCTAAAACAAGCTTGGTGCATGCAACCTGAATGGAATTTGCAGGGACATTGTCAGCTTGCAACCAAGATAGAGATTTTAACTTGATAAGGAAGCTTGGAGATGGGTGTGGCACTTAAAGCTTAGCTTTCAAAAGCTGTCTTCTGTTGATGGACCACTAATTGCTTCAGATGTAGTTAGTTTTTTTTATAGGTACCGTCCAGAGCATCAAAGCTGTACAATCAATCAAGACTTTAGCAGAGGTTTTATTCAACACTATTTGTAAGAAGACCAAGTATCAGGGGGTAGCCATGTTAGTCTGTAGCCACAAAAACAACAAGGAGTCCGGTGGCACCTTAAAGACTAACAGATTTATTTGGGCATAAGCTTTCATGGGTAAAAACCCCACTTCTTCAGATGCATCAAGACCAAGTATTTCCAGCTTAATTCTTTGGTTCAAATCCCTCTCTCAAGTACTTAAACACTCCCTTGTCAGCACATGTATAAAGAACAACCTGTTTTTCATGTAGTTTTCTTCTCCTGTCGTCATAAGACCCACAGAAATGACTGTTTCTCCTAAAGCATCAGTGACACTGCACATATCCAGTATTGAGTAGCTGTCACTTACATGCAACACCTAAGATCACGGAAACAATAGTAGCTAAAAGATTTTCATTCAGATGTAAGTTGTCAACATTCTTTTTGAAAACTAACGTGGTTACATTACAAACCTCTCAAAGGGCTTTTTAAGGAAAATCTTAGTAGAACCTTACAGTGGTAGAGCTGTACAAATAAAAGGAAAAGGGAAGGATGGTAATTCAAGGTAGGAAGTCTCCTAAATCTGCTGTAATTTACAAGAAAACTTCTGTGTATGCAGAATAAAACCTGAAGCTTTTTCAAGCAAGAAATCTGCACCCTATTAGAGTTTCTGGCATTCTCACTTCTGAGAGTACTCTGTGTTTGCTGCCTCAAGTTCAAGATTCACTTTCTGCTGAAGCTCCTGTTCCTTTAATGAGTACAGTGTGGCAGGTCAAACACTGCTTTCCTGGCTGTGCTTGCCGGCTTAATGACCTCGTTGTGATGTTTATAGAATTTCAGCTGTGTGTGGAATCAGTACATCCAGGAATATATTAAATTTATGCTTCAAAACAACTGGAGGCAAACATCTATTAGCCACAGCACAGGTAAACACCAGCAGCCCTTGAGTTTACTCTAAGAAACAACTCCCAATCTCTGGGAAAGCTCAAGTAGAAGTTCAATAACCAAATGAAATCTCAGTCTGACGTGTACAGACTAGACAGCCAGAGAGCCGTGGATGAATGGATTTCACACAGTTTACATGCATTGAACAGGATATTGACAAACCCTCCGTCTTTGCTGCCTGTTTGGCATTGATATTAAAGCTTGCTGAAATTTGGATGACATCTTGCCATAGCATTTGCCCCTGTCACTGTGCTGTACTTTCCCCCTATTTCCTACAGTCCAATTACTGACCTCATTGAGTGCTGCCGTTGATGTAAGCGGCATCATAGAATCATAGAATATCAGGGTTGGAAGGGACCTCAGGAGGTCATCGAGTCCAACCCCCTGCTCAAAGCAGGACCAATCCCCAACTAAATCATCCCAGCCAGGGGTTTGTTACGCCTGACCTTAAAAACCTTCAAGGAAGGAGATTCCACCACCTCCCTAGGTAACGCATTCCAGTGTTTCACCACCCTCTTAGTGGAAAAGTTTTTCCTAATATCCACCCTAAACCTCCCCCATTGCAACTTGAGACCATTACTCCTCATTCTGTCATCTGCTACCACTGAGAACAGTCTAGATCCAGTCTCTTTGGAATGCCCTTTCAGGTAGTTGAAAGCAGCTATCAAATCCCCCCTCATTCTTCTCTTCCACAGACTAAAGAATCCCAGTTCCCTCAGCCTCTCCTCATAAGTCATGTGTTCCAGTCCCCTAATAATTTTTGTTGCCCTCCGCTGGATGCTTTCCAATTTTTCCACAGCCTTCTTGTAGTGTGGGACCCAAAACTGGACTCAGTAATCCAGATGAGGCCTCACCAATGTCGCATAGAGGGGAACGATCACGTCCGTCGATCTGCTGGCAATGCAGTCAGTTGCCCTGCTTTTTAACTCAACCTCACCCCCATCTGAGGCAGTGATGACATGGATGACAATGCCCCTACTTATACATCCCAAAATGCCATTGGCCTTCTTGGCAACAAGGGCACACTGCTGACTCATATCCAGCTTCTCGTCCACTGTCACCCCCAGGTCCTTTTCCGCAGAACTGCTGCCTAGCCGTTCGGTCCCTAGTCTGTAGCGGTGCATGGGATTCTTCCTTGCTAAGTGCAGGACTCTGCACTTGTCCTTGTTGAACCTCATCAGATTTCTTTTGGCCAAATCCTCTAATTTGTCTAGGGCCCTCTGTATCCTATCCCTGCCCTCCAGCGTATCTACCACTCCTCCTAGTTTAGTATCATCTGCAAACTTGCTGAGGGTGCAATCCACACCATCCTCCAGATCATTAATGAAGATATTGAACAAAACCGGCCCGAAGACCAACCCTTGGGGCACTCCACTTGATACCGGCTGCCAACTAGACATGAAGCCATTGATCACTACCCGTTGAGCCCGAAGATCTAGCCAGCTTTCTATCCACCTTTATAGTCCATTTATCCAGCCCATACTACTTTAACCTGCTGGCAAAAATACAGTGGGAGACCATATCAAAAGCTTTGCTAAAGACGAGGAATAACATGTCCACTGCTTTCCACTCATCCATAGAGCCAGTTATGTCATCATAGAAGGCAATTAGATTAGTCAGGCATGACTTGCCCTTGGTGAATCCATGCTGACTGTTCCTGATTACTTCCCTTTTCTCTTAGTGCTTCAGAATTGATTCCGTGAGGACCTGCTCCATGATTTTTCCAGGGACTGAGGTGAGGCTGACTGGCCTATAGTTCCCAGGATCCTCCTCCTTTTTTTTTTTTTTAAAGATGGGCACTACATTAGCCTTTTTCCAATCATCCGGGACCTCCCCCGATCGCCATGAGTTTTCAAAGATAATGGCCAATGGCTCTGCAATCACATTCGCCAACTCCTTTAGCACTCTCGGATGCAGCGCGTCTGGCCCCATAGACTTGTGCACGTCCAGCTTTTCGAAATAGTCGCGAACCACTTCTTTCTCCAGAGAGGGCTGGTCACCTCTTCCCCATGCTGTGCTGCCCAGCGCAGCAGTCTGGGAGCTGACCTTGTTCGTGAAGAGGCAAAAAAGCATTGAGTACATTAGCTTTTTCCACATTCTCTGTCACTAGGTTGCCTCCCTCATTTAGTAAGGGGTGCACACTTTCCTTGACTTTCTTCTTTTTGCTAACACACGTGAAGAAATCCTTCTTGTTACTCTTAACGTCTCTTGCTAGCTGCACCTCCAGGTGTGGTTTGGCCTTCCTGATTTCACTCCTGCGTGCCCGAGCAATATTTTTATACTCCTCCCTGGTCATTTGTCCAATCTTCCTCTTCTTGTAAGCTTCTTTTTTGTGTTTAAGATCAGCAAGGATTTCACTGTTAAGCCAAGCTGGTCGCCTGTCATATTTACTATTCTTTCTACACATCGGGATGGTTTGTTCCTGTAACCTCAATAAGGATTCCTTAAAATTCAGCCAGCTCTCCTGGACTCCTTTCCCCCTCATTTTGTTCTCTCAAGGGATCCTGCCCATCAGTTCCCAAAGGGAGTCAAAGTCTGATTTTCTGAGGTCCGGGGTCCGTATTCTGCTGCTCTCCTTTCTTCCTTGTGTCAGGATCCTGAACTCGACCATCTCATGGTCACTGCCTCCCAGGTTCCCATCCACTTTTGCTTCCTCTACTAATTCTTCCCGGTTTGTGAGCAGCAGGTCAAGAAGAGCTCTGCCCCTAGTTGGTTCCTCCAGCACTTGCACCAGGAAATTGTCCCCTACACTTTCCAAAAACTTCTTGGATTGTCTGTGCACCGCTGTATTGCTCTCCCAGCAGATATCAGGGTGATTGAAGTTTCCCATAAGAACCAGGGCCTGCGATCTAGTAACTTCTGTGAGTTGCCGGGAGAAAGCCTCGTCCACCTCATCCCCTTGGTCTGGTGGTCTATAGCAGACTCCCACCACGACATCACCCTTGTTGCTCACGCTTCTAAACTTAATCCAGAAACTCTCAGGTTTTTCTGCAGTTTCATACCGGAGCTCTGAGCAGTCATACTGCTCTCTTACATACAATGCAACTCCCCCACCTTTTCTGCCCTGCCTGTCCTTCCTGAACAATTTATATCCATCCATGACAGTACTCCAGTCATGCGAGTTATCCCACCAAGTCTCTGTTATTCCAATCACATCATAATTCCTTGACTGTGCCAGCACTTCCAGTTCTCCCTGCTTGTTTCCCAGTCTTCTTGCATTTGTGTACAGGCACTTAAGATAACTCGCTGATCATCTTGCTTTCTCAGTATGAGGCAGGAGCCCTCCCCTCTTGCGCTCTCCTGCTCATGCTTCCTCCCGGTATCCCACATCCCCATTTACCTCAGGGCTTTGGTCTCTTCCCCCCGGTGAACCTAGTTTAAAGCCCTCCTCACTAGGTTAGCCAACCTGCTTGCGAAGATGCTCTTCCCTCTCTTCGTTAGGAGGACCCCGTCTCTGCCTAGCACTCCTCCTTGGAACACCATCCCATGGTCGAAGAATCCAAAGCCTTCTCTCCGACACCACCTGCGTAGCCATTCGTTGACTTCCACGATTCGACGGTCCCTACCCTGGCCTTTTCCTTCCATGGGGAGGATGGACGAGAACACCACTTGCGCCTCAAACTCCTTTATCCTTCTTCCCAGAGCCACGTAGTCCGCAGCGATCCGCTCAAGGTCATTCTTGGCAGTATCATGGGTGCCCACGTGGAGAAGCAGGAAGGGGTAGCGATCCGAGGGCTTGATGAGTCTCGGCAGTCTCTCCATCACATCGTGAATCCTAGCTCCTGGCAAGCAGCAGACTTCTCGGTTTTCCCGGTCAGGGCGGCAGATAGATAACTCAGTCCCCCTGAGGAGAGAGTCCCTGACCACCACCACCCGCCGCCTCCTTTTGGGAGCGGTGGTCGTGGAACCCCCAACCCTAGGACAGTGCATCCCATGCCTTCCAGTCTCCTTCTGCTCCCTTCCCTCAGATGTATCATCTGGTCCACTCTCCGCAATGGTCCCTGTGGAGAGAACATGAACACGGTTGCTTACCTGTATCTGCATTGCTGGTACGTGAACGCTCCCCTTTCTTCTTCTGGAGGTCACATGCTGCCAAATTCCTTCACCGTCGTCCTGTCCCCGTGGCGCAGCCTGCTCTGAATCTTCAGAACGTTGTGCCCGTAGAAGCATATTCTGACGTCTGTCCAGGAAATCTTCAGTTTCTCTTATGCAACGCAGGGTCGATACCTGTTGCTCCAGACCTTGAACCTTCTCTTCCAATATGGAGACCAGCTTGCACTTCGTACAGACAAAGTCGCTTCTGTCCTGTGGAAGAAAGACAAACATGGCACATCCAGTGCAGGTCACAACAGCTGAACCCCCCCCCCCCATCCATATTACCGTCCTTCTACAACCTTCCTCAGGAGTTGTAGTAACTACTCAGAGAAGTTGGCAAGATGAAAGGCTCAGTGGGCTCTCCCCGGGCGAACTCCCTCTGTTAGCCTCTCCGCTGTTCCCCGCTCAGCTGGTTCGCAGCTGACTGTCTTTTTATAACAGTCAGGCCCACTCTCAGGTTAAGGCTTCTCGTGCTGCCATAGTTAAAGGACTGTCAGCCGGTCCGTGACTGCAATATTGTTAGGGATTTTTATAAATGAGTGTAAATAAAATTCCATCTTCAAATTCCATCTGCTGAGAGCCAGGAAATTAACAAGTTGCTCCCTTGCAAAGTATGTTGCAATAAGGCAATGGTGACTAGCTCCCATCTGCTTTGCTTTCCCATCGGTCTGCCTCTGCCCACCCTTTCTTGCCTTGTTAAACTATTTATTGTCCCCAAACCAAACGGCGTAACAAGGTAAAACTTCGTATCTACAGCCCCAGGCAAATACACATTCTGAACGTTGGAATCCCAACGAGCCACGCTTTGGAACTGAGCTGTTATATAACTCTGGGTGACAAAGGAGGCTTGCAGATCAGTGCATGTGCAGGCTTATTGGGTCAAAAGGCGCTAAAGTGGAGCACGACCTTCCTCTTGCCAGCCGGCAAAATGTAGATTGATGAGCTCCCTTCCCCTCCCCCAACCCCCGGCTCATGGGGACGGCCCCTCTAAGTGGGGGAGAAACTGTTCTGCTTGGCTCTCTCCAGCCGATGGCACTCAAAGCAGCCTTGTCGTGTCCCCAAGTCCTGGTGAACGTGGGGCCTGCCTAGTCTAGCGTGTCCGGCTGGGGCGGGATTCGGGCAGGCAGAGGTACTGACAAGTAGTACCTATGTCGCCAGCCCCTGACGCAGTGAGAGCCTTGGCTCTGGTAAAATAAAATCTGCCCCAGCTCTAAACCTTGTAAATATTTAACCAGGGAAAAGGAGCTGCGCAGCCTGCCGGCTGCTCTGACACATGGCCCTACCCCAGGATCTCCAAGGTGTTGGCGCCGCCCAGCAGAGTGTTGTGTTGTGTTGGGTGCCCTCCCTGCTCTCACTCCCCCGTGACTCTGCTGTGGGTGGCCGCTGACCCGGGCCGGCCGCAGGTATTGCCTTGCAGCGTAGGCATAGCCTATGCATGCTGTGCCTCGGACTTCCATTGCCTTGCCCCCTTCTTGCGTGCTCCTCCAAAAATGCCTCTGGGGGGCGGGGGTCAGCTGCAGCCCACGGAGAGGCACCGCTCCACTCTGTGCTTCTGAAGTACACCCAGGGCAGAGGAACTGTCACTAGTCTGAACAAACTAAGACTTAGTTTCCATATGCTCTTATGTTAAGCATGGTATAGAGCCCCTTGTCCCTCTGTGTGCTCGCCCCTGTCCCATGCCTTGCAGAACCATGCTGCCAGGAGGCCTGTGTCAGTGAAAATTAGCCCCGTTCCTCCTCAGGATGCTGGCTGCTAAAGACAATTGATGCTTTTCAAACCGGTTTTACAAAGTAAAAATGGCCTCTTTATGGAAGCAGTTTTTGTTTGTGCCATTTTGGGTTTTTTGCCTTGTCTGGGGACTTTTTTCCAAATATTTTTGAATCTCTTATTTTGCCAAACACCAGGTTTTGGGTAAATGAAAAATTTTGAGAGCAATTTAATAATCTGCTTAATTGTTTACGTAAACGTGGAAGAAAATAATATTTTGAAATTGTACTGGGGGCGGGGAGGAACGTAGGTGGTTCTAGTTTCAGGTGATTTGAGATTTTTCATGCAACTAGCTTTCCATTTTTCAAGCAGCTCTGACTATGGCACACACCTGTGACAGATGCTTTAATGGAACATGAAGAGCAGTTGCAGTGTGGGCTGCCACTATTAAAACGAACACACAGATGGATAAATATTAACAAGGCTGGCAGGGCTGGGCATCCCTTTCCATCTGTGCTCAACAGCTGTTTATTTTGCCGCCTAGAGAAATTCAACTACAAGACCTACTGAGATAAGTTTTTGGAAGAATAGCCCTTGCCTTTAGCTGCATGCAGAGTCTTTTGTAGCATAACTGCGGAATCAAATGCACGTGAACAAAACAACTTTGTTTCATGAACTCTCTTCTTTCCCTGCAGGTACTTACTAAGTTCTGAGATGGCCAGCACCACGCAGATCTCCAAAGATGAGCTGGAAGAACTGAGAGAGGCCTTTGCCAAAGTTGGTAAGTAGCTCTTCCTGCTTTCAGTGTAACAAGCAGCTTATAGAGATGAGATCCTACCACCTCGCTCGCATCTGCACACTCAGGGCCACCAACACAGACTGACGGGTTCGTTCTCTCTCTGCCAACAGCAACACCAGGAAAGTGGCAGGTGGGCTTTTGGTGCCATTTTAGTGCCTTGCAATTTTAGTGCCCCTTCACGTGAACCATTTAACAGCACCCACCATGGTGTTGTGGGCAAGCTGGTGGAATACATGCAATGCCTGTTCCTTGGGCAGTCCTGTCTTAGTCAGCAGATGCCGGACTGCCCCAGATCCCTTATTGGCCAGGTTCTTCGTTATCTCTTGACAAGGGTGGAAGTGGAATTCTCCAAACAAACAACATTATTTTAGGCGCTTGGCGTGGGTGATGTCTTAGCATTTGAAGGCCTGCCGCGTGCTGTAACCAGCTTCAGAGAAAAACCCTCAAGCACAGCTCTGAACCTTCTGGACTGGGTAAAACATGGGGGCATAACAAAACTGGCAAGAGGTCTCCCTTGTAGGCACCGGGGGTAGTTTCATCTGGGATCCTTCAACACCTGCCAGGAGGCTTTGCTATCCGAGCAGGGTCCAGCACGACCTGCCTGTTCCAGGATAAGTGACCCTGCAAAACTGCATCTCCTGATGGGAAGTGTGAGCATGCTTCCATTCCGGCATCTTTGCTCCTTCTCCCTTGCTCATGCTCACTTCAACCTTACTAGAAGTTGGGCACAACCCGGTGAACGTCCATGCTAACTTTCTGTCCTAAGGGGACAAGTGAGCCGTTGAGTGAGACGTGACATTTTAGAAAGCAGGTTCCCATGGCCTTTGGGATTAGAGTTGGCAGGAAAGCCACAGCACTGAGGATCTAGTCACAGCTCTTAGAGCATGAATCGGCTGAGTGGGGACACCAAACTTGTGGCTATGGGAAGACCAATTCTTTGGTTAGAAAGGTACTGTCATATTCGCAAAAAGAAAAGGAGGACTTGTGGCACCTTAGAGACTAACCAATTTATTTGAGCATGAGCTTTCGTGAGCTACAGCTCACTTCATCAGATGTTTACCGTGGAAACTGCAGCAGACTTTATATACACACAGAAATCATGAAACAATACCTCCTCCCACCCCACTGTCCTGCTGGTAATAGCTTATCTAAAGTGATCAACAGGTGGGCCATTTCCAGCACAAATCCAGGTTTTCTCACCCTCCACCCCCCCACACAAATTCACTCTCCTGCTGTCATATTGTGACTCTGGTGTGAGTATGCTGCTGCCCTCTGTTGGATGGATTTAGGCCTGCTAATGCACCTTTTTTAGGGGCCAGGGTAGTCCACAAAGATCTAGTGCTAAGTGACAATGAATTGCGAAGGTGAGGAGGTCTGAGTCCATCTACTTTTTAATTGAGTTTCCCCTGGGAGGTAAGCAGCGTTCAGTCAACGAGGAAGTCCCTGTTTTACACATGCTTCAGGCTTATTTCAAAGTAGGCAGGGATCAAATTCTTCTCCTTCTATGAAGACCGGCCTAGTGTTTCACTTCCAGTGGTGTTCCTATAAGCTTTCTCTGTTAGCTCATGTTTAAGATCAGTCAGTATGAAATCTCTCTGCTGTATGAACATGGTGAGACTTTGGTCTAAGGCATTTTATTTACTGATAGAGGATTCATTTAAAGCAAAATGACTTAAATAACTGATTTTAAACTTTTTTTTTTTTGCATTTGTACTTCTTAGCTCTTTTACTAAAAGAGAGGGTTTAATGGGTTACCACCTGAGAATCAACACATTGGTTTGCAACTACACAGAACTTTTACACTGAATTTGGAACTCTTTTCCTAACCAGAAGGATACACATCTATAAACATTTAGCTAGCTAATTATGTAAGTTAGCCACCTGAATAATATGTTAACTTATATTTTTGTGTTAGAAAATGGTGAATGATGCATTTATTTTACAAGATAAATTTTTTTGTGCATGATCTGTTTCAGACTGCACTTGGATGGAAATTGGAATTCAATTAAAAATGCAGAAAACCAAAATTTATTAAAACAAAACTACCTTAAATGTGCAGGATCTGTAAGAAACAAGTACAGTTTTCAAAAGATGCATTTGAATTTAAAACTGATTTACTTAAACAATGAATTTAATTAATTGAACTGATGGATTCTGGTTGTGTCATTTTTGTGGTTTTTTTGGGGATTTGTTGGTCTCATCCGCTCATACCTCCATTTTCCCTCTTCCAGTCTCTGAATAAAACAAGATTTCCTGCTTTTTCAACACCCAATTGATTCCTCTGCTTTAAATGAAGTAGTCACTGAATTGAGCTAGTTCAATAAACGGAAAATGCGCTTCTCTGAACCTTCAGAAGAGACTGCAGCTGTCAAAAGCTGGCTGAGCTCTTCAGCCATCTTTGGTTCGAGGTGCTTAGTCAGTGACTTCCACTAGTTCAGGGCTTTGACTTTGGCAGCCACATGTACTGCTTAATATTTTTATTTCATGGAAATGATTTTAATAATTTTAGTTTAGTTTCGGCATTAACCTAGGTTGTCATAATTTCAAATTTCATTTTAAATGTTTTAAAAAGTAAAATGTATTTAATTGTAAATAAAAAATATTTTTTGGGCTTTAAAAAAATACCAATTGGTTTTTGTTTTGTTTTGTTTTTAACCCCACTCTATTCACTGATCATTTCTATAAGAACGAGCTGTGGGGGAAGGGAAATTTAAGAGAACAAACCCAAAGTCTTTCAGGTATGTGATGCAGAGATCTCTTCTGTTTTATTTCATCACATACTGTGTGCCATGAGTGAGTTTTACTTTGACCGACCAGGAGGCAGAGGCTCGAACAAATTCAAAATGTAGACATACCCTAAAGACCGAGCCAGGCAACAAGGAGCGTTACGTACATAATGGCTTTTGTCGTGAGCTCGCTGCTCTTTGGCACATTCCGAAAAGTTTGAGTTCTGGTCTGCAGAAATTAAAATGGCTATTTTGGACAGTGAATTTGTGCATTTTCCCATCTGGTTCTTTTAGCCCTACCCCCAGATATGCTCCAGGTAGTGGGGCAAAAGGACTAATTGTTGCTGAGTGAATTTCCAAGGATACATGTCCTTACCACTTTGGGCGTAAATCTCTGCCAAGTGATTGCACCAGGAGGTCCATGCATTGTGTGCCAAAGGCTCATGAGTTATGTGATCTCAGATCAGCCCCTAACAAGAGTCCCCACTAGAATGGGAGGATCACTACACTGACTCCCTACACAGTAAAGCAGTCTCTTTTGTGACCAGTGTGTAAGAGCTTGTCTACACTACTGCGCAGGGTTGATCTAAGATACGCAACGATCGCTGTCAAAAACAGTTTTATTCTGGGAGAATCCAGGTCACTGGTAATTCTGGAGATAGCCTCTCTTTAATTAAAAATGACTTATAAACCTTTGAAACATCATTGCTATCTTCAGGCAGTTACAACAAGGGTGACTTAGGAGTCCTTGTCCCTCAGTAGATTCCTTTGATTCCTTCTTGTCTCTCTTGTAACCATCTTGTCTGCATAAAACACAGGGCAGTCTGGTTCAACAATGGAAATGCCTGAAGCTATCTGAAATGTTTTGAATGTCACGGGGTTTTTTTGCCTCAGGATTTATGACTTGTTTTCTGGGAATCTTTCTTCAGTTTCTTTTACAAATGTGAAAATATGTAACTCTCTTTCCAAAGAGATCCTCCTCTCACCATGGAGAGTCCAGTTACGATCCTTGGACATGAGTGCAAATGTAGCAAAATTGAGCTCTTGGGGTTTTTAGAAAGTGTGTGTGTGGATGGGGAGAGGAGGAATTCCATGGAATGACTGATAAGTAAGTCACTCTGGAGTTTTGATACTTGACTTTATGAGCATCCTGCCAATGAAGCGAAACTACACTCTGTGTCAGAACCACTTTGATTATAGCATCTAGCAAATCGCTGTTCCATTTCAGTGGACTTCCATTTATAGTGCTGGTGACACTAGCCGCAGATGGGCTCACCTGGGCTGAGGTATGGTTGTGATAGCCTTATGTTCTTAAGAGCTCCTGGGTGCAGTATTGAACAAATGTAACATCTGGCACTTGTCACTTTTCCAACCTCCCTCTCTTGCTACGTTGGTAACTCGTAGCAGCTTCTTGTGTGCTAGGCTGTGAACACCGGGCATGTTTTCATGAGTAGCTAGCTTAACTTTCCAAACCAGCAGCTTTCAGTGCTCCTTTCCGAGGCAGAAGGAGCATTGATGGTCACCCCTGTTCTCAGTCACTGTTTGTTTGTCTTAAGCCTGGTCTACCCTCAAAAATTAGGTCAGCCTAATTACGTCGCTCCAGGGTTTGAAAAATCCACACCCCTAGCAGCCTAGTTAAGCTGACCTAAGTCTCTGTGTAGACAGCACTAGGTCGAGGGAAAAATTCTTCTGTCGACCCAGCTACCGCTTTTCATGGAGGTGGATCACCTATGCCAACGGGAAAATCCCTCCTGTCAGCATAGGTAGTGTCTACACTGAGGCGCGACAGCGGAGCAGCTGTTCCGCTGTAGCGTTTTAGGTGTAGACAATCCCTTAGCTTCAGTTCTGCTGGTTAGTGTCCGAGATCTCTCCTTGCCATTAAGAAATTCAGGAAGGAGATCACCTGTGAAAGGTTCTCTAAGAACTGGGCAGGGGGTAGTAATCTGGTTGCTCTGGTTCACTGTCTTCATCCAGATTTAAAAGGACTCACACCCTGGCCAGCTTCACTGTGCAGAACTGGTCCTGCCATCTCCTTTCTCTTCAGACCTGCCAGCGTCTGAGGGATGCGTGCGTGCCATCGGCAAAGCCAGCGTGGCGGGTGTGCTCCACCTCTGACTCTGCCACGCGATGGAGGGGAAAGGCAGCAGGCAGAGGAGAGCTGGGGTTTGTTTGGAATGTGAGAACAAAATGGAGGTTTCGGCTGCGTGGACAAACAGCCCTACAAAACCAGGGACTGTCGTTGCGGGAGGAGTGGGAGGACAGAAGCAAATGGCAGCTTTGAAGGGACCAGTGGCTGAAAGTGCAACCTTTAAAATGGCCCCTTTATTGATGTGCTTGTAATGCAATAGCTTATGGCAGTAACTTGATTTGGGCTGCTGAAATGTTGTGCCCTGACTGGCTGTGTCCAGATTTTGAGTGATGCATAGTGCTTGGGGCTTGCTCCAAATCTCAAATAAGGGCAGTCTCGTAATGTTGGGTTCTTTATTGGTCTGTACTTGGATGTGAGCAGCATTTCCCCCCTAGGAGACAGGTACAGAACAAAATCTGTTCAACTTCTTCTCTCCCGATTTTGTGTACTTCTGTAGGTGATGGCCCTCCTGCTTGGAAACACCAAGGATTTAATATTTGTAATTTACTTCAACATTTTTTGCTTGCTTCGGCAAGGCAATAAAAAAATGCTCCAGAAAGTATATTAAAGCAAATATAAAGAGGATTTGTGATGCTGAAGGAGTTTGTCACGCCAAGAGCACATATCCTTAAAAGGAAATGTGTGGTTTACTTTCCCCTCTTGCATCCTGTTATTTAAGCTATTTTAAGTTTTTTGTCTGGAGGAAGCTGAGCCAGAGCTGAAGTGGCTTTGATTTTTTCTTTGCTTGTGGTTTTGTTGCCACCTGCATATGGGCAGAGCCTGGTGCCCATATATCATCGCAGTGACCTTTGAGTGGGTCCAGCATGTGGGCGTGGAGACTCCTTCAGCAGAAATAGGAAACTTTGGATGAGCTGTAGTTTCCTTTCCATCAAAGTGTAATGCTCACAGTCTGTAGTTTGCCTGTTAGAACGATTCCATATTTGCTTCCTTGTAGTCCTGGCTCTTCTGATGCCCAAGCGTTGGTTCTGGCACAGGCTTTCTAACTTGGGACCTTCAGCCAGTGAATAACCTTTACTCCGCTAATAATGAGCTGATGTCAAGACAACCTCCCGTCTTAAGTCTGGCCAAATAGTAGAGGGCATCCAGAAATGCAGGAGATTAGCATGCAGTGAATTTGTGGAGATGGTGTACAGTAGCCTACTAGAACTTGCCAGCACACAACAAGGACCCTTGTAAACAAGTCTTGAATCCTATGTGCTGTTGTCATTTTGAAAATCTCTATTGTGCAGTGCCGGAACGAGTGCGGAGTAAGCCTCTGGAAGAGTAAATGTCCTGTGGTTGAGGGACTAGAGCTCTGTCTTTTTATGGGAGTTACTTTCATTGGGTCACCACAAGGACCTGCTGAAATTTGAAAGGAGAAGGTTATGTCTCCAGACCATACAAATTAAGGTTGTGTATGTGTTCGTTCGTTTTCTCTCTCTGTCTCTCTCTCGTTAAGATTGCCAGACTGTATAGCCCGTAGTAATATGCATCTCCATTCTGCTTATCAGTTTCCCTTCCCAAACTCGACAGCCTCTCTTCTGCCCATATCTCCACTCTCTCACTTTTCTCCAGAACAGGCGTTGTGTATTCAGTTGGAGTGCTTGAATCACATTGTAACTAAATGTGAAACTTCACCTGCTACGCAGGAGCTTACAACTTGGTCTGAGCAATGGTGACCATGCCAGTGAGGTACTAGGCCCCTTCCATGAAAAGGTAAATGGTAGACTTACTGCTTTCTGTCACAAAGATGGTCTGTGGCTTTCCCCTGCCTAGTAACGACATAGTAGCTTTCCATAACCGATCTTTAAGGTGTTTCAGAGCCAGGCTGCAGGGTCACTCTCAACTGTTTTTGTAAGTGCTTGGGTGCTTCTCAGTTATTCAGCTAGATGCTATCCGGGCATTCCTGGCTTCCACTCTGACTGCATTAAAACTATTACAATTCTGGGGCAGCGTATCCATCCAACTTTAAAAACCGAAATCCACTGCTCTGTTGCCAAGGAGTTAAGACTGAAAATGCAAAAGCCTCTGTGTATTGTAAACCCTCTGCTGTGCGGCCTGATGTCTTGCAGCCGAGGCAGGAGAAGAACTATTTAAGTTGTAAATCCCAATCGCAAAGCAGCTGGGACACTGATATCCCTATAAAACAAGGTCCAATGGCAACACCGAAATGCAGAGTCTTAAAATATGTTGTTTGTTTCAGGTTTTTGATCAGAGTAGTAAGCAGGAGATCCTGGCATATCTCTGTAAATCACTGTAACTGCAATCCAACCCAACAGAGCTGGGATCAGATTTACATAACACTAACTTAAGCTAAAAAGGGACCGTGGGGGCTTGTTTACACAGTGCGTTAGTCCTCATGAGTGGGGTGCAAATTCTAGTCCCCCCAATGCGGTGTGCACTAACTGGCCCGCGTGGACCCTGCTGGTGTGCGCTAGAAGCTTCCCAGAGTGCGTTAGTGGGTGCTCTTGTTAACCGGCACAAGGGAGCTGTTCGTGCACACCAGCAGGGTCCACGCGGGCCACTTACTGCACAACATGCTGATGCCAGCGAGAGCCTTCCCCCCACGGCCTCCCATCTGCCCGAGCCTTTCTCCGGCAGGTGTAACTGCACATGGCTGTGTGGGCGCAGCATGCTACACGGCTACCCCCGGTGGTGTGTGGTAACGTAGATGTAGCCCGGGTGAGTCTCGACGGCAATGAAACACCCACCACGTCTGTATCGGGTGACTCACGGTCGTGGAGCTCAGGCTGTTGGGGCTGTTTAATTGTGGTGTAGACATTTGGGCCCGGGCTCCGGGGCCCTTCCGCCTCGTGGGGTCTCGGAGCTCGGATTCCAGCCCGAGCCCAGAAAGCTACACTGCAATTTTACTGCCCCACAGACTGAGCTCCCTGAGCCGGAGTCAGCGGAGACAGGCCAGCCGTGGGTATCTAACTGTAGTGTCCAAGCATCTAGCCGTGGTCTGTCTGCTTGCAGGCTAAGGAGGAATTCTTGGTCAATTCATCATCCGTTTTTTACACAAGTGTTCTGAGAACCTGGTTAAGAGAATGTGCCATTAGGTTCCTTTGAAATGACCAGCCGTTCAGGATATGGTTGATGATATAAATAAATTTTTATTTTTTTTCCCCCAATAAGCAAATATTTGATTATTTTGGAATAATTTTTGATCTGCAAGAAATCCCAGAGTAAATGAGGATTTCTTTTTAGTGATAAGCTTAAATGGTGGTATAGTCAGCTGAAATGTCTCTGTTACGGGACTAGCTTAAAGTAGCATTGTGTGTCTGTGATCCTTGCCTTTTGGCTAGAGTTGGTGAGCGTTAGAATAAATCGTTTGCCAAGAGATGGTGAGCCAGACCCTACAACTGAAGTTCTATATTATCTGTCCGCATCAAGTTGCCCTTTTGTTTTTCTTATAAGGCTGTCCCATCATTCCAAAATAAAAGAAGTTTCCAGGTGTCTGTCTGTCTGTCTCTCTCTCTCTCTTTCTCTCTCTCCTCCCCTCCCCTCCCGCGCCCCCCCATGCCTTTCACAAGAGAATGAGCGGCCATTTAGTGAAAATGTCTTCTGTAATAAGGCACTTATGAGGGCAGAGCTTTCCTTTCTGGTAAAACTATTCCTGCCTGTTTTTAAAGGTAAATCTAATCTATTTGAAAGCACCTGATGATAGGATGTGGAAAGCAGTTTGTATAGACCGGATGGGATTTCAAATGAGCAAACCAGGGCTTTAGAAACAAACTAGTTCAAATAATTAGTCTCTCTTGTGGCCTGTCCTTGCTTACGGTATCTCCTCTAATTGTGGAAATGGTGGTTTCTGTTCTGTTCTGCAAGAAATACGGGGGGGGGGAACATTGTGAACCCACAGCTGGTGACATCCCTGGAGTGGTATGTACCTTTAGGGGAGTGGAGGATTTGCTGGACCTCTGACTTAGGCCTGAGCTCCAAATAGTGCCAGCTGGCATTAAAGGCTTTCTCCTCTGTGATGCAGGGTGGGGATCCAAAGCAGCTGGCCAGCACTGAAGGTTGGCTGGCCTCTTTCCTGAGCTCTAGGGTTGAGGACTTTGGAAGTAAAACTTCCTCACTACGTTCCAACTAGCTTCCCATCATGTGAACTCCCATTCGTCACCTGTCCCGGGACACCTCTGGATAAACACAGATGTGCTGTAGGCAAACCTGGGTTGCAAATACTTTTTTAGATACAAGTTTGAGGTGTCAGAAATGGAAAATAAATGAGGAATAGAAATAAAAATCCCAGCTGGCCTTCTGCCTTGGCTAAGGTCTGTATTTAAAGCTTCAAGGAGGCAGCGTTTTGCGTACTTGGCCATTTCCTTTGTAGAAAATGGTTGGCAGTCGTGCCTTGGACAAATGTTAGCTTAAGATTCAGCAAAACTCTGCACAGGTGTCTCTGGGCTTATCTGACTTATTTGGCACGAGTGCAGAAGGTTCTGGTGGGTCATTGTGAACCAAGACTCCAAGACTTAGCACTGATTTGCAGAGGGATTTGGGGTGAAATTGAAGTACCACTTAAGGCCAGAGCTGGCCCTCTACACGGGGGTGAATTGCCTCCTTTATGCATTGGGCATTTTCATTGGTTTCTAGGTAGTGAAAGGATCTGCCTTAAGGAGCTAGTTTGTGCAATGAGACATTTTAATGAAAGAAGCTGTGATTTATCTCCAGGGGAAATAGCTTGCTGATGACATCTGACTGCTGGGCTTAATAAAGCTTGCTTTGTAAGCTTGTATTTTTGGAATAAAGTTCTAAAATTGAAGGCCAGACAGCAGTGTTTTTCACTAAAATTACTCTTTGGTTAAAGCACGTTTTATTTTGTCAGCATTATTTTAAGTGCTGCAGTTGTGAATAGGATTTTAATCTTTTAGTAATTCACTTTGGAATACTTTTGATTGTATTACATTTTAAGGAAGAATTTAGGAGTGACTACAGGGTTGTACTATGGTACCTTGGACACCTGCCATTAAACCATTTGCATTTCATTTTCTGGTGAACTTACTGAAATTCCTTAAAATACCACATGGAACTGGGAAACGGAGCCGGTTGGGGAGGGGTTTCTTTACTAGAACACTTGCTAGGCAAGATTTAATCAGGCTTACAGCGCTGTTGTTAAATAACTATAAAGTCTGCTGCAGTTTCCACGGTAAACATCTGATGAAGTGAGCTGTAGCTCACGAAAGCTCATGCTCAAATAAATTGGTTAGTCTCTAAGGTGCCACAAGTACTCCTTTTCTTTTTGCGAATACAGACTAACACGGCTGTTCCTCTGAAACCTGTCATTTAGATAGTGGATCAGGCTTTTCAGTTATTTTAATGTGCTGTTGGCTTTTCTTTGTTTAAAGGTGGTTGTCTGTGTTAGATCAGTAAAGACTGACCTTGATGATTATTTTTTTGGCTTGGTCTTGGCTGGGGAGGGATAGTTCAGTGGTTTGAGCATTGGCCTGCTAAATCCAGGGTTGTGAGTTCAATCCTTGAGGGGGCCATTTAGGGATCTAGGGCAAAAATTGGGGATTGGTCCCGCTTTGAGCAGCGGGTTGGACTAGATGACCTCCTGAGGTCCCTTCCAACCCTGATCTGAGCAATTCTGTTTGTTGCCACAATCCAGTAGAGTCTACAACAACCTGGCATCTGAATGTGCACCAGTGACAGACGTTGCTTCTGGGGCAGGCTGTTTAAGTTCTGGGCGCTCGTAGGAAGGCAGCTGTGTTGTGAGTAGAACACACGTTTCGTCGAAGCACCGCTCTCTTCCTGGAGAGAGTATGTGGAGTGAAGACTAAGGGTGTGCTTGTTGATCTTAAGGCAGAAGAACTTACGTGTGTGACTCTCACAGATGCATTTGGCTGAGTCCAGCTGAAAATACCTGTGGCTGCCGGAGCTGCTAGGCGTGTAGTCTGTTTTCTGCAGCAGACCAGCTCTCTGGGGGAGACAGTCTTGGCAATACACAGCGGATGTGACTGGTGGCTCTAACTGCAGAGCTGTCAAGGGAAAAGAATTAAAGACGACTGCCCTAATGCCTGTACTGGGGGAGGAGAGGAGGGGAAGAGAGATGTGGGGCAGTTGCTTTGCTCTCAAACAAGAGCAGCTGCTGTATCTAGGAGACTTGCCGGTCTGTGCCGTTTTCTCTGGGACCAAGGCCCTTTGTTGTTTCAGAGAGTGCTTGTGGATGTTAAATGACTTTTTTTGCTCCTGAGGAGGCCGGTGGACAGCACCGGAGAGGGAAGTCCTTCCTTCCAACTCCTAATTCCACATGGGCAGCAGCTCAGCTTCTATACCCTGCCTTGCCCCTGGGCCTGGTCTAAGTGCTATCCAGGGGGTCACTGGTGAAGTGGCCCCCACCCCTAGGAACTGGATTAACCCCTCTCCCCCCGCACCTTGCATTGATGTAGGGCACAGTCTGTTAATGACGCAGGGCCGCTGTTGGCCTTTGCGGTTGAGCCTGCGAAGGCTCTGTACACACCGAACTGTGAGGTCGTCAGCCTTCAGGGGGTTGGTTTTATTAATACCTGGTAAGAGTCCTCCCAAGAGAAGCCGTGCCCAACGAGGAAGAATGGCGCGTGAGTCGGGAGGTAGCGCTCGTTGGTCTGCCAGTGAACCAGCACTCCTCAGGCTGGTGGTGGAGGAGCAGTCTTCCAGATGAGACCCGTAGGGGGCGCTAGACCCAGCACCTTCGGTAATTGGTAATGCAACGCCTCGTATGCCTGTACATCGGTGGCAGGGAAAACATTTGCTACATGGCATTGTGTGATGATAAAATACGCGGGATCCATTTGTATGAAAGGCAGTAGATAAACTGAAAGTCTTGTCCCTTGTCCCAGTCTCTTCCTTACCCAAGGAGGTGTTTACTTTAGCCTATTTCTGAGTATCCAGTGGCGCTGTAACTTGATAGCTGATTATCAAACCAAATGTCATTGCATAGCGCTCTTTGGCAGCTCACAGTAGATGGCAATGTTACTGAAGTGATTTAATCAGTTCTGTATTTGATTTTTTTTAAACCTGTTTAGATTCTGAAAGCATGGAACCTACACCAGTAATTTAAATTAGAGGGAGGTGTTTAGGATGTACGTTCTTATTCAGAAAATATATTAAAATGGGTTTTATACAAGCCGGGGGCACTGGTACTACAAAGACTTTTATGCAATGCAAAACCTTGTGCATGGTGAGCAATCCCATTCAGATCAAGTCTGAAGGCAGCTGGCTTACGTGCACCATGTAAAGTCAAGCCCGCTAGTCCGTGCAGGATCGGCGCCTCGCTGCTGGTGCTTGCCTGCTAAATTTAAAGTCCATGCATTGAATGCAGGACCTCCAAGTCCCAGGTCTGACCCTTGTCATGCACGGAATGAGACGTCTCACAAAAAACCATGATGATGTACCAGCTGGCTCCTGTCAGCGTGGGCAACCTTTCTTTTGTTCCTGCTGTTTAATTCACATTCTTGGTGAATCCAGTTTACAGTTATGAACAGCAAGTTTGTGTGACACAGGTAGATTTGGATCTAAATGAGTAGACTACTTAGGATATTTATCTCCTGTTCAGTATTCTCATCATCTCTGTGCCTTACAGAAATTACAAAACAAATGGTTAGACCCCTTTTACATTTCAGTAAGGCATGCTGGGGGATTTGGGGTTAATTTATTTTGGTGACAACAGGGATGTACTTCCAGGAGGATTAACTTGTTTCTACAATTCTCTCCTTTTTCCTCCCCACTATGATGTAAAGATCTCAACAGCAATGGATTCATTTGTGATTATGAGCTGCATGAACTCTTCAAGGAAGCTAATCTGCCTCTCCCAGGATACAAAGTGAGAGAGATCATTCAGAATCTTATGATTGACAGTGACAAGAACAAGGATGGGAAGATTAGCTTTGAAGAATTTGTGTTTGTAAGTATATTTCTGCATTTTCCTGCAATTGAGCTAACCGTGTTTTTGCTATAGGGTTTTGGGACAAATACACAGTCTGAACTGCCTTAGATGAAGTCTAATAATAATGGGTGTAACTTCTCCTCACTCCATTCACCCTGATCAGACTGTCTACTTTGTATTAGGCCTTGATTTTTTTTTTTTTTTAAAAAGACTGTTTGCAGTAATTCTTGTGCTTCTAGAAACACTAGCTGAATAGGCCTAGCCTTTCCTACTAAAGTACTGGCCTTCCCAGGGGAAAGAGCAGGGTTACTTTTGAAGGAATGGATCAGAGAACGTCTCAGAACTTTTCCAGTATGAAAACTGTCTGTCTTAGAGACGCTGAAGGGTCGTCGCTTTCTAGGGTGACTTGGTGGTGTTTTCTGAGTAGAAGGAAAGGTTCTTTCACTTATCAAACCTCAGAAGATACTGACTTGAAATCAACTTGATCTTTCCATACACTTTTTAGGTCCCCGACCCAAACCAGAACTGATATGATAGGATCTATGCGCTCATGCCACTTCACAGCTCGCTAAGGCCTGGTCTCCACTAGAAAACTAGGTCAGATTAACTACGTTGGTCAGGGGTGCAGAAAATCCACACCTCTGCATGTCGGAGTTAGCCCGACCTAAGTCCCCGTGTAGACCGTGTAGTAAGTCGTCAGACTAATTCTTTCATCGACCTATCCTCTGTCTCTTGGGGAGGTGGATTACCTACACCAGTGGGAGAATTTTAAGTATAGATAAGCCTTAAATTCTGTCCTAGTTCCTGGATTGTGGCTAGTTAATACTTGGTTCCCCAGACTAGTGGAGCAGAAGGAAAGGAAAGTTTTTTACCTCTCAAGTTCATGTGTCTACAAATCTCTTGAGAATCTTCTCTGTTTGTTACAAATGAGGGTGGGAGGCGGGTTTATAAGGTACACTTCGAGGTTAGTTCTAGTTGCTGGTCTGATTGATTTAACTTTCACCATTGGCCTGCTTTTCCCTTCGGAGGAGGAGTGCAGAGCATGATGATCTGGTAGAAAAATCTAGAATCTGGCCTTTGACTCTAAAAAGGGATCAGAAAAAGTGTGGTATTTCTGGCAAAGGCTTTCTCTGAAAGACGGGTTAAATGCCGCCCTCTACCCTCTTTACATTCTGACAGTGATGTTGTGACAGCAATGCCACTAAATGTGTGGTGTGAGACGGACAGCTGTTTTTATGTGCAACTTCTCTTGATTTCTTTTAACTTAGCTTTACCTTTTTGTCCCTCGGTTATTTTCAGACCCTCTGAACTCTCGAGTTCGGAGCTGAATAGTAAGTTGGAGTTCGTTTGCAGTTTGTGAGCACTTGCATGTTGGGTGCATGTTTCAAATGCCAGTTTGCACTGGTTCATAATTCTAACTTGCACTGGAACACGGTTTAAAAGATTCTCATCCCCATAAGTGAAGTGTTTAATAATTTTGTATGTTCATAATATGAAGATCTCCTACCAGCAACTAACCTCTGCGGGGAGACCATCAGATTTAGCAACAATTCCGCTTATAAAGTTTGTTTGTTAAAGTGTAGAAAGAGGGAACGTTACAGCTTCAGCATAATTACTTGGAGAAATAATATGAAGGAGGAGGAAGACTTATCTGAGGTTGACCAAGATTTCATTGCCAAAAAGTGGTCTTAAAATGAAGGGTTGGCTAGCCGTGTTCATTTGAATGACTTAAACAGTAGGGTACTGGAGCAGCTCCTTGACTGGTCGTGGAAAATAAAACGAAAAAACACCTAGGTAACTTATTAAAATGAAAGTAATTCATCTAGTGAACAGCTTGTTACTTTTCAAAACGGTTTGCAGACCGGTCGTAGTAAACATGCCATCTGAAGTGCAGTGCTTTTAAAAGAGGATTTAAAAGGGTCCGTTTGAATAGTCTAACAAATACTTCACTGTGTGAGGCTGCACGTTTCCAAATTCGTAATAAAAAGAACTGTGGCACAAACTCACTCCTAACCCCGTGGAGCCTGGATCCTCTGGTCCAGCCAAGCTGTCCCTGGCACAGGAGCGATGCAGGGAGGGGCGATGTTGCTAAATGCTACCTTTGTGCTACCCCATCCTGGTGGCAGCAGGGGCTGATTCAGCATGGTGTCTAATGCTGTGCTGACTGGCCATGTCTCCGGGGCTGAGGGCTTTAAGGAGTAGGGAATGGGGACACAGAGCTAGCTACAATCGCTCTGCTACTGGGGCTTCCCTCTGCTGCCTGGTTAAGACAGGCTAACGGCCCTGTTCTGCAACCAGAACTGCAATTCAAGAAAAAATTGAAAAATAGATAGGGCCACTAGAGAAGTGCTTAGTCCTGCCCTGACAAGGGAGTCCACCAGGCCATGCCAAAGGATCACACTACGGGTTGTACCAGAAGAAGGGGGATTGCTGAGACCGGCAAGGGACAGAGAAGTTCTAGAGGGAGAATAGTGAGCACTGGGGGCAGGAAGGAGCTTGAGCACCAGACACTGAAATCTGAGACCGTAATTGAGAGCCCTACCTGAGCCTTGCCACTGAGTCTCCAGGCAGAACCCTGAGCACCATGCGAGTTTGTCTGACACCTATGCGATATTGAGAGCATTTCAGAGATGGCTGTAGGTGCCCCTTGCTGAAGACAGAAGTCAATCCCTTCAGGGGGATTGAAGTCGATCGAGAATGGTTGGGTAGGGATATGTTCTGACATGCATTTTCTTTTCTTTCCTCCTCTCCCCAACCTCACGAGGAGTCCCAGCCCTGAGGGCTTTTAGAAAGGTGCTCCATAACCAGCGTTCTTCTGAGATTCTGACATTACCCCAGGTCTCCTGGACTTGCATTCAGTATGCCCGCAAATGCTGCCTTTGGAATTCTGAAATGCTTAGCAAGGCTGCCGGCTGCCGAGAGCTGCACACAGGAGTAAACATTAGGTTTAAGCTAAAATACTGGATGGGTCTGAAATCCCGACGGGAGACTAGCCTGCTGCCGCCTTGGTTAATCTGTGGTGCCCATCACAAGGCACCCTTGAAGTAGTAGCTTTGAGTTAGCCAGGATATGGCAGGCTAGCTACTGTGTGTGACTAATGCTACTGCTCCAGCTTGGTATGTGGAATTGTGCCACACTGGGACCAGATCGTTACAGGAAATGGGGGCTTATCTTCAGCTCCTCAATGCCAAAACTGTGCCTTTTACACAAGAGAAGCAGAGGGGGAAATGTGTGTACCTGGTAACTGTAGAGAGGAAAAGGGAAATACGAGAAGACACCATGTATCTTTAATGCACCAGGGAAAGAGGCAAAGCTGTCCTGCATGGAGAGCGTTCCTCTGCGGAGCAGAAGCTGGAGCTGAAAGCTCTTGGGTGCTTTTCCAGTAGGATGTGCCAGCTGGGAAGCTTTCAGTAAGAGCGCAGAAAAACTGGATGATTGTCAAAACCCCAAGAGGATGACTGAGTCTCACTTAGGCAAATATTTCATGGAAGATGCAAGGTGTGATACAGAGATTGCTGTAAGCCCACACAGATGAGCAAATAGGACTGGGACTCAGCAGGGACTAGCAAGAGGAGAGCAAAATGGTGAGCTCTTGAAGGTTTGGACAGCTGATTAGGTTATGATAGTTCTAGGCAGAGGTCACCTCTGAGGAGATGATTTCTTGATGTTTAATTAGTTTTTCTTTCCTAATCAGTAGTTCAATAGACATTAATAGTACATTAATATCTACAAAGAAATCCCAGCATAAACTTTTCCATGCTGAAGATTCTCTGTTGACCTCAAACATAAAGAGCATGTATTGATTTGATCTGTTGAAAAGTTTGTTACCTAGCAATAGCCTAATATGGTAGGAAAGTCACTGCTGCGGTCCTTCTTAGAGATGTTGTTTTACACTTGCTCAGATGTGCTTTAAAAATCTCAGGTTTTTGTCTTCTGTGGGGTGTGGACAAAGTCACATCTGTGTGAACTAAAGGCACATCCCATGAGCTGTCCTGCTTACACAAACTGGGTTACAATTGTGCAACAGCTTTCTGAATTGTTTTGCTCACATGGAGACTGCATGTACGCTTGCTTTCAGACTGCAGAGTTTTGCGCTCTTCTGGTGGCCTCTTGAAACCGAACTAAAATGGTGATAAATGTATGTAATGGCTTCTTAAGGCCATTTCAGTAGGTGTTTGTTCTCCTTAACGTGATTAAATCTAATGGAACCACATTGTTTTCCCCCATCGTAAATTTAGATCCAGCATTATTTTGCTAAACCATTCTTATGTTTACTGGTTATACCACGATGTTTGCTTAAACATGTGTTTTCCAGTTTATAAAAATGAATGTTTGTCTAAACAAAACTTTCTGAACTGCAGGTTTTCCAAGAGCTGAAAAGCAGCGAGATTGCTAAAACTTTCAGAAAAGCCATCAACAGAAAAGAGGGGATTTGTGCTATTGGCGGGACATCCGAGCTCTCCAGCGAAGGAACCCAACATTCGTATTCAGGTATTACCCCGACATTCGGGTGCCTTCCTGAGTAAACAGGCCAAACCCTAGAACTAGCAAGTTTAATGACCTGGCAGAAAACAAGCTCCCCCCCCCCCCCCCCCGCCCTGAATAGTTCAATTGAAACAAGAGCAAGGCTAAATATCAAGGGATGTCACATTAAGTGGAGTGACTGAGTATGTCCACATTCCTGAGATTTGTCTTGTAGCATTTTCAGCTTGCTGATATATTCCTCTTGCATTTGGCTATAGCCAGCTCAGTGAGTGACTTGTACTATGAAAATTCCTCTACTACTACAGAGTATAAAAAGCTCTGAATTTGACTTTTATGACCAATCAGTTCTTAATTTGTAATGATAGAGGTGCCGGGGCTCAAGTTGTTTTTTTTACATTCATAACTGATGCAGCAAGCCAAAGGTGACGGGGCTCTGAACAGCCAAGCCTAGAGGTGCCGGGGCTCAGCCCTGGCACAAATGAAGCGCTGTGACAAAGAAAGTGAAAATGTAGTACAATAATTACTGTGCACAGTTCAAACGTATGCTATGCCGTAAAAAGCCTACATTTGCTTTACAATTGCACTCGTTTTAGAGGAAGAAAAATATGCCTTTGTAAACTGGATAAACAAAGCCTTGGAAAATGATCCCGACTGCAGGCATGTTATTCCAATGAATCCAAATACAGATGACCTCTTCAAAGCTGTTGGAGATGGGATTGTACTATGGTAAGTCTGTTTCCTACAGAAGCCCTGTCATTGGGACTTGACTCTTCAATCTAGGCTGCTTTTCTGACCCTGTATGTTTGGATAGAATTCGTAGCTCATATAAAAAGGGGTACGTAGCCACTTCAGACTTTCAGTGCAAGAGCATGCTTTTGCTTTGCTGCCAGCTTTGATGACGTGGGGGAAACTGGTGTTATATATTGTCTGTGGATTCTCGCTTCACTCTTTGGGTCTTGTTACACACACTGACTTCAGAAAAGTCTGTCCTACAAAAACCCAGCTACATTCATGGATGCACAGAAATGTGTGACAGTGACCTGTGGGGGCATGTTCTGACATCAGTCCAGTTTCCTTACATACC
Organism: Lepidochelys kempii; assembly: GCF_965140285.1. NCBI lineage: Eukaryota > Metazoa > Chordata > Testudines > Cheloniidae > Lepidochelys > Lepidochelys kempii. The sequence continues at coordinate 100,841,546 of NC_136388.1, read as the reverse complement.
TGCATCTCGAAGCACTGTCATGTCCCGTGTTGGAAGCCTCAACAGAGGCTAAGGATGAAATGCATCTAGCAACAGGATCTCTGAATACCCGATCTACTTCCCATTGGCTCTAATGATAGCTGGATTAGGCTCTAGGACGAAGGTGGGGCCCATTAGTAGGGAAACTTGCTCTGCTGTTCACTGCAAAATGTGGAGTCTACTCTCCAGGGCCATCAAATAGCCTACATTTTCACTCTGTAGAAACGGCTTTTAGATTGAAAAGCAAGGTGACATGGTATTCCAGCGGCACTGTAGCAAAAGGCGGAAGATCTACTCTAGGTTAGGCATTGCCTATTTTCACTTTGATGATGTCTTTACCTGCCTTGTTTTGACACCTGCCGATCTGTGATCTACAAGTAGGTCCAAGTGGGGAATAATTTATAATGTACAGCAAAACCTCTGCTTCGACTCCTCTTGCCTGTAGATGCAGGAAGCATTGCTCTACACGCTGAGTAGTAGAAAAACCCATTCTGAGCCTTTTGTGAATTCGCATCACACGCCATCTCTTCCAAATGTTTGCACTGTCTGGGTTTTTATTTTGGAATTCCTATTTAATATTAGCACGGTCTCTCCCTTCTAGGTATGCTGAAACACACAACGGGGTTAAATTGGAAGAAAACAAGTCTTCCCTCTAGAATTTACAGCAGAATAATGGGTCTTCACTAGTTTGCTGATGGTATTCTGATAATTCATCTGTTTTTACTCAAGCAACTGATCTAGTTCAGTGGTGGCTGTTACTGTGTTTAAAGTTTCATCAGGCTTAACTATAAATTACAAATACATTCTTGATGTCCCAAATCTAAACCTTTTATTTCAAACAACTGAGTACAAAGTGTCTGATCAAATCTCATTGTTCTGTTTATTTGCAACAACTTGTGTTAGGATTAAGCGCTTAATGGTGTTTGAATATTTTTGTCTTTGTCAGTAAAATGATCAATCTTTCTGTTCCGGATACAATTGACGAAAGAGCAATCAACAAGAAAAAACTCACACCATTTATAATTCAGGTATGGTATAATATACTTTCATGATCTCTTACAAAGATTGAAATCACACAGGGTTTGTGAGGGGAGATTAATACAGCAACTCACGGAATTAATTCAGGACTCTGGTCCAGAGCAGAGATCAGTTTTAATTGTATTTAATAATTTAAAGGAATCTCTGTACTGTGCATTAAATGGAAATCTTAGTGCAAAGGGTAATGTTCTGTAAATATTCGTAAGGGCACGAGGAATGACGTAATGCCAAAAGCTGCTAAAGGTCCCCTTCACAGACTTTATCAAAACTGAAATGCTGTAGCAATCTACGTACCTCAAGGTTTATGCTGCTATTCTCAGAAGGGAGGCCGATAGCTGTGCATGTATGTTTGTATTAGAATACACAACGTAGTAAATTGATACGTGTTGTAATACACAAACCTGTGTGTGCACATGTAACATTTTAATGCACACTTTGATGTTCCAATCTTAATCTTGTTGATGCCACTTGATGTGACTCAGAGGCTGAAACTAAAAACCAGAGACTGAAATTAAACCCTTGGGTCTAATTCAGTTCTTATTAATTCAGTCCACTTCCATGAGACTTCTTTTAAAATACTCCCTTGGAGTCTAATGCAGCTGTAGTTACTGTAAAACTGCAAGTTTTCTTCTACTAAAAGCAGGGAAGTCCCCAGGCTGTCTGCACGGAACAAAAGGCAGAGAGAGAGACCTCTCATTTAGCTCTCTTGTTTACAGGAGAACTTGAACTTGGCATTGAATTCCGCCTCCGCCATTGGGTGTCATGTTGTCAATATTGGAGCAGAGGACTTGAGGGAAGGGAAACCACATCTGGTGCTGGGGCTTCTCTGGCAGATTATTAAGATTGGCTTGTTTGCCGACATCGAACTCAGCAGAAATGAAGGTAGTAACACACTGCAAATCATTGTTTATCCTTAGTCAAGCCTAACCTTAGGGTGACCAGATAGCAAGTGTGAATTGGGATGGAGGTGGGGAGTAATCAGTTGCTTATATAAGACCAAGCCCCTGGTCACCTGATCTGCCTGATCTTGACCTACTGTCCCGTGGGGAGGGGGAATATCTGAACGAGACTTGAAATTACTCATTTCAGCGGCACAGCTCAGCCTGACAGACGTTGTCTTTCAGCAGCAGGTCCTTCATGCCACATTCTTCTCATCCAGCCAATCTACTCTTCATTTTTCTTCCCCTTCTCTGCAAAGGGACTTCTTTTACTGCTCACTTTGATTGTGAAGAGCCTGCTTTGGGCTCTCGGACTGAGAGGCCATTAACCCTCCCAGGACTCTATGGAGTTGGCTGGAATAGGCTGGATGGCACGTGCGGGTAGCATGGGCACCTTTCAGCTGTAGCAGTAGCCACAAGGTTTTCTTGTCACGGGTCCACCTTGAGCTAAACCAGTGCAAGCCTCAAAAGGTGTGAATGAGCTCGTGTTCTTTGAGCAATGATAAATTCTGACTGGGAATGGGGGAACCGCTAAATGTCCATAGACCATTAATTAGATGTGTTTCTATCTGCAAGTAGATGTTCTCAAATCACAGGGCACCATTGTGTGATGCTTAGAGCTGGTCAAAAAGCATGTCTTCTTTTCTCAGATTTGTTGTAATTAAAACTTTCTGGCTTTTTGACAAAAACCTCCCAAAACTGACTTTGTTGCTCTTTTTTTTTTTTAACCAAATGGAAATTTTCACAAAACCATTTTTTTTTGTCATGATTAAATGAAAAATATTCAACCTGGTCTGTGAGTGTCCACTGTGTCTGTCCTGAGTGTATCGATGCTAGCGTGCCCCTTGCTTTAAAACACCAGGCATCAAAGAGCAAGTGCATTCACACTCTATTTCGTTATGTCCTGGTGCACCTCTCCAGTTGTTGGAGAAGTTTGTTACAAGACAGATCTTGCTTACTGAATATGTAGCCAGCTGACTCAAATAAAAGGTGTAGTCTTTCAATCACAATCTTGAAACTGGATTGGATGTCAAATCAAGCAAAATTTCTGGCTACCTGGTGGTTATGGCATGTGGACTTGTGACATCAGCTCTTCTAAGCGAGGCAGAATTGGACCACGCCAGAACTTGGATGGGAACCCCTTCCATGCCAGCAGTGGTGTTAGTCATTCGGCGAGTGGCATTTTCTTGGTAGAGCTCGAAACACTGACTCTTAAGGGGAGACTTCGGAAGATGTTTGGATCACAAATAACTGCACATTGGCAGTTTCCCTTCTTCGACCACCTAAATTCCCCTGGCACCTTTTGGTAGGGTAGCTTAGCTTTCCTTTCCCTTGTCAAAGACCGTACAGTGATGCTGCAGGATGCCTGCCACATGTAGCTGCTAAGTGATCCCACCAGTCAACAAGCTCTGGGATCCTTGTGGGCTTACTGTGTCACACAAAGGCTTCTGTGTGACTTTGGTTTTCTTTGTATTACATTTTCCCCTCCCCTGTCCCTGCCAATGTAAGCAGCCCTTGGGTATAGAATTTCCAAATCCCCTGCCTAATGCGCGTCGGCAATGGATTCACGGCAGTGGTGGTGATTTTTCAGAAAAACATGTGAAATCGCATACACACTGATTTTTTATAATGGAAGGGCCATGTACCAGATAAGCCAGTTAAATTGCCTCGATCTGGAGGGTTGTAACTGGAGCTGATCAACAAATGTAAGTATTTTCTGGAGGGGAAAAATAAAATCCCTTCTAGAAAGATGTTGCATGGAAAAGTACGATTTTTTAAAAATTATTTTTATTGGCAGTACCAAGGTATGTTGGCAGAATCTGAAATTATTAGAGGAAAAACTTGGATATGGTCAGTCATTTTTTGTCCAAAAATACTTGGGTGACATTTTTTTCAGCCAGCTCTAGCTGTAACTTAGAAGAAGTCCCTGTTTTTAAAAAGCAGTACTGTCCTGTATTTAGGCACATCTGTTTTCTTCCAGCTTTGGCTGCCTTACTTCGCGATGGTGAGACTTTGGAGGATCTTATGAAACTGTCCCCAGAAGAGCTGCTTCTAAGATGGGCCAACTTCCATTTGGAAAATGCAGGGTGGCAGAAAATCAATAATTTCAGCTCCGACATCAAGGTAATTGGAGCTCCGCTTCTGTGAGGCGCAGCCAGGTGCATCTGAGCCAGGTTGCTGGGGTGAAGTATGTGTGTGTGATTGATTGGGCAGTACTTGCTTCTTTCCTGAATTCTTACATAAATTGTTAACCAGTTGGGCCTTGATCCTGCAAACACACACATGCTTTTAACTTCACTGCCCTGAGTTTGATTTCAATGAGACTCTCAGGTTGGTAAAGCGAAGTATCTCTTAGTGTTTGCAGGATCCAGGGCTGCTTTACTTCAACATAAGAGCTGACCCTGTCCTCGTACAGTAGAGAAACGACAACTAGCGTACTTAGGGGTTCTGCCCTTGAATCCTCTCTGCTTGGTACTGATTCTCCAGCCATAAAAACGAGTGTGGTGTATCTTTGTTGTTTATGGATGCCTTCATTTTCAAAAGCTGCAGATACCAGTTCAAAAGCCCTTAAGGGTTTTTACTGTACGAGCGGGGAAGCAGTACATAGCTAGGATGCTTTCATGTGGCTAAAAGGCACATTCTCAAGACGGTTCTCTTTCAGAAGCTGTTTTCAAGGGTCTGTAGAAAGCACTGGATTAAAACTCATCCAAAAACATGGGGAAAATGTTCACAAAATGTTTTGACCGTTTCTGCAGGGGAGAGCTCGTTCATTGTATGGAAATGCTAACCCTTGTTAGCAAATACTGATACTTTACCTGAGAAGTACTGGCTGAGGCACTGCAGGGACCTCTAGTCCTGTAGCCTTCACATGGGACCTGGTGAAATGGGGGGTAGGTGGGGGAAGACATGTCTCCTAGAGGGCCTCAACCCTGATGCTAGTGGCTGATCTTGTGGCTTCCTTCCAGCTAGCAGCCCTCCTGGGTGTGATGACTTGTGAACTTTATACAGCAAGGGCTCCAAACATGCCTGGAATCCAGTGACATGCCTACGGATTGGGGGGTTAGAAGCAAGTGATTTTATGTGACTTTTTAAAAATATTTAAAACTTTCTTCTGCCTAAAGGGAGCTTCCTTTGGTGCAGGGAGTAAATCGATGCCTAACGCTGGCTGGGGGTGCAGAGAATGCTGCATAAACTTTCAATTTTTTCCCCCCATTTTCAAAATTAGAAAAACTCCAAGTGCTCTGCCCAGACAGCTCTGCTCAGTGCAGGCTCCCAGCTGGTAGGCTCTCGTGGGACACTTCATGGTCCCAGTAAGGGAAAGTGTTTTAGTTCTTCATTTTTCCTCTCTCTCTCAAAAAAACAAGCTCAGGCCTGTATCTCCCCCCCCCACTCCCCCGCTTCCCACTAGACGAAAGGTTTGTACCCCCAAATCATCTCTGGAATGGCTAAAACGTTCATGTGAATACACAAAACTCATATCTTGTCTTGGGATCTGCTTTAAGAGAAAAACCCAAACCCTGCATTTTGTAAATGTGATGCAACAAGAAAAACCTGCAGGCTCCATGTAGTCAAAATATCAACAACGCTGTCTTCTCTTTACTGGTTTCCTTTAGGAATGTGGTAGCCCTGCAGAAGGATCCCTTTCTGATTTGAGGTGGGGAGGATGTGCCAATGTGCCTGAGAAATTATATAGTAATTGGCATCAGGAGCATGAAGCTACTCTAGAGGTCAATCTATATGGGCTGGATCTCTGCAGGCAGTTGTTTAAGACCAGGACCTCCAACTTGCATTTTTTTTTTTTTTTTTTTTTGCAGATTGTGGTGGTGTAAAATATTCAATACTGACCAGTTATTTTTGACCGTTTAAGTGCTGGTTTATGGTTCTAACACTGGCTTAATGTTTCTAACTTTGTTCTTCTTCCCGCTCATGCCTCCGGGATTTCTGCTGTGGTGCTCTTTCCCTCTTTCTTATCTGTCAAGCTCACTGACTTCAGTAATTCAGTCAAGGTATTGTATTCAGTGACCTGAATCAGACAAGTCTGCGATGTAATGTTCGTGTGTGTTCAGCACCATGTGGGAGAGTTGAATATGCCACTTAATCCATTTCAGGATTCGAGAGCCTATTTCCATCTCCTCAACCAAATTGCACCAAAGGGACAGAAAGAAGACGAGCTGCAGATTGACATTAACATGTCTGGTTTCAATGTAAGTACTCAGTACATCTGTCTGGGTTTTTTTCCTTGTCCTTATGCTGTAAAACTGAAAGCTGGGTATGGACTTTGCAGGCTGCTTATGGCCTCTTGATCGCCTGGTGATTGTCAGACTTAGAATAAATAAAATATCAGTGTGGGGAAAGCAAGACAGACACACATCTGGTATCCAGTTAAATGAGGACATGTTTAGACCTGGGCATTAACGGCCAGTGTAACAATTGGAGTAAACCAAATGTCTGAGAATTCAGTCGTCTTTATACCTGGTGATATATTTGTGAGCATGCTGAATCATGAGTTCTAATTATTATTCTAGCTGGCTACTGTAAAGCTTGAGAGGGGAGCTTTCTAACCAAGCGGGTAGATGGTGACCAGTGCATCCATACGCTATGGCTTATTACTACAATATTTATTCATTGCTTTGCTTTTATTTGGCCTAGTTAGTCAATGCCCCATATCTCCTGAAAGCAGGTGGACTTGTGTATTCAGTCCAGCAAAGGCAGTGTTCAGGAAGAAGTTCCTGCTCTTTATAGCTGAGTGACGTCCTCCAAATCTGCTGGCTATTCATGCTTCTGTCACCCCAACAGGAGAAGGATGACTTGAAGAGAGCAGAATACATGCTTCAGCAGGCAGACAGACTGGGCTGCAGACAGTTTGTTACCCCTGCTGATGTTGTCAGTGGGAATCCCAAACTGAACTTAGCCTTCGTTGCAAACTTGTTCAACAAGTATCCGGCACTTACCAAGCCAGAAAATCAGGACATCGATTGGACACTACTGGAAGGTGATAAAACTTCTCTCCTATCATGATGTGTGAAGGAACAATACCTAATGGAAATGGTTTGTACCACAAAAGGCTTTTAGCATTCTGATGAGCCATCAGGCTTTTAAGAGTGCAAGTAACGAAAGGTTCAGCCTGATGGTGTTTCGTTTTCAGCGATGCTGTTTACCAGTGTCTGCGTGTGACCAACTCTTCTTGCGTATTGGCACGGGGGTCAGATACCAGGCTGTGCACTGAAGTGTGACTGTAGAGTTACCTATAGTGTGCTTTAAAGAGACTAATCAACCCCCACAACAGTGCTGAGAGGCTGGGAAGGTAGGAGTCCATGTGTAGATGGGTTACCGGAGACACTGAGCTGTTGCTTTTAGGGGCATCGCTGAAAGCACTGGGCTGCCTGGTTCTCGGCCATTTATTATTAATGCTAATAATTTAATGGTGCGTAGTCTCACCCGGGGTATTGCACCGCTTACCGGTCGTGCATACATCATAGTCCGTTTTATTGACCCTAAACTTCTTAACTTCCCAAATCCTAGTTAGATCTTTCAGCATTGAGAAAAGATGTCCAGGTAGCTGCCCTACAAGTTGGTCCTTTTATGAATCATTATGGAGGCAACTGGTTTTCAACCTTCAATGTAAGCTGCCTGGTATGGCGCTTCCTGCCAGGGCAGGTGGGATGCTCCGTGTCCGAAAGGCATGATTTCTCTCCAGAGTGGTGAGAGGCACCCGAACAGGCGGCATAATGTCTGTCTCCTTTAACGTAGGAGAGACACGTGAAGAAAGGACCTTCCGTAACTGGATGAACTCTCTCGGTGTGAATCCACACGTAAACCATCTGTATGGGTAGGTTTTCTGCATCTTTCTTCCACTAGAGCTGTTGGCTTTTGATCGAATGCAACTTTAGTTCATTTAAATGTAGGGTTTCTTTTTTGGTCGACTAAGAATTGAAGTAGGTATTTGAACCTGTTCAGATCTCTTTGGTTGTGTTTAAGGATACATTAGGGCACCTAGAGCCTTGGATAGGTGTCTTTCTTTTTCTTTTTAAATTAAAACTACCTAAAACAGGTGGTTCTCAGTAAAACTGCAAGACTAGTCAGTATATCAGCTGCCAGTCACTCTGGAGATGCACTGGAATCTAGATTTGCCATATGATAGCCAGGGTTTATGTCCCCATGTCAGAAGGTGGGAGAAGTTTGATATTTTACTCTGGGGTGGTTGTTTGCTTCTTTTTTGCACTGTTGTAACATAATTAGTCATAACATTAAATGTAAACCTAAGGAAAGTCAAGATATGCCTCACTCTCAGAACACCAGGGCTAACCAATGCTAATCCATTCTAGTGACCTGCAAGATGCACTAGTAATATTGCAACTATATGAAAAGATCAAAGTTCCTGTCGACTGGAATAAGGTTAACAAGCCACCGTACCCCAAGCTTGGTGCAAACATGAAGAAGGTGAGAACTTTAGGTTACTGTAAGAACAATAACAAGCCTAGGTTAGAAATGTAAGATTTGGAAGCCTCGTTGTATATACATTTCAAATTCTGTTTGTTCTTGTACATATTTTTTTTCCCTGTGCGTGTAGCTCGAAAACTGTAACTACGCAGTGGATTTGGGAAAGCGTCCGGCCAAATTCTCTCTGGTGGGCATTGGTGGACAGGACCTGAATGATGGAAACCAAACACTGACGCTAGCTTTAGTCTGGCAGTTGATGAGGAGGTACAAAGCTCGTTTAAAATATCTAAACTGTGTGAATACAGCATTTGAGTGTAACATAGTGTATCCCATGCTCCCTGCTCTCCCTCCCTCTATGGGGGAGACCACAGATAGAGATCTGACAAAATACTTCTAGAGCTCAGAACTTCTCTCACTCCCCCCCCCCCCCAATTGAAAAGGGAAAAACAGCAACAAATTTCAGTTTTTTTGAAACTTTTTTAAAATTTTTTTGTTCTGAAATTGTGGGGTAAAAAGCCTCCCCCACCAACCCCCGGCCTTTCCTTTTTTTAAACCCCCTGTGGCAGAGGTGGGCAAACTATGGCCCGCGGGACCGTCCTGCCCGGCCCTTGAGCTCCTGGCCAGGGAGGCTAGCCCCTGGCCCCTCCCCCACTGTGTCCCCCCGCCCTCAGCCTCAGTTTGCCGTGCCACCAGCGCTCTGGGCAGCGGGGCTGTGAGCTCCTGCCTCTCTGAAAGGCATCGTAAGGGAGCAGGGGGGTTGAGTAAGGGGCAGGGAGTCCCAGGGGGCAGTCAGGGGACAGGGAACAGAGGGTTTGGATGGGACGGAGGTTCGGGGGGGGTCAGGGGATGGGGAACAGGGGGGGTTGGATAGATATGAGAATCCCGGGGGGGCTGTTAAGGGGTGGGGCAGTCGGGGATGGGGAGGTTGGATGGGGGTGGGGTTCCAGGGGGCAGTTAGAGGCAAGGGTCCTGGAAGGGGGTGGTCAGGGGACAAGGAGCAGGGGGGGTTGGATGGGTTGGGAGTTGTGAGGGGGGCAGTCAGGGGGTGGGAAGTGGGACAGGGTGGATAGGGGGTGGGGGCCAGGCTATTTGGGGAGGCACAGCCTTCCCTACCCGGCCCGCCATACAGTTTTGCAACCCCGATGTGGCCCTTGGGCCAGAAGGTTTGCCCACCCCTGCCCTATGGGGGAAAAGGAAATAAACAAAGTGATATTTTTTCCCACTAAAATGAAAAACTTAATGACAAATTCTTTATTAAATGGAAAAAGCTATTTTCCAGGAATTTATTACAATTAACTAGCATTTTAAAGCCAGCTCTAAATGATTCTAGTAAGATACAAAACTGAAAATATGTATTGTACAGATCAAATGAGGCCACTTAATAACATTCAATATGCTAGCCAATATTTTCATTAATGATTTGGATATTGGAGTGGAGAGGGTGCTTATAACATTTGCAGAGGACACCAAGCTGGAACGGGTTGCAAGCACCTTCAGGGATAGGATTAGAATTCAAAAGGACCTTGACAAATTAGAGAATTGGTCTGAATTCAACGAGATGAAATACAATGAAGACAAATGCAAAACTACAAATTGGGGAATTACTGGCTAGAGAGTAATTCTGGAAAGGGTTTCAGAGTTCTAGTGGATCACAAATTGAATGAGTCAGCAATGTGATGCAGTTGTGAAAAGGCAAATGTCATTCTGGAGTGTGTTAGGAGTGTTGTGTATAAGACACAGGGGGGAATTATCCTGCTCTACTCGGCACTGGTGAGGCCTCCGGTGGAGTTCTGTGTCCCGTTCTGGGCGCACGCTGTAGGAAAGATTTGGAAGAATTGGAGAGTATCCAAAGGAGAGCAACCGAAATGATTAAAGGTTTAGGTAAACTGACCTATGAGGAAAGGTGTGTTTTTTTTTTTGTTTTTTTTTTAAAAAAAGGGGGCATCTCTAGCCTTGAGACAATAAGATTGAGAAGGGACCTTCTAAGTCTTCACCTGTGTTAAGGGCAAAGAGCTGGGATCCATTGTCCGACTGTCAGTGCACATGGATAACAAGAAGTAACATAATCTGCAGCAAAGGAGATTTAGGTTAGATATTTGGGGAAGGTTTCTAATGCTAAGGGTAGTGAAGCACTAGCAATCGGGTTCCCAGGGAGGTTGTGGAATCTCCTTCATTGGAGGTTTTTAAGAATGGGTTAAATCAGTGGTTCTCCCCCTATTTATCATTGCGGGCTGCATATGCGTTACCTGGGTTGAGAACCACCGCATGCCCTACCTTTCTGTGATTTGGCTCTAAAGAATTTTATCTGCCTTTTTAGTAATGTAAAGCTTTGGGCGTGTTACCCCTCTGAAATAACTCCTGTCAACCCCAGTGCAGTCACTAGCTTCGTCTGAACTGATGGAGCTTAAAAAGTGACTAAATACACCGCATCAATTCAGTGTTATTCAGGGTGCCCTAACTGGTGGGGCACATTGAGAGGATGTTGGACAGCAGAATCTTTCTCTTCCCTTGTCCACCAAAGGTAATGTAGAGCAGAGGCTGAAGTCGGGGCTCCCAAGATGGGCCCGCAATTGCAGATTGCTCTTTTTTTGGCTCAGTAGCCTGAATCCTAGACTGCATTGAGAACATGGCTTTGTTCCTGAACCATATCTACCCTGCGCTGTAAGGAACTGTCTCCCACTCATTCTCAGATACACCCTGAATGTTCTCGAGGACCTTGGTGATGGTCAGAAAGCAAATGATGACATCATAGTAAACTGGGTGAACAGGACACTGAGAGAAGCTGGCAAGTCAACCTCCATTCAGAGCTTTAAGGTACCGGGCTCCTTTTTCCAATGGGAGGGGGACTGGCATCTCCTTTGCAATGCATTGTGTTACAGTGTCAGCCGCAGACTTGGGCACCTCCGTTGCAAGCCATTGAGGGACATGGGTGGAGATTTGCTGCCTGCAAACCAGTTATTGTTTGTTTAGCATAGTTTAAGCACTTAGCCGCAGCTAAACAGAATAATAATGGTAATGCGGCATTGTAACTGGCTTGGAAAGGATCCCCGGGGGGGGGGACTAATTATTAGTAGATGGTAGCAATTTTTTGACTGTTTAAAAAACCCTTAGTTTGGTTACCCATTCCACAATCAATTCCGCTGTTGTGGAATCAGAAACCAGACTTGTTGAATCCTCACTGTATGTCATTGTGTTCTTCTAGGACAAGACTATCAGCACTAGCTTGGCAGTGGTGGATTTAATAGATGCCATACAGCCTGGTTGTATCAACTATGATCTTGTAAAGACAGGTGACTTATCAGAAGATGACAAACAGAATAATGCTATGTAAGTGTCTGTAGTCTGTGAATGGTGCATTTTATTGCAAGAGTACTGCTGTCCTATTCATGACCTTCAGGCTGCAGATGGGTGTGCTCCAAAACCCACATTCTCAATCTTTTGCCATACTGGGATAGTCCAGCGACACCGTCCCATTTAGCAGGTCAGAAGGGCAGGCTTCTTGTGATGCCGGCTTTTGGAAGGAACAGAGAACTGCTTGAACAGTTTCTAGCAGTGTGATCCCCTATCCATTAGCAGATAGCCCTGTGAACAGATCAGATTCTCTCTAGTTTGGTTCAGATTGATTTAATAAATACTTGACCTGTATCTCAATATTTGAAATTTGAACTGTTGGACACATGGGTCACTATGGCAAGTCTGTTTCCTGGTGAGAACAGCACGAGTCTTCTTCAAAATAAGTTTCTAGTGGGAGTACTGAACTGGAAAGTTGAAACTTGCTTTCCATGAAGATTCTGTAATAACTGTAACAGCAAACTTTCAGGTAACTTTCAGTACTCTGCTTGCTTTAATATGGATAGAAAGCAAATGCAAGGAGCATGAACAGAAGGAGAGAGAGTTCAGAAACTTAACTATTCACCAATAAGGGTTAGTATTTATTTATCTTGAAGGGATATTGAATAACTCAAGGTATATGTATTACACTTTCTCATCAACTGTTTGTAGAATGGACTTAGGTTCAAAATATCAACATGTATATTAAAAACTACTAATTCTCTGTAATAAGGTTATTTTAAAATCAGTTGCTCTATATTAAAAACGCATGTATAAAACCAATCTACTTGCAAGATCTAAACAATCACACCTTGAAATCGGGGTTAATACCTTATTAAACTATGCGTTAGTGATCATTGAAATCGCGCTGCAATGGCTGGCTCTTTAGCTAACAAGTTCAGGTAAAAAGGGGATTTGAAATGTTTACATGTACTCATTTCTCTTGACTGGTGAATAGGTATGCTGTGTCCATGGCGAGAAGAATTGGAGCCAGAGTATACGCTCTTCCAGAAGACCTTGTGGAGGTGAAACCAAAGATGGTTATGACAGTGTTTGCCTGTTTGATGGGCAGAGGAATGAAGAAAGTGTAAGATGCTGACACACGTGCAAAAATCCCAACCTGCCACCCCAGTGCATGACTAGCTGATCAGCTGTGTCCGGGATGAAATGCTGTTGGCCTAAGAACTGTTGAAGTTTCAAGGATTCTCAGTTTTGCTTTGCAAGACTAGAACATTATCAACGTTTTCAGGGAAAGGAGTTTTTAACCAACAGATTTGCTCTTTTCCCAGAATGGAAGTTTGATTTAAAGTGCTCACGGGAATGCATTCATATCAGACCAGCATCTCAGAAAATGCTGCACTGGACCTATTTCTCAGATATTCTGTGTTTTTTTGCTTCTGAGGGTTGCTAAGGTGGTTGGCATGAATCTTAATAGAAACAAATTTCACTTGCTATCTAAAAGACAGTTTATCTTGTGTCTTGTGGTCAAATCTCGTGTGTTCTGGGTTTGAGCTTTTATTCCTTGCCTCTGTAACCATAAAGTTACAGAAGTAACTGGGATCTGTAGCGCAATTTATAAGGTTAAATGAGAAAATTATATTTCTGAAGATCAGTCTTCCTGCAGTATTCTCTCTACATGGTGCTTTTTTTATACACATAACAAATATTTTGATTACTTTACAAATAAAGCATAGTGTTTTTTTTCTTGCTACCTTTTATTTAAAGGTCTTTCAAGATAGAGTATATTTGAGAATACCACCTAAAACTCAGCCTCTCTGGCAGTAGTGGACATCTGATGGCATCCAATAACAACATGCTGATGGCATCATTACATCTGAGAATCCAAATGAATGCATTTTTGTACGCATCTTGGTTCAATTGTGTGCACCTAGAAAATAATTTTTACAAATCCTGCATGTAAACTTCTGTTACTTTTTTATTTAAAATGCTGTTGGGAATAAAACAATAAAACGCTGTAGGGTGGCTGTGAAGGGAATAGGCAAATATTATGAACAGCAGGGTTAAGTAATCTGAACTGCAAAGTGCCGAGACCTAAAACTATTTTTTACAAATATGCAGGAAGTGGTGTCACCAAAGAAGGAAGGAGCTGTATCCATAGGAGTTAATGTACTCTTGCTTTGGCAAGCTGTTGGCTGTATTTTGAGATCACATTGCTATTCTGAGCTATTCAAATGCTGTAATATGGTGGCAAAGCATTAGTTGAAATAAAAACATTTAAATACAAGCATCTTTTTTTGCATATTTAATATGATTCACACTTGTCAGTCTCTCCTTACTGACCATCCAATTTTACAACTTACTTCCATGGTTTGGACTTGTGGGATTTTTGTGCTGGTCTTTTGGTTTGCTTTCTGGGAGCTGCAGAAGAACTATTCTCCCCCCCCCCCCCACCCCCTTTCCCTTTTGCTCAGTGATGTTGGGGGCAAGGAAGGTTGACAGTAAATCTCAAGCTAGTTACTTTGTGAAAATGTTGTTAGTTATAACTGTGTTTTGTTTCTTGTTTAAAGATGACCTGCGAAGGGAATGCTATCCTGTACAACATCGGTGTCCTTATTCACCTTGACCCTTCCATAAAGGATGCTCAGAACACTAACCATTAGAAATCTTATATGGCTGTCTCCCTCTCCAGTGTGCTTACCCAGCATGTGCCCTTCTGGAGATGTCACAGCTACCACTGAACCCTCTTGAATTAGGGAGCTAGTTCATAAGTCAGAGGCTGGGTAAATGCTGTTTAGGCTGAGGTACTACTAGTCCCCAAAGGGCGTAATAAGGTCAAATTATGAGAGGGAATGGGGCCTTGGATCTGGCCTCTCCTGTTTGGTAAAACTGTAGCTGCTTGGCCAGCCCTGTGATCTAACTTCCCACAGGGGTTGGTGGAGCTGTAACATTGCCAGCGCGGTGCATGCCACGTGTTCTGCAACAGCATGGAGAAGTTAGTCGTGCAGCCAGATGTTGTGGGACCTTAAGAGGCAGGAAATTGGCCTTTGAGCAGAGGCTGGATACTGTCGTAGATCAAGCATTGGCGTGTCAATCCACATGGCCAGCATGGATGCAAATTTGTTAATTCAGTTTGCAATCCCTTTTGCTGATACTCTGCACTTCATGCCAGCTTTCATAAGCATCATTAGTGAGATGGTTGAAGTCTGTGCCCTAAGAGTGAATTCAGTGTTCACCAAAGGTGACAGATTAACCATCGCCCAACTTCCACAATGCAGTATAAAACTGTTCAGAGGACATGTTGGACTAACTTTTGTTTTAATTGTCCATAGTTGTCTCAGCTGTTTGCGAGAAGATCTTTGCTCCAGGCCTGGCCAGCATGCCATATGGTTTAAATGCACACAGATACCTAGACCTCTGTCTTTTAGCTTTTGTAAGTTTTCATCTATAATTAAGGCTGCAAGTTAGTGTTTGCAGAATTCTGGCAACATGTGAGAACCTTGCTTTGCTATGGAGCATACTGTGATCAAGTAAACATTTCCGTATGGGAAGTCCAGGTGATGATGATTTGAAGATTATGATAGGGAGCAGTATTAATGTGATTGATTACATATTTAACTTCCATTATCAGAGCATCTGATTCTAGTTCGTCTATGAAGTTGCCATCCTGATGGTCTCAGGGGAGGGAGATATGTCCTGTCAGGGCTGTTCTCTGTGTGTAGTGGGGGGTTGTGGTTTGTTTGGTTTTGCAATACTTGCTTTCTGTTATGAGTATTATTGTGTAAACTGCCAGATAAGGCTGTCCAAATATTTTCAATTCTTGGTGAAAGGTGACATTTTTACTGTCTAGATCATTTCGTTTCTCTAAAGACTTGCTGCGGCAAGTAACGATAGTCTTTAGAGCCAGCATGGAGAGGTGTAAAAGTGGAGATTCATCTAGGAGGAGTTTTTTGCAGAGTCAGATTTATTGTGCTTGGACCCTAGTAATGAGTGAGCCTTACAGCTCCTCTCTGCACTTATTCGTAATAATGCTGCTAATGTCTCCTAGCGAATGTATTGTGAAGAGGTGGCTTTTATACTTCAGCAAAAACATTTCCTAGGTATTCGTGGGTATAAATGCTGTCTGGCTATTTGAATAAAGCATTCTGACCTCTCCAATTTTTCCACTTTGAAACCCATATCTGTCTGGTCTTTTTAAAATTTCTTAATTACTGGTTTTCTCTTTAAATTTCTGCTTTTCTTAGCAGTATCCACACACACACACAAGATGATTTGAGGGCTCAGCTTCACTAAGAGTTCAAAAGTGAATTAAGTACTTGAGCTGCAGATGACTGACTTTCAGTGAATCTCTGTAATGCAGTTAACATCGGCCTGCATTCCTTGTCAGATTTATAATCTGTATAATGGAGACAGCAGAGCCGTATTTAAAGGGAAACCAGAAACCTTTTCAAACTAAGCAGCATGTCTGCTTTCAAAGGGCCATGCGAAGCAGCAAATGTCCAGTCAGATGTGTGTAGCTTGTGAAGCAAAGTGCGTACGGTTACAGTGTGGTGCACCTATTGATAAATGTCACCATTTTGTGAGGTACATGGGCACGAAGAGTGTGATCATTTCCTCTCAGATGTCTGTCTATCCTGGCTCCTGGTTTATTTCCCCTTACGCCTCAATCACCGCATCTACGCTGTGACTGTAGACTGACAGCAGGGGCAGTGTCATGGCATTTTTTTATAAGTTGAGAAGGTGAAGTCGATAACAGGACCTGCAGCAAAGGCCGACAAGTCCCATGTCTGTTACTCAGTGAGGAATCCAGCATGATAACTGAGGAGGAGGCTAGACCAAAGCCCAGAGAACAGGGAGTTGGGGGTAGAGAGACCATAGTACTCGGCTTTGCCAAGTGCACGTGGCCTGTGAGTCCTGTCTGTCAAGGTCTAGGCCACAGAGTAGCCTGTTTCTGAGCTGTGAGAACTGTCCCTACGCCAGGCCAAGAGGAGGGCCTCAGACAGTCTAGAACGTATGTGTTAATAGGGGAGAGAGCATGTAAAAGGGCCGTAGTAAGTGAGGGCTTGTCTCTCCTTATGGCCTTGAGCTGGGAGAGAGTCTGGGCACGATGGAGTGCTGCAGTGTTGTGCCAGGCACTTCCAACAGAGGAGAGCGTGTCCGGGATTTGTCATTCTCTGCAGCAAAATGGAAAATAATTCCTGGAAGCTACAAAGGTGGAGCCCAGGTTTCATCCACAGCGCTGATAAATCTTACCTTGAACCTCTAAAATCCATTTCACCACGGAAGGCCTTGGACCATTCCAGCTTAAACGGAAGTTAGGCAGCATCTCTTTTCATTCTGTTTGAATTATTGAAAACACGTTCCTCTTTCAGATGGCCGGGAAGGGAATACAATCCATTAGCAGCTCCAGTTACACGGCTTTCTACAAATGCTATGATTTGTGCCTCCAGAGAGAAGCCATTCTAAAATGCATTTCGATTCGATCAATCATAATTTTTACAGCAAATCTTCTTGAAGACCAGTGGCAAGCTGAGACGAGTGAGCCAAACTCCTGTCTCCTGAAGTGCCTTAGAATGTGATGTTGTGGGGGTTGGTTTCGTTGCTGTCTGAAGCATGTGAGTTATCCTCCATAAGTGAACTCCTGGTTAGAAAAGCACATTACTGGATTAATTCGTGATCTGTTTGTTTTATGGCATTGTTTAGAGACCCAGCCGGGGCCCCGTTGGGGTAGGCACTGTCCAGACGGATGAAACAGAGACCATCCCAGACACGACTGGTGTGTTGAATGTACGTTCAATAGTTCCAGTGGTGAAGGAATACACCTGAAGACAAGGGGACTAGAGTCTCGTGGCTGGCCAGCGTGCTCCAGAACAGGGGTGGCGAGTTAACCCACTGGCTTAATCTTTAGATTCATGGGTGTTAACGCCAGCAGGGACCGTTGTGATCATCTGGTCGGAACGCCCTGTGACCTCACTCCAGTTCCTGTTCAATCTTTAGCTGTCCCCCGCAATCGTTTGGCATCCCGGCCCCGTGGATCCTCCCCTTGGGCTGGGGGGAGGTCTCTTAGCAGGGCTCCACCCGCCCACTTCCTGGATCCCAACGGGACACCTCTTTGCCACATTTCTTTACAGTCATTCCCCAGTAAGATTGACAATATCTGGGGGGGGGTTCACTGCTGAGGGGCAGCCTGAGGCCTGTGCACTGTTCAGACTTGAGAATAGAACTGAAAAGGTGGCTAGCTCTTGTGATGTCTCTACTCCCTGCCGATCTCCACAGGGGCTGGGTTCACCCATGGAGAATAACACAGCCTTAGCCGGGGGGCAGATGGTCCGGGGGTCCTCTGAAGTCTTAACGCCCATCTGAGAGTCTGAATCAGCGGGTCTTGGACGTGATGGCCCAAGTCTCTGAGTCACTGCGGCATTGTTGCTTGTCTCCCCCGCCAACCCTCATCTTTGCCCTTGCGCTGCACGTTCGCCCGGAAGCTCCACTTCCCACCGGCTGCTCTTAACACCAGCATTAGGCACTCGGGCTCCCCCGTGCCAGGTGGGGCAGTGGAAGCAGCAAAGCTGAGCCCTAAAGACTCGTTTCATTCCACTGGGCCACAGCTCTCGTTGTCTTTGCAGCATCCCTTTTACTTTGCTGCTACGGCACAAAGCTGCAGTGGATGCTGCTAGGTGCTCTTGGGCCTCCAGCCGGCTATTCCGAGCGTTCAGTCCGTTCTACCAACATGCTCCAACCCATCCCTTGTGGAAAAGCCCCTTTAACCTTGAACTGCATGTTGGAAGCTGCAGGTGTATTTTTGTTGTCAGCTGTTATGTAAAATCTGCAGAACATTCGGGCAGAATCATACATCCCCTCTCATCTCTCCTTCCCTGGGATTTGAGTTAACCAGTTTGTTACAGTTATAACATGGTCGCTGCAAGGGGCGGGGGGGATATACTGGCATCTGCTTGCCCACTGGGCAAGTAATAGGAGCAAATGGCTTGTCACATCACGCTTGACGCTTGCCCAGCGGGAAGGGTCGTTACTGGTGGCATAGTGCTGCACGCTTTGCAAAGTAGGAGCTCTTACGGCAGAGGTGGGCAAACTACGGCCCGTGGGCCACATCCGGCCCATGGGACTGACCTGCCCAGCCCCTGAGCTCCTGGCCGGGGAGGCTAGCCCCCAGCCCCTCCCCCGCTGTTCCCCCTGCCCCATAGTTATGCCACCATGCGGGCAGCACGGCCTGCGCCCGCCCACCTCCGGGCTTTCCAATAAGCCTGCCCTGCCGCTCCGAGCGGCATGGTAAGGGGGCGGGAGGAGGGGGGACTTGGATAAGGGGCAGGAGGTCCCAGGGGACGGTTGGATGGGGTGGAGGCAGTCAGGAGACATGGAGCGGGGGGGTTGGATGGGGGTGGGGTCCTGGGGGGGCAGTCAGGGGACAAGAAGTGCGGGGAGATTGGATGGGTCAGGGGTCCAGGAGGGCCTGTCAGGGGGCGGGGTGTGGATAGGGGTCGGGGCAGTCAGGGGACAGGGAGCGGGGGAGGTTGGATGGGGGTTGGGGGTCCCCGGAGGGGGTGGTTAGGGGACAAGGAACGGGGGGGTTGGATGGGGCAGTGGTTCTGAGGGTGGCAGTCAGGGGGTGGGGGCCAGGCTGTTGGGGGGGAGACAGCCTTCCCTACCCAGCCCTCCATACCGTTTCGCATACCGATGTGGCCCTCGGGCCAAAAAGTTTGCACACCCCCTCCTAGGGGGTGTGAGATGCTGTGCTAGACAACAGATGTAAGAGGAGCCCCTGAAGTGGCTGGAGATAAATGCGCTGAGGTCGTCCCTAGGGTGATGGTAAGTGGGGGGGGTTGGGAATAAAATATTTACTAATTCATCTTCTGCTTTTCTTAATTCAGCTACACATTCGAGCTCTGTCATAGAGCTGGGGAAAGGCCGTGCAGTTCCTCAAACCGTCCCGCTCAGTGGCTCAGGAAGAGATGAGTAATTTAAAAAATCAAAATCCTCCTTTTACTTTAACCCTTCGTCTCCTACCTCCAACACACTGCGCTACGGCTTGCTGCTGTCAGGTGGCCCCTGTCTTTTCCCTCTTGTCAGGTGTGGGGTTTTTTCATACTTGTAAGGCTCTAGTCTACTCAGGGAAGAGACTATTGGCACCCCTCCGTGCCCCAGGTCTGCCCTCTGTGTACACTAGAATCACACCTGTACGGTCCTTCTAGACATCCCTTGTGCTCCTGTTAGCAGGGCAATTCTCCCAATGCAGGATTTTATTCCAGCTTGTCCATTACGTCCTGGCCCCCGCCTCTAGTGGAATGCTGCATTTGTCTCCGTGGGCTGGCTCCTTCTGCTCCCCCCAGCTCTGTGGCAGTGGGGGCTGTGTCATGCAAGGAATAAAACCGCTCTGGAGCCCTTTGATGCGTTCAGCTCAGGAAAGGAGTGTGATGCAATTACTTTACCTCTGGGATACCTCAGCACAGGTGCTCTGGCCTTTGGAGTTAGAAGTCAGGTGCTTTCTCATTCTTAACTGGGAATTTGTTTGAATAGCCTATCAAGTCTCTTTGTTTTTGGTGCCACCCAGGGGCAGCCATGTGCACTCCAATAAATATAAGCCCCAAACAAATGACTCCAGAAAAGAAACCTCTGACTTTAAATGAATGCAATATAAAAACCCTTTACTCACCCCTTTTGTGTCTACCATTTAGTTGGCTGTCATCCGGTACTGCATAAAATGAGCTGAAGGAATCGCTGTTTGTATCTGGAAGTTAAAAGAACTAGGAGCAATAAGCAACATAAGGTTGTAGAGAACCATTAATGCCAGACCCCCGGAGCACACTTTTGCTTATAGAATTTCAAAACGTGCGGTAAGGAATGGAGGAGAGGTGAGGTCCAGAATTTAGGAAAGTCTTTGTCATTAGCTCCTGAAAAAATCATTCAAATTGGACTTTCTTGTGGATTGAAAAGCAAGGGAAATGAAGGCAAATGCTGACCAGCAATGTACAATATGGAGAGTGAGTCGAGGGGTCAATTGCAGGAATCTGAAATGGGCTGAAGCCAACTGCATCTTCCTCCTCTTCCCACAATTCTTCTGCCGAGAAAAACCTCACCCTGCTTTTCATTACCTGTGAACGGTGCCCTGGCCTGCTATGATGCAGCAGACCCATATGTAACCAATGTACATTCATCTTTAAAGTCAAATTTTTATTACAACCCAATAATAGCAAAAATGTCGTAGGAGGATGAAAAGGACCAGAGCAATGACTACATGGAGAGTTGACCTTTTAAATAACCTTGAACGCTTTGATACTCACAGCAGAGCAGGAAAACAAAAATGTAAAAAAAACCCCCTCATTTCCCATTTGCTTTTAAAAAGTGCTGTAGAGGTTTTATTGAGCGGTGAGCATTGAAAGTGAAATTAAACTGCTAGCCTCCAAATGCCATTGTGCTGCGCCCAGCTCCTGTCTTTCCAGTCCTGCTGCACTGTCCACACACCATCTCTTCGAGATAAAGTACACTTCGAATATAACTTAACAATGAAAAAGTATATTTCAAATGTGTTTCCAAGTGGTTTATGTGAGAGCATCCAGTTGCTTCACCTCTCCAAAGAGGAAGAGTCAAAACAAGAGCTGGTTGAAAAATATAGGGACTCATTTCTGCAATTTTTTTAACATAATGAAAAATTCTTGTCTGAATTCATTGCAGATTTAACCTGAATTTTCCCCAGATTGATTTGAACCCATTTTTTAAAAAAAAATTATTTTTATTTATTTATTTATTTATTTATTTATTTTGCCCCTGTGAGGGGGAAGGAAAAGTACCAGGAATAAAATGCAAAAAACGGACATTAGAAAAATATTTTTCATTTTCATTCCATCTGAATTGCAATGAAAATGCTTCTTTTTTCATAAGGAGCCACGCTGGTGCCAGGATATCAGAGAGACAAGGTGGGGGAGGGAATATCTCTTATTGACCAACTTCTGTTGGTGCGACAGACAAGCATTCGAGCCCCACAGAGCTTTTTTTTGGTCTGGAAATGGACTCAGAGTGCCGCAGCTAAATACAAGGTGGGACAGACTGTTTAGCATAAGTAGCTAACACATTTCAAGGCACCATTCAAGGTGAAGTGGCCCATTAATACCTCTCCGGTCACAGAGGGGGAAAGAAAGCTGCGGAGTGGGAGGGGGTTAAGGGGTTACAGATTGCTGTAGTAAGCCATAAATCCAGTGTGCCTGTTCAGAGTAATGAATTTAAGCTCCCAGGCTCATCTTTTGAAGGTGCTGTGCAGGTTTCCTTTGAGGATGAGGACTGAGGGGTTGGATGCAGAGTGATCACTTTGGGAAAATCTTCACCCACGGGTGACAGGGTGTTTGTATCTTTCATCATTTTTTTTGTGAGAGTTCATTTCAGAGCGTAGTGATTGTCTGTCTGGTTTCACCCACATAGTTGTTACTGGGGCATCTGTTGCAATGGATGAGGTACATTGCGATAGGCACGAGCAGGACCCATGGATCTTGAAAGGTGTGTTGTGGGGGGTGTTGATCATTGTAGCAGCAGAGATGGGTCTGCAGGTTTTGCATCTGTTCTGGCAGGATCTGGTGCCATTTGGAATTGGCATGTCCTTTAATCGGAACCTGAATCACAGGAGTCCCAGTCCTGTGCCCCGCGGCCCATGCTCTGGACTGAGCTGCCTCTCTGGAACACGTACAATCCCCATCTGTAGCTCCCAACGTATTCCAAATAGTGAATCTTTACTATCCAATCCTCACATTGACAGGTTGGGTTGTGCTTACAAACAAAGGGCAACATCTGGCCTTCCCAGGCATGTCTTTGGATCTTACTGAGGGGGAGATGAATGTTAAAAACTTAAAACTACTCCCTTGAAGTCAAAATACGATTTTAAACCGAATGTGTAAATCCTGCCGCTTTGGTTGCAGTTTGGAAGACAGCCCGTTCAGTCACTGCACCCCTCTGTGATTTCAAACCTCCTTCCACTCAGGCCAGCCTCCGTCTCCTGCCCTCCCCGATGGATCAACAGTTTAAAGAAGAGATGCCACGTGACTCAAGAGATGTTAATGGCCATTCTCTCTCAGTGGCATGAAGTAGAGTGTGTGAGCGTGCGAGAGAAGAGGGTAGGATGGGGTGGGGATGTGAGGGCTCCCATTGTTATGCCAATAAAATAAAAACCAGCAGGATCTTATTAAAGGGGGAAAGGCAAAATACCACATACAGAAAGAATCATAGTAAGCAGTTAGTTACAGCTATAACATTCCATTCAATTCCATATTTATTCACACATTCATTCATACACACACGTTCTGCAAGGTTATCATAGTTACCAGCCTTAGAGTTGCTTGTGCCAAGCCACTGGCCAGGTGGCCTGGACATGAGGAGGGAGCAGGGCCTTGTCAGATGCTCATCTGACGCTCCTGGAAGTTGTTTTGCAGAATCAGACTCCAAAGTTCTCACTTTCTAGAGTCCATTTTTATAGGCATTTCTTCCTATGCCAGTCTATGGGAATTGCTTCATCATGCTGTTGCTGAATCAATCAGCAGATGTCACATTCCTGATGGCTCCGTGCTTCCAGATGTTATCTTGTTCTTTGGTTCTCCCATCCTTGAGGCTCTTAGGTGGATTCCAGTCTGCCCTCCGGGGGTCCTCTGGTTATTTCCACTTGACGCCTTCTTCAGCCAATGGACACTGGATTCTTAGGCTGGCACCTCCCTGATCATTCAGTTATTATCCATACCAAGCATCCATCCACATACATCCTCTATCTCTATTTTAATCACAATGGTTAATACAACAAAAGGGCGGGGAGTCTCTGGGTGCTGTTTCTGTTGTTACAGAGTATTGCTTTGAGTCTCTCTCTCTGTGAATTGCTTTGAGAACAGACTCTGTCTTAGAATGTACTAACACAATTAGCAGCTTGCAAGTTTCACACATAGAGGGAGAGAAACAGCACCAAAAACCAAGAGACCTCTTAGTTTAAATTCTAGGGTATTACTAATTATGGGGAATCAAACTCATTTGTGATTTTAATACAGAACTTCTTTAATATGATCCAACACCATCATGCTCTGCTGCTTGTTCATCAGCTGTTGTTTCTCCTAAATAGGCAGGACCATGTGCAGGAGAATGATTGGTGCCACACGATAACTATTGGTGGCTGCAGACCTCAAACTCTGGATCTCTCGGACAACGGGTGATCTTCTGATGTTCATAAAACATTCGCTTGTAGCTGATTACATTGTGTATCATATTGAGTCTTCACGCCCCAAATGAGATGGCAATTGGAAAAAGTAATTCTCTGTGTGTGCTTTTCTGTACAGACTTGTGCTGGTGAAGGAGTTCCAGCTTTGCGATGAGTCTAACCAGATCCTTGACCTATAGAAGTTGGATGCAAGGTCCAAAAAGAAAAGCAACCGAGAGCGGCCCTATATTATAGCTGGGTTTAACAAACCTCAGGTTATTGAAAGCAAAGCTGAAGCAGCTAACACATAGAATCATAGAATATCAGGGTTGGAAGGGACCTCAGGAGGTCATCTAGTCCAACCCCCTGCTCAAAGCATGGCCAATCCCCAATTTTTGCTCCAGATCCCTAAATGGCCCCCTCAAGGATTGAACTCGCAACACTGGGTTTAGCAGGCCAATGCTCAAACCACTGAGCTATCCCTCCAGTACATGGAGCAATAGTACTGAAATCAGCTGAGTTTGCTACAGTCAGGGAAACAATTTAAAATAGAACATTTCAGTGTAATTATTCATTCTCTTGCTTTCCCCACGTGCTGCTCAAGGCAGCAGCCTTGTGACTTCTGTTCTCCAGCCCAGTATAAACTGGGTGCAGTGTAACAGAGGGGTACAGCTGATTGCTACTTGAAGGGCCAGTGGTATCTGAGAGCTGCTGGTGTGATGGGGTGGGCCATGTTAGTCTCATGCGAATGGTCTTGTTATTGCAGAGGAGGAACTCGGAAGGTGATGGCATACCAGGGGGTGGCAGTAGGCAGCAAAGGGCAAAGTGTTCTGAAACCATGTTTAATCTTGATCTTCCTACAGAGATTGGTGTTTATCTGCAGTAGCATCTAGGAGCCCTAATCATGGCCTAAGACTCTGTTCCTGTAGGTGATGTATGAACACAGAACTAACAGATTGTCCCTGGCCTCAGGTACAGTGTATGCTTGAGGGCCGACATGTCGCTGGATGAGGCTGTGCAATGGGTATGTTACATGCTAACACCTTGAGCAAGGTATATAGTGTAGGCTGCCCCTTGCTGGATGGGAAATACACCATGTTCTTGCTTTCTCTTGGTGTGCATTCTCTTTGCACCAGGGAAGGGCTTCTGCAGAGCCCTGATATGTTGCTTGGTACCTCAGTGAATAGCAGAGATGGACTGGAGCGGGTAAGTGCAGGGGCTGGAGCGACAAAATTTGGATCTAGATTCTGATCTCTGCGGGGTGGGGGATTTTAGGTCTGGGCTCTGGTTGCCAGTTGTTGCTAGTGAACGTTACTGTTACATGTCTGTAACACCTTGGGACCCCAATCACAGACCGGGACCCCAATCACAGACCAGGACCCCAGTGTGCAAGGTGCTGTACAAACACAACAAAAAAGTCTCTGTTCCAGGGAGTTTACAATCGATAGGCACGTCTACGCTGCACGTGTCTTTCTGCGGCCCATAGAGTATGTCTGCCAGGTGTATAAACAGTCGTGTAGACGGCAAAGCAGGCTTAGGCAAGTATAGCAAAGACGCCTGCGTGGGGTGGGTACGTACCTGAGAACGCACTCTCCAGGGCTCTATTCGCGCAAGCTGCGCCTCTGTTTACGTGGCTATTTTAGCTGTGTACTGTCCCACTGCCTCGCCCGGCCTGCGCCTTTCCTTGCAGGAGGAAAGGAGCCTGTCACTGACTCGTCTAGCCACCTGCCGCGGTGTGGACGCAGCTTGTTTTTCTCTGTGGCGGGTGGCTACACACCGTCCCCAGAGGCCTCCAGCGGGAGTATCCCCGATGCGCCGTTTGTTTTCGGGAAGCAGAGCTGTCGTCACGCTGCAGAGCCCAGCAGGGATCTCGTGTCCCCTAGCCTGTCTCCGTTCCTGCAGCACAGGTGTGGCGCTCCATCGGGAGCGGAGAGGATGCCATGGCCTGATAAGCACATGAAGTTCTCCCTCCCTTGCTCTCCCAGCCTGTCTGACCCCCTGAACCATCAGGCTGAGCTACGCTGCCCTTTCAGGAGACCCGAGGAGCCTGTCTACACTAAACTTGATAGAAGTCAGTGCCCCAAAGGGCCCGGGTCCTTTATCTGCAGAAATCTTCCCTGCTAAGATGAGCCAATAACAAGGATAACAATAATCATAACTGGCATGACCCACATGTTACAGCTCCATTAGGACACCAGGGGGAGCTGGGCCTTAATTTTTCTGGGGCAGGCTCAGTGTGTCCCTGCAGCTGTGGTCTGATCTTGCGACTGGCTTTGTGCAGCGGTGACCTGAGGCTGCGGTTAAACAGTAGCATCTTGTTTATCCAAGCCGCGGGGACAACCCTACGGACCAGCCTGCATGGTAAAGCCCGTCGGCAGCTTGCTGGGTGAGGCCTCGCACGCTGGGGAGGACGGTTTCTACCAGCTCTGCTCTAGGAGCAGAAGTTGTGGGCTCGATGCAGAAATTCTTGGGTGAAGTCCTGTGGCCTGGCTTATGCAGGAGGGCAGATGAGATCATCATAACAGTCCCTTCTGGCCTTAAACCCCGTGGGAAGCTGCAGCAGGCATCTAAGGCCCTGCACCAACCCTGCTCTCTCCAGCGGCAGTCGACTCCAGTGCAGTCACTGGGCTTGCAGTGGCAGAGAGCAGTAAGTGAGAAATGATCAGCCATGCAGGCCATGGAACAGCCATGGTTTTAGAAGGACAAAGGAAATTCTGTTAAATCTGGGGAGTGTTGGAGTGGAACAATATTTCACCAAAAATGACCCTTTTTTTAAAAAACGAGACAGTGTTTCACAAAAAAGCTCAGGAAATAAAAGGGATTGAAATAAAAATCAAAATGCTTTCCACAGAAACTGTAAGTGCAAAGTTTAGACAGCGTGTTTTTCTTTTTAAAATTTTTGAGGTTTTTTTGTTTTGTATTGCCCACCAAAGCAGGGCTTTTGGGTTTGTTTCCAGGTGTGGTTTTGCATTGCCCATTTCCATATCAGGACGCGGAAAATGTTTTGGTTTAAAAAATATTCTCTGGAAAAGATTCAGAAATGAAAGTTGGTTCGTTCTGAAACCAGAACAAAAGGCTTTCAACATTTCCGTGCCATTGGGCCGGTTTGTCGGACCCAGTGTTAGCGTCTCACTCCCATAATGCACTGCAAAAGAGGGTACCTGGCTGCAACATGAAGTAAGCCAAAACTCAAGAGTTAATAAGCTCCTTTAGACTGTATAAGGGCAAATGCCAGGTCTGAAGTCTCTGCACTTGTATCCCCTTCGCACTCACAGCAAACTTTTCTCTCCTGCTCCACTTTACAAGCTAAGTTAGCAGCTTCTCTCTCATCACTGCATCAGGAGAAAATGGGGGGGGGGGTACGAGGTGGGGAAGGCAGCTGTGCTGAGCTGGGCAAGGCCAGCTGGCAGGAATCTGTCGGCCTGTTCCCAGAGTTGCTTTCCGGAGCCTCTGGGTCTTGTCTCTCTGCTCTAATTGTTGCTTAAATAAGAGTTGTTCCCTGCATGGCCTTCTCTCAGGCAGGGGGGAACACGAAAGCCTTGTTAACGTGTGTTTAGCAAGTGTGTCTGGAACATGCAGCGTCTGGGGCCTGGCTGCTGGGTGTCCAGGGAGCCGTGGTACCAACACTTACATAAACAGCAGAGAGATGGGGAGGGAGGCTCTGCGTTTTGTTGTTTTCAGCCCCCCGTTTCCTGTCTGGTGATGCCATATTGTCTGACTTATATTCAAGGAAGTCCTCCCAGTCTGCTGGGGCTGAGTGGGCTTCCCAGGCCTGCTGTGGTGGGGAACAGTGGGTGGGAAGAGCTCTGGTTTATGAGCAGAATAATTAGATCTGAAACGGTCAGTGTAAAAGAACCTGAAAATAATGAGGGAAGTCCCTGAGTCTGCAGCACAACAGGGGCAAACGAAGCAGTGCCGCCAGGGGACAGCTGCTAAGTGCTTTGGCCCAGACCCCCAAATGCTTTTCAGCTCCTAACTTCCAGAGATGTAACTGGAAATCACCTTTGGTGCCTGGGCCATAGAGTGTCATGTGAAGGGACAGACTATCCTGGGGTGAGACTGGACCTTAACCAGAGCACAGAGCAAGCCAAAATCTTCAGCTAGAAACTCCAGGGCTAAGGAAACTCCAGCGCAACGCCGCAGGGAAAGGAGAGAACTTGGTTTCTGTTGGTTGCAGCTGGGGTAGTCCATTCTTTTTCGTCAAGGTCCAAATTTCTTGGTCAAGGTCCAGGCTCCAGAGAAAATAATTTAAAAAAATTAACAATAATGATAAGTAAATAAAAAGGTTTTGGGGTCCATTCAAAAGCGTCTGGCGGTCCGGCTTTGGCCCACGGTCCCCTTATTGACTGCCCCTGGTTGCAGCTTTGGGGATTGGCCCTTGTGTTCACTTCAGGTTCCACTCATGGTCAGCGCTGTGGTAGTCACACGCAGGGCCCTTCGCAGAGAAGCCCCCTCTGCTGACAGGGGGACTGACCGATTTCTTCCGACTGGGAGGGTAACCCCCTAGCTAGGAATCTTGGGTGTGTCATGCTGCCAGACAGACTGGATTCAGCGACAGGCCAGCATCAAGGAGCTTTTCATAGAATCATAGAATATCAGGGTTGGAAGGGACCTCAGGAGGTCATCTAGTCCAACCCCCTGCTCAAAGCAGGACCAATCCCCAATTAAATCATCCCAGCCAGGGCTTTGTCAAGCTTGACCTTAAAAACTTCTAAGGAAGGAGATTCTACCACCTCCCTAGGTAACGCATTCCAGTGTTTCACCACCCTCTTAGTGAAAAAGTTTTTCCTAATATCCAACCTAAACCTCCCCCACTGCAACTTGAGACCATTACTCCTTGTCCTGTCCTCTTCTACCACCGAGAATAGTCTAGAACCATCCTCTCTGGAACCACCCCTCAGGTAGTTGAAAGCAGCTATCAAATCCCCTCTCATTCTTCTCTTCTGCAGACTAAACAATCCCAGTTCCCTCAGCCTCTCCTCATAACTCATGTGTTCCAGACCCCTAATCATTTTTGTTGCCCTTCGCTGGACTCTCTCCAATTTATCCACATCCTTCTTGTAGTGTGGGGCCCAAAACCGGACACAGTACTCCAGATGAGGCCTCACCAATGTCGAATAGAGGGGAACGATCACGTCCCTCGATCTGCTCGCTATGCCCCTACTTATACATCCCAAAATGCCATTGGCCTTCTTGGCAACAAGGGCACACTGCTGACTCATATCCAGCTTCTCGTCCACTGTCACCCCTAGGTCCTTTTCCGCAGAACTGCTGCCTAGCCGTTCGGTCCCTAGTCTGTAGCTTTTGTCGAGCTCTAAGCAGAGGTGAGCCAGTACTAGATCCATTGTCCCCCGAAATGTGGGGCTGTTTGGTTTGCCCCATTAGGGAACATGGGCTAGTTCTCAAAGTTTAGAGCCGAACTCCTGGGGTTCTCTAGTGGCGTCAGTTGAAGACTTTAATTGTCACTTAACTAGGCTTGAAAGGCGAGAGCTGGTGGCAGTGAAGGGAGGTGACTCTGGGAGTATGTCTGCACTGAGAAATTGTCTGCAAAACTTTTGTCTTTCACGGGTACTTAAAAAAGCCCCTCCACAAAAGACAAAAGTTTTGCCAACACAAGTGGCAGTGTGAACACGGCTTTGTTGGCAGGAGCGCTCTCCTGCCGACAAAGCTAATGCCGCTCACGGGGCTGGAAGTATTTTTTCAGCGAACATGCCAACAAAGAGCGTTTATGCAGGCTGACTTTTAGCGACAAGGCTGTGTCGACACAGCCTTGTCGCTAAAAGCTGTGTGGTGTAGACAAGCCCTCAAAGAAAGAGGAGAGATGTTGAGGGGAGGAGAAGCCTGGGGGACTGGGAGGAACCAGAGACTTGGGAAAAGGTGCGAGATAGAGGGAGGAGAGTCATAAGATATGAGAGATAGGATTGCTCTCTATAAATATATCCGAGGGATAAATATCACAGGGGGAAAACAATTATTTAAGCTCAGTACCAATGTGGACACAAGAACAAATGGATTCACAAGAACAATGGATTCACAAATGGACACAAGAACAAATGGATGAACAAATGGCCATCAGGAAGTTTAGACTTGAAATTAGATGACAGTTTCTAACCATCAGAGGAGTGAAGTTCTGGAACAGCCTTCCAAGGGAAGCAGTGGGGGCAAAAGACATATCTGGCTTCAAGACAAAGCTTGATAAGTTTATGGAGGGGATGGTATGATGGGATAGCCTAATTTTGGCAATTGATTGATCTTCAACTATTAGCAGTAGATATGCCCAATGACCTGTGATGGGATGTTAGATGGGGTGGGATCTGAGTTACTACAGAGAATTCTTTCCTGGGTGTCTGGCTGGTGAGTCTTGCCCACAAGCTCAGGGTTCAGCTGATCGCCTTATTTGGGGTCGGGAAGGAACTTTCCCCCAGGGCAGATTGTCAGAGGCTCTGTGGGTTTTTCGCCTTCCTCTGCAGCGTGGGGCACGGGTCACTTGCTGGAGGATTCTCTGCACCTTGAAGTCTTTAAACCATGATTTGAGGACTTCAATAGCTCAGACATAGGTTAGGGGGTTAGTTACAGGAGTGGGTGGGTGAGATTCCGTGGCCTGCATTGTGCAGGAGGGCAGACTAAGGTCAGAAGGGACCATTGTGACGGTCTAAAGTCTGTGATTCTATGATTGGTCCCCTCTGGCCTTTCGGAACTTTTCTGATCATCCTGTCCAGGGCCAGCTCCAGGCACCAGCGAAGGAAGCAGGTGCCTGGGCCAGCCAATAGAAAGGGGCGGCACTCCGTCCGTCGTTAGGGCGGCACGTCTGGGTCTTCGGCAGCAATTCGGCGGCGGGCCCTTCAGTCCCTCTCTTCCTCTTCGGCGGCAGCTCAACCAGGCTTGACTTTTTTTTTTTTTTTCCCCTTCGCCGCTTGGGGAGGCAAAAAAGCTGGAGCCAGCCCTGATCCTGTCTGCCGGCCTGCATGGAAAATTCAAATTCCCAGCCCCCACTGCCGACGTGGAGGAGACCAGCCGGAGACTGATGGATGGTAGAGGGGGCTAAAGCCAGTGCTGTTGGTCTGGGGCAGAAGGGGACTCCTGAGAGCTGCACAGCTATCCCAGTGCTGTGGGGGAGCATTTTGTCTTCTGGCCTGTGCCTCCAGCCATGAGCCAAACCTGGGTGGGGAAAGGGCCCCCCCTCCCTTACTGTTAGTGGGCACTGGTTTCCCCCCATTCAAACCTCTCCTGCCCTGGTGATACCAGACTCTGCACTTGGGGGGAGGCCCAGGGAACAGATTGACGTGTCAGGAGGAGAGCTGAGGCAGCTCAGAGGCAGGGGTGCTGTTATGGGTGAGAAGGCCCCAGAATTCCTGCTGGGCGATGGGACGGCGTGGGCTGCCTCCAGTCTGACCACACGTGGACAGAACCCTTTAGCTGTCCGAGGTTGCCCCAAGGAGCTTGCTGTCTAGACGGAGGATGTGACCCACTCAGGGTCGCACAGCAGGTCCATGTCAGAGCTGGGAGTTCCACCCAGGTCTCCTGGCTCCCAGTCCAGTGCTCCAGCCACTTGGCTGCACTGCCTCCCAATTAACTCACTGAGCAGGTTTAAGGCTGGGCTGGCAGGGAACACAATCCAGCTGTGAAATCGTGGGACTTAATGTATGAATTAGCAGCAAATTAAGGATTTTAGAGTCATCTTTTTCCAGCTCTGCCCTGCTACCCATGAGCAATAATCAGGGTATCGAACAGCAGAGTTGGCAAGTAGCCACGGAAGTGCAAAGTTGTTGTGTCCCACTTTGACTTCCCGGTTGAGATGTTTCCCTCTTTGCAATCCAGCTGAGCTGGAAACCTTCTGTTCTTCCAGTGCTCTGTCTCTTGTGTTGCTGCGTCTGCGTCCTGCCGTGTGCAGTGAGGGGCAAGGGGTGTTGACGACAACTCACAAGAACCTCAATCGAGAAACTGCCAACAGCCAAGATTCCTGACTGAGGAAACGGTTGTTTAGCTTGAGTTCAAATCAAACACATTTGATCTTCCTCTTTTTTTTTTCTTGCTTAGGAATGGTCAGGTGGGATCACTGGGTAGAGACGGTTAGGGTCCAACTTTGTTATTAGACAGACAATTCGGTGAAACTAGAGCGTGGCCTCCGAGCATCCCGTCTTGGGTGTGATGGGCTTGGCTGGGGCTCTCCCTGAGACAACCTAGGTGCGCTGGGAGCAATGCAGTAGGCACTTCCCCTGTCACTGGTCCTGAATTAAGGTCCCAGTGTGATGGGAGGGATTCTGTTACGCCTACAGTGCTGCTCTGCCTGATTTGGAACAGAAGCTTGAACCTGGGTCTCCCACATCCCAGGGGATTGTCGGTACCGCCAGGCTCTTGTCTATTCGGGGGTCTTTGCCTGAACAATTTGGAAAGGTCTCAGTTTCGTCCCAATGTGGAACAGGAAATTTTTTTGAAATCTTGAATGTTTTCGTTGGATGTGAGCCATTTCCTCCCCAGCTCCAGCATAACCCCTCGATCCTGTGCACAGTGGCTGTGAGAACCTCCTCTGACACCCTCTGTACGGTAAGGGAGGTCCCGGCTGCATTCAAACTGTGTAATTGTGATTCTAGTCTGCTGAACGAAAGCATTTCCTGGTGTTTCGGCTAAACGTACTATTTTCACTGTGTTTTGGTCTGCTGGGCTCTTGAAAGGCTGTTGCCGTCTATCCTAGAGATGGATGCATTTCACTGGCAGAAACTTTGTTTTCATGTGTGTACACCTGTATGGGTTAAACTGATGTATAATTCTGCAAAACCCTGGCCTTCCAAATTCACACCTCCAAACAAAGTCCCTGGGAGTCCTACATGTGCTGTGGAGGGCAGATTTTGACCTCCGGTTTGTAATCCGTGTGTAGAGTTTGAGTGCTTGGAGATGTTCACACCACAAGTGCGGTACAACTGTCATTCACTTCTGATATTAATGAGCAGAACCTCCTGGAGGCAGAAGTCACTGCACGACTTCCAGCCAAGTCCCACACACTGCACATCCTTAGTCTACAGGAACCCTGGGGAAGCTGAAGCAGCGTGAAGGAGGAGCAGGTTGAGCTGCTATTGGGAGTTTTCCTGATTTCTGGTCACTTCTCGGATAAGAAGTAGCCCCATATGGTGGGATTGTGGCAGGCTTGGGATATTGCCCACCCAGTGGCTTTTCTTCTGAGAAAATGCAAGAAAACCCAGAAAGCTGTTTGAACTGAAACACAAAACACACATCGTGCACTTCACTTTGTAAGCATGTTTAATCCTTACACACGACAATGGGAAAGCCTCACACACATGTCCAATAGGAAATGCTGACAAGAACTAAGTTCCCAGTTTATTAACTCATTACTCCTTCCACTCCAGCTACCTGCCCTTAGCTGTGAACACACTTTTACCAGCATGTTTGCTTTTTAGCATGAACCCTAGTCTGTAATTTCCAATACTAAAGGCATTTGACTGATGCTCAGAGGCCTGCAAAGGAGCACAGGGCTTTTAAAAATTGACAACGTGCTGAATTTGACTGTTCTGTCTTGGTAGAAAACTGGAAGTAAAATCTCACATTTTTGTGCCACTCATTCTTCTTTGAAAATATAGATCTGAAGTAGAAATCTGGATCTTTGGTGTTGAAATGCTAGACGAAGAGGATTATGTTCCATCACCCACAGCCTCTGTATCCTGTTCTGGTTTCTGTCTCGGGTCAGTCATTTTGGCTAAGTAGTTGGAATTATTCCATAGTTTTTCTAAATCTTACTTTGCTTCTATCCTCGGGCGGTTCCAGTTCTTCGTAATTTAGATCAAACCAGCCTGCTACTGAGACGGTGACAGTAGCATCATCAGTCTGTAATCTATGAAGGCCCTCTGAAATCTCCTTCAATTCGTTTTATATGCCGAGTGACTCTCTAGAGACGTGTGTTGTATACAAAGCGTGCTATGTTGTGATCAAAGTCCTGCTCAAGGCTCATCGCAAATTTCAACAACCTTGTGGCTAAAACTGTGGAACAAACTTCCTGAGAGTGCTGCACACGAATGGGAGAGTGCCGTAATTGCTTATTTAAATGGCCTTCCATTCAATTGCCCCTCTCTCCAGTCAGGTTGCACCCAGGTCTTGTGCTGCGGCTCCTGGCACTGGCAGATTCTCACGGGAGTGTTGGTGCAAAGGGAGGCGTGCTCCAGAGGGAGGGCTGGGGCTGGGGCTGGTGCTGCAGCTGGGGTAGTAATGTGGCCAGGTGGAGCGTGCCTGGGGGTACATCTGCACTGCACACCAAGCCTCGGTTCTGATTCAGGTTTGAGGCCAAGCCCCCTTTCCATCCACACACAAATCGGTCTGACTCGGATCAGCCAGTGCTCAGGACCTAGGGCCCTTTTGGGCGGGGTGGGACAGGGCCCGAATCCCGCTGTGACTTTTGCAGTGCGGACGTAGCTCGCGGCGCAGACCCGAGTCAGAAAGGCTGCGTAGTGCAGTGTGGACGTGTTAGCATGCCGGTGGGACCCAGGCCCAGCGATTGTAAGTGCAGGTTTACGATGCAGTGCGGGTCCTCAAGCCTGGGCTTGGAAACATCGAATCTACAAGCCTGAGTCCCACAGACCCAGGTTGACAGTGGTGTGTGGACGTACCCTTAGTGACCCCTTGCTTCTGCATGAGTGCCTTTGGGCCACTGGCGGCCCTGCCTCTGGGGCCGCTGGCTGCTCCGCTGTACACTAGGGACCCAGCCTGGCACACAGCCAGCCCAGCACTGGTGTGTCTTGTGTGCCCCTAAGCCCAGTCTGCAGAGGATGTGAATGTGTTACGTGTGAGTCTGTCTCTTTGGGCACGTCTGCACTTCAATACAAAACCCGCGGCACTGAGTCTCGGAGCCCGAGGCCACTGACTCAGGCTCCCAGGGCTGGGGCTGTGGGGCTAAACTAACAGTGTAGACTGTCAGGCTCGGGTTGGTTCCCAGACTCTGAGACCCTTCCCCCTCATGGGGTCTCAGAACCCACGCTCCAGCCCAAGCCCAAACATCTGCACTGCAGTCAGATAGCCCTGCATCCCGAGTCCCGTGAGCCTGATTCAGCTGACTTGGGCCAGCTGCAGATCCTTTATTCTAGTGTAAACCTACGCCTGGCGTCTCCACAGCCTGGCCCATGATTTTAGCTCTGAAGGACATTGATTCAGTCCTAACTATTGGACAAAGATGGTGGTCATCACAGAAAGGCCACTTCTGCCTTCCCTTATGGAGCTGCACCGTGCCGTGTGTCGGTGAGAAGCTGGGGCTACAGGGATCCCCTAGGGCAGTTAGCCTTCTGTCTGTGGAGAGCCCTGGCGAGGTATGTCTGGTTAGTACCGTGTAGAAAGTGGATGAGTTCACAAAAGGGCACACTGGATGCTTTCTGATACGGTCTCCCAGCTGCAGCCAGGCTCTGCAGTCCAGCCAGAATCTATTTCTGACTGATCCTGTTTATAGAATTCCTGTGCCGGGCCCATTGCTTCACTTGAGTCTTCACAGAGAGCAGCCTCCTGTCCGATGGTGGCCGGTTGCCAGTTTTCAAGAGATATTAATGGAATGTTTGAAGCAGGTTTGCAGGGGGCGTTTGGGAGTAGAAAGGCAGTAAATCAAACCAGGCCAGCCGGCACAGAGCTGAGAGAGGAACAGACACAGATAAAGATTGAAAACAAACCCACCAATATCTAATAACTAAATAGGCAATTACTTCTAGGTTGGTTTGGTTTTTACAGTTTAAAAGGTTTATTTCAAGTCCGTGCAATTCTGCTAGTATTAAATATGGGACTTTGAGGACATCAGAGCTCTCCAATAGTGGGTCCACTGGCCAGCAATGGGCTTCAGGCTTTGTTGTTTTAAACACCCACGCACACTGAAAATTCTTCTCGGGAAGATAAATGAGGCTAATTTCTTGGACGGGGAGGAAAGAATGCACCGCTCACATAGTGGGGGAGGGGTCTTGCGGCACCATCAGGGGCTTGTGGAAACTCCCTGAAGCTGGAGATGCTGTTTGGGAATATGGGAGACAAAATTACACTGTCTTGGGTATTTACTGATAAAAAGTAACCAGGCCAACCTGGTTTAGACTGCTTGCGCCCTGGTCACGTCTTCAAGCACCCGAACAGAGGCTTGGTGCTTCATGAGGCTTAAGATACTGTACAGAGTGACTGAGCGTGAAAATACCATTTTAGGCCCCAGGCCTGTGACAGGCATGCAGGCGCTGTTGCTCCGTTACACTGACTCTTTTAAATCCTTATTGTAGAAGTGTTTCATACAGTATCGCATTCCCGGGTACTAGCTGAGGGAAAACACTGCACATTTAAGTAGACCCTAAATGACTGAAGTGGTTTTATAGACATTTGAGATGTGCTGGGACATTTATTTGCATCTTTTTAGTGTGCCCAATATGGGAAGCGCTGTCCAGATGCACAGGATGACGTTCTGTATCCCTAGGAAAGCCTGTGTTAACCTGATTAATTCTAAACTACAGAGCTTGAGATATATATAGGAATGCTCCTACTCGGGGCATCTCAAAGCATTGTGCAAAGTGACATCACAGGCTGATGGTGAAGACACTACATTTAACAGCAACTCACACAGACAAGGACATGAGAACCTTTTTGTAAGTAGGAAATACCGACCCAAAAGTGGGATCTTCAGCTTTCACCTGGATGCCAACGAGAAACCAGCAAAAGGGACATTGGTTTTGTCTCGTGTGTAGGATAGTGCTGTTTGGAGCAGTCTTTCTCTCCACTCATGCACTGCCACGTTAATACAGATTAACAGCCTGAGCCCTGGCACAGAGCTTGATAACCTGATCTTTTCACCCCTCAGGAATGCTACCGTCCTGTTAGAATCCTGTTACCTTAGCCATTGTGGTAATTAGTTTTGCAATGCCAATAGCAAGATGTAAACAGTGTTTGTCAATAGTTTATTCATTTACAAAATCTTGGCACATTCCTGCAACTAAATCCATTGTTCGCTTTTTATAAACAGATTACAGAAAAAATGCTGAAACATCTGATCCACGTCCAGAAAATGATTTGTCCAGTATCTCTGCCAAATGCCAAGCACACCAAGTGAGTGTGATCCAAAGTAATTTGTCAGAAATAGCATGTGGCATGCCAGCAGTGTTGACATCAGTCTCTTCGCACCTGTCTGCACTTGCCAGCCCAGGTGGTACTGAGCAGCTGATTAATTCGCTGTGAGTGAAGACGTCAAGCAGGGTTTGGTTGTGAAGCACTGTAAAGGCACACTGCATCCCCTCAACCGCCCCTTCGTATGTTGCTATCCAGGTAGGGAACCAAAGCATTTTGCAGTCACAGTTCCAGGGGTTGTGGGATAGAAAGACATATTTCAGCTTCGGCAGCTCTGCCAACAAGCGCTTGGGAAGGGATCTTAAATTGTTTTTGTTCAAGTGAAGGAATTGCAACTTCTTTAAATGGGAGAAGGCTGCGTGGGAAATGGATGAGATATGGTTGTTGTTCAGATACAGCTTTCTCAGGTTAAGCAGGCGGTTGAAAGAGCAGTTGACTCTGGTGATTCTGTTGGCCTCCAGATGCATGGTCTTGAGCTGGATCAGACCATTGAAAAGCTGATTAGGCAAATCAGATATACGGTTGTGTCCTAAATCCAACACCCCCAGCCTGTTTAGCGTTGCGAAGGCATCGTTCTGAATCCTCCAGATCCGATTCTTCCGGAGGTTCAGCTCGTACAGGGCTTTCAGATCCCTCAGAGAATCTCGGCCTATGGCTTCGATGTGGTTTCTTTCCAAAGACAGTCTCGTGAGGCTGGACAGGCTTCTGAAGGCTTGCGGGATGTAACGCAGGTTATTGGATGTTAGGTCAAGTACCTGTAAAGAGAGCAAATACGAAAACACCAGTGGGTGGATTTCGAAGATATTGCAGCTAGATAAATCCAGGCTGATGAGGCTGGAGAGTCCCCTGAAAGTATTAGCATGCAGGTGTGTCAAGCGGGAATTCCAGCCGAGATCCAGCTCCCGTAAATTGCTGAGGGCACTAAAGGTTCCTGGGTACAGGAAGGTGAGGTTATTGCGATCCAGCCAGAGGCTGCGGAGGACAGTCAGATTTCGGAAGGTGTTGGCAGTAAGAATCCTTAACAAATTGTTAGACAGGTTTAAAGAGACGACAGATGCTGCTAGTTCTGCAGGAAGAGTTGTCAGTCCGGCTTTGTTACAGTATATGGTGTCGTCAGGAGAGCACTCGCAAACGCTAGGGCATGCGGACACATTCACACCCCGGCCAATCCTCGCTGCACAGGTAAACAGAGAAATAATAAGAAAGAACATGGCCCATCAGAACCCCAACCCCACATCAAATGTTCTGCAGTTCCTAAAGAAAGGGTGGGAGAAAAGAGCACATACTTTCTGGAGAAGCGACTAGCAAACACTGCAAGAATAACTAGGCTGTGTTCTGAACACCGGTGAAATTAAATTAGGCAGCTTAAGACGGTTGCAGCCCAGTGGGGATCAAGTTCTTAGGCAGACAAAAGCTGCTTAGGCATTTCTGTTTTGTAAAGAATACTTCTGGGAAATCAGAAAGTTCCTCAGCCATGCGCTGCTTTCAGATACAGGGCTGGTTTTTCCTGCCCCTCTCTCTAATGGTAGGAGGGAACAACAAGCTTTGCTATAGAATCTGCTCTGCAAAACCTGCCGCTTCCTAGTGCCTAGACGTCTCTCAGAGCAGGGTGTTCTGTGCTCTCAGACCTGGCTTGGCAATTTCCCTGAAGTACCGGTTGTCAACAGGCAAAAGCTGAGGCCACTGCAGGCCTGGAGAAATGTGGATACAAATAGTGCTGCTGTGTCGGATCAGGGTTCGATGCAGACGGCCCCTGAGTGCAGCCACCCCGCAGGCAGCTCCTTGTCAAACTGTCCTGCCACCTCCATGCACGGTACTTGTCCCAGGCGCTGCTGCGGCCGCGCCCTGAATACACCTCTGGCCATGCGGCTGCATTACTGCATCGTACCGTACTGCAAGTGGGAGGGATTGTCTGGGGAAGTAGATGCTGCTGCGGCAGTTCCAGGCCTGTGGAAGTGGGTCTGCGATTGGGAGAATGGTCACCGGGCGTTCCCTCACAGTGTGACTGAGCTGGGAGGGCTCACCAAAATGCTCTGACTGCAACCCCGACCTCCTCTCCTCGCTGGCATTGCAGTGGGGTGCAGTGAAGAGACGCCGGGAAAGAACTGGCCTGGCACTGCTCTGCACTGTGGACAGTAGAGGAGTAGAGCCGCTGGGGAAATCCGTCATCCGCAAATGCAGATTAGGTGAAACCAAAACTTTGTGCCGCAACGTATCAGTTGCAACCAAACCTTCCTCCGAGCTGGGCGCTCGCTCAGGCAGCCTCTCCTGCTAGAGCTGTTCCACTTGGTCTAAGGAATTAAACGTTCCTTGGGTCAGACGGGGAGACCCCAGCCCAGGATGGCCAATAGCCCAGTGGTGAGGGCACTCCCTGGGGATGTGGGAGACCCAGCATCAAGTCCCTGTTCTGAATGTGGCAGACCAGGTGAATGCCCTAACCACTGGGCAATAGGCC
Organism: Lepidochelys kempii; assembly: GCF_965140285.1. Classification (NCBI taxonomy): domain Eukaryota; kingdom Metazoa; phylum Chordata; order Testudines; family Cheloniidae; genus Lepidochelys; species Lepidochelys kempii. Next base: position 100,802,119 of record NC_136388.1, on the reverse strand, counting down.
ATTCTGGGGTGGGGGGCACTCTGCTCTGGGTGCCATGGCCATGCTAACAGGAACTGCTTTAAAATAGCATCTCTGTCAACTGTTTGCTAATGTGGGGGGCTGCTATAGTAACTGGGGAGCAGGCGAGGCCCCCTGGGAATGAGCCAAGTGCTGCAGAAGGGGGTGTCCTGCTTAACGAGACAGTTGAACTAAATGGTCTAATTCAACTAGACTTTTTCTTCTTGCCTTTCCCCTTCAAAGGCTCTCCTGCGGCTCCAACCCCGGGGAAGGAAATGCATGGCGCTCGTACTGATACCAAACCAAAGGGAAACAAAACCACAGCCCATCTGCCCCAGAAGCGCACAGACACTGGGTTCATGCTGTTGTATCCATCCAGTTCCCGGGCACCGTTGCCTGTGTATCGCGCTGTGCTGACCATCACATTTCACTTCTCTCCGCTGTCTTCCTCAGCCTCAGTTTGACGCTGATTCAGCTGGCAGGCCAGCTTGTGTCCGAGTGATGGATGCTTTTGGCAGCCTGGAATGCACTCTAATGTGGAATGATCCTGACACAGTGACTGCCTGAGATAAGGCCTGAATGGTTGACTTTTCATTTGAGCAAAAACAGATGCATGCTTCTTGGGACTCTACTCTGGCACCAGTTCTCCAATGCCCAGCCCAGCCTCGCATCAGCTGTCCACAGTTTAGACTTTGCAATGAGCAACCTGGGAGTGGATCCCCCAGTGACTTCAGTTGGGCTCTGCATGGCCGTATGAGTTCATTTCCATGACCTCACTGCAAGACTAGGGCTTAAGATGTAAGTTTACACTCTATAGTGCAAAGGGACTATTCCTCCCTCTCTGTTCAGATGGCGCCTGTGGGATGCTGTTGGAATTAAAGCTCTGAGAATGACCAAGGTTTTGGTTCAGTGGCTGAACCGAAAAATGGTGGCCGGGATGGGGGCGGAGGGAAGGGAGAATCATTTCAGGGCGAACACCACATTTCTTTTGACCTTTTGTTTCTGAGGGTTTTTAACTTTTTTACAATTTTAAAAATAAAATCAAAGTAAAATTTGAAATGAAGAATTGTTTCTAATTGAGAAGTTTGAAATGTTTCATTTAAAAATGGTTAAAACAAATCACTTGGACAAAACAATTTGTGAAGTTGGACACAAATTCACTAAATATTTCAGTTGACCAGAATCTGCATTTTTCAGTTAAAAGGAGTTTTGTTTGAAATTTTCTCTCACTCTAATTGGAATGGTTTCAGAGTAGCAGCCGTGTTAGTCTGTATTCACAAAAAGAACAGGAGTACTTGTGGCACCTTAGAGACTAAGAAATTTATTTGAGCATAAGCTTTCGTGAGCTACAGCTTCCGATGAAGTGAGCTGTAGCTCACGAAAGCTCATGCTCAAATAAATTTGTTAGTCTCTAAGGTGCCACAAGTACTCCTGTTCTTTTTTCTAATTGCAATGTAAATGGTAAATCGTAACTATAGGGGGGAAGCAAAGAAATCTTACAAGCAGCACATTGCCTTTACCCTAGTGCTACTCATCTCCAGTACATGAGAAGGTTTCAGGCAAGCAGCCAGGTCACGTCCTCACACCCTCTGGTTTTGATCCTGGAGCTAGAATGGAAAGGTGAATTTCAACTGTCCTTTAAAACCCCGAGTGTGTTTCTGGCTCTTTTCCCTGTGAAGACTGCTGTGAAGATGTAACTTAAAGGAACAAGCAACTGGACTCCACTTCTGCAGAGAAGGCTGTTTAGGGTTTGGAGGATTCAAATCTCCCCCCCCCCATATGTTCATGTAAAAGGAGTGAGTTCACTTTGGGGGGATATCCCAATGGATTGTCACACGGACCCCTCTCCCCTGCAAGTCCTGAGACCAGCGATGTGCATTATGGTGGGGTCCTGGTGGATAGGAATTGGTCAGGTCAGGGGCCATGGCAAAAGTGCTAGGCCTACACAAAAAGCCTAAGCAAAGATGCCAGCGAAAGACATGGGTATGGGCTGAGCCATACTTCAGGCCTAGTGTTCTGGCTTTTCCTGTAGTGGGTCTCCTCCTTAGAGGTCATGGGGTATACTCGCTGCAGTCTTATAAAGCTGTTCATGAGCCAGCCGGCAACCTGAGCATCCCTGAGCATTGGGGCCTGCTTGAACTCTAGAGCCAGACTCCAGTCTCTGTAATGGACTGAACGAGAACGTGGGATCCCGGCCGCGCTGCACTTTTATGGCACATCCGAAATCTGGATCCAGACCCAAGTCTCAGGTTTGTGGTGTTGGCCCAGCTCCAACTACAGTGCCTGGGGAGGGGGATGGTCTCAGTTAGCATGACACAGCCTCCAATCTCAGAGGACCTCTGTACCCACATCCCCTCCTGGGAAGTTTCCAGTCCCCCCTTTCTCCCGCCGGTACAATACTTAGTAGGGAAACACTTGACTGCCGTTAGAAATAACTGGTGTGCATTATAGCGCAGCCCCAGTCGGCGGCAGACCCCTTGCTGACTAATGTGCTTGGGGGGGGTGTGCGTGCGTGAGAGGGAGGGAGGGCCTGGTGCTACAGTGCAGACCCATTATCAGACTCCACCCGCCCCAGAGTGGAGAATTTATCTGAGTCTTGGTGAATATCTGAGAGGCCTCTGGGGACTGATTATCGGATCTGGCAACTGATGGCTGGCAGCGAGAGATCTGATTGTTTAGCTTAAGACGCCAAGTTGACTAGACAACTGATCACAGCTGACATGGTAACAAAATAACTAGTGACACAATCTCTGCTGTTTAATTTTTAATGATTCCAGGTTTTTCTTCTTCCCTATACTGGAATTCACTAGTTTTAATCACATCTTTTTAAAAGCACCTTCTCCCTCAATGTCTCTGTTCCTTTATGCTTTTTTTCCCTTTGCCATTCATTTCTCTTTCTATTTTAAGCCCCTTCTTGTCTCAGCTTTTCCTTTCTCTATTCTCCAGATTTTGGTTTCCTTCCATTCCTCCCTCTTCCCTGCATCTCTCACAATGGTCCCGCTCCCGTTTGGCCTTGCCAGCGGTGTCTGGAAAGCAGCAGAAGATATACAATGCATGGTAGGCCTGAACTTAAGTGAGAACTGGATGAATCTCGTTACCATGCATTGTGGCGTTGCAGCAGCAGCAGATTCGAAGGCGCCCTCTTCATTTGATCCCTTTGTTTGCTGCAGCTTGTTTGTCTTTTTTCCCTTCAGAATTTAAACAGAGGAACAAAAGCCTCATAAGAACAACTCTTCTCTGGAAGCTTGGCTGGGATTGCAGCATTGGGTAATGGCCTCCACCTCCCAGCTGGAAACAACACCATTTGTGTAACTAGGAGGACATGTGGCACTTCTGCAGATGTCCCTCCTAGAGGCCAAATGCTGATTTTTCAGCCCCAAACCTGAAGGGTATGGCTCTGTGCAGGAGACTTCCTTGAGGGTTGAGGGATAGAACCTGCCACCCTCCCCCAAACAGAGCACAGAAACGTGCGCTCTGGGGCCATTAGCTAGACCTTACTGGCTGTTTGCATCGGTGCCCATGTCTGGAGTATTGGCTAGTGCATTCTGACAGCAGCGGATCCAAATGCATTCCTTCTTCCCAACCCTGTGTGCCGACATGCACTGTGCAACCGCAGCACGTTGTGTATTCCTTGAGACTATTTCTTCTGGCTTCTCCTCTGACCTAGGTCAGCAGAACTGCAACCATCTCGTACTTTTGAGACATTGTGTGGGCCTTACCAGGCGGGCAGGGGTCACCCTTCTCGAAGTGGGCTGCTCTGTTGCTGCTTTGTTTTTCCAGCCAGGGATGTTCTGTTTCTGTTCTTGTTTACTTTTGTAGATAGCTCATAGTGAACAAGGTAGATCAGCTGATCTGCTGCCCCATGTTATTTACAAGTGCTCTGTGTTTCTTTTCCTGACTCCGGCAGCTCTGCCCATGGGAGGGCTGTCCATTCCTCAACCACTCATCTTCTGGGCATCTTGAGAGAGCCATTCTCAGGGTCCTGATTTCAACTCCACTCTTTCCTTTCATGCTGACTGTTTTGCAATTAATTTCTTAATGGAAATTTTCAGATATCAAAATTTATGTTGCTCTTAGAATTTTTTTTATTGCCAGATATTTCCTATTGGGACTAAAACTTAGTGGGAAAATAGAACCATCTGGGGCTGAGGAATATATTGTTGATTCAAAATGTTCCTTAAACACACAGCAGTTTTGGATATCCTAAATATCATATTTATATCTTGTTATGGCTTCAGCGATTCCATTTCCTTGTCTGTTTTATAGCCCTTTTATAACTTCCAGATGCATGCAGTGGTGACAGCATTGGGAGACAGATGACCACTGCAAGATGCTTCATCATGCAGAACCATTTTTTGATGACTGCAGATTGCCTTTGTGTGGCCTCTTGACGTGCAAAGTTGCCTATGCTTTGCACTAGCTGTGACAATAATGCATGTGGCTGTTATGCCAAACGTTGCTTGATTTAGCTGCGTTTCCAGCTAGTTCTGTGCAACCCGCTCTCTGCTTCTCAAGCACTCGATGTTCAAGCAGCATACTGTACCAAGAGAGGTTCTGTTTTTGTGAAAGCCCCAGTAAATCAAGATTGCCCAACTTGACAGTAACTCTGTTATTTACATAGGGCCATAGGTGTGTGTGTGTGTGTGGGGGCTTTACAGACAGGTCGAAGACAAGGTGCCGACCATGAGGAGTTTCCAGTCAACGGGTCACCACCTGCTCACACTCCCGATTTTTGTTACTGCTGATGTACCGTCTTTCATTTTGTTTCCACCATGACACATCTGTGTCTTATAGCCAGTCTCCTGGTGGTTTTCTTGAGATGAGGGCCATAGATCTTAGTGTTTCACAGGGATTGTTTCTTTTGTCTCATTGCTGCTTCTGGTATTAATGTTTCCTAGAGTAAATACACCAAGTGTTTTTTTGACTAAGACATCTTGCCATTCCACTTTGTATGGGAAGTCTGAGCCTTTCCAGTTCGTTTGTTACCATGTCTCAGACCCACGCACAAGCTAGATTCCTGTTTTGACTATTCTTCAGACAGTGAGTTGGATGCTCCCTGGGATTTATTTCCTAGTAGACCCCCTGCAGAGGCTTTATGGAGCTGGAGATGTCTAATGTCCTGCTTAGTATTTTACCCAAGCCATGATCCACCTGTTGGGTCACGTTTCTAATATTTTCCTGTCTTGTTTTAGGTTTTGCTGTTGGACAGTATTAGAGGTAAAAGAGCGTCCCTGCAGGAGTGCCTGGTTTAAATGCGACTGCCCCGGATGGTTTTGTTCCATTGTGCCAAACTCTCTCCTGGTCCCTCTCTTGTACTATTAGCATCAGCTACTTCTCCTTGTGTTTGGTGAGATTGTTGTGCCTTGTGGGTCCAATGAGCAGCAAACCTTGTTTCTTACCTCTAAGTGAGGAGAGATGGAGCTAGGATAATTTTGGTACCTTTTCTATTTAACTGCAGGAATAGTGAAATCTTACTAGTGTTGTTTGATTTGTATTATCATAGGGCTCCTTGGTCTGTATTTCCACTATCAGGACTAGCAATGCCATTCCAAAGAGGGGAGAGCATGGAGACCTCCCCATACAAAGCCAGGACCAGAGATGATGGACCCAAACAGAACATGGGTAGTCATCCAGAACATTGGCTTACCGCAGCCCGCCGTATCCCTCCAAAGTGACTCCGGAGGCCTTGCCTTTCCACAGGAAGTGCCTTTGGACAGTGGAGGGGAGAGGTGAGCACCCACAATATATCCACCGATGGCTGCATGTTAAAAATCCCCAAACCTTTACTGGAGTGTCTCATTCTGTTTGTCTGAAGTGTTGTGAGAAAGCAGCTGCGGGCAGGTCACTCTGAAGGTGAATGTGCGAAGTGGCCGCAGGCCAGCGAAACATAAAGGCATGTTTTGTTTCAAAAGTGTGTGTGCTCTCGGCAGGTCCCTGGGGCTCCTGGCATGTGGCCGAGGCAGACTTTGCTCTCCGAGTTCGGGCATCCTGTTCTAAATCCATCCGGAGTGGCACTCTGCTGTGGGTTACTGACCACCATTTGATGCAGTTTCTTGGGGAGGAGATTTACATGAGTTTTCCCCATGTTTTCCCTAAAAGAAACCAATTAAATCCACAAATACCTTCTGCATCTGGAGCTGCATGGAGGAATTTGGCAGGCCAAGGAAATTTTAACCTCAAGAGTATGACTTGACAAGTTGCTAGAACATTTTGAAATATTACATTGTTTGGAATATTCCAGGCGAAGGCTGGGAAAGCAACAGTTATCGGCTTCCCCGTGAAACCCCAGACACAAACTCTGTAATGTACTTTTATTAATTTACAAAAACAAAATGATGAATTATGGGTTCATATTTACTCTCCTTAATCAGCTTTTTTTTACTGTTGTAATTTTCTAACCAACTTGTTGAACGTTTGGGCCGGATGTTAGGAAGAGGAGCCGCCGCTCTGCGTGCAAATGTGCATTTCCAGGGGTTAGCATTAGTTGAGCACCAATAGATGTGCAGGGCACAGTTCTCTGCTGAAATGCACGTGTACATGTCCAACGCAGGCTCCGAGCTGGGCTAGCTTCAGGTAAGGGGGCTGAAACAGAATGAGCTTCCTGCTCATCTGTCCATCAGTAGGGCTGGGTGGCCCTGCCCCCGGCCCCAAAAATCTGCAGGTTGCCTGCCATTTGAGAGGAAAAGGACCATTTGCCGCCATGCATCAGCCTGGTCTTCCCAGCTGTCAGTGCCCCTCAAAAGCATGGTTCCTGATCGAGTGAGTAAGGCATCCTGCACCAGCTAGTGCTGTTTCACCCTGGGACTTGCACCAGGAAGGTTTGAAGGAGAGTGCTCAGTGGAAATCAGCCGGTCTCCCCACCCCACCCGCTCCCACCCTGTGGGCCTGGATTCCTGTGGGATCTCTCTGGGGAGCTTCTGGGGGGGGGGTCTAGAGAAAAGGGGAGTACACTGCCAAGCCCCTCCTCCTTAGTTGCCCCACCAGCCTAGCTCCAGCAGTCTCTGCAGAACGGGTGTGCGAGGAGTGTGGCCGGTGTGCAAAGACCCACCTCGTCGTGATGATTTCGCCTGGGGCTGGAGCCAGAGGCCATGCCTGTTTTGGGCCTATCCCTCTGCTACTAAGGGTACGTCTGCCCTGTAATCTGAGGGACAATCCCAGCATGGATGGTTTCCCCATTTTAGCATGGCTACAAACAGCAGCCTAGATGCTGAGACGCTGGCTTCTGCATGGGCCGTCCAAGCCCGCTGGGGACCTTGAGGTCCTCATGTTGCTAGCCTGTACCACTGCGTCTGTGCTTCTGGTTTTCACTCTGCTGCGGTCACGCCTCAGATTGCCAGGTCGACCTGTTCTGGGATAAGCCAATGGTGAGGTTTTAGGCATTCCAAGAGGTACCGGCAGGGCAAACACAGCGAGTATCCATGAGGAACTGAAAAGGATCTGGAGAAGAAAACACTGTTTATATTTCAGTCTAAACAACAATTTGGTCTCGGCATCATGAAAAATAAACTTTCACACGCTACTGATGTTTTTCTTCGTAACAAAGCCTATCGGATGTTTGAACAAGCAGGGCAAAGGCGCTGTCAGAAGTGGTTATGTACAGTGCAGCTGGCAGCAAGCTCTGTGGCTGCGGGGCGACGTTCTCTCCACTCCCGTCCAGGAGCAGGTGAGCACAGGGCTATTGATCAACAAGGTGGGCTTGCGAAAACGTGCAGTTTTTCTCCTGTGTGCTAGGCACATGGTGTCCGCCGCGCTCTGAAAAGAGTCGCATTTGTGTTGTGCACTCGTGCCAGGCGCACTCTACGGAGGTGTTCAGTGCTAATTATCAAAGAGAGAGCACGGAGCGCCTAGGGAAATGCAACTCGTGACGGCTTTCAAAAAGTTACATTCCTTCTTGTAGTCTGGAGCATCATGATATGAGCTAGGCGAAAGCTTCCATTGTCAATGGTTTCTAATTACATGGCGCCTTCTAAACAAAGTGTGGACAATTTTCTGTTTTAAAATTTTTTTCAGATTTTTTTTTTTTATTTTAAGCCTGAACATTTTTAGACTTTTTTTTTCTTTTGTAGTTTTTGTTTCTGCCCCTTATCCCCTGATCTTTTCCAGTGGCTAAAGAGAAAGAAGGGGGAGGTGGAAAATCCCCCAAACTGAATTGAAAACATTTTTATTTTTTTGTTTTAAAAACAAATTGTTTTTCATCAATCATTGAAAAATTCTGAAACTTCCCATGAAGAATTTCAAGAGAACAAGGTTGTTTTTTTTAACACTCCACCCCCCCAACATACCATTTTTCAGCTGGCTCTGATTCTGATTTACAGTCCACAAATCTTAGAGATGGTCCTGTGCTAGTGGGGATGTGTGGGTGGGGGAGTTACCCTCCCTCTAGGGTGAATTCTATATCTTCCTGAAAGATGTGTGTGATGCTCTGGCTTGAGGATTGCAGCTGTGCTGTTTATCTGCCCTTGGCACATGGTCTCCCTGGGACGCTCAACTGTTTTCGTTTCATACGTTGATCCCCAGAGCAGCGTCACCGTCCTATCAGTAGATTCTAAATCCTGGGCACGTCCGTTCAGTCGTTCTGTCCATGAAGCACTGGGTTAGGTGCGCTGCAGTGAAGAGAGGAAATAAGGGAGTTTCGCTGTTTTTCAGTCGTGTTGTGTTGTGCGGTAAGGGCCAGGTTTTACTACACGTTGAATCAAAAGCAAGTCTGCCAAGCAGTGTGGTTGATTTGCTTTCTAGGGAATGGGATGTTTGTGCAAGGAGCCAGCACTGGAAACGGATATCCCCAGAGAGATCCCACAGGAATCCTTCGCCGCAGGCTCCACTTGGAGTGAGAGGCCAGGTCAGTCTCCAGGGCCCATTCAGCCCCAGGAGTCTCTGCAGAGGGGTTTTTAACAGCAGTCGCTGGATTTCTGAGCAGATGTTAACTGCCATCAGGGGAGCATGGTGTGGCGTCTCCCCTCCCCTGTTCTCTTGAACAGGTCCCTTCCGTGTCGCTTGGCTCGAGAGGCTCCCCTGGTCTCTAAGGGAACATGCATGGGAGATACCGTTTGCCCTACTCAGCTACCCCCACAGAAGGGAGGAGAGCCCTGGGCCCCCGGGACTGGAGCCCAGGTCTCCAGCTCTTTGTGGCTTTTGTATAGATCAGCAGTTCTCAAATTTTTGCAACCCAAGGAACCCCATTTTGATTTAAATTTTTTCACGGACCCCCAAGCCAGCTTCTAATTTTCCCCAGAGGTGCTCAACCCCCACTCATCCCTCAGACCCCTTCCCCACTCCACCCCTTCCCCACAAGGCCCCACCCCTGCCCCTCCTCTTCTCTGCCTCTTCCCCCGAAGCACGCTCCATCCCCGCTCCTCCCCTGCCCTCCCAGCACCTCCTGCATGCCACTGAACAGCTGCTCCGTGGCATGCAGGAGGCACTTGGAGGGAGTGGGAGGAGTTGACCAGTGGGGCTGGCAGCCTCGGTCATGACTTGCGGACCCCCTGGAGTACTCTCACAGACCCCAGTTTGAGAACTGCTGGCATAGATGGTCTGTTTTCAAGAGGGCTGCGAGTCATCAAGCCAAGCAGCCAATAATGCTGCGTATGAAGCATTGCAAACTCTGCTCTGCACGTGGCTTATGAAACCCAGATCCCGGCAGGCTATTTCCCCCTACGGATTGTTCCTTGCAATATGGGCTGTAGCTCGCAGTCCTGCCAGGGAAGGCACCTGACTGGACTGGCTTTGGGTAATGCATTGAAGCAGAGGAGAGCTGCAGGCTTAGACGCGATGAGAATAAAACCAATGTCCTGCTGGCTGCTGAAAGCGTTCAGGGCTGGAGGTGGGCAGGCCAGTGCAGACACTTGTATCTGATCACCAGTTGCCTCCCTCTCCTTTCTATACTCCGGTAACAAGGTGTCCAACTCCTACACAGGGCAGCAGTCGTGGCTCGAACAGGCCTGCACTTGTGCACCCCCTGCCACACAGTGCACCTGTGGATCCAGGCCCTCCTGGGGGTGTGTGCAGGTGTGCGATTAATCTGTTACAAGGGGCAGAGCCCAATCCCATCTGGGTTGGCAGAAGACTCTCTTTCCCTTCCCTCTCACACAGCTTGCTCCGGCCTGGTCTCTGCTTCGAGAGCTGACCCTCGCTGGCTCCCCCGGCAGCGGAAAGCATGGATGCTGGTGTGTTAAGGCACTAGGTAGGCGTTCAGGAGCTGCGTGAGCATGTGACATACCGGCAGAGGGTCAGAGCTGAGCCCAGGATGACAATTCAGTTGCATGGCAACAGTCGAGGTTTTTTGTGTTTGTTCCATGGTTGGAGCAAAACCAGAATGTTTCAGCCCTCTTCCCCAGGCTGGACTTGTGTCAATGTCCATTTTCGGATGGATAGTGGAGCTGGTGACTTGGGGCTAGGGGTGGTCAGAGCACTCCCCTGGCACGTGGAAGACCAGGCTCTAGTCCCTGATTTGGAATGAGCAGGCTCTGAATGAGGCGGAGCAGGGACTCAAACCTGGCTCTTCCCCGTCCCAGCCAGTGCCCTAGCCAGGAGATAGAGTACGAGAGAGACTCTCTCTCCCCTTTCTGATGAAAATGTGGTCAAAAGCGATATGTCTCCACGACCTGGTTAGGCTGTGAGGGAACAGCAGAGGGCCATTCCCACCAGCTCTGTAAAGGGTGTTGTGTTTGGTGATCTGGTACTAGCAAGAAAGGCTGATCCAGCAGGCAGGGCACTAACAAACCTGGCTTCAATTCCTGGCTCAGGCTGCCTGTGGGCCCGAGGCAGGCCTGGCTGTGCCTCAAGGCTCGGCAGTGCAGTGGGACAGGCGCGCTGCCCTGCCCGCCAGGTGACTACGGTAATGGCCACGAGGTGTGAGGCTCACGGAAGCGCCTGAGAGAAGGGGTGAGAGAGCAGCCCCAAGTCTCCAGAGCCCCAAAGTCACCAGAAGGGGGGCAGCTCCCTGCAGCAGCCCCCCCCAGGGGGGCGGTATTTGATCGTTACGGCTGAGGGCTGTCCGGGTCGTGGCAGGCAGTGGGCAGGATCTGGAGGGCGGCCTGGACCTTCTGCCTGCCGGTTGCAAAGGCTGCAGCGGGCTGCTGGGCAGGTCTGAGGGAGCCGGTGCTCCAGAGCCAGGGGTCTATGCGGAGCAGCAAGAGGCATGCAGGCATGCTGGTGGTGGGGGCTGTGAGGGGCAGGCTGCCTGCACGGCGGGAAGCCACAGCAGGAGGAGCATGGAGCATTTGAGGCAGAGAAGAGCTTTCTGCCCTCTGGGCAAATTTAAAGGCAATGTTCAGCACTGGGCCGGACGATTCCCAGCGCCTGAGAGGGCAGCTGCGATTAGCCACTGGCAGCCTGCAGTGAGCAAACCCGAGAGCCATTGGCTGGTGGGCATTGCCCTGAGCCTGGGGTGAGCTCTGCATGGCAAGTGCCCTGTCTCGTTGGGAGGAGCGGTCACGTAGCCCCAGCGGAGGCGCCAGAGGAAAGCAGACTTCTAACAACAGGACAAAATGTTTGCAGCGCTTGTGAATGTTTAGCTTGCACCAATCCTCTTGCACGAGTGTCTTCAACTAAATAACATACAAGTAAAAGAAGCACGAAATGGGAATGATGGGGAAGCACATTCATGTACACAATTTGCTGTGAGTTGTGTCTGGCTTTGAACGTGCAGGCTTACAGCTCTGCCGTGCTTTTAGACCATGGGCTTGTTGCTTTAACTCGTAGCATGATTCTTCTCGCTGCTCTGGGATTTGCTCTGCTGCAGACTTAGACTCTTGTGCATCATCTCACAAGCAATGTACCTGTTTTAAGACACTTGGGTAATATATGTCCATACTGTGTATCAGAAGGCAGCAGCCCTCTGAGTTTTTCCTTCACTTACGAAGTAAATATTTTCCCTCTGTGAGTCCTTCTCAGAGTGTCCCCGGCTGCTTCCCACAGTCTACATTACCTTCTGCCCATTTTACTCCCTTTGTTGACTTTCCTGTTGTTTCTTTAGTTAGCACAAATATCTACTGCTCTCTTGAATTTGTTGTCAAAGATTGAGAATCCTTTAAAGAAAGTGGGATTTCCCCCCTGAAAACCATTAACTACAGAGAGTGTATGTGTATTTCCCCAGTATAAGGAACCCACTATCTATGCTAGCAAAACAGCTCAATATGTTTATGCAAATTTCATTTTGTTCTTGTTTCTCTCCTTTTCTGATTCACTCTGTGAACTGACATGATCTTGGATGGGGGATTCGCAATCAGTTTTGCTGCCAAAAAAAAAAAAATTCAACAAACTGGCAAGTGTTCATATTTCAGTCCTGAAGTTACGTAGGTTAAAGTCTCCTGGTGCAGACAACAGAATGTATCGGAAAGAAAGCAGAGAGCTGGAGATGTTGCCTGCTAGAAGGAAAGTGGAATAAGGGACCACGTTATTCTATATCTATCTCCAGCTTGAGTTCTGACACTTTTAAGGTAAGTGGAAGTCACTTCTTGTTTACTTATTTATCTACTGTAAAAAAATTTGTTAAAAATATATTGCTTTACCTACAATGATGCGATGTGTCATGCTGCTTTAAATGGAAGCATAGCAAAAATAAGTAGAATACTTTACAAAAAATAAAATACAATGAAAATAAAAAATCTGAAATGAATAATTTAAGAGCAGACAGCTGGGCATGTAGAAACAGCTGGTGCTAATTCATGATAATTTATCTAAACGTAAACATAAAACAGTCTTGCTGACAGTAAATCAAACAGATAAGACTTCATGACTCTATTTCCAACACTTCATTCTGGTTTCAAAATACAGTAGGCATGAGAAAAAGATGATCTATACAGTTAAAAACCGAAAACCAAACCAGAGCCCTCACCATGGTGGAGGAACTGTTTAATAGTACACTGGATCTTAAACTCAGTTTGTGACTTTAAGTGAAGAGGCATTCATCTGTTGCCAATTTTATTCTTATTACATTATGATAACCATGTATTTAAAAGTTTGTTTTACCAGATTTTTCTAGGAAGTGTATTATTTACTGTAGTATTAAAATATTTTGTGCAAACCGTACATGATCATGCATGAGAAGAATTGGCTAAAGTTGTTAGAATGATAGAAAATACTGAGACTTTTTGAGGCTGTCATTCACTCTTGGTTAAATAAAACAGCATTGTTAGGGATAGACCCTGCAGCCCTTACCCCATCAAAACTCCCAGTGTCTTACGGAGACCCTGGCTAAGTCTGAAATGGCTGCATTTATACCTTGCAAGGATTTTTAGTAGCATAAATATAAATAGTTCCATGAGTATTTAAACAAACAGCAAGTGTAGTTTTATCTTACGTAATGACAAATAATGGAATGTCATGGCGACGTCCTTTTTATTGGTTAAACTTTTACATAAGAATGGCCAGACTGGGTCAGACCAAAGATCCATCTAGCCCAGTATCCTGTCTACCGACAGTGGCCAATGCCAGGTGCCCCAGAGGGAATGAACAGAACCAAGTGATTACCATCCCCTGTCACCCATTCCCAGCTTCTGACAATCAGAGGCTAGGGACACCATCCCTGGCCATCCTGGCTAATAGCCATTCATGGACCTATCCTCCATGAACTTATCTATTTCTTTTTTGAACCCTGTTATAGTCTTGGCCTTTGCAACATCCTCTGGCAAGGAGTTCCACAGGTTGACTGTGCGTTATGTACAAAAATATTTCCTTTTGTTTGTTTTAAACCTGCTGCCTATTAATTTTATTTGGTGACCCCTAGTTCTTGTGTTATGAGAAGGAGTAAATAACACTTCCTTATTTACTTTCTCCACACCAGTCATGATTTTATAGAGCTGAATCCCCTCCTTAGTCATCTCTTTTCCAAGCTGAAAAATCCCAGTTTTATTAATCTCTCCTCATACGGAAGCTGTTCCATACCCCTCATAATTTTTGTTGCCTTATTCTGAACCTTTTCCAAGTCCAATATACAAAGTGATTAATGCTCTGCTGGGTGTGCAGACGGAACAAACGTTGAATTGAAATTTCACATGAAGTAGGTCCCCGAAAGATGTGTGACCGAGGTCTGTCTTTTATGCCTATATTCGTGGCTGTGTCTTGTAGTTGCTCCTGCGTTGTATAACTGAACTGAAGGCCAGTCCTGCTCCCACTAAAGTCCACTGACTAAACTTCCACTGACTTCACTGGGAGCAGGAGCAGGCCCCTGCTTCCCTGCCACGTTCTTCTCTCCCAGTGAATACACAGCACGGGGAGTGCACTGGTTATTGTGTGCCATTTGCAAGCCTTGTAGCCTTCTCCATGCCTTAATTGCCCACTCCATGAAATGGAGCTAATCCTCACCTCACTTGTGAGGTGGCTGGGAGGCAAGATGAATGTCTGTAAAGCTCTGTGAGCGCTTTGCGTGGGCGTGCAAAGAATGATTGTTTTCTGTCAGCTGTGAGAAAGATGGGAAACAGGATGAGCACGTGGAGAAAAGGGTCAGGAGGAGCCCAGCCTGGGCCTTGTCCTGAATCAAAGGGCTTTCCCTTCTTCTGCCCACAGCAAGAACCTCCTCAGGATCTCAGGAAAAAACCCAGAACCTCAGCCCTTTGCTAGGCCTAATTAGGACGTACCATCACCCCTCTCTGGTGCTAATCGCACCCTGTCATTGGGATAGAAGCTCTGAGAATAGCAACGGTGATTTTGTTGGCTACGTGTGGCTCTAACACTTGTTTTATAATCTGCAGGGGAACAATGTGGTGATAAAGGTGGTGACAAATGCTAGCACAAGCATTTCCAGCAGTGACTATCTCCTCGCCAATACCCAAGATGTACAGTAATTACTCCAGGCTCAACACTACGGAAGAAACACTTCAAGATGTACATTACTCTGCTACAAACGTATCGACTGAGCAGATGTCTCCCTCCTCCTGTCCACTTCTATATTCAGATTATCAATTTACACTGATTCCGGTGCTCTACTGCGTTATCTTTATCCTTGGGCTTGCTGGCAACAGCGTGGTGGTCGTGGTACTCTGTCGCCACCACGGCCCTAAGACAGTTGCTAATATTTACATTTTCAATCTGGCCATGGCCGATTTGTTGTGCCTAGCCACACTCCCCCTTTGGTCAGCCTATTATGCCTATGGATACAACTGGCTTTTTGGATCTGTGATGTGCAAAATTTCAAGTTCCGTTCTGTCTCTGAACATGTTTGCAAGTATATTTTTCATCACCTGCATGAGCATGGACCGGTACCGAGCTATTGTCTATCCTATTCGGTCGCAAAGGAGAACACTGCAGCAAGCGTCGTTGATAGCATTACTTGTTTGGGGCCTAGCTTGTTTGTCTTCCCTGCCAACGTTTTATTTCCGTGACATGTACTTCATTGAAAGCTTGGGGGTGAATGCTTGCATTATGGCTTTTCCCTATGAGAAGTATGCAAAGTGGTCTGCTGGAACAGCCTTAATGAAAAACACTCTTGGCTTTTTGATTCCTTTAATTGTCATAGCCACATGCTACGTGTGGATCTGGATGCACTTAATGAAAGCACAGGAATTTAGGAAAAACAAACAAAAAAGAGACAAAGTCTTGAAGCTGGTGGCTGCAGTTGTTGTGGCTTTCTTAATTTGCTGGCTTCCATTCCACATTTTAACCTTTTTGGATGCCCTGGCTCGGATGAACATCATTAATAACTGTGACATTATAACAGCCATTGACACTACTTTGCCTTTTGGCATCTGCCTGGGATTTGCAAACAGCTGCATCAACCCTTTGTTGTACTGTTTCATTGGACACCAGTTCCAAGAGAAGCTCCAACATCTCTTTAAGCTGCGAGTCTATCAGTTTAACAGCACCAGACAAAGCTCTTCTTCAAGAAAAGGGAGTTGCCTTAAAGAGGCTGAGACCCCTGGAAACTGTGACAAAGAAAGATTGAACTGTAAACCAACACTGTAGGTAGCAAACAGGGTTTCTTTGGGGCATCTGGGCACTCTGAATGCCACAACACTGTCCTCTTTTTTCCCTCCATTTTCCAGATTTTCTGGTACAAAATGTTCAAAGGAGAATTTATTTTCATGTACCGAGTCATCTACTTTACCTGCCTTTTGGCAAAGAGCAATGACTGCAGAATTTTTATGTAAGGTGTAATGTCTATAAAATCAACCTATACATGACGATTTAAAACATAAGATTGTATGTAGCTGGGGGCACATGAATGCTGTTTAATACGACATAGGAAAGGGTGACCAAAATAATGCTAATAAAAGACTGTGCAATAGAGAAAACTGTGACTATCACACCCCCTCATTAAAATCTCTTCCGGAAGGAAATAGTTTGGCATGACAAAAACCTGTCAATCATGCTGTAAAATAAGTAAAATACAGATATTACTGTACCTGTTGGTAAGAAAAGATTTTGTTCTGTATTTCATTTAGTGAAAGTATTTGATGAAGAGATCAGATTATTCATGCGTTCTGAAAGAACCCTCCCTGCAACATTGTGAAAACACTGGACTTATTTCCTGTTTGTTTGGATCTGGGACCATTGCAGCAAATAGACAGGAATTGGATCAAAACCAAAACCTTTCAAACCTTGTCCCCAAGCCAGAACTGTTGAAAAATCTATTTTTGGAGGGGAACCTTTTGACTTAGGAGAGCTTTTTGGGTGGAGCAAGAGATACACATGCTCTACAGCCTGGCGGGTGGGGTTGCAGGCTGGGATGTGGGAGACCTAAATTCCTGATCTTTCTGACGGAGAGCAGAGTTTTCCATCCCGGGTCACTCAGAATCAGGCAGAGTAGCGAGTCGGGCTCCCAGCCATTGTCCTAGGCATCAGAGTCAGTGATACTGACCCATCACAGAACCAGGTAAAGCTCCAAGAAACGTTCTGGGTTAGCCAAGATTTCATGTCGTCAGCAGTGTTCTGACCCGGGCTACAAATGAGCAGGGCGCTGGTTGATTCTGGTGGAGCCGGCGGTTAATTGCTTAGCAATTACTGAAACCCAGAATGCTGCTACAGCCACACGCATAATCATATTTGGATAATTGCCTGGTATTTAAAGGGACAGGGTCATGGAACGGAGCTTTTGATCTCCAAATCGCCCCTTGCAAGGTCAGTAATTAGGGGCAATCTTTGGCTCCTCTCTCGTTCTCTGCAGAGAGGCCAAGCACTGAATGAATCCGCAGTTACACACTAGAAATGTGAATGGGCCCCTCCACCGCCCCTGCTCTCAGAATAAGAGTCGTGCGGGTATCTTGTCAGGGTGGCACCTTTTACAAGCACTACATTCTGGCTGCAGTCTCACTGCCAGCTTGCAGAGGCCAAACTGAAACGCTGTTTGGATTGAGAAACAGTCTGTGCCCCACGTTTGAATCCAACTACACTGAAATCTGTAGCCATATGCGAATAATTAATAGCAACCCCCGTGTGTGACCCAGCAGCAGTGACTATGTGGAAACTGTGGACTATGTGGAAACTCCCCCTGCAGAAGATTAACACACACAGCCTGGGGTTCACTATTATTCCCTTTGGTGATTTGCACAGCTCGGACGGGGGACCTCTGGGTAGGGTGGGACTTGTCTGCTACACAGATACAGTAAGGGTAATTTATAAGCACTGAGGGCCAGTTTCTGCCCTCGGTTGCACCCACGATACGCTGTAAACCAATGGAATTGTGTGCGTGCCACAGAGGGTGGAAGGCAGTGCAGGAGCTCCTGCTGTCAAGGATATTCATTCCCCCCCCCGCCGCAGACTGATTGCACTGTTTGTTTCTGCAGTTGCATGGAGACTAAGAACATAAGAACAGCCACTGGGTCAAACCAATGGTCCATCTAGCCCAGTATCCTGTCTCCCAATGCCATATGCTTCAGAGGGAATAAACAGATTAGGGGAATCATCAGGTGATCCGTCCCCTGCCATCCAGTCCCAGCATCTGGCAGTCAGAGGCCTAGGGACACCCAGAGCATGGGGTTGCATCCTTGACCATTTTGGCTAAAAGCTGAAGCTGGGCCTGTCTGCCATGAATTTATCCAATTCTTTTTTTGAATCCAGTTATAGTTTTGGTCTTCACAGCATCCCCTGGCAATGAGTTCCACAGGTTGGCTGTGTGCTGTGCGAAGAAGTACTTCCTTTTGTTTGCTTTAATCCTGCTGCCTATTAATTTCAGTGAATGACCCCTAGTGCTTGTGTTATGTGAAGGTGTAAATAACACTTCCTTATTCAATTTTTCCACACCATTCATGATTTTATAGACCTCTGTCATTTCCCCCCTTAGTCGTCTCTTTCCCAAACTCACCAGTCCCCGGCTTTCTAATCTCCCCTCATATGGAAGCGGTTCCATTCTCTGCTGAGGGGCAGCTCCCAGCTGTGGGTTAGAATACTGGGTTTAGTCAGAGAGCTAGAGCAGGACAAAACAAATAGCCTTGGGCCCCAGGGAGCAGCTCCTGGGTGGGATGGGGGCCCCTCGGCACATGGATCTCCTCAGGCCTATGCACAAAGATGGTCAAGCTGCCTCTGCACCGATTCCTCTTCATCGCTCTCTGGCGCTGGGGATCCTTGAGTGGCGAGGGGCATGAAAGAGGGGGTGAGGGAGATGTGCATGGACCTATTGCTTGGGGGAATGCGCAAAAAGACAGTACTCGCACTTCTAAGGAGCCCCTCCCCCCTGTGGGGTCCCTCCCACAGAGAAGTCTGAGGGGTGGCCAAAGATGGGAGCAGGGACCCCAGAACCAATGCAGAGGCAAAGGGTCTCTGGCAGATCCCCTGGGACTGTGGGGTTTGAGGGGAGAACCCTCTGCTCCTTTGAATAAGTCATCTCTCAACTCCTCCTCTCCCCACGCTGAAAGGGAGACCCTGCGGGAACTATATGCAGGGATTTCACCGTGTTTCCCCCTGGAGGGGTGCAGGGGGCAGAACTGAGGGGGGGGGGGTTTCTACGTTACAGGGTCTGGCTTTGTCCTCACCAGAACTAAAAACCCCAATTTCCAGTTTCCTGCTCCCAGCTGCACTGCACTCCCGTCTGCTTTAACGAACTGCGTGAGCCTCCAGTTGGGCATCCTGTCTGTGCCGCTGAGTGGAGAAAGCAAAGGCCAAGAACAGCCATTCGTGGGCACAGGCATTGTGGTGGTAAGTGACTTGTTTGCATAAAGTACACAATAAGACAGCAATGTTTAGTACAGCTTGTTCTCCCGGAGCGGCCAGCAAGCCTGAGCATGTCTTGGCGCCCACTCAGCAAGCTTGTCCATTTCCTCTTGATTTA
Source organism: Lepidochelys kempii (assembly GCF_965140285.1). Lineage (NCBI taxonomy): Eukaryota > Metazoa > Chordata > Testudines > Cheloniidae > Lepidochelys > Lepidochelys kempii. Next base: position 100,782,921 of record NC_136388.1, on the reverse strand, counting down.
TTTCACACAAGAATATCATCTTGCCATCCCGCAGCTGGCTCGTGTTATGTGGACACCCCTCCCTGCAGCCTGGCCCACATGGGCTGAGATGCAACCGAGCTGTTGTAAAGGGAAATGAATGGCCTGATTGCTGAAATCTTTCCCCAGAAAAGTGATTACATTTTAGTGTAACCTGAGGCTTCCCTCCGTGGACGTGCATGAACCCCAAAGCATTTGAACTACAAATCCCTGAAGCCCGCATTTCCTGTGGCCAGCCTTGCTGGTCGGCCCAGAGGTTGCTTTCTCGAGGAGAATTCCAGGGGGTTTTGTGGCAAGGCAGGCTTTCCATGAACCAGGCCCACTAGCTGTCCTGGGCTACAGTCAAGCTGGGCTTAGGCCTGCGCATGGTCAGATTGCATCGTGCTCACCAGCTGCTGTTGGTCTTTGTCTGGCTATGGCGACAGAGCAGATCTCCACGCTAGGGCTTTCAGTGGCCATTGCCAGCACTGGGGCTGTTGACAGGTTTGCAGGCTTAGGCAGAATTTGTCAGCGCTGCAGCTGAGCGATTGTTCATGGGCTCTGAGGGCTCTCCCAGGTAGAGTAACTTCCATCAGCCCCTTTTAGTCAATTTCTATTTGTGGCCACTAAGGGGGGCAGTGATGTCAGGGAGTAGCCGCTGACCCTCAGGGGCTGTTTAACTTGCTCAGTGTTTTCAGAGACTGGCTGGGGTGAGAACTGAAACTCCAGCCAGCTCAGACCTCGGTGATGCTGGTGGGAAGGGGAAACCGACGAGGTGATCTCAGCCAGTTCAGGTCAGAGGCTAGTTTGCCTTTCCTTTGGGTCTAAATCCTGTATGGTGCTGTCCCCATTTGTGGGAAATGTTGGCCTTGAAAATCCCTTCCCATTCCGAAGCGGATGGAAAGACCAAGAGACCCAAAACCTTCACCAAACGAAACATTCCGACGAGTTCCAATCCGGGAATGTTCAAATGTAAAATTGCAGTTTTCTCAAGAATTGTTTCATTCTGATCAAAACTGACAAGTTTCCATTTTGATTCTCCCAACTGAAAAATCAAAAAATTGATGGAAAGTGACATTTTTCCTGTGGAAAATTTTGATTTAGAGAAAACCACATTTTCTGAAAGGAAATTTTTTTAGTCACAAAATGTCCTGCACCTCTAGGCCTAGTGGATGTGGGCTGCTTTTGGAAGTCATAGAATCATAGAATATCAGGGTTGGAAGGGACCCCAGAAGGTCATCTAGTCCAACCCCCTGCTCAAAGCAGGACCAATTCCCAGTTAAATCATCCCAGCCAGGGCTTTGTCAAGCCTGACCTTAAAAACCTCTAAGGAAGGAGATTCTACCACCTCCCTAGGTAACGCATTCCAGTGTTTCACCACCCTCTTAGTGAAAAAGTTTTTCCTAATATCCAATCTAAACCTCCCCCACTGCAACTTGAGACCATTACTCCTCGTTCTGTCATCTGCTACCATTGAGAACAGTCTAGAGCCATCCTCTTTGGAACCCCCTTTCAGGTAGTTGAAAGCAGCTATCAAATCCCCCCTCATTCTTCTCTTCTGCAGGCTAAACAAGTGGTTTGAGCTTTGGCCTGCTAAACCCAGGGTTGTGAGTTCAATCCTTGAGGGGGCCATTTAGGGATATGGGGCAAAAATTGGGGATTGGTCCTGCTTTGAGCAGGGGGTTGGACTAGATGACCTCCTGAGGTCCCTTCCAACCCTGATATTCTATGATACCTGCTGCCTTCATTAGCTCATGTTATCATTTTGGCCGGGATAGCTCAGTGGTTTGAGCATTGGCCTGCTAACCCCAGGGTTGTGAGTTCAATCCTTGAGGGGGCCATTTAGAGATCTGGGGCAAAAACTGGGGATTGGTCCTGCTTTGAGCAGGGGGTTGGACTAGATGACCTCCTGAGGTCCCTTCCAACCCTGATATTCTATGATTCTATGATCCCAGCTCCCTCAGCCTCTCCTCATAACTCATGTGTTCCAGTCCCCTAATCATTTTTGTTGCCCTTCGCTGGACTCTCTCCAATTTATCCACATCCTTCTTGAAGTGTGGGGCCCAAAACTGGACACAGTACTCCAGATGAGGCCTCACCAATGTCGAATAGAGGGGAACGATCACGTCCCTCGATCTGCTTGCTATGCCCCTACTTATACATCCCAAAATGCCATTGGCCTTCTTGGCAACAAGGGCACACTGCTGACTCATATCCAGCTTCTCGTCCACTGTCACCCCTAGGTCCTTTTCCGCAGAACTGCTGCCTAGCCATTCGGTCCCTAGTCTGTAGCTGTGTATTGGGTTCTTCCGTCCTAAGTGCAGGACCCTGCACTTATCCTTATTGAACCTCATCAGATTTCTTTTGGCCCAATCCTCCAATTTGTCTAGGTCCTTCTGTATCCTATCCCTCCCCTCCAGCGTATCTACCACTCCTCCCAGTTTAGTATCATCCGCAAATTTGCTGAGAGTGCAATCCACACCATCCTCCAGATCATTTATGAAGATATTGAACAAAACCGGCCCCAGGACCGACCCTTGGGGCACTCCACTTGATACCGGCTGCCAACTAGACATGGAGCCATTGATCACTACCCGTTGAGCCCGACAATCTAGCCAGCTTTCTACCCACCTTATAGTGCATTCATCCAGCCCATACTTCCTTAACTTGCTGACAAGAATACTGTGGGAGACCGTGTCAAAAGCTTTGCTAAAGTCAAGAAACAATACATCCACTGCTTTCCCTTCATCCACAGAACCAGTAATCTCATCATAAAAGGCGATTAGATTAGTCAGGCATGACCTTCCCTTGGTGAATCCATGCTGGCTGTTCCTGATCACTTTCCTCTCATGCAAGTGCTTCAGGATTGATTCTTTGAGGACCTGCTCCATGATTTTTCCAGGGACTGAGGTGAGGCTGACTGGCCTGTAGTTCCCAGGATCCTCCTCCTTCCCTTTTTTAAAGATTTCAAATCCATATAGCATTGATGACCATGTGTGCATTTGTCTACCTGTGCTTGGATGGGTGTTTGAAACCTTTCTTCTCCCAGGCCAGCTCCCCAGGTGTACTTCAGCCATTGTTGCCTCCAGTCCAGATTATGATGATACACTCTCTCTCACTGTTTCTGAGCACCTGCATCTCTATAGTCCAAGGGAAAGGAGGATTAAAGATTACACAGCTTCTCTCTGCCCAGAGATGGATAATCAAACCTGCACTGTCTTGTTTATGTCACATGGCAGCTCCTGCAGCCTGTAACCTCCTGTATATCCTGTATAGGTAACCCCACTGATTTGAAATCAGCGTGGTCTTTGTATCCTTCCCAATAGGATACATTAGAGTTGGCTAAAATCTTTCAGCCAAAAAACTTTCTGGTTGGAAAATGTGATTTTTGTCACAATCAGCATTGTTGGCAAGAAAATGTTGATTTCTCCAGTTTTTCAAATTGAAAAAATCCAAACTGTTTGTTTGGTTTTTGTTTTGTTTCAAAGCAACATTTTGAAACAAGAACAACCACAAAAATCATTTTGCTTTTACTTAAAATGCAATTTCATTTTGGTTTTGGAAACCCAGAAATTTCAGTTTTCCATTTGATGTGGCTATTTTAGTGTTCCCCACCCTATTTCCTTCCAATTTTTATTTTCCCCTTTTTCCCCCACGGAAGAAGGGGAGGAAAAAGGGAGAATGAGGGAAAAACATTTTTCTATGTGGTTTGATGTTTTGAACTGAAAAAGTGGGTGTGGGGGGAGGAGGAAAGGGGGAAAAGGGGGAATTTAGAGGTATCCTGCATTTCATTTCAAAGGGTCTTGCAGGAAAAGCAAAATTTTACAATGGAAAACTTTGAAAGGGCATTTTTCCCATGGAAAATTCTTCTGGTGTCCTCCTCAGTCTTCAGAAACGCCTACTCCTGAGAACCGGAGATTAGCGTCTTGTTAGCGTTGAACTTTAGCAGTCAGCAGTACTTCTTCCCTAAGGCATCTCTGCTGGTTTCTACCACTGGCAGACATGACCAATGACTTGTACCAGTTCCACTCTAACTACCAAGACTGACGTCTTCCAGAATCTAGACATCACGGACTGAGATGGGAGACAGCTTTGCGCTGGCAACACGTTGGAGCATTTATCAGACCCACATCCAAGTGAAATGAAAGCCGGTGGTGGTGTCAGTCCACGGAGTTTAGATTTCACAACAATGGGCTTGATCCTGGCTGAGCACCCGGAAATCCCCCTGAAGTCAGTGGTGACTGAAGAGCCGCAGTACCGCACAGAGCTCTTAGCGTGTTATATGATTGAGTGACACCTCGGTCACCATGCCCGGAGCCTCAGCTCCTCGTCTACTTACGCCATGCCTGCCAGAAGATGCTGATGTGGCAGGACGGTTTTGAGCTGTGTGAAAAGGGGCTTTGGCCTCTCCCTGTTTTTGGTCAAAGAGGAGAGATGGCAAATCCAGGGGAGATCCCCTCGGCAGTCTGGCCCAGAGTTAGTAGTGCAAGACATAGACAGAGTCTCTGATGGACTCCAGCCTTGGTCTTGAATGAAACACTTTGGGGCCTAGGGCAAAGACTCTGGGGAGGTCAGAGTTCATTTTTTTCCCCTCTCAGCTGGGTTGGCTATTTTTGAGAGTGTCCCTCTATTTGATCCTCCTGTCCCTGTTGGAATAGTCTTATAACAGTACAGAGAACATTGTTCCTAGAGGATATTTACACTAGAATTCTAGGCTGTGGCTATTTAAGGAATTTTATAGGGTGGTTTAAAAATTCTATATGAAGTACGTAACTTAAAAAAAAAAAAAGCTATTTCTTTTTAGAGGAGTTTCCATAGACCCCTATTCAGTCAGTCCCTTTGGAATTGAGAGGAGTTTTTAAGGGGCATGATCACAGTTCTGCGTGATACTTTCTGTAGCTTTCTCATTCGACACACTGTTTGTATCTGATGCTACATGCTGAGACATAGTTTGTATCTAAGGGTATAAGTTACCAGTGCAGCGCCATTAATTTCAGTAGGGTTACTCTGGCATGAAATAGGAGTACCACTGAGGTGACTTGAGACTCTTAAATCTACCGACTTAGAATGGGATCCAGCTGAATATACACAGCTCACTCCTCCCAGCTGACAACCAGCAGTTCATAAGTGTAAGCAAACAAAAGTTTACAGTGCTACAAGCTGTATCTTTAAAGCAAAGATGCCTGGCTGAGGGATGCCAAGATTCAGTCTGGGGCTTGTTTTAAGAATGTTAAGTTCAAATATTTGAGTAGTTTTTACAGTAAATACAAGAAAATCAATCAGAACCGAATGAACTGGTATAGTTCAAATGTTAAGTATCAAATGCGGATGCCAAACTGACATGAGAGAGAGAGAGAGAGAACAAGCTACAGTATGAGAATCTTCCCTGAGGCTAAAAGAGAAAATACAGAGACGTGTGAGCCAAACTGCAGGGCACATCCCCAACATGAAAGAGAAATGGGAAACCTGAATTAAAAATAGATACATGTGAAGATTTATTGGGGATATAAGGTAGGATGCAATTGACTATTGTAGGGTTACACATTTATGTAATGGGCATAACAAAAGAGAGAGATGCCACACTATTCATATTATAGACAATGTGCAAATAAGATGGGGAGGGAATCCTATAAATAAAACATTATTTCTACTTCTGTTGTGTTGTCCACAGTTCTTTGGCTTTGTTGCAAAGCATTACCCATATATCCTCCTTTCTGTAACTTCAAAATATGAGTTTATCCAGAACATCCTATGCAAAGTCTATCTGTTCTAGTTGGTATAGCTGAAACGGGGATTTTCAGTCTCTAACAATGGTATGTCACCCCTTTGCCAGAAGCCTGCATCTTTCGTTCACAATTTGAACCAGTGTACCAGGTTTTTCTATAAAGTTTTGCCACAAGATGGCAGGCATGTGCCTATCACCTGAACTCTGAGTCTAACCAAAACTGAAGCCTGGTATTTGGAAACAATTTTTTTCCCCTACAGTTTTTTAAACTGTGATTTAGGCCTTGACTGCTACGTGCAATTCACACTGTGGTCACCCATGTCTGAGAGAGATTCTCAACCCCATTGATTTATTACAAATATTTCACACAACACATGGCATTTTAAAGTTACTGTATGGAATTTCTTATGTCTAGTGACGTTCAGAAACTCACTTCATCAGATAATACAGATCCTCACAGCAAAATATGAAGTGAAAATATGAAGACGCCGTATAGAATTCAGTGCTTGGAATGCTGGAAGATTGCTTAGACAGAACGCTGAGCACTATGGTCCATCAAGACAATCAAGTTTAGTATGCGCCTAGGAACTTGGCACTTTGCAACGTGTTAGGAAGGCAGAAAACAACCAGCAGACACACATGGAGCCGGTATCTCAGTTCCTTTTAGAAGAAGAATGAAGCAATATGCTCTAGGCCTGTTTCCTTATGTCCGTGCAAAGGTGATAGTGAATGACGCTGTACAATAGGCCGGGAAGGACCTCACGAGGTTATCAAGTCCAGCCCCCTGTGCTGAGGCTGGACCAAGTAAACCTAGACCATCTCTGACAGGTGTTTGTCCAGCCTGTTCTTACAAACCTCCAATGATGGGAATCCCACGACCTCCCTTGGAAGCCTGTTCCAGAGCTTAACTATCCTGCGAGTTAGGAAGTTTTCACTAACATCTAACCGAAAGCTCCCTTGCTGCAGTCTAAGCCTGTTACTTCTTGTGCTACCTTCCGTGGACGTGGAGAACAATTGATCACCATCCTCTTCATGACAACCTGTAACATATTGGAAGACTGTGATCCGTCCCCCCTCAGTCTTCTTCTCTCAAGACTAAATGTAACCCTTCTGCCCGTCAGAGTTGGCAGCAACAAGGGCCGGGTTCAATATCTAGGGGATCCATTTCAATAACACAATGCAAACCGGCTCGAGCCCCCACCCAGTGACCTGGGACAAATATATACCACCCCCGCTGGGCGCCTCCAAGAGGCGATACTTCCCCTCTCGCAAGCACATAGTCTGAGTGTAGCAAAAGCCTTTTAATAACAGAGAGAAACAATGTGGCATTATGTTGGGGAAACACCACCAACCGGATTCATAACACAACCCATGAGCAAAACAACCCCACCCCAGGCAAATTGGGGCATGCCCTTTTCCCTTTGGTTCTTGAGTCCAGCAACCCCAAATCACCCAAAGTCCCAAAAGTCCAATGCCCCAAAAGTCTCTGTCCCTGGTCAGGGCAGCCCCAGAGTTCGAAAGTTTATCGGCGGAGCTTTACCTCCCCACCTGGGTGGAAATGGGACGGGGGTAAGAGGCACCTTACGTGATCTGAAGCTGACCGCCCCATAGCTCCATAGCGGCGCTCCGCTCCGCCAGCCGCCCCACAAACTGCTTCGCTCAGCTGCGCTCCGCTCCACCAGCCGCCCCACGAACTCCTTCGCTCAGCTGCGCTCCGCTCCGCCAGCCGCCCCATGAACTCCTTCGCTCAGCTGCGCTCCGCTCCGCCAGCTGCCCCACGAACTCCTTCACTCAGCTCCACGGCCCACAAGCAGCTCCTGCCATCCACACACTGCTCCGCGTCGAACTGCTTCACCAGCCGTCCCGCAAACTGCTCCACAATATATCTTCAGGCTCCCCCACTACTTAACACAACACTCAGTGATTTCAGCTCTTAGGTGAATTCAGCTTATAGTAGGGGAGCCCCAGTGCTGGTGCACTGTCAGCCCAAAGTGAGCTCAGCAGCCTATAACTAGACTTCTAATGAACCCAAAATTAGCTCTGATATTCCACAGTGGAGAGAGGAGGAAGTGCAATCAGCATGTAAGGCCCTCACCAAGGGGCCTATGCCACCAAGTACTACTACTTGTCCCCAGCCTCTCTCCATTCACAGAGTTTTGGAACCCATGACCCTTGCCTAGCGAGTGCTACTTAGTTGATGGTGAATCCCTCCATCATAACAAAAGGCCACGTACAGTTCCAAGCACAGTTCCCATAATCAGGGTAATAACAATTTATTCTTCCTGCCCCAATAACAGAGACACTGGGGATCCCACAGCAGCCAAAGTGACCATTTGGGCAGCTATGGCCTCATTCTAGGCGTGGTGGGTGTGCCTATGCAAATGAGATCGGCCCCTGAAGTTCTTTTCCACAACTTGCCACACCTCACCACCAGATGTCAGGGTGGAGCTCATCCTGACACTTCTTACATCAACATGGCCAGTTTTTTAAACTTTCCTCGTAGGTTTCTAAACTGTTTAATACTTCTTTTGCTCTCCTCTGAACTCTCTCTGATTGGTCCACATCTTTCCTAAAGCGTGACACCCAGCACTGGACACAGCACTCCAGCTGGGGCCTCACCAGTGCTGAGTAGAGTGGGACAATTCCCTCCCAGGTCTTCCATACGACCCCATTAATACACCCCGGAATATTAGTCTTTTTCACAGCTGCATCTTATTGTTGAGACTCATTCAATATGTGATCCACTATAACCCCCCAGATCCTTTTCAGGGTACGACTGCCTCGCCAGTTAGTCCCTGGTGTGTAATGGTACATTGGACTTTTCCTTCCTAAGTGAAGTACTTGGCACTTTATTGAATTTCATCTCGTTGATTGCAAACCAATTCTCAAATTCGTCAGGGTTTTGAATTCTTGGTCCTGTCCTCCCCGGAGCTTGTGGTGCAAGGTCATTGTGAGCCTGGGCTCGGTCGCTGTCTGGAGCTCCGCGTAGCTGAGCAGTTGCACGCCGCGCTGGTTTGGCTCTACCGTGCCGCTCTTTGCAGGGGCTGATGAATCATGAGAGGCCAGCGCTAGTCACCGTGGCCTCAATTCTGTGACCTTCACTCACACTGAGTAGCTCCTTACTCTGCACATAGTACCACTGAGTACAGTGGGACTCCTTGCAAAGTAAGAATAGCAAAATACGGCCATTTGTAAGTCGCATTTGTAGCCAAGCTTTGTCTGCATTAAATGGGTGTAGATTGCACGCGCATGAGATCTGGTTCTCTGCTTTCATTGTAGAGCGTGCATGCCTGTGGCCTGTATGAACGACAACAGTAATAGTTTCATTGTGGATGCACGAGTCAGCAGAGCAGGGTTTGCACCGCCAGAGTTTCGGGGCCTGTTAGGAATGGGGCTTTCTGAATCTGCAGTTCGGTTTGTGTCCTTGGTGCCGTTCTACCGGCGTGTGTCCCCACAAAATCAATACTCCAATCAGCTTCTGTGGTTACTAGGAGAGAGAATATTTATCAGTCTTTGGCATGACTAGAAACCACCAGCTGCCCTTGGAGCAATGCAGGGTTTTGAAATGCAAGAGACCCAGGGGACGTGCCCAAGTACCCAGTCTGCGGCTTCTTGTTCCAACTCAGCTCCATGCCAAACAGAAAAGAAAGTCCCAAGTCAGGGCCTGTTGAAACCAATGGAGACTCTCATTGACTTCCAGCCTCAGGCTCCTTTGCCTAATTTTAGTTACATTCCTCACCATAGTCCAAAGCTGAGTCTATCCATCCCTCACCCTGAGAATGCCAAAGAACAAAATTCCCAGAGCGTGTCAGCAGCAGCCTTCACTTCAGCTCTGAGCCTGGCAGAGACCTGTGATTCGGGAGACAGCCAGGCTGGAGTGCGAGAGACAGACACTGCTCCGCTGAGGCAATGATTTGGTGCTTTGCAGGAAACTCTGCACTCACACTTCATAGTAAGAGCTGGGAAAGTTTCCAACCTTGAGCTTGCTGCAAGAGACCGGGAGCACGGAAGAGTCAGAGCAAACTCCTTGCTGAACATAAAACTGACCTTTCCTGGGAAGCTAGCAAAGGGGGGGGGGGGGGGAATTATATTGTCCTTATTATTGTTGGTTCGTGGCAGCACCTGCCCAGTTGCAGGAGCTTTCGGGACTCACTGTCTAAGACGTCTTGGGGACATCCAAAAATCAGTTGTTTGTGTCTCAGAAATGCCTGCTACATCGAACAGGGTGGGGCTGCATCCAGGCCTCATGGATCCTATGAATAAATACTTAAAGTTCAAGGGCTCTTTTTTGGTTGCTTGCCCTGAAATGCAAAGGCACTTTAATAACCACTGGCCCAGTAAAATAGCGCTATTTAGCAACACGGTGAATTTGAGGAAAAAGTCAGAACATGAATGATATTGCCCTGTTCATCCGCCAAGACCCCTCCCATCACAGTTGCTGCCAGGATCAGTCCTTGAACATTTCAAAGCTGCCCACTGCACTTGTCCACTGCCTTTTACATCTGACTAGCTGCCTCTAAGGAATTTCCAATTTGCAATATGAATATTTGTCTCTGCAAGGCATAACATCATAAAATAATCTTGCAAGCGAACATCTAACACAGCAGGGATGTGAAATGTTTCTTGCCCCATTTCTTCCTGCAGTATTCATAGCTACAGCAATGACAGGCATGTTAGAAACACAGAGACTTGCTTCCCTCTTCTTTGCAGTTTTCAAAGCCTCATGCCACTGTTTAAAAAAACAAAAACAAAAGTACTAAAATAAAGCAGCCTGAAGTGAAGGATCCAGGATTCACATGTCACGTGTGATAGACCAAAAGCAAATTATTTCCTTTTACCAACTTTCTCTTTGGAGATGTGGTGCCATCCTCCCATATGAGGAACACTTTTCTCTGAGTGCTGTTATCTTGACACTGGCTCCATCCTCGGTTGCTTTGCAGCGCTGGGCCTGGGCACTGTTTCCTGCCTTGAGTTTCTGTCCACCTTATAAGCAACTCATCCAATTTCCAGGGATGGGGAAAATTGATGTAATCCCAGGAGCAGCAACCAATGCGTATTACTGATGGAGTGCATTGTTTTAAGAGGGCGCGTTGCCTTGAAATCAGAATGGTTTTACATTTACTCAGCAAAAGGAACGCCGTGCAGAGGGAGAATTGATTTTTCAAGAAAGCAACTGTTTCTGCTCTGGCTGGAAAATTTCAAAAAAATCAAAATGTTGATTTTAAAAAAAGGCAAAAAAACCAAACCCACAATCATTTTGCTGGAGTTTCTCCATTTTTGACCATCTTTATTTTCACTGTGAACCATCTGTAGGAAACTCCCAAACTTCTATTGTGCTGTAGCAGTCAGTTCTCCATGTCAGAAAAGTTTGATCACCTTCATCTCTTTTCTTAGTTTCATGCTAACTAGGGAATGTCTCCTGGGCACTTCCTCATTCAGTGACTCCTCATTCCTGCTGCTCTCCCAGCTCATTCGCTGCTGGAGAAGGCTGTTGGGCTGAGAACAGGGTACAGGCTTGGTCTGCCTTTTCAGCTGTCACCTGGAAAAACAGTTAATTAACGGTAAGGGGACAAGCCCACAATCATTTTATCTTCACACCCTCTTCCACTCTGCACACAATTGGGCCAAGGGAAATAGTTTTGTTTTTCTGCCATGAGGCACCAGCTGTGCATTGCTGGCAGCTGGTGCATGGATGTGGCAGCAGGTTTAAAACAAACAAAAGGAAAAAGAAAAGGAGGACTTGTGGCACCTTAGAGACTAACCAATTTATTTCTCCATACGGCTAAATGCAGTGCCTTGCATAATGACAGGTTTCAGAGTAGCAGCCGTGTTAGTCTGTATTCGCAAAAAGAAAAGGAGGATTTGTGGCACCTTAGAGACTAACCAATTTAGTCTCTAAGTTGCCACAAGTCCTCCTTTTCTTTTTGCGAATACAGACTAACACGGCTGCTACTCTGAAACAAAAGTATTTCTTCACACAACGCACAGTCAACGTGTGGAACTCCTTGCCAGAGGATGTTGTGAAGGCCAAGACTATAACAGGGTTCAAAAAAGAACTAGATAAGTTCATGGAGGATAGGTCCATCGATGACTGTTAGCCAGGATGGGAAGGGATGATGTCCCTAGCCTGTTTGCCCAAAACTGGGAATGGGTGCTAGGGGATGGATCACTTGATGATTACTCTTTCTGTTCATTCCCTCTGGGGCACTGGCCACTGTCGGAAGGCAGGATACTGGGCTAGATGGACCCTTGGTCTGACCCAGTCTGGCCGTTCTTATGTTCTTATCACAAAGGCCCAGCCAGCCAGGAGGAGGGGAGAGGTGCCTCTCCCTGCTATGGCAGCTCCAGGGCTGGAGGGCAAGATAGGCACCTCCCTCCCCCTCCCCCTTCCCATCCCCAGGGTGTTTGGGCTGGGGCTGGGTCCAGGCTGGGCTGCTCCAGCCGCACCTGGGACTGTGACTCCATGGCTGGGTCCGGGCCGCAGTAGAGTTGGGGCCGGCGTGCCCTGGCTGGGGCAGGTTGGGGGCCGGGCTAGGTTGGGGCCAGGGGAAGGGGCACCCCTCCCCTGGCTGCTCCCCAGCTGTGGCAGGTTCCCAGGCAGGTCCCCCGAGCACCTGCTGCGTGGCTGTGCAGCTTACGGGGAGCTTGAGTCGCCACCAACCAAAAAGTCCGTCAATAATGATCAAAATGTACAGCTAGGCACAGCGAGAGCAATGCTGCCTGCAGACTTCTTAGAGCTGGATTGAAGGACATCGACCCTGCAAATTTTGACATGTGACGTTGATAGTTTTGTGTGTTAAGAAGTACAAAGCTTTAACTTTTTGACTCTCAGTGTCTGCCCTCAAATATCGCCTGCCCCCTTGCCCCCCGGTGTTCCACAGTTTCCCACAACGGTGAAAAATTTAAATTGATAAAAATAAAAAAGCTTCAAAATAAAAATCTATATTCTACATCACCATGATAAAAAATAACAATGAAGCCTGTCAGTTCGAACTATATTTAGTGATACATCTGAGAACCTCACTGTCCTGTAGAACAAAATGAAGTGGAGGGAAGTCAAGGATGTGTGGACAAATTTTTTATTGTGCAAAATGCATTCATGCCACTGGTACACAGCTGTACAGTAGAGCCAAGTGAATAAGTGATTTTTTTGGTTTGCTGCTCTTACTTAAAAACTGAAAAAAATAAAATGTTTCTGATTGACCTGAAATGAAAGAAAACGTTTCAAAAATTTTGTCAAACCAAAAAGTTAAAAAAAAAAAAAAAAGAAAGCTTTGAGTTGAACTAAATGTTTTGTTTATTTTCCAAACTTTTAATACCATCTTTAAGATGATCGAAATATATTTTAAAACTAAAAGTAATTTTGAATAGAAAAAAATGAAACATTTTGTTTTGCAAGGATTGAAGCACTAGTGTTTGATTTTTGCAGGTTTTTTTTTTTTAAACAAAAACTATTTGGCAGATTTGACATGAAATTATGAAAAGTTTTGATCAGCTGGTTCTGCATTTTTCAGCTAAAAAAAAAAGTTTCAAACAAATCATCTCCGTATTCTAGTAGCCAGTTCCTACCAATGGAACATGGCCTGTTCTGTTGAGAAGTTGATTCCTGGTGTGCCAGGCATCACGTGAATTTACTACCTATTCTGAAAAAGCAGAGCTTGTACTCTAAGGGCCCATCCAATACCCACTAGAGACACTGGGAGTCATTCCTTTGACTTCAATGGGTATTGCATTGGGCCTTTGTCCTACCGCTGGTACTGGGCCCAGTGCAATCAGTATCCACAAAAACATGTAAGGGACATGGATGTATCTATCTAGTGCAGAGTGAAGTTATCATCATCTGGCAAAATTACACGAGCCAACTCTAGAAGGACGGGCACGCTGGAAGGCAGCATAAATACATTCCCAGCTCGCTTTGAGTTTACTGCAAGATGATAACCCAGTGATATGGCCAAAATCTTCAACTCTTATAGGTTTCATGTTCCCTTCCCCCCCCCCCCCCCCCCCGGTTCTCAAACATGCTGAGCAACCGGTGCTCCAGTTGGAGCTCCAATGGGATACGCACACACTCAGCTCTTCCAAAATCAGGTCCATTGTGTTTCAAACTGAGTGCCGCAAAATAGATGCACTCCAAATCAGCGGCCTCTTGTGCAACTTTGGGCCTATGTTACTCCTAGAACACTGTATAACTGAAACCTTCCTCCCAACAGATGATTGCCCACAATTCTGTAGTGAATCCCACGCCTTGTATTGGTAGTCCTAACTTGGCCCTCTGGATCTGGAAGGCAACAAACAGACCCAGAGTTTTCTGTTCTCACTAAAGGTCAAGTCTAGGCAGTTAGAAGATGTTTTCATCTGTGTTTTATTATTTGGTTTGCTCAAGAAGGTATGGAATGTGGAGATACCAATGCAAGAAACAGGACTTCATTCTCCTAGGGTCTGCAGACATGGAGAACTGGAACAATGGTAAATGAATGCACATATCAGCTAGACAGCATACATGTGCTGGCCCTGGTGATGGCATAGAATTTCACTGCTGTTACTTCTGTTTTCACTAGACTATGAATACTAATAGACTTATTCCTAAAATAAATTTGAGATAATAATGTAAGGTAAAACATGAAACCCAGACACGACGGCATCTAAAATAGCATAATGATGAGATGAGCTTTGCTTTGGGTTTGAAGCGTTTTTACTGCGGGCCTAAAAATCTTGTTTTTCAAAAATCCGTTTGAAATTGCAAAAGTGTAAAAAGAGGCAGTTGTTTAGTTTTAGAGTAAAACTTATTTTAAAGATTGAACGTGACAAATTCTGTAAATTTGAATATTACTTTAGACATAAGTGAAATCTGCAGTATGTTTGGGAAATGCTTGTGGCAGTTTCACGTTGGTTTGTTTTCTTCTTGCTGAGTGCTAACTGAATCTGGCATCTTTTTATGGGTACTAACTTCACTGCAAAGCAGAAATGGGTCCGTTTACATGCTAGGTTCTCAGGTAGCTGTGACCTCTTAGGAAAAAAAATTCTCAATGTCCTTATGAACCTCTTCATGTCTCCTAGACCTTTGGCTAATATTAAAGGTAGACGGAGTTTAATATCTGCTATGTCCTCTGCTGGAGGACTGGCCAGTTTCTAGCAGATTAGCATTAACATAGATTATTTTTCCATCTCTAACATTTGAGCCTAGAGAATCAAAATACCAGTTTTTAGACTCTCAGGTTCATAATTTTTTTTTTAAAGCCAGAAGAGACCATTGCAATCTTCTGATCTGACCCCTACATAACACAGGCCACAGGACTTCCCAGAATTAATTCCTGCTACAAATGCAATAGTGGTGGATTGAACTAGAGCATATATCTTAGAGAAACAGCCAATTTTGATTTAAAATTTTCCAGTGATGGTGAACCCATCATGACTCTTGGTAAGTTGTTCCAATGATTTATTACCCACATTATTTAAAAAATGGCACCTCAGCTCTGGTCTGAATTTGTCTAGCTTTAACCTCCAGCCCGGGTATGCAAAACATTTTGCTGGTGCATCACTACACATTTCATTGAAAAGTATGTTCCTGTAAGTTCTTATCTATTTGGGCCTCACCTGAAATGGCCAAATCCCTTTCAAAATATTATCTAAATGGAACAGATGTTGAGAAAGCCCACAACCAAACAACACTGTGTTATAATAGCTGCATTTCTAAAATGAAGCAATCAAAATTGCAATCAGCTATTATAAAGAGTGTCTGGAAGCTGTACCTGGTACTGGGTAAGCCTGTATGCGAGCATCAGAGCTTGATTCACAATGGTTTGTATCCTAACTTAAAGGAAAGCTGGACACATTTTATTCAGCCCTGAAGATTAAAAATTCATGGACTTCTCAAGAGGAATAAACTAGGAATATTTTTGTAATAATTGACATTTCTGAGCCAAATGCTGGAATCATCCCTCTTACCCTGATGGGATGGCACTTGTGATGTTAGCACAGAGGGACACACCGTAGGTCAGTTTCTTGCCTGACTTAATATAGGCTTAACGGGTGGAAACAATGTGCTGCGCGGTCTATTGTAAGGGCGAGGCTCTGCCCCTCTGCCAGGCGTTGTGTAGCACTTCCCTCCAGGAGTAGTCTCACTGAATTCTATACGATGGGGGTTCCATGGGACCCGAACGTGCAGGAAGATGCTATTCAACATGAGCCAGGCTGCCACAAACTTGTCCCTAAAGTTCCAGTTAAAGGAGATGGTCTCTGCCAGGGATGACCTAGTGGGCATGGGTTTCATTTTTCCTTAACCATTATTAAAGGCAAGTAGAGATCCCTCCAGCCTCAGCTCATTGATAGCCCAGTGTAAGGACAAAGTTTTAAAGCAATACATCTGATCATGTGCTCACAGTAACAAGCACTTCCTGTCCTGGGAGCCTTTGGGCTGCTGGGCTGAGCAGAGCAGGGAGAGCGAGCTTTCTTTGAAACAAGTACCATCCTGAAGAGGAAGTGGGCTATGCATCCCTGCTCTACCTTTGACAAAACCGGTTTCCCAATTTATCTAAAGCAAAACAATTCCTTCATTCAAAATGAATCACCTGGCAGGACTTCCTGGCAGCTTCCTCATCTTTAAGAAGGAGCCAACTCTTGCCTGCACATTCCTCCAGGGGTTTCTGGCCTTGTGCAATTAAGAAACATCCATTATTCCTTCAAACGCAGGAATTAAAGTGCCGCCCTTCCCCCCGCGAGCTGCTCTGATAAGCTCTGAAATTCCCCGATAGCAATAATACTGTAATTTTCTAAGCCTGAAGAAATAATAAAGATCAAATAAGATTAAAAAATATCCCATTTCAGCCAAGTTCCCTGTTCTGGAATGTTCTATGCCATCCGTTTGTGTAACTAGCTACCAGATATTGCTAGTTCAAATAAAAACAGCTGGGATGTAGAAAGAGAGTTGCTGCTCACCAGCCTCGTTCCCCTGCTGTTGCCTGTGATCACTGGAGGTTAGTAAGAGACTATAGCAGCATTCCTCCATGTTTTACGAGGCCCTCTCCTCTCACGCGGCCAGAATTAACCGCTTGCTAGCCACCTGCGTTTTCCCTGATCCTTCCGACTCCCTTTGTCACAACCTCTGGGCCTGATTCTCATCTGATTTCAGTGGAGTTACTCTTCATTTTACTCTGTCTGACTAGGATCAGAGCCTGGCCCTGTTCCTTTCACCACAAATTCCACTTTCCTTCTCTGACTTGACCTAGACAAGAGTCAAAAAGACCGGACGTCAAGGTCTTTGGAAAGTGCTGAGGCGGTCGTCACTTACCAGGGTTTTGTTTTCCATTGCACGGCACTTTGAAGCCTGGGGTTTAGTTCCTGTGACACGGAGAGCATGTTCTCAAGGGTGCTCCGTGTTTTTGTGACAAGAGTTGTTTGCACGTTGTGCCCAGCCACATGACTGGGGAATGCAAAGCAAATACTGTGTGCGCTCAAATTGCGCGTTTTCCTATGGGCAAAATTGTGGGTTCAGGTATAAAGATTTGGGGCTTGAGCCCGCATGGCCTCCCTGCTCTTTTACCTCCTGTTCCAGCTCTTGCTCTGGAAGGCTGAGAATTTATCACTCTCAGGGGTATTTGAAATAACAATACAAAGTTGTTTCTTTTAATGGGAAGGGTGGGGCTTAGTCCATTTTGAAGCTGTCAGTCCCTTTAACCTCCAGTATCAAACTGGCCTTTAAAAATAATCACACTTGAACATAATGTTCCTATCCTATAGGGATAGGTCAAGTGTATTTGGAATAACAATTTCATCTTTTCAAAAGTATCTCTTTATCATTACAATTGCAGCGAGGCAGGAATTCCAGGAAAAGTCTTAAATCTTGTAGACATCAGCCATGCACTAATCATGCCCAGTCTGATTTTATATCCCATTTCCCATGCTCTGAAAAGCACCTCCCCACAAAAGCCCTCTCTCTCCTATTTGATGTATGAGTGTTCTGCACAAATACATTTCTGTCCTGGTTTCTGACACCTGGTGGCTCCTTTCCTGGGTCTTGTGGGTTTGTTTTTTGGTATTTTTCAAACCTCTGGCTGATGTGGTAAAATCCAGTAGTTTTGTCAGAGATTTAGATGGGCTATGAATGCCAATGTTTAGCTACTTTTTATTGATACAGAGACCCAAGCTGATATAGATCATCTATTTACAAAGCACTCTGTAAATGTTCTTCCATGTGCCCAATATGGATCGTACCGGAACTCACTCCAACGCAAACAAGTCTTGAGAAGATTATGGGTCACTTCCTCATGTCATGGCCAAGCTTTCCTACGGGTCATGCTACAGAGCCTTTTACCTGTGTGACACCGACTTGACTCTGGGTATGTAGCCATTGACCCAGGTCCTTCTATAGCAGTCATTGCTCGGTTTTCTGAAAGTGTCCAACATGTACAGAACAATGCCAATGCGCTCTCTCCTTCTCTGCCACTAGGACGGTGCTGAGTGGGCTTAGCTGTCTCCAAGGGGAACCTGGGTGGAGAGGTGGCTGCTGCATTTAGCTTTGAATGTGGGAACCTTAGGAGTGAAGCTGGAAGGGGAATGTTTTCCCCATCCTGCGACTCTCTTTGAGAGTTCGGAAGTGTTTCCCGTTTTTCCTCAGGATGAGACTGTGACCTGTAGATGTTATTTAATGTGTGTGTGAGATAGAGCACCCCAGAATAGCCAACAGCTCCATGGTCAGGGCACTCCTGTGGGAGCCCTGAGTTCCAGTCCTGACTCCAAATCAGCCGCACCAAGGACTTGGAGCCAGGACTGCCACATCCCGAGCCTCTGTTTGCCAGAAGCTGGGACTGAGCAATGGGATGAATCACTTGATGATGAACTGTTTTGGTCATTCCCTCTGAAGCTCCTGGCATTGGCCACTGTCAGAAGACAGAATCATAGACTGTCAGGGTTGGAAGGGACCTCAGGACGTCATCTAGTCCAACCCCCTGCTCAAAGCAGGACCAATCCTCAACTAAATCAGGATACTGGGCAAGATGGACCACGGCTCTGACCCAGTATGGCTGTTCGTATCCCAGGTGAGAGCTCTCACCACCAAGTGCTTGGCTATTCCAGGTGCTCTCCCTGGCCAAAAAGGACATGCCCACAAACTGGTTTGGTTTTGACAAATCAGCATTTTCCAGCGAAAAAGCGTTTTGTAGAAAAATTCCTGAGCTGCTTTGTTTGGAGGCTGATTCTCTCTCCCCGGCGATGAATGAGTTTAACAGTCTTGGGCTGGCTCCTCTGAAACCTTTGTCTGCCAGAGTCACCCGCCTCTCCTTGTTAATCAGCAGTTTTGTTGTCTCTCTGCAACGTTGCTGCTGTGGGAAGTTTTGGTGGAAAGCGAAAGAGGGAGCAAAGAATACCATGCAAATCGGGGCAGCAGCCTTGACGTGCTTGAAGTTCACCAGTGAGACAGTGCAAGAATCAGGGTGACAGGTTACTGAACAACCGGGCTGCTGCATTTGGAACCCACTGGAGCCTCTTCATTCCCAGCTAAGGGGAACTGCAATGACGCAGCCCAGATGCTATGAAAGTGGGGGTCATCCTGGCTGGGTCTGCCTGGGATAGTAGCCAGTGTGGTCTCTTGGCGAGCCCCGGATGGGCGAGAGTGGTTTTTGCTGCTGTGGCTATTGGCGCACAAGACCAACTGAGCAGTCTGAAGGCTGAAGTCTTGGATGGAGGGGATTGTTATGGAGAAGGAGAGAGGTCCAAACTCTCCTTACTAGTACCCCATCGGGGTGAGGGCTGAATGGGCACAGAGAGCTGGGACTGCGGGGAGATGGTCTCTCCAGAAACGTCCTGAGGGACAGCAGCTGAGCAGGGTGGGAAAATGTACACACCCAAATGCGTGTCCATTCAGGACACCAAGTCATCATTGTCTGTACTGAATGTCTCCCATTGACAGACAGACAGACGGACTTACGTTTCTGGGGCTGTGCATTAACAATAGCAGATAGAACTTTGTACCTTCAAAGTGCTGTTCAAGAATTAACCTAATGACTCCTCCCAACACCCCTCTGAGGTATGTGACAAAGTGTTGCTCGCCCCATTTTATAGATGAGGAAACTGAGACACAAAGTTTAAGTGACTTGCTCAGGGTAACAATCCTGCATTCCACTCACACCCTAAACTCCCACTTCACTGGGAGTGTAGAATGCAAAAGGACTGTGCCATGAGTCAGGGGAAACTCAGGCATTCTCGGTTTGGAGTCCCATCCTCAGTCCAGTAGGCCATGTGGCCATCCTTAAATCTGCCTGACCTCTGGCTCTAACCTGCACAGGGAAAGAGACGCAGTGCTGAAGATGCATTCAATTTCAGCCCACGTGTTCCATTTATTTCTGTGTATCACCAGTGCTAGGATCAGCTGGATAACTTTGGCAGGCCATGGTTTGGTTATTTGTTTGTTAAATAAATCATTTTTATTGAGCAGTAGGCGCACGTTTACAATGCCTATGGTGAAGAGTGTATCAAAGCCCTGCGGTGAGCTAATGCATATACAAGCAGGGAGGTAATAAAGTGCTAAAGTTTTCCCCAAAGGACAGTGAGAAGCAAGAAGAACTCTCAGCTCTGTGGTTTCAGTTTGGCAGCAGGCAAACGTTATTTAATAACATCTGCTCTGATCCCTGACAACATAATTTGGGGGGTGGCCCCATGAGGAGCTGCCAGGGAGAGAGACTCATTTATGGTAGAAACACGATTGGCTCCTCCTTTTCTCTAGGACATGCCATCTGTGACCACTCTGGGTTTGGTCAAGTGACTTTAGAGCAGCAGTAGTTGCTTCCTCATCCACAGTGGAGAAAACAGTTGTTGGGAAACTCAGGATGCGTTTTCCTGGGTGTGATGAAATCCGAATCCTCTGACCAATGCTGCCAGTGCTAAGTGATCTGTTTTGTACATTATGTTCACAGTTGCCTAGCTCTTAGATCATTTCCATTCATACAAGGTCAGAATGTTACTACATTGGTGAATTCCTACTTTTAGAAGAACAGATCGTTCTCAGCTGAGAGTTCTGCCGACTGAAGCCTGCCGTTTGGACAGCTCCTGCCTCTCCTACATCCCCTCTGTGGAAAGGCCAAGCTCCCCTTCTCCTCAGCTTTGAGAATTCTTCTTCTGACCATTCAACTTCGCCCCCTTCTAACTGCCAACCTCTCCCTCCCTCCCTCCCTCAGCAGCGACAAAGTCCCTTTATCTTCGTCCCCTGGCTGCCAGAATTCTCCTCAACTTTCCATAACAAATGGGTTTCAATACAGCCAGATGTGAAGTTCCACGCCTCGGAGCAGAGACTGTCCACCCTACTTACAGGATGGGGGACTCTGTCCTGGGAAGCGGGGACTCTGTCCTGGGAAGCAGTGACTCTGAACAAGACTTGGGAGCGGTGGTGGATAATCAGCTGACCATGAGCTCCCAGTGAGAAGCTGTTGCCAAAAGACCTAATGCAATCTTTGGATGTCAGAGCTGAGGCTAAATCAAGGACAGGGTTTGGCTGTGACAGCTATTAAGTGTGATTTACTCACTAGTCTTTAAAAAAAAATCAATCTGAACTGCTGGAGTTTTAAAAATCTTGCAGTCTAACAGAGGAAAAGTAAACCAAGGATTGCAGCCTATGTCACAGTGCAGAACCCCAGCCACGCTGATACTGGTACAAGGTGTTTGTACAGCGCTGTCATATGGCTTAAGTGACAGTCCAGACCAGTTGCAGGGTAGCCAGCTCGATTTCAGCCTAGGAGAGCTGAGATGCGGGGGGCTCATCCTGCTCAGGGAATGGCCTAGCTAACCATGTTTGCATCTGGAAATAGCCTGGAGACAGTGACCCGCAGCCCAGGTCTAAGCTGCTAGTTCATCAGACTACACAGAACATTGGTCCTGCTGGAGACTTTTTGCAAATCATGGTGCGAAGACGCCATGTGCTGTAGGCCTCATCCCGCCTCTCAGCACTTTGCTCTCACTATTCAGTACAGATGACGTTTCATTTTAAAGTGAAACCACAGCTCCTTCTTTCTCATCCTTAAAGCCACACATCTCATTTACCTGCAAGAAGGGAGTCATAGAGTATCAGGGTTGGAAGGGACCTCAGGAGGTCATCTAGTCCAACCCCCTGCTCAAAGCAGGACCAATCTCCAATTTTTGCCCCAGATCTCTAAGTGGCCCCCTCAAGGATTGAACTCACAACCCTGGGTTTAGCAGGCCAATGCTCAAACCACTGAGCTATCCCTCCCCCCAAGGCGTGGTTAGAGGGGAGAATTTACATTTGTTATAGTAAAGCCTCGATAGGGAGTAGGCCCTGTTAGGTGTTTTGAAACCAAAAGCACAGCCAGAAGGAACAAGAATTTTCCATGCCATTGAACACGGCTGCTTCTGTCGTGGCTTGAGAACTGGTTCTGGTGCATTTCAAGGTGTCAGTGATTACCCTAAAGCCCGAAGTTCCCATTACAGAAAGGCAGTTGAAGTCATCCGGGAAGCTTCCGTTGTTGGTTTCTTAGATAAAACTTCCCAAAAGGGAGCAGCAAAAGTTTCTCCCCTGAGCCCCCTAATCCTGGGGATTTGCTCCCCTTCCATGGCTGACCAGATCCTCAGACTGGCAGACTTTGAGCACAAAGCAAGGTTCAGCTGTTTCGTTTCAGTACTGCTGCCTGCCCTCTCCCAGAATTGAATCCGGCAGCAGTTCCAATGCAGCTGGCCACTTGGGCAGGGTGACTTTAACCTCTCCTTTTTGGGGGCCTGCCGCCACAGCAGGGTGTGTGGAAGTCATGCAACATGCATGCTAAATGTGCTGCACAGACTGCTGTGGTTCTGCTGAGCTAGTCAGTGGTTGGATTTTATTCTGTGGATTTATTCTGTGAATTCATTTGGATTTTTGCCTGTTTATGGGTCACAGATTCTCACTAAGGACAGAACTTCAAGCTGTCACACTGAATTCAAAGGCAGGGAGAGGTGTTGCGTGTCCATGTAATACATTTCACACTTTGGCAACAGATGGTCTGCCTCATTCACCCGTACACAGCTGTAAATGAGAGAGAACTCCCCTGAAGTCAATGAG
Source organism: Lepidochelys kempii (assembly GCF_965140285.1). Classification (NCBI taxonomy): domain Eukaryota; kingdom Metazoa; phylum Chordata; order Testudines; family Cheloniidae; genus Lepidochelys; species Lepidochelys kempii. The sequence goes on along the minus strand of NC_136388.1, from coordinate 100,760,164 downwards.
CCTAATTCTGTTCTGGAGCACATCAGTACTGTTTAAATGTGCAGTGACTGTTGGCTTCAGTAGATTTTGTCCAGACCCACATAGGTGTGAGTGACAGTGGAGTGTGGGCCTGGGAAGTTAATGAGAGAAGAATTGGACCCTACCTACAAAGTTCTTTTGGAAGTTTTCTTTGTTATTGTAACGGGCAAACAGCATAGCGTGGCCTATAGTTCTTTGGCTAGGCAATAATGATTGTTTCAATGTGCACTAAACAATCTTAATAAACCAATTAGTTCCAGCAGCCGTGTGCCTTCAGTTGGACTTTAAGGCGCTGGAATTTAGCTTGCAGTGTAGAAAAGCTGTGCTCCATCAATGAGATCACAAACACAGCCTCCCGGCTTGACTACCTTTCTCATTACTCCTCGGATTCTTTTCCAAGAACTCAGAAATAATGCCATAGAAAAAAAAATCTCCATGGCAGTATTAACAATAAAATAAATCCTAAAATACCATGTGTTGGCTTTACCAGCATGTCTGATATCAGATCTAGAGCTTCTCTGACTGATTTCTATTTGGTAAGAAGTCAGGAGCATATTTTAAAAGGAAAACCACGTGAAAAAGCAAACTTCTTCCCTCTACTGCCAAAAGCTAAATTAAAATGCCCAAGCAAAAAGCCAAAAGCAAAGTTGAGAGAACAGAAATGAAGCTGGTATGGACCTGAGGGCACGTCAAACTGGCCAAGAAAAGTCCCAGCTGTTCAAGCCAGCAATGAGTGGAGTTGTGCCCCCTGCCCCACCCCCCCGGCAGACATCATGGAGTTTTAGACCCCAGTACTGCACTTTTAAGGGTCTGCTCATGCGGAGCTCAGTACAGGGCCAGGCCTTAGTTTGTGCTTGAGGTTTTGGTTTTATAGTGTTGAAATTAGAGATGGGGCAAATGCAGAGGGGCCCCCTCCCCTCAAACACTGTCGGCACCTGCTGCTTTGTTCTCGTTGTGTTACTGTCTCTCCAGGATCAACAGGGCTCCATCCACTGCAGTTCTATACCCAGGGATTGAAAAAACACTGAGGACGAAGATCAGGGAGGTCAAGAGAAAGAATTAACCTCACTGTAGATAAACTTGGCAGCCTTTAAAGCTTCCTGCTCCAGAGCCCTGCAGGTCAGTTCTTGTTGATTCTACACCTGTTGATATCACTCTTTCTTTTGTGTGTGTGTGTGTTCCTAACTGAGATAATAGTTCTCTAAACAAGCTATTTTTTACAGTACTTGCATAGACCATTTATTTTCAGGTTGTCATGCCTATCTACCTCCCATGCAAACAAAACCCCAAGATGTTCTGGGGGGAGGGATAGCTCAGTGGTTTGAGCATTGGCCTGCTAAACCCAGGGTTGTGAGTTCAATCCTTGAGGGGGCCATTTAGGGATCGGGGCAAAAATCGGGGATTGGTCCTGCTTGGAGCAAGGGGTTGAACTAGATGACCTCCAGAGGTCCCTTCCAACCCTGATATTCTATGGTTCTATGTGAAAGAGAATGCTGGATTAGCTTTCTTCATACTAATGGCACTATGTTTAATAACATTTCAATCAAGGCTTTATAGCTTTCTGCATTGCTGAGGATGACTTGTTATGAACATACAGGGTATGTCTACACTGTGCGCTAAGCCTGGGCTCTGACACAGGTTTGAGCCCAAGCCCCGCTTCCACCCAAATATATCAGGCTGACTCGGGACAGCAAGTGCTCAGGATCCGGGTCCTAGGCCCCTGTTACAGTATGGGTCAGAGCCCAAGTCCTGCTGTGACTTGAGTGCAAGCCCTGCCATTTTGCAGTGTGGACACAGGTCAAGTCATGGATCTGAGTCAGAAGAGCTTCATAGCACAGTATGGATGCACTAGCATGGCTGTCAGACCTGGGTCCAGCAATTATAAATCCAGATTTACAATGCAGTGTCGATGCTCAAGTGCAGCCTTGGGACCACCAAGTCCACAAACCCATGTCCGACAGACCCAGGTTTATAATGCAGTGTAGACAGACCCAAAGAAATGTCTCCCCAATAATGAAACCTTTTGTCTCATTCATTCAATGTGGCAATTGTCTTGTTTGGAGCATTGTCACTGAATCCATGGTGATGAATTACTGTAAGCGCTTGGGGGAACAGAAAGAGATTAGGGAGTCTGATTCCGAGCAGCATCCAAAGTTTGGATGCTCATCCCCGGACCTTATCTTCACCTCCTTAAGAGCAAAACTGGGTGACGGTTCTTGTGAGGACAGCCTGTTCCCTGCGACGCCCAGGGTGTCTTGTAGGATTATCCTTTCTTGTGTTGTTGGAGAACTCTTGCCAGAACCAGAAGGAATACTGCTGGAAATCCAGGACTGCCCCAGCTAAGCCAATGGTGTTACTCTGGATTTACATCTGACAAAATGGGAGTAGTGATTGGCTCATGAATACTCTTACTGCATCTGTGAGGTCTCTTTAGGGCAGGGCCTGCATCTTTCTCTTTGCTCTAAATAGAACAGTGTATGTCATCAGCACCTCATTGGATAATCATCATCATTATAGTCATGTCCCCATTTCAGCGATGTTGGAGCAGAGAGATGAAGAGCGACTCGATGAAAGCCACAGAGTGAGTCTGTAGAGGGGAGCCAGGGTCAGAACTTTCTGTTTCCGTGGCCTGGGACCAGCCCATGCAGGTGATGTTACCAGTAAGATGGAAAGAAAGAACCATGAATTGAATTTCACGGCTCTTCCAAAGAAGGTTTGGATGGAGGAACGCCCAGCAACTCGGTTTGTTCTGCTCTCTGGATTGGTGTGATGCTTCCAAATTCAGTGTCAGTAGCATGACCCCAGTGCACAAGAGATCTGTGTTCAGCAGAGAAACACAGCAGGAACATGGCAGTGGAGTTTGTATTAGGCAGGAGGGTTTTGGTGCCCTAGGAGAGTTACTGTCTGATACTAGTTTTGCCCACTGGAGCTCTTTCATTGCCTCCATGACTTGAGTCAGTGTTGGGCAAACGTTTCATTGGGGAGCCGTGACGACAGCCAAGCAGGCAGGCCCGGGTCAGCAATTCTGCCGTTCCTGAATCTCCATGTGCCAGGCTCTGCTAGCATGGAGCCCTGTGCCTAGGGTGCTCTTCGTTCCCCAGCCCTCCTCTGCAGTACCCCTTTCCACTTCCCTCCCCTCGCTTTCCCTCGGTCTTTAGCCACACATCCCTCCGACTGGAACTGTCCCCCCCTCTCCTCCCCTCATCCCCAGAGTTCCTCCCCAGCCTTGCAATGCTGGAGTTTGTGGCACAAATAATACAAACATGTCGAAAGGCTCAGAACTATCCTGCTCGGTGCCTGCCCTCACCCCATCACCCTGCTCGTGTGTTGGATCCACCCATCTGCCTTTAATCTCTTGACTGTAAACTCTTTGGGGCAGGGACTGTCTCTTCCCCCATGCATGTCTGGCACGCAGCACAGTGGGGACTTTGGGCACTGTTACAATAAAAAGTGAATAACAAGAAAGCACTACAAAATCTGATGGGGTTTTAAAGAAATTATCCTAGAAGCCTATAGGATTGCTCAGAGAGGGAGAGCTCTGTTCCCTAGGGTTTTAGAATCATCCTGTAGACTATAGAGCAGGGATCGGATGCTCTATTACATTTTTCACAGTTTGGAAATTTATGGGAGATTATTGCTTTCTATTAAATCCTAAAGGACTTTTCCATATTGACAAACACCTGGACTGACAAATGGAGCCCTTTCCCCCAGCAGCAGGGATTGGAACTGGGATTCCCATCAGCATCCAGCCTGGGGGTCCCTCTATTGAACCTCTCTCTTTAATATTGCCTCTGGCTAGTGGGTGCCTGGTAAATTTTTCAGTCCCTGCATATACAACTGTAATAAAGGGACCCAACTAAGGCCATGTCTATACTAGCACTTATGCTGGCAAAACTTTTATTGCTCAGGGATGTGGAAAAAAAGCCCTGTGAGTGACATAAGTTTTGCCAGCATGAGTGCTCATGTCTGCAGGAGACACTCCCCACAGAGAGAGCTACCGCTGCTCATGGAGGTGGTTCTATTATGTTGACAGGAGAGCATAACACGGCTGCACCTTACAGTGGCCCAGCTGTATCGGTTCTCCAGTGCTATGAATAGGATCCAGAGGCAAGGAGAAAAGAGGGTTTTGTTAGCCTCAGGAGTTCCCAGCTCTGAAATTCGCTGCACAGCTGTTTGTCTTTGAGGATCCAGTTCATGCGGACTATAGCCCAAAGTGTCTGAATGGCAAAAAACCTACAAGAGCATGACAACTTTGCTAATCTTTTTATTCCAAACCATTTGAGTTTCAGGCTTTCCTGCATTTGGTATTGTTTTGGACATGGACTGAAATCCTCAAACTCCCAGGCAGAATGAGTCAAATTAGTCACTGTGGATTAGTTATCTGTTAATGGAATCAGAGCCTAAAGAAATCTCCTACAGGCTGGATACTCATTGCATTAGTCAACACACAGGATTTTCAGCAGGGTTTCTGTCTTGTGTGAGAGAGAGAAGGTGCAAGGGAGAGGGACACACAAGAATCAATGAAATCCTGGCCCAACAGAAGACAATGAGAGGATTTTCCCAATACTCTTACCTTCATCATGATTTGCCCAATAGGACTGAACTTTCCAGCCTGGTAAGGAAGTTAGGTTACTTGTATACTTTTATGCCTCAAACCATAATTAAAGCTCAATCAGAAATTGTGTTACAAAATAAATCACAATTTCCCCCTCCTCTCAGCTTGTTCCTCTGGATTTCAGAGGTGGAGGCTTTCTTCAGTATTGAAACATGAAATAAGGAACTATTAAAAAAAATATTGTGGGTTGTGTTTTGAAAGAAAGTGCCTGACAAAAAATACACCCATTCTTAAAAACGTTCACACCATTGTCAAATATTTGCTTTACATTCTGGCTTGTGGAAGTGTTTGCTTAGTCTCTACCAAGTGGAATGCAAACTCAATAATATTTGAATCTGAGTCAACTTTTCAGACTCCCAGAGTTGGAGTTAAGGAAAACAAGATCAACTATATCTAATCCTCAGCCTTGTACTCTGTCATGGACCTCACTCGATAAAGTTTGTTTTACAATAGAATCTCAGAGTTACAAACACCAGAGTTACAAACTGACCCATCAACCACACACCTCATTTGGAACCGGAAGTACGCAATCAAGCAGCAGAGACCCCCTCCCGCCCCAAAAGAGACAAATACTGTACAGAACAGTACTGTATTAAATGTAAACTGCTAAAAAAAAAAGGGGGGGGGGAGTTTAAAAAAAACGTGACCGAGTAAGGAAACCGTTTCTGTGCTTCTTTCATTTAAATTAAGGTGGCTAAAGGCAGCATTTTTCTTCGGCCCGGTAAAGTTTCAAAGCTGTATTCCGTCGATGTTCCATTGTAAACTTTGGAAAGAACACCCATAATGTCTTGTTCAGAGTTACAAACATTTCAGAGTTATGAACAACCTCCATTCCCGAGGTGTTCGTAACACTGAGGTTCTCCTGTACTTCCTTCTCAAGAAAAATGCACCTACCAATTGCTGATACTAGGCTACTTAGGACGGCCAGCATATCCTTATTGGAGTGATTAAATCAATGCACTATACATAGTGTGAGCTAGAAGAGATGATTTCCCTTTCGTCTCCATGAAACTAAACTACAGCCTAGCACTGATGAGGTCATGATTCTTAATAGGACAAAATAATGACCTTCTGCAGTAATTGTTGTTGTTATAAAGCCACTACCCTATATTTACAGAGGTAACTTTAAATGTAGAAAAATATCCCATTCCCCCATTAAAGCTGGAGACGGCTACTGACCAAGGGAGTAAACATTCCTTCAGGTGCCTCCGATGAAGTGAGCTGTAGCTCAGGAAAGCTTATGCTCCAATAAATTGGTTCGTCTCTAAGGTGCCACAAGTACTCCTGTTCTTTTTGCTTCAGGTGTTACAAGGGGCAGTACCAGGAGTAACTGTTTGGAACTGAGCACAGGAAAGCTAATCCTGGGTATCAGGAAAAATAACTGCAAAGGAAAGCCAGCTAAGGCCTAGTCCCTTTGCCAGTGATAGCCATGCGACCTGTGCTGCTCTCTTCATTGGGAGCAGGAGTTCGTTAGAGAGTGGAACTTGCTCCAAATAGAAGGGGTATCATAGCTTGTGTCATTGAAAACTGAACTGGACCAAGCACTAGAGAAGATGAGCGTGAGCGTGTGTCTGAGGGCGTGGAAGGTTTGGCTGTTTTCTTTTTGTCTTTGTATGCTGTACCGATTGTGGCTATAATTTCTGGCTTTGTTTTAAAGTTTTTATATAAGAAACATGAACAAAGAGAGAGTGAGCTTTGAACAAAAAAGGAATAAACAAAAACCAAATACAGAGAAGAATCAAATCAGGCAGGACACAGATTAAGTAAAATACATCGAAAGTTTTAGATTTATAGAAGTATTGATGAATCACAAGGATAAGTCTCATGCTGCAATTTAAGACACACTGATAATTTAAAACTCATGCTCATAGCAATTTTGGCACTGGCGAGACCCAAGTGAGTACGGTACTAAATAAAAATAGTCTCTGAATCTAATGAAATGACATTCACGGTCATGGTTTTTAAATTCATCATCATCACAGTCAACTGTGCAGTGCTGTAATATCAGAAATGACCAATAAACAGCAATTGTCAATAGCTGCCCACTCTCATACCCTATAGTAGATCTAGTCAAAACTTTTTACTTGAATAGTTTTCCCATTGAAAAATGTGTTTGTCAAAATTGAAAAATTGGATGGAAAAATATTGATTTCGATGACATTTTCTGATTTCCTGCTTGTGACAACTGAAACAATTTTCACTTTAAGTTGACATCTTGACACACAATGACATTTTTTTGTTTCAACATGTCAAATCATTTAGTTTTGACCAAAAAATGTCAACATTTTAGTGTCAACCTTTCTGATTCAACATTTTTGGGAATTTTTCATTCTTCAAAATTTTCCAATATGTTGAATTTTCCATTGCGATTCAGAACAGAAATTAGTGGCCAAATATTGACGTTTCCCACGGGAAGAAAATTCCACCTCTTGACCAGCTCTGTGCACAGTACCTGCAAGCCCAGAGCGGAGACCTTTCTGGATCCCTTGCCGTTTGCACACAAGCCCAGATCTGGCAGTGACTGGTGGAGAACAGAAAGCAAAGCACACCAGCAGCAGCAGGGTTAAATGTCTATTTAAAGCTGTGTGTGCCTTACTACCATGCCCTGTGGCCCCAAAGGGAACTGGTCTGCCCTTAGTGCTGAGAGTATATCCTGTAATCTGCACTGGTTCTGTTGTCTGAGGTTTTTCAAAAGCTGCACAGTTCAGCTCTTAGTTTATGGCACTAGTGGGAGTCAAACCACAAGCACATTCTCCTACGAGACTTGCTGTTACGGAAGCCTGAACATTTCTGCTGCATTGTGGCAGTGGGACCAGCAAACAACCCTGTGCCCAAACTGCTGCCCTCCACACCAGGGTAGAAGGCAAGCCAGTACTGCAAGAAATTTCCAGCACTTATGTTCCCTGGCTTACTTGTTTTCTAGTTTGAATCTTTAAAGGCAGGTAAGAAAAGATTCCTGGTTTAGCAATTCAGGGTGACTCATTTGTTTTGAAGCTATAATTGAAGTGTCCAATTAAAGAAAAAAGAAAATAAGATACTTCCAAACAATCTTAACCTCCACAGATGTTTCAAATACTTTTCTAACATGAAAACGTTAATTAGAACCAGGAATAAAGCAACAAGTTTAAAATCCATCCATGGCTCCTTCCTGATTTCCAATATCTTTGAATCAAATGGGATCTGACTTAAGGAATGTTGTAGTTTAGAAGCAAATCTATTCTAATTTGTGTAAAAGGATATGCTTGAGCAGGTCTGAAAGGGGTGGTCTATCTGTGCTGCAACTGCAGGGATGTTAAGCTATGTCCATTCAGCCAAATCTGGCTTCTGGTGAGGTCAGTGAGAATTTTGTCCTGACTGGGTAGATGGGTGAAGCAGTGGAATGCGTTCTCTAGGGAGGTGGTGGAATCTCCTTCCTTAGAAGTTTTGAAGGCCAGGCTTGACAAAGCCCTGGCTGGGATGATTTAGTTGGGGATGGGTCCTGCTTGGAGCAGGGGGTGGGACTGGACGCCCTCCTGGGGTCCCTTCCAACCCTGAGACTCTGTGATTCACCCTGGGGCCTCATGGCCGTTTGAATGGCCAAGCTAGCAGTGCCATGTGCTCTCTTTGCTCACTGCACGGGGGAAGCATGTCTCTTTGTGTTTGTGATTCTGACTCGGATGGCATCAGATCTGATTGAGCCGCCCTGCTTAGCTGGCTACAGCAATACTGACTTGGGTGCTTCTGTAAAAGCACAAAGAAAAGTCCTGCAATGACACACAGATTACAAGATGATAATGCAAAGTTATGGATAAAAAACCAAAAACCCTGACTCAGCAAATTCAAAGCAATATTAACCCAAATTCTATCAGGAGTTAGCAGGGAAAGAAACCTGGTGCCTTATTTGGAGCCACGTCGTCAAGGCCTTCCCCCATCTTGCAGGATGGGCCACGGGTAAAGGCCATCTGGAAATCCCCTGCCCACCACAGATCAGTGACCATATTATTTTGCTCTTGTACAGTGTCTCATACCCATGGATCTCTCTGACGCCTCCTGCGGGTGCCCAGGGCTGTGAGGCCCCTCGCTCCGCGTGCCCTTAGCCCGAGGAAGCCAGGAGGGGTCAGCTCCCAGACACCCGCCACAAGCGCTGCCTTCCAGGTCTATGCAGGCCCTGCTGCCACTCCACAGCTTAGGGACGAGGCCACCTCAACTCCCAGGCCCTCCAAGCATCTCCCTGGAGTGCCCTGCCCCTGTTCCGCGGCATGCTCTCAGTGTTCACTGACCCGCTGCTTCCAAAGAAGCAGGACACCTCGGCGTACCAGTCCAGTCCCACCCCAGATCAGCACTCCACTGGACACATAGCACTTACATACCTTCAGAGTGAAAACCAGGATAAGTTTATTTAATAAAACACAGAGATTCAAGTAGTAGCAAGTAGAAGTATTGGAAAGAAATGGTTCACATGCATGCCGGAGCCTTGACTTAATTAGCAAGATACTCTCCGGTCTTATAGAAATCACCCAAAATCCATGCAGCACTTCACAGGCTGGCTGTGCCCTCCGCCCCTGGAAGACCAGTCCGCTGTTAGTTTTCCTCCTCAGTGAAGGCTCAGTATGTCCCTTTGCATTCCCCGATACCAAATCCTTTGTCTTTATTCATCAACAGGACACCCTCTGCTGTTTGCTTATTCCTGTAAATTTTCTCTCAGGTAGATTTCGCAATCTCTCAGTCCACACTGGCTCAGTGTGTAAATAAGCACACATTGTGAAGCATACAATGCACAATGCACAAATGGCCAGACAGGGAAATAAGTGTCAGTTACCTCCTGCCTGCCAGGAACAATTCTGAGGCATGTCACCTTCCGGTGACCTGCCTTCACTCTTAAACCTTAAGAATGTAGTATAGTATAGATACATACTCCTTAAATATCATCAGCACGTACATATCGCAATGATTCTGAGGACCAGTGGGCTACTGGCTCTAAGTAGAGACCTCAGATGCCACTGTTTGGTGAACTACTATGCAGATATCTTACCCGGGATCCCTGCGAAACCCTGTGCTCCTGTGTGCCCTCTGCCGGTTGGCATGAAGGGGTCCCTGTGTCAGAATTGCAAGCACTTTACAAAGTAAAGGCTAGGTACAGTCAAGAAAGGAGAGGGGGCACACAGCAAGCAGGGCTAGAAATGCGGCCAGGCACCAGGCTGTGCTCTAATTATTAGCCCATGCTGCCACTTAAAGCATCGAGCCATCCCACAGTGACTTGCATGGTGTCCTGTCTCTGTGCTGGGGTTTGCCTCTTCCCGGGTTTGCCTCTGCCGTCTTCTCAGTCGCTCTGATTTACGCACCATGCTGGGCACCACATCAGGATTTTCTCAAGTGTCATTTTCCAGCTATTTACAGGCGTGTCAAGTGCTTTTGCAGAAGGATAGTATTAGCTGCCGCTTTGCCCGTTTCATTTTTCAGTGACTTGGCATCTACAGGTTGAATTACGCACTTGCTAGGGTCTGAATTCTAGGCTCTGACGTGGGGTGAAATCCTGTTTGTTGACCAGGGTTTTCTGTAAACATGATTTGATAAAGTAGGTTGGGGAGGTAAATCTGGTCATGTGCCTTCATGACTAACCCTGTGCCGCTCGTGTGAACAGATCATCTGCCTCAGTCGCATGCCAAGCAGGAGAAAACTTGCATCGTGCTCCCCAAACGGGAAAGTGGCACCCCTGTGCCACGGGCAGCAGTGCCGGGGAGTTGCTTGGGTTGTGCAAGCATTTTTTAGCTGAGAATTGTGCAGGGAATTAGATACTGGGGTTTTCCCTTTGCAAATCATGTGAGGGATGGGAAGGGCATGTGGGGAAAGAGAGGGGAAACTCAGTGGGGGCAGAGAGGGATCTGGGATGGGCCAGGAAGCCTTTAGGGAGTAGCGAGTCTGCAGAGGGAGCCAGGGCTAGTACCCGAGCCCTGGTGAAGGAGGGTGGTGCAGTTCAGTGCCCGCTCGGTGCTTGCAGGAGCTCTGGTTGAAGCTGGTGCTGCACAACAGCAGCAAGGGCTTCACTGCATCCTGCTCAGGCGCTCTGCCTGGGGAGCTCAGCCCTTAACGGCCCCGTCTGCAATACCACGCCTTCCCTTCTACGGCAAAACGTAATAACGCTAACGCTTCACAGCCCCCCAACCCCATTGCTGTAAGACCCAATCACAGAAACGTATGACAACCCACTCACCAAACTTGTTGCCAAGGTTCACGCTGTCTCAGAGGTGCCCTGTGCCGTCGCTTGGAGCTGTCGCGCTCCCCTGGGACATCAGCACCGGTGCTGGCGGGAGGCAGCCAGTCCGCTTGTTCCACTGCTGTCCTATCCTGGGGCCCTGCTGCCTCAGTACGCTGTGCTTGCTCCCTGCCGGGCGCTCTCGGACAAAACAGCAGACCCAGGGCCGCTAGGTCCCGCCCCTCTGGGATTTGGGCAAGACGTTGCCTCCCCTCTGCAGGACAGGTGACAACCGCATGTGAGCCCAGACAACCTCTTGCGACCCCTCTGCTCTTTGTGGCCGTTCCTCCCCATCATAGAGATGCAGAGTGTCATTTTCATGAGGTGGTGGCAGCGACAGGGAGTGCTTTGTTTTGCCTTATTTGTTTCTTTATACATCTGCGAGCCCCACGTGACGTCTAACATTGCAGGGATTCTTATGCTTACTGTTCTGGTGAACAAAATGTTAGCAGGTGACAATCCCGTCTTCACTGGTGCTTCACTGGTGATATAAAAGTGCTAAGTAGGGATCAGGATCTGACTCTGCAGCCTTTGCAGTAAGTGCTTTATTGTTTTGACACTGGCTTCCCCAGCCCGTGGGACTGGTGATATGGACACTGGCTATTCTAGGTCTCCAATCATACTTCATTGCAAACTGCTCAAACTCGTGGCCACCAAATTGAGACCCATTGTCAGACATGACTAGTTCAGACATGCTGTGTTTAGTGACAATAGGTCTGAAAAGCAGAGTCTCTGGTTTTACTGTCCTATCGTCTAGTAAGGCTGTCTCAGGGACGCGATACTAACTGTCTAGCACAAATGTGCAGAGTTTTTTCCCTCGCCAATGTAAACAAATCGACGCCCGTGTCACTCCAGGGTGCAATTTTTTCCTGTGCCACTATCACCACCTGGCTTGCTCTATATTTCTGGCATGTGCGAATAATCTTAATTTTCTTCAAAGTTGCTATTCGTTTGAGGAAAGTATAAAATGTCTCTGGCCTTCTCTTTCGTTCTTTCAGTCCCCAAATGACCTTCATACATCCTTTTAACCTATTGTTTTGTAACGCCTTAGGAATCACCATCCTGGTGCCTTTAAACAGAACGTCATCTATTATAAAGAGCTCCATTGGTAACAGGGGCGGGAAATATGCTGTCCTGGCCACACTGCTTAATTCTTTACTGCGGGGTGTCAGCTGGAGCAGTCGCTCTGGCAAGCACAGTCCACATTTTGCCTGAGACCAGACAATGTTTTATTCATTCTGGTGTGTACAAAATCTAGCCCTGGACTTTGCTCTACAGCTCTTCTGCCAAACATTTTAGAGAGTGTGTGTCTGCAACCATCAGACCTCTCCCAGGTTTGTGTTCAATTGGCAAATAACAGGTTTGAAGCTGCAAAAATGGTCCCTGTAGTCTCTGGGGGAAGAGGGGTTTGCCAGGTCTCTTTAAACAATGACAGTTAGTGGTCCGTGGTCAGTTTCAGCTAACACAGGTGTCCCATAATAACTGGAATTGTTTTCACACCCAGGGACTCAGGCCAAAGCACCCTTCTCTAGTTGAAGATACTGATCCTAAGTTTTTATTAACATCTGCCACCCATAAGCTACCAGTCTCCAGTTTTGACCAGACTGTTGTAAGAAGATTGCACCTTGGAAGCATCTGGGGACAATTTAGTTTTGTGCTTATTGTCCTAGTCCCTCAGGACTGGGGCCTCTCTACTTAACTTCTCAGTTTCTCAAACTCTTTATTAAGATTTGCATCCCATGTCCATTGGACATCTTTGCAGAGTAGTGCTCTCAGGGTGCTGGTTTGGGTGGCTAGATTAGGCACACATTTCTCTGCACAACCCAAGTGGCAGTCTGTGGAAAGAGTGTCTCCAACAAGGGGTGTTGAATGTGTGCCATGGGCTTTGTTTTTCAGGGGCACCTGCCAGAACCCTGTGGTGCATCAAATGTTGAAAAATATTTGGCACCAACTATCTTTCCAAAAGTAGCTTCTCGTCTAGGTAATGGAGAATTTTCCCTTTTCTAACAGGTCTTTAATTCTTGTGGTCTGTACATAATTGAAGTGTTCTGTCTTTTTCCCTGCAATGACCAATGAGTGCACCCATTGGGTGGCTCTTCTATTCTTGCTGTGGTTCTCAAAGCAATAAGCCAATCCAGCTCCTCGTTCAGCCCCTGCCTTCAAGCACGGGGAACTTTCCTACGGGAATGAAGGGAAGGGGGTTGGGTTCTTTCAGCTTTATTCTGCAGTCTGTTGAGAGTTTCCCTATCCCCTGGAAGACAGCCTACAGCTCTTCCTCCGATGTTTTGGTCCTCTGCCCGTCCAGAGAGTGCACCCTCTTGATGAGACCAAGGCTTGACAAGCGTTTAACCCTATAAGGGGTGTGTTTTTCCCTGGTACTATTACACATCTTTTTCCAATTTGTTATTTACTCATACATTTAGTTCCCATACTTCCTTGCTGGGGATAAACTTACTACGGTAAGCCCTGAGTTTTACCTGTTTACCTTCTAATACCTAAAAGAAAAGGAGGACTTGTGGCACCTTAGAGACTAACCAAATTGGTTAGTCTCTAAGGTGCCACAAGTCCTCCTTTTCTTTTTGCGAATACAGACTAACACGGCTGCTACTCTGAAACCTTCTAATACCTGTGGTTTTTCCTTTAGTGCTAATAACACCGTTCCCAGCATCTCACTGTCTTGTGCACCTGTATCCAACTTAAAATTAATAAGCAACCCATTTGCTTTCAGGTTGACAGCTCACTCTCCTTGAGCTGCAACAGTATCCATTGCTCCTGTGGAAAATTCATCTGAGAGAGCGGTACTCTTGTCATTCTCATTATCCATGCTGTGTGCACTTCGCTAGAGCTTGGAGACTCTTGGAAAGTGATGTACTCCACTACAGTTCTTGCATCTTTTCCCATAGGACGGGCATTGTCTTGGCTTGTGCTGCTCCATGGGTTGTTTCTGCAGGACTCTGATTTTGTCTTTCTGCCTCTTCTGCTGTAGTATTTTGGATTATTTATCATGTCCAGAGTGTGATGGAGCACTACCCATTCTCCATAAGCTTCAGTCCTCACTGGGTGACATCCATTGCTTGGCAAATTCAATTGCTTTCTCAAAGGTTAATTCTGGGTCTTCCAGCAGTCTCTGAGTTTTTGTTCCACATCCCAATCATGATTTGGTCTCTTATCAGAGACTGATTTCCCCAAAATTGCAAGATTGGCTTGGTCACAAACTCTTCTATGATTTCACCTTCTTTTTGTACTCTCTGTTTAAGCTCATCTCTCCCATATGTTTGGATTGTGTATGGAGTACACTACTCCTCAGAATTTGTAACACAAGTTCATAGTTAACCTCGTCTGCCTGAGTTGACTTGTTTAACAGTTTTCAGTTATGTACTTCAGAACCTGCTGCTGTCAGGAATAAGGCGATCGTCTCAGCCTTCCTTCTCGCTGGCTCTCATTGCTTGCACATACAGAGTGAGGGGCTGTTTAAACCTTCCCTACTTGTGTTCCACATTTCCAAGGAGTTTGTTCTGGTGGGGCTTTCAGCTGCTCCGCTCTTCGGGGTATTTTCTCAGTTACTTTTTACACCCGGCGCTCTGCGGTGTTCAGTGATCACACAGGGCTAGACACACAAAGGTATGTGACTCTGAGTGTTGCAATGTCTCCCTTTTAGGCACCTAGAAAACCACAGGAACAAAACTTTGTGATCCACAAAGTCTGCATTAGGCATCTTGACGCTCCATACAACACACAGGGAGAGAGAGGTGCCTTAGACTGTGACCCACAAAAGCCAACACAGCAGGCAGGGAGCGGGTGAGGCCATCTGATCACTTTTAGTCCAGTGGTTAGAGCACTCACCCGGGATGAGGGAGACCCAGCTTAATTCCCCCCTCGGCCAGTGGGGGAGACAAGATTTGAACAGAGGGCTCTCCCCCCTCGCGGAAGTGTGCTCTAACCACTCAGCTATGGGATAGTATGATGGGGTTTGGCCTCTCTCACTCTCCTGTTGAAACTGTTCCACTGTGGATCAATACGGATGCAGGGCCAGAGAGAGCAACACACATACTCTATGGCCCGGTGGGTAGGGAACCACCTCGGGGCAGGAGACCAGGGCCCAGACCCCCCCCGTTCCAGCAACTCTTCCACAAGAGCCCCACCTCGGAGTGTCCCATGGCTCAGCAGCCGGAGCACCGTCCTCCGAGGCAGGAAAGCCTGCTTCAAGTGGCTCTCTCCTTCCGGCAGAGCGCGGCATGGTCTCTCCTCCCAGGTGAATGCTCTAACCGCTGGGCAAACAGTTCTAGGGTGGCCACTGACGCTTCTTCTGCCAGCTGGATTTTGAATGGGACCCATCCCACCAGGTGGCCTTTGAACACCGCCCCCCCCACATGCGAGATAGGTGGGCAAAGGCCTATCTTCCCTTTTGGTGGCACATCGCAGGAGATCAGGGTGCAGGTGTCTGGAGGGATGGCAGTGCACGTGGACACGGGCAGACGTGTAGGCACCTAGGAACCTTTCCCCGGTGCATTTAGGCGCTTGCAGGACTTAGGGCGATGTGAATCATCGCGGTGCCTCGGCACCTTTGTGAGCCCAGCTCTCCGGCCGTACGGTGCTTGTCGGAGCTCGGCCTCCTTCTGGGTCTGGTTCCAAGTGGCTCTGGTGGAACCCACAGTCCAGGTCAACTCCTCCTGTGTCTGATCAGGAGTTGGGAGGTTTGGGGGGAATCCGGGCCTGCCCTCTACCCTGGGTTCCAGCCCAGGGCCCTGTGGACTGCAGCTGTCTAGAGTGCCTCCTGGAACAGCTGGGCAACAGCTCCAACTCCCTGGGCTACTTCCCCATGGCCTCCTCCCAGCACCTTCTCTTCCCTCACCACAGGACCTTCCTCCTGGTGTCTGATAATGCTTGTGCTCCTCAGTCCTCCAGCGGTATGCCTTCTCACTCTCAGCTCCTAGTGCCTCTTGCTCCCAGCTCCTCGCACGCACCCCACAAACTGAAGTGGGGTCCTTGTTAAACTCAGGTGCCCTGATTAGCCTGCCTGTCTTAATTGATTCCAGCATTTTCTTCTTAATTGGCTCCACGTGTCTGTCTTAGCCTGCCTGTCTTAATTGGTTCCAGCAAGTTTCTGCTTGTTCTGGAACTGCCCCTGCTACCTTACCCAGGGAAAAGGGACCTACTTAACCTGGGACTAATATATCTGCCAGCTGTCCAGTGCCTGCCCTGCCTGCTTGGGGCAGAACTGATTTATTATTTTTAAACTCCTGGAGTTTGATACCAAAAATCCTGCTCTGGGGAGAGGGAGCCAGGGGGGGCTCTTGAACCTGGGGGAGTGGGTTTAATCTTTTTGGATCAAGTCTATTTTGCCAGTTGAGCCCCTCGACCCTCCCCCACAATGCTGAGAAGATTTCTTTTTGAATAAATATTTACCAGAAATTCTTAAAAACAAAACCACACACACACACACACACCCCACTCTCCTGTATCCATCTGGCCTGACCCTGTCACGCTTGGTATTGACCTATTCTGTGTGTAGAGGTTGTTTGTCATTTCAACACCTTATAATTAATCAAGTTCCTATATTTATGGACAAAGGAACATGACATTCATCTCATCAGAATGTTTGCAGAATGAAATAACCAGATTTATTGACATGAAGCCCCATTCACACTTCCTTTGCTGAGAAGCCATACATTAAAGTCAAGAGCCATCATTTTCAAATAGTGACCAGTGGTTCTGCATGCCTAGCAGAAGAAGCTTGGTTTTCGGAGTGTGGGTGCTCAGCACATTCTCCTTCATAGTCTCTCACATTTGGTACCCAGAAATGGAGGTACCCCAAATCCCTAGTCGTGTTTAAGAAATTTGGTCAAGATGAGGTTTGCCTTCAGGATTGGGCCGCAGGTAAACAGGCAGGTTAACTAACACCTCTGCCATGAATGGCTCACAACCAGATTTGTTTGCTTAGTAACTGCATATGCAGACATGATCATCGGAGAGTAAATAATTGTTATATGTCAGCATGAGAACTTGTGTGGGTCCCACAAGCTGCCTCTCTGCAATTACTGAGGAGCTGGTGAGTAATTTTTCATCTTCACAAATAGGTAGCTGGCTGCTTTCATTGTTTGGTTGTTTTGAGGTAACTAATGAGGTAAACAGTGTCATAAAGCTAGGAGTGATGCTCGCACCAGGGAAGCCTGCCAGAGGAGGAAACAGCGTTAGATACAGAGAGAACTGAGCCACTCCAGCGTGTGTGGTGGCAGGGCTTGGACTCCACAGGGCCGTTACACCTTGCTGATGAGGAAAACAAATTAAATCTGCGCTTTCTGAAGAACTATTCTTAGATTTTTGCCCAAAACCAAGGGAGTAGATTGTATATTTTCAAGCTAAGATATAACATATCTTGTTGAAAATCTATAATCTGCAAATATAGGGTGTGCATGAAAACCGCCAGTCAGCTTAGCATTTAGGCATCCTAGGGCGAGGGGAGGTTTACTGAAGTCAATGATGAGGAGACTGCTTCTGAGGGGCCTACATCATGGTGGCATTCATGTGACTTACAATGAGTAATTTGCATGAGGTGTCTCCCCCCCTTAACTTATGTCAGTGTGGTGCTCATCAGCACAGAGGGCGCCTCAAGGGAGATGGGTATAGGCAGTTTGCAGTGGGGCCCGAACCATAAAGGATGGGGAGAAGGCAGAATCAGAGGCTGGTTCAGCATGAGGAAGCTAGGAGCAGAGACTCAGGAATGGAAGAAAGTAGGTGTCTGTTTATAGAGAGTCTCAGATTCCAAGGCCAGAAGGGCCCATTGTGCTCAGCTAGTCTGACCCCCCACCCCTCCAGCCCCGTATAGCACGGGCCAGAGAACTGCCCCGAAATCATTCCTCACACAGAGCTTTTAGAATAACATCCAGTCTTGATTTAAACATGGTCAGTGATGGAGAATCCGCCTTGGTAAGCTGTTCCAATGGTTAATTACCCTCACTGTTAAACATTTACATCTTATTTCCATTCTGAATCTGTCTAGCTTCAACTTCCACCTGTTGTATTAGATCTTTCTCTGCTACCCCGAAGAAGCCATTACTAAATATTTGTTCCCCAGGTAGATACTTATGGACTGTAATCAAATTGCTCCAAGTCTTTGTTAAGCAAAGTAAGTTGAGCTCCTTGAGTCTATCATATAAAGCAGGTTTTTTTAATCCTTTCATCATTCGCATGGCTCCTCTCTGAACCCCCTCCAATTTATCAACCACTTTCTTGAACTGTGGACACCAGAGATGGACCCAGGATTCCAGCAGCGGTTCACCAGTGCCAAATACAGATGTAAAATAACCTCTCTACTCCTACTCGAGTTTCCCTGTTTATACATCTTAGGACCACGTTAACCCTTCGGGCCACAGCACTCTACCAGGTGCTCATGTTTAGTTGATTATCCACCAGTACCCCCACATCTCTTTAAGGTCCCTGCTTCCCAGGATAGAGTCCCCCACAGTGTAAGTGTGGCCTGCAGTCTTTGTTCTTAGATGTATATATTTACATTTAGCCATATTACAATGTATATTGTTTGCTTTCCCCAAGTTTACTGAGTCATCCGGATCACTCATCAGTGACTTGTCCTCTTCTTTATTTACTGCTCTCTCAATTTGTGTGTCATCTGCAGACTTTATCTGTGATGATTTTATGTTTTTTGCTGGGTCATTAATAAAAATGCTAAATAGTGTAGAGCCAAGAACTATCCCTATGGGACCCCACTGGAAAACACACACTCGACGAATCCCTGTTTCCAATTACACTTTGAGATTGATCAGTCGGCCAGCTTTTAACCCATGTAATATGTGCCATATTAATTTGATACCTTTCTAATTGTTTAATGCGGGCTTGGAAATTAATATCTGGGTGTCTTTAATCTGCATTCTTGACACCACTGTAGCCACTGCAGATCCTGATCTTACATTGTATGTGCACAAGCTAAGTTTGGCATCTCATTAAGAGGGTGGGGAGCAGGTAAGGCATTCTACATCTTAGCCGGACAAACGAGTTACACGTGTTATCCTCCTCCCTCAAGCAAGTGTTGTAGTGTGGCTCTCTCTCCATCCTAATATGAACCATCAGCTGTGGCAGTGATGGACTAGAGCATGTATTGGTTAAACCGGGGGTAGTTTAAAAGCCTGTTTGTGCAAATTCTGCCTCTTAAAAATTAGACAGAGAATAGAATGAAAAGCTATCCCCCTTTTACGGACATATATATTTTCACAAGATGCAAAAATGTTTGTCCATAAATATCACATAAGGAGCAGTGGGGAGTTTAATATAAGATTCTTTTGTAATAACCTTCAAGTGTATTTAACACAACAAAGGAAAACTGTAGAACTACTCTCCGAGAGAGAGAGAGAGCGCCTCAGGGTTTGGATGACATCACAAATCACTCCGGTTTCACCCTTGTGGGGCTATCATATTGTCATCACAAACCCAGGTGAGTGTGGGGGTGTGTTTGGGTTGGCCTATTGCTGACATATAGCACTGGAGTGCAGCATCAGACAGTAAACTCTCTGCATGTAATAACACCTAGCTCTTACAGAGCACATTTCATTAGTAGCTCTCAAAGCACTTTACAAGGGAGGTCAGTATTGTTATTATATAGCTGGGGAAACTGAGACAGGGAGGTACAAATGTCGTCCAGCAAGCCAGTGGTAGAGGCAGGCATAGAATCCAGGTCTCCTGAGTTCCTTCCACGAGGCCATGTTCCCTCCCAAGGATGTGGCATCTCTAACTGAAAGTGATTGAAATAACTGAGGGTTTGTTACTGATCGTAGGGTTTTATGTTGGACTTCAGTTCACATATTTTTGGCGTAGGGCTCATTCACTCAGCCGGGCCCTATGGAGCACTGAGATTTCCACAGTAATGCTCCACAAATCCAGCTGCACTATTCTAAGTGGATGTTAAAGGCCTAACCTAGAAGAGACAAGATGCTATTGCAGTCATCTCTCCTCAGAGTAAGTTGCTCAGCTCCAAACAGCTTCCCATTCAAACAACATCAGTCTAGTAATTTACGGACAAGTCTTGCCTCTCTCTCTATGGGCACAGAGGGCTCCATCTCCCTGTTCCCATAGCCTGCTCCCACAGTGGAACCAATGCAACATGACTGCACAAACTAGGGGATGGATTTAGGGACTGCACATGGAGTGTAGCCCCCTATGTGGCCCAAGCCCAATTCTGCACTGGCTCCCAGGACATGAGAAATTGCAACTTTTGCAGCTGGGGTTGGAGCAAGGCTGGAAGCCTGGCTGTGGCATGGACCATGTGGCTCTCCCTCATGACAGGGCTCTGTTGGGACTGTGGAGGGCTGCTGCAGCCATTCAGAGAAGTAGCCTCTTTGGGTTTTCCTGCCCCTCCACCACCTGGGAGATGCCCTGCCCAGTACATGGATGGTCCCACAAATTGCCTATTGAATGGAAGTCCAAAAATAACAAACTTTTTGGCAAAATACAAAAGAAATTGCAGGTGAATGTTTGAGTTATAGGAACGCGGCCTGTGTTAGAGTTTATGGGAGAGAGGACAGAGCCCCACAGAACCCCAAGTCTTGAGGAATCTATGGGTGGAGGTGCCCTTGTGCCCTTTATCCTGCTCAGGGACTGTTCTGAGAGGAAAGGTGTGAACAAGCCCCATGCACTTACCTTCATCCCTGCCAGGTCCCTGGGGTGCACCAGCACCATCTCATGGTTGGCAATGTTAAATGTGTTGGAATGATCCAGGAGCATGAAGATCAGCATTAGGTTCCACCATCCTGGTCTGCAACTGAAATGGGAAAGGTCCACGACACAGGAGGAGGTGATGAGCTGTTGAGAGATGACTCTTCACCAGGTTCTCAGTCGCTGTGTTCAGGGAATGGAGCTCAGCCACTGAGCTGGAGCTGATGAGGTCAGGTAGACTGAGTGATGTCTTCCGTAGTGCTGAAGAAATTGTACTTTTGAGACCACCTCCTCAAAGGAGGCGTTGCTATACAGGCTAGCAAAGAGTCCAGTGTCTTTCACTGTGGATCCAAAGCACATGTGATGTGTTGAGGTTTCCTTCAGTGCTTTAAGGTCTTGTAGCTGTGTGAATGGGGCAGTATCTGAGGAAGGGACCCTGTGTGTGGAGCTTCCAATGCCTGGGAGCAATAGAGGGATTGAACCCTGGGTTTGGCAGGTCTTGCTCGCAGACCCCGCTAACAGTTGTTCACAGCAGGCTGGGCTGGGATATGACCCTGGGAGCTGGTATTCTGCACTGACAGGCTGGTTTACACTCTGGGAAAGTTCAGCAGGACCTGGCTCGAGGGCTGCTCTGAGGCCAGTGAAGGAGCTTTATTCCTCCCGGGCATTCAGGAACTGCGTGTACACTACAAGCAATGCTCCATACCTGCTCTGTGCAGGAGCAAGGCCATAATGCGGAGGCCACTGCTCTGTCCCTAACCAGCACGCCTGGGCTTCATGCCTAACTGCTCATGACCCGTAAACAGGATAGAAGGCAGAGCCCAGATCATGGGTGATCTCACTGCTGTGTAAGCTGAGATGACTCACCCATTAACGAAGGAACGAGCGTCGTCTTTTCACTTTTCTAACCCAATGTGGAGGTAAAGTCCTTTGGCTGAAATGCCATTCCACGAGCTTCTAGAATATTCTGCTCCCTCTAGAACCGTTCTGGTCCTTCTAGAACGTCATTATCCTATTCTCTCTGGTGTCTCTCATTAACACTGAAACTTGGGTTAGTGTTTGCCTTCGCACATAGTCTCGAAAGAATCAAAATAAAAAACCCAAGAGGACAAATAACATCCACGCAAAATTACTTTCATTTTTTAAAATTCTGTTTCTTAGCAAGAAACAAACCAGCCATGCTCACAGCATCTGCAGCATACACAGAATGGACTGAAAGCCTAGCTCACAGCTCAGGGTTATATCAAGAGAGATCGGATTCCAGGAAATCGATAGGAGCACAAAAACCGCCAGAATCCCTATTAATATCTCAGCCCAGGGAAACCTGAGAAATGTGGATTTACGTAAATTTGAGCTCTTAAAAGCAAAATAATCACAGCTTCACGTACTGTACCACATTCCCTTCTCACCATGAACGAGCCATAGACTAGAACAAGGAAGAGAGCCTGCACATAACTCAGTTTTTCTGAAATACATTTTACCTCATTTTCTTTCTAATGGGAAAATCACCCTTAGCGATTACTCAAAAGAATTTACCTTAATGTATCGGCAATGTCAAAACTTTAGACTTACCAGCCCCGCTTCATCACCCTGAGAGGAACAAAGGTTTTTCAAACCATTGAATACAACTTGATGTGTATGAAGGGGTTTATACACTACACACGTTGTCCTTACTCCGTTTGGGACCTCCATGTAAACTTAATCCTCAGATTATCTCCAAGGCATGTCCTCCTCTTCTCTCTTGTGTCTGTACGGCTTTAGTTCTTCTCACCACCTTACTGAGATCCCGCCGACCAAAATAAACCCTTCTGCAGGCATCCAGTCCACCAAAGCTTCCTGAATCTGTTTAAAATTTTGATGAATTTGCAGCTCAGAACTCCTGATATTCCATCCAGCACAGCAGGTTGTTGGCAGTCATGGGTGGAGTCCAAATCTCATGCTGGTTATGGAGCAATTGTGGGGAATTAGTAATTTTTGCCGTCTCCTGCCATTGTCCTTTGCATATTCATTTTATGTCTGAGTGTTAGCCTATCTTGTTTGGTATGTGATATGGCATTTGCCTTCTTGTGCTATCAGTCTGTTGTCTTGTTAAGCAAAAAAGACTAAAATAGAGGTCCGTACTCTAGCCTATTTGCATAGGTATTTGCTAGATAAGGCACAGGTGTAAATTAAGCCAGTAAAGCAAAGAGCTTACAGGCCTCAGGCCTGGGCAACAATAGGTTAGCTAAACCAGGCCGAAGAAGTCTTAGCATAAGCAGCTAACCAGAAATAACCCTAGCTCATAAGATATCCCAGTTAGAATGCTGTGATGACTAAACTGCTGACCTGTAACCACAAAATGTCAATTTATATCACTTTGAGGTATTTTTAAATTAGGAACATCAGTAGATGTCTGACCACAAGATTGCTATGGTAACTAATGGATGTATATGCTAATAAACCTGAGATAGAAGGATTCGAACCCTATGGGAGAGAGGAGCCCGGACATTAGCTTGAGGAAATACAGATCAGAAAAAGGCCTACTGAATAGGCAGAGATATCGTGAGCGCCACTATTACATATCATAAAAGCTGTCTTCCGGCCCGCGTGCCTTGGCAGATGCCAGGATGATGACCACTAGGATGCTGAGGGTGACTGACGCTTTGGGTCCTTTTGCAAGGGATGGTGTGAGTATATGGGTATTCCGTTGCGTGTATTGCCTCTACCGACTTTGGTGGGTTGGATTGTTTGTGATCTTGCTTAACTGTGTTAATAAAACTATTGCAGATTCAGAAGCGTTTTCTAAGTGCGAGTGTTGCAACCGCACATGTCGGGGTTCCCAACGGAACAGTAATTCTAATAATACCTGACCTTTCGACGGCAACCTCTCAAACCTCAGAGTGTTGCTGGGAACTCTTAAGTGATCAGTATAATTAATGCACAATGAATAGATCAGGCAATGCTACTCATTTGAATAATGCTCTTCAAATATTCAAGCTCCCTGTGATGTTACCTAGTCCTGGTTTGGGTAACATGTTACCTAGGTGTTGAATGGAGGTGGGCTAGAACTGAAACCTGAATGCAAACATCTCAGGAGTTACAGACTGGATGTCTCTGCAAATTTCCTTGCAGAAATCTGCATCTTCTTTACATACCTACACATGTATGTAGCAACACATTTATTGCCAGTAGCACCCATGTACCCTGTACCCGGAAATGCCTAACTTACTAAAAAACCAACAAGACAAATGTAGCCGAGTTGCTGATGAGATTGTTGCCATCACTATTCCTCTAGTCTTCAATGGGCAAATATCTGTCCAGGAATGAAGTCGCCCTCTTTGTGATTCCCGGTAAGATTGCAAATGTGAAAATGTCTTTGTTTCCATCAGTTCATGGTGTGCAGCATGAACAAACCATTCTAATGCAAAGGCAAACCTGATGCTGTCTGTTAATCAGTCCCATTGTCTTTATACCAAGATCAGATTTTTTTCCCCGCTCTATTTGCTCAGCACATCATAATACTAGTTAGCAAGTTTGCTCGGACACAAAAATTGCAACTTAGCCAGCAAAACAATTTTGTGTGTGGGATACAGCCAGCTAATTGGAAGCACTTAAGCATATACAAGAGAAATGTCAGCCAATCAAAATTAACCCCTTGCTAGAAATAGTCACGCTGTAGTGTTGTCTTTTCTTCTGACACAAGTGTCCATTTCTGGAACTAGTGTGACCCTCTGCTGAGCAGATATTGGTACCCTTGCAGGTTGGCTTTCCAGTGGAGGAGGTATCAGTGATGTGAAGTCTAGGTATTTCTAAGTGTCACTTGTCTTCTTTACACACATACACCAGCCCAACGGGGAACAAACAGCCTGTAGTGTAATCTCTTCTCTCCAGAATTTCAGCCCAGCACCAGTTTGCAGTGAGTAACTCCAGCCTGAGCACTGACTCAAATCAGAGACCATGTCACTGAGCAGAATCTCTCCTGCTTCTCAAACAGCTTCCTCTGCACAGAACATTGCATAACAAAAGCTAACAGCAACATCATGTCTTCCCAACAGCATTTGTGAATTTTGTGGCATGTTGTGTTAACCATTTAACAGCCGTGGTTATAGTTTGCAATATATTACTTTTAAGGCTAAAATGTTTTGCCTTAGCCTTACAGATTTCTTTCCACATTCCTTCCCCACTATATCTTTAAAATTCATGTGGACCTTTTTTGCTAGCAACCCAGCATGTCCATACCTTATTACACTCTGTGAGGATTTGCAGGGCGGGGTTAAGGGGGTTTCTAGTTCGTGGTTTTCTGTCATGTTAGATCAAGATTCCTACAAAGGACAGCTCATTTACTTACCTGATCAGTCGTCGGGGTCACCAGTGTGGTTAGATGTTCAGCTGCATGTGTATGTTTGTTCTGTGTGCTGCCCCAGCTCTGCACAGACAGCCGGCACAGCAGACCTCGAGCAACTGCCCAATGACCACAAGATCCTTTAAGGTACAAAAACACCCGGCCAGGTTAATTGTTGACAAAGCATGGTAATAGCACCTGGCAGACTCTATGAGAATACTAAGACATGTATGCCCATGACACTGGACACAGCTCAGTGAATGGCGGGACTTTCCATTTCCCCCTTGGCTGGACGAAGATGCTCCCTCTGAGATCCGTCTTTATACCCTGATACGAACAAGTTATGTACTGTCATCCTGACCTTATCTTTTAGGAGTGGTCAGTGTGTTCCTGTTATTCTTGGGGAATGTTTTTTGTACCATCCTTGATAGTGGGATGTTCTGGTACCACTTGATATCGGGATGTGTTTGCATGAGTACTCTGTGCCTAGCACTTCTTAGGAATGTATATTTCTGCAATATCAGCCCTGTTCTTGCCAGTTTCTGTGAGCAGGTCCTGCCTCATACCAGGCCTCTGATACAAGGGCTTATGTCTCAAGCTCTCTTCCTCCTATACGCCATAAGAAAAAATAACTTGAGACAGTGTGTACCCATGTATGGCACCTAACACAATGGGGTCCTGGGTCATGACTAGAGCTAATAGGTACTACAGTAATACAAACAATTAAATAATGGCAAGTTCAAATGAGATGCTAATGCCAAATACCGTAACAGAGCCAAATGGTCTGAGGTTAATTGATCTAATTCTGCAAAGGTACAATTAATGAACTCAGAACTTTGGACCTGAACCATTTACAGGGTTAAAATGAAAATTAACCATCAAATGTTTGTGTCAAATTGATCTACAGCCTCTTGTCAGATGTCTTGTAACACATAGTAGCTCTTCCTGAAGGATTTCCAGCAATATCATTTGCCATGTATGATTATCTATAATTCTAAGTGAAGATATCTAACATTATTCTTCCACCTTGAGATGACATGTTTCAAAGCCTCCTGTCTCTGTTTGCAAGAAATCCCACACATCTTTGCAGTGTCCTTCAGACTGGAATGCTCTGTGTATACAAGATTCAGTTAAACACGGTGCTGTCTGTACACCATTAAACCTTCATAATCATGATACATGGAACTGATTAAATAGCAGTGGTGCAGTGTTTTTGCACTATGCTTCCAGAAACCAGTTCATATGTGCTTTGCAAGGGATGGGCTATATCAAATAGATGTCTTATGACTTCTGAATCTACATCTTTCTAGTGGAAGCGGAGCATTGTAAATGATCAGACACTTAAATCAGTGCAAGTGGCTGGGTTTCCCTTGGTTGAATACATTTTTAAAAGGTGCATATTCTGGAAGGTTACAACACCACAGACATGCCTACCAGCGCTGATTTGGAATGCAGACTGCCAGGGGTTGACAGGGGTCAGTTGAATGTTAGCAAGCCCAATCTTGCTGTCAAGTTTCTGTTTTGGAAGTAACCACTCTGCAGACGCTTGCCATGTTGGGACTGCGTACTGTGAACTGAGATGGCCTAGCAGGGTCTACCAGAACTCAGACACCTTTTGTAAAGCCCTGTCCACATGGCAACAAAAACCAGTTTCAGGTGCCCTAGGTCAGCAGACTTGTACCCAATGCCTTGAACTACAGGGGCCAAACCTCATACTTTAGCCCAGGTTTAAAGCAGTTCTTTAAAGAAGAATCCAGGCATGAAGAATGCCCACTTCACCAAGAGTAGGGAATTACCGCTCCCCCCCCATTCACGACTAATGGATGTCTATGATGAGTTGGAGCATCTTGTGTGGCTGGTCTTCTGTTGGCCAATGTTTCAGTTGATGTGCTGATTGGTCTGGGCACTGTCAAAGCCCCCTTTTTACTGAACCATGTTGCTGTGGTCTGGGTGGCCCCTCCATGAGGTATGTGGCAGTAGCTTCATGTGTTCCCTAGCTACGTCATTCCAGGACGATGTCCACACTCCATCAAGCTGCATTACAATACTATCTTGCAAATTTTTCTTCTGGGCATGTCAGCCAAGGAAGGGCCAGATGTCATCCCCAATGTGGAGAGGTAGCAAATGACAGGATTATTGGGTTGAGATAATATGGACAAATTAATTATTGCACAAAGGCTGATGTTCCAAAATGTTCTGGGTTTGGATTGGTGTCAGAAGATTTGGATAATCACCCCCAGGAATGTGAAAGGACCTGAATTTCTGAAGATGTGTCCCTTGACAGTGGAAATCACTTGGACAACCCAAAGGTAACAATGACTGATTTGAGGAAATGTCGCAATGCAAAGCAAACACAACTTCAACAAGCAAATAAAATCTCTTCAACTGGGGCATGGGGGAATCTGTAGTACAATCCTGTGGAGTAACAATAATGGGCCAGATTACATATCCAGCTGTTTTACTGAAGGCTGGCAATGCAAAGCAGCTGTAACCCAGTTAATTAGCCATTCACGCCAGAGTTATTGCTGGCCTGTGTCGCTAGAACAGTGCAAAGAAGCCCAGCATACCAGAGAATTTATTCCAATATTTTCATATTTTTTTTTCTGCCAATTGTAGCGGAATTATATGTATTAATCTCTTTTCTTATCAGCAGTCAAATAAAAACAAAGTTGTCATTTATCTGTGTACACGGATGTGTGTAATTCCTCACAGACAGAGCATGCAATAAAGGTCTGCCCACTCGTTTGTCCCACAGAAAGTGCAGAAAATAAAATTATATTTAAGAAGAGGCATAGACACTATTAATTGTGGTGATGAATTACAAACAGCTTCTGGCAAATTCAT
The DNA here is from genome assembly GCF_965140285.1 of Lepidochelys kempii. Classification (NCBI taxonomy): domain Eukaryota; kingdom Metazoa; phylum Chordata; order Testudines; family Cheloniidae; genus Lepidochelys; species Lepidochelys kempii. Next base: position 100,732,471 of record NC_136388.1, on the reverse strand, counting down.
CTCCGATTTAACTCCGCTGGAGAGAAAGGGATGATACATCAAGGATGTATTTATCCCCTCACCTTTTCTATACCGCGACTCCATGAAGTCTGCTAGGGACTTTGTGTGGAAGGCACTCAGATTCTACTGTGTTGGAGGATTAAGTCCCCTCGCTAGATAGATTAGATAACAGGAGCCTACAGGAAGGGAAGTACAAACCCTTATTTCGGATGGCACATCTACCTCATCTTTGCAATTACAAAATGCCATTGTGCTACTTTTAGTTCTTCCCCTGTGATCACTGCCACAGTCAGCCAAATTCTGTCCTCAGGAGTCACTGGGGCGTGCCCTGCCATTTCTCTGGGTGAATCCGGACCATGATACAGAACGCAGGTGCTTGTGTTAGACATGCTGATGGTTTCAGAGTTTGGGGAAAGATGGTTCCCCCTGTTTTTTAAACACCGTTCTGATTGTTTGTGATGGAATGCAGGGGTGGGAGGGAGAACAACAAACTTCTCTCCTCCGGCAGGCCCCTTGCACCTCCAACATTGCTGGGGGCAAGGGGAATTTTTGCACCTAGGATTGGATATTCACCTATGTAGAGAGGGGTACCCGTGAGGCCTAGGCTCCTCTGGAGGTCTATCTGAATGATTTTTTTTTCCACAGACTTGTCCATAATCCTGGTGACTGAGGGGTGAGAAAGGGATAAATATTGTACCATGCAGTGGGTATTAATGGCTGATTCCTGCCTCTGGCATTTTATTTCTGAATTTTATTTTATTGAAGAGCTAGATTGTGCAACCCTTACTCACCTTGGTCAACTCTTGCTCAGACGAGCAGTGCCGTTGACTTGGATGGGAATATTTTGTAAGTAATTGCTCCCAAACGTGAGTAGGTATCACACAAAGAGAAGTGTGGACAGAAGTTGCTGTCAGTTACATAAGATAAAAGCATAAAGACTAGCCAAGGCAATACAGGCTATTGGTTACAGCCTGGTTTTTATGCTGTTGGTGGAGAACAAGCATGAATATAGTGCCCTGTAAGATCATGTAATGAGGGTGTTTTAGTATGTCAGATCAGCTGAAACACTTGCTATGTGATAGACAGCCCTTCTCTTTCCATAGTAATGTAGGACTGGAAGATACCTCAACAGGTCATCTAGTCCAGTCCCCTGCACTGAGGCAGGACCAAGGATTTTCAAGACCATCCTTGGAAGATGTTTGTCCAAGCTGCTCTTAAAACCCTCAAAAGACAGAGATTCCATAACCTCTCCAGATAGTTTGTTCCAGTGCTTAACTACCCTGATAGGAAGATTTTCCTAATGTCTAACCTAAGCCTCCCTTGCTACAATTTAAGCCCATTAGTTTTTGTCCTGTCCTCATAGATAAGAAGAACTATTTATCACCGTACTCTTTCTAACAACCTTTTAAGTACTTGAAGACTGTAATCGTCCCGTCAGTCTTCTCTTCTCCAGACTAAGCAAACCTAATTTTTTAATCTTTCCTTGTAGGCCAGGTTTTCTAGACCTTTAGTCATTTTTGTTGCTCTCCTCTGGACTTTTTACAATTTGTCCACACTTTTCCCAAAGTGTGTTGCCTGGAACTGGACACAATACTCCAGTTGAGGTCTTATCAGTGACGAATAAAGCGGAAGAATTACTACTCGTGCCTTGCTTACAACACTCCTGTTAATACATTCCAGAATGATGTTTGCTTTTTTTTTTTTTTTTGCAACTGTGTTACACTGTTGACTCATATTTAGCTTGTGATCCACTCACAGCCCCCAGATCCTTTTCCACAGTACTCCTTCCTAGACAGTCATTTCCCATTGTGTATGTGTGCAACTGATTGTTCCTTCTTCAGTGGAGTACTTTGCATGTCCTTATTGAATTTCATCCTATTTACTTCAGATCATTTCTCCAATTTCTCAAGATCATTTTGAATTCTAATCCTGTCCTCCAAAGCACTTGCAACCCCTCCCAGCTTGGTATTATCTGCAAATTTTATAAGTGTACTCTGTATGCCATTATCCAAACCATTGATGAAGATATTGGATAAAACCAGACCCAGGACAGATCCCTGCAGAACCCCAATCGAGGCCCTTCCAGCTAGTCTGTGAACCATTGATAACTACTCTCTGAATATGATTTTCCAATCAGTTGTGCATCCATCTTATAGTTTGTCTAGACTGTATTTCCCTAGTTTGCTCATGAGGTGATGTGAGACAGTATTGAAAGCCTTACTAAAACTGAGATATCTCACATCTATTGCTCCTCCCTCTTGTCCACAAGGCTTGTTGTTCACATCTGCCTTCTTTTCAAAGCCGTTTTCACGTAACTAATGGGATATGGGTGGTTTCCATATGCAGTAGCACTCAAATTTTACTGAGGAAAATGACATGAGACTGATTCAATGGGGAAGAATTTGCTAATAATTGAAATATGTCACTGTTAGCAAGGGCTGGGGGACTCATCTGGGCACTCTCAATAATTGACACTCCAGTCATTATATGACTGAATATTCATACTCTGTTATATTTCTGTGAAGAATGACTCCCTTGTTCCCGTTATTCGTAGCTCTGAAACATTTCCACTCCCATTAGGCTAGTCACGAATTGTGTGCATTGCCACAGAGTTTAGGTTTGTAATTCCCAGTTTGTATTTTTCATGCAATTTTAACTCCTCCCTTGTATTAGTTGAACTTGTTATGCTGGGTTAATGAGACGCTCCTGAGCTGCACATGTGCACAGAACATTTCACTGGCTCAAGGAAAAACAGGTGGAGCATGGTGGCTTATATAAATGAAAGGTCAGGAAGAGGGGGCTTGAGGCTTTTTTTAAAGTTTATTTCAATTCTTTAAAAGTTGATAGTGAAAGTTTGTTTCAGAAAGGGGGAAAAGTGTGTTTATTCCTCGAAAACCCTGAGAGAGACTCTCTTGGTAGAGAGGTTTGTATGTTTGACAGTTAGACCAGAGCTATTGCATCCAGCTTCTGAAAGTGATGGAGACAGTTCTACCCCAGTTACACAGGGCCAACTCTGAAATACCTGAGAGAAGAGCAGGGCCCAGGGTCTGTCTCCAATGCCTAAGGAAGATATCAGACGACCGTGGCTACACTCCTGTTTAGACGCACGCTAGCTTGATGAGAACTAGTGCAAATATCTGCACAGCAGCAGGGGAATCACACCCCCTAGCTCCTAGTGCAAACATAGCCCCAGAGAACGTTACAATGAAGAAAGATCTCACTGGAGAACTAGTGCTGGGGGTTAAGTCAAGACAGCTGCCTAGAAAACTGTATTGCAGATAATGCATGTTGTCAGGCATCACCGGTGTGGTGCTCTGCTCTGTTCAATATTGATAACAGTCGGCTGCAGGCATGTGTTCCCCCTGTGAGCTGCCCCGGCTCTCCGCGGATAGCTGACACAGCAGACCCCGAGAGAACCCACAATGACCACAGACTCCGTTAAGGTACGAAGGCACCCGGCCAGGTTTATTGCCAAACGAAACACAGTCTCCAGCTCCCCGGATCAGATGTCTACAGTTCTGCTAGTACATATGTGCTCCTTGACAATGGACCGGCTCGGTCAGTGGCGGGATTTACCACTGTCCCCTAGGCCAGACCAAGACAACTCCCCAGGGATGCGGTCTTATACACAGGTACAAACAAGTTACACATCACTCCTGACGTATTGAGGTACAGCCCCTCTGCATGTCAAGGTGCCCCCTATTACCTTGTACATGTTGGTTCAATTAAAACAACCCTAGCCATCATATTATCCTTTTAACCCTATCTTTGGGATGAGTCAGCATGTTCCTGTTCTCTGATGGGGAATGTGCTTGTGCTGGAGTGTTGTGGTACCATCCTGGCACGTGTTTACATCACTTGTGCCCGGGACCTTTTAGGTATGTGTGTGTTTGCAGCATCAGCCCTCTTCATGCCAGATTCTGTGAGCAGGGCCTCCCTCTTGCTCACAGCTTAACTTCATTTATATCAGCAAAGTCTTGACCGTTACTTTAGCTTAGGCCTTAGGCCTCATACTGGGCCTCTGATACAAGGTCTTATGTTTCAGGACCTCCTCTGCCTACAATGTACAGTAGAGCTGGTAAAAAAAATAAATTAAGTTGTTGGAGCAGTTTTCCATTGGACAATGCCATTACATCTTACGCTACGGGTTTTGCTGGAATGTGTCATAAAGATTCAAAATAGAAATGGAGTATTTCGCTTTGACTTGCTCAATTCATTTCATTCCAACCTTCTTGTTTTCATGTACCGTATTAGAAAAATGAAATGCTTTAATAAAGTTCTTCTGAACTTTCTGAATCAAACTTTTTGTGAATTTCTATTCCACAAAAATTTCGAAGTCCCAGTTTAGGACAAAAACAACTTTCCAAATGCTGGGATTTCCCCAAGGATGGAAATTCCATTTTCTGACCAGCTCCAGTGCACAAACAATAAATGTGGCCATGGGGAAAAAGCTGCAGAAATCCTGGGGCAGGAAGGGGGGCAGTTGGTCAGTTATAACCCTTCCAGTGTCCCTAGCCTTGCATTGGCAGAGGCTTTGATTGCAAGCAGGAACTCGTCTTCTTGAAGTGAATGACAACATTGGGAGCATGATCAGACCCAAAGCCCACTTGTTTACTCATGGGAGCAGTCCTATAGAAACTGCAGGATGTAGGCAGCAGGATTTTCTCATGATCATTTCTCACCCTCACTATAGTTTATTACAACCCCCTAAGAAGCTGCTTCCTTCTCCCTGTTTCCTCCTGCAGTGAGAGCTCATTGTTTTTATGCCTCAGTTGTGCAATTTGCATAGGCTGTGCCCTTGTTTATCCTATGATGACCTCTCCACAATAACACATGTCCTCTGAACATGAAGTCCAGTTAGGGCATTTCTACACTGCAATTAGACACCCCTGGATGGCCCATGGCAGCTGACTTGGGCTCATGGGGCTCTGGCTAAGGGGCTTTTTAATTGCAATGTAGATGGTCAGGCTCGGGCTGTTGCCTAAGTGCTGGGACCCACCCGCCTTGCAAGGTCCTAGAGCCCAGGCTCCAGCCCAAGTCCAGATGTCTACACTGCAATGAAACAGCCCCTTAGCCCGAGTACTGCAAGCCTGAGTCAGCTGGCATGGGCCAGCCCTGTGCATCTAATTGCAGTGTGGACAGACCCTTCGTATCATCCCCTCTTGCCAGCTCTTCCAGATGTGCTTCCCTGCTGTTTGCAGCTGGTCTGGAATGCAATAGTTGCTCACAGGGTGGAGTAACCAGGTTTACATGACACCCACCCTGTGTTACTCTCCGTGGGTTGCCTGGGAAGTGTCAGGTTGGTTTTAAGTAGGTGGTGAAGGCTCTGGCTCTATTCCAGACACCTCCTACTACCTAAGGACAGAGAATGACCATGAACTGATGAAAAATACAGAGCATCTCTTAGCCCCACAGTTAATTGGGACTCAGCGATGGCCATTACAGCCTTGCCAGGCATTGCCTTGTGTACCTCCCAACACACAGCATTGCTAGGATTCACGTGAGCAGGCTGAGCAGGGCGGTGGGCGCTCCTGGAGCACTGAAAGCAAACACGGAATCCCCAACTGCCTCCCTGCTGTCAGCTCCCCCTGAAATGCACTCACCAGTGAATGGCTCCCGCAAGTTCCCAGCCTCTGCGATCGCATCATTCAGCCTCCGGCTGAGTCTGCCGGAATGACCTCACCCAGGAGGGCCGCAGGATGTGGCCACTTCGCCCACTGTGCAGGACGTCAAGGAGGTCAATGCCATTCATAGAAATCAGGGAACATGCACACGTGGCAAGGGACGGGCTGGTGGTGTGATTAAGGGACCAGGCTGGGATTGCATAGTTTGGATACCCCCATACCATCCATAGTAGCAGAGCTGGCAGGCATGTCGGCTGTTACCGTGGTCACAGACTGGGTGTCAGGCTGGCACCGTTCACCAGAGAGTGGATCAGACCCCACTCCACATGCAAATCATCTAGGCATCGGTTCCTGAGGTCAATTCCAGGCTGTGCCACAGTCACCCTGAGACTTGGCAGGTCCCTTCAGGCTAGGTGGGGAAAGGAGCAGGTAGGTGCCTAGTGAAATTTTCAGATGCCCCTAAGAACCAAATGTCCACAGAAACCAATAACAGTTTGGCACCTAGGAGCTTTTGAAACTCTCATTAGGTGCCTCTCAGCATCTCTGGGTGCCTAAACACCTTGGAAAACTAGCCCTTGGTCTCTCTGTGTCTCCATTCCTCATCTGTAAAATGAGGATAAAATATTCCCCTGTCTTGCTGGGGTGCTGGGTGGTTAGATCATGAATGTTTGCGGGGTGCTTGGATTGTACCACTGCGGGCGCCATATGACACCCAACTTTTTAACCAGAAGGGGAACCAACCCTCACGAGGCCCTACCAAGGGGTGTGGCTAATATCTCATCGGTTGGGATCTTTAACTCAAGACTGGCTGTCTTTCTAAACAACATGCTCTAGTTCAAACACACGCAATTGGGACCGATAACGTTCACGTTCCCTCTAGTGCAGGAAATACTGGGTGACCTTCTCTGGCCTGCGTGATGCAGGAGGTCACACTAGCTGACACTGGTAGTCCCTTCCGCGCTATTAATCTGGAAGTATAGCGCGAGCGATAGTCTGCGACCTCTGAGCAGCACTAGCCTGGTGCTGCTGATGACCGATTGGATGACTCATGCTCCCTTCCCTGGGATCAGTCTGGCTTTTCACACGGAGATTGCGGCTGCCGCCTGTTTTGCCAGTGGGCACATGCAGTGACGGGGCAGCCATTGTAGAAGTATTGTGCTGAAGTGGGAACAATGACGCTGCTAATGTTGTTGTGGTCCGTCCCTCTGTCCGCGGGAGGACAGGCTACGCCCCTCTCCCCACAGACGGTTCTGGACCGGCTGACCGGCAAGCTCTGTCCAAGGCTCTTTGCGCTTTTCGCGTGACGACGACGACATCCCGTTCATGACCATTCGTACGCACTGAGTGCATGGATCGTGCCGTTCCCGGGGCGGAGCAGGGTATCCCGAGTGGGGGCCTCTACTCCTCTGTGCGCAGTGTGGGCTGTGTTCTGCCAGGCTGCACTTAGGGCTCCTGCAGCTATGGGTCTGGTTCCTATGCCTGGGCCTTTGCCAGTAGGTGTAACTGGCTACGTTGTGAGTGGGAGTGCAATGTTCATTTTCTTTTGGAGCCCTGAAGTTTTTCCAAGGCCCTTCCATTTTGCAGCGGGGATGACATCCTGGGCTGGGTTCTCCTGCAGGCTTCTGGTTGGTCATTGCCTGGTCCAGCCAACTGCCTGTACACAAAGGCTGGGCATGTGCATGTGTTGTCACCCCTTTCCAAGAGCAGCAGTGTTCTGCTCGTGCGAGCATGCACTCTTGTCTGGCTGCTCGCATGGGGGCATAGATGTGTATGGCTTACTCCCATTTCTCAGCCATGTCTGTTGGCATGGAGGCAGCTCGTGTCTTTCTGCATTCACTCTGTGTTGGTTGCCAAATGCCTGTTGTTCCTCCGGATTACATAGTCCTCATCTGGATTCCCTCCTGTGGTGTGCATAGCCTTGAAATGGCTCCTTCCACCTGCCTCTGGGTAAAGGCTATGCCAGATCTGTCACTCCTAACATAAGCACGGCCAGACTGGGTCAGACCAAAGGTCCATCCAGCCCAATATCCTGTCTACTGACAGTAGCAATGCCAGGTGCCCCAGAGGGAGTGAAGCTAACAGGTCATGATCAAGTGATCTCTCTCCTGCCATCCATCTCCACCCTCTGACAAACAGAGGTTAGGGACACCATTCCTTACCCATCCTGGGTAATAGCCATTAATGGACTTAACCTCCTTGAATGTATCCAGTTCTCTTTTAAACCCTGTTATAGTCCTAGCCTTCACAACCTCCTCAGGCAAGGAGTTCCACAGGCTGACTTTGCGCTGAGGGAAGAAGAACTTCCTCAGGTCTCCTTTAGGTCCTACCCACTGGCAGCAGCAGACGCAGAGCCCTGCCTTGCTCCGCTGCACCTCATTTTGTCTCGTCCCCTTGTGGGAAATGCATATTTGGTCACAGTGTTATGTGCGTTGAGTGCATTGGGTATGTGTTGGTGTCCCAGGTGACACACAGCTTCGTACAGGAGAGGAAGCAGTTGACTTTGTCTCACCAGTTTCTTTAACACACATTGAATGTGTCTCTCCCCCACTCCTGCAGATGTGCTGGTGTTAACCCACAGCCACACTGAACTCCCAGTGAAATCACTCATGTATCTGAAAGGAGAATTTGAACTCTTTGATGTACTTAGCAAACTCAATGGGGCTTGTGCCCCGACTCACTGAAGTGCTTCTGAAAACCCCACTTTGTGCAGGTGGGGTCAAGCTGCTCATTACTGTTGTGTTGCTGGATCAGGAATTCCACTGGTAACTGGCTTAGCAATCAACAGGGGTAATTATTACACTGTAATGAAGTCAATGGTTAGCTCAAGTGTGAGGGGAAAATCCCCCCTCCCCCAGTGTTGGAGGAGTCCGACTATAGGAAATGCAAATCAAACAGCTGTGCCTTTCAGCAATGTATCTCATCACAAGGTAGAGCAAAGCCACGCGCTTGGAAGCTCGATAGGCCCTGCAATATATTTGTACTAAGCACTGATTCTTTTAAGTACTGGAAGTGCATAAAAATGAACAGTCAAGTGTCAGGAAGAGACTACGTCCCAGGTGTGGTACATTAAGGGCCACTGTACTGTAGTTGTCTCTAGTTACATGGAAAGAAAATACCCCAGTAAGTGACTTCACAACATTACAACATGCACTTAATCTTAATGAGAAGGGAGAGGTTGCGGCTAACAGGTTGGGTAGTTTTTTTTCTAGTTTCGTTTCAAACTAAGCACATCCCCAGGAACAGGAGCTGTCTTCTAAATCATTAAACTGTAGTTCTGAAGAAAACTCGGCACTACTGTAACGTTGTTCAAACAAACAGTTTTCACCCCGGCTGTGAAGAACTGATGACTCGGACTATGCAAATGGTCAAGAAATCCCCCATAAGCCAGGCCAACTCCCCTTGTTTCATAGGTAATTTCACACTCACAGCTCGGAATCCAGTTTGTCAAAAGCTCCACTAAAGTTCATGTTCGATCCCAACAAACATGGGGCCAAGTCTGAGAGAATCTGGGCTGATGTATGGGTTTCTCTAGCGCATAGGTGAGATTTGCATTTTCTTTCAGGCTGAATTTGTTCGAACTCAGAATTCAGAGGGAAGATGGAAGCCCAAAGAAATGCCTTCACCAAAGCCAGTGTGTCATGCAGCCCGACAACTCTGGTTGCATCTCTTTCAGCAGGTACTGTAGATTGGCATTTTTCCAGCAAGCTAACACACATGTCTCATAGCTAACACACATCCTACTTTACAGGATGATCCAACAGAACCCAATACAATCCTGTTACCTTTCACACACTATCCTCCCCCTCCCCGCAATGTACCAAATACGCCTTTGACGAATGGCTGGATTGTGCCCTGCTTGCTTGTGCCAAGCAGCTCCTCACTCCATAAGGAGCCACACAGACCTGTGAAGAAGGGTGCTGCTCACTGTGAATATGGGTGGCACAAACTGGCACTGCAAAAGAAAATGGGCCCTAGAGTTGGAAATGGAAGCAATGAAGCCATCAGTCAGTCCCCACCCGAGTCCCCTTGCCAGGGACGGGGTCTCTCCTGCAGGAAGCGTGGGGGTGCTTTGGCCAGTTTGCTATTTCTTGTCCAGAAAGGGCTCGTTGTGAAATCCACACTCACCGCATGTAAAGCAAGAGCCCTTTCCCACCCATTGCCCCTCGGATTCCTGGCCTACAGGTGACTCTGCTTTTATGGTCTGTTCTCTAGCACGATTGATAAGTGATCCCACCTGGCCCTCTTGGAAAAGGCCACACTCCACCATGCCTCTCTGGCTGGTGACTCCCTCAGTGAGGAAATTACAAAGGGCTCCTAGGAAGTTTAGTTTAGGCGTTGGAATTTCCATATCTGGTCAATGGTTTGGGAGCACGAAGAGCAGGGGCAGCAGGCCGGCAGGTTAGGTGGATGCGGTGTGTGTGTGTGTGGGGGGGGGGGTAGTTTGGAGGATGGATGTGTCGTGGGGGGAGGGTGGATGTGCTGGGGGAGGGGGTAGTTAGGAGGATGGATGTGCAGGATGGATGTGTCGGGTGGGGGGTAATTAGGAGGATGGATGTGCAGGGGGGGAGGGGGAGATGTGTTGAGGGTGGGGGTAGTTAGGAGGATGGATGTGCGGGAGGGCGGAGGGTGAATGGGTGTGTCGAGGGGGGTAGTTAGGAGGATGGATGTGTCCGGGTGGGGGGTAGTTGGGAGGATGGATGTGCTGTGGGAGGGGGTAGTTAGGAGGATGGATGTGTCGGGTGAGAGGTAATTAGGAGGATGGATTGGAGGGGGGATGTGTTGGGGTGGGGGTAGTTAGGAGGATAGATTTGCAGGAATGGGGAGGATGGATGTGTCAGGTGGTGGGTAGTTAGGAGGATGCATGTGCGGGTGGAGGATGGATGGCAAGTAGGAGGATGGATGTGTGGGGGGAGGATGGATGTGTCAGGTGGGGGTAGTTAGGAGGATGGATGTGTGGGAGGGCGGAGGGTGAATGGATGTGTCGAGGGAGGTAGTTCGGAGGATGGATGTGTCGGGGGGAGGGTGGATGTGCTGGGGGAGGGGGTAGTTAGGAGGATGGATGTGTCGGGTGAGGGGTAATTAGGAGAATGGATTGCAGGGGGACGGAGGATGTGCTGGGGGTGGGAGTGGTTAGGAAGATGGATGTGCAGGGAGGGAGGATGGATGTGCAGGAGGGGAGGGTAGTTAGGAGGATGGATGTGCTGGGGGAGGATGGATGGCAGGTAGGAGGATGGATGTGGGGTGGTGTCTAGGGGTAGGTAGGTACATGGGTAGGAGGATGGATCTGCAGGTGGGGAGGATGTGTGGGGGATGGCGAGCAAGTAGGTGGGAAGACGAATGTTTCGGGAGAAGGATGGATGTGTCAAGTGGGGGCATAGTTCGGAGGATGGATGTGTCGGATGAGGGGTAGTTAGGGGGATGGATGTGCAGGGTGGATGTCGTTGAATTTTCTTGGTGGTTGGTTTAAAATATTCTCCTGTGAAAACTGAAACTCAGTCTCTGTAGGGTTGTGTTTAAGACCCTTCTGGAAAGTAACGAGCCTTTAAACAGAAGTGAAACTCATGCAGTGTTGCCACCTCTGATGATTTTGTCATGAGTCTCATGATAATTATTGTTTTCCTTAAAACCCTAGCTCCTGGAGTCGCAACATCTGTGATGATTTCAGCCTTCATTCTTAAAGAAAAATGAAGTTTCCAGCCCTTGTGGCTGTGGAGAAAGCTTCAAAATGTGACCCCAGTGCACCCTAAAGGCTCAAAAAGCAGAAGGCAAATAGAAAGAACACCAATTCTGTTATTTTTACATAATCTCATGAGTTCAGAGGCAGTCTCATGATTTTTGGTGGGCCTGAGTCATGATTTTTGAACACTGGGGATTGGCAACACTATGAGAGTGACTTGAAAGTGTCCGTTTCACTCCTGTTTAAAGCCAGTTTCTAGTCTGTTATTTGTAGTGGGGTAACACCCCCCAGGCAGGTGCAGGATAAATAAACACATGGGGCCTTGCCCTAGTTGGATGTTTCAAAAAGTTAAAGGCTCTGTTCCAAGCTGGATGAATTGCAAACAAGTGCCAGAAAGTCATCTAGATTCTTCTACAATTGTTCCAACAGTCGTGTTCAGCGTTAGTGACAAAGTGAGACGATACATTAACACTGTTAAACCTGACCAGTGTCCCTTCCGTGGACTGACACAAGATGTCCCAATGCGTTAGGTTTAACGCTGCGTGCGTCTAATATTTATTTCATTTTCTTTTTTTATATAGGAATTAGAAATTATCTGACAGGAGCACCCCAGTCATTGTTTGCAAAAAACAAAGACCCCTGCCCCCAAACAAACAAAAATAACCCCAAGAGTTATCAGGTGCCCAAGGAGTCTCTGAAATCATGGTTAAAGTTGCATCTCCCCCAATCTGAAATGGTGCCACTAGGAGGGTAGGAGGATGTGTGTGTGGTGAGGGGTAGGTAAGTGGGGGGATTACTGGGGAGGTGTCTGGCCGGGGGGAGGATGATTGTGGGGGGGCTGGCTGGATGTCCGGGGAGATGCTGGCAGGAGGATGTGTGGGGCGGGGGGGGGGGGCGGATAGATGTGCGGGGGGCTGGCAGGTAGGAGGATGTGTGTGTGGGGAGTGGATGGATGATTAGCGGGGAGCGATGGATGTGCGGGGGGGTGTCTGGCAGGTAGGAGGATGGGGGGTCTGGCAGGGAGGAGGATGTGGGGGGGGGCTGGTAGGTGGGAGGATGGGGGGTCTGGCAGGGAGGAGGATGTGGGGGGGGCTGGCAGGTGGGAGGATGGGGGGTTGGATGGGGAGATCTGGCAGGTGGGAGGACGGGGGGGAGGCGCGGATGGATGATTAGCGGGGGGGGAGCTGGCAGGTGGGAGGATGGGGGGTCTGGCAGGTGGGAGGACGGGGGGAGGCGCGGATGGATGATTAGCGGGGGGGAGCTGGCAGGTGGGAGGATGGGGGGTCTGGCAGGGAGGAGGATGTGGGGGGGGCTGGCAGGTGGGAGGATGGGGGGTCTGGCAGGGAGGAGGATGTGGGGGTGCTGGCAGGTGGGAGGATGGGGGGCTGGATGGGGAGATCTGGCAGGTGGGAGGACGGGGGGGAGGCGCGGATGGATGATTAGCGGGGGGGAGCTGGCAGGTGGGAGGATGGGGGGTCTGGCAGGTGGGAGGACGGGGGGAGGCGCGGATGGATGATTAGTGGTGGGGGGAGCTGGTAGGTGGGAGGATGGGGGGGTCTGGCAGGTGGGAGGACGGGGGGAGGCGCGGACGGATGATTAGTGGGGAGCGATGGATGTGCAGGGGGGGGTCTGGCAGGTGGGAGGATGGGGGGGTCGGATGGGGAGATCTGGCAGGTGGGAGGAGGGGGGAGGCGCGGATGGATGATTAGCGGGGGGGGAAGCTGGCAGGTGGGAGGACGGGGGGGTTGGATGGGGGGGGCTGGCAGGTGGGAGGATGGGGGGAGGCGCGGATGGATGATTAGCGGGAAGGGGGCTGGCAGGTGGGAGGAAGGGGGGGGCGCGGATGGATGATTAGCGGGGGGGCTGGCAGGTGGGAGGATGGGGGGGTTGGATGGGGGGGCTGGCAGGTGGGAGGAAGGGGGGGCGCGGATGGATGATTAGCGGGGTGGCTGGCTGGTGGGAGGATGGGGGGGTTGGATGGGGAGATCTGGCAGGTGGGAGGACGGGGGGGGGCGCGGATGGATGATTAGCGGGGGGGCTGGCAGGTGGGAGGAAGGGGGGGCGCGGATGGATGATTAGCGGTGGGGGGAGCTGGCAGGTGGGAGGATGGGGGGGTCTGGCAGGTGGGAGGACGGGGGAGGCGCGGATGGATGATTAGCGGGGGGGAGCTGGCAGGTGGGAGGATGGGGGGTCTGGCAGGTGGGAGGACGGGGGGAGGCGCGGATGGATGATTAGCGGGGGGGGAAGCTGGCAGGTGGGAGGATGGGGGGTTGGATGGGGGGGTCTGGCAGGTGGGAGGATGGGGGGAGGCACGGATGGATGATTAGCGGGGGGGCTGGCAGGTGGGAGGAAGGGGGGGGCGCGGATGGATGATTAGCGGGGGGGCTGGCAGGTGGGAGGATGGGGGGTTGGATGGGGGGCTGGCAGGTGGGAGGAAGGGGGGGCGCGGATGGATGATTAGCGGGGGGGGGCCTGGCAGGTGGGAGGATGGGGGGGCTGGCAGGTGGGAGGATGGGGGGGTTGGATGGGGAGATCTGGCAGGTGGGAGGACGGGGGGGCGCGGATGGATGATTAGCGGGGGGGGGCCTGGCAGGTGGGAGGATGGGGGGGCTGGCAGGTGGGAGGACGGGGGGAGGCGCGGATGGATGATTAGTGGTGGGGGGAGCTGGTAGGTGGGAGGAAGGGGGGGGCGCGGATGGATGATTAGCGGGGGGGCTGGCAGGTGGGAGAATGGGGGGGTTGGATGGGGAGATCTGGCAGGTGGGAGGAAGGGGGGGCGCGGATGGATGATTAGCGGGGGGGCTGGCAGGTGGGAGGATGGGGGGTTGGATGGGGGGGCTGGCAGGTGGGAGGAAGGGGGGGGCGCGGATGGATGATTAGCGGGGGGGACTGGCAGGTGGGAGGATGGGGGGTTGGATGGGGAGATCTGGCAAGTGGGAGGAAGGGGGGGCGCGGATGGATGATTAGCGGGGTGGGCTGGCAGGTGGGAGGATGGGTGGGTTGGATGGGGGGGCTGGCAGGTGGGAGGACGGGGGGAGGCGCGGATGGATGATTAGCGGGAAGGGGGCTGGCAGGTGGGAGGATGGGGGGGTTGGATGGGGGGGCTGGCAGGTGGGAGGACGGGGGGAGGCGCGGATGGATGATTAGCGGGAAGGGGGCTGGCAGGTGGGAGGATGGGGGGGTTGGATGGGGGGGCTGGCAGGTGGGAGGACGGGGGGAGGCGCGGATGGATGATTAGCGGGAAGGGGGCTGGCAGGTGGGAGGCCGGGGGGGGCGCGGATGGATGATTAGCGGGGGGGGGGGCTGGCAGGTGGGAGGCCGGGGGGGGGCGCGGATGGATGATTAGCTGGGGGGGGCTGGCAGGTGGGAGGCCGGGGGGGGGCGCGGATGGATGATTAGCGGGGGGGGCTGGCAGGTGCGAGGAAGGGGGGGGGCGCGGATGGATGATTAGTGGGGGGGGCTGGCAGGTGGGAGGATGGGGGGGTTGGATGGGGGGGCTGGCAGGTGGGAGGATGGGGGGGTTGGATGGGGGGGCTGGCAGGTGGGAGGATGGGGGGAGGCGCGGATGGATGATTAGCGGGAAGGGGGCTGGCAGGTGGGAGGCCGGGGGGGGCGCGGATGGATGATTAGCGGGGGGGGCAGGCAGGTGGGAGGCCCGGGGGGGCGCGGATGGATGATTAGCTGGGGGGGGGCTGGCAGGTGGGAGGACGGGGGGGGCGCGGATGGATGATTAGCGGGGGGGGCTGGCAGGTGGGAGGAAGGGGGGGGCGCGGATGGATGATTAGCGGGGGGGGCTGGCAGGTGGGAGGAAGGGGGGGGCGCGGATGGATGATTAGCGGGGGGGGCTGGCAGGTGGGAGGATGGGGGGTTGGATGGGGGGACTGGGAGGTGGGAGGACGGGGGGAGGCGCGGATGGATGATTAGCGGGGAGCGATGGATGTGCAGGGGGGGGTCTGGCAGGTAGGAGGATGTGGGGGGGCTGGCAGGTGGGAGGATGGGGAGGTTGGATGGGGAGATCTGGCAGGGAGGAGGATGTGGGGAGATCTGGCAGGTGGGAGGACGGGGGGAGGCGTGGACGGATGATTAGTGGGGAGCGATGGATGTGCAGGGGGGGTGTCTGGCAGGTGGGAGGATGGGGGGGTCGGATGGGGAGATCTGGCAGGTGGGAGGACGGGGGGAGGCGCGGATGGATGATTAGCGGGGGGGGGAGCTGGCAGGTGGGAGGACGGGGGGAGGCGCGGATGGATGATTAGCGGGGGGGGCTGTCAGGTGGGAGGATGGGGGGGTCTGGCAGGTGGGAGGACGGGGGGAGGCGCGGATGGATGATTAGCGGGGGGGGCTGGCAGGTGGGAGGATGGGTGGGTTGGATGGGGGGGCTGGCAGGTGGGAGGACGGGGGGAGGCGCGGACGGATGATTAGTGGGGAGCGATGGATGTGCAGAGGGGGGGTCTGGCAGGTGGGAGGATGGGGGGGTCGGATGGGGAGATCTGGCAGGTGGGAGGAGGGGGGAGGCGCGGATGGATGATTAGCGGGGGGGGGAAGCTGGCAGGTGGGAGGACGGGGGGGTTGGATGGGGGGGCTGGCAGGTGGGAGGATGGGGGGAGGCGCGGATGGATGATTAGTGGGAAGGGGGCTGGCAGGTGGGAGGAAGGGGGGGCGCGGATGCATGATTAGCGGGGGGGGGCTGGCAGGTGGGAGGATGGGGGGTTGGATGGGGGGGCTGGCAGGTGGGAGGATGGGGGGAGGCGCGGATGGATGATTAGCGGGAAGGGGGCTGGCAGGTGGGAGGAAGGGGGGGCGCGGATGGATGATTAGCGGGGGGTCTGGCAGGTGGGAGGATGGGGGGGCTGGATGGGGGGGCTGGCAGGTGGGAGGAAGGGGGGGCGCGGATGGATGATTAGCGGGGGGGGCTGGCAGGTGGGAGGATGGGGGGGCTGGATGGGGGGGCTGGCAGGTGGGAGGAAGGGGGGGCGCGGATGGATGATTAGCGGGGGGGGCTGGCAGGTGGGAGGATGGGTGGTTGGATGGGGAGATCTGGCAGGTGGGAGGAAGGGGGGGCGCGGATGGATGATTAGCGGGGGGGGCTGGCAGGTGGGAGGATGGGTGGTTGGATGGGGAGATCTGGCAGGTGGGAGGAAGGGGGGGCGCGGATGGATGATTAGCGGGGGGGGCTGTCAGGTGGGAGGATGGGGGGTTGGATGGGGGGGCTGTCAGGTGGGAGGATGGGGGGAGGCGCGGATGGATGATTAGTGGGAAGGGGGCTGGCAGGTGGGAGGACGGGGGGGCGCGGATGCATGATTAGCGGGGGGGGGCTGGCAGGTGGGAGGCCGGGGGGGGGCGCGGATGGATGATTAGCGGGGGGGGGCTGGCAGGTGGGAGGCCGGGGGGGGCGCGGATGGATGATTAGCGGGGGGGGGCTGGCAGGTGGGAGGCCGGGGGGGGCGCGGATGGATGATTAGCGGGGGGGGGGGCCGGCAGGTGATTTACCTGCCGAAGACACGGCCCCGCCCTGGCGCCGGGAGCCGGCCCGGGAGGTGTCCAACCTGCCGCGGCCCCGCCCGGGTCCCGCCGCGCTCGTCACTGCCGGGCAGCCCGGCGGGGGCGGGGGGCGGATAAAGGGCCCGGCCCCGCGGCCGCCGCTCACTCGGGCAGGGGAGCGCAGGGAGCCGGGCTCATGGGGAGACTGACACCGCCCGCCTGCCTCTGCTGCGGGACAAAGAAGGTGGGGGCCGGGCAGGCGCGGCGGGGGGGCCCCTGGGCAGGTGCAGGGGGGCGCGGCGGGGGGGGGCTCGGGGCCCCTGGGCAGGTGCAGGGGGGCCCCTGGGCAGGTGCAGGGGGGCGCGGCGGGGGGGGGCTCGGGGCCCCTGGGCAGGTGCAGGGGGGCCCCTGGGCAGGTGCAGGGGGGCGCGGCGGGGGGGCCCCTGGGCAGGTGCAGGGGTGTGCGGCGGGGGGGCCCCTGGGCAGGTGCAGGGGGGCGCGGCGGGGGGGCCCCTGGGCAGGCGCAGCCGGGGGCCGGGACCTCTAGGCAGGAGCCCCGAGCCAGCCAGCGGCCCCGGAGAGCCGGGTGTCCCCCCGAAGCCCCGGCTGCTGCCCGGGGCCGGGCTCCATCTCTCCCCCCTGGGCGCCACGTCCCGGGTCAGATTCTCCAGCGCCCGGCGGGGGCCCTGGGCGCGGGTGATCAGACCCCCCCCCCGGGCCACGGCGGCCCCCTCTCCCCCCGCAGGACTTCACGCTGTCGAAGGGGAAAGATGCCCCCGCGGGGCAGAGCGACGAGAACTCGGAGCGCGGTAACTGGTCGAGCAAAACGGACTATCTGCTGTCCATGGTGGGCTACGCCGTGGGGCTGGGGAACGTGTGGCGGTTCCCCTACCTGACTTACCAGAACGGAGGGGGTAAGTTTTGCCCCGTCTGGGCTCCGCACCTCAGCCAAGGCAGCAGCGTCCTCTCCGCTTCCCTGCCGGGCACGGACGCGGAATTCATGGCATTACCCTTTTTGCTCTCCTGCAGCACCTCGGCTGTCCCCGGCTCGGGTCAGATGCTGTGTGTTAGCCAGCCGTCTCAACCCCGAGTCTCCCGGTGGAATGAATGTTCCAGCTGGCACCAGCCTTTGTAATCGGCTAAACCCGAACCCGACCCCGACCCCCGGGAAAGGTGGGGTGGGCCCATCTGGAGTTAGCAGTGGATCAGGGTATTAGGGATGGACGGGAAATGTGAAGTATCTGTTCCAAACTCCTTTCCTATCAGGAAAGTAACTGAAATACTTCTAAAAAGAACAGGAGGACTTGTGGCAGCTCAGAGACTAACCCATTTATTTGAGCATGAGCTTTTCTGAGCTGCAGCTCACTTCATCGGATGCATCCTGTAGCTCACCAAAGCTTATGTTCAGATAAATGGGTTAGTCTCTAAGGTGCCACAAGTCCTCCTGTTCTTTGTGCGGATACAGGCTAACACGGCTGCTCCTCTGAAACCTTTCGAAATACTTCTCTGATGGATTATATCTACTAAGGGACAACCCATCCTAAATGCTCAGTGACTGAGGGACCATCTACACTCATTTCTATATTTGCTGTCTACAACCAACTCTCTGTATAACTTTTCATGAGTGATGTACCTGCGTATTTAGATTCTAATATCTAAATTTAACGGATACAGTTTATCTAAATTTGGGTTATTGCAGATCATGCAGTATGTGTATCTTACAAGTTTTTAAACAAACTTTGTATTTGTGGATAAACTAAGCACTGTACCGGAGTGGGCAAACTTTTTCACCCAAGGGCCACATCTGGGTATGGGAATTGTATGGCAGGCCATGAATGCTCATGAAATTGGGGGTTGGAGTGCAGGGGGGGTGAGGGCTCTGGGGTGGGGCCAGAAATGAGGAGTTCAGGGTGCAGGAAGGGGCTCCAGGTTGGGGCAGGGGGTTGGGGTTCAGGGGTGGGTGAGGGCTGTAGCTGGGGGTGTGGGCTCTGGGGTGGGGCTGGGAATGAGGGGTGCAGGAGGCTGCTCTAGGCTGGGGCCAAGGGGTTCAGAGGGCAGAAAGGAGAATCAAGGCTGGGGCAGGGGGTTGGGGCACGGGAGGGGGTCAGGGGTGCAGGCTCCAGGTGGCACTTACCTCAAGCAGTGGCATATCTCCGCTACAGCTCCTAAGCAGAGGTGCAGCCAGGCAGCTCTGCGCGCTGCCCTGTCCGGAGGTGCTGCCTCTGCAGCTCCTACTGGCTGCAGTTCTCGGCCAATGGGAGCTGCGGGGCCAGCACTTGGGCCTGGGGCAGCATGCGGAGCCCCGTGGCTGCCTCTATGCGTAGGAGCCGGAGGGAGAACATCCCACTGCTTCTGGGAGCCACAAAGAGTGGGGCAAGCCCCGGACCCCACTCCCCAGTGGGAGCTTGAGAGCCAGATTAAAACTCCTGGAGGGCTGTAGTTTGCCCACCCCTGCACTATGACCAGATAGACAGACGCTTTTCTCAACCTGTGTATTATATAATTTTAACATTAGCTTTAATAAAATTTTAAACCTAGTTAGCACTTAATTAGCAACGTCCATCTGAGGCTCTCCAAGCCAGGAGAATAAGATGGGAATCAGACAGATGGGAAAACGAGGTACAGAGAGGCTGTAACTGATTCAGACTTATTCAATGAGCCGGTGGCAGGACCCAAACCAGAATCCAGGTCTCCCATTCCAGTGCTCTGGGGACCTATTCTACTGCCAGGGATGGGTAACCAACCAGACAGCAACATTCTCAGCATTTGGTAATTCCTGAGGCCTCAATCCCGCAAAGTACTTAAGCACGTGTGTAAGGGGGCTTGTAACCTGAGCCCTGCCACCTGGGCCTGAAACTCTTGGTCTTTGGCCCTGAGCGGTCTGGCCACGTGTGTAAAGATTCAGGTTAGTTTGAATGCTCATGTGCTTCTACACAACGGGGAGCTGGAGCCAGTTGTTAAATCTACAAAAAGAAAAGGAGGACTTGTGGCACCTTAGAGACTAACCCATTTATTTGAGCATGAGCTTTCGTGAGCTACAGCTCACTTCATCGGATGCTTATGCTCAAATAAATGGGTTAGTCTCTAAGGTGCCACAAGTCCTCCTTTTCTTTTTGCGAATACAAACTAACACGGCTGTTACTCTGAAACTTGTTAAATCTAGAAGCCCTTTTAGAGCCGGTTGTTCCGCGAGGGAGAACTGGTTCTAAAAGGGCGTCTAAATTGAACCGGCCCAAAGTGGCGGCTTAGGCGCCGACTCCACGGGTGCTCCAGCCCTGGAGCACCCAAGGGGAAAATCTGGTGGCTGCAGAGCCCCCACCGGCAGCTCCCCGCCCCACCCCCGACCCCAGCTCGCCTCCGCTCCGCCTCCTCCCCTGAACGCGCCGCCCGGCTCTGCTTCTCCACCCCCCCAGGCTTCCCGCGAATCAGCCGTTCGCGCGGGAAGCTGGGGCTGGCTGAGAAGAAGGCGGCGGCTTCGCGCCCAGGCCCAGGGAGGCAGAGCGGAGGTGAGCTGGGGTGGGGGGGCACGAGGAGGGCCGCCCGCGCCGCAGCAGGTAACCCGGGCGGGGGGGCACACGCAGGGGAGCCGTTCCCCGCCCCAGCTCACCTCCGCCACCCTCGGTCTGAGCGGGAAGCAGTGGCCTGCTTCTCAGCCCGCCCCGGCTTCCTGCCGAACAGCTGATTCGCGGGAAGCCGGGTGGAGGGGGCGCGGAGAAGCAGAGCGGGGCGGTAGGCTCAGGGGAGGAGGTGGAGTGGAGGTGAGCTGGGGCCAGGCGCAGGGCGGGGAGCTGTCGGTGGGGGCTCTCCACCCACCAATTTTCCCCGTGGGTGCTCCAGGCCCGGAGCACCCAGGGAGTCGGCGCCTAAGGCACCCACTTTTGATGTGATCAGTGGGGGGAGCGGCCGCTCCCCCCCCAGCTACACTCCCCCGCCCCTAGGAGCCAGAGGGACCTTCCGGATGCTTCCTGGGAGCTGCCCCAGGTAAGCATCGCCGGGACTCCCCACCTTGCCTCCTGGCAGGTGCCTCTGGCTCTTAGGGGTGGGGTGGGCACCCACTACGGTGGCCCACGAGACCCTCCTGCCCAGTTCTGGGGGCAGTCAGGGGACAGGGGAGGGGGGTGGATGGATCAGGGGTCCTGGGGGGGCATCAAGGAATGTGGGGGGGTTGGATAGGGCAGAAGGCCCTGGGGGACGGGGGTGGGCAACGACCGCCTCGTGGGGTGAAGAGGGAACCCAGTGTTAAGATTTTGGCAGCTCATCACTGCTTCTACATCTACCTAAGTGCTTTGGGGCCTTGAGACACCCCTGCTTCACTATTGTCAGTGCAATGGGACTAGTCATTTGGGAAAGGGTTACTCATGTGAGTAAGAGTTGCAGGACAGGCTTTAAAGCTGAAATCATTAGACTGAAGTACACAGAGAAAAATAATTGTGATGTGACCTGAAATAAATGACACAACTTTTTGTGATTGTAGAAACAACTACTTAGAGCAGGTTTCAGAGTAGCAGCCGTGTTAGTCTGTATTCGCAAAAAGAAAAGGAGTACTTGTGGCACCTTAGAGACTAACCAATTTATTTGAGCATGAGCTCATGCTCAAATAAATTGGTTAGTCTCTAAGGTGCCACAAGTACTCCTTTTCTTTTTGCGAACTACTTAGAGCAACGATTCTCAAACTATGGGTCTCTCAAACTGTGGATCAGGACCCCAAAATAGGTCGGGACCCTGTTTTAATGGGATCGCCAGGGCTGGCTTAGTCTTGCTGGAGCCCAGGGCTGAAGCCTGAACCCCAATGCTCAGGGCCAAAGCCCAAGAGTTTCAGGCCCAGGTGGCAGGGCTCAGGTTACAGGCCCCTTGCCTGAGGCTGAAGCCCCTGGGCTTTGGCTTTGATTCTCCCCTCCCCACGCCCCCACCCAGGGCAGTGAGTGGGGGGATTCGTTCCCCCCTCCTGGGGTCGTGTAATAATTTTTGTTCTCAGAAGGGGGTCACGGTGCAGTGAAGTTTGAGAACCCCTGACTTAGAGCCTGTTCTGTTTGTTGTTAATGGCTGTTTCTGGTGTAAATGTTGAAGGTTACACTTATCTAGACTTCACAATGCTGCACTCCAATTAGAAACTGTCCCACACTAAATGATGCTCAATGCCTATTTATTTAAAAGGGCCTATTTTAAAGTGACATCCCCTTTTTTACTTGGATTAAAAATAGTTTACCCCCAAATAAAGACTAAAAATAAAGGTCTCTAATCTGTTCACTAGAAGGTTACATTCCATGGGTGCCTTGGCAGCTCCTTCACAGAACCGTGTGGCTGGCTTTACCTGACAAATCTCTGGTGAATCACTTGGCTGAATGCAGAGGCAGGATAGACAAACTTTGGCCTGTCCTGTGATTTATGGAGGTCAGAGATTCTATTTCAGGTGGGAAAAGCCCTAAAGGCCTTAGGGCCAAGTCCAACTCCCATTTAAGGTCAATGGGTGTTGTTGTGTAAGTGCAACACGGCCCGAGTATGAAATTTTACATACATACATTGGAGAGAGAGATGTATGGAATACACAGTGGCATTCTTGGCATACATCTTTTATTGGCATGTGTTTGACCTGGTTGCATTCCTCATGAGTGATGAAGGAGAATTCTAATCCAAAATGAATGCTAATAAAATCAGTTTATCACACTGCACCATGGAACAATATATATGGAACAAAACAGTTATATGAGGAATATTTTAGAATTTAAAAATATTTCATTGGGACTATTTTTTGTATCCTTCTGCCTGTAAGGCAAGGTGCCTTCAGCAAGGCATGTATGCATTTGCTTAACTTTAAACATGAGTAGTTTGCTTGAATTCAGTGGGGTTACATGCTTAAGGTTAAGCATGTGCTTAAATATCTTGCCAAACTGGGTCCCTAGTTTATCGTAAACACCTGTGTGGGTGAAGAGAAAAAATAGATGAACAGCTGCACGTGCATGAATATCAGATCACTTCCTGGGTGCTGATTCTCTGTCACACTTATGCAGTACAGCAAATATGAAATGCTGGTCCTTCTCATAGTACAATAGATCTCAGTAATGAGGGGTGCTGGAACAATTTGTACAGTGCGGGTGCTGAGAGCCATTGAACCAAACTTTAAACCCTGTATATGATGGAAAGCACTTCAAGCCAGGGGATGCGGCAGTACCCCCAACATCCCTATTTCCAGTACCTATGTCCCTGACCCTAGTTTAATGTGGAATTTAGGAAATCATTCATGCAAGTGACCAGCTGAGGCTCTGTATCAGAAAGGAGTCAGCCAACCATATGAAACAAATGACTAACATTTCCATGTTCTAGCCATTCTAACAGAGAGTTGCAAATCACCACTAAGTACAAAGAAGAAACAGTTCATTTCTGTTGTAAATTAAAAAACATAAGCTACCGTAGAATGCAAACAAAATCAAGAGTATATGCAGCCAAATATTGTCTCTGGCTTCCTGGCAGCAGTATGTGTTGGACAGGGTTTTTTTCATCCTTCTTTTCACAAAAGGAAAGTTGTGCCATAAAAATTTGTCCGTTCTAAGTTCCAGAGCCTAGCAAGCTGGCTCAGCGCTTTGCGCCTGTGGCAGCATAGAACGATACATTCCGCGGCATTGGTGAAGAGGAGAAGCAGCTGGTGGTATTGTGCAGGGTCTAAAATGAGTGGTAAAGATTTGTTCTGAATTCCTGTTGTTTATATATTATGGGCCAGACTCTGCTATTTCTACTCACATGGGTAGTGTCTGATTCATGCCGAGCAGCCCCAGCCAAGTAAGTACAGGCAGCAGACTCTAATCACCAGGATTTATATAGCACTATACATTTGCTTGGCACCTACAGAAATAAAAAAGAGATGAGGTCAGTTTTTTGATAATTCAGCCTTTCTATGCGTATGTGCAAACCCACGGTGCAAATACCTGTGGATGAAGTTTTGTGCCTGCATTGATTTGCAGGTACAACTGACGTAATGTGGAAGTCTAAGTACCTGATTTGTGAGTGCAATGTGGTGCACGTTTTATTTTGCTTAAATGATTAAGATTAAAATAAATTTTAATTAATATTTGGTTTTGTAAAATGTTTATTTTTAAACTATAAAATCTAAATTTTGGGCTGAACTATGTTCCAGTGTTCCTGTAAGCAATTACTGAAAGTAAAAAGCAGGTGGGGGAAACTAGATAATTTTAAAACTTTCATATATATGTTATGCAAGTACATCTATTCCCTTTTATTCAAAATATTAAGGGCCCACCATTTCAGCCCGGAGGTAGGGCTTTCGTACTGTGCCTTGAATCTTAGACTTTTAAATAAGTTATTCAGAGATAGAGCCACTTCAGCATCTTTCTGACCTGCTGATGTTTTCCTGTGAAACATATTTTCAGTTGTAGCCATAGGCACAATTCGTAATCATGCGTGAAGGTATATCTGGGATCTATGTGACACAAGCAAACATCTCTGGATAGACAATAGTGCATCCTGTTGTTGGTAAGAATCTATCATTGTGAAAGAAGGAAGGAAAGAAAGAAAGAAAACGAAATACATGAGAACTTTATTTTACAAAACAGACCTGCTTATGTTACTAAAGTTACCTTTAATGGAACCTGGATCAGACCTCCAATGAGTAATTATCCCTTTCCTCTGCAAATACTATTTGATTTTATGGAACACAGTCCTTTAAAAAAAGCAATCTGTATATTCTGTACAAAATAAAAACCACTTTGGTATATTTGCATATATGGCTACACAAGAAGGAGAAGAATTGTGCAGGTATAATAGGTTTTTCTATTTTCCCCAGGTGCCTTTCTAATACCCTACACAGTTATGCTGGCGTTAGCTGGTTTACCTTTATTTTTTTTGGAATGTTCCTTGGGGCAGTTTGCCAGTTTGGGGCCGGTTTCTGTGTGGAGAATATTACCAATTTTACAAGGTCAGTGACATTAGTTTCTTATGTATAGATCTTCTTTTGTTGCTGCTAATAGTCAAAAGTGGATTAATAGTTTCACCATAATGCTTCTGGCTAGTGTCATAAATTAGACTCTAGAGTACACGGTGTGTCATGCCATTTCATGGATGGCCAAACTAAGAGGGCTTGTATGTACTGTAGGGGAGGAAATTGAATTCATGGCACTATATGTGATACATCAGAAGCAGCAATTCTCCAGAGCGCCAATGTAAGTTTATTGTTTTCATTTACTGGCTATGTCTTCTCACTCTATATGCTATATAGGGGTCTGCATGGGACATGCAAATCCTGCATTTAGCTACTCATATTGCACGTGTAAAGAACCATTTTATGCACCTATGCACCTGGGCCTCTATTCCAGCAGTGTGGTCTGTGGGGCACTGAGCCTGCTGCAATCAGAGACATCCCACACCTATGGGAATCAGGATCACGGGGCAAATTCTGCCCTATTTGCATCCATTCTTCTCCAACAAGGATGGATATGAACGAGGGCATCATTGGGCCTGCATGCCCTCCTCACCACCCAGCTGCATTAAGATAGGAAAGGAAATTACATTTTTAATCATATTAAGAGCTTTATTTGCCTTTACTGATCCTGTATATTAGTAGACAACAAAAAGGAATTATATCCAGGCATTTACTGTTCCTTACCAATTTCTGCCTGAAAACTCACCAGAAACAACAAGGCACTGCACACAAGCTTCCAAAATCTGCACTAAATGAAAAGAAGGATGGATCCAACCCAAAGGCAGTTGGGTCTATGGAGATAGCCAGGGCTGTGTGTGTGTAAACGTGTATGTCATATATACTCCCCAAGATCATTGGAAAAGGTTTGGTAGGTTGACCTCAAACTTACAAAGTTCCTTTTGACAAAGAGAGAGCTGCAATGTCCTTGCAAACCGCTAGTTTATGCTGTCTTTCATTCACTGATGCAACTAGCAATCGCAATGAGATCTCTACAAGTGATGCCATCAGCCCCAGTTTTGTATAAGTTTCCTTTCATTTTTTTTCGAGACACCCAGACCAAAATCCATTGAACTTCAGGGATACAGAAAATCTAAAACCTCACCCAGAATTCACAAACAGCTCTGATTTTCCTACATGTCTGGCCCAAACCCTGGATTCAAACCCTCATTTGGGATATTCAAAATCTGGATCCAGTCCCTAATTTTGTGGCTTCAGCCCATCTCTAAGCTTGTTACTGTCCAGGATAAAAGGAATGAAGGTAATTCTTCCCGCTGATGTTGTGCTTTTTCATTTAACTAGCACAGATATTTTCCACCTCTATATTTAACACGTTTCTTTTAGCGATGCAGCCTCCCTTTTCCCTCCTTTCTGTCTTCTTCACCAGTCCTTTCTTCAGCTGCAAAGAGCTGGACATGGTTCCCTTTAGCACATGATTCATTGCTCCTTGTATTGGCTACAGAGAATCATGTAGTACATTCCCCTTTCTCCCCGCTCACAGTCTATTGCCACTGTTTCCTTCTTTCCTGGTAGTCTCGGATCTGATCTCCTCCCCTCCCTAGCTGGGCTGCCCTGGTTCTTTAACACTAATGTGTACTCTTGGACTAGCATGGTGCATTTTCCCACTAACTCAGTGTGGAATGCAGAAGACTCTCCCTTACTTTATCAAGTTTATATTTATCTTTAAAATGATGTAAATAACCTAATAGATTAGCCTTAATGATCTTAGTCTTACTGCTAAGAAAGATCAGTAAGGTTAAGTTGTTAGTTTATTTACACACAGAAGTGGAACGTCTTTGCAGACTTTAGCCATACTGTGCCTATAGAAATCAGCCATGTCCGAATTTTCTCTTCAGCACTGGACTCCCTTTGGTATCTGAACCAGTGAAATCTGGTCTCCTCTCTTTGGCCTAGACTGCCTTGGCGTGGATGTTGTATTCTGTTCTGTTCTTACTCTGCCCTCTTCACCATAGCATCTTCGTCCTCCGTTTGGCCACTCCACACACTAACATTATAGGCTCGTAGACTTTAAGGCCAGAAGGGATCCTTGTGATTTTCTGGTCTGACCTTCTGCACCTCGCAGGCCACAGAACCTCACCCACCCACTCCTGTACTAGACCCCTGACTGCGGGCTGAGTTACTTTCTTCCTGCTGCTGCGCTGCGCTGACCCTTCCCCCCTACATTTTCAAGGAGGTATGTAGCATCGGGATTGGGTGACTACGTTCCCTCCAGCTATTAAAACGTAGTGTGTCTCCCCTGCCAGCTCTGCAGCAAGACTGAGGCTTTTTTTGTTTATTGCAACCTGTAAATCCCAAGGTGCACCCTCCTTCCGGGCAGACAGGCAGCTTTTTTCAACATTGAAATGGAACATGTATATATTTGTGTCCTTTAATTCTGTCTCTTCTCTAGCCTGATTCCAATAGATCAGGATGCAACAGGGACAATACAAATAGGTATCTGGGTTTTTAAACATTACAAAGTTCTACCACTTTGAGTTTGAAGGTCAAGTACCACACTCTGTCATGGGATCTCCTCAAGAGAGCTCTGCCTACACCACATGGTATAAGATCCATCGTGAACTTTGCTCTGCAGTAAACTCGCTCTACCTTGTGTTTGCATGTCACTTTTGTCTGGTCACTTTCTGATGTCACACCAGCCTTCACTGCTTCCTCTCTGTGCATGTGTGGAACTCCTCTCAAAACCTGGCAGTGAATGAAGAGTGCTTTGAAATGAACCATGTTCATTGTACATGTGCAGGGAATTGAGATATGCCCAGGGTTTATTCACAGGGAATTGTCTTTGCCTGGTGTATATACCCAGCAATACTATGCAATCCAGTGGATAGTAAAATAATTTCTAGGCAATGTGGAGGAAGAGTAGAGAAATGTGGAGTTCACTGAAGTTGATGATTCACATTTTCTTTATCCTCTGTTTGGGTTGGATGATGAAACTTTCACTCTCTCTTTTCTAGGAGTGGGAATCACGATGGTGGTCATCACCGCCTTGGTGACGGTCTATTACAATGTTATCATTGCATATGCCCTCTACTATTTGTTTGCCTCCTTCCAAAGTGTGCTGCCGTGGTCAGACTGCTTTGCGTGGGCAGATGAAAATTGCAGCAAAACACCTGTAGGTATGGTACTTTTAAATAATCCACACTATTACTAGGAATAATTCCATTGCTTCTGTTTCCCAGTAATAAACAAAATACATTAAAAAGGGCAGTAGTGGGATAGTTAGTTGGCCATGATGCTGCTGTCTACTTTACCTTGACAACCTGTTGACACCTGGACTGATCTTCTTTCTGTCTGCCTGTCGCATTTGCCCATATGATCTGTTGGGAACTAGAATGAATCTTCCTCTCTGCCTTTCTGCCCATCTTTCCTTCTTCCTTAGAATAACAGATTTCTAGACTAGTATAAAATCACCAAAAATACCACACTGCAATTTCATTAGTGCTTCATGACAAAGAAATGGCCTTCCTAATGCAAAAGAAATGCCTACGTAGTGCATTCACCTGAGGTTCTTCCAAAATCCTTTATCCTATATGTGTGGCTTTGTTAACACCATGTGTTGGATGGGCATTGGCTTCATGTTTCATCATGTCTTTAGATAATATTTCCAGGCTATTGATTGGCTGTGTGCATGCATGATTTAAAAACTGTAATTATATTTTAACATTGAGATTTCCCACCCCACAGTTAAGTTTAATAATTTATCATAGACTGCAGTTCTGATGTGTTATTTAACAATTTTACATTTATAAATTTCAAGGAGATACTCATTTAAAAGACCAATACAAATGTTTCACCCCATATTAAAAGTGTGCTGGATTGGTATAAGAGTCAGACAAATTGCCCCACAGTACTGCACTAAAATTTCACCAGGGTTTCATGTCAAATAAATCCTCATGCTGATAGTGATCTTTAATGCTTTGATCAACTCTTGTTTGGCTTAAATTGTAGCCAAGAGATTTGCAGTATATTTTAAAGAGAATTAGGAATAATGCCAGTCTGTCCCGATCAGTATGATATGGGATTGCTATAGATGAGTGTGAACTGAAATACTGGATCTGGCCCTTAGATTATCAAAGAGTTTGAAAGCCTAACTGTACCTAGATCTGATTTTTGCAAACATTTCCTATCTTTACATTAGGCCAGCCAGGTTCCCAGAGCTGAACACATCAGACCTGGGAGTGTTTGGATATGGAGCCAAATCCACATCTGAAAGTGGTGGCGGGGGCCTGTTTGTAGTTACCACAAGAATACAAACTGTAGCGATAACAGCACGAAAAAGGCCCTAGCTGTAATCAAAGTCTGTTTCTAATTTCACCACTGAACATTAACAACCCTGTCTCTTTTAGTGCGTGATTGCAATACGACCTTAGCAGACGGGACAGTCATTCACACAAACTACTCGTTTGTCTCCAGCAACAATCTAACCTGTCTCAATGGCACCTCAACGTATAAAGAAGTGCAGCCTCCCAGTGAGCAGTACTGGAAGTAAGTATACCACCTTCATATTGCTAAAATCAGTATGCACTGGATGGGGTTTGGAGGAGCCCTCTCTGGAACTCATACCACTTTCCAGAAACTGCTTTGGGCCAAGCTCATGGGACTGCAAACTGAAGTGAGTAGTTCTGTCCAGGAAAACATTAAATACTGAATCAGGGTGACAAATGTAACACAAGTCACAGAGAAGCATAAGAACAAATTTATAACTAAGAAATAAATAATAAAATTAAGGAAGTTTTCTCCCCTTAAACTCCCAAACATAAGGCATGTTCTTTACGATGTTGAAAATATTCATCCTTTCATATACCTGTCATTACAGGACACTTTCCAAGGCAGGTTAGTGTTCATAATGTGCAGGTGTTTCATCTGCATACCACACACTTAGGTGTATGATTCACTGCTGTCTGATGATTAATGGAGTAATAAGCCTTGCCGGAGTAGGCATTAGCATGCCTTCAGTTCATGCCTTGTGGGTGGGTGGGGGCAGAAGCTGTACGGCTCCAGACACCCTGGAAGAGTATCACTAGTGAATTAGTGCTCACCTTAGCTTGGTTTGTTGCTGTTACAATACAAATCTTTCAGAACCACTCTTGCCTTCGCTATTTCAGGTTTTTCTATGGTGTCTGTCAACCAGGCACCTGGAGCTGTACTAAAAGACCATAACACACAAGTGTTTTTCTCCTAGCATTACCCCACTGGCCACTTGCACCTTCACTTTCTTACAGTTATTTATACCAGCTAAGGACAGTAACTCCGATGAAGAAAATCTGGCCCTAAATTGGAATCTACCTACTTCCACTTTTATAATGGTATTTGAGCTGGCAATGGGTGGAAAGACTAGTCAGTTCATTGGAGAGGTGTTTTCCTCCAACTCCTGTCAGCCAGTGCTGGGCTCGTCCTTTTAGTTCATAGCCCAAGCTGGCTCTGTGCAGTAAAGTTATCGTTTTAAAAACAGCACAGTCGTGTCTATACACCTACTGAGCGTCAATCCGAGGCAGGGTGGAAAGGAAAGCACTGGTTTCTCTTTGAAGCCTGCAAAGAAACCAGCTTTCCTATCACTCCGAGCCTGGCCTGCTACCCAGGAAGTCAATGGAATTTAAGTACTTGCTTGAAATCAGCAGATGTTTAAAAGGATACATTTAAGAGCCCTGCTAGGAGGCAGGGGCGGAGTGGGGCTGACAGGCTGTGCACCAATGGAAGTTGACGCATGGGTGTGACATCACCAGGTAGACAGACATGAGCATCCCCTCTCCAGAGTGGCTCTGGATAATCAGTGGGACTCTTCATGCTAGCAGCTGCCACGCCCTGTTGCAAGTGACGCGATGCTGATCACGATGTTCTGTGCTTTCAGTAAAGTGGCCCTTCGCCGCTCTGGCGGGCTGGATGAGACGGGTGAAATTGTCTGGTACTTGGCCCTCTGCCTGCTCCTGTCCTGGGTGATAGTCGGAGCTGCATTATTTAAAGGGATAAAATCTTCAGGAAAGGTAAGTCAGGAGGAACCCATGCTAGATTTCTGGGACTGATCCTGCCGGGAGATGATCCCAACTTCAATGGCAGCTCAGCACCTGGTGGGGTTAGGCCCTGATTCTCTGGCCCAGAACACAGGCGATTTCTGACTTTGCTGCTGCTGTTTGCTCATATTTTCCATGACACACATAAAGCACATGGGGCCCGATTCTGCCACCCTGACCTAAGCTCAGTGGTCCCTTATCCCACCAGGAATGGTGCTATTGGGGCTTTTTATGATCGTGTGAGAGACATCGGTTGAGTTCCTCTTATAGCCTGGTCTGTTGTGAAGCATGTGCGCGTGCACACACTGGGCACACACACTGCACACCCAGTATGCACATGCATGATGTTTAGCCTGAACGCATGGGCCCGATCCTGTGGATAGTTATGCACACGCCGCTTGCTGCTGCACTATAAAGTCTTGTCTCTGTCAGTGGGAACCCCCTATGCTGTAGTCAGGGACTAGGCGTGAGGCCCACTGAAGTCCTGGGAAAGCCCCCAGTCTCTTGTGACTCGGGCTCTGAGTCCAGGCCCTGCAGCTCTTCTGGACAGAGACACATCACCGCACATCAGTGCTCCAGCCAGAGGGGAAAAGCCTGCTGGATTGGCCTCGCTAGTCCTCAGGCGATGTCTACACTGTAGTTAGAGGTATGACTGCAGTACCCGCAGATGCTGGCTTTGAGCTAGCTCGCTCCTGTAACATAACGGAGAAGCCGCAGCAGCCTGGGCTGTACAAGCCCCCCCATGGCCGTGGGTATGCACTCAAGTGGCTAGCCCGGCCTGCCACAGCGTCTCTGCTGGTATTATTCGAGCAGGCTTCTGACCAGTGCACACAGATCTTTCCTTCGTAACCCCAAGTCCTCCCATCCAGCCAGGCTCCCTGACCAGCCTGAAAATCCCCCTCTCCCCAGGCCATGATCGCCGGCGGATCCGCTGCAGCTAAAGAGGGCTCCTCTCCCACTTTCAGGCAGGGGGCGACTGTTAACTCATTTTCCTACGTGCGGCCTGGCCCCCTTGCCCAGTTTCTTAACTCCCGATTCTGCTCTCATTCTTCTCTTTGCTCCCATCTGTTTCTTCGTCTCCCTGGCTCCTCCGGTTCCTTGCCCCCATATCTGTCTCCGTCTGCCCCCCTGGATCTCTGTCTTCCTGCTCCTAGCTAACTCGATTTTCTTTCCTTTCCTCCCATGATGTCTGTCTCCTTCTCTCCTTGCTCCCCCATCACTTTTCTCTGCCTCTAACTCTTCTCCGCAACACAATTTTCTGTCCCCTTCTCCTGTCTCTTTAGGCCACAGCGGCTTCCATTCCAGACTGTAGTTCCTCCCTATTCCTAGGGGTCTTTTGGCCTATAGGCCCTTCTCTGCCAGCAGGAGAGCAGGAATGTCCCGTGGGCCATTAGAAGGAGGCTCTTGATGCCAGTGCAGCCAGTGTGTTGGGGTGCAATCCTACAGCATGATGCAATGCTGGAGCAAGGCGGAACCAGCCAACCTGGCTCAATTACGGACGTAAACGACCGTGAAACCTGCAATGAGCACCACCTCCAGGCTTGTTGGTTGTTTTGTTTGTTTGTTTGTACTATGCTAGCGCATAGGAGCCCCCCTTTACAGCCTGTCACCCCATTGTGCCATGCGCTGTACAACTGCAGGAAAACAGACAGTCCCCGCCCCAAAGAGCGTACAGCTCCCTTTGCTCAGTAACTGAATCTGCTCCCATGGTTTTGTTCGACGTTTTCAGTAAATACGCCGCTGCCAGCCAGCTGGCTTGGGCAGGTCCTGAGGTGCTCACCGGGACAGGTTGGACGAGGTTTGTTTGCCCCTGTTGTGCCCAGTTTGTGAATCCAGACTGGTAATTTGTAGAGAAGAATGAGGGAAGGGTCACGTCCAGACTTGAATCCCGACTTTCCCAGCCCCAAGCTGAATCCAGTAAATGGTTTGTTTGGCTCAGGCCCAGGTCATTTTTACGTAGCATTTCCCCCCAAGCCTAATGCCTCTCCCTCCATTTCTCTTGGCAGGTGGTTTATTTTACAGCTGTCTTTCCCTATGTGGTCCTCGTTATCCTGCTTGTCAGAGGTGCCACCTTGGAAGGGGCTCGGGACGGCATTGAGTATTACATTGGAACACAGTCCAATATCACAAAGCTGATGGAGGGAGAGGTGAGGCTCAGGGGTGGTTCTGAATGCATAAAATATTTGCTTGCGGGTAATTACACAATCTCAAAGCCTATAAAGGCTTGCATGTGACTTGGTTTCCAGAATACAATAGCTTCCTTCTTAACCAGCCAGACTCCTCTTATCCCTCCCTTCCAGGGATTATCTAAAATTGGATCATGCCTTCCAGAAACCCACAATTACAGTGAAACCCCCTATCCCCACCTAGAGCTCATTTATCCAGAAGAAGGGCAAGTCCACTGCATCATTTGAATAAAGAGGGGTCCGGGTAGGGTTGCCTGCTATCACAGCTACAGCTGAGGTTTCTGTGTTACCATCCTCTGTTTTTCTGGAGTGTGTAACTTTACTCGCTAAACATGGACATACCCTGTGGCCTGGTGATAAAGGTCTCACCATGAGAGTGAGTATTAGGGCCGCCTGCTTTGGTTGGCATGAATTTCAGGGCATTTTATCTGCAGGTTTCATGAGTGTCTGAGCTTCAATTTTAGACTGGTCACCTAAAACTATGCCTTCCACTGGAAGTTAGATCAGGACAGAATAGGGGGTGGGGAGCAAGGGAGGAGACTTGCTCCTAGCATGGATCTTCTGTGAGGTTCTCTCCAACCTCAGCTCCTATTTTAAGACCAAAGCTCAGGTGTGGTTCTTCCTAGCGTGCTATAATAAAGGCTGGCCGGGGCTGGGAACAGCACTTAGAGCCTTTCACGCTTGGCTGTCCATTCAGATCTCACCTCTGTCACAGTGATGGCTGTTGCCATGTTATTGCGGGTTGGTGTCCGGTGCAGTTTGGTTCTCAGTGGATGGGTGTCTGCTGCACATCACCTGAAACATTGGTGTAACCAGGGACTACCTCCCCAGTCATAGAGGCAATTCTCCCAGGTCCCAGTCTGAGGAGCATGGGTGGGACAACGTGTGTGGGAGCTTCCACCGTTGCCAGCCTCTGCTGTCTGTTTTATTTCTACATTGGTATTTCTATGGCGTTCATATCTCAGCATCTCCCAGACACCTCAGTGAATTTCATCTCTCCTCGCTCCTGTGCAGTAGGAAAGTACTATCCCCACCGGTCTTACCTATTGGGAAACTGAGATACAGAACATTTAGGTGACTTTGCCCAAGGTCACACAGGAGGTCAATGGCCGAGGTAAGAATTGAATCAAGATCTCCTGGGTTCTGGTCTAGTGCCTTAAGCACAAGACCAGCCTTCATGCCCTTTGGATAGGAAACTTCACTCCCTGGGTTCATTGATATATGGCACTTCTCACTAAAATTCTCATAACATTTTTTTAAAAAATGCAGCATCCCTTACAGGACACTCCTAATGGGTTAGAACAAATATTTGGGGGTAAATAATATAATAACCTACGTCCAAATTATTTCTGGTTTAGGTTTGGAAAGATGCAGCTACTCAGATATTCTTCTCCCTGTCAGTGGCCTGGGGGGGCCTGGTCGCTCTCTCCTCTTACAATAAGTTCCATAACAACTGCTATTCCGATGCCATTGCTGTTTGTTTAGTAAACTGCATCACCAGCGTGTTTGCGGGATTTGCGATATTCTCCGTTTTGGGACATATGGCTTTCCTGGCAGACAGACCCGTCTCTGAAGTTGTAGACTCAGGTTTGTTTGATAGTCTCAGTATTCATCACAAAGACTTCTTGTCTGTCACACTCTTGAGTTGTTTTCTAAACCTGTTTAATCTCAGCTGCTCTGACCGTAGTTTATTGGTGCCAAGCACTTTCAGCGTATAGAGGCTTGAAAGAAGGAGGACGTTTTGTCCTCGTTTTCCATCACTAGTTGACTTCATGCTGTCCACCATAAGTCAATGGAACTTCTGCTCCTAAGTCACTCAGGTGCTATTGGAAATCCCACCCTATGTATCAAGTGTGTCTCAGCTGACGGGCAGGAGCAGTCACAGATTGATACGTAAGGTAACAGAAGAGGACATTTTAAAAAATGAAAATACAGGCTTGATATTGATTCTATTTGTCCTGTTGCATCAAACATGTTAGTAAATCTTCCAAATTATAGATGAAATTCACCCCATACACAAGGCCTTTGCACAGTTTAATGCTCAAAATAGGGCTTAAGTCGTTCTAAAGTAGCACACAGGCCTTTGGGAAGACCAGACCTTCTCACCAGGGGGAATTTCACCTCTCATCTATTTAAGAACCTAAACCTTCCCATTTGGCTATTTGAATTCTTTCTCGTTCAGGATCTGCCTGAAATATTAGCCTATTCAAATCTGAATGAAAGTAATGAAATGTGGTTCGTATTTCTGCAATCCTATTCGGCCACAGCTAAAAGCTTTGGCGGAGTTTGGTTCAACAATTTCAGGCTACATCCTGCTTTGGTTATAGCCAATAGCAAAACTTCCATTGACTTTAACACCTCACTTTTTGTATTCCAAATTCTGATATAATTTCCCATTATTTAAGTTTAAGAGAAATGAGTCAATTTTGCACTGAGTGGGTCACGATGATAATGTATCTTCTCCTCCCCTATTTCAGGGTTTGATTTGGCATTTGTTGCCTATCCATCGGCTCTCTCCAAGTTACCAGTTGCCCCTCTTTGGTCCTTTTTATTTTTCTTCATGCTTTTACTGTTGGGGCTTGACTCTCAGTTTGCTTCCATAGGTGAGTAAGACGTGACATTAGAGCTGAGTCAAATTTGTCAGCTGATTTTTCCACCCAAAAAAACCCGCATATTTGGATTAACCAAAACATTTAAAGAATTTGTGTTAATTTAATTGAATTGTTTCAGTGACATCCCCCACACAAACCCTTCCAAAAATCAAATATTTCACTTTGACATTTTCCAGATGAAACATTTTAATTTTTCAATTTTCAATTACATGTTGTTTAAAAATTTCCTTCAA
The DNA here is from genome assembly GCF_965140285.1 of Lepidochelys kempii. Classification (NCBI taxonomy): domain Eukaryota; kingdom Metazoa; phylum Chordata; order Testudines; family Cheloniidae; genus Lepidochelys; species Lepidochelys kempii. Next base: position 100,696,708 of record NC_136388.1, on the reverse strand, counting down.
TTTTATTTTGAAGAAATGTAAAAAATGCTTGAACATTTCAGGTTGAACAAAATGTTTTGTTCAATGCAGAATGATTTTTTCCAACTTTTCAGTTTGCTGAACATGTTGAAAAATTTTCATTTCAAGTGGATTCAAGTCGACAATTTTTAATTTATTTAGCTATTTATTTATTTTCAGAACAGCCAGTGAACGAAAAAATCAGGTATTCACACCGTTCCTCTTAAAATAACAAAATGCTTCCCGGATAGAGTTAGCTGCATTTCTTCATTTTGCTGCCCATGTCCAACAAGTAAAATTCTTTCTTCCTCTGCAGAAACAGTGACAACCACCATACAAGATATGTACCCCAAGGTGATGAAAAAGATGAGGGTTCCTGTAACCTTGGGATTGTGCACGCTTCTGTTTTTTCTTGGTCTCCTCTGTGTCACTCAGGTATAACATTAACTCTTTGTTGGCAATGGGTTTAATTATGATTCAGCTGGTGGGAGGATTTGTACAAGACAATACACCATTTCCCCTTGTGACAAGAAAATCCCTGCTAGCAGCATAGTCCTGTGTGTGTTTGTTCTGAGAGAGGTGACCTCCATGCCCCCAGTTCTGCAAACACCTATGGACATGCTTAATTTATGCATACAAGAAGTCCTAATGGCAGTATTTGCAGAATCCAGTCCTCTGAAATGACTATAATTTTTTAAATGGGAGTCTTTGTCAGCTGATAATTTGTGAGCTGTTTTTAGTGTCTGAGCCGTTGATTTAATTTTTTTCTTCAGTTCAGGAGATTAATTTGTGTAATCTTGAACATTTATCCACCATGCCTGCAGCAGCGTAGGAACTGCAAGTGGATATTGATAGTTTTATCATTCAGAATTGATTACCAAAGATGGCAGCTCTCTAGAACTGGTATATTCAGCTCACAGAAAATCAGTAGCTAAAAAGCTTCTTCAGCTAGTCAGGTTAGCCCCTAAAATATAGTGATTGTATTTTTTCAGTTCACTGAATGTACTTCCTTGGGACGATTGCTTTTTAAGATGTCAAGAGTGATTTTTTTAAGGGCCATATCCAAAAAGATAGTTTTACATATGTAATTACAATGAGAAAGTTGCTGCCCCAAAAGAAGTTAACCCTAATGAACCTGTGGCAAGAGCTATGGGATAATATTCAGTAATTCCCCCTCCACTTATTTCCTATCATACTATTTTATAGGTGTGTTCATATTTGTGTGTAGCCCACACGAGGAACTTCTGGGTCTTTGTCCCCCTCTAGTGGCTGGTGCATAACAGAGGATAAAAGTCAACTTCAGCAGCATATTCAGCATATTGCTAGTGTTACTCCTTTAGCGCCATCCTCAAAAGCTGATGTTATGGCACTCAGGGTCTCAGGTTCAAACCCTGCTGTCCCCTCATGTGTGTTTTTACATGTGCTTTGTTATTACAATAGTGATCAGTAGTATGCCATAAAATGCACTTGTCTGTGTAAATATAAATATTGAAATCAAGTAATGTGCAATGAATGAGATCTACCCCTGGAAAATGGGGGTTTTAAACAAAAGCCCAGACTGAGGTTGAATTCAGCTGGCATGAATTCCTCGTATTGCCATGCAAAAGGTTACTAGCACGGGGTGAAAAGCTAGCTCTTTATTGTTTGTTTTGCAGGCAGGAATTTACTGGGTTAACCTAGTGGATCATTTCTGTGCTGGATGGGGGATCCTTTTTGCAGCGGTCCTGGAAATAATGGGCATTAGCTGGATTTATGGTAAATCACTGACACTGGAAAATCAAGCTGTGGCAATGCAAATAATCCTGGTCATATCACAGTCATAAAAACAAAACATGCTACAGAAAAATTTGCATAATATCTCAATGGTTAAAAATATCTCCTGTTCCAAATCATTAGAGCATAAGAATGGCCATACTGGGTCAGATCAAAGGTCCATCCAGTATCCTGTCTTCTGAAGTGGCTAATGCCAGATGCTTCAAAGGGAATGAACAGAACAGGGCAATCACTGAGTGATCCATACCCTGTTGTCCACTCCCGGCTTCTGGCACTCAGAGGCTAAGGACGCTCAGAGCATGGGGTTTCATCACTGCCCATCCTGGCAAATAGCCATTTCTGGACCTATCCTCCATGAACTGATAATTATAAGGAGCAATGCATCCATGCTTTGTAAAGCTCCTTATACTTGCTTTCTGTACATCATAAAACCCATGTTCTAGACCCCAATCTTACAGTGCACTCTTTGGCCATCTTTCAACAGGAGGAAACAGATTTATCCAAGACATTGAAATGATGATTGGAAAGAAGAGCTGGTGGTTCTGGCTGTGGTGGAGAGCATGCTGGTTCTTCATTACCCCTGTTCTCTTATGTGTAAGTACCACGGTTGAACTACTTTGAGTTTTTGGCCAAGAACATATTCATTCCAGGTTGAACAGTTTCCATGTAGAGATTTGGGGCTGCATCTTTGGCCCCTTTGAGCCTGTTTTAAAGCCAGTGTAACAGGCCAGCTGAGGAGTCTCCACACGTGGAAGAAACGTGGGTGGTGGTGAGCCATTGTGGCAACTCAGACGCCATCCCTGCGAAGCGTCCCGCCCTGGGCACAGGACACGTGACTGGTGCCCTGTGCTCTGGCAGTGCCGGGCCATTGCAACTGGGGCTGAAATTTAAAACAGCCCGGGGTGGCTCCTCTGCACTGGGCCAGTGCCTAGCAACTCAAGAGTTAAGGAATGCACATTCGGCACATCCCTTACTCTTCAGGTTCTTTCAGATCATTGCTACTTTGTGCTCTCGTGTGCTTCTGATCTTTAATATGTGCACTATGTAAAAAAAACAACAACAAAAAAACCCCACACCTGCAACTGTTGCATATCCCTTTCTAGCAACAACATTATCTCTAATCTCTCTAGGATACCCGTGAGGAAATGCCTAATATAAATATCTTACCTGTGCAGGAATGTTCTCCAGAACTTAACTCAGCATTCTTTGCCCCAATCCTGTAAACATTCGACTAGCGCATAGAGGTATAGTGAGTCATCCCTTCCACATCCTCAGAGCATGGCTGTGCATGCAAACCGAATGTGTGAGAAATGTGCCTGCCGAGCTATGCGGATTTCCGAGCAACACGGGTGTTTAGATATAAAAAAATACGGAAAGCGTATGCATGCATGTCAATGGATACTTATAGGTCAGTAGGGGGCGATGCATGATGATGCTTATTGCCTGACCACATTTGGAAACAAAACCCTGAACTGCAAGCCAGAGACTGTCTACAGAAAGCACCTTAGATTGCTGTCAAAGCAGCAGCGGTTCACTTGGAGATAAACTGGTAAATTGTGTGTTCTGTAATCAGTACAAATCAGTCTGAGCTTTAGTCAAGTTTTCTCCCTCTTCTTTTTTTTAACAGGTGATTTTATGCTGGTCTTTGGTCGCATTTTCACCTCCCAAGTATGGCTCAGTCGAATACCCTGCATGGGGAACTGCTGTGGGCTGGTGTATGATTGTCTTCTGCATCATCTGGATTCCCATTGTTGCAATTGTAAAAATAGTGAAAGCTCAAGGAAACCTGTGGCAGGTGAGGGCCTAAGAGAACATTTGCAATAGGACCACAGGGTCAGCTGTCCTGATGGAAGTTAATGGGGACACTTACAGTGACTTCACTGGGGGCAGGATCAGACCCTGACTTCTCACATTAATCAGATAAACTTGTTGGATCAAAACAAATCCCTGGCATTGGCAGAGATGAATTTGGCCCGATTGGCTGTCATACGAAGGCAATCAGTAATTCCCTTGGAATTTCATAGTCATTTGGCAGTGGTCAGTGTTTCCCTGTGGTAAAGACATGCAGTCCGTCCTGATCTTCATGGTCTCATTTACTGTTTCCATTGTTATTCCAGTGCTGAACTATGCAATTTCAAATCTACAGTCACGCTCGCATCTTCACTCGGGCCCCATCCCACTGTAGTTAATGAGGGTTCGGATTGAGGAAGAGACAAAGTGGGTGACCAACTTCTCTTGGTGAGAGAGACAAGCTTTCAAAATACACAGAGCTCTTCAGGCCTGGGAAAGGTTCTGAGAGTGTCAGAGCTAAATACAGGGTCAAACCGATAGTTTAGCATAAGTAATTAGCACATATTCTGAGGGACCATTCAAGGTAAAATGGCCCATTAACACCCCTGTAGTCACAGGACAAAAAGGGGAGGGGAGTAGTGGGTATAGATTGTTGTAATAAGCCATAAATCCAGTGTCTTTATTAAGACCATGTTTTTTAGTGTCTAGCAAAGTGATTAATTTAAGCTCCTAGGCTCGTCTTTTGAAGGTGTTTGTGCAGATTTCCCTGGAGGACGAGGACCGAGAGGTCAGATGTAGAGTGATCGCTTTGGGAAAAGTGCTCACCCACAGGTGACAGTGTTTTTGCCTTTTATCATTTTCCTGTGTGAGCTCATTCGAGAGCATAGTGATTGTCGGGTTTCACACACACAGGTGTAATTGGGCATTTAATGCACTGGATGAGGTACACCACACGTTGTGATAGGCTTGTGTAGGACCGTGGATCTTGAAAGGTGTGTTGTGGGGGTGATGATCATCGTATCGTGGAGCTATGTCTGCAGGTTTTGCATCAATTGTTCTGGCAGGGTCTGGTGCTGCTTTCATAGAATATCAAGGTTGGAAGGGACCTCAGGACGTCACCTAGTCCAACCCCCTGCTCAAAGCAGGACCAAGCTCCAACTAGTTGGTGTGTTCTGGTCTGTGAGGTGCTTGCTTGTGATGATGAGCTTGGAGAGGCTGGGGGGTGGTTTGATGGCCAGAAGAGGGGGTTCAGGAAATATTTCTTTCCAAATAGGGTTCCCATTGAGTGGGGGTGTAATTGTTTGATGTTACCCCATATGGGTTCCAGTGTGAGATGGTAGGGGACAACGAGGGGTGTGCGGTTGGAGGGGGGTCTTATTTCTGTATTGAAACAGTTTCTTTCTGGGGATTTTGGTGGCCTGTTCCATGATGTGATCTACTTCTCAGGTAGAGTGTCCTTGTATGGTGAAGGCAGTTTTAAATGTTTTAAGGTGTATATTCCAGACTTTCTCCTGGAAGACTATTCTGTGGTATCTGAGTACCTGGCTGTAGATAACAGATCTCTTGGTGTGTTTGGAGCGGTTACTGGATCTGCGAAAGTAGGTGTGGTGATCTGTGGGTGTCTTGCATACACTTGTCTGAGGGGTTCCGTTGTTGAAGCTGATCACGATGTTCAGGAAGTTGATGCCAGTGTGGGAGTGCTCCGGAGAGAGTTCAATGGACGGCTGGTGGTGGTTGAAGTTGTGGTGAAAATTGATGAGGGAGCTTAAGTCATCTGTGCAGAGGATGAAAATATCATCGATGTACCTCTCATATATCGGATAGTGCCTGGATAATAGCCTGGTCCGGCTGGCAGTGTGCCCAGGCCCGGGCGTATTTGCCAGCTCCTAGACTCGAAGGCCAGAAGGTACCATCATGATCATCTTGCAGGCCACAGAGCTTCACCCACCCACTCCTGTAATTGACCCCCTAGCCTCGGACTGAGTAACTGACGTCCTCAAAGCATGGTTTAAAGACGTCAAGGGACAGAGAACCCACCATTTACACGAGTTTAAGCCTGCAAGAGACCCTGTGCCCCAGGCTGCAGAGGAAGGCAAACCCTGCCCCCGCCCCGGCTAAGTTCCCTGTAAGCTGCGGGGCCACAGAGCAGCCTACCTAGTGCCACACAGGTGCTCAGGGAACCCTCCTGGGGACCTGCCGCGGCTGGGCGCGGGGCACCCCTCCCTTGGCCCCCACCTAGCCCGGCCCCAACCTGCTGCAGCGCCCCTCCCCCAGCCCCAACTCTGCTGCAGCCCAGACTGGCGGTCGGGGCGCCCGCCCAGACCCAGGCGTGGCCAGGGTGGCCCCAGGTGCAGCTGGGGTGGCCCGGCCCCAGGTGCGGCCAGGGCAGCCCTCCCCTGGCCCGGACCTGCTGGGGTCCGGGAAGGGATGCCTATCCTGCAGCCCAACCCCAGAACTACTTCTGCGGGAAGAGGCGCCTCTCCCCCCTCAACCCAGGTGCTTCTGCGGGGAGAGAGAGCTGCGGGGCGGGGGAATCCTCTCTCCTCACTGTTTTCCCAGAGCACCCTCCTGCACCCCAAATCCCTCGTCCCTGGCCCCACGCCTGAGCCCCTCATCCCTGGCCCCAACCCAGAGCCCGCACCCCCAGCTGGAGCCCTCACACCGCTGCACCCCAACCCTCTGCCCCAGGCCTGAGCCCCCGCCACACTCCGAACCCCATGGCCCCACCCCCACCACGTGAATTTTGTTATGTGCACATCGATATGAAGGTCATGTGTCACATATCGCCTCCATATTGGTGCACATAAAATTCATTCCGCACATGGGTGGGGAAAAATTAGGGGGAACTCTGCCCCCAGGGTCTCTGACAATCTGACCCGGGGGAAAATTCCTTCCCGATCTCAAATATGGCGATCAGTGAGACCATGCGCATGTGGGTGAGACCCAGCAGCAAGATACCTGGGAACGAATTCTCTGGAGTAACTCGGAGCCCGTCCCATCACCAGCCATTGGAGAGATTTGCTGTGTGTAGCAGGTCGGCTACACGCCATTGCGAGCAGTCTCATCATACCATCCCTCCACAAATTTATCGAGCTCGGGCTTGACGCTGGTTAGGTTTTTTGCCCCCACTGCTTCCCTTGGAAGGCTGCTCCAGAACTTCACTCCTCTGATGGTAGAAACCTTCGTCTAATTTCAAGCCTAAACTTGTCAATGGCCAGTTTATATCCCTTTGTTCTTCAGCTCATTTAATTTCAGCAAATAGGATTGCAGCATGCAGATGAATTGAGCTGCAGGACAAAAGATGGAGACAGGGAAGAGGAGGAACGGGGAAACGGTCACCTATTTCGGATGTCACCTTTCACCATGGAGTGAGCACGGGGCAGCTGCAAGGGAAGCAGCGGAGAGCAAACAAGATGTGTAGGGGAGGGACCTCTGCTAGTGTAACCCACGCACCTCCTGGGGGTGGTGTTCGGTAGTGGCACCGAGATCACTTCGAGCAGACTCATTTTCTCTCTCTGTAGCCTTAGCTAGCAGCCGGCTGGCTTTTAGCTCATGCGGTAGAGGCTCATGCACTAAGCTCCAGAGACCCCGCCCCCCCACCGCTGACGACCGGGGTCTGTCGGCATTACACTAGCACAAGTCCATCAGCCCAGGCACTCTTGCAGAACGAGCTTTAAATGCAGCTGAACTTCCTGGGCACTTGTGATTTGTAACCAAATGTTTGGATTGCTTTGATTTTGTACCTGAGGTGGGTTTTGGGGCGCGGGGAGGTCAGTGTTTCGATTTCTCCCCACTGTTCAGCAAAATGTACCAAATAAAGCATGGTGCAGAGAATAAAAACCTGCAAGGAAATATCAGCAGAAACAACGAAGAAATTAAATCCCCTTTGGGGACTGTATTTTTTGCTTCCCAGCGTATTGTGAGCTGCTGCCGGCCAGCTGCTAACTGGGGACCCTTCCTGGAATGTCACCGAGGAGAAAGGTACAGCCACATGGTAGATCCCCACAAGGAAAGAGACCAGGAGATCCCCACTGTGGATGGCTTCGTGCACAAGCTGCAATGAGACGCCTGCCCTGGGCTGCATTATTTTTTAACACAAATGTATTTTCTTTTTGTTTAATGTTGGAAAATAGTGATTCAAAATATTGAAAGCCATACTATTTATTGTTAGCTCTGCCTGTACAGGGAGGAGCAGGGCATGAAGTAGAGAGGAAAGCTCAAGCCCACGGGCTGGGAGGGCAGGAAAATACACTCCAGCCTCTCAGAACGTAGGGACTGGGAGCAGTCTGTAGTGCAGCTGGCCTGCAGATGCTGCTAAGGGAGGATGTATTGCACAGGGCTTGGGCCGCGGGGCTCTGCGCTGGGCACATACCAACAAGCCAGGATCCCAAGGCACCTCCCTGCGCGCTCTGTTTTCCGGAGCTGGCGCACAGCTCAGGCTGATAGGTTGCTGCTCTCTGGCTCAGCAGCCCAGGGGAAGTGAATAATTGCTGCTGTCTGGGCCTTCCTCAGGTTTCTCAGGGCTTTTCATAGAATATCAGGGTTGGAAGGGACCTCAGGAGGTCATCTAGTCCAACCCCCTGCTCAAAGCAGGACTAATCCCCAATTTTTGCCCCAGATACCTAAATGGCCCCCCTCAAGGATTGAACTCGCAACCCTGGGTTTAGCAGGTCAATGCTCAAACCACTGAGCTATCCCTCCCCCCTATTGGTGCTGAGAAAAGCGTGCATCTGTGTCATTTGTGTCTCTCGACATTGAGGGGTGACAAGCTGCCTTGCTGATGAGGATAGAAAGTGGCGAGGGAAGTTCCCATAGAGTTATCATTGTTTCCACGGGAATTCCTCCGGGGTCACCTTTTGGTATGGTGTAAATACGGTCAGCATTCACTTGTCTGGTCCTCGCAACCCCAGCTTCCTTAGCACAGACACTGCAGTAGAAACTTTCACCCTGCAGCTTTTGGTCCTTCTGTTTTTCCTGCACTACGCACGGCTTTACCCATCCTTCCCTTCTCTGGAGCCCACACTCAAGGCAAAGCTCCGCCTGGCCAGGGGCGCCGCACCAGGCCTGCATGCTACTTAAGCCTTCAACAAAGAGCACAGGTGGGACTTAAGTGTGGCCCAGACCTTGTGCTGGTGATCTGCACAGGAGAGCAGAATTTCACCCTGAGTGTAGGTTATAATTGCCATTCAGCATTTGCAACAACACCAGCCTCAACCACTCCAAAATCATGAGTGGGGACCCCCAAAATCATGGGATTGGCTTAAAAACCATGAGAGTTGGGTTCTTTTATTTGCCTTCTGGTGTTTGTGGCTTTAGGGTTCACAGTTTTCAGCTCTTCTTAGCATTGATGGGGCTAGAAACTTACTTTGCTTTTTAAATGAAAGCTGAGGTTTGCACATAATCACATGACTCCAGGAGCTGTATCTTTAAGAACAAACACCAAATCTCGTGAGATTTCGGAGCATTGAATTTGTTCTTTCATTTGCTGCCAAATATGGAATGGGTGGTCTGGCTAAGGGGTGCTGACCATGCAGACATTGCCTGGAAAGCCCAGCCCCACACAGAAATCATATTAAATGAACAATTGAAACTTGTGCCTGTAGAATAGAGGATTTCTATTTTGCATTATTTAAAAAGTTGGGTGGGATTTATTTTTCCCGCATGTTAACTCTGGGTTGTTTTTTTTTGAAACAAGATGGCAGGGTGATCAAGTACCGGATCCGCTCAGTGGTATCTTACTAATTCTGGGCTGGGGTTGGGCCGGAGAGCTGAGGGCTGGCTGTGCTGTATACACAGACCTACATTTTGAACTGGCATTTTTATGATAAATTAACTATCGTGTTACTGTTTTTAGCAAATAAAATGTAGAGTTTTTACAACTTTTGGAACCAGATGATCCAACTGGTCTCTCTTGTCTCCCACTGGGTAGAAAATCACCTAAAGAAAGCACCAGCGGTTCTTACCTGAGATTGTCAGAGCAGCTTTGTAGTGCAGCAAGACTGCGGTGTCCTGAAGTGGGGATGAGGGAAGCCCCATCCTGGAGGTGTTTTACTGTGGAAGCCAGGAACAGACATAACAGACCTGGTCATGAGCTACAATCCAGACCCAGCGCAGAGGGCCCAGATAGCAGCCTGGTTTCCCTAGCTGGCAATTCCTCCAGCATGGAGAAGTGTATGGCTATCACTGAGCCCATGTAGTCAGGTCCTGTGTCACCTGATCCCAGCTGCCCTGGGGAGATGGGGCAAGCTGGAGGCTTGGCTGGAGTGCACTGTTGCTCCTGGGCTGGCAAACAGCCCCCTTGGAAGCTATTAGCTTGAATATGTTAGAGCAGCCTCTAGGCTCTGGGGCCAGGGTTTTCATGGCACCAACCCCATGGTCCGGGAGCTGCTCTCCAGTGGGAGGCTGGGGACAGAGAGAGGCTGGGAGTGAGAATCTCCCTGGCTCCAGCTTGCCTTGCACCAAGCAGAAGAGCTGGCAAGGTGTGAGGAGGGGCAGTGATCTGTGCCGGGCAAGGGAAGGAGCAGAGAAAGAATCCAGAGGTTAAGCTATAAATAGAATGTCATACCCCAAATGGGGGGAAAGTGAATCCAGCCCAAAACATGACCCAGAGGCTCAGCAGAGGGTAAACAGGGGCTTTGGAGAAAGTGGATAATACACCCCTCTCCGTGTACCGCAAACGTGCCATACTGCTGGGATCTCCACCAGCTGCAGCAGCCAGGACATCTCTCCTCATCCTCTTCGTGCAGCACTTCCCTGGCTGGAACTCCCTGAATCACTTTCATGATCCTATCGCAGCTCGGCCTCCCATGTGCGGCCCATAAATGAGACAGCAAGCAGCTTCCCTAGAGCCTGGGGAATCAGGCCAAGCCATATGGGCCAAACCCACTCTTGGGAAATCGTGGGACTCTTGGGAAATCACTCCCGAGACTACAGAGCCCTGGTGGCTGGCATAGCCCCTTGCTGCCACTCCTGGTGGGGCACAATTCCTTCCATGTCTTTAGGAGCCAAGATTCCCCCACCACAGCCCTTGGCCTAACAGCTGAGACAGGTGCTGTCTCCTCACCCATTCAGTCCTCGTTCTTCGGGAGTCGATTGAGCTATCTCCAGCACAGCTCCTGGGGGAGGGCACAGTCCATTAAAGCTGGGCTCAGCACCCTGCTCGCATCAGGGCTGGTCAAACAATGGGAATTCTCCTTTGCAAAATATTCCAAACAGAAAGGAAATGGTTTGTTTTGTTCAAAATCTTTTTTCCCCCTTTTGGAAGAAATCATTGAAAACAAACAATTTCCTCTTGATGCAAACTGAATTGAATTGAGCCAAATACTTTTGTTTGTTTTTTTTTAAATTCCTTTCCCCTCTTTCTCTCTCTTTGGGGCAGGGGGGAGGGAAAATATATCAGAGGGATAAATACCAGAGAGGGAGAGGAATTATTTAAACTCAATACCAATGTGGACACAAGAACAAATGGATATAAACTGGCCACTAGGAAATTTAGATTAGAAATTAGACGAAGGTTTCTAACCATCAGAGGAGTGAAGTTTTGGAATAGCCTTCCGAGGGAAGTAGTGGGGGCAAAAGATCTATCTTGCTTTAAGATTAAACTCGATAAGTTTATGGAGGAGATGGTATGATGGGATAACATGGTTTTGGTAATTAAATATTCATGGTAAATAGGCCCAATGGCCTGTGATGGGTTTTTAGATGGGGTAAGATCCAAGTTACCCGGGAAAGAATTTTCTGTAGTATCTGGCTGATGAATCTTGCCCATATGCTCAGGGTTTAGCTGATCGCCATATTTGGGGTCGGGAAGGAATTTTCCTCCAGGGCAGATTGGAAGGCCCTGGAGGTTTTTCGCCTTCCTCTGTAGCATGGGGCACGGGTCACTTGCTGGAGGATTCTCTGCTCCTTGAGGTCTTCAAACTACAATTTGAGGACTTCAATAGCACAGATATAGGTGTGAGGTCTTTTTTAGGAGTGGTGGGTGAAATTCTGTGGCCTGCATTGTGCAGGAGGTCAGACTAGATGATCATAATGGTCCCTTCTGACCTAAATATCTATGAAAAGGCAGAAAAACCAAACAGAACCATCACTTCGATTCCATTCGGTTTGAATCCAAATGAAAATGTGAGTTTTGATTGTTGGTAGTAGAGTGAGAAGCTTTTGAATGATGTGAACATTTTCATAAGGTCAATAGCTATTTTTTGTCAAATCCCCTCCTCCTTTTTTGACCAAAACCCCTTCCTTCCTTCCCTAATTAATGTCTACGGAATGCCCTTGGGTGGGGTGTTTTACTCTCTAGTCACGGTGCATGTTGGTGTTTGGCCAGTAGGGGACAGTGTGGGTTTGCTGCTTTTTCTGTTTCCTCTCTGGCTCAGGTGCACTCCTAAGATGCAGTATCATGGCACAGCGCTGGGGAAGAGATGGCAAGGTACGCACGCTGTTTGTTGTATTCCAGAGTCTGCCGCCACGCCTAATACGGACTGTTAGACTCAGAGGTGGCCCCTAGCTTACGCTCTTCTTTGTGTTCATGAGAGGCTTCACTGAGGATTTCATTTGAAAGCAGAAATGCTTGTAGCTAAATTTCTTGGTCTGATTCTGGCCTCACACCCATTTCACAGCAGTTTTACCTCATTGCCATTACTCCCGATTTACATTCGTGTCCCTGAGACCGGAATCAGATTCATGGTATCTATTGCTCTTCTTCACACTTGGGTGATGCATGAAAATTCGCCATGATCCTCCCCGCCCAAGTTTTAGTCACAGGTGTTTTTAGTAAAAGTCATGGACAGGTCACTGGCTGTGAATTTTTGTTTGCTGCCTGTGACCTGTCCCTGACTTTTACTAAAAATGCCCGTGACTAGAACGTAACCTTACTACGGGTGTGTGGGGGCGCTGCTTCCCGGGCCATGAGACCCACCGCCCCGACACAGTCATGGGCAGAAGGAAGGAGCAATGAATAAAGGGAAACCGAAGCAATGCCCCCCTCCCGCTGGCCTTGCAGAATGCTCAGTGCAAACGAGGCAGCAATTACCGCAAAACATGCCATCGAAAAACAATGGCTTCCCCTGCACTCCTCTCAGCTGGCAGGCCCCCGACCACCCCTCCGGATACACTGAGGCACAAAGGTATTTTCCCTTGTGATCAATGGACAGACATTTGCTTTTGCTTTAGCTGCTACACCTGGCAGCGTGGCCCCTGTGCATTCCTAAGGGGCTGGCACCAACTGCCGCATTTTTGTGGCAGAGTGATTCAAGCAAATATGTGTTCAGCTCCCCAGTTGTCTCATCCATTTCTGGGGGGCGGGGGGTGTCTCCTACCACAACACTCCTGGCAGCTTAAAGGGCGTTGCAGGGAAGCTGTGTAGTTCGGCACATGGAGACAAGCTGATGGGAGCTGCATGCACTGCTATGCAGAACGCATTGATGTCCACGGGCCTCTTTGCACTGATGCTCTGTACTCCCTGCACTGCATTTGTCAACTAGGTGCAGGCAAATGGGCTCTTCAGCAGCTCGGGCTGGAACACATTAGTTTTGTCTGCGGCTTTTGGGGCAAGAAACCAGTATCTGGTTGCAACCGTACAGTCCCAATGGTCGCTGCTGTTCTCCAGCCTGCACCAGAAGGGCTGGAATCCCCCCCCGGCCTTTGCACAAGTGTGCAGTGGGGAGCAGGGGGGAGCGAGTGTGCAGAGCCCTTTGCCCTGCTCCTTGTGCAGCGTGGGTCAGAGATAAGCACTCCTGGGAGTAAGGGGACAGCTCATTCCTCTTGCCAATGGGACTGGCTCCCCCCCAGCCTCACACGCACTGCTCAGCAGAGCTCACAGCCACATGAGGAGCGCTAAAGCCCTGGGAGTGTGGACACCAGGTGCCCAGGATAGGGCTGCTCAGAAAATGGATTAGCCGTTCAGTGAGGAATTCCTCCAGTTTGAGCTCTGGTTTCCATCTGAACCTGAGTGAGAAGCTGCGGTGTCCTGCGGAGTGCCAATCCCCCTCCCCCCCGCCCCAGCTTTGAGTCAGGAACGCTGAAATGTTTCGTATTCTTCATTTTCTTCGTGTCGTGACAGCGTAACGCAATGTGAAGCCATCTATTGTATAACAGCCATCTAAGTGTGATGTGATATTTAAGTTAATAGGTCAATAGCATAAGAAAGTTAAAACAAAATGAACTGAAATGCTCAAGGCAAAACAAGAGGGTTTTGCCCTGTCGAAAGGAGACGTTTTGACAACAAAACGAGAAAGTTGCAATGTTTCATTTCAGCTTTTTTCTGTATAAACTTTTGTCAAAGTCAATGCGCCCGCCGAACGCTTCGGCTTGGACATCCCTGCGTTGTCTGATGGCCAGCTGGTGTCTTTCCATGGTTTTGACCAGCTCTACCCAAGAGGCCCCTGAGGGGCCAGCTCCTGATCACGTGGTATCAGTGCTGTATCCCGAGCAGCGTTCTCCTGCCATGGCGAAGCCAGGCTGGCGGGAACAGGGAACACACGTGCGCCACTGTGACGGGCCTACACGGGGAGCAGTGCATCAGCCCCAGGGTCTGCAGGGACCTTCATCACTTTCCCCTCTTGCTTTGCAACCGCCTCTCAGGGAGTTCCTTGGGCAGCTGCCATTGTTGTCTCAGGATACGTTGCCTGACCTGCTGGCATGAGAGAACTGGGGAGGGGAATGCAAGGAGGGGGTCACTGGTAGTACTTTCAGCTTGGGGACACCCAACAAAATCCTGAAGAAACCATATTGCCCAGGGGAGCCAAGGACCAGGGTCAGCATATGGAAACAAGGAGGCCCCATATAGATAACCCTGGCCTCCAGTGGATGTCCTCAGAGCAGGTAAGAGGTGTCTCCAACCCCTTCTCCAAAGGACGAATCAGGAGAATACAGGGTACGTCTAGCCTGAAATGTGGGCTGTGATTGCAGTGAATCGAGCCAGCTCAGGTCCCAGAGCAGTGAAGCCGTGGCAGCTGGCACGTCGGGGCAGGCTGTACTGGTCTGCCTGGAGCCCCAGGGAACTCTTGCGGTGCAAGCCCACGCTGAATTCTGCGCTGCCATGAGCTTCGCTGCTCCACTGCCCAAGCTAGCTAGAGTAAAGGAAGTTTACACTTGAAATTAGACGACGGTTTCTAACCATCAGAGGAGTGAAGTTTTGGAACAGCCTTCCAAGGGAAGCAGTGGGGGCAAAAGATCTATCTGGCTTTAAGATTAAACTCGGTAAGTTTATGGAGGAGATGGTATGATGGGATAACATGATTTTGGCAATTAGCTGATCTTTAAATATTCATGGTAAATAGGCCCAATGGCCTGTGATGGGATGTTAGATGGGGTGGGATCTGAGTTATCCAGGAAAGAATTTTCTGTAGTATCTGGCTGGTGAACCTTGCCCACATGCTCAAGGTTTAGCTGATCGCCATATTTGGGGTCGGGAAGGAATTTTCCTCCAGGGCAGATTGGAAGAGGCCCTGGAGGTTTTTCGCGTTCCTCTGTAGCATGGGGCACAAGTCACTTGCTGGAGGATTCTCTGCTCCTTGAAGTCTGTAAACCACGAGTTGAGGACTTCAATAGCTCAGACATAGATGAGAGGTTTATCGCAGAAGTGGGCGGGTGGGATTCTGTGGCCTGCGTTGTGCAGGAGGTCGGACTAGATGATCATAATGGTCCCTTCTGACCTTAGTATCTATGAATCTATAAAGCCACTTGAGCACCATTTGAACCAATGATTGCAGGACAGATGTAGCGTCAGGGAGTGCCAGCTTGTGAGGTTTTCACTTCCCCCTCCCGTGGATTAAGAACAGCCAGACTGGGTCAGACCAATGGTCCATCTAGCCCAGTATCCTGTCTTCCAACAGTGGCTGGTGCCAGGCACTGCAAAGGGAGTGAATGGAACAGGGCAATTTTCAAGTGATCCATCCCCTGTCTTTCACTCCCAGTCAGAGGTTTAGGGACACCCAGAGCCCTGACCCCTGGCTAATAGCCATTGATGAACCTGTCCTCTAGGAACTTATCTAATTCTTTTTTGAACCCAGTTATACTTTTGGCCTTCACAGCATCCGCTGGCAATGAGTTCCACAGGTTGACTGTGTTGTGTGAAGGACTTCCTTCTGTTTGTTTTAAACCTGCTGCCAATTACTTTCAGTGCGTGACCCCTGGTTCATGTGTTATGAGAAGGAGTAAATAACACTTCCTGATTCACATTCTCCACACCCGGCATGATTGTATAGACCTCTCTCAATCCCCCTGCGTCGTCTCTTTTCCAAGCTGAACAGGCCCAGTCTTTCTAATCTCGCCTCATGTGGAAGCTGTTCCAGACCCCTCATCATTTCTGTGGCCCTTCTCTGTATTTTTTCCATTTCTAATGCATCCTTTTTTGAGACGGGGCAACCGGGACTGCACACAGTACTCAAGGTGTGGGCATATCATGGATTTATATAGTGGGACTCTCTACCAAAAGAAAATAACAGCACCGGGAAGGGAAGGTAAAGAGAAAACAAGAAATTGAAAGACGGGAATCCAAGCGGAAAGTTAGACAGATGACGAGGGAGGAATAAAAAAATATTGCTCGAGCATGCAGGGGTGTAATCAGGAAGGCCAAAGCATAATTGGAGTTGTAGCTAGCAAGGAATGTAAAGGGTAACAAGAAAGGTATGTTAGCAACAAGTAGAAGGTCAGTGAAAGTGTGGGACCCCTACTGAATGCGGGAGGCAACCTAGTGACAGATGTAGTGGAAAAAGCTGAAGTACTCAATGCTTTTTTTGTCTTGGTCTTCATAGGCAAGATTAGCTCCCAGACTGCTGCCCTGGAGGTGAGCAGCCCTCAGTGGTGAAAGAACAGGTTAAGGACTATTTAGAAAAGCTGGACATGCACGAGTCCTTGGGGCTGGATTTAACACATCCGAGGGTGCTGAGGGAGTTGGCTGATGTAATTGCAGAGCCATTGGCCATTATCTCTGAAAACTCATGGCAATTGGGGGAGGTCCCAGATAATTGCAAAAAGGCAAATATAGTGCCCATCTTCAAAAGAGGGAAGAAGAAGAATCTGGGGAACTACAGACCAGTCAGCCTCACCTCAGTCCCTGGAAAAATCATGGAGTGGAATCCATTTTGAAGCACTTGGAGGAGAGGAAGGTGATCAGGAACAGTCTACATGGATTCACCAAGGGCAAGTCATGCCTGACCAACATGATTGCCTTCTATGATAAGATAACTGGCTCTGTGGTATGGGGAAAGCGGTGGATGCGATATATCTTGACTTTAGCAAAGCTTTTGATACGGTCTCCCACAGTATTCTTGCCAGCAAGTTAAAGAAATATGGATTGCATGAACGGACTATAAGGTGGATAGAAAACTGGCTAGATCGTTGGGTTCAGGGGGTAGTGATCAATGGCTCCATGTCTAGTTGCCAGCTGGTATCAAGTGGATGCCCCAGGGGTCTGTCCTGTGGCCGGTTTTGTTCCACATCTTCAGTAATGATCTGGATGAGGGGCTGGATTGCACCCTCAGCAAGTTCGCGGATGACACTAAGCTGGGGGGAGAGGTAGATATGATGGAGGGTAGAGATAGTGTCCAGAGTGACCTAGACAAATTGGAAGATTGGGCCAAAAGAAATCTGATGAAATTCAACATGGACAAGTGCAGAGTCCTGCACTTGGGATGGAAGAATCCCATGCACCACTACAGATTAGGGACCGAGTGGCTCGGCAGCAGTTCTGCAGAAAAGGACCTAGGGGTTACAGTGGACAAGAAGCTGGATATGAGTCAACAGTGTGCCCTTGTTGCCACGAAAGCTAACGGCATATTGGGCTGTATTAGTAGGAGCATTGCCAGCAGATTGAGGGAAGTGATTATTCCCCTCTATTCGGCTCTGGTGAGGCCACATCTGGACTATTGTGTCCCGTTTTGGGCCCCCGACTACAGAAAAGATGTGGACAAATTGGGGAGAGTTCAGTGGAGGGCAACAAAAATGATCAGGGGGCTGGGGCACATGACTTATGAGGAGAGGCTGAGGGAACTGCGCTTACTTAGTCTGCAGAAGAGAAAAGTGAGGGAGGATTTGATAGCATCTTTCAACTACCTCAAGGGGGGTTCGAATGAGGATGGAGCTCGGCTGTTCTCAGTGGTGGCAGATGACAGGACAAGGAGTAATGGTCTCAAGTTGCAGTGGGGGAGGTCTAGGTTGGATATTAGAAAACACTATTTCATAAGGAGAGTGGTGAAGCACTGGAATGGGTTCCCTAGGGAGGTGGTGGAATCTCCATCCTTCGAGGTTTTGAAGGCCCAGCTTGACAAGGCCTGGCTGGGATGATTTAGTTGGGGTTGGTCCTGCTGTGAGCAGGGCGTTGGACTAGATGACCTCCTGAGGTCTCTTCCAACCCTACTTTTCTATGATTCTATGATCTCTAAGTAATGAGACAAAAGGCAGGGGGAAGTAAACATGGGCATTTTTTAAAAAAGGGTATTAAACATTCCAGGGGAAATACGAGTACAGGAAGCTTAAAGCATGGCCCAAAAGATCAATGCTTCAGAAAGGGAAAGGGTGCACTATATATGATGTTGCCCTGCAACAATGGCTGCTAAAGTTTGCTGGCTAATAAAAGGTGATAGGCAGATGCTGCTGTCTTTCTGCACTGGAGGCTGTGCATGGCGAAAAGCAATCAGGCCTAGCAGGGAGAAGGGACCTGACAATTGATTTCCTTGTCTGTTTCTTTGCTCTGTTGACATTCACTCCTGGGATTGGATCCGCAGCAAGCCACCAGATGGTCTGGGAGGTGGCGGGGAAAAGGAGCATAATCAAACCTGGGAATTTCAATCAGTCATTTTTTTGGCCGCCTGCATTTGGACAGCAGCAGACAGCACAGGTTTGAGCCCAAACATGCAGTCTATTTTGGGGCACTGGTATTTTTTTCTATTATACCTTTCCTTAGCTCATGATTTCTCCTGAGATTCCCATTCAAACTCCCAGATTTCTCAGGCCTCTCCTGTGCTGGTTACACCGTGCTAAAACCACAGACATATTTATAGATTATTTTTTAAAATATTAGTCCAGGTTCCCCCTGCATTCAGCCTCCAGGATACTCAGAATTCTGGGTAAGCAGGGCAAGGATTCTGCTGGGTGGGCAAAGTGGAGACATTCTTTTGCTCATAAAAGCACTTAACAGGATAGCGCAATTTTGTTCCCAGGGAAATGTCTGATTCTCATTAGTTCTACGTGTCGTGTAGATTTCAGATGTACGACACCAATGCCAGTGTTTAACTCAAATTGCGTGAATGAGATCTACAAAGTAAGTCAAGTTTGAACAAAAATCAGTCCAGCAGTTCAAATTACACATGCCCAATGAATATATATGTGTCTGCACACACACACACGGGCAAATGGCTGAACTACTATTGCTCAACATTTGCAAAAACAATTCACGTCTGGACAACACTTGAGATATTGCTTGCTGGAAGACTGGGAAAACATTTACAATAGGAGTTGGAATTCAACTTTGAATATGGCATGTGCCATAGTATGGACCATAGTACGTACCATAGTAAGCACACTCATTTGCAGTGCGCAGAAAAAGCTGATATCTTATTGCACTCACGAATATTCAAAGCCCTGCAAGTTAACTTGTATCTGGTGCTTATTAAAAAGGTAGAAATAAAACATTAAGAACATGAAAAAGAAAGATTTCCTCCATCTGTTAAACGACTAGCATGATTAGACGTGGGTGAATTACTACCTTGCTCATTAGAGACACAAGGTGGGGGAGGTAATATCTTTTATTGGACCAACTTCTGTTGCTGAGAGAGACAAGCTCTCCAGCCACCCAGAGCTCTTCAGCTAACTACAGCTCTTTTAACTACCTTGCTTCTGAATTTTAGTCTACAGTGTTTTTCTTTAGTCAAATTTCATCCAAAGGCTTTAAAAACAAACATAAAGAAATGAAAAGGCTAGTCAGGGATAAATAGTCACAGCTATGGATTATGTAGGGAAGACAGAAATATAGAAGGGGAAGATATAGCAATATTAGCAAAGAAGGAGTTGTTTGGGGAGAAATTAGTAACTATGTAGAATATTACAGAGTTATTACGAAGACTAAACTAATTAGAGGAATCTGTTGTAATGCACCTGACTAAAGTGAACGACTAGAATGTGAAATGATTAAACAAATTAAAAAATCATGCAGAAGGGCCTTGCGGCGATTATTGGGGTATGGATCAGACTCAAGAGCACGTGAAGTGGCAGAAACGAGGGTGGAGACATGACATTGGGAAGGGCACAGGATCACCTGATAAGGAAGGTGTCAGTATTAGACATGGCTTCGGTGACTAAACTAGTCCAACTGGGCTCCTGGCATCAGTCATAGAGACTCTCCCCTCCTAGAGCCGCTCAGGAAATGGGTATTTTATTCACTATGGAGAATTTCCATGAATATTTAGTTTTATTGGTGGAATCTTTTGTTTGTTTCTGTCAACAAGTTGGAAGTGATATCTTTCTTTCTTTCTTTCTTTCTTTCTTTCTTTCTTTCTTTCTTTCTTTCTTTCTTTCTTTCTTTCTTTCTTTCTTTCTTTCTTTCTTTCATACAGTGGTTAGGATAGGGCATGTGCCTAGAATGGCAGCGGCTAAGTGCAGCTGTCTGAGAGCAGTAGGTTGGCCCCCAGGAGTTTCTGTGCTGGGCAGGGTGCTGCTAGGACCTACCATTAGCCCCAGAGCCATAGTCCTGGCCCGTCACCAAGGTTCTAGGTCCTGGTATCATGGGACTTCTGGATGGATGGGACAGACTCCCAGTTACCAGGATTTCCTGTGGGTCAAAGCCTGCAGCTCCTGTTTGAGTTTTGTCCAAGTGTGGGAAGAAGTAACCGCTATTGCCAGCACTCTGGGGTCAGAGCTAGGGGGTGGTGTAGCAGTTGTACTAAGATAGTGGCCACAACCCTATGACGCTAGGTGACTTGTGGTGTGGTGGGGAGAAGTAGAGGTTTCTAGGTAGCAGGTGGAGGAGACATTAGCTACATCTGCCCGCAAGCAGGTCAGGGTGCAGGCCATTTTGGCCAGTCCCTGCTCCTAATGAAGCTGGGTGGTGACTGGCCAATAGTGACCCATCTAGCAAGATGGGCCAATGCCATCAGCTGGCGGGGAGCAGAATACATCCTTCCACTTTCCCCCAGGGGACAGGTCTGTACCCTAAAGCCAAAGCATGTTCTAAACCCTTGTCTAGAGACTCCAGTGCACTAGTTTGACACAGTATAAGACAAGACATATCTGTATTTGCTCTTCTCGGGATTTCAGATGGATGAAAACCATCTTTTAAAAAATATCCCTGTATGTTGGATTTATGAGTTAGAGGATTCAGAGTTCAACATGTTGACATGACTCTCAAAATGCCAGTCACTTGCAACTGTGCTTTCAACGTTGGAGAGGCAGATTAAATCTGGGGTTTACTAAATACAATCAAACAGAATGGGAGTCTGGGGGCGGGGGGGAAGACACAGCCCAGCACAGGTGTCAGCATACTGGGAATCAGCAAAATCCTGCTTTCCACCCCCTCACTCTGAGACGCAGCGACACTAACCTCATCGAAAGAGCTAGCAGGCCCAGCCCTGGATAGAGTAGCATTTCCATCTGCTCAGAGAGCAGTGCTGCCCCTGGAGTTTTGAAAAACGTGAACGGAGACGTTCTGTGCTCTGTACTTCCATCAGCCAAAATACTTTCTGCAGATCTCACTTCGTTGTCAGCATTGTCTCGTGGAGAAGTAATAGAAGTTCCTTCTGTATCACAAACAAAATCTGTGTAAGCAGGGTCTGAATGAACTAGGGTGACCAAGACAGCAAGTGTGAAAAATCGGGACAGAGAGTGGGAGATAAATAGGAGCCCATATAAGAAAAAGACCCCAAAATTGGGACTGTCCCTATAAAATCCGGACATCTGGTCACCCTAGAATGAACTATTACCTGACAGTTAGCTGGGGGGGGGGGAGAGACTTCAGGAGCAAACTGTATTTACCTGAACACACCTACTCTGCTTAGATATCCAGCAGATAGAGCCCTGTTGCTCAAAGTGATCAACTTTGGCTGGTGTTGGGTTACAAATCACTTTAGTACTGAATGCCAGGGTAGTGGAATGCTGTTATCAATGTTGTTGTCTTTATTGTATGAATAAAGGGGGGCAAAACTGTGCTCAACCTGTCCCAAAATAGGGGGTCACCCTCAGCTGAAAGGACCTAGTTAAACCTAGGTCCCTAGTTACCTAGGGAGGTGGTAGAATCTCCTTCCTTAGAGGTTTTTAAGGTCAGGCTTGACAAAGCCCTGGCTGGGATGATTTAACTGGGAATTGGTCCTGCTTTGAGCAGGGGGTTGGACTAGATGACCTTCTGGGGTCCCTTCCAACCCTGATATTCTATGATTCTATGATTCTATGAAACCAGGGGCTTGAATATCAGAGCCCTGTGACAATAAATAGAGATACGTATCCTAGCCAGATGACATGGACTGTCCCTACTGGTCTGGTTTAACCTGTTCCTCCCAACTGCTCACAGAAAGAACTACACAGGCTTCATTCGGAGCCTCTTTGTTATTTTGAATGCTCAATCAGAGCTGAATTCCGTTGTGGTGGGGCTGTGTTTCTACCCAGCCTGCAAGGAGCTGAAAATGACTAAGAGATGGATTTGTAGTGGTCACAGCAGCAGAAGGTGACTGATGTCTGGTGAACAAGTGGTTGGTGAGGCAGCGAGGAGCAGCGGCTGGCAGCGCGGCCAGGCAGGGAGGAACAGTGGCTGGCAAGATGGCCGGGTGGTGAGGAGCAGCGGCTGGCGGGGCACCCAGCCAAAACAAGCGCTCAGATGGCAAAGCAAGCAAGTGGTCTTCTTCCCCGGGTGGGAGGGGAACTCACACAGATGCGCCTCTGAACCCTGGATCCTCTCTGACCCAGGACAACCCCTGTGAGTTGGGTGTGGAGAGGGAGCAGAGGAGCACAGAAAAGGAATTTTTGGTTGTAGAACTCAAGAACAGGGGGCAGAAGGCTCTGCCCCACGCCCTGGGGGGTGGGTGTCCTGATCACAGTTCTATGATTATGAATCCCGCTTGTGGCATTTTCCCTAATTAATGTTGGGCGACTTCCCTCCTTTCATTAAAAGTTTCTGTTCTACACTCAGACTCTGCGCTTGTGAGTAGGGAAGTACTGCCTCTCAGAGGTTCCCAGGGATGGGGTGTAATTTTTCCAGGTGACTGGACGGGGGCTTGAGCCGGTTCTGTGTTGTGTTGTTGAAAAGGAACCCCTAGATATTGAACCCGCCCTGGTTGCTGCCGGCTCCACCTGGCAGAAGGGTTACATCTGCAAACAGTCTACGTTCTCAACTCACTGTAACGTTTTCACTTGAAAAGCCTATTTTTAGTGAATTGGATGTACCTTTATTTCTCCTTTTTTCGTCCTAGATGTCAAACATTTGCCTTCACTCCCCCTGGTGTTGGAATTCTACCAGGACAGAATCCTGGTCCCTGTCAAGAATGGAGCTAGGAAACAGGGTTGAACTCTGCCCAACTTTAATCATGCAAACAGAGCCCCTGATGACAACAGAACTACTCACATGAAGAAGGTGGCTTGAACTGAACTTCTTGGTTCCCAGCTCTTGTGCTTGGAAGTCAGTCTATGTCCAGGCTGTCTCCACAGTTCCAGCTGCTGAGTTCCACTCTTGCTATCCTGGAGGTTAGGATTTTTTGTCTCCCTTATATTGTCTTTATTTTATAAATTAATTTACGAGTATAGTTTAGTAGAATAAACCATCATTTCCATCTGGGCTAAACCACCATCTGCTCATTCAGTTTCCCTTTTTTTATTCAACCAAGACCTTTCTAATGTTAAATTCCACTTTGAGAATTCAGACATTTTGGGCTCTGTTTTTCAGCCCTTCCATTGAGAACAATGGGATTTCGCCAGTGGGTCAGTGCAAAGAAGACTGCCATGCCAGAGCCGGTGTGCAAAATGCCACGGAAGCCAGTGAAACTGCCTCCATTTGCACGAGCAGAGAATTTCATGCAGACTATGCATTTGGCAGTGCTACCTCCTGCTAATGCTACTGAAACCTTTGCTGGGCTGTGGAATCCACTAAGTTTTTCCTCTACTCTATTCTTAGGACGGAAGAATCCCATGCACCGCTACAGACTAGGGACCGAATGGCTAGACAGCAGTTCTGCAGAAAAGGACCTAGGGGTGACAGTGAACGAGAAGCTGGATATGAGTCAACAGTGTGCCCTTGTTGCCAAGAAGGCTAAGAGCACTTAGGGCTGTGTAAGTCGGAGCATTGCCAGCAGATCGAGGGACGTGATCGTTCCCCTCTATTCGACATTGGTGAGGCCTCATCTGGAGTACTGTGTCCAGTTTTGGGCCCCACACTACAAGAAGGATGTGGAAAAATTGGAAAGAGTCCAGCAGAGAGCAACAAAAATGATCAGGGGGCTGGAACACATGACTTATGAGGAGAGGCTGAGGGAACTGGGATTGTTTAGTCTGCGGAAGAGAAGAATGAGGGGGGATTTGATAGCTGCTTTCAACTACCTGAAAGGGGGTTCCAAAGAGGATGGATCTAGATGGTTCTCAGTGGTAGCAGATGACAGAACGAGGAGCAATGGTCTCAAGTTGTCGAGGGAGAGGTTTAGGTTGGATATTAGGAAAAACTTTTTCACTAGGAGGGTGGTGAAACACTGGAATGCGTTACCTAGGGAGGTGGGGGAATCTCCTTCCTTAGAGGTTTTAAAGGCCTGGCTTGACAAAACCCTGGCTGGGATGATTTAGTTGGGGATTGGTCCTGCTTTGAGCAGGGGGTTGGACTAGATGACCTTCTGGGGTCCCTTCCAACCCTGACATTCTATGATTCTAGGGTTTCTCATTTCATTCTAATCCAGTGGGGAAATACGGTGTGAACTTTCTGAGGGATTCCTGGGAATCTGTCACCGGAGAATATCCTGCATGAGCAAATGCTTTGGAGAAGGAAAAAGATAAGGGTGAGTGGATCAGTAGAGTAAAGCCTTAAGCACTCTTTGTATTTTTTCAGTGCACACCAGTGCAGCTGAAAGGGGCCTGACATTCTGCAACTTCTGCAAACATTCTGGGGGCTAATTAAGTGATGTTGGGGATTGTACACTGCTGTCTTCAGTGAAAATGAGAATGGGAACAGTATAGGGGTAAGCCCTGGAGCCAGAAGCTCTAGAGGGACGGGAGCAGAGAGGTCCTGTCCATCTGTTGCTGAACAGGGGTAAGGATGGCCACAGAGCTGGTTCATCTGCATAAGCTATTTACCCAGAACTCCAGAGGAACAGAAGCTCTCGAGGGAAAGGTGTGCTCTGCCTCCATCTATTGGTGAAAAGGGAGAAGTACAGCTACAGAGAGAGCTTCATTTGCATAAGCCTCCCACCCAGAATTCCTCCATTGATGCTTTGGGAGTCACCATAACTGTGCACAAAACTCAGAATTGGTTAGAAAAAAGAGCTCCTAGCTTGTGGCAAAGATTTTGTACAAGGGTCCTATATGGTACTGGTTTCCATTTAACAAGGGCCCTGCATCACGGGGAAGACTCTTTGATGGGAGACAACACCAGAGTCCTTTCTAGCCAGCATCCAAATAAAGCTTCAACCATATAGCTGCAAAAGGTGGTGAAGCCTCAGGCCAGGACCAAGCTGCACTATCTACGAAACTGGAGATAGGCCTGCCTGAGTGATCTCAGGGCCTATGCTATCATTGACACCTAACCGTGAGTGGAGTTAAGGGGAAGGGGCTGGGAACGGGGAAGGGGAAATGACACTGTAAAGGGCATTTTGTTTCTTGGATGGTTAAACTGGTGGATGGGGAACAGAGTTAACCAATAACTGTACAAGTTACCATGGAGGAGTGATTTACTTGTCATTCTCTTGGACTGTTGCTGTGTTTTCCCAAGCTGATATTGAGTAACCGTTCCTCCAGTGAAGTTAGCTGTGTTTTGTACAATGATTGAGAGTGGGGAAGTATTGTCTCTACAGGGTGCGTAGGGAAGGTATTTAGTCATCCTAGAAATGCTGAGTGGGGCTCAGGCTAGAGGTGTTTGTGGTTTGAAGAGGGTCCCCCTCAATATTTGAAACTGCTTCTTATTGCTACTGCCGACACCTGGCAGAAGGGCTATATAGAAAATATGACAGGGAGTGTATCTATTATATTTTGGATATTTATACAGATGTAATCTTACCAGATGCTCTGGACTCCCAAAAAAAGTATGAAATCATCCCCCTCCTTGTGGTTTCGTCACTACACAACTTTAAAACAGGAAGGTGAAGTGCCCTGATAGCAACTTACCCCCATGTCTACTACCTGTTGGTGAATGGGGATTCTGTAAGGGTAACTACTGTATCTGTAAGATACTTCTATAATTTCACTGTATTTCTCTAGTAACAGAAGATAATATTGGTTCGGCTTTTTTCACTGCTGTTTCACTTTGTACGGGAAGCTACACCACCCACAAAATCTGCTCCCTGCTTGGTATGCTACAGTATTGAAATAGATAGTCCCTCTTTGTTTCTTTGGGCTAAGACTCATTAGTTTGAGTTTATCAGCTCTTCCCAGAGAAATGGTGAATAATGAGCCTTGGTTCAGGTAATGAAACGATCTCCCTCTTACATCTGATTACATTGTTCTTTATTATTTTTCTCAGCTCCTAATTTAGCTTCCCTTGGAAACTTGTTTTATGAACAGTGATGACAATGCAGATGCAAAGAAAAGTTAAAGCCCTCCTCAGCAATACTTCAGGAGGCTGGCAAAGCATGGGGACTGCCCAGGGGGGTTGTAATGTGTGCTCTCTTAGCAGACATAGCTGGGGAAATCCCCTCACCTACTCCAAGGCACACTGCATTGCTTTGGGGTGGATGAACAGAGGCAGATGGGTCCGGTCCAGCAAGTTGAGTCTTTTACTTTCCGGCAGACAGGCCAAGCTTTTCCTTAGATAAACCAGCCTTTGCGGTGGCTTCATATGTGTGTTTATGTGACTTGGGCAGCCCAGGGACACGTTTTGCTAGACTGGACTTATTGTTATTGTCAGAGGAGTAAATGTTGGTTTACGTAGGTACTCGGGAGGTAATGCCCTGGGCTAACCACTGCCCTGTGCCTGATCACCTTTAACCAGGTGTGGCCAAGACTTGATGCTTCAGTCAAACACAACCTCCCTGCCTCACACATTATTATGATCATTATTTATTTATATCACTGCAGCATCTAGGGGCCCCAGTCACGGACCAGGACCCCCCTGTGTTACGTGCTGTATAAACACAGTACAAAGGCTCTTCCCCTAAAAGCTTACCATCCAAGCAGACAAGAGACAGCTGATAGGTACAGACAGATGGGAAATTACAAACAAACGTGACATAATGGGCAGTGCAGCAAACCCAGCCTATACACCGTAATACACCCTGTCACCTATGTGTAAGCGGGGGAATAGTCCCGCTCTTGTGGGGAACTTTCCTGGCTTCTGCACTACCCCGCTGAAGTGGCCTAGCAAAAGGATCTGAGTCCTCGCTCCCACTTCCTTTACCCAGTGGCCTCCCTGCCCTTGAGGACTCCCCTTCCTCTCTCCTGTCTGGCAGAGTCCTCGTAACCCCAACAAGGCTGGGCCCAGGATTCCTGGGGGTCTCGACCCCCAACCCTGCTGCAGTCACCTAGGACAGGGGCTAGGGTGTCCCCACTCTGGGGTACTCTCTCTGCACTGGGCACTTCTCTGACCCACTGACCATTACAAACAAGTTAAAGCAAATGCAAGTTATTTAATCAACAATTAATTTTAAAAAGAATAAGGGAAAATGGGAAAGATTAAAGGAAACACATCAGCCCGCTCTGTGGCAGGGAACATCACAAACAGCATCTCTGGAACGTCAGGGCAGTTCACAGCCTGCTCCTTGTAAGTCCCAGGCCCCTGCTCCGGCCCTGGCTGTGCTGCAGGGATGCTGGGGGTTGGACACTCGCTCTGGTGGTGGCCACACGCTCTCAGGCTCTAAGTGGCAGGACCCTTCTGCCCAGTGTCGCCCCCGCCCTGTCGGGGTTACGATCCAAGCCTGGCCTGCAGAGCCTCTTGGCTGAGGCGTCTCCCTGTGCTGGGCACGCTGCCCAGGGTCCCCCTCGGTCTCCCCAGCTGTTCACCGCACCCAGCTCCGGACTGCTCCAGCCCCAGCCTCACCACTCGGTCTCTGCTCGGCTGCTGCTGCTCTGGCCCCTCTGGCTCTGGATGCTGCAGCTCGGCTCCCAGGACAGGTCTGCTCTGCAGGCTGCTTCTGTGACTCTGCTCCCAGCACTGACCTGCTTCCTGGGCTGCTTCTCTGGCCCCTCTGGCTCAGGTCGCTGCAGCTCTGCTACCAGGACAGGGTCTGCTCTCTCTGGGCTGCTTTTCTGGCCCCTCTGGCTCTGGCCCAGCTCTGCTCCGCAGCTCAGCTCGGGCCCCTGCTTCCTCCTTTGCTCAGCCCCACTCTGTCTGACCCAGGCCAATCCAGCTCACAGGGAGGACAGGACCTCCCTGGCCTCCTGACTCCCTGGTTAGCCTGCCCGCCCTGTCATTCAGGCTGACCTGGAGCATTGGCCTCTCCCCATTGTTCCTGGGGACTGTCAGTCTCAGGGTCCTGATTCCCCATCACCCTTCCCCCTTTTAGTACTGGGAGTTAGCAACTAAAACGCCCCCCCTGAATGTTAGTAAGGGGGCAACAGTCCCCTTACACATGCAATGATATACACAGTAGAAAACCATCCCTCCTCTGTTCCTCTCCGCACTCTTGTTTGATGCAGTGAGTGTAGCTTGGCAGCTGTATTTGTCTGATAGTCCTTTTGATCACATAAAGGCTTAATTGGGAAAGTAAACATGTTGTTCTCCAAATGCATCTTACCCACCTAACTGATTGCAACTGCTTGGAAGACATCTTTATGGTCTGTTTGATAGGGCTGCCCAAATATTTATCAAATTTGAAAATGTGTGGGACTCTGTTGGAGTTTTTGGGACAACTTCATCCCTGGTGTAATAATTAATTTCGCCAAGGAATTAATTTAGACCCTTATGTTGTACTGATTACATATATATTTGGGCATTCATTAAAAATGAGATGTTGAAACAATTGTACAGGGTCTGTTATAACAATCCCTCTAGGATATGCAATTTATTGAACTGATTGATAGTACGTAATTGTGCACGGGCTTAAAACCCTTAGACATTTTTATATTAGTAGAAGCTTAGCGCATATGAGTAGAAAACTGTATTTCTCCACAAAATAGTTCAAACTTTTTAAATTAGGTTCCCCCCCCTCCCCATCATACTATGAATCTATGAATAAAGGTGTCCCTATAAAATCAGGACATCTGATCACCCTAAATGCAAAGACTAGAACAGCCTGGTTGTCTGCTAGGATTTTTTGGAGGAGGACTTAGAAAAATGGCATTGTTTTCACAAACAGGTGTGTTTTGAAATTTTTCAGCCCATTAGTCAATAGTTTTCATAGATTCATAGATATTAAGGTCAGAAGGGTGTGAAGGAGTGAAGTTTTGAAACAGCCTTCCAAGGGAAGCAGTGGGGGCAAAAGACCTATGTGGCTTTAAGATTAAACTCGATAAGTTTATGGAGGAGATGGTATGATGGGATAATATGATTCTGGCAATTAATTGATCTTTAACTATTCATGGTAAATAGGCCCAATGGCCTGTGATGGGATGTTAGATGGGGTGGGATCTGAGTTACTACAGAGAATTCTTTCCTGGGTGTCTGGCTGGTGAGTCTTGCCCACAAGCTCAGGGTTCAGCTGATCACCATATTTGGGGTCAGGAAGGAATTTTCCTCCAGGGCAGATTGGAAGAGGCCCTGGAGGTTTTTTCGCCTTCCTCTGTAGCATGGGGCACGGGTCACTTGCTGGAGGATTCTCTGCTCCTTGAAGTCTTTATACCACGATTTGAGGACTTCAATAGCTCAGACATAGGTGAGAGGTTTAACGCAGGAGTGGGTGGGTGGGATTCTGTGGACTGCGTTGTGCAGGGGGTCGAACTAGATGATCATAATGGTCCCTTCTGACCTTAATATCTATGAATCTATGAAAACTATTGACTAATGGGCTGAAAAATTTCAAAACACACCTGTTTGTGAAAGCAATGCCATTTTTCTAAGTCCTCCTCCAAAAAATCCTAGCAGACAACCAGGCTATTCTGGTCTTTGCATTTAGGGTGACCAGATGTCCTGATTTTATAAGGACAGTCCTGATATTCGGGGCTTTTTCTTATATAGTCACCTATTACCCCTCACCCTCTGTCCTGATTTTTCACACTTGCTGTCTGATCACCCTAATTGCATTCCTCAAACTGTGCTGGGGAAACAGGCATACAATAGGTTTAAATTACACTGTTCTATGATCTGAGAGTTGAAAAACATCTAAATTATTCAACTCAGAATCTATTTGATGGCTGTAGTGGTAGAAATGCCTTTGTTTTACCTACCAATTCTTGCACACTTATGCTACATAAGCTATATAGACCACTTTGCATTAGCTGAGAAATCAGTTACTGCTTGCAAAGCTAGTCAATGTGTAAATTTCATTAGCTGTAAGAACTGCAGCGGTAAGCGCAACACCCCAGATTCTTTGCTGGGAGTCCATACTTCCCAGGAGCCTTACTGCTTCCATATGGCTGCTCGTTGGCGTCTATGTAATGAGACAAGCTTTAGGCAATCGCAGTGCATTTCAGTCCAGATGGCATGCACTGCCAAATGCATGCTGGTTGCTTGCCACAGTTGCATGCTCTGGAGAGAGCATCATGTTTCATTCTTACTGCATAGTACTCATGAACTCTGGGAAAAGGTCATATCCTGGTGGCTGGCAGAGAAAGGAGAAGTGATGACTAACAGAGCTCTGTGTAATTTGAAAGCTTGTCCCTCTCACCAACAGAAGTTGGTCCCATAAAAGATATTCCCCCATCCCCCATCTTGTTTTGTGGTTGTGATTTTTGTTCCCAGCGATACCAGTGATTAAAACCCCAAACATTCTGTATCCAGGGCGTGTGAAATGGTGAGCTAGGGAACAGTCCTCCCCCTCCCACGTCAAGATTTCAGGTTTGTTCACAGATGTTCGTAACCCTGGACCAAGTTCAACGGGAGTTTTGCTCAACTGACTCTGTGGCCCCATTAGAAAAAGTCATATCTGGATTTCTGTGACCCTCTATACTCCAGTATATCACAGCTGACTGATGCCTACCTATTCCTAATACTTACTGAGTAAATTGGAGCCATGATATAAATCCTTGGTTTAACTCTGAGCAGGGGTGCTGGGGGTGCAGAAGCGCCCCCTGCTTGAGGTGGTTTCCATCATACCCAGGGTTTACAGATTTGTTTAATGGCTCTCAGCACCCCCACTGTACACATTGCTCCAATGCTGTGGACTCTGAGTAGAACTCTTGTGTGTTTTATATTGAAAATTATAGCTAAAGTAAAGTTCAATGCCCAGGGAGTCTTTCCTTTGACCTCAATGGGTGTTGGATCCAGTCCTATGTACAGAACTGATGGGACATAATACACCAGTTATGATCCGCGGTCCTGAAATCCTTATTCCTATGATCGAGCTGTTCTCCACAAGTAGCCCCATTAAAGTCAGGGGAATGACTCATGTGAGTAAAAGTTACAGGACGAGCCCCTGGAGTTATTAAAACATTGTGTTGTTAATCATGAATGGCAAAACATGACTATTAATTTTGGTGTAACTCCAGGCAGAAATAAAGGTGTCCAATGATAATGAACAGGCAATCTTGTTAGGTAAAGATAATTTGCAGATTGCAGTGTCAGGCACCTCTGCTCAGGCAAGATGTAATCTGTTGTAATTGAACAAAATGCTTAAATACAATAAAGCGGATGCCAGGCCAAATTGTGGTCCTGGTAAAGTCAATGGCAACACTCCCATTGAATTCAGTGAGGCCTGGCCTAGGCCTATGAATCACATTCAGCTGGTATATTTGTTTTATAAGAATAGCAGGAGAAAATAAACTGTTTAGATTGATTTTATTGATAAGAAGCTTTCATTGTCATTGTGGGCAGTTGGAGACCACATTAGACTGAGCAGACATCTCCAGTGAGTGCCTAACCACTCAGCTATTGGCTATTCCAGTGTGGGTGTCTCCCCCTGACCAGGAATTACATCCTAGCCCCAAGAGAGCTTCCTACCTGAAGTTTTGTCAAGACTGGTATGTTCCTGCACAAAGTTTCAGTTTTTGACAAATCAGCATTTTCCAACATTAAGCTGTTGTGTCAGTAAATTCCTGACCAGCCCTGCTCAGCACTTCTTCAGCAGCAAGTAGATTCTGCTACTTCTAAACAAGACTAGACAAGTTTGTCTTCAGTTAAATGTTCTCCATACTGAGGTTGATGGGTCCCGCTAGATGCTCACCTGGTGTAAATTTTTCAAATTGCAATTAACTATAGAGCTGGGAGAAATTTGTTAATTTTTAAAAGTTGACAAAACTTTAAAGTTTGAAATGCCAAAAGCGGGATGCCTTCCCTTCCCCCCACAAAAGAACTTTCCTCGTGTAGTTTTGAGCAGCTGTATTATGCTTAGCGGCTGCCTCTGAAAATAGCGGAATTGCACTTGACTATCCTTAAGAAAATATACATCTAATGGCTTCATGTTGGTGGCAGTTTTCCAAGCTTCTGCATAAACCATCCAAGTTTAGTTTTGCTCCAAGGTGCTGCAGTTGCAACGTGATGACAGTCAATGATCTCTGACCTTGCCCTGTAGATGGTGGCAAATAGCCAGTGAGCTTTTGATTTCTCATGGATTTGCAGTTGTAGATCCTTAGGCTAAATACCTTCCAAGTCACCAGGAGAACACAAGACCCCATGAAATATGAAGCTGCATCCTCTCTGAAGCCAAGATGGCAGGGAGCGGGCACCTAGACTGAGATGGAGTGAGGTTTTGAGTGAACACCCAGGGTGTGACAGAGTGGGATACGTCTGATCAAATTATTAACACAATCTTGTGATGGGGCTTATGGATTGTTTTTCTTACTCCCACAGTATATAAAGCAGTTTGGGTTCAGGATTCTGTTACTGGGGACTTGGTTTTACTTGTGCGACTCTCAGAATTTTCTAATATTTAATTACATTTAAATTTAAACCAAGAGAAACACAGAAAAGAGGGAGGAGGGGAAGGGAAAGAAAACAGAGCTCTGTTTGATGCTTGCAGGCCAGTGGCAGAACAGTGGCTGAGCCTGGAGCCCAGCTGTATGCTCCTGCTTCTGACGCTGCACCCACCTCTGTGTGCCATCTGAGCACTGGGGGCTATGCTGTTTGAGCTCTGCCCCTGACTTCAGTGAGGTGAGACTGGGCCCAAAGTGGTGTGCAAGCCTAGGTGTCGGCCATGCAATGCTTTCCAGGAGCATCTGTAGGTTTGTTGTGTTGTTGTGTGATAGTAAACACCCCATCCTCTGTAGCTTTATGATTAATTTGGGGTGCAAAATGCATTTGTCACTAATAACAAATTCATTCTTTGGTGGTGAGTTAGAGCCGAATTATAAAGATGATTGGTGAGACTCACAGAGACTTCGAATTTTATTAGTAGCACGATCAATATAAGTGAAATCACAGAACTAGAAAAACCAGATAAGGTGACAGCATCACATGTACTCCCAAACCTGTGGGCCTGGGGGTTCCCCTTAAGGTGAGATTAAGTGTTAAGGTTGTCACCATCCTGCTATCTCAAGGTCCCACAGATGGTCGGGTTTGATTCCCTTTTTATGCACCAATTCCTTACACCTACCTATTGCTGGGACCCTATGTGGTTAAGTTTTGGCATCTTGTCCATATTTGTCATTCCTGCTACCCATGTGGGTGGGTCTAACAATTGTCATAAGCAGCGGTGCAGTTCAAAGGTTCTCTATGCAATAAGTCTGGCTAAATAAAGCCTTTACAGCCTAGACAGTTTATCACAAGGTCTATATTGCTAAATCCTCTCACCCAAGGTTACTCACCAATGCCAGCTTTTAGTAGGCTTCTTGGGGCCTTGTGCTAACTGTTGCTACCACTAGGCCTCCAGCTAAATACTAGACGTCAGACAGCAAAGCCCACTTTAAAATGTTCTGTAAGGCTCTTTGCATTCGAAAGTATGATACCTGTAGGTTCATTCATAGACACTGACTCCGTGGGTGCTCCGGGGCTGGGGCATCCATGGGGGAAAATTGCTCCCCGCCCTGCCCCCCCCAGCTCACCTCCATCTCCTCCCCTGAGCACGCTGCTGCGTCCTGCTTCTCCCCCTAGCTCCCAGCACTTGCGCCGCAAAACAGCTGTTTCATACGGCAAGCCTGGGAGGGTGGGGGAGGAGGGGGAGCGCGGCGCGCTCAGGGGAGGAGGTGGGGCCAGGGCGGGGATTTGGGGAAGGGGTCCAATAGGAGCAGGGAGGGGCGGAGCTGGGGCAGGGACTTTAGGGAAAGGGTTGGAATGGGGGCAGGACAGGAGCGGGGCAGGGGTGGAGTTTGGGCGGGGCCAGGGGCAGGGGGGCGCGAGCACCCACCGGGCACAGAGAAAAGATGGCACCTGTGGGTTCATTTGCACTATTTAACAAGCGCCTTAACTGCAGCTAAAGACCTAAATAATTATTGACCTGATCACCACTCCTGGGTCCATGTTGTTCAGACCGATAGGTCAAATGTTCAGCAGGGAGGAAGCGCCTGGCACTGTGAGTAGAGTGCCCCTTTCCCAGAAGTTCTTAATTACTGAGCTGGGAAGCGAAGGCCCTGCTATGTCAGTGGTGGTCTGACCCGCATCACTGTCGTGAGTGAGCACCTGGCAAACATTAATGACAGTGTCCTCACACTACTCTGCCTGTTTTAAAGATGGGGAACTGAGGCTCCCAGAAACAGCTGGCCTAAGGTCCCACAGGGAGGCAGGGCCAGAGCTGGGACTTGAACCTACGCTTCTCATGTCCTACACCGCTGCCTTAGCCAGAAGATTGTCATTTCTGTGGAATGCTGCGGCTAGGGTGACCAGGCAGTCCCGATTTTTGGGTCTTTTTCTTATATAGGCTCCTGTTATCCCCCACCCCCTGTACTAATTTTTCACGCTTGCTGTCTGGTCACCCTAGCTACGGCAGCCCTCAGGGGCAAGCTGTAGGTCAGTTTCCAGTCGGCTTTAATATTTATTTAAAAGAATACTCTTTGGTCTAAAAGAAACTGTGTATTGGGGGGAGGGGGGAAGAGATATGTATTTGTAAAAAGTTCTATTGTTAAACCAATACTAACTCAGGGAAAAAGACGTGTTGTTCAGGTTATTCCCTTGGAAAAGTGCTTCTTCCCCAGTGGCCTTTCACACAGGTGCTTGGTACAAGAGGTGTGGTTCACTGTGCAAGCTGTAAAAAGCGTCTGACTGAAAACAAGGCACTTGCCAGAACAATCTACAGCCTTCTGTAATGACTCAGCCACATAACACTGCAACTCCAGGTAATTACCTACTCTGTTCATTCCCTCCGGGGCACCTGGCACGGGCCGCTGTCGGAAGACAGGATACTGGGCTAGATGGACCCTTGGTCTGACTCACTATGGCTGTTCTTATGTAATGCACTGGGTTAGTGGATGTCCAAGGTATTTCTCCAAGCTCTGCCACGTACAGGGCCAATTCCTGCAGAATTTACGGAATCCCCACCTAGCAAACTCCCATTGTGCTCATTGGGATCTTTGAGCAAGGAGAACGGGATTAGCCCCATAGCCTTAGTGGGAGGAGAGTGATGTGATGGTGGGGGAGACAGTGTGAGGAGAGGTTTCAGAGTAGCAGCCGTGTTAGTCTGTATTCGCAAAAAGAAAAGGAGTACTTGTGGCACCTTAGAGACTAACCAATTTATTTGAGCATAAGCTTTCGCTGTAGCTCACGAAAGCTTTTGCTCAAATAAATTGATTAGTCTCTAAGATGCCACAAGTATTCCTTTTCTTAGTGTGAGGAGAGGGGACCAACAAGGTGTTGCAGGGTGTGGGGAAGTTGTGTGCAGAGAAGTGTGCTGAGAGGAATGAAAAGGGCATGCTGGGAAAGGAGAGAGACGCCCATGGGGAATGAATGACATGGAGGTGGGACGAGGGTGAGGAAGTGGGAGAAAAGGGGTCTCTGTTTTGGCTGTCCTCCGTTGACAACCCTTTGGGACTATTGCAAGTTCCACGGGAGCAGAACATTGCAGCAAAAGTTCCGGGCCAGATTCTCTCTTCAGTGGCATTCCCCCAGAGCGGCACCAGCATAACAAAGAATGGACCCTGCTCCTCAGTGTGCCGGGTGACTGCGGTCAAATTGGTAGTTGCTCACTTCTTGGTGTGAAGGGAAACTGGAGCTGTGCTTTCTAGTCAGCTGACTGAAGAGACAATCTATCCCAGTGAGCATGGTGACATGAGGTGGAGGGGAAAGCCCAGGCCTGGCAAGGTATCACTGCCCTGGGACTCAGCTTTTGGCTGGGCTTGGGCAAGAGGGTCAGGGCAGCTGACACAGAATCATAGAAATATAGGCCTGGAGGGGACCTTGAGAAGTTATCAAGTCCAGAACCAAGTTAACCTGTGAAAATTGCTATGAGAAGTCTCTGCCAAAGTAAAAATGCCTACTCTAGCTGTTAAATGAGGTTTCTCCATGCCTTCCCTATCTGCACAGAGTTGGCTGTTGGCTTCCAGCTTCTCGTTGCCAATTTGACCCTTAAGGAAGGTAGCTGTGCTGAGGAGTGAGTTCATGCCAAGTAAATGCTCAGCAGCATTTGCAGTAGAGAAGGACATTAAAGTGCCTCACCAGATTTTGCAGCAAATAAATACTGATAATCAGTGGCCAAAATCTTGCTGTAAAATGGTCCATTGCAAGTTTCTGGTTTCTGCAGAAGCCAAAGGGGGAATTAGCCGCAAGGTAGAAGGCTGCACCCAGCTTTAGACACCATTTTGAACCCAGGTTGTGTGTGTGAGGGGAAGACAACTATGCAAGGTGAATGTCACACTAGCCTGGCCCCTTCCTCACACACAGCCCCCAGCCCAGTGGGATACAGAAGAAGGAGCTACAGAGGGCTGGGAATGTGGGTGGGGAGGGGAAGGGCAGAAGTCAGTCTCGCTCTCAGTCTTACTGACAGGTTTCAGAGTAGCAGCCATGTTAGTCTGTATTTGCAAAAAGAAAAGGAGTACTTGTGGCACCTTAGAGACTAACAAATTTATTTGAGCATAAGCTTTCGTGCATTCGGATGCATTCAGTGGAAAATACAGTGGGGAGATTTATATACACAGAGAACATGAAACAATGGGTGTTACCATACACACTGTAAGGAGAGTGATCACTTACGATGAGCTATTACAAGCAGGAGAAGGGGGGGGGCGGGAATAAACATGGGGAAATAGTTTTACTTTGTGTAATGACCCATCCACTCCCAGTCTCTATTCAAGCCTAAGTTAATTGTAGACAGTTTGCAAATTAATTCCAATCAGCAGTCTCTCGTTGGAGTCTGTTTTTGAAGTTTTTTTGTTGAAGAATTGCCACTTTCAGGTCTGTAATCGAGTGACCAGAGAGATTGAAGTGTTCTCCGACTGGTTTTTGAATGTTACAATTCTTGACGTCTGATTTGTGTCCATTTATTCTTTTACGTAGAGACTGTCCAGTTTGACAGTCTTAGTTATTACTTAAGCAAACTCTCACTGAAGTCGATGGGAGTACTGCCTGACTGTTGCTTAAAAACTGAATACAGGCCTCATTGTTTGGCCTTTAAAACACAGGGCTTAAGGAGTACGTAGAGCTTTGTATGTTCCCACCTAGACTGAAGTAAAATTCACCCCTGCACAATCGGTACAAGAGACACCACTAAATTTCAGGGACAAGTAAATGCCTTTGTGGTTTCCAGGGAATATGTCTGTTTTTTGCGCATCCTGAAGTGCTGTTTCTGACCCCACAGACACGATTCTTATCACCGTGAGTGGCTGTTCCTTAACAATTGACAACCCTTTGGCGGAGAAACACAGGGGGCCTGCAAAAGCTGCTGGTTTCTCTGTGTTTGAGAGAGACGACATGAAGAAAAAAAAAGATAATTTCTCCTTTTTAAATTCAGACCACAACACGGGGTAAAAGCAGACATTTGAGCAATGAGCTGTTCTGGGAACTCCATTTAAAGTGAAACTTGCCCCGGGACCCAGATTATTCATTGAGGTGGGGCTCTGCTTTTGTGCAGGGCCTGGGATGTGTTAAACACAAGAAGCACTGATCTGAGTGCCAACAAGCATTTTAAGCCTGGATTCAGCAAGGTGCATACTTCAAGTGACACACATTCTTAGGTCCCTTGCTGAACCGGGGCCCCGAATGGCACCTAGAAGGCTGAGGACCCCAGGTTTCCCCCACAGGAGGGGCTGAGGGGAGAAGGAATTAGAATGCAAGATGCTCTAAGCGTGGCAAATGGAGACCTGTTCCTGCTCCCCACATCCCAAGCCCCCGACTCTGCAGAGTGAGTTCTGAAGGGCAATCCCACGCTGGGACCTCAGTTTTCTGTACAGGAGTTAGTGTCCATAAGTGCTGGGAAGGCCCAGAGACTCTCCTGGACATTTCTGCTGTGCAGCCACAAGGTAAGGGAAGGGGGATGATGGCACAGCAGCATGGCTCCTAAAGGAAATGAGGAACTCGGAGCAGCAAGCAGAGTTATGCGCACCAAAGCCTGCATGTAAAACTTGTCTCTCTTAAACCAACCCCCTCCCCCACTTCTCCTCTGCCCATCTTCCCTCAGTTGTCTCGCTCCATTGATATTCCCAGCCGGCCCGTCAGGTTTCTGCTGTGCCTATTCGATCATAATCACGTTCACTGAGTAACGTTGGCTTGCAGGTCTAACTTGCAGCAGAGTTTGCAGCTGGAAGCTCAAACTCCCATTTAGTTGCTGTATGGCTTTGTAATCTGGAAATGGATTTAATTTGCTTTACTGAATTACAAGCAAATTAAGCTAAATACATTGTGTTTTGTCTGGGTGCATTGTCTGTTTTTCATCAAGGAGAAAAGCAGTAAATTGTCATCAGCACAAGTTTTTTCCTTCAATGTCAATAAATTCATGTTTTCTAAAACATAAAACATCTCTATAAACAGAGGAGTATTTTCCCTTGGGGCCAAGGGCTGAATAGCTTGAGTAATTCATTTTGTTCCCTCTGTCTCCCATCTTTCATCACCCAACTCCTTAAAGAACATCCTAACCAACAACACAATCTGTGTTCTATCACACCTCCCCCCACCCCCACGCTTTGATTGTCTTAGGCAATATTCAATTTGATAGCGTTAAATGGTTCTTAAAACTTTCCCTCTGGCAAAAGCCTCTTCCCTTCAAATTAGAATTTTTTTTCTTGGCTATAAATCAACATTAGAGCCTCATACGTATAAACAGAGTAAATAACACAGCACTCTAAATAGGAAATTTATTTTGCATTTTCATTTCATGAACCATTAGAGAGAATATTGTGCAAAAACCAGAAGGGGAAACATCAAGCTGATAAAATGACAGTGTTCATGCTTCATTCTGTGTGTATAACATTTTAATAGGGATGATATTATTAAACACATTCAGGACCACCCAGGCTTTGTTTAGGTTACAGCTATGGTCCAGTGATCACTTCCATTCAAGGACCAATATTACAAAATGCTATACTGTAGCCAGACTAATTTTAACTGTCACATACTCTTCTTACTTTGGTGACTACAAAATATTGCAAGTTTGGTTCTGCTCTGAAATGTTACTGTGCAAAACGGGCACTTTCTCCTTCGATTGCCTCCTTCTCTGTGGTTAACCTCTTAGCTGTTTGGGAACACAAATAAGTTTTTGATGATGTCCTCCTCTTTGCTCTGCAGCTCCAGCACAGCTAAGAGAGAGTGCATAATATGAATAGGATCATTTTCCAAGTTCTCATTTACAGGGAGGTTAGTCAGTGACATCAGAGCCAGGACTGGGTGGAAATTTTCTGATGGAATGTTGTTCTGCTGAAAATGCTGATTTGTCAAAACAGAAAAGTTCTGCGGGAATGTCCCATTTTGACAAAATTCCAGCAGCAAGCAGGCAGGTTTCCAGTCGGAACTTGCTTGCCAGGCAGGTTTTGAAATCTGCCTGGTTTCCTGTTCACTTGCCCACTTGATTCTTTGACAGCCTGGCAGCCCTGGCTCCTAGGAAGCTCCAGGAGCCTTGGAAATGTTGCTCAAAGATCACAACAGTGACTTTTTCAAAACAAAATTTTGTAAACTGTTTGTAACAAAACCCAGAACCAAGTGAAAATTGCTTACTTTTAGTTGTTGTGGCAGATACCAACTTGGTTTCAGGAGCCCTGAGACTCATGACCCTGGGCCAAGTTTCAGACACAACTTTCTGAAGTTGTGGCTTCTGGTGGAAAGCATCTTAAATTGAGTGGCTCTGAGTGGCTTCTACTTGAAACCAGGCATAACACAAAGGTGTCAGATGAATTTTGCTTTGTATTTGGGGATTTATCACAAGATGCACAGCAACTAATTCAGGAGGCAAGAACTCCTAAGAACTGAAACTGCCAGCTGCCTAGTCCTCTTCTCTTCTCTTCTCTTCTCTTCTCTTCTCTTCTCTTCTCTTCAGACTGCTCTCATAACCAAAAGGTTGGCATGCAATCAATCCGCTTGCAAATTTGAGGTTTTTAATCATTTCTTTTTGATGTACATGAGATAAATTAGTTAATGGATGGCCAATAACAACAAAGAGCTGAGTACTGTGACATCCACTGAAATCCAGGTCCAGTAATATATCTTGATTAAGGCTAAGATATTGTCACAGAGGTTATGGAAGTTGGTGCAGGCAGTGGGGGGACCCCACAGCTCCAAGCTGCTGCCGTGGGGAGCCCTGCAGCTTCCAGTCCCCGCAGGAGGGGGCAGACCCCACAGCTCCAAACTGCTGCCCGTGACAGGGAGGGGCCCTGCGTTTTCAGCCACCCTGGGTGGGGGGCAAACCCTGGAGCCCCAGCAGCGGTGGGCACTGGATCTTCCTCCTACTCCATTTTGTCATAGTTATTTTTAATAAAAGTCAGGGACAGGTCACGGGCTTCTGTGCATTTTTGGTTATTTCCGATGACCTGGCCGTGACTTTTACTAAAAATAATCATGACAAAATCTTA
Source organism: Lepidochelys kempii (assembly GCF_965140285.1). Classification (NCBI taxonomy): domain Eukaryota; kingdom Metazoa; phylum Chordata; order Testudines; family Cheloniidae; genus Lepidochelys; species Lepidochelys kempii. Next base: position 100,656,085 of record NC_136388.1, on the reverse strand, counting down.
GCTTTAATCATGATAAGTTCTCTCTCCACCAGCCTATACTTACTGTTATTCAGTAACAAAGGAAGTGTCTCCTTCTTAAAGACTCATGTTTAAATCAATTGGTTTTCAAGATAAAATGTGTGTGATTGTTAAGGTCTCTCGTAGGCTTAACCTGAAATGACAATTAACAGCTACATAACTTCCCTTTGGGAAAAGCATCTTTTACAGCACTCCTTCTATTAACACAAACTGAGATTTCAGTTCTTGATCGATACAGTCATTACAGAATTTGTTGTTGCTGGTCATGGGGGTATAAGAGAAATGCAAAATCTTTACAATCATTGGCAGCTCCTTGGAGCTACAGAGCGGGAGACGTACAGTTCTCAGTGACTTAACCAGAAATTGGGTTAGGCCCATTGTACATAGGCAGGAGCAGTTAGGGTTATTGCCCTTGTGATTTTAAAGGTGTGTCTTTGAGCAAACACGAGCAGTAGATCTATTGCTCAAGTCATTGTGACTCAGCGAAGCTGGTAAGTGGTGTAAATATATGATACCGTCAGCGGACATACAGCAATTTAACCTTCGAACACCTGGCAAGTTTATTTTGATTTGCTGTGTGCTGGCCAGAACATCAGGTCTATAGGAGTAAATGGCTACTACTGAGTTGTCTATTCACTGAAGCACGAGAGATAGAAGTGGACATTTCAGCACTGGACACACAATGTTGGGGCGGCTATTGAAAAGTAAGCCTCTTGTCACAGGTATTTTGAGAGCAACCAATTTCTGGAGGTGTCCATGTACCAAGGATGCTCAGATATTGTTACAGACAAGAAGAACGCTTTGTAACAAAGTGGAGGCCACAAAGAAGGTTATTTCTCAAACAGCTATTCCAGGTGGGTAGAAATGTTTTGTTCTGTGTTTCACATAATTTACAGTAAAATGGCTAGTGACTGACCCGTTTCTCTATCCTCTAGCTAAGCTGAGGAGATTCTGTATGTTCTTTGTGGGTACCACAAAGTCTCTGAGACAGAGTCTCTGGCAGCCCCACCTTTTACAGTGTACATGGACAATTTCTTAATTTCCATTTAAAAATAGTCCTGCTTCCATCAAAGCAAATGTTCCCAGTTCATGGAAGTAAACTAGTTAAATTAAAAAACAAACCAGCCAGGAAATAGATGTATCTATTCATGCCCTAGTAATGAAGTCCTAGAAGAGAAGCTATTCATATTATTGTAGGCAGTCGGCCGAGGCTGGTGGAGCTGCTATTAGACTCAGGCCTTGCAAAGTAAATTGTCACCTTAAGTTTACAAATATACCCTGATAGCAGCTCTCAGGTACCCAGGGTTCGTCCTGTAGCATCCAGGTAGGTCTCAACCCAGCCTCTGGCAGCGGGGTCTCTCCCCCAGCTCTTCCAGCAGTGGGAGCGTTAGAAAGTGGGAGAACTATGGCCTCGGTGCAGGAAGGGTTCGGGTCAGGCAGCGCCGAGGTTCTGTGTCCCTGAGGGCTCCTGCAGGCACCAAGTGAAGGTAATGTTTTCAGGCACAGAACGATGGCTAGGCAGGAAGCGGACTGAATTGCACTCCCTGGGCTAGAGAGACCCGGAGTGGGGATTTATCTTGAGAGAGGGCAGTTCGTGCTGGCACAGCCTTCCCATGGGGAGAGGTGGCTTGGAGGGTGGGGTAGCTGCTTGGCGCTCCATATGAGCCCTGCTGAGCAGCTTCTCCAGCAGCCATGATACCCGGGACCTTGCAGCAGCTGCTCAGCCACCTCCAACCCTACCAGTGTCACCCCTGGCTGCCGAGGTCTCCTTTCCTAACCTGCACTGCCAGCTTTCAGCAACCTGGCCTGGGGGAGGGGGCGGGAGAGTGGTCTGGCTGCCTGTCTGAACGGGGGCTGGCCCTGACAAAATTCCCCTGGAGCTTCAGCAGCCAAGAGTCGGGGTGCAGGGTGGAGGCTAGTAGCCATTGGGGATCTCCAGCTGACTCCCTGGGGATGGCTGATTGCCTGGGCTTCCAGCCCTCCCTGCCTTGCAATGGGCTGTCATCCTGCCCCAGCCTGCTGGTTTACAAGCCTGCTCTGCTGTCACTGACTCACCCTGCTAAGAAAGCCAGCAGTGTGTCCCGCACCTCTGAACCACATCTCTCCCCAGGGCTGGGACAGTAAAAGCCCCCCCCCCCCCCCGCCCTTCACTGTGTGAGAAAGGGGGGCAGGGTTTATACTCTGAATTTTTCAGCCTCTCTCAAAACTGGGGTGAAAGAAAGGCCTTGGTCAGAACAATGTGGTGTTATTTATCCAGGTAAACTCAGCAGGGAATGATGGTCTTTGTCTTCTGTCTCCTAAGTCTGTATGTAGCTTCAGAGTGCGTTTCATCCAGGGAGAGCAGCAGTAATTGTGACCATTAGCAACGTGGGGAGCTCAAGGGGAGCTGGGCACATCAGCTGCACCCCGTCCTCCCCTACCCCCACACAGAGCATTATGTGCTTCTAATGCCACTCTTTATTTTCAAACTCAAGCAGCATAGTCTCGGCTCAGGGGGGTTGATTTTCTCCTGCCTTGTGTCTCAAGTTGTCATCTACAGCTCCACGCGGCCAGAGCAGATTCCTCGGCTCACTTCTAACTGTGCGGGAGAGAAGGCCGTGGAAAACCAGGTGCTCTGGCATCCGGCTGGCCATTTCTTGTTATTCTTTCACAGTGGGCTTACTTCAACTGGCCTCATTTCAGACCCAATGTTGGGAATGCATTTCCAGGCTGGGGCACAGAACTTACTTTGTAGTGACACATGTTGAGAGAGAATACCAATGGGCTCCCCCGGATAATCTCGTGTGGTGCAATGCATCCTAATGGTTGTGCCTGTCATTGGCTCTCATGAAAGCATGTTGTCAGCCTCCCAATAGACTGTATCTTAACACAACCTCCCTCCTCATTCTCTTTGTGGAATGGCGACATTGTCAAGGAATTAACACAGCAGACAGTTTGCTAAACCTCACTATTTTGAGCATTTAAAAACAAGACGAAACAGGAGACAGGGTTCCTGGTCAACAAGACTCTCTTCAGCAAAACATCCCACTCCGCTCTCAGAGTCAGAGCATCTGCCTGGGGGAGAGGAATGGGAAAGGAAGATAGATAAGACCTTTGAGGAAGGCAGGCATGGGTCCAGGACATTCTCAAGTTCTGGCCCAGAGCAGAAAGATTCAGCGGGAACCAGAGCACGTGGGGAAAGGGGGCAGAGATATCAGAAAGCCCTTGTGCTCAGTGTAAAGAGATACTGGGGAGAGTATGGGAGGCTCTGCAGTGACTGGGTGTGCCCCGTGGTGGTCCCAGTCTCGGGGAGGGGTAGAAGGAGCATGGAGGTGCTGGACTGGAGAATCCTGGGAAGGGTTGGGGAGGAGGCCAATGTTGGCAGTGGCCCTGGGGCAAACAGAAAACAGGGAGGGTTGAGTTTGAGGCAGCTGGTTCAGGGGCATGGCAGTGGAAAAGCACAGACTCTTCCATGGCAGCAGGGCGGTGTTCTGAAGTGGTGCGATTATACCCCTGGCACAGAGGAAGAATGGGCAGACGGGCACCTTTTGTGGACTTTTTGTTTGATGTTTGTTAACCTTGGAAAGGGAGAATTTTTGCTGGTTTGGCCCAAGCGCAAAACTGATCTAGTCACACCAGCAAAGAGGGGAAACTACTGCAGTGGCCACGCCTGGCGATGGAGGAGTGCGACTCTGTCAGCGCGGGGCGGGCCTGAAGTTTGTTCGGTTCCGGCTCGGTACCAGAGCAGCCTCTCCTGCAGCTGCACATTGTGTACTAGATGCGGCAGCTAACACAGATACAATCAAATACAAAGAGATGATGAGGAGGAACTGAGCTGTGTTTCTGACTTCCGAACACTGAACTGGAAGGGGGTGGGGGGGAGCATCTCCTTGTAAATCTCTTGCTTGACCTGTGTGCGGTAATGCTGAAAAGTGGCTATAGTTTCAGACCAGCAATTTATTTTGGGGCTTTCTTTCTACAAACATAAATAATGTACAGTCTGTTTTTGCTGCAAAGCTTTTCCTGGGAGCCGTGTGTGTTGTTGATTTCAGTGAAGGGAATTACTGGGGTGGGCGAGACACTTGCCATTTACATCTGGGATCAGAGTATAGATCAAGCCATTCACCGCGGTGGGGAGAATGTCACTCTGACCTTGTGGTACGTTTTCTGTGACGCTGCCCTCAAAGAGAGAAAGAACCTTCGTTCCCTCGCCATTCATCCGAGGGCTCCAAGCAAAATCAGCCCACAGCGGCCAGGCTGCAGTTAACAACAAGGCACTTGGAGCCAGTCCTTGGCTGTGTCCACACTAGACTCTTATCCTCCACCCCCCACCCCCCCGCAGCACCATTTTTAATAGAACATCTCAAAATTATTTCTTTGAAACATTTTTTTTTATGGAAAAGGCTCATAAATGGAATGGAAATTCCCTCCCACCAAAGAAAAAGTTAATTTTCTTCCAACATTTTTTAAATTAAAGATTTTTCATTTCATTTATGGGCTTGATGCTGGACTGATCTAACGTCCCTTCTGGCCTTAAAAATCTGTGGGTGAAATCCTGGTCTATTGCAATCAATAGGAATCTTGCCATTGACTTCAGTGAGGACAGGGTTTCATCCTATGTATCTACGTTTTGCCCCCGAATTGGAAAAATCCATACAATTCATGACATGAAATCTTCTAACTTCTTGTAGTGTTGTCGTGAACATTGCACCATTGCAGCTTGCTTGGCAGAGTGCCCATCCAGAAAGTAGACCGGCCACTGGTATTTTAACCATCGCTGGCAATGGTTAGACTACACAATGACTAAAAAACTCCTTTCATCATTGCGGCTGAATTGCAATGGGGGACAACTACAAAAGAAAATGTCTAGACAGGGCCCTTGAGTTGAGTCGCTAAATCTCATTGATCTTAATTGAGGGTGGGTTTGCCCTTAATGACAGGTGTCCTCGAGCACGTGAAGCCCTTCTCTAAACTTTCAGCCCAAGGCTCTTTTTCTTTAAATGCAGCTTTTTACTTCCACTCTTAACTTAGCTGATGACTTTCTTTGGTACTATCTTTTACAGGCCGTGACACATTCAGAAATGACAGGAGACCTACAGCATTTGATAAAAAGATATTATTATGGGCGGGACGGTTTAAAAAAGAGGAGGATATTCCAGTTCTAGTATCGTAAGTAAACCTGTTTTCTTATGTTGTCAAAATCTCCACCACTGGGTATGTGTGGAACGGCCAGTTCAAACCTTCCCTTGCGTGGCCAGTCGCCAGCGCTGCGCTTACACAATGAGCGTTCTTTTTTCTAATAGTACAACAGGACGACGTGACCGTGCATGAAATGTGTGGGCGCACTGCTGTCTCAGTACAAAAACGATACAAGCCCATCTTGAAGCAGTCGCTTTTTTTGCCAACTCTGTAAGGTGAACTGAGTTAAATTGCTCTGGAGATTAGGAATTTCAGAAGAGGACAGAAATCATTTTTGACACAAATTGCTGGGTAGCTCACAAATCACTGAGCTGCCTAATGTCCATTTCAGGGTACGTGCTTTAACCACTGTTCTGAATCGGGAACATCCATAGCTTTAGCAAACAACGTCTGAAGTGAGTTTCCATCAGGCCAGTTTATATTTTCATTTCCCTATTTAGATCTTTTTTTGAAAAAGAACATCAGTTCAGTGTGTAGAGACATTAATGCCACCTGGTTTTTAACATTGGTGTGTTTATGTGGTGGTGGTGGGCTTCTTTACCGGGTCCTCAACACATGCTTTCCCCATACAGATGTAATTAAAGTCACTCTTTTGCTACAGTTTCATGAGTGATTGGCTTAAGCTGTCATGCTAAAATGTCTATTGCAAGAAATAACAGTCAAAGAAGTGCCCTCAGTCATCTGCAGAGCCCAGTAGAAACATCTCAGCAATGACTATGAACAGTTAACAAGTCTCTGGGAAGACTGCATCTACCATCTACAGCCTCAAGGACCATTTCAAGCAGTCCCCTGGTGTTAGTAGGAAGGTGTTTGGGAAAACTGCCAAGGTGCAGGGCTGTGATGTCTGAGCTACAAGGACACCTCACTTAGTTGAGGACCCTAAGTAACAGAACTGCTGGGATCAAGCTTATTCCTTGAATAGTCCCAATAACTTTAACATGGGCATGGGTTTGCATAAAAATGCCAATGCCTGCAGCAAGAAAACCCAGCATTTACAGACTGCTTGTTTGCCACCTGCCCACAAGCACACATCTTTCTTTGTACCCATAAGTGCAGCACCGGTGGTGTGTTTTCCCCCTCATGATGTGTGGAAGGATTTGCAATACAGTTAGTTGTTGCCTAAGATCATGTTTGACCTGCTGTGAGATTTTGAAGCTCCGGGAAGTGACTAGTTCACTCCTCATGATAGTGACCGTTGTGGACACTTAACACAATTGAACACCAGGAAAAGAAACATCAAACAAAGATGTCTTCAAAGTGGGTGTTCTAACATAAAATATTCCCCTGGGCTCTCTGCTGAAGGAGGGGAACAGAGTCAGTGGGGAAACATGGGGGTTTCAACAAGTGGATTGATTCTAATGTGTATTTGATTTGGGGGTAGGGTTAGTGCAGAATCTGCCTCTTCCTGTGTCTCAGATCTGTTCCATTTTCATATTTGTTTTCCATTCAAGGCCCTAATCCTGCAAGCAAGCACAAATGGGCTTAACCGCGCTGTGGTAGGGAGTCTCATTGAGACCCATGGGACCGTTAAAGGTCTCCAGGTGTTTACAGGATGGCCCCTGAGGTGCTGGCGATCAGTCACCACTGATGCCCAGTATAAAACATGGATTATAAGGACACGGTCCAGATCAAGTCAAGGGCAGAGCATAGCTCACTGTCCCAGGAGCAGGGTAGGAATCAGACAGTGCCTCTGAGAATCACAATTTGCTTCCTGACTTTTCCTCTGCCCACCTGCCTGTGCAAGAAGTGGCTTCTCTCCCCACACTGGCTCCCACGATGCAGGTGACCTGCACTGGGGAACGATGCTCACTTAGCCCTGCTGAGAATCTAGCCCTGGAGTCTGCTATTAACAACGTTTGTTACTTGATGGTCACAGTTGCAGATGCGCTGGGCTTCATAAAATCCTCCCAGCTGGTGTGCTACTGTCCCGTGCTTTAAGCCTTCAGCTGCTGCCCACTCGCTTCCATCCTCCTCGCAGCTGCTGGACGGCTTGCTTTGCTTTGGCTGACTTTTCTACGTTGAAAAGCGCCTCGTGCATGAGCTTGTCTTGGAATGTGATAGGATGATAATGACAGACCCAAGGGGGAGTCGCCGTGAGAAGCAGCTGCAATGTGAAAGCTTCCATTAATCCTAGCCAAGACTTGCGTTCCTGGCCCAGGCCAGAGCGCCATGTCGCCCCACCAAAGGTAGCATTAGCCGGCAGGACCATCATTCGTACGTATCAATGGAGGTCAGACCCCCATCTAGTTTAAATCAGCACAGTCAGCTGAGGACGTGGCCCCCTGGATTTCAGTCATGAAAAGGATTAAATTGCACTCCGAGCTCTGCCACTTGTCTGCTCTTCACTCCTGAATGGGTCAGGAAAAGGCAGAGGAGCAGCATTCATTCCCTGGTGGGCCCCCTTCAGATGTTTGCTTTATGCAGCGTTTGGCTAAACCCCTCAGGCAGCAGCTAGTTGACTGTTAACTTCTTGTTTAACAATCCATTAATATAAAGAAACCAGAAGACCTCTGACCAAAATAAACTGCCACTGGCAAGAATTGTGCAATTCTTTAAACAACTTTCCCCTCTTGCCCCCCCCCAACCCTCTTGTTTTATTTCATGCTGTTGTCATTTGACCAGATATCTGCTCTGCCCTTCTGCAGATCTGAAGTCATCAAAGCTGCTACGAACAGAGCGAGGATCAAAATTTGCTACATCACAATGGCGCTGACTCTGCTAGGCTGCTTGGTCATGATCATCTCAGGCAAGCAAGTAAGTATGTTTGTACTGACTGGTCAGCAACCGCACTGTTTGACTGGTGCAGATACGACTTTTTTCTTAATAAATACAAAGGTTTTTTGAGCAAATACACATTAACCAATATATTAGGGATGATGAGTTACTTACCACATGTTTCTGGCTGTAGTATGGTATTGGTGATGTGACTTATTGGACCATTATTCTTTCTGATTGACTTTGCAATAACCCATTGCAATGCAACTTTAAAAACCAGTTATTTCTCTGTGGCTCAGTATAGGTCCTCTCCAAAGAGAATGGACAATTCCTACTGACTTCAGTGGGCTTTGGCTCAGGCCTAAGTGAGACACTGTATCCATTTCTTTCAGGCCACTCAGCCCATTCTTTCCCCAGTGCTGTGGGCTCACACTCCCCACTGAGCAGACCACGCAAGCTCGGCTTGCCCTGGAGGAATTGTCATTTGCGGCGGCATCGCTCAGCAGCTGCTTGATGTTCATGCTGCCCTGCTGGTTGTGAGGTAGACCATCCAGCGCCGTGGTCTAATTACACACGCATCAGCTGTGTGCAGTGACCATTCCTTGCTGGGCTGGTGTGACCCTTCTGATGAGTGACAGCACAGAAAAAACACAGCCTCCAGAAACGTCAGCTCAGCGTAGGTGGGAACAGGTGGCCTCCTGGCAGGGATGGGAAACCTTGATGTGGAAACTGGTGGCCTGAAGCCTATGAGTGAAATAAATTAAACAAACAGGGATGGGTGGATGGGCTTTGGAAGCAAACAAAAACAACTCCAGAGGGTCTCTGCTTCTGGGTCTTTCAGTGATGAAAGCCCCCCCACCGCCCCGGTTTGTCCTAGATGTTTGCATGCCTTTGGAGCAAAGGCAATATGCTTTCTCTGCTAATCAGAGGCTCCAAATGCTGACAATTAGGTGAAGCAAGGAAATCTATCTTCAATAATTTCTTTCATTGTAAAAAATCAAAAGAACACGGAAAGCAAGAGAAGCAAACAAGTGGGATATTTATTGTTGGGGAAATTTTATTGTGCAAATGAGATTCACCGTTTATGTTCAAAGGCTGCGAGAAGAGAGGACACGCTGCTGAGGATGAATGCTGAAAAGAAGGCCATGTGGCGGGCTGAAGCAGAGACAGAACTGGAGGCAGCTGCAATGAAAACTCAGTGATCAAGGCGGGATTGATTTTAGCAGCCAGCGACAAGTGATTTATATATGTGGCACACGCACCTCCGTTCCGCTAACTCTTTGGAGCTTCTTGTCACGGCAAAGATTTCCAACAGAAAACTGGTTACTCATGAAATTTGAAACCCTAGTGGAAATGCCAGCAGACTTGGTTAGAAGCCTTCTGCTGATCTCTGAGCTTTTGTATAGGCCTCAGTTGGCGAGTCAGAATCAGTATATCGGCTTTTTTCCAAACCGACATTGGCCAGCTTGGAATCAGCTGAAAAAAAGGACAAGGGTGGTTCAGAGGGTTGGGTGCTAGCCTGGGACTCTTGAGATCCAGCTTCAGTTCCTTGCTTTACCACTGCCTCCTTGCGTGACTTTGATCAGTCACTTACTCTTTATGCCTTAGTTCCCAATCTATAAAATAGAGGTAATAGCATTTGACTACCTCACAGGGATGTTGTGAGGGCAAACACAATAAAGATTGTGAGGTGCTCAAATACTGTGGCTAGCGCGAGGCCAGAAGCAGTTTTCTCACCCTGTGAGAATTGTTGAGGTTTCAAAAAAAATTTTCCCATCCAAGATCAGGATGAAAAGTTGAAATCTCAAAAGTTTTTGCAAACAAAAACAAACAAAACCCACAATATTTGGGGGGCAATCTAGGTATTTTTTATTTCAATTTTGCCTTTCCCCCCCCTTTTTTATAAACCTTTTTTTAGTCTAAATTTACTAAAATTTTGAAATGAAAAGTCACTGTGACTCAAAACCCCCAATACTTTCCGGATAGAAGATGCTGAAATGGGACATTCTGACAATTTCAACTCTTCCTTCCAAAAAGTTTTTGAGTTGGGAGATTTGTCAAAATCAACTGTGTTTTAGCACAAAAATGGTTCAGTGAAAAATTCCTCACCAGGTCTAACTGCACTAGTGGGAGCCATATACATTTCTTAGATAGAAAACTTCCTGGTATTTCTGCTGAAGGATACCACCATTCTAAATACAGAGCCAGGCACTCAGTCTTTGGAGGGACAAAAGCAGTATCACTAAATCAGAGCAATCCAAACGAACCATATTCTAGCAGCTTGCTTTAAGGGGGTGGTGGAAAGCTTGGTAAAAGTGACCTTCCAGAGCCTATCTGCTGGGGGGAATAATGGCTGAGCTGAATTTTAAAAATCACTTATGCACAAATCTTGTCTTCACCCCTACCCCTAAAAAACCCCTAAGTCTCCTCTCTGTGGGCATGCTTAGCTTTGATTGGCAGTAGAATGTGTGTACTTCCTTAGCAGCGGGGTGGGGAGCAGGCAAATCGTGGATCAGCCAAGCAGGGAGGTGTTCACGCTCCCTGTGGACCTATTTTCACAAGGGAGAATGTGGTGTAGCATCAAGCTGGTTTGGGTTGGTCCACGGGAGCAGCTGGGCCACAGCCAGTGGGTGTAATATCAGGGAAATATCAGCTCAAAGGTGCTGGGGCCAGAGAAGATGCATCTGCAGTCAAGCAGTTCTGCTGCTGACCTTGGTGGCTGGGTCCCTGGGCAATGATCTTTATCTCAGGATACCTGCCCTTATGTAGAGACGCACTGTCATGGCAAAGCGTTTTGCCTTGTTGCGTTGCCCTGTGGTTTTCTTTTTAATTCAGGTCATTGCCTCACATGAAAGCTCCCAATCACTTGTCTAGTTCTGATTGTAGTCAGAATTAATTGTTAATAAATTATTTGCTAAATTTGGATTTTCTGGTCACTGTGGTTCATTAATTTGTGATAAAGCAGCTGTCCAATTCCACCTAAAATGAAGGCATCTTCTCACAGCTGCACTGAAAGTGTCACCAAAGCCTCTTGGCTGATGTCTGACAGCTGGGAGACTATGCTAATGAAATATTGAAAGTTACATTTCCACAGAAGTGATTAAACTTTCAGACATGAAAATGCACTGGTTCGGATGTGTGGGGTAACGACCTCAAACACCTTGCATTATTCATGATCTTTTGGGCTTCAAGAGACTTGTACGTTGCGTGAGGTGAACAAGGCCATTGACGGGGAAAAAAGTACATTTTATCTTATTCATAAAAAAATGCAACCGGTGTATAACATGGTGAATGCACTGTACTAAACTCATGCCTCATGTAACACCATCAATGTCAATGGGGTTACACCAGGGATGAGTTGGACCCCCCACTATGGTTAAGCTTATTACTCACATTGAATTCTTCATATTAGAGTTATATCTAGGGCAGCGGTTCCCAAGCTTGTTCCGCCGCTTGTCCAGGGAAAGCCCCTGGCGGGCCGGGCCGGTTTGTTTACCTGCCGCGTCCGCAGGTTCGGCCGATCGCGGCGCCCAGTGGCCGCGGTTCGCTGCTCCAGGCCGATGGGAGCTGCTGGAAGCGGCGCGGGCCGAGGGACGTGCTGGCCGCCACTTCCCGCAGCCCCCATCGGCCTGGAGCAGCGAACCGCGGCCACTGGGAACCGCGATCGGCCGAACCTGCGGACACGGCAGGTAAACAAACCGGCCCGGCCCGCCAGGGGCTTTCCCTGGACAAGCGGCGGAACGAGTCTGGGAACCACTGATCTAGAGGCTCCCAGTCAAGCCTCGGGGCCTTGTTGTGCCAGCCACGGTAGACACATAACAGGGGCTCACAATCCAGGCAGCACCTGTAAAGAGATCCAGGCCCTAGAATGGGGTCCGCCCAAACTCGCATGGTCCCCATGGTCCAAAGTGCTGTGCTGTAGAGTGGAGTGGTGGGAGGCAGGACCACCCAGAGCCACTGGGGTCTGGTAATTCCCAGCCCTGTAGGGAATCGGCCTGAAGCTGCATCAGCTTCTCTGTGTGTCTCCTCCATGCTGTGGCACCGAGGCCAGGGGCAGCAAGTGACGGACACGCCCTGGCAGTGCGGCTCCAGGGATAGGGCTGGGCAGGAGCACCAGAGTCAGTGCTGAGGCACAGAGTTTTGGAGTAGGTGGTCCTGGCCCCCTGGGGATCTCGGTGCTTGAGGGGGGCGGGTCCCAGAGCTCAGGCTCCATTGTTAGCTCTGCAGTCTGAGCACCTCGAACCCGAGTCAGCTGACACGGGCCAGCCGCAGCTGTGTTGTGGGGCTTTTATCCCATGGAGACATACCCCTCCTCGTTACAGGAGACGTGTTCAGAGCTTCGGTGAAGGGAACTAGGCTGAGTTTTCATCACCCTGCAGAACCCCTTCAGCCTTTTTCTTGGGAATGGTGACTGGGGCTGGCCTAAGCGGATTTGGCCTGGTGTACATTTGGCTATAGACAGGGACATTTGTGTGTCTCCATCTATCCTCACAGATGGGCTGGTTTGCTATGTGAAGCTGATTCTTTGTGTGTAAGCTGAAGGCTTGAATTCTGCTTAACACATTCACAGGAGGAGGAACATGCTGCCTTCCTACTGATGGCCAGATAATTGGCAAAGCCTCTGTTGAAACAAGGTGTGCATCATGCTCAGACTTCTATCGCACGGGGCAACAGCATTAGTTGGCTGTTCAAACACCGTAACATTGATCAGAACTATAACTTTCCTGGTGCCTATTTTTCAACTGTTATGACTCCTAGCAGAAAAACAGAGGCAGTCTTAAATATACCTCTAAGAGCCAGCAAATGAATCCATTACTCCACCCGCCAACAGCTCCTCATCTCTCTACCTGAGAAACAAAATAGCTGGGGGGTTCTTGGGTAAGAGAGAGTATGAAATCCTCCTAAATAGATGAGAGCTCTGTTGGCTAATACATATATAATACATATAATCTCCTGTATTACAAGCATCAGTAAACAAGAGACGAAGCAGTTAGGATTCCAATACCTCGCACCCACTTTTAATAGTATCATTCTGGATGTTCAGCCCTGGTTGCTTTTGGGTACTCATTGCTTATAAATAGAGCTGGGTGAAATTTTTCAGACCAATTTGTGTGTGTGTGTGTGTGTGTGTGTGACCCATGAAGATTCAGCAACACACACATATTGTGACTTCATACCGGGTTGGCCAAATCTGTTCATGTCGAAAAAAGCAAAACAAAAACAAAAATTCAGAAAAAGTCAAAAGCTTTTGTTTTGACATTTTCAAACAGAAATCGTCACTCGTTTGGGTTCAAAATGACTTTTCAATTAGAAATTTCCTTCAATTTAATTTTAAAATAATCAAACATGTTAAATGCTCAAAAGTCAAAAATGAAACATTTTGTTTTAGGTTGAACAAAATGCTTTGTTCTATCTGAAATTATTTTTTTCTTCAACTTCCAATTCACTGAACATTTTTTTAAAAATCATTTTTGGTTTGACCCAAAACAATTGTGTTTTCATTTTTTTGGAATTGCTAGTAAAAGCCAAAAAGTCAATTATTTGTATAGCTCTAATTATAATGAAATATACCTCTGCATAGTCATCTACAAGGTCTGTTTACAGGGTGGTTAGTTTTTAATGTGAAACATTCTGCAAACAATCATGCTAACCAATGTCTGACTTGACCGCTACCCTTCACGAGAAATTGCTGGCACAATATAATGCAGTGTCCTTTGTAGAGTCATGGGAGTGTAGTAATTACAGATGCCACTAGAGGATGATATAGTGCTGACTGCTCAGATAATCTAGGATGGAAACTCTGCATATTTAAATTGGTTTCTTTCTGCGTTTGTCAAGTTCTTTGAAATCCCCTGATGAAAAGTCTCTAATTAATGCAGTATCCTGCACGTATAACAAGCAAACCCCTTCACATTTCAGGCTTTTCTGTCTATATTGTTTAAACGTTATCCTCTAACCCCCAGTCATTTTTAAAGGTGGTGTAGGAGTTGTTATTAGATAGGAGTTATTATTAGGTTTTTAAGCATTTGCCATCTGTATCACCAGTCTCTCCCAGTGGAGAAGAGGAGGAGAAGGCTGGTCTTGTAGCTAAAGCAGAAGACTCTAGAGATCTTGGTTTTGTTACAGTCATTCTGTGGCAAGTCCCTTAACTTCGCTGTACCTAACCTGCTTAGGTCCTTTTAGGCAACTATGTACCTCTTTAAGCACCTAAATCCCTTCGTAAACCTGGCCCAAAGACATTCCATCCTCCTACAGATCCAAGATAAGTGAATTAATTAAGGAGCACTCTCTCATGCTATCTGGAGTAGCTCACGTCTGCGAGTGCCAACCCCAGACCAGACTGTCCAGAAGCAGGGCAGAGACCCCATACTGGCTGTGTGTTCTGTCATTTCACCAACCCAGTAACAAATGTGAACTCCTACAGCACTATACCAGCCTTACCATGGAGTCACAGACAGTCACTTTGGGTATTCCAGTCTATCTCACCACCCAGGCAAGCTGGACTTACTGATAGACGGTCACTTAGACCAAAGATCACAACAACATTCAGGTTACTCCCAGTCCCAAAGGACCAGTCACTTACCCCCGATCAATTTGTACCTTAGATTTCACACCAAAGACAACAGTTGTAGCCAATCCTATAGTAAACTACCTACGGATTTATTAACTAAGAAAGAAATGAGAGAGTTATGACAACGTTAAAGCAGGCAGGCATATATACACAAATGAGTTAGTCTGTGGTTCCAAAAGGTGACAGAGCTGTAGCAATCTGTCAGCTGTGAAGGTCTTTTTAGGACTAACCCACACTGACCCTGGGATCTCTGCTTCTGTTTCATAGCTCCGGCTCTGTGAGTGTCTAAACAGCAAAAGATGAAAAATTTTCTGTCCGGCTATTTTTTTTCCTTCTTCCAGAATTCAAGCTGATGGGATGAGCCCTTTTGCACGTAGCCTCTTCGGGATGTAAGGGGAAATTAACAAAGCCTTTGTATTGTGATGTCCCGCAATGGCCTATTTAGTTTTGATCGGCCTTCTTGATGGGCAGGAGAGGATCCCTCCTGACTGGGTTCACAGTTCCAGAGCAAATATTTGTTATAGTTACAAAGCAAAAACATAACTATTACCTTATGGCATATGGTAAAGATATTATAAGTGAGATTAATGCATGCAGCAATTGAAAAGCATTTCACAAAGTCTGAACGCTAAACACATTGCCATATGTCTAACCCCCATTTTAACCATACGATCACACAAGTGAAACAGACTTGCTTCCAGCGATGAATTTGTCAGTGCTCAGCTGAAGCCTAAAGTCTTGGCACCTGGTCTGCCAGCATCACACACTCATTCAATGAACTGAAGTAACATTACTGCAATTGCATTTGATAAACCAGTCTAATGCCCATTGACTCCCGGTGTGGGTCTGATTCCATGGGTGTCAGATCAGGGTTAGGCCATGTCCAGCATGTGAGCGTGGATGTACACTGTGAAAGAGGCTCAAGGCCAGGCTAAAATGTTTTGTTTACTTGTGGGACTTGAACACCCGACACCTGAAGTTTAGTTGGCTTGGCCAACTCCACCTCTGGTCTGGGCCCTCTCACGGCTTGTCTATATGAACAATTAGCATGCAGTCAGCTGGGCTGTAAATCTACCTCACACTAGCCTGCCACACACTGTCTGTGTGGACCCTGCTACTGCCCACTGGCAGTTCCCTAGCATGCTCTGATCTACTCCTGTTTCACAGCAGGCTGAGCAAAGCACACTGTGAACGTTATACGTGCAGCACCAGGGCCCACGCAGACCATCAGCACATGGCCGGCTAGTGCACGGCAGCTTAACACCCCCGTTGACCGTGAACTAAGTGTTTGTCTAGAAAGAAGCCCATCTCCTCACATAAAGACAAAGGTCTAAGGGGACATCATGGGGCCAGATGCCGACTCACCGCTCATGTTGAGTAGCACCTCACGCAGTGAATGGTCACTTTGACTTGGATTCTAAAGCCCAGATCCTCACAGATTGGTAGGTGAGTAACTCCCACTGATTTCATCTCCCTGGTCATGGTTTGTACAGTATCTAGTACAATGGGCTCCTGGACAATGATTGGGTCTGCGAGGCAATAAAAAAAAAAAAGAATGGTCTCACCCATGGACTGAAGTTCTAGTCAGTGTAAGTAGGGGGTATCAGAATCTGGCCCAGGATGATAGGTATAGAAGTACAGGGTTTATAGGCCACAGCTGTGGTACATGGCTCACTCACATAGCTTAGGAGTAATTTTGAGACATTTTATATATAGCCAGATGAAGCCAGAAATGGCCCTATGAATTAGTCACATACTAAATACAATCATTTCCAGAGGGTCATATTCCTGCTTCTACTATACATGTTACACAAACATGCCTCACCTGGTGTACTGTGAATTGCACTAATCATTATCCATAACTCATAACTGCTGGCTATTTTATCATTGTCTAAAAATTATCCTGCAGCAAATCTTATGCAGTGATTCCAAGGACATTCATTAAGACTGTCAAGTTGTCATTAACTCAGTGCCGTCTCAAAGGAAGTGAAACCATAGAATACTATTTAAAATTACATTGAGGGACTAGTACAAACTTTCAAAGCAAGGAAATTCAGGGTGTCTGTAAAGTACTGCAGCCCACACTGTGTATGCAGGAGTCCCCAGTCAGCAGGTAATTTTACGTCAAATGAACTTTAATAACAAAGCAAAACAGGCTGAGTTAAGGATGGCTTAAGTCAGATTCCTAAAGGTAATTGGAAGTTACTGGTTAGCAATTCTCTTTCTTATGGTTGCGGAGAGGTTGCTAACCTGAAATCAAGAAACTCTTAGAGATTTTAGAGTTGCCCAGTAAACCTACTACAGTGTATATTGTGCAAGAAGATGTAAGTCAATGTTAGTTATCGTTCTGACAGCTCCTTTCTAGATGGCCGTGCTTAGTAATAAGGCTCTTTATTAAAAACGAGACATTTACTTACCTCTTATGGCCTTTTTCTGATTGTATGAGCAAAATTCTGATCTTATCTAAAGTGATGTCAGTGGAGTTACTCTGGATTTACACGAGGGTGAGTTATGTCAGACTCAGGCCTCAGAGAGTGCTGCAGCCCTCTCATCATTAACCAGTGCTGGGCGAGGAATACAGTCGCCATAACTGTGCAGAGCTTTGCAATCACCGAAAGCAAAAATAAAAATAAACCTAAAAGAACACAAGTTACAAATTGAGCTCCCCAACTTGTAGAGAACTGGTATGTACAAATAGGCTTTCCATGCAGGTCCCAAAGAGATACACCCTCTACTCTTCTTAGTCAGGGCCAAATCCCCAGGCTTATCCCCAAGAGATAAAGGCACAGGGTGCAGATGGAATCATCCCCCCCAAAGTGGCAGCCAAGCTGTGGGCCATCAGGAGTGTCAGGGATGTAATAATAACTGTGCCTCACCCACCCCGGGCCTGGAGAAGCTTCCTTAATCATGGAGCGACAGGCCAGTCGCCCACCCACCCGATACTGGACCATCCTACTGGGAGTGGAGCACGGCCCTGGGGTAGGCAGGGTGGAGAGTTCCAAACCCTCTGTATGGGTTTCTCTCTGCACCTTGACACCCTGCACAGGGAAACTCCTGTGGCTGTGGCATGGGGATGGAGCAGGATTCCTCCCTGCAAAGCACAGCTATATGGGATATTGAGCTCTCGTTATTAACATCTTAATGCAGTTCGGCTACAAAAAGGCTACTCAAGCTGACATTGCAAAGAACAGAAACAAGCTGTTCCTATTCAGCAAGGCAGGTCTCCCCCTTTGGTGCACTCTGGCCATCCGGAGCAAAATAGAATAAAAGATATACCTGCAAAAATGACTGTGCCCAGAAACTTGATTGCCCAGTCCCCAGTCACATTCCTGCCACGAAGCAAACACACAAGGCTGGAAAGTGATTTGCAACATTCCTCATCTGTAGCTATAGATATATACACTCGAAAACAAAAATTGCCCCAGCCCCACTGCATCTCAGGGGCAGATTCCTCCTGAGGTGCCGTGTGGAATAGCGCCACTTTCTCATACGAAGTAGGAATGCCGGGAACCTAGCTGTCAGTCCTATGGAAAGAGGCAGAAAGCTTTGCGCTGGGAAGACGTGGCATGGCCCTATGCTTTCTCGCTGCCTCATTGTAAGTCAGGGGAGTGTGATCCACACTCACACAGAGCGGTATGTTCTACCCGTGGGCCGGATCATGAGTCATAACAATAACATAGGGTGACCAGGTGTCCAGTTTGTGACCGGAACACCCCGTCGAAAAGGGACCCTTACGTAGCACTTTTCAAAGCCCTTTCCAAGGCACGGAGAGGGGAAGTAACTTCCCCAAAATCACTCGACAACAGAGCTAGGCCTAGAACCTAAGTCTCCTAGTTCAGGGCTTTACCCACTAGACTAGCCTGCCTCAAGCCACCTGGGATAAAGGGCAATATCTTGTTGTGCTACCCTCACAAGAGCCTGGAAAGGAGACTGCAAATCAGGGAACCCCTAATTACCTCCCTGCATTGCCTGTTGTAAAGGGCAGGATGTGATAAATGCATCATCCGCTCTGATGGCACGTCACTCAGTGGCTTTTACCCAGGTTCTGGATGGGGCAGGAGCTGCAGGCTATGACCTGCGAGATGGAGCCATTCTCCTCATCGCTGGTGACAGCTGGTTGTGATGTTTTTTGCCCAGTATTGATAGAGATTGTTATTGCCTTTTGTCACAGGCAGGGGTAGCTCTCTGAACGCCCCCCCCCCCCACCCCGTTCATTTTTGCTATGGTCCTGGTTTCCACCCAGAACAGAAGAATTCTGGGAGTGGTAGTTCCGAGGACTGATGGGAGTTGTAGGCTTGGCAGTAATGCATGCTGGGAAAATGGGAAGCACTATAAAGAGCTCCCTCTTTCTCTAGTACAAGAGAGACCAAGGAAGAGGTGAAGTGTATTGTGGAGTCCCTTTGTGGAGGTGCTAAGAGCTGGAAGGAGTCCTAAGAGGTAGATGGACAGAAAGTTAAGAAGCATTCTGACTTTTAGTAATAAGAGGGTGTTGGATTATCTGTGGAGGGGGGTGTTAAACTAGAGAGTCAGCCACAGCCTTTTCCTGGGAGAGGAAGTTAAATGGCTAAAAGAGGGAAGGCAGAAGCCTTAGGCAAAGAGAGAACAGAGGGTTTGGGACATGAACTGAGTGTTGAGTTCCTGGTTGAGGGCCTGTGGCTGGGACTTGTGAGAGAGGTTGGGTGAGGAAACCCCTTTCATCTCTCCTACATCAAAATGGAAGATGGTCCAGACCCTGGAGGGAAGGGGATGTAGAATGGCTTGCTGGATACATTGTTTGATTGGAGTTTTACACTGGCAGTAGAAGAGATCTGGGATTGACCAGAGGCTAAATTACTGAACCAAACAAAGGGAAACTGAGCTGGTGGCTGCAGTCCATGATGGAGAAACAAGCCATGCTGATTCAGCTGTCACCAGCCTTTGTGAGGAGGTAGCTCTCTTTGCTATGAGTCTGACATGTGAGCATATTGATATCAGAAAGCTTACTGACAGTTACTAATGACATCATCATTTTAACTTAAATACTGGTATGTGCCAGAGGCCAGAGTAGGGGAAAATCAGAGCAAAGACAAAGGGAGGTGTGGAACATGAGAGTGAAAGGCGGTAAGAAGGGGAAAAGAAAGAGATAAAGGCTCAGATCTCTTCTTTCATTCTTCAACTCTTCCTCACCAAGACAAACACCACTTGGGAATGTTTTGGCAAATCAAGCAAAGAATGTGATCTGAGGGTGAAATAAGTTTCCACACACTGTCCTTACAAAGCCCATCCACGTGTAAATAGGAGTACAGCTGATCATGAGGGTGAAACGCTTCACGTTCTGCATAGTCAAAGGTATATTCACATAGGTGCTGGAGCTAGGGGTGCAGGGGCTGCCATGCCCCCCGGCTTGAAGTGGTTTCCATTCTATCCAGGGTTTACAACTTGTTTCAATGGCTCTCAGCACCCCCACTGTACAGATTGTTCCAGCCCCCCGTATACTCATTATATAAACAGTAACTAATCTACATACATAACCAGAAAAAACAGGCATACAAAAGATGACTTACATGCACCCAGCTGAGCTGACGCTGCTTTTCCAAGTTCAACGTTTGCATACCCTCACTCTTGTTCTGGGTTTTTTTTTTTAATTTGACAACCATAATACTCCACTGGTGGTTTTTTTTTTCCCTTTTGCATTTAATATGCTTCAGTGCACACTGTGGAACGTAACAAATGCTTAACGTTAAGCACGAGTCGCCTCCTTGACTTCAACAGGAATGCTGGTGCTTGAAATTGCTTAGTTGAGTCAGGGTCTTAATCAGCCTTTGTGTGCGGTAGGAGACCCCCCCCCACTGAGGACTCCATGTACAAAAAGCTGGCCTAGTCCCACAAGCTGATGAGCCCCCTCGATAACATCAATAGACATTGAGGGTGTGCAACACTTTTCTGAACTGGACTCAACATTTGTAAGATTTTTGTTCTGTTTGCTGGATCCTTTTGTTTCTGCTCTGTGTGGTGGGTTTTGGTTTGGTGGTTTCTCTTTGCAATTTCATGGAGAGAAAGGGCACACCCAAAAGTGTGGTGCTGAAGTGATGGTATCTGATAACTAATCTGCAGATCGTTAATCACATAGAGTAGTCTCAGGTCTCTGCTAACCATCCTACTTGGATGTTTTACTGACCTATTTGTGTTCCACCTCATAGAGCACAATTGCTGAAGGGAAACCTGCCTGGCCAATATAAAACGGTATTTAAAAAAAAAAAAGCCATGCAGTGGTTTTAAAAAATCTGGCTTCATAGAACATAAAGCAGTTTTACTGCAGTTGCCCACTAGAAAAAATATGGGTTTCGTGCAGGAGGTGGAGCCAGTAGATAAAAGCCTCCTCTGGGAGACCAGCTGTTGAGAAAGGCAAGCTCACTTGTGAACCGTGTTGGCACTCGGCACTAATTGATGGGTTTTGTGTGTCCTGAGCTCACGCTAACCAGTGAGTAGTTGCGGGTAATAGAAACCAAGTATCTCAGGGCTTGTCTATACTCAAAGTGCTACAACAGCATAGCTTGCGGGAAGGTTCCTCTCATTGGGGTAGGTAACCCACCTCCCCGAGCGGTGGTAGCTAGGCTGATGGAAGAATTGTTCCGTTGACCTAGCTCTGTCTACATGGGGACTTGGGTCAGCTTAATGATGCTGCTCAGGGGTGCGGATTTGTCACACCCCTGGCCGACGTAGCTAAACCGATCTCGTTCTCTAGTGTAGATCAGGCCTTAGCCATGGGAAGAGGGCTGCAGGACTCCTGCTGATGTTAGATGTATTCTGCTGGTAGCTTCCTAAACATTGTGCATAGACAGTGCTGTAGCCTGACAGGCTATGGCATGACACATGTTTGAGCTGAAGTAAATAATTAGAGCCCTGAGTGTTCTTCCCCATTTTGTTCCATTGACCATCGCTCAAAGCACGTCGATAGATCCAATCGGGTAGAAATGTGCTGGGGCGGGAGGGGAAAGCCCAACTGCCTGCTCATCCCAACGCTACTCTGGTACCAGCTCACTATGGGGCACGTGTCCCCACTCCTTGTGGAAGCGTGCAGGGGGCGCTTGTGTGCACGCACGTGCATGCGAGGAGTCTTGCTGACTTGCACAAGGGCTGGGGAGATCTGCAATACCTCCATTTGGGGAGCACAGGAGCTGCTCACTCTGTGTACCTCGCAGATGTAAATCACCCCCATGGACAGAGGCCAGGCAGTATCAGCTGGTGTCAAGCCACATAGTTCCACCGACTTCCATGGAACAATAAAACTTCTTTATACCTGGAGAGGCTCTCCTGCTGGGCTGGGTAGCCTCCTTGCAGAAGAAGTGAGTAAACAGCCCTACATATCACCCTTATATTCCAAAGCATTCCAGAAGTGTGATCACTTAGATATATACTTAGTCTCAACTTAAGTCTGCAACACTCAGAGTATTTGGTGACAAATGCACACAAGTCTCTTAAAGAAGATGGGATTCTGCTTTCTCCTGCACCAGTTCATTCTCCTGACCTTTGATTCTCACAGCTGTGAAAGAAGAACTAGGCTCCTCCTCGCTCTCTCTTCCTTGCTTTCTATAATGCTAACTCACTGGCTGCATGACGCAATCTCTGGAAAGTTAACTTAGTCCAAACACTACCTCAGTGTCTATAATAACTTTAACAGACTGGAGGATGATTTTAACCAAGGGTGATGCTAAAGGCAGGTTTGCATAACGATTGATATAAAAGCTACAACACCTCCTACGTTGCAACCCAAATAGGAAAATTTATTCAGGCTCGATTTTATATTAAAATACTTGTAACAATGGAGAAATTCGGTGGCTTTTTCAGAGGGTAATTTGCAGGTCCTACAACCATTGCCTACTGCAGAAAAAGCCCCTCCAGACATTTCATCAGAGCTACAAAGCATATTTCTAAAGCTTTTGTGATGAGACCACGGCATATTTTAGTGAGAGCTCAAAATTAGGGTCTTGTCAACTCTCTTCCCTGCCTTTGCCTCACCACGATGCTTGTTTCTGAAGGTTTAAATCCTTCAGGAATACTGGCTTCTATTTTTCCTCTGCAGAAAAGCCTTTAAATGTAGATTTAACTTCATGAACACTAGTTTCCTAGCTTTTATTAAGGCCGTGGCTGTGATGAGTGAAAACTCAAACCTGTCAGCTCTAAATGCAGGAAAACTCCTGATGCTGCACTCTGGCTGCATAATACAAAAGAATAAGAAATTTCACGTCCACGTATCGGTGAAGAGCCCCTGAAAGGGAGAGCAGGCAGTATATTGTTTATATACTGGTTCCGTAAAACTGTGAAAGCTGTCAGCTGGGAAGGCAGGAAATGGGGAGACCGGGCAGCCTACTCTGTTTGTTCTGGTTTTCCAGCTAGCTAGTTCAGGATCCATCCATTTGGCTCTGTTTATACTTCTCCTAATATTGTGTAGGAAATAACAATCCCTCTTCTTGCTTAGATTTACCCCCACTCCTGACTAACCTTGTTTCCCCTGTGAGTCACTAGTGACACCGTGGTCCAGTAGCTCCCGAACTCTATTCTAGGAGGAGGAATAACCCAATAGCGTCCCAGAACCTGCAACTGACAGAGCTGTGGCTGGTGTGAGACTGGTGGCAATTCCTCTCACGTTTTGTAGCCACCAGTATGGTGCTGGAACTAGGAGTGCTGGGGGGGGGGGTTGCCAGATCCTGGGTTTACAGTTTTGGGTTCAGTGGCTCTCCGCACCCCCACTGCACACATTGTTCCAGCACCCCGGCCACCAGATCCTGGTGCTGATCTTTTCTGGCTTGGACCCCTGGCACAAATTCCCCTGGCTGTCGTAACACCCTGGCAGCCCCCCAGCCCATGGGGCCATCCCAGCAGCCGGAGGGGATGCCCTAGACATGCCCTCTTCCCCAGAAAATGCAGTGGGGAGGGATGGAAGAGCTGCTTTCTACCACCTAAAGACGTCCATGTTCAGGAAAGGCCCCCGGGGCCGCGTAAGCAGTTTAACCGCAGCTGTGTGCCCCCTTGCAGCGCAAAGGCGCTCTCTGTCCTCGGGTTTGTGCTGCTGCTCGTTACCGTAGCATCGAAGTGCCTTTCAAGTAAGCAAGAAATCGTGAAGCTCCAGCAGGTTTCATGACGTTTCTAGCACTTTCCCTTTCTGGAGTCAGAAGTCCGCTTCCGGGGAGGGGCTGGGTATTTGGCCAAGTGGGAGGGGCCTGAGATTAGCAGGCGTGTTTCTATTGCAAGTCCCTTATAGTGGAAATGCTTTCTCAAAGAAGAGTGTTTTTTGGGGGGGTGTTCCCCCTCTCCCCCCCTCAATGTTTCCTAAAGGCCGTCAGGCACTGGGGTGGCCTGATTTCCTTTGGAAGAGTGTCCCACAGCTGGGTCCCCTGGCCAGGGAATGCTGTGTCCGTGCTCAGAGGCGTCACCCAGGGCGTTGTGATCTGCACTGTCGCAGAGAAGCACCACTATTGCCATGGGTCAGAGACCAGGAAGGACAGGCAGGGCAGAAAAGGTGGGGGAGTGGCCCTGTATGTCAGGGAGCAGTGTGACTGCTCACAGCTCCGGTATGAAACTGCAGGAAAACCTGAGAGTCTCTGGATTAAGTTTAGAAGTGTGAGCAATGAGGGTGATGTCGTGGTGGGAGTCTGCTATAGACCACCAGACCAGGGGGATGAGGTGGACGAGGCTTTCTTCTCGCAACTAACGGAAGCTACTAGATCGCAGGCCCTGGTTCTCATGGGAGACTTCAATCACCCTGATATCTGCTGGGAGAGCAATACAGCAGTGCACAGACAATCCAGGAAGTTTCTGGAAAGTGTAGGGGACAATTTCCTGGTGCAAATGCTGGAGGAACCAACTAGGGGCAGAGCTCTTGCTTCCCTTACTAATTCTTCCCGGTTTGTGAGCAGCAGGTCAAGAAAAGTGGATGGGAACCTCGGAGGCAGTGACCATGAGATGGTCGAGTTCAGGATCCTGACACAGGGAAAAAAGGAGAACAGCAGAATACGGACCCTGGACTTCAGAAAAGCAGACTTTGACTCCCTCAGGGAACGGATGGGCAGGATCCCCTGGGAGAATAACATGAGCGGGAAAGGAGTCCAGGAGAGTTGGCTGTATTTTAAAGAATCCTTATTGAGGTTACAGGAGCAAACCATCCTGATGTGTAGAAAGAATAGTAAATATGGCAGGCGACCAGCTTGGCTTAACAGTGAAATCCTTGCTGCTCTTAAACACAAAAAAGAAGCTTACAAGAAGTGGAAGATTGGACAAATGACCAGGGAGGAGTATAAAAATATTGCTCAGGCATGCAGGAGTGAAATCAGGAAGGCCAAATCACACCTGGAGTTGCAGCTAGCAAGAGATGTTCAGAGTAACAAGAAGGGTTTCTTCAGGTATGTTAGCAACAAGAAGAAAGTCAAGGAAAGTGTGGGCCCCTTAATGAATGAGGGAGGCTACCTAGTGACAGAGGATGTGGAAAAAGCTAATGTACTCAATGCTTTTTTTGCCTCCATCTTCACGAACAAGGTCAGCTCCTAGACAACTGCACTGGGCAGCACAACATGGGGAGGAGGTGACCAGCCCTCTGTGGAGAAAGAAGTGGTTCAGGACTATTTCAAAAAGCTGGACAAGCACAAGTCCATGGGGCTGGACATGCTGCATCCGAAGGTGCTGAAGGAATTGGCGGATGTGATTGCAGAGCCATTGGCCATTATCTTTGAGAACTCATAGCGATCGGGGGAAGTCCTGGACGACTGGAAAAAGGCTAATGTAGTGCCCATCTTTAAAAAAGGGAAGAAGGAGGATCCTGGGAACTACAGGCCAGTCAGCCTCACCTCAGTCCCTGGAAAAATCATGGAGCAGGTCCTCAAAGAATCAATCCTGAAGCATTTAGAGAAGAGGGAAGTGATCAGGAACAGTCAGCATGGATTCACCAAGGGCAAGTCATGCCTGACTAATCTAATTGCCTTCTATGACGACATAACTGGCTCTGTGGATGAGGGGAAAGCAGTGGACGTGTTGTTCTTTGACTTTAGCAAAGTTTTTGACATGGTCTCCCACAATGTTCTTGCCAGAAAGTTAAAGTAGTATGGGCTGGATAAATGGACTATAAGGTGGATAGAAAGCTGGCTAGATTGTCGGGCTCAACGGGTAGTGATCAATGGCTCCATGTCTAGTTGGCAGCCAGTATCAAGTGGAGTGCCCCAGGGGTCAGTCCTGGGGTTGGTTTTGTTCAATATCTTCATTAATGATCTGGAGGATGGTGTGGATTGCACCCTCAGCAAGTCTGCAGATGACACTAAACTGGGAGGAGAGGTAGATCCGCTGGAGGGTAGGGATAGGATACAGAGGTCCCTAGACAAATTAGAGCATTGGGCCAAAAGAAATCTGATGAGGTTCAACAAGGACAAGTGCAGAGTCCTGCACTTAGGACAGAAGAACCCCATGCACCGCTACAGACTAGGGACCTAATGGCTAGGCAGTAATTTTGCAGAAAAGGACCTAGGGGTTACAGTGGACGAGAAGCTGGATATGAGTCAACAGTGTGCTCTTGTTGGCAAGAAGGCCAATGGCATTTTGGGATGTATAAGTAGGGGCATTGCCAGCAGATTGAGGGTCGTGATCATTCTAAGTTTCTGGACCCCATCATCTTCCTGAGAAGTGATTGGAAAAAGGAGAACCTGGCCCAGTGAAGTACAAAGCAAAGTCAAAGTGCAATATATGGGCTCATAGGTTAGGTAGGGATCTTGCTCCACATAAACACATCTTCTTGTGCACAGAGTTAAACTTGTTTGCCACATGGGTCCTGTATTCTGACACTTGCCCTTGATATTATTCCTGTTATTCTCTTTGGCTAACAATAATTCATTCTATCGTTCCACTGCTCTTATCTCTTCACTGCAAGCTTTAAGTGATTCTGGACATCTTGATTTCTTTCCTTATCTTCATTCCAGGCTGGGACTGCTAGGAAGATGGAAGGAAAGATCTGAAGGATCACTTGATGATTACCTGTTCTGTTCATTCCCTCTGAAGCACCTGGCACCAGCCAATGTCAGAAGGCAGGAAACTGGGCTAGACAGACCATTGGTATGACCCGCTATGGCCGTTCTTATGTTATGTCCCAATACTCAAACTCTGCATTAAAAGGCCTGTACCTTTAAAAGGAATGAGTGGGTGTTTGTTAACAGTGACAAATGTCTAATGGAAGTAGGCTCTTAAGCACAAGGGAAGCAAACATCTACCCAAAGACGTGGAGAAAGGCTGGCCACCTCTGTGTGACTCCCATTTGTCTACTGCACCCTCTGTCCATATGGGGACCCAGGAACTGTCCAACTGGATCTCAGTTTTTATCCATCCAATCCAGTATCTTGTGTGTGGTGGTGGCCAGCACCAGATCCTTGAGAGGAAGGTGCAAGGACCCTGCAGTAGACGGAGGTGGGAGGAGTAGCATGAAACAAATATGGGGATACAGTCGACAAGAGAAATAAAACAAAATAGAATTTGCCTCTTCACTCTTTCCCCACAACAAATAAACATCCGAGCATCAAACCCAAATTCTTTAAACAGTTAAGCAAATATTCCAACCATATAAACAAACGTTTCTTCCCGTGTGTGGAAAAAGCTGAGTCAAATAATTCTTTCCTGCAATATTAGTTACTCCTTAACCCCAGGAACAGTCCGAAGAGAAGGAACAGAGCAGGGAGGGGGGCAATCCCCCAGCAGCAGGTCACTTAATTTGGTAAAGAAGAAAGGTGAGCATTTCACAACTTTCAAATAGCTGACTGAAGGTCCAATTTATTTCCTGTCAGTCTCGCATGCTTTGGTAGTGAGGTGATATCTGCTCTGTGATCGCCAATCAATGTCTTATTAACGGCTGGCATTCCTTGTATGCCGTTCATGCAGTATGTACTTCGCTGGTCTCAGAGCTGATCTTCCTTACACTGTCTCTTGGCGCATTGTTTCATGTGCCCTAGCTCCGCCGGGTTGCGGTGTTAAATGTACCAGGGTTTGTACTTGGCTAAGCAACAGGGACAGCTCTCTTCTAAACTCCTCCATGGTGCTTCCCACCACTCCTGGCAGGCAATGTGGTGGGAATCAGCATTTTTCAAAGGTCTCTCCCTTTCAATGCTTCCAGCTTGGTTGGCAGACTGTGTGGCACCTTCATGGCATCTCCGTTGCTAGAATGGTGTTGCAGAGACACCCAAACTTGCTCCTATGATCTTCTGCTAGTTCAGGGCATTTCCTCAGGTAAGAGGGCCAGCAAAATGACCCCATGCTGCCCACCCTCTCCATCCATGCCGTAGGGATGTGCCAGAGTGGGAGGGACACAGTGGGGAGGGTTCTTGCCACTCTTGGGTGGCAGACTGCCATGTAGGAGGCCAATCAAAGGCACTGTCAAACAACCTCTAGGGTTGCCCTCAGTTGCATTAGGGGCCAGGCATGCTCTTGGCTGGAACCCAAATTCCAGTGTGAAGCCACCTTCGTCTCTGTCCACCCCGCAGACACCATCTCCTGTGCTGCACAGCCTGAGATGTGCCACGTAGAGCTGGGACACTGCCAGCTCCTAGAGACGTGAATCCTGCTCCGAGAGCTCTGGTCCCTGCAGTCACACTGCAGACTCGCATGGATGCTGTCTGGAATCCACTGGCCCCCCTTGCAGGACTGTGCTGCAAATGAGGTCCAGCAAAGGAGCGCAGCGTGAGGCTTTGTGCACTTGAAACGTGTCCCAGCTAGAGCAAGCTCACTGCTATTCCGTGTTCATCACAGACCCATCAGCAGAATGGCAATCTCTGGAAGGGCCTGGTCCCCTGAAGTGCTGGCATTCCTGGGGTCACCTCCGCCTCACGTTCCTCCTATTGCCTCCAGGACGAATCTCTTGCAAAGTGACTAGAGTTCCTATTGTCTCGAATGGGAACCGAAGGTGCTCGCACCTGGCAGGAAGGAATAACCCGTGACACAAAGGAAAAACAATGAACAAATCCCACGTATTGTGGAGGCACCCCACCATGGCCAGCCCACCCTGCGGCAGGCATCTCCGCCGTTGACTCTTGCATATTCTCCAGGCTGGGCACAGAGGCGCTCAGACACCTGGCTGGGTGTGTTGCTGTGTTAAACTGGGTGGGGCGCGTGTGGGGGGACTGATGGAACAGCTGAGTGATTTTCATGCATGCCACTGATGCTAAGGAGAATAGAATCCTGCTTGTTCGTACAAAAACCAAACTAACGAATAATTGCCATTGCTCCAGCAAAGCTCTCTTGGTGTTATGAGACTTTTAAACGCTCCCTACCTCATTAGCAGTCGAGCCTGAAGAGAGAAATCCATTATGCATGGAGACTGAAAAAGCGAGCAATGAAGTATCAAATTTATTAGCCTCAGCCTGAGAAATAGCGAGCTGAGCTTATCAGGCTCGCCTCGGCTGGCCCAAAGAGCCCTGGCAGGGGCAGTGTGCTGGAAGGTGCTCACCACAGTTCCCCGTCCCTTGTTAGAACGCTCCCACCGACCTGCAGGGCTGGGTTCCTGGCACAGAACTCATGCCCTTCCTGTGGCTACTGTTAAGCGGCTAGAGACCACTCATCCCTAGAGCTCCTGGGTAGCTAGGAGCCCACACTTGCTTGCCTACTGGAAGGCACAAAGTTGCCTCAGGGGTTTTTGCGCTGCAGTTTTGGAGAGATTATGCCCCCAGGTAGGGCTCTTCCCAGCCCCCCATGATGTGCTAGGAACTCAACACAGTATATTCAGCACCTTCTTCAGGAACATGGTGTCCTTGTGGCTAGTGGGTGCAGCAGGATCGCCCATCTGCCAAGTAGGCTGGGGGTTATGGGGAACACAAATGTCTCTCTTCTCGGCAGGTCATGCACCCCGGGACAGTGTCTCTCCTAGGCTTGGGGGGCACTTTGTTACAGTAGAGAAATCACATCACTGGCTTGCAGGTAGGTAAAGTACAGATCTGCCTAGGGCCTGTTTGTGGCTCTCCCCTGCACAGGGACACGAGCAGGGGAAGGTGCAAGGATCTTCCACTTCCTTTCCTCCCCCATGTCTGGGCTAGCCACAGCTGTACTCCTTGCGCTCTGCTTTGTTAGCAGATCCAGTCAGCCGCGAGGGGAGTGGGTGCCGGCTCCCTGAAAGGGATGGAGCACCAGTGCACTCCCTGGGCATGTCAGCAGAGCCTGGAGGCCTTGTGCTTGCAGACGGCTCCCAGGGCGGGGGTGGATAAAAGCCAATGCCTAGGAGAATGCAACCTTCTTGACACTGTGTATCTAGCAACCTGAGGGATCAATGTTATAAATGCCTTCTTGGAAAGCTGGTAACTGCCTGTGCGCCACATGTCAGAGAAGGAGAAGTTAATAGAGACCGCCAAAATGAACAGCGGTCACCCCTGAGTGCGGGGCAGGTTTGCCCTTGTTGGATTAACGAGCACTGCTTCACCAGCACAGCGCTGCTGGGGCACTCCTCCAAAGCATGCAGGCAAAGGAAGCTGTACCAGAAACTGTTCTGACCCCTGCGTGCATGCTGGAGCGCATCCCAGCTCCAGGAGCAGCTTGCAGAGCCAGTCTTGTGCAGCCGGAGTTTCATAGGGGTCACTGAGACCATCGTAAACTGCAGTGGGGCTGTTTAAGCTATGAAACTTGGCCTTCTTCAAAACCATGGACAGGGAAAGTGAATCAGGGGAGAGGTGACTGGAGACCAGACTTGCTTGCCACAGATCAAAGCTTATGGAAAGTGTTTTCAGGACTTCATTTATGTAACTTCTGGGGTTGCATTTGCTTTTGTCCCTGTTCATTACAACTGATAGTTTTTGGGGGGTGGAGGGCTGGTTATCCGGGCTGATGGCGTTAGCAAGTGCCCATTGATCTGGTGTTTGGAAATAAAGTCTTGCTTAGACCTGGTCAACATTAGTATCAAACGTTAGACCCTTAAACTATGTAGGTCCCTCTCCTGCTCTCAGATCTCTTTTATGCACCTCCGCAAAAGCAGCTACAGCACATGCCTTGGTGCAAAGTCCTGCCATTAGAGATGGGCCTCAACTGGAGCCTGCAGCCACAAACCTGGGGGCGATCAGATCTGGACCTCAGTCTGTGTCTGTACAGTGCCTAGCAACAATGGGGTCCTGGCTGCCGCAGGGGCTCCTCGGTGCTGCAGTGAGACAAAGAAATGAAAGTTCTATCTTTCGAGTCAGCTCTGCAAATCAAGGTCTCTGAACACCCAGCCCTGATACAAAGGCACCTAAGTCCTCATCCACTGCTACTTAAGGGACTTCAGGGGGATCAGGCTCCTAAAGCAGCTGTGAGCAAAACTGAGTACAAAATCCAAACACTCAGAAAAGAATGGTGGATCCCAGGCCCATCTGGACATAAAACATCAGTCAATTTAGTGTATAAAACATTTGTATCTCTGCTTTTTTTTTTAATGTTGCTCTTAACACACCCCCCCAAAACAAAAAAAACCAAACAAACAAAAACAGCTGATCTCCTAGATCTGAGAGTTTGGCAGTGGAACACTCAAAATAGCTGTGCAGAAATGTTTGTGAAGTTTCTCTTCCATCTACTGGTGGTTTAAAAAACAAACAAACAACCCACCACTTTGTGCCGCGCAGTGCATGGCCATAATATTGTGCGCAGAAGAGAGCATGATGATATTGGGGGGGGGGGTTGTCTTCTCCTTTGATTCGGAAAGCTTGCTACCAATGATGTGGCTAAACAGATATTGTGCAGCATAGTGATAACCAGTTTGAAGTCATTATACAAACGGTTTAATTTGATGTTGCTCTATAAATAAACGTAGATTATTTGCGTGCATATTTTGTTGAGAGAGAGAAAAGCTATAATTCCTAGCAACAAAATTTTTGTTACTGTTATAACATCATGATGTCTGCCATTCAGTGCTTAACTTCTCAGTCAATTTAAAAAAAAAACTTTTATCACATACCCAGTAAAAACAAAATGAAAACAGGTTAGCCATCTATCTACCAGCTACTTTCTAGAGGAGCAGCTGAAAGACAAAATCAACTATAAAACATAGGGGATGTATATCTTACTATAAGACTGCGATGGACTTCAATGGGCTTTGGAGCAGATCCCTTTATCTTTGTAGATAATGGTAAGGCTTGTTACATTTGATTTGCATGTCTGTTTCTCTAACTGGCTTTCTCTGGAAGTATCACTTGCTGAAAACGTAGTTTCGTGTTTCAGTGAAGATGAAGTTTCCCTTTTAAAAACAGATGTTTGTTCTAAGGCAATGCTCAAGCCTAATAACCCATTACTGTAACTTGCAAAGCTCAAGGAATCTCTTGGCTCCAGTTAAGGCGCAGGGAATGGGCTAAGAAATGCTGCCAGAGCAGGCATGGAAAAGAGAGGATGCCCAGCTGTGGAGGTGTCAGGCAAGGTTTTGTAGAGTAATGGAAATAACTCAATGGGGTTTTTACAGGTGGCAGATGGGAATGTTTTGTTTGGTTAAAAACATTTAACTTTTTTTTATAAGCTAGTGTCAATACTCCAGACAGCTCAAAACACAGTAGTTGTGGTGCCTATAACGCAGACCTCGGTGTCCAGGCTGGCTGCTTGGTTCTCTGGATCATGGCTAGCACACAGAAGTAAAACCCTAGTCAGGTGTTCAGAATGGGAGCTGCAGTACGTGTGCATCCTTGTGGCTGGTGGGGAGAGATGGGTGAACAACCTCTGTGCATTAACAGGAACTTCTGACCCTTTCTCTTGGTCAAGACAGGATGTTTCTTGCTCAGGCGTGTGCTGTCTATGGATATATGCACAGCTGGTCTCTGGATCTGGCCCTTCAGGCCCAGTCTGAATCTACAAGCATAGAGTGGCTGTCAGCTAGTAGCAACATGCTCTTGTTGAGCTCCTCCATTTACGTCTCCTGTTCACTGGATGAACCCCACCACAGCCACCACTTTAGCAATTGACCCATGTCCTAGCCGCAGAAGGCATTTCTGCTAAGTGAGTGGAAGGAACGCAACAGTGAAGCTCTTCTCATCTGGAAGTCCTCTCATGTTCACAGACATTGGATTGCCGATGTCCTGGTGCGTGAAGAGAAAGGAACACTCCGCTTTCTCTCACGGCGTTTGCTTACTGTGAGCTCGTTTTTGAACGAAACGTTTAAAGCTCACAGCGGGAGCTGCAGTCTGGAACTGGGCCTGCTGCTTGGAGTGCTGGTATCTATTCCAGAAGAGCTGTGATTCTTTCATTATTTATTACTCCATAAAACTAAACTTAGATTCAATCTCTTGCTAAATTCATCTGCACAAATAAATATCACATTTTGCAAAGAAGGCAAAGACACATATGCCAATTTTGTGCTGCCGCTTTCTGGAGTGATGGCCTCAGCAAAGCAAGCTGCTGTATCTCTCTAGAGGAAACACTTCCACCGTGGGCAAGCCTTGATTAACCAAGCTCTTTCTTAAAAGATGCCTATGGTTGAAATAATAAGCGGAGGAATATTCGTTATGTTGTAATTTTGCATGCAGCACACTTGTTACTTCAGTTTTCCCTTTTGTTTTAGCCACAACTATTAAAGGACAAATCAGTCTTTTTACCTGGCCAGAACCTCCATTGACTGACTTGTGTTGCAACAACTGATAACTGTCTCCATTTACATTTTCTTAAATCGGCACGATCACAAGTCCCAGTGCAGAATAAATCCATAGAGAGCACAAGGACTTGATTATTTGAGATCCGTGTTCTCCACTCCATCAGTGGGAGTTTTACCTGACTAAAGGCTGCAGGCCAGGGCCTGAAATAACCCGTAAACAAACTAGGAACTTGCTGAGTGTTTACAAACAATACGAAATTACTAAGAATTCATCCAAATGCAAATGTGTGTTCTAGCCAATTCAGCACCAGTGCTGGGAAAAAACATTACTTCTCCTTACAAGGCTTGTGTGACTTCCACAGGGGAAGAGAGATCATGCCCAATTTACTGGTAGGCCGAGTTCTAGACTTGCAGAATGATCACTATAAGGCAGCAGGTAGTGTTCTGACAAGGGCCTGGCACATCCCATTACAGTCCATCAGGGAGAATGTGTTTTGACATTCATTAAACTAGAACTTCTGAAGAATAACATGCCAGAATGTTGTCAGCCATTTTCCCCCCTGAATCAAAAGGGCAGCCTCCCAAACTGAAACAATTACATTGTCCCTGTGCTTCTATGAACACATCTGGATACAGAATCATTAAGCAAGTGCCCCTTGATAGACTTGTAAAGAGCTCCTTAGGATTAAGAATGGCACATGAGAGGAGAAACAGGAAGCATTTATTGTATGTCAGGGCTAAAACTAAATTGGATCAGAGTCTGGAATAAAGTAACAAGCACAATATGAAAACACAATCTTAGCCCGGTGCTTATGATCTCCCAACCTCAGGGACATGAAGAATTGTGGGAAACTGTCAGCCATCCACATCAACCCAGGAATAGATCAGTGACCCATAATGCCCAAGAGGTGTCCAGATTGACTCTGCGTTTGAGAAAATGGACAATTGATGAATGAGTTGTAAATCACATTCTCTTGGTTGATTGGATACCCGGTGAAATGCTTCTTAAGTGAACACCACACAGACTGACAAACCATGGTTGGTTGCTTAATAGAGGTGGACTTTAAGGACTGGTGGAGCAAAATTATACTGCATGTCCTCAGAGATACTTTGAGAAGGAGTCCCAATATGTGTGGCCTCTTGTACAGATTTCATTGAACTGGTGAGATCCAGCACTTTTTTGCAGCAGAAACACAGAGGGGTAAACAATCATCAATCCTTAACAGGTGCTGAACCACAGTCCAGTTGTTGCCCCTGTCTTTACCGTCACTGCTGCAGCTCTTCATCTGTCAGGTGCTCTGTCTGTTGCTTGTTGGAGCCTA
The DNA here is from genome assembly GCF_965140285.1 of Lepidochelys kempii. Taxonomy (NCBI): domain Eukaryota; kingdom Metazoa; phylum Chordata; order Testudines; family Cheloniidae; genus Lepidochelys; species Lepidochelys kempii. Next base: position 100,621,752 of record NC_136388.1, on the reverse strand, counting down.
CTTAGTTGGTACTTCCCTTCCATTCCTTCTGAGCTGCTTCTCAGAGGTCCTTTTTTCCATTTGATGGTGATGTTAGAATTTGCTCTCCTTTTGGCTCACACAACAATTCCCCCTCTAGTCATCTGCCATTCATTTTTCCTACCCACAGCAGTAAGTGTGCCTTGGGGGGTGGGGGTTCTTGGTAGTGCAATGAAGCAACGATAAAGCAAATAGAAACAGACCTTTAAGGGGAAGGGTTCCTTCTCTTGTTCCACCCTGTTAGCTAGTGGGGAACCCTGCAAGGAGATACCATCTGCCTCTTGGTGACTTACTGGCTATTGTCTCATGAACTCCATGCATGATGTCAGGGTGGTGGACTGGCTCTTCAGGCAATCTTGGAGGGCGATGGCTCTTCAGGGAAACCCATGGGGGTGAAGTGTAGGCCGAGGCTGTTAATGCCAGCCTCGGAAGGGGGTGTGCTAGGAATCCATAGAGTAGCATGTCAAAGTGGTGGAAGATTGCCTTGGATGGGGGCTGAGGTCTGGGGCTGGGAGGGAGCCCGGGCAGCCCCCAAGGGTCTGGCAGTGGCCGGCATGCCCCGTGGTCCTAGAGATGCCTGGCATGTTGGACTGTCCATCTGAGTTCAGACTCACTAGTACTAACCCCCGGTATCATGAGTTTCAATAGTCTTTTACCTCTTGTCATGGGGGGGTTCTGTTCCACCTTCCTCTGTGGCCTGGTAGGGGAACCCAGCCCCCTGACCCCCACCCCATTGGTTCTGGTCCAGGAACCTTTTAATAAGAGGTCAAGGCCCGGCTATGCTGACCTCTTCCTGGGCCACTTCCCACCTTGCTCTGTCTAGGACCTTACACAGGGTGCCTGGGGAGAGACTGCGGGAATCAGCTCGGCTCTCTGAGCCTCTCCTGGTAGCACTTTTTGCCCCTGGCTGGTGCTGTACAAGCATCTTCTCCACTCCCCTGGCAGGGCAGTCTCTGACCCAGCAGGAGCCTTCTGGCTCCCTGCCAGCCTCTCCACCCGCACACCCTTTGCATTCTGGGCCCTGGGCAGCCTCAGCGGAGACTGGAAGATTTTTCCACTCGCTATCCAGGGGACAATGCGAGAGTATTGGTGGGAATTACTCTGAGAAGTTGTGACACTGCACGCTTCCCACCCACAAAATATGACCTTAACCACATGTTAGAATGTGTTTAAAGATTGAAGCCCATCCCTGTGAAGCTAGGCTGGCTAGAGTTCTCAATGTGAAATGCTAATTCTTCTGACGCTTGTATCTACGGCCCTACCAAATTCATGGTCCATTTTGGACAATTTCACAGTCATAGGATTTTAAAAATCGTAAATTTCATGATTTCAGCTATTTAAATCTGAAATGTCACAGTATCACTGTTGGGCTCCTGACCCAAAAAGGGGGAGGGGGTCGCGAGGCTATTGTCGGGGGGGGGGGGGTTGCGGTGTTGCTACCCTGACTTGCGCACAGCACCGGCGTGGCTCTGCCTTCAGAGCTGGGCGGCTGGAGAGCGGCAGCTGCTGGCTGGGAGCCCAGCTCTGAAGGCAGCATCCTGCCAGCAGCAGCGCCGAAGTAAGGGTGGCCCGGTGTGGGATTGCCACCCTCACTTCTGCGCTGCTGACTGCAGAGCTGGGCCCTCGGCCAGCAGCCGCCGCTCTCCGGCCACCCAGCTCTGAAGGCAGCTCAGAAGTGTGGGTGGCAAAACCGCCCCCCAATAACCTTGCGACCTGCCTGCAACTCCCTTTTGGGTCAGGACCCCCAGTTTGAGAAACACTGGTCTCACCTGTGAAATCTGTATAGTATAGGGTAAAACCACACAAGACCAGATTTCACAGGTTGGGATGGGGGGGTGGGTGACTGGATTTCACACATTTTTTTTCATGGCCAAGAATTTGGTAGGGCCCTATCTATATCAGAGGAAAAGCTGCAGCTCCAAATCTGGCATGTGCCAGCAAATTAATTCCTTGTGAAAGGGCCAAGTTCTGTGAAATAGTTGTGCCGTGAGGTTAAAAGGGCTGCCTCCTTGTATTGCCATTAGCCATCCTCACAAGGAGGTACAGGTCTACTTATTGACAAAGGTGCCCCAGCGTTATGAACTCATCGCAGTGAACCCCAGTGGTGCCAAACGAGTTTTCTAGCGTGTCTGCACAAATCTCTTTGAGCAAGAGGAGATGAATGAGAACTTGGGGCACTATGCAGGACTGTGACACTTAGCATAGATCATGGCTTTTCAGAGAGTGATTCAACACCTGGTATCCAGCGTTCATGGAGCGAGTCCGTGACTTGAAGTACATGGTCAGGGATACTGTTCCCAATAAAAAGGGGAAATGCTCGGGGCTTTGGAAATTCTGTCAGTATAGATGAAAGCTGCAGATTCAGTTGGTTTTTAGGATGAATTTTTATTTTGTATGGAAGATATTTGACTGAAGACAATTGTTTGTAATCCAGACAATTGTTTTTGTGAAATACCCAAAGACTGGGGGGAATTCCTGCTTTCAGTGACCCTTTTTCCAATCCAGAACGGGTGGTGAGACAGTCCTCACACCAGTATAAACCCCTATCAGTGCAATTGACACTGGGCCTTCGATGTCAAGATGCCACTCCAGTGTCCTCAGCAAGATGGCATTACAGTGGAGAGACTTGTCTGCAAAAGCTAAAAATCCCAGCGTAGGCCAAGAGCCTGGGTTCTTTGCATAAGCTTCTTGGTGACTGGGCCACAATTCTCCAGTCTCCTAAATTTATGCAGCAGAAAACTTAAAGGATCAGAGGCCAGAAGGCAAAGACCCACAACTTGTTTTAAAAACGTCATTTTGAAACCGTTTTCATGACTTTTTGGAGGAAGCCTGACTCCGGAATTCTGAACAGTTGGGGTTGGCCATGGGCTCTGCATGGGTTCCATCAACATGGAGTACACCCCAGGATCTGGGGCCTTGGAACCAGATTTCTTGTGGATTGTGACTTCACTAGTACAGCACACTATAAAGAGTAACTAAGATCAAAGGGGACTTGCAAGGTTTCTTTGGGTCCTGTTACTCAGCTGAGGGAAATCTTAATAAGGACTTCAGAATTTTAATGACAACAAGATGGAAAAGGTCCAGCAGTGGTGCTGTGACCTTACTGAAAACTTCTGGTACTCCAGAGTACTGATATTTGGTAGAACTTTGTATTTGGGTTCTACATCCTTTTTATCTCCTAGGGACAGAGCATTATCCTCTTCATGGCTACTAGAAATGTCATGACTGCTCCAATTTATGTTCTAATTCCATTTATGGTCTTTGGAGTATTTTGTTAGCCATTTCATACATATATTTAAATACAGATCAGTCTTCTGTAAGGCAACTTGGACAGAATCCTTTTAAGCATGAACTTCTCCTACTAGAAGCTTACTGACCTGTCAGTCAGTGACAGGTTACCATTGTGCACCTTTCTTCCTGCTTAGAATGCATTTGTCAGCTTCACTGATACTCTTTACTCTAGTCAGATTCTGACATCTGGGTATGATGACTTATAATATTTAAATGCATCTTTCAGTCCTTTAAAATGTGTCACTTTGCAAAGACTGTAATATAAGAAGTTTTCTCTCTTGCACTTTAAGGAAACTCTGTCTTAGGATCGCAAATGCAGCTGACAGCATGGGACTGTTTTTTCTCTTCAGAGAGTCACATCTGTTTGGAGCTACCATAGCTGGACTTTTTTCCTGTCAAGCCAAAGTAAGGCCCCTAAATTCTAGTCAGGGTCAGATCATACTCTGCTGGCTGAAGCCAGTCCAATTCCGAGCATCTTTTTCCCCTGCTCTTATAACAACACAGAACCATTCCAGGCTGAATTCTGCCTGCTCTGACTCCCCTCCGCTTCGTGACGTGAATGGAGCCCCATGGGGTGCAAAGCAGAGTGGTGCTGCCTCCATAGGACTGAGATGTACTTCCTTTTCAGCGGTGTTTCCTTCATACAAGGGTAACATTTTCCTCTGCAAACCAGCTATTGTGGCTGAACTGGCTAGACTATGAGGATGGCTATCCAGCTGGTACTTCAGGGAAGGTTCCTACTAAAGGGAAATTAGTTTTTATAGATGCTAAGCTTTTACTTCCTAATTTTAGCTACATTAGGATAGGGATAATCCTAATAGGATGGGATGGGGGGCAGGCATAGCTCAGTGGTTTGAGCTTTGGCCTGCTAAACCCAGGGTTGTGAGTTCAATCCTTGAGGGGGCTATTTAGGGATCTGGGGCAAAAATTGGGGATTGGCCCTGCTTTGAGCAGGGGGTTAGACTAGATGACCTCCTGAGGTCCCTTCCAACCCTGATATTCTATGAGTTTCAATTAGCTCTTCACATCCAGGGCTATCTGTCTTGTTTTGCTTAAGTGGACATTGGCTCTGATTTTTGTTCTTTTCTAAGAGCTGAACATAATTAAAAGGTCTCTCCTGTCTTCTGTTTTGCTTAGTATTTATACTCTGTGTCTCATTGTTTATCTGATTGCTCCAGATATTGACCTGACTTCTTGGGGAAGTGGTTTCTCCTTGATTAGCTTCAGCTACCATGGGGGGGTGGGGGAAGGTTCACTTCACTGTCTCTCCTATCACATCAGAATCACAACGCTTGGGTAAATGCATCCTCTCTCAGAATGACTACAAACGTTCCTATAAAGTTTTTCCTGCAGTGGTTACTTAGCAACAGTATCACCCTCTCCTGTCGCCAAGGTGATCTAGCAACTTGCTGCTGCTGGAAGGAGACCATTTTAGCAGCATCGAGACGGTTAAAAGAAGGAAACAAACACTAGGAAGCCAAGCAAATTACCCACGTCAGCAGCATTAGCCCATTGCACAAATTCTACAAGCAAATCGGAGTGAGGATTTACAATCCTTATCAACTACCTCCCATGTGGGAACGGCTGGTGCCAGGAGAAGCAGCCGGGCTCTTGGAAAAATGAGAAACCCAGAACTATGGAAAGGTGAGGAGAGTGGTAAACAGAGCAAAGATGGGGAAAACTGAATTGTGCTGGTCTCCTGGACTCCCTTGGGGTTTGTCTTGACCAGGATCCAAAGGTGTATTAATGTGTTCTAATGAATACCTTCTAAATATCTTCTGTAGACAAGGCAATGTATGCTTTAAGATATGGTAAACTAGTCAAGCTCAGACCTAGGTGTGAGCCTAAACTTCATCTTGACCAGCTTACTTTGTGTCAAAGTCCACACTGCTTCCCAAGCTGCACTACTGAGAGCCAGTGTCTCTCGCGGTTAGGGCAAAGGATTATGTGTTAGGAGAACCTACTTCTATCCTGACTCTCTCCCACTGATCTGCCAGTGACCTTGAGCAAATCTCTCCATGCCTGCTTCCCCAGGGATGAACTGTTGCTCACGAAGCACTCTGTACTTTAACTATTCCTTCCCCATGAGGATCTTGGACAGCAGCAAGGTTGGGTTTTTTACTATGTAAATAAAGCTGGTGGCCTTAGTCCAGTGTTCAGCGTATTGCACAAACTTTCCCCCATAGTAACTGACACCAATGGACCCTCTTGCTGGCAATTTCAACACAGAGGTCAGGGACTGAATGAACTTTTCACCTTTAGAGATGGCCTCTGGGTCAGCGTTGCCTGTTCTGTGGGTAAATAAAGGACTTCATTCTCCAGGGCTCTACCCTGGCACCTGCCAGGAGCACCATAGACTCTCTAGAAACTAACTCACAACCTCTCTGATAAGGTTCTTGATGATCTTGAATCATTCTCCTTTTATTTCTGCCCCAGTGGGGACTATAATTGGTGAGAATTTCCCAGCATTCCCACTAATAGATTTACCATTGCACCATTTATCTGGGCCTCAGATCTCCCAGTCCAGGTTCCTCGCTGTGGCATTGCTGATCAGGATTCCTTGATGGTGCTTTGTCTGTTTCTCACGTCTGTCTCTGTTTCTCTGTGACTGGCTCGTGTTCAATAACCGGGCTGCTGACTCATCCTCCTCTGTCTTGTAGTGGGGCATGGACCAGTGTTAAAAGGCTGCACATCCGTGTCCCTTTGTTCTTCCCCCAGCATCTTCCCTGGTGGCCATATTTCTGCGTTTTCCACCTGTCCTGTTTCACTTTGCATTGTTTGGCATGCTACAGCCCTTGTGTGGGTACTGTCCCGTTTGGCTCCCTTTCTCATCCTTGGAGGCTCGGCTGCCATGCCGGTTACCTCAGGCTCTTTATTGCCGAGCAGAGACTGGCTTGTGCTAAGTGTGCAGGAACACTGCGGACTCCATTCACAGAGGGGAGCAGCGCTCTTGCTCTGTATTAGACATCTTCTGACCATGTGGCGGCCATTCTTCACAGCAGCTGTTTCTCAGCTCAGCTTGTCTTCCCGTTGGTTGGAAAGCGCAGAGACCAGCATTCTGCTATCTCAGGAATTGCTCTGTTTGATCTCTCCTGTGCAGTGTTAAAGCAAGCTTTGTGGCTGTCCTGTAATAACCTGTTCTGCTAATCAGTAGGTCTCAAACTCCCATTCATGTTCAGACTCTCTGCAACGACATTCATTTTGTGGCTGTTTTATTCCATTGCTTGTATCCGTTGTACCCAAAAAAAATTGCTATAGATCCCACAGGAAGTGTATATTCACTAGGTCTAGTCAGGATAGCCTCAACAAAATATAAGGAGGACTTGTGGCACCTTAGAGACTAACAAATTTATTTGAGCTATAGCTCACTTCATCGGATCAGAAAATGATGATCCGTCAGGAAGGTTTCTTAGGTCCAGGATGGAACTGAGAGACACATCATGGACTAGCCAATAGCTCAGTGGTTAGGTCTCTGTGTTACACCCACACCTTGAATACTGCATGCAGATCTTGTTCCCCCATCTCAAAATAGACCTCTTGGAAATGGAAACAGTACAGAGAAGGGCAACAGACGTGATGAGGGGACTGGAACAGCCTCCATATGAAGAGAGATTAAAAGACTGAGACTGTCAGCTTGGAAAAGGGATGATGGGGGGTGGGGGTGGGGGGCGGGGGAAGAGGATAGTCCCATAAAATCAGGACTGGGGGAGAGAAAGTGACCAGGGATGTGTTATTTACCCCTTCACATAACACAAGAACCAAGGGTCACTCAATGAAATTACTAGGCAGCAGGTTTAAACCTAACATAAGAAAGTACTTCATACAATGCACAGTCAGCCTGTGGAGCTCATTGCCAGGGGATGTTTGAAGGTCAAAAGTATAAATGGAGTAAAAAAAGAATTTGGTAAGTTCCTGGAGGACAGGTCCATCCATGGCTATTAGTCAAGATGGTCCGAGATGTAATGCCATGTCCGGTGTGTTCCTAAACCTCTGACTGCCAGAAGCTGGGAGTGGATGAAAGGGGATGGATCACTCAATAGTTGTTCTGTTCATTCCCTCTGAAGCATCTGGCACTAGCCGCTGCTAGAAGACAGGATACTGGGCTAGAGGGACCATTGGTCTGACCCAGTCTGGTCATTTGTATGTTCTGTCTGACTTGGAGCAGGTCCTTGAATCTGGGTCTTCCAGATCCCTAACCACACTGGGCTACCAGCTATGCTAGCCTGGTCGTGGTCTCATTTTTTCACAAGTCTTTGATGAAAGGTCTCGGTTTTTTGGTTTTCATGGAAATGAAAACAAATTTGCAAAATATCAGATTACAAGGAACAGAATTCTTGTTTTCTGGCCAGTCCTATCTTCCCTGTCCAATTGATGCACTGTCTGATGTCAGTGTTCGTCGATTTTTTTTGTTTGGTGTATATACCATTTTTAGTTTTATTCATACTTGGGTTTTTTTATTCTTTTATAATAAAGCTGATTGTGTGCCAGCCATGGAATGACAAATTATTTAAAATTCCATGTGGAATGGGACTGAACAAATGATCAATCTGCCCTGAAATGGCCCCTCTCTCCTGCTCCTAAGAATTGATAACACAAATTATTCCTGAGACATCCTTCTGTTGCTGATTGTATGCCTCATTGGAAAGTGGATCAATCAAAAATTCTCTTGGGAATGTTGCTATGGCTCTATTAAATTAACACTTCTACAGTAAGTGAGTGATATAGATGGCATTTCCTAGGGCTATGGATTTATTTTACAGTGGCCATTACTGCATGACATGCTAAGTTCTACGGGCACTGTGCTGAAATATCATTTTGTTCTCTAACTTTCCCTGCTAGATACACTGCAATCTCTCTCCATGCAGTCAGTAGGCCGAATGAAAATATGACCACTCTATGGTAGCCAACAGAAAGGGCCTAATCTTGCACTGAGAGATCCACTAATATGGCCCCATGAGCCCATGCAGTGCCTTATTAAAGGCAGTGGGATTTCATGCAGACATGGGGCTCATGTCACAACGTAGGATCTAAACCAGATGCTTAGTGTTTATAAACTCAGGCCTTAAGAGGCTACATGAAGCTCCAGAACACTGAGGAGGGAAAGAGCTTTACAATTGTTTAAAACCGCTGGTGCATTTAACAGCATATGAAATGGGCTTACCCTGCTTATTTCACACCCTTCTTACCACTCTGCTCCTCCACCCTTTTTCTCTGAAAGGCTGCTCATTGAAATAACTTATCGCAATCTGCCTGATTCACTCCTCTCTAGGTACTTATGTATGCAATAGAAGATAAAAAGAATTTGAGAGGAGCTTCCATGTTTAATGTAAACCTTCAAAGCATGCTGCAGAGCTTCCCCTCTTCCCCCCCCAACAATCCCTGGCAATTGGAGCTTGGAGACAGGGGGTGAGGTGGAGGAGAAGTGATGGAGGGGGAAGGTAACTGAGTTTGCCAGGAGCCTGGTTTGCTGGTGATGAGTGAAATGGTCTTGCACCACGCTCCCGCATGCTGGGTAGGTGTGTTGTGTATAGCCCTCAGGCAGCACTGGGCAGCTTTTCCAAACAGAGGCTCTCTTTTTTTTCCTTTCTGTTTCTGTGAAAGGCTGAAACATTCCCTGGGAATGTTTCTTTCACGCTTCTTCAAAAACCAGCTTTCCCCTGCAACAGCAAGGCTGGAGAGTGTGGTGGGGTTTTTTGTTTTGTTTTTTTTCTCAGCTCCAATGTAATGAGCAGCTGGGTTGGGGGCTGGGCAGCTGGTTAACTATTTCACTGCTGGCTGTGTCTGGTGAATCCCTCTGCTGTCTCTCTGGGGCAGGGACCTGCTCTTTGTTATGTGCCTATATAGTGCCCAGCACAGTGAGGCCTCGTCCCTGACAGGGGAGTTGAAGTGCTTCTCTAGTACCCATAATGAATACTGGGGAGCTGGTCGGTTTGAGTGTTCGACTCGGCGGCCAGGAAGAGGGAGAATGCAGGAGCACTCCAGGCACAGGCCTGTCCATCTCTTCCCCCCCTACAAGGGCTACATGTGCAGGGAGCCCAGGAGCCAGTCATTCTGCCTCTATCTCTGTCTGATCCCCTTGTGGGGCTGGAGCAGCGCAGAGGAAGTGGCTGGAAGAGAAGAACATGGCCCTATATACCTGCCCCACGAGCCAATCCCTGACCCATCATGCAAGGCCAGATAACTGTGTGCAAACAGCAGCATGGCTAAAAGTAGCAGAAGGTTTAATGTGCTGTGTCCCAACAGGAGTGACCGCTGGCCGCTTCCAGGCTATGCCATGAAATGCCTGGCTTGGATACCTACAGAGTAATGAGAGCTGCTCATGAGCTTCTGTGTCTCTTCAGCAGTCAGGTTATACTCCGGCCCTGAGAAAAACATTCCCTCTGGCCCGGCCCTGTTGGAGAGTAGTGGGAAGTGACGCATGAAAGTGCAGGAGGGAGGCAAACCAAACCGGAAAAGGGGCGCACACAGCATCGGGGAAAGAGCTGTAGAGAACTGCACTGGGAACAAAATGGGCCCATCCTGCCGCCTCTCAGCCTCAGGGGGTTATCGATCTAAGTTACACAACTTCAGCTGCGTGAATAACGTAGCTGAAGTCGACCTACTTAGACCTACTCACCGTGGTGTCTTCACCGCGGTGAGTCAACGGCTGCCGCTCCCCTGTCGACTCTGCCTGCGCCTATCGCGGCGGTGGAGTTCAGGAGTCGACGGGAGAGCGCTCAGGGGTCGATGTATCATGTCTAGACTAGATGCGATAAATTGCCCCTCCCCTTCCCGCCCCCCCCCCCCCGCTGGATTGATCGCTGCCCACCAATCCGGCGGGTAGTATAGACATGCCCTCAGAAGCCTTGTCTGATAACGAATGACAGCGACACAAAAGTTGTCCACGCAGAAGCTCTTTGTTTCTGAACTATCTGGTGAGCTAAGCAGAACAGGCACAAAATAAAACACCATGTAATTCAAATATCTGTAACCACTGTGGGTAACGAAATCAGAAGCTCATATGTCTCTAGTGATTCACTGAGAAAGTGACTCCTCCATACTGAGCCTGGAGAATTACAGATGAACTATACTAATGTGATAGGTGGGGTAGGTCTGGTAGCAGCAAGTGGCCTGTGAATGATGGTACCTTAGAACCCGCATGGTCCCTCTGTACAGCATGTGTATTCATACTAGAATACATGATATAGGGTTAAATGAGAACCAGGAAAGTCTGGGTTTGCTATGGTTTGGTTTGCTGGATCTTTGCTCTCCATCAGCTGAGAATCTGGCCTTTAGTATTTAGGATGTATGCCATAAACTTTAAACTGGTCTCGTCTTATTTGGTGCGCATCACCAAAAGCCCTGTAAATCTACCAGAGCAGGGTCAGGAGTGGAAATACTGCAATGTGAAACATTAAGTTGCATGAATATATATATTGCAAAATAACTTCAATTCATTCAGCAGATGGGGAAGGTGTAAAGAAGTTGGCAAAAACATGCAACCCATAGGAACTGTCCCAGAAAACCTTCCTGTGGTTTCTCTGCTGAGCCTTACATTCATGTCCCCTTTTATGTAATGCTCCGTGTGTGCCTATATTGACATACAGGCTATGCAAATTAAGATGCTTCACACACCACCTGTACCCTAATATATCCTAGGACATTTTGAATCATCCGATTAATACCATTTTAGCTAGTTCACTTCATGATCCTTTCACATCTAATGTAGAGATTCATTTCTCGTTGAATTACTGACCAACTCTTCAATGATGTTTAAATATGGGTAAAGGCTTCTCTGAAGGAATTGTTGACAGTACAGTCTGCACAAAGCTCTGTCCTGGATCATTGTCTTGATGTTCAAATTCCAAACAGTACTTTGCATATCCACTATTACGCTCACACACGCAGTTTCTCACTTTGTTTAATTCTCAGATGATCTGGGTGAATCCTGGGTTTGGAGTCTGCATTAGTCACGCACAATTCAAGCACACGGTCCAAAGGAATTCCACTTCATGCAGAAACAAGCAAGCTGCTTCCAACATCTAGCAGCTTCACTTCAGAGGTTCACACAAACATTTTATATAGGGTTGATCCATGTGGTTTCACACGCCATAGGTTTCTCTTTCAAAGAACTCCAAGCCAAACTCAGTCAAGGGCACTGAATTTCACCTATTTGTCACAAGAAAAGAAACTGCCTGCCTGCTCTACCTTCAGAAGGTCATCCTCATTCTTGATGGTTTTGCCTAAATAGTGCTAGACTGACTTGAGATCTGGGTTCAGTTTCCAGTCTGCCACAGGCTCTGTCACCTTGGGCAAATCACTCAATCTCGGTGCATCTGTTTCTCTAGGTGAAATGATCCTTAGTTCTTCGGGGCAGGGATAGTCTGACCAATGTTTTATACAGTGCCTAGCTCAATGGGGCTCAGATACCAGCTGGGGCATCTAAATACTACTCTCATACTGACAAAATAACATCAGCTGGGCCCAGATTTGCTTCAAATATTACGCAGACTTAGAACACTTAGCACCTGATGGCTCCCAGAAATGACACAGACTATCGCAGATGTCCTTCAAAGCTCTGTTTTTTAACTAGGTGTCCACGCAGCTAGATCTTGGAGAAATGTGGGTTGTGGTACAGCTCTTTTGTGAAGCTGAGCACATCCAAACTGAAGTTTAGTCTCGGACAGAAACTTTCTAGGTGAGCACTTCTGCCTGCCTGCAAAGAAAGCTAAAATTTTACATGCTGCCAAAGTGGTTATTATCTGAGTCTCAGATCTGTAATGAAACTCCTCTCCAGGTGAGTTTCATGTGGTCTGGGGTTTCATTGTGAACACATCATCCAGCTCTAAAAGTAGGAAAGAAACATGGTTTCTCTTAAGATTGGAATTCTTTCTGAGCAATGCAAAGGGATTTGTGGGCCAGCTCTGAGGTGATCAGCACTTCTGAAAAGCAAGCTTCTCAATTAGCTGCTGGGGAGGCAGGGGGAAGAAGGGAAGATTTTCTAAAGCACTGGTGGGATTTAGGAGAATGAGTTCAGCTGGCTTTTAGTGAGTGATGCTCCTAATTCCTTCAGACGCTTTCAAAACTCTTCCCCTAAACCTGGATTTAGGAGCTGAGCTTAAGCATCTACAAATCCTGGCATAATACACAACCCTACCTAGCTGCTGTGCTGAGGGGTGACTAGCACAAAGCGGTAACATTCATTTCCTGGTTTGCCTTCCCCACCCGGAGTCTGCAGCTGCATCTTGCTTGGAATTGCTGGGGCTTTCCTGCCAGCTTCCAAACCCAGGAGCCATGACGAGCAGGCTGCTTGCATGGGGCAATCTGCTTCATCCCCACCATTACAGAGGTGGGGAGAAGAAGGGGGCTGCCCTCCCCTGGGAGTCAATGGGTCATAGTGGCCTGGGGTGGCCAGAGGGAGAGGGTCCTGTTGTCACCACTCATGGTTGCTGTCAGTACACCTCCCACTGCTGAGACTGGCCTGGGGTGTCTGGAAGAGGCGCAGGCCGCTGCAAATGCTCCAGCATCTCGGCAGCTGGAGCCAGGGAGGATGAAGTTATAGCCGTTTTCCAGCTGGAAGCTCAGGGTGGTTTTGGCCTGGATATGCCACTGAGCTTCATTTTCTCTTGAAGTCAGATTAAGACACAGCTTTTGATAGGTCGCCCAAAAGTGAACCCTCCTGCTTTTTCCCTTGAACGTTTTCTGCTGACAGTTAATCAGGCATTTTCAGAACATTGGGAGCATTGCCAGTTGACAGGAAGTGACATGCAAACACTGCACTGCAGTGGAGGGAAATGGAAAGAATCTCTTGAAGATGATCAGACTGTCAGTTTGTTCATGTCCTCATCATCCCTTTCCCGAATCCTGACATTTGCTCCTACAGCCGCTTCTGTCCCTAATTGACCAGGACAAATTCTTTAGAAGCCATTAATTTCCCCTTCATTTGTGCAGCTGGACGGTTCTGCATTGGCGGTCCCAAAGTGATTTCAGACAGGTAGAGAGTTCCCAGAAAGAGGGGAGGTAGATTGCTGCACTCCCTGTCTAACATCACTCCCTGTCTAACATCCTCTGTCCCAAGCCAGCTTGCCTCAGCTGCTTGTTAATTAGAATCCTCCAGGGACCAGGAAAAGGGGAATCAGTGGGTGCAATTTTTCTTCCGACTAAGGGCCCAGTCTCTGTATTTCCTCCTGTCCCTGTGGCTCTCTCCTTCTGGCTGTCTATTAGAAATAGATTGAAAAGCCAAATCCTGCAAATGTCCTGCTTATTTGGTATGATGCCAAATCTGGGTGCTTTTCTCATTCCTCCAAGTACCATGCCCAGAAATCCATATTCATGGTGACGACATCAGACTCGGAGGATTGGCCCGAGATGACTGGCTAGCATGTAACTTCTGGAATACTGCTATGTGCTGTGAGAGAACAGTGCCCAGCTACAGGGGAGGTACACTGAATAGACAAGATTTTTCAAATGAGTGATCCCTCCTCCGTGCACGCACACGCACCCCACCCACATGTCTGACTGTGAATCTCTGCATTGGTTAGACGTATGGTGCAGGGCCTCTCTCACAGTGACCAAAGAGCTGGCATGGTAACATGTCTGCACAGCTTGGCATGTGCCCAGCTCACTGCCAAAGTGGCAGATTCTGGATCTTGACCATTTGGCTGCATGTAGGAAGGGACTGTAACATTTGCACACTGGACGGTCTGCAGAGACCCGTAACTGCCCACATGGAGTGACTCAGGTGTTGACTGTTTAAAATAAATTATTACTGTTCTTCCCATTAGCATGGAGCCTCATCACTTCTGTTGATACCAGTAGGGTGGCTGGCAAGCCCTTGATTATTTTTAGTAAAATGTTATGTTCCTTGCCTAGAACATAAGAATGGCCATACTGGGTCAGACCAGGGGTCCATCTAGCCCAGTGTCCCGTCTTCTGACAGTGGACAGTGCCCGGTGCCCCAGAGGGAATGAACAGAACCGGTAATCATCAAGTGATCCATCCCCGAGCACCCATTCCCAGCTTCTAGCAAACAGAGGCTAGGGACACCATCCCTGCCCATCCTGGCTAATAGCCATTGATGGACCTATCCTCCATGAACTTATCTAGTTCGTTTTTGTTTTTGTTTTTGTTTTTTTTAACCCTGTTATGGTCTTGGCCTTCACAACATCCTCTGGCAAGGAGTTCCACAGGTTGACTGTGCATTGTGTGAAGAAATACTTTCTTTTATTTGTTTTAAACCTGCTGCCTATTAATTTCATACCTGACTCCTTTTTCTCTTCCCTGACACTAAAATGGAAGCTGAGTGGGGCTTTTTTTAGTTATTGAATAGGAAGAATGTAATTAACTAGTCTGTCATAACTCTATCAGGACTTTACATTAGCTGTGATGACCCCAATCTATCCGTGTAATAAGCAGCCATTTTATTAGCTAGACAGATGCCTTTTGAGTCGCTCCTTACAAAAGTGCTGTGTTTGCTGAAATAAGTTTCAGTAGTTGTGATTTATTTTTTACATAAGGGAGTTTTATTTATATAGTGCAAATTTCTGGCCCTAATTATGCAACTACTCATCAATAACACCACACTTGCTTGCAGTTTCTTAATTTTTTCTTTGGTTCTGATCTCCTTTTGTGTTCTGTAGCTGCACAAATAGTTTATTTGGTGCAGTGTCATCACTCCTAAATTATAATATTAAAGATACCTTTAAATGTGTCACCACAAAGATAAATGTCCTCTAATTAGAACATACTGGAGCTGCTTGATCTTTCTTCTTGGTAGAGGCTGTTTTGGAATTGAAGTGAGAGCCAAAAAATAGGAATCGGGAGGATTCATTAAGCTTTATGCTTCACTTTGGCTCCGATAAAACTTTCTGAGGTATTTATAGTGTAACTTGCCTGAAGCTCTTGTGTAAGCGTCTTTCTTAGCTGCTAGCACTTCAAAAAACTAACTCTGTTTAAATTTAAGGATTTTTGTCTTCTCTGCTCAAGGCCATGTTCATAAAAGTGCATGATACAGTACCAGGGTGTCTGTCCCAGTAATTCAGTGCCCCACCCCATTCTACCACCATCTATATGGGATGCTGGACAACACGTGGAAAGAAATACAGTTAAATATAGTGAAACAATATTAAAAACCTGCTGAGGGTCTGGGAACCTGCCCACAGATCGTTGTGCAGAGAACTGCACCACTTGGGATGCCAAAGTCCTGGGCAAGAAATGTGTTCTGTGGGAGTCAAAGGAGGGATCCATTGTAAGTGAATGTCTCCTCTCTTTAATTACAGATTCCTTTCTATTTTCAGGAGTTGGGATATGTACTTTTGCAGAGTTAATCTACAAAAGAGAATAAAATGTAAAACTATGGCTTGTTTTCCTCATCAGTCCTACCTTAGTATAAGTAGGGTTGCACATTTGGTATTTAATATGCTAGGATGCTGAATTCCACAGTTAACAGGAGAATCATGAGTATCATTGACTCGTCAGAAAATGTGGCTTCTCTGAAAGGGGAAAATGTTTTTCAAACAGCTCCAATTGTAAGATTCCTCTTGTGAGATTTACCCCCCGGTGAGCTGAAAGAATGTTAGTTTGTCCCATCAAACCAAAACGGTAATGTCCCTGCTGCTGTTCACCCCAGAATATTGTCTGCGGCACAAGAGCCTGGCTCAGTACAGTGCAAGATATAACTGAAGATGCAGAGAGTAAAAGTGACAGCCTTCCACATCCACACCATACAGAAATATCAGGGCACCCCACCCAGCCAATGCTCATATCAGGCTTGGAATGCTTAGTTGCATGTTACCCAGAATGCTCTTTGAGCCGCTTTACGGCCATGCAGTTGTCTGAGCTATGGGAACAATAGCAGGATCTGGGCTCATAGACTCATTGATACTAAGGTCAGAAGGGACCATTATGATCGTCTAGTCTGACCCCCAGCACAACGCAGGCCACAGAATCTCACCCACCCATTCCTGCAATAAAACCTCTCACCTCTGTCTGAGCTATTGAAGTCCTCAAATCATGGTTTAAAGACTTCAAGGTGCAGAGAATCCTCCAAGTGACCCATGCTACAGAGGAGGGCGAAAAACCCCCAGGGCCTCTTCCAGTCTGCCCTGGAGGAAAATTCCTTCCTGACCCCAAATATGGCGATCAGCTGAACCCTGAGCATGTGGGCAAGACTCACCAGCCAGACACCCAGGAAAGAATTCTCTGTAGTAACTCAGATCCCACCCCATCTAACAGGCCATTGGGCCCATTTACTATGAATAGTTAAAGATCAATTAATTGCCAAAATCATGTTATCCCATCATTCCATCTCCTCCATAAACTTATTGAGTTTAGTCTTGAAGCCAGATAGGCCTTTTGCCTCCACTGCTTCCCTTGGAGGGCTATTTCAGAACTTCACTTCTCCGATGGTTAGAAACCTTTGTCTAATTTCAAGTCTAAAGTTCCCGATGGCCACTTTATATCCATTTGTTCTTGTGTCCACATTGGCACTGAGCTTAAATAATTCCTCTCCCTCTCCGGTATTTATCCCTCTGATATATTTATAGAGAGCAATCATATCTCCCCTCAGCCTTCTTTTGGTTAGGCTAAACAAGCCAAGCTCCTTGAGTCTCCTTTCATAAGACAAGTTTTCCATTCCTGGGATCATCCTAGTAGCCCTTCTCTGTACCTGTTCCAGTTTGAATTCATCCTTCTTAAACATGGGAGACCAGAACTGCACACAGTATTCCAGGTGAGGTCTCGCCAGTGCCTTGTATAATGGTACTAACACCTCCTTAGCTCTACTGGAAATACCTCGCCTGATGCATCCCAAGACCACATTAGCTTTTTTCATGGCCATATCACATTGGCGGCTCATAGTCATCCTGTGATCAACCAATACTCCAAGGTTCTTCTCCTCCGTTACTTCTAATTGATGCGTCCCCAGTTTATAACTAAGATTCTTGTTCTTAATCCCTAAATGCATGATTTTACACTCCTCACTTAAATTTCATCCTATTACTATTACTCCAGTTTACAAGGTCATCCAGATCCTCCTGTAGGATATCCCGGTCCTTCTCTGTATTGGCAATACCTCCCAGCTTTGTATCATCTGCAAACTTTTAGCACACTCCCACTTTTCGTGCCGAGGTCAGTAATAAAAAGATTGGTCCCAGAACTGATCCCTGAGGAACTCCACTAGTAACCTCCCTCCATCCTGACAGGTCACCTTTCAGTAGGACCCGTTGTAGTCTCCCCTTTAACCAATTCCTTATCCACCTTTCAATTTTCATATTGATCCATCTTTTCCAATTGAACTAATAATTCCCCATGTGGCACGTATCAAACGCCTTACTGAAATCTAGGTCAATTAGATCCACTGCGTTTCCTTTGTCTGAAACATCTCTTACTTTCTCAAAGAAGGAGATCAGGTTGGGCTGAGCTTGTAGGACCTTAACGCTGAATAGAAAATGACTCACTTATGTGTGGTCGATCAGGTGAAGAAATAGTGTGTGTGTGTGTGTGGTTTCCTACATTTCTTAAACAGGAGTCTGTTCTGAGTATTCAAGCCCTCTCAGCCCTACTGCTGTCACTGTGCATATATAAAGGGAACTGTAAATGTTTTTGAGACTTGTCATCAGCTATTGCCACATATATTGGCAGATACTAAGCCACAGTGTGAACAGCATCATGTGTCCTATGAGCAGCGCAGCCAGCACCCATAACCTATTTCTCCTGGTTCCACCGCACCTTCTTCTGGAGTTCTGAGAATTCTGGGGTGCTATTAGCTTAAAAGGCATTAACACAAACATTCATTCTCTGTACATCAGAGAAGCTAGGGCGGGAAAAGACCTAGTCTAATCTGTCCTCCAGCTGGAGAGAGTGGGTGTATTGGCCAAAACTTAAACTAGGCACCTATAATGACCTGACTGTTGTGTTGTTTTTTTTTTTAATCAATGTTGAGTGCTCAGCTTCAATGGGAGTGGCAGACAGTTGGCACCTCTGAAAATTAGTCATTTATTTTTAGGTGCAGCATCATTTTGATGTTACAATGTAGGTTGAAGACAGATTTTGGAGGGTCCGGAAGGTGGCGTTTGGGACTAAAGGAATCAATCCGTTGCTTTTCACAACCACCCCAACTTAATGAAAAGCAAATTAAGGAGTGTTCCTGTTTCCCACTGGCTAAGCAAGACATGACATGACATCCTGCTTACCAAAAATAAGAGAAAACTTTAAAAAACCTATAGCTACTGTATTTCCCTTCCATTGGTAGGTTGGTATGGAAAGACTCTGTGGGTCAGATTATTAAGCTAACTATAGAATGGTCTTCATGCAGTTATTTCTATCCTTCTAAAAATGGAAATCAGTCAATAAATATCCAATATCCAATTACATGATTTTTTCCCCTCAATGTTTATAAATTTGTATCCATTCCTCTTGCACATCCCTGATACATGGTCTTGGCATCAGGTAAAAACTGCCTTTTCTGAATGCTGCACAGCAGCTGTATTTCTATTCAGCAAACTGGCTTAAATACAGTGACAACTGTTTCAAGCAATCGTCGCAAGGACCAGCAAAAACGAGGCACCAGGTAGAGGTGATCTTTACAGTGCAGACACCATTATACAGGAAACCTAGGGAATGCTTTAAAGTAGTTGCTGGAAGCTAGGGGCTAACTATTTTAGACTATCCTAATGCAGGTTCTGTTGTAATATCTCAGAGTAATTGACTACAGTATTGGCCTGTCTTTCAATTCCCCTCTGAGTAAACTGCTTTTGTGTTGCCAGAAGTAAAGCAAACATAAAACACAAATAATTTGAAACATCTTGTTTGTTTTTGGTAAGTTGATTTTTCCCCAGACAGCAGCTGCTTAAACACAAAATGGAGGCAGATGCAGGCATCTAAGGATGATCTTGAATGTTACAAAGGAAGTCTAAAGGATGAAGGAAAAACCCTCATTAGCTGTCCTTGCAATCAGCCCTATGAATTTCTGCTGTGAGCAAGTGAGTGCAAAGAAGTCTCCCTGATGTGTGTTACAGGTTTGCAAAGATCTGTAGGCTCATTAGTCAGATTAACATGCAGGAGTAAAAGATTACAAAGGGAAACGATGGTTAGAGATGAAAAATTTATTTGATGGATGCAGCCAAATAAGTTTAGGCTTCTAAGAAGTAGGACACCTGTATAGCTGAGAGAATAATTCAATGAGTTCCCTCTTAAGGATATCTAGGAACCAGAGGTGCCGGAATAATTTGCATAGTGGGAGTGCTGAGAACTACCAACTGTAAACCCTGTACATGAGGAAAATCACTTCAAGCTGGGGGGGGGGGAAGGGGGAGCAGCTGGGTACCTCTCACTCCCTAGTCCCAGCACCTGTGCCAGGAAGTGCCATGACTTCTTTTTTTTTTTTTTAAACATTATGGCTCACTTGAAATCCAGGCTGTGTGCGTAGCTGTGATTAGTTAGGTAAGTTTCACAGTATTTTCTAGTCTCTGGCTGGATGAATTCTACTCTGGTAAACAAACTCTGATGCATGAGCGCTCCTGGGAAGTACGTTGACTCACGCATGCATTCTGAAAATTCACCTTCTGCAGACATGTTGTGCTCATAAAATACAGTCACACAAAAAGAAGGCAAGTGCGAAAGAAAGGCATACTGTATCAGAAGTGAATTTGCTGTGAAATTCAAGTTCATGCATCTGGAAAGCTCTCTGCATCTTGCCGAACTCTGAACAACAAAACAATTCCCCAGCTCTTGACACAATATGCAGACAAAACCAAATAGTCAAGCACTGTACTTGGCGGCTGCTTAACTTGCTCCTCTCGCCAGCCACTTCCACAGCTCTGCAGGGTCAAGCCCACCTGCAGGTCGTCCATGGGGTTCTGAGAAGCACGCTGAGCTGTGTCACTTACACCTCCTGCAGAAAAGGGAGAATGCAGTCCCCCTACCTGCAGTTTGTCTGTGCACCAGCTGCAGGTGCACAAGCAGGGACCAGACAGGCCAGTCCTCCAGCATGCCTGGTTGTGTCCCCTTTGGAGCAAGGAATGCCGCTTGGAACACTGACCACAAACTAAAATAGTGTAAGGCTTTGTTCAAGCCCAGTGAAGTTGATGGGAGTCTTCCCACTGATTTCAGTGGGATCAGGACCCTAGTGCTCAAAATGAACCCTGGGCCTGTATTGTCTCTGCACCTTTTATGGCTATGGGAGAGAGAGACACCCTGCCCCAAGTTAGCTCTTAATTCTTTAAGAGCTAGATTGAGACTTGGGTCATGCACTTGCACAAGGCAGGATGAGGGAACAAGGTCTTCCTGGCACCCTGTGCAGCTGACCCAGAACTTGCTCTGGGCCATGCTTAAAGTCACCACCTCACCCTAAGGAATCAACAAAATCTTTGTTTGTTAAAACCAATAGGCGGCTTCACGCATCCTCCCAATCTGGTCTCCTCTGTAAACGTCTGTCGACAAGTTACATTTTTAACAAGAGTGCTTCAAAACCAGGGCCGGCACCAGCTTTCCAAGCAGGCGCTTGGGGCAGCATTCAAAACAGGGTGGCAGTCTGTGTCCCACAGTGGGAATTTGGCAGCAGCCCCGCTGCTCTTCCCGCCGTGGCGGCTTTTGGGCGGCAGCTCCACCGGTCCTGAGGTGGCGGCGACTGCTTGGGGCAGCAAAATTGGGAGAGCCGCCCCTGTTCAAAGCAGTTCATAAAAGTGCCTTTGACACAAGCACAGCCTCTTCCATTGTTTAATTCTGCCTTTTTTGTCTTCTGGAGCTTCGCCATGGGCCAGATCTTGCTCTGTGCCTCCTTACTTTAGAATATTGCAGCAATGAGCCCAATAATGGGTGTGATGCTGCACTGAGATGATGGCTGAGATCCACGAAGCTACAGAAAGATGATTCTTCAGAAAGAGAAATTGAAATACCCTTTTTACAAGGCATTTTTCCTAGGGGGATTTTAAAGTTATGTCAAAACCGGCTAAGGGCAGAGAGAGGCAGAAAAGGAGTGAAAATGTTACAGAAAGCGCAGAGACCAAATGTGTGGAGTGGCTCTCTGAAATGTGTCAATTATTTCAGGCCTAATTGCCCTTTCTGGGATGCAGGTGGAAGTCTTTTGCTGGTCTTCAAGTCCCCCACACTTAGATAATCTAGGGGAAATATCTTATTTATCTTTGGTCCAAATCATTAAAATCAGCATAGTGGACAAAGCAAAATGAAAAGCAAGCTGAACAATTCATTTTTTTTTTAAAGTTGGAGGTGGGGGATAAAAGATGACGGAAGCCAAAAAACCATTCTCCTTCCATCTTTAGTCTCTTTCATCACCACAGCAAATGAGCGTCTCCCAAGAGAAGAACAAGAACCATTTTAGCTGTGTATGGCCTCTGGGTTGCTTCTGCTCCTATGTAACTAGGTAAAAGGAAACCTAGTGAGCCTTGCCTGTTGTATCTCTTTTGGTTCTTGTTTCACCTTTTTCAGAACTCCAGTTATTTCTGTCATCCATTTCTTTAAAAAAAAAAATCTGTATTTTGTTTCTCTTCTGGATAAAGAACAGATTTTTTTTCCTTAGGTTCTAGTTCATAACTGACTGCTGTTAACAGCATCTCCAGGTAAGAGACTGCCTAGCTCTGTAGGATTTTTCTCAAAGTAAGTGACGGGAGGAAAATCTTAACTGTATCCTACACTTCTGTGAAACTTTCTTCTCACTGGTGCATTTAACATATGTTTGTCCCTTCAGAACTAATCCAGGCTCTTTCAAAACCTTATCTGATTATTAGTTCATACCCTGTAGCTGGTATGACTTCTAACTTCCCTCTTCTATAATTCCCACAAAATTCTTGATTAACTTCTGACGTATTCTGCATAATGTTATCCCATGACTGGTTAGTTAGTCTCAGAATTTCTTTAGTAAGCCCTGCTGCCTTGACAAAATTAATGTTCTAGTGATGTTGCATTCTGATGATAAACCTTCTTTTAAAGAAAAACCCTCAACACTGAGCATACATTTTGATCAGGCTAACACTGATCTTCCATGTATTAATATGAATGAGTAGGATTAGCATGAGAAACTTTGCAGTGTCTATAAGCTCTGGAAGTCTGTGCTAAAAGTTTTAGTGTTAAAAGTTCACCTCAGTTTGCTCATCCTTGAAGCATTTATTAAGCTACAATGAAGGATGCCAGCCCAATACCTGAGTGAAAACATGAAATGTACTTAAAAAATTGGAGATAATATTGATGTAGAAGATTTGGAAGCCAGCAGGAATTTCTGAACTTGGGCTTCCTTTTTCCCCCTGTAAAATATATTCCTGACACCTTTCTTACTTACCTCAAGGTAACAAACATGTTGTCTTATTGTTCAGGTTGACCCCTAAAATCATACACAAGCCTAATTAATCTATACTTTGTTGAATTAAGAAGTTAATTGAAGAGACTGGACCTCCATAACCTCTTTTTTAAGAGGGGCAATGCAAAGGAGGGCAAGAATTGCCTTTTTTGTTTGTACAGAGCCACGTACAATGGGGCCTGCATCACAATAGTGCGCTACCGTAATAAAAATGTTCCTAACCTTTTCCAGGCTGTGGCTCCATGTTAAAACCATTTCAAGATACAATTCTCATGGACTTAAGACAAGCCTGCCCTCATCTCCCTGGCAGGTCATAATCGTAAAGGTCCCGCTGGCCTTTAAAACTGATGAATGAAACAGAGGATGTCTCTGCCAACTTCCGAAGGCCCTGTCCCTGTCTATGACTCCTGAGTTCAGAACCCAGTTTACTGCCATACCGGGCTGAAGTAGCAGCAAAATGTTACACAAATACCATACGTGTAATTGCAAACTATGAAAGAGAGATCCAAATCAAAATAACCGATCTGAACTGCAGGGAACCATCAGACCTGGGTGTGGATCTGCAATTTGACAGGCCACCTTCTCTCTCTGATGCATTGTCTTTAAACCTTGGATCTTAATGACTCAATTTTATGCAAATTCAGACCTAGAACCACTCTTTGTAGCCTGTGCCGATTGGTACAAATCAGACCTACGTATGGGCCCAGTTCTCCTCTCACTGACACTGGTGTAAATCAGGAGTGACTCCATGAAAGTCATTGCAATTATGGCTGAGTGAAATAAACATCGGCGAGGATAGACTCGGACCCATGTCTTGCAAAAATTGGGCCTCTTACCAACTGCCAAACATTTTTCTGTCCCAAGAAGCAGCCCATGACTCTGATGTCTCCGTAACTCACTGCAGCGCTATCTAGTGAGCCAGATGAGACTTGCAGATTAGTTCCTCTTCTCTACGTGGCTTGGAAATGTGACTTTAACCACAAGGGCTTTCCTGGGTTGGCTTTCTTTCACAGCCAGCATGGCCAGAGACAACTGCTACAGCATTTCTATCGGATGGAAACGTCAGGGAGGTTTCTGGAAAAATTGCACTGGTGAAGAGTGGTTTTTTGTTTTTGTTTTTTTTCTTGACAATATCCTCCTCTACAATTCTCAGCAGCTGTGGATTCCTCGGAGGCATTTTAATTGCTAACCCTCTGCTGCACTGAATGTTTCTCTTCAGCCCGTGACAAGAAAACCCATCACCAGGAGCACCATGTGTTGGGAGTGAATGCAATGTTACTGACAGCTCATAAACAAAACAAGGTTTGCTAATGCAGTCTGCTCACTTCCCAATACACTGAAATGTATTTACTGGGCTGTATAAAGGACTCCCAGTCCTAAAATGCATTAGTTAGTAGGTATGGCCCCTGAATGTAGATGGGGTTGCAGCAGATAAAAAGACAAGTTATTGAATTTATTTGATCACTGGAACCCATCTTCCTGTGATCAGTGCCTATTCTTTGTGTACATGTGTTGCATTTTACCAAATATAGATCAAAGTATTATGTGGTGAGACCAGCCATAAATATTCTCTCTCATTATTAAACAGACTAACTCCCATCATTCTATAGAGTTAGTCTGTGTTCTGAACAGAGAGAAATGAAGAGGATAAATCTCTTTTTGCCATTTGTTTCTTAGGGCAGGCACAGTGGCTAAGTAGGACATGGATTTTGTTTTCATTACCATGCATCACAGACTTCATTGACAGGAAGTGCACATATCCCAAAGGGCCTGTGAAGACAAATGAAAAGCTTGTGGCCCCATGTCAGACCTGCCAGAAGCAGACGCAGGTCCCTTGAAAGCAGTGGGCTGACACACCTATGTACACATCTGTATTTGATCTTGTTTTAAGTTCTGATGAATGTCTGGGCATATTTCACATCTCAGCACAGTCAGACATCAAAAATAGAATTGGTGCTGGCTGCCACATGGCCCCCTGTCTGTGCCTCGCATGTGGGAGCCTTGTGTGGCCATGGAAACACAAGTGAGTGTGGTGCACCAGCACCATTCAGGCAGAGATCCTGCCACACTCTACGAAGGTGAAGCTAAACTCACACACGGGCCTTAGGGGAGTGCTTGTTATCCCCATTTTACAGATGGGGAAATGTGAGGTCCTGGAAAACGTGGGCCCAAATTTTCCCCTCTGCTTTTGCAGATGTGGAACGAAAAGCCAGCAGCTCTAGCTACGTAGCATGGAAGGGGAAGGTCCAACATGGCTGTGCCCTCTCCAGTGGAAGCCTCTCACTATGAGCTGAATGAGGGAGAGGGAGGTGAAGCTACAGCAGAGAAGAGATTGATGCTGTGGGAGTGTTTGCCTTCTGCTGTATTCAGTGCCCTTATCTCTGCTTAAGTGGATGCTTAGCCAGGTCTGGTTCAACATTATCTTAGTCTCTTCCCCCTCTCCACTGTATGGAAACCTACTGCACCCTGAGGGACATCCTTGACAAGGCTGCATCTAGCCTACCATGGAGCTGGAGAAGAGATACAAGTCCTTCATGTGACTGAGCCATGCTTCTGGTGGCTTTCCTGGGATCTGCAGACTTAGGAGCAATGAACCCCCTGGTCATTCTGCAAGGAGCTGACATAATTCCCCACCATCCTTCAGGTCCTGCAGGATCTGGGGTAAATTCTGCAAGACTTTGTCCAATTTCCCCACACAGTAGATAATTGGAAAAACTTTCCAAGGGTCCTGGCGGATTCTTTATCCGGGGCAATTTTTAAATCAAGAGGAGGTTTTTCTCAAAGTTCTGAGCTCATTCAGCCAGGAATGCATTCAGGGAAGCCGGAGGGTATGCTTTCTGCAGAAGGTCGGACTAGATGAGCACAGTGGTCTCTCTTGGCCCCGAATTGGTGAATTTGCCCAAGCTCACATGGGGCATTTGAAGCAGTCAGAGCCCTGTTCCCTGAGTCCCAGTTCTGAGTTTTAGCCATCAGCACAGTTTTCAGGCCCTACTTCTAGCCACTGTCCTCACCTTGCTGCTTAGCAGCTGCAATCCCCCATTGATATTCTAGCTGAGCACTATCTGAATTGTCTGGATATCAATTTCATCTTCATTTCACCACTGTCTGCACGGCTCATGAAGTTGCCTATCCCCCACATAACCTGAGGAGGAAGGTCATGAACGTATCTCTTTTTATTGGATTTTAAAGTAATTCCTGGGTATACTGAACATGCTTTTCATGTAATAGCAAGCCCCCCATGCAACAGAGACGATGCTAACATTGCCTTAAATTAATAAACTACAGTATCACAACCACGTCCTTTTGACTTTTCACATGATTTTGGAGAGTCTCAGACAAGTGAATAGACTCATCTCCATCAATCCTATTTCCAGTAAGAATCATGCTAAAGAGAAAATACAGACACTATGGAATCTTCTGCAGAGCTCCTTAGAACCACCAGAGCTATGTCCCATCAGACGCAATCTCCCATCTTGGTGTGAGGAGGTGACACAGCCTGCTAGTAATTGCAGACCCAGCAGGCACAGCCAGCTCATTAAAATGCTGCAGCTGGTTAGAGTGAGGAGTGATTCACAGAGACAAGGGACACGATCACTTTCCTCTTTGTCTGGCAAATAGTTGTCAGAGTTTAAGGCTGGAGCCGATCACCAGATACCTGGTGGGTGGCCTGCATGACAGGCCACCCAAACCACCTACCCCACTAAACCCAACAACGAAAATTAGACCAAAGTAGCACAGCCCACAGGAGATTACACTGTTATGGGCCACAGGCAGAGAATAGGAGGGACTAAGGTGCACCAGTGCCTGGGGCTCCCCAAAATGGCAGGTAAACTGTTAAATGAAAGATACCCAGATATTTCTGGCAAGTGACCCACACCTCATGCTGCAGAGGGAAGTGGAAACCCCCCCCCCCCAATGAGATTACTTGTTTGGTTGATGAAGGTAATAGTGTTGATCTAATATACTTAGACTTCTGTAAGGTGTTTGACTTGGTACCTCATGATATTTCGATTAAGAAAACTAGAACAATATAAAATTAACATGGTATGTATTAAATGTATTAAAAACTGGCTAACTGACGGGTCTCAATGTAATTGTAAATGGGGAATTGTCATTGAGCAGATGCATTCATAGTGGGGTTCTTAGCCCTATACTATTTAACATTTTTATCAGTGACCTGGAAGAAAACAAAGTTTGTAGATGACCTAAGAATAGGTAGAGTGATAACTAATTAAGAGGACAGGTCACGGACTCCAGAACGATCTGGATCGCTTCGTAAAGGTGCACGCAAACACTATGCATTTTAACATTGGTAAATGAATTCATACATGAACAAAGACTGTCAGCCATACTTAAGAATGAGGGAAGCAGTGACTCTGAAAAAGGTTTGGGCGTTGTGGAGAATCAGCTGAACATATGTGACCAATGTGACACTCTGGCCAAAAGAGCTAATTTGATCCCTGTGGTGCATAAACAGGGGAATCTCGAGTAGAGTACAGTGCTGTATTTGGCACTGGCGTGACCACTGCTGGAATCCTGTGTCCGGTTCTGGTGCCCACAGTTTAAGAAGGGTGTTGATATATTGGAGAGAGTTCAGAGAAGAGCCCTGAGAATGATTAAAGGATTACAAAACATTCCTTATGGTGATAAGCTAGTAGATTGCACTCTTTCAGCATAACAAAGAGAAAGTTAAGAGGTGACTTGTTTATGTTTCTGTGGGGAAAAAATATTTAACAATGGCCTCTTCAGTTTGAGCAGAGAAAGGTGTAACACAATCCAATATCTAGAAGTTGGAGCTAGACAAATTCAGACTGGAAATAAGGTGTTTGTTTTGCCAGTGAGGGTAATTAACCATTGGAACAATTTACCAAGGGTCATGGTGGATTCTCCATTGCTGAGAATTTTTATATCAAAATGGTTGGCTTTCTAAAAAGCTCTGCTCCAGGATTTATTTTTGGGGAATTCTATGGCCTGTGTATATAGGAGGTCAGACTTGGTGATCACAGTATCAGAGGGGTAGCCATGTTAGTCTGGATCTGTAAAAGCGGCAAGAGTCCTGTGGCATCTTATAGACTAACAGACGTATTGGAGCATAAGCTTTCATGGGTGAACAACCACTTCGTCAGATGCATGTAGTGGAAATTTCCAGAGGCAGGTATAAATATGCAAGCAAGAATCAGGCTCGGGATAACGAGGTTAGTTCAATCAGGGAGGATGAGGCCCTCTTCTAGCAGTTGAAGTGTGAACACCAAGGTAGGAGAAACTGCTTTTGTAGTTGGCGAGCCAGTCAGTCTTTGTTTAATCCCAATTTTGGAATCTGTGAATCATTCCAGAGGATGACCTCTTCAAGATCATGATGACGTTGATCTGATTGTGAATCTGCAAACCTGGAGCTGTTCAAGTCTATCACCTTGACGGTTTAGGCTTGAATACGGTGTTTATTAATACTAAATTGTTTCCAATTGCAAATTTCATGGGTTGCAGTCCTTTGCTGTTTGTCTTGCCATATCCAAGCTTCCCAACACAATTGGGCCATTCTGGGTGGCGCTCAGGACCAGCCCATACAATCCAGTTACCTTGCGTGATTAAAATGTCTTTGTTGTAAACAGATATTAGCTTCTTCTTGATGCCTTTTTTCCCTTATTCTGTCATCACCACTTCAGAACAGTGAATTTCCTTCTGCAGTAACCATCATTCCATTCCCCATCCATCTGTACTTTCACAAACCAATCATGTCTCACTTAAGCGTTAAGATCTCATTTTGTAGTAGCTGGTGGCGGCCTACTTTCATGCTATGAACATTCCAAGTGCCAAGGGAGAACAATTGCTTGGCCAATTTAATTTGCTCAGAATCCAATCGCCCCTTCTTGAATACACCTCCTACAATTACCAGTGATCCATCCCCTGTCACCTATTTCCCACCTTCTGGCAAACAGAGGAGAGGGACACCATCCCTGCCCATCTGGGATAACAGCCATTGATAGACCTATCCTCCATGAACTTATCTAGTTCTTTTTTGAACGCTGTTATAATCCTTGACCTTCACAACATCTTCTGGCAAGGAGTTCCACAGGTTGACTGTGCGTTCTGTGAAATATTTCCTTTTGTTTATTTTAAACCAGCTGTCTATTAACTTCATTTCATGACCTCTAATTCTTGTATTATGAGAAAGGGTAAATAACCTTCCTTATTTACCTTCTCCACAACAGTCATGATTTTATAGAACTCTATCATATCCCCCTGAGTCGTCTCTTTTCCAAGCTGAAAAGTCCCAGTCTTATTAATCTCTCCTCGAATGGCAGCCGTCCATACCCCTAATCAATTTTGTTGCCCTTTTCTGAACCTATTCCAATATATCTTTTTTTGAGATGGGGCAACCACATCTGCCCTCAATATTCAAGATGTGGGTGTACCATGGATTTATATAGAGGCAATATGATATTTTCTGTTTTATTATCTATCCCTTTCTTAATGATTCCCAACGTTCTGTTCGCTTTTTTGACTGTCGCTGCACATTGTGGATAATTCTCTGAAAACATCCACTCAGTAACTCCAAGAGCTCTTTCTTGAGTGGTAACAGCTAATTTAGACCCCCATAATTTTATATGTATAATTGGGATTATATTTTCCAATGTGCATTACTTTGCATTTATCAACACTGAATTTCGTCTGCCATTTTGTTGCCCAGTCACCAGGTTTGTGAGATCCTTTTGTAGTTAGTTCTTCGCAGTCTGCCTGGGATTTATCTTGAGTAGTTTTGTATCATCTGCAAATTTTGCCACCCTCACTGTTTACCCCTTTTTCCAGATCATTTGTGAATGTTGATCAGCAATGGGCCCGGTACAGACCCTTGCAGGACATCACTATTTATCTCTCTCCATTCTGAAAACTGACCATTTATTTTACCCTTTGTTTCCTGTCTTTTAATCAGTTACTGTATCTATGAGAGAACCTTCCCTTTTATCCCATGACTACTTACTTTGTTTAAGAGCCCTTGGTTACGGACCTTGTCAAAGGCTTTCTGAAAATCTAAATACGCTATACCCACTGGATCCCCTTTACCCACATGCTTGTTGATCCCGCTCAAAGAATTCTAGTAGATTGATGAGGCATGATTTCCCTTTACAAAAACCATGTTCACTTTTCCCCGACAAATTATGTTCATCTATATGTCTGACAATTTTGTTCTTTACTATAGTTTCAACCAGTTTGCCCGGTACTGAAGTCAGGCTTACTGGCTTGTAATTGCCAGGGTCTCCTCTGGAGCCCTTTTAAAAAAATATCGTCACATTAGCGATCCTCCAGTCATTTGGTACAGAAGCTGATTTTAATGTTAGGTTACAGACGACAGTTAGTAGTCCTGTAACTTCACATTTGAGTTCCTTCAGAACTCTTGGGTGAATCCCATCTGGTCCTGGTGACTTATTACTGTTGTTCCAAAACCTCCTCTAATGACACACCTCAATCTGGGACAGTTCCTCAGATTTGTCACCTAAAAAGAATGGCTTAGGTATGGGAATCTCCCTCACATCCTCAATCATGAAGACCGATGTAAAGAATTTATTTAATTTCTCTGCAATGTCCTTATCATCCTTGAGTGCGCCGCCCCTGTTGACATTTGGTCAGCTCCCTGGCGGAGGAGGAGTGTATTAGTGGCTCCATGTGCAGGGTCTTCAGCCTTTGCCTGTGGTGGTGACCAAATCCATGCAGGCTCAACCTATATCCCGTGCACCTGGGTTTGCTGGACAGGGGAGAGGCTATCCAGGGGAGAAGAAGCATCTGTGGATCTATTGACCTCAAGTGCCACCCCTGTGGATCCCGTGCACTATGCTTGTCTGACCCTGGCTTGCTCAGGAGGGGCTGTTAATGCTAATGAGTATTGCCAGGAAAGCCTCCAAGTACAAACTGCACCAGGCCTTCAGGATTTGGCCATATGATTAGTGTGAGTATCATTCAGACTCAACAATGAGCTTAATAAAAGCTTGGATGTATTTCCACCCTTTTCCAGTGTCAGACAGCTCTAATTCTACTTGCCCATTCAAGGGAAGTGTGTGTGTGTGTAATTTGTATCAAGAAAAGAACACTAACAAAAATAAACTTTGTTCAAACAGCACAGTATGAATCTAGCAAATGCTACAATGGAGTGGCCTTTGTTGAGCAAGGGGCAGAGTGGAATGCCATCCTAGGAAAAAGAGGAAGATGATAATGAGACCCTGTTATTTCTTGGCTCTGAAGCCTTGCTGAAGAAGTAGATAGTATGCAAAGCTAGCGTAACTAGGTGAAAAAGAGAATCTCACTCTTCTGTGCTCCTCAGGAAATAGCCAGCCATGTGTAGTGATGGTGAGAGGTGGAGAACTTTCTGCTTTGCAACAGTTGCTGACACAGATCAAATGGAACTTTCTTTGGACTTAATTTTAACCTACTCAGATCTTAGTAAATACATGTGAAGTTAGGATGGGCAAACTTTTTAAGCAGGGAACTCACACAAATAACAAATGATGAATAATGAATAGCAAATATGTAGTGCACATCCAGTATGAATTTTCAGGCAAATAATAATGAAACTTAGATCCATGACCACTTCTTTGTACTCTTTAAATACTCAAGAACGTCTGATTATATGCCCCGACAAATAGCAACAAATCAAACTAACCGTTTTTATAGTGAATTATTGGACCAGCTCAAAGAGCAGAAGTTGCCTCAGATATTCTAGAATAACAAAATAGATTAAAGTGAAAGAGTTCAGGGATCTCATACCATAATGTTGGTAGAACAAGAAGTACACTGCATGCAATCTATATTCCAATATTCCAAGAATGTCTCTCTGTGTGGCACTCTGAAACCTAAAATGTCTGAGTCAGAGAAGTGATGGAAACAACCAGAAGCATGCCCGACAGCTCTTTTTGTTCAGAATATCACCGGCTTGAATCATCACTGGGTTATGCAGTCCAGTTTTTAAGTTCTCAATCCTTTTGAATCTATATATTATACCCATGCAGTGTACTGCTACATTAATGCATGTATCTATGCCATGCCATGTGAGATCAGAGAGAACTCAGTCAATCATCATCGTTACTCCACAGCTAATTTCCACTCAACAGTTTAATTGGTTGTATGAGGGAAGCTGCCACAGGTCTACAAAACCATCCTCGCAGCCAGCACACACAATCACTTCAAACACACCTTAAACACACACAGCCCCTTGCGGATGTACATACCTCTGCACAAATCAACACAAATCTCCTAGCACAACCCTTCGGAGACACAAATCAACACAAATCTCCTAGCACAACCCTTCGGAGACACAAAGCAACACAAATCTCCTAGCACAACCCTTTGGAGACACAAAGCAACACAAATCTCCTAGCACAACCCTTCGGAGACACAAAGCAACACAAATCTCCTAGCACAACCCTTCGGAGACACAAAGCAACACAACCAGCATGCACAATAATCCAAATGTCACTTTGAAGCCTAGAATGTCTGCTGAGTGAGTGTGAAGTCATAGAAACAGCTACAAGCATGGTTGAGAGCTTTTTTGTTCAGAGTATCACCAGGTTCAATCATCACTGGGATTTGAGGTCTTTTACCTCCCAAATTTTTAAGTTCTCAGCCATTTTCAGCGTTTCTGTACACATATGACTTTATGAATTACATCCATGTGACAAAAAGAAAAGGAGGACTTGTGGCACCTTAGAGACTAACCAATTTATTTGAGCATGAGCTTTCGTGAGCTTATGCTCAAATAAAATGGTTAGTCTCTAAGGTGCCACAAGTACTCCTTTTCTTTTTGCGAATACAGACTAACATGGCTGTTACTCTGAAACCTGTCATCCATGTGACAGGCAGGCTTTCTTTCAGCTACTAGTAGCCATATGCTTTTCTATTGTCCTTAGCAAGGCTCAATTTTTTTTCCACATGCCCCCATAGTTAAGGTTCTCTTTGCTTTTTCATTTAAAGCTGCAATCCAATGTCTTTCTCTGCTACAGACTTTCTGGATGACTTTCTGAAGGTCGCTTGATCATTGCTCACTGATAAAATGCTGTAAATTTAGGTAAGATACACTCTATCCTTTATACAGGGCAGACACCTATCCCAGACCTCAGAATCCCAATCCAAGCCCTTAACCATAAGAAAAAGGCTAGAGAAGAGAGCTCTGGAATCTTGAGTTGATTTGAGGAGGAAATTACGCCTTCAGCTATTCATTAAGTAAATTGCTACATTGTGTATCATTTTGAAGTTGCTACACACATGACATACCCTACCCAAAACACAATGGAGCTCTGACCCAGTTGGCCTGCAGGCACCACCGCAATATAAATGCTAAAATAACAATAGACTCCAAAGCAAGGAAATGAAAAGTGAAGACCTCTAATATTACACCCTCTACTCCTCCACCCCAAGAGAGACACCTCACCCCCAGCATAAGCCCTGCTTCTGCACTGACATTGCATCACAGAAACTGAACTTGGCCCCAGCAGGGATGCTGGCTTTTCAGCATCCACTTCCACAGTTATGGATGGGTGTGGCTACCCAGTACTGTTCAAAAGGGCCAGCAGATAGAGGGATCTTGTCTATTTGTGCGGGATGAAGGGGAACAAGGCAGAAGGAAGATTGGGGCAGAGTTGGGGACTCATAACACCACATGAGATGGGAGGTGGTCTCTAAATTAGGCTGAGCCCAAATTATCTTTATGGCTAACCTAGGTTAAAATATGCTCCTTAAACTTCAGCTGTAAATCAACTGGTGACTAATAAGGATCAGAAAAGAGAGGAGGGGAAGGTTGCATTTTGTACCACCGTACATTTGTCAGTTACACTGTTTGGTAAGTCCTGATTCCCTGGACCTTATGTACAACTACGGGGCCCAAGCCTGGTCCCCATGTGGAGACTGGCAAAACTGCCCATGGCTTCCTGAGAGCAGCACTGAGCTGGCTGTTTGGGTGCTACTCTTGCCACTGTTTTCTGAGGATCCTTTAGGCCTGGTCTGTTCAGTAGAGCCTCGCCTGCATAGCTATGTCAGGTAGGAGTGTGACGCCTGGCTGCCATAGCTCCGCCGGCAAAGACCGCAGTGTAGACACCGTTCGACCAGCAAAAAGTGTGTTGCGGCTATAGCTTTATTTCATTGGGGGAGTTGCTCTAAGGTACACTAGCAAAAGCGTTCCTGTGCTCGTATAAGTCTTGTGTCGACCCTAGGAGGGTTTGCCAGTGTAGCTAACCATTCCAAGCGGAGGCACATAAAGGCCGCGTAGCAGCAGAGGTGCCAAGATAGTTGTGGTAGTCGGTGTAGTAGTATGAAGATATTCTGAGTTACCTCGCTAGCAAAAAATGTAACACACACGGGTAGCGTAACACCATAGTTCCATGGGGCTTTGTCCAGTATCAGCACGTTCTCACATGTTTTCAGCCTTGGTCCCAGAATGAGAGAGAGACAAGGTAGGTGAGGTAATTTTGCTTTATTGGATGAGTTTCTGTTGGTGGAAGGTATAAACTTTCCGGCTACACAGAGCTCTTCTTCAGGGCTAGGGAAGGAAGCAGGGTGTCTGTCTGAGCGAAATCCAAGTTGGGACACATTGTTCAGCAGAAGGGGTAACATGTTGGAGGCGGTCACTTGAAATGAAGTGTGCAACTGGGGATTTCATTGTTAAGCATAAAGGGTTTGAAGTGGGCAAAGGGTAGGAGGCAGTGGGATGTGTGACAAAGTGTTGTAATGAGCCATAAAACTGGGGTCCCTGTTAAGTCCATGGCTTTTGGTGTCTAGCAGAGTTATGAGCAGAACTCCCAGGGCTCACCTGTTAAAGGTGTTATGCAAGTTTCCTTTGGGGACAAGTACTGAAAGATCAGATAGGGAGTGATCCCAGGGGCGAACACTTTTCACACAACAATCACTCCCTATCTGACCTTTCAGTACTTGTCCTCAAAGGAAACCTGCACAACACTTTAGGAATTCCCAAATTAATAATAAAAATAACCTAACCAATGACTGTGTAGTGACTGCATTTTGTGAGGAGCTCCCTCAATAATCTCCCATGCCAGCATCTATACACGAGCCGGTCATCAAAAAAATGGCAATGCCCCATAGCAAGGAATGTCGACCTTCCTCATGAAAATAACATCTAAAGCTGCTGAAAGGTAATGAGCAAACAGTGATTATGTGGTGAATTAGTTTGCTACTAAAAAGACTTTCTCACAAGGTTTGCTGAGACAGAGAGGAAATGTTTGTTTAGCTTCTTTGATCTGCAAGTGCTGAGTTGTCTAGGAATGGGAATAGCCAATTCTAGTTACTTAGAATTTCAAAAGAGTTTGATCTGAAAAGGTATTAGAGATAAATTCTTAGAGGTTCAAAGGGTTCAGATAACACATCGGATGCAGTGGGAGATGCCACTGTTGTTCTTTAAAGGATTAGACAGGGCTAACTTGATCAGGGAATTTTAAAACAGGCATTGAAATGTAAGGTATTTGTTCTATCACTTATCAGATGAAGCCTGTTTGATTTGATCGTCTCACCACTGTGAGCTCATTTATCTAATTAAGATATTGACCAGTCGTACAGAATATTTTAATATCCATGAGCTTAATTAGATGTGCATAAGGAGCATCTGGGAGAGATGTGTGTGCCTGTTGTTCTGGGTCTTTTTTTGTATTGTTTTGAGGAGAAAGCCATACGAGAACATACCCAAAAACAATCTAAATGCTGTCTCACTGTTGGTTAGTAATATAATTAGATATAACCTGAAAGGATTCCAGTTCATATCTGTACTTGATCTGTGAGTTAGGAAGTCAATACCGAGGTTAGATTAGGGTTTTCTTTTATTACTTTTAAATATAAGCTCTAACCATAAGATTTTAACAGGTTTGTGTTTGTCTCTCCGTCTTCCCCCTTCCCATC
The DNA here is from genome assembly GCF_965140285.1 of Lepidochelys kempii. Lineage (NCBI taxonomy): Eukaryota > Metazoa > Chordata > Testudines > Cheloniidae > Lepidochelys > Lepidochelys kempii. Next base: position 100,586,267 of record NC_136388.1, on the reverse strand, counting down.
CCCCACATAAGGAGTGGAGGACTTGGCTCAACCTGCCATTATTTTATGGTTGTATTGTCCTAGCTCAGAGAATACCCAGTCAATCGGGGCCCACATTGTGGTATGTGTTAGGAAATGCAGGATGAGATGGGTGTTCTTGCTGAATCAGTCTGTGAAAACACAGTCTGGTTAGTTTGAGGAATATGTTCTTACAGGAGATCTTCAAGGCACTTATAACATTATTTTTGAGACAAGGAGTGATCATATGGCTAGACTTGCAAAATAATACACATCAGAGGCTTCCACCATGCAAATGTGGAGCGCAGCGTGGACAATGGCAAGGTCAAAGCTAATAAGCAGAGTGGGTTGAAATCTTCAACATTTTTTTCTTAACAAACTTTTAAGGAAAAATTGTCAAGATGATCAATAAGTCTCCTCTCTTTGCAAATTGTCTAATTTTTAAAATAAAAATTTGTATAAAATTTTATTAAACTTGTTTCCAAAATCACTATTGAAACTCTTCATTGAAGAAAAGGGTGGTGGTTTTCAGTCAGAAAACAGGGTTTTTCGGCAAATGAAAAGCTTTGATATGATCTGCAATGAAGCTTCATTTGAAACATCATTACGAGAATTGCGGGAAATGGAAAATGGATTCATACAGAACACTGCAAGATGGAACAATCTGAGATTTGATGTTTCTCATGAATTCACTTTGCCGTGTTTTTGATCAATGTTGTAGGCAGGGCAGGGAGAGTAAAGGAGACCACAGCCTGAATGAGGTCATTACTCAATCAACATTTTCAGATCACATTCATTGCTGGCACACACTGAGCTGTTGATTTTGTGCTTGCTCTTTCCTCTGTCAAAATTTAAACAAAACCACAAAGAAGCTAAAAGCACGAAGCGGCAGTTGTCTGTTTGCATTCCTTTGTCTTGATCTCAGAAATAGTGACTGTTGTATAATTTAAATGTCTTACTCATCACATTTGTTAATTTGTTTTGGTATTTGTATTGAAATATCAATAAAGAATATATTTTTACAACATTGGCTTATAAACACAGCTGACTGAATTCTTTTGGCTGAAAACTTTTTCAACTGAAAAAATAGAGTATTATTGAAAATTAAATTTAATTTTGCTAATGTTTCTCAATTATTTTTATTGGAAAATTCCAGTATGAAATGAAACAAACATTGTAATTTCATTTTCAATTGACCTTTTAATTTCCTTGTTTTTTCCTTTTTTTTTCTCCCTTTTTTTTTTGGCCACTGAATATATTATAATGAATGACAGCTAGGACTCCCACCACCACTTTTTCCTCTCTTTTTTCCTTTCCCCACTTTAACTTTTGAAATCTTCTTGGTTTGGAAAAGCAACAAAGTGGCAAAAGGGAAAATGAAATGCTGTACATCTGCCACTTTGCAGCTTTTCCAAAGTTGAAGATTTGAATTTTTTTTTTTAAAAATGGTCTCACTTTTAAAAATCAAGATTTGATTTTCAGTGTAATTCTTTTTTCAGCAACACAAAAGGACATAATGATGCCTAGTGCTTTGAAAAAATTGTTTATTTGCTCAAGATAATGTGAAGTACGGTGATTTGGATAAAAGCAATACGTGCATGTTATATAATGGCAGAGCATTACATGTGACTTTGCACAGAATAAATAACCATTTAAAGTTAGGATGGCAAAACACTGTAATAATATATCTATTTGCTCTACTGAAAGATAATAAATGTTGTAGCAGACTTCCAGCTGGTATATTCTGTTGTTAAAGTCTATCTCCAGTCCATGGTTAACAGTATGCTAAGTACTTGCTACTGTTTTATGTATCCTGACACCATGTCTTCAGTAACATTTCCTGAGTCTAATTTACCTTTGTTTCCTCGGGAGATCTAACTAATCAAATCTATGTTTGTGTGGTGTATATATGCTGCTTGATGATACCCCTGATATAAAAGAAAAGGCACTTTTGAATACTAGTGCATTTATTTTATTTCTTGAAAGTAAGCAGGGCCTGGGAGGGCGTTGGGGGATGTTATGAAAAACAGTTTGAATTTGTTCAATAATTTTTCAATGTCCATAAATCCCCATTTGTAATGTACTTCTTTGGGGAAGGAATTAATGCTGTATATTTCCTACCTTCAGCATTCTCAGAACTTATGAATATGTAAGAGGGAATTACAGTAAGGAAATGATACCTTTATTAATGTATGCAAAGTCTTTTCTAATAGCCACTTAAAATAAAATGATCATTTGGCAGATTCACAGGCCAGAAACAACATTATTTCTGAGTTAATGACCTCACTGTAGGGTAAAAGCTCAGTGCCAGTTCTCCACTGGCCTGCTACTTGCTGGGCAGTAGTGAATTGGCACTAAGGAGATAAGTGACTTGCTGAGTCACTAATCCTTGTGCAAAGTGGGTGGCAAACACTGCCAGCTCAGAAGGATCGCACTTTGCACAGATGTGAATGTCTCCAGCAGGTGTAAGGCAATATAGAATCCGACCCTCCACTTTTCTCCTTAGAGGGGCGCTGTCACCGTGCCTCAGTGGGTCACGACTGAGGATATCAAATTCAGGACAAACTGCTGGGAAATAGGATAGACACACCCCAAAACTGGTGGTTATTCTCCCATAAGATATACCAGACCAGCAACAAAAGTAAACTTCTGTTTCACTACATTGCTTTTCTGACTTGTTAGCCAGTCTTTTTAGGTATCCCAGTCCTTGTATCACCACCAAAAACACTAGACTTAAAGCTGAGTGGTTATTTAAAACCAGTTTCATCAACCAAAGGGTTCTTCTGGTCCCAAAGGACCAGCCAAATACCCAGGTCAATATATAACTCAGATCTTACACAATAATCACGCTGTTGCCAATCCTTTAGTATCTAATATCTAAAGGTAGAAAGAGAAAAAGAAATTTAGTTAAAATTGGTTAAAGGAGTCAAATACATACAATAATTGCAAGGTTCTTGGATCAAGCTTAAAGCAGTGATGGCATAAACTGCTAACTGGTTACATCTCTGGTTGCTCCCAAATAATTAGAATGTCCTCAGTCCCTTGGTTAGAATGCTCCCATTGGTATAAGTTTATAGTCCAGAGATTAGAGCAGGAAAGAGGCAAAATGGAGATGTTTCCAGGGCCTTTTGTAGTTCTTGCCACGTGGAGGGAAATGCATTGTCTCAGTTTGTGGAAAATTACAGGCACAAGATGGAGTTTGGAGTCACATGAGCAAGTCACATGTCCATGCATGCTTTGAGTCATAGCAGAGGCCCTTACTCATACTCTAGTGTCTAGTTTAAAAGGTCACATGAAAGTCCATTAGGTGTGAATAGGCTTCTTCTATGGTCCATTGTATTAGTTGATGAGCCATCAACTTGAATAACCCCTTCACAATGTGCTGGCTTGTTACATGTAAGTACCTTGTGGGTGTTACCACAGGAGTGAACACATTTGAAATACAGATGCATAGTCTATATTTATAACTTCAGATACAAAAACGATACATGCATACAAATAGGATAATCATATTCAGCAAACCGTAGCTTTTCCATTGACACCTTACTTGACACACTTTGTACAAAGAAAAGGAGGACTTGTGGCACCTTAGAGACTAACCAATTTATTTGAGCATGAGCTTTCGTGAGCTACAGCTCACTTCATTGGATGCATACTGTAGCTCACGAAAGCTCATGCTCAAATAAATTGGTTAGTCTCTAAGGTGCCACAAGTCCTCCTTTTCTTTTTGCGAATACAGACTAACACGGCTGTTACTCTGAAACCTGACACTTTGTACAAGATTTGTTGCAATTATATAACAGTGGTAGCAACAATGATCTGCATCATATTTTAATCATATAACATCACTGGGGCCTCACAGTTCTGACAGGGAAAAAGAAAAGAAAAAGCAAACCACCTGCACAGGGATAACTGTGCCCTTCCTGAGCCCATTTTAAATGTGATGGCTCACTGAGCCTTCTCCTCTTAAGCAGGATTCTCCTGTACATGCCCAGTGACTTCCTCAAAGCAGGAATGGCAGGGGATTGAGTTCTGCCTTGGGTTTGGAGGGGATGAATTTACCCTTGGGTTTAACCCCCTCTTCATATAGTTGGGGCTCCTTTGTGGTGTTACCAGGCTTGAATGGCCTCAGCGATGACAGGGAGTCATCTCTTGTTTCATTGTCTCGGAGTTGCCATGGTCAGAAGATGAGAGCCCCTCTTCCCCCCCCTCCCCTTTTACAGGGAAGGTCTGGAGTTCGTGGAAGAGGATGAGGTCCTGGGATGCTCTCCAGCCTTTGCCTCAGGCTTGTCTATTCTTGTTTAGATGGCGGATTCTTCTCCCTTCCAGGTGATCCCACCCCCTTCCCTGTGCATCTCAGCCTGTGGAGGAGATTCGAGTGCTGTGACTCTTTTCATCCAATGTGCAGTTTGAGAGTAAACATGGCGGGGGAGGGAGGGCATCCTTGGAGGACCTCCAATCCTCCTCCTGAGAGGGGTGGGAATCTGACCGGATACCAGGCGCCCAGCCATGGGACATTGTGACCCTCCCTAGAAAAGATCTTGTCGCCTTGCAGGTTGATGGGGCCAGGGATCTGGGGGGAAATCTTGGACTTGTTCCCAATAGGCCTCGGATCTGAGAAGACTCTTCTGCCTGCTGGGCTCCAGTGACTAAGGAGCAATGACCGACCCACGGGGAGGTGTTTCACTGGTGTGGAGGGAGGCTGAGCCCCCACAAAGCCACACAGACCCTGAGCCCCTTCTCCTCATTCAGGAAGGCTCTCTGGGCTGGGGGCTCCCATTCTGTGACGTGTGTGACTTTCCTCACAGAGGAAGGCCACTGTCAACTGGAGCTGGCTTCATGCTGGGCTAGGGAGAGCAAATGGAGAGAAATAGTTTGGTAAGTGGTCCTATTCCAGGCAAGGAGGTTCCTCACTTTTTGATTTCTCTTGTAGGATGGAGGCCAAAGCCCCCTGCTGTCCACCTGTACTAAACTATGACGCGTGTCTTTTTTTAACAAGGACTTCACTATATGTACATTGAATGTCTGATATCTGGAAATTAATTGTGCCTGCAGCTACTTGTTGGTGGGCTCATAAAAATTCCTTTTTACTCTGCAAGGCCCGTCAGTATTCAGAAATCCTCCAGCACACCATCTGTTCAGGGTTTGTGGACATCTGCAAGTTCCTTCTCTGTGACGGGGATATCTGCAAGCTATGCAGCTTCAGAATATTTAACAAGATTGAAATATTTCAAAGCCAACTACTAGTGAGAATTCAGATAATGATTCTAGCATAAAATGAGTGCATGTTACTAAATAAAATGAGGTAGCATATTTGCAATTGTTTATCTTCTGTTAGTCTTGTAGCTGCTAAATTAACTGTCTCAATTCTTGAAACATGATCATTTCAGGTTTCAGAGTAAAAGTCATGTTAGTCTGTATTCACAAAAAGAAAAGGAGTACTTGTGGCACCTTAGAGACTAACCAATTTATTTGAGCATAAGCTTTCGTGAGCTACAGCTCACTTCATCGGATGCATACTGTGGAAAGTGTAGAAGATCTTTTTATACACACAAAGCATGAAAAAATACCTCCCCCCACCCCACTCTCCTGCTGGTAATAGCTTATCTAAAATAACCACTCTCCTTACAATGTGTATGATAATCAAGGTGGGCCATTTCCAGCACAAATCCAGGGTTTAACAAGAACGTCTGGGGGTGGGGGGGTTAGGAAAAAACAAGGGGAAATAGGTTACCTTGCATAATGACTTAGCCACTCCCAGTCTCTATTCAAGCCTAAGTTAATTGTATCCAATTTGTAAATGAATTCCAATTCAATAGTTTCTCACGGGAGTCTGGATTTGAAGTTTTTTTGTTGTAATATCACAACTTTCATGTCTGTAATCGCGTGACCAGAGAGATTGAAGTGTTCTCCGACTGGTTTATGAATGTTATAATTCTTGACATCTGATTTGTGTCCATTTATTCTTTTATGTAGAGACTGTCCAGTTTGACCAATGTACATGGCAGAGGGGCATTGCTGGCACATGATGGCATCTATCACATTGGTGGATGTGCAGGTGAACGAGCCTCTGATAGTGTGGCTGATGTTATTAGGCCCTGTGATGGTGTCCCCTGAATAGATATGTGGACACAGTTGGCAACGGGCTTTGTTGCAAGGATAGGTTCCTGGGTTAGTGGTTCTGTTGTGTGGTATGTGGTTGCTGGTGAGTATTTGCTTCAGGTTGGGGGGCTGTCTGTAGGCAAGGACTGGCCTGTCTCCCAAGATTTGTGAGAGTGTTGGGTCATCCTTCAGGATAGGTTGTAGATCCTTGATGATGCATTGGAGGGGTTTTAGTTGGGGACTGAAGGTGATGTCTAGTGGCGTTCTGTAATTTTCTTTGTTAGGCCTGTCCTGTAGTAGGTGACTTCTGGGAACTCTTCTGGCTCTATCAATCTGTTTCTTCACTTCCGCAGGTGGGTACTCTAGTTGTAAGAATGCTTGATAGAGATCTTGTAGGTGTTTGTCTCTGTCTGAGGGGTTGGAGCAAATGCAGTTGTATCGCAGAGCTTGGCTGTAGACGATGGATCGTGTGGTGTGGTCAGGGTGAAAGCTGGAAGCATGTAGGTAGGAATAGCGGTCAGTAGGTTTCCGGTATAGGGTGTTTATGTGACCATCGTTTATTAGCACTGTAGTGTCCAGGAAGTGGATCTCTTGTGTGGACTGGACCAGGCTGAGGTTGATGGTGGGATGGAAATTGTAGAAATCATGGTGGAATTCCTCAAGGGCTTCTTTTCCATGGGTCCAGATGATGAAGATGTCATCAATATAGTGCAAGTAGAGTAGGGGCGTTAGGGGACGAGAGCTGAGGAAGCGTTGTTCTAAGTCAGCCATAAAAATGTTGGCATACTGTGGGGCCATGCGGGTACCCATAGCAGTGCCGCTGATTTGAAGGTATACATTGTCCCCAAATGCAAAATAGTTATGGGTAAGGACAATGTCATAAAGTTCAGCCACCAGGTTAGCTGTGACATTATCGGGGATAGTGTTCTTGACGGCTTGTAGTCCATCTTTGTGTGGAATGTTGGTGTAGAGGGCTTCTACATCCATAGTGACAGGTTTCAGAGTAACAGCCGTGTTAGCCCAGTCACCAGCAGGAGAGTGAATTTGTGTGGGGGGTGGAGGGTGAGAAAACCTGGATTTGTGCTGGAAATGGCCCACCTGATGATCACTTTAGATAAGCTATTACCAGCAGGACAGTGGGGTGGGAGGAGGTATTTTTTCATATTCTCTGTGTATAAATAAAGTCTGCTGCAGTTTCCACGGCATGCATCCGATGAAGTGAGCTGTAGCTCACGAAAGCTCATGCTCAAATAAATTGGTTAGTCTCTAAGGTGCCACAAGTACTCCTTTTCTTTTTACATCCATAGTGGCTAGGATGATAACTCACCATAGTTATCAGGAAGATCACCAATGGATTGTAATCTCTTACTTAGCTCATGTTAGGTATATGTCCTTAAAGGTTTAGATTGTCTTTAAAGGCTTTTTTTCTTAATTGATTATCTAGCTCCCAAAAAGTCTTAATTTGTAACTTTTCTACTGTGAAATCACCACGTCTAGATCACTGAAGTGGTTGTAACTTCAGGATTTCCCTTATGCATGAGGCAATAGGCTATTAGAAAATTGCTTTACTGTAAAATGTGCTCATGGAAATTCATTGGGCCCAATTCTACTTCAGTGGGCTCTGTAAATCATTAGTGACTTCATTAAATAGTCACTGCAAATGATTTGATCGCTGTTATCTAATCTTCTGCTAGGCAGATTTGCAGATTCCTAACATTACTAACTGTTGCTACTCTCTGCTTGTATGAACTCTTTCTTGGAGAAACCCTGCACTGCGGCTTCATAGCATAGCATAGTTGGGATACTGTGTCTTTAAACAGTGTTGTCAGACCATTGTTTTCACCTTCCATCTCATCAAGCAGGAGAGCACAGATCAGTTTAAGTTCTGTAATCTGTTGTTGATAGTTGAGTGAAGTTTTTGGCTCCAGAAATGAGTTCACAGCAATTCTATTTTTCTGCTAAATGTGGTGAGCAGAGCCGGTGCTTCGCTGAATGCCCTCTTGCAAGAAGGCCGGTAAGTTGTTAAGGGAAAATGTTTGAGAGATGCTATTAAAAGTGCAAGGCTTCTGCCTATTGCTTATTGATGAGTTCTAAAATGAAATGATTTTCTCTCAAGCTTGAAGGTCAGTGCAGCCACCCTTCGATACGTGTTTTTGCATTGAATACAGGATCATGTCAGATTAAATGCCAAGAGTTTAGGTGAGAAATTAAAAGTTTTAAAGAGCTTAAATTTCAACAAACAAATAAAAGAAGCAAGTTTTACCTAATAAGATCCAGAATAAAACTGCAGGATCCAGTTTTGCCATCCTTACTCATGTTGAGTAGCACCTCACTCTGAGTTCTCCTACTGATATTCTAGCTATTTTATAGTGATGCAGTTGTCCGAGAGGAAACCTCTATCTCACTAATGCTCTTGGTGTCTATTCAAAATAATTACATACAATGCAGTATAAAGCAAAGTGGATTCGTAATTAGAAGTCTCCCTTGGTGCATACTCAGTTTATAAACTCAGAGCCCTTTTTATTTTTAATATTTCTAATGCCATCTGGAGGTTACTCTAACCCAAAAAAATAAGAATCCCCTTGGTACAATGGCTCGCTGAAGTAGCTGCTACAACAGGATGGGCCCTTAGGTTCAATTATCATGCCTGGTGTAATGTCATAACTCATTACCTTGCAGAAATATACATTCATAATGTAATAGAACAGGCAGAAATGTTTTCAGCATTTGACAAAGAGGATTAAAATGTGATCAGAACAGAAGTTTGGGTAGGATGGCCTGTTAGGAAATCTATCTACACAATGCCCCCTGATTAAGAAAGCAGCCAGCTACAGGGCATTGATGAGTTCATTGCGTTGTATCTCCGGGAGGTGTTTTTCCTCTGACTCTGCAAGCTGTACAAATACCTCCTATGAGTATGAATTCAAGCTTCATGTGGTAGCAGTGAATTCCATTAGTGCAACAGGAAACTTGCTGTTGCAATGTGGAAAGCTGGAGCAGGCTATTTCTCTTTGCTTTATTTATTATAGTTATTGTGACACTGGCAGAACAAGTGCCAGGTCATGCCAAAGCCCCAGGCCGCACTGAACACTGACAAATGTATGGCTGGAAACCAGTCTGGCTGGCCTGGGTGTTTAGTATTTGTTAGACTAGGTATTTGATTTATAAAAATGTGTTTAGTGATTAGACTTTATGAAATGCTGAGAGTTGCTGCCTGCATTAATCTCACTTATGATATCTGTATCCCACGTCATACGGTAATATTTTAGTGTTTGCTCAGTAATTATAAAAGTATTTGTTCTGCAACCCAGTCAAGAGAGAAGCATTACCAAGTGGGAAACACTAGTTTACCACAAGAGGGGTCATCTCCTTTCCAACAAAAGGAGACACCTAGACACTGGACAACTGTTGTGGAACATAAGTCGACAAAAGACTTCATTGATTGTTCCCCCCACACTCAGGAAAAGGAAACGTGTACAAGCACCCATTCCATCAGCTTGAGCTCTGGAGGAAAGGAATAAAAATCCTTGTCAAGAAGTTCTCTCTATGCTGCTTAAATGCTGAGGGGTGAAGATTTCTAAGCAAGAGTTCCCCAGTGTTCGGCCTGGGTTTGCCCTATAGGCCATACAGAGCTCCTATTACCTTTTGGAACCCAAGACCGTAACTCATTTGTGTGTATGTTTGCCTGTGTTAACCTTGTACAGGACTCTCATTTCTTTTCTAAGTTGTTAAATCTATAGTTAGTTTATTCCCAGGCTGTTGTGATGCCTTGGTGGTGTGCCTTCAGGAATGATAATGCTCAGAGGGGGGACTAGACTTTGGCTTTTTGAGGGACAGGTACAAATCAATTCAACCCCAGACCCTCTCTGCAGACGTCGGAAAGGGGGACTCTGCCATGAGCTCTTCACCCTTAACTCCCCAGGCCTCCGGCCTGGTTCCTTACCCATGCCCAGATCAGACCATAGATGAGGCTGCTGGGTCTTCACCCCCATCCCTGTGGTGAGATTGATACTCAGAGTCCCTTACAATCATTCTGCTGAAGTGGGTGTGAAAGGATCAAACTTACCCCATGCCAGGAAATCCCCCTGCCCCATTAGTTTCCTGCTTTCTCACCTGATTTATCCTACTCTTCTGTCATTCCAGGGTCATACACAAACCTTTCACACTGCCACTCCCTTACCAATGGGATGCCCTAGTTTTGTGCTATGGACTGTTCTTTGCTTGGTGATTTATGGTCTGTACAATAACTGTCTCTGTCTATGAATGGCTCTAGAAAAATTTCGTAAAATGTCATGCATAAAAAAAATTCCCTCCTTTTTCTATTGTAGTAAGAAACAGTGAAGTGCGGCTGTGCTTTAGCGTGTGTGTTGCAACTGGGCGCTGACACTTAAGAGGCTGTAAATAATATATGGTCTTCAAAATGATGCAACATTAAGGACCCTGAAAATACGCAGCCAAAGAACAAGGTTGTTCTGAAGCATTTTAGGAACGTGGACCCTGGATGAAGAGGCGTGTTATTGCAGGTGCTGCTGCTGGTTGGTAGTGTGGCATTTCATGTTGATTTCAGGTCAGGTTTCTCAAGGTGATTTACTCTCTAAAGGCTAAATCCAGCAAAAGGATCCCTGCAGGCACAGGGTCCTTCAGAGATGTGGACCAAATGCAGCCATGGTGTAAGGGAGTGCAACGCCAATTGAAGTAAACATTCACTGCCCCCATTCTCCCTAGCTCTGAGCTCATTCCCATCCTGTGCTATGGAATGCACCAACTGGTATTTTGGTATATCCATCAACGCTGTATTTGACAGTGCTCTCAACGATCCTGAATAAACAGGCTCTCTGTTTTCTCAGCAATATGCAGTCTCCTACTAACAGAGAAGTGTCACATTCCAGGACACAATCCAGCCTAATGCGAGGCTCTGTCACCACCTGCCTTGCACCCCTGGGTGCCTCACAATGCTTTGCTGCTGTAGCTACCCTTGGTCCCCTCACAGACAGCCTGCAGGTCCCACCCTGAGTGTCTGTGTATTGCTGCAGCCCGAGTCCAGCACACTCCAGTCACATTCTGGCTTCCACCAGCCTGGGTTATCACTCACAGGGTGACCCCAACACACTCCCAGTCCTGGATTTCCCCCCAGAATGTGTGTTCTGCACTGTCCAGCCCTTCCTGTACATTCCATATGTTAGAAGTATGTAGCCCCTCTAAGGGGTCAGTGCACAACAGTTTGCTGCTTTAATTGGAGTTACCCAACATCCAGTTTAAACACAACACTGGATTAGTTTTGATTAAAGAATAAAACAAGTTTATTTAACTACAATGAGATTTGAAGTGAGTACAAGTAAAAGCATTAAAATCAGAAATGGCTACAAGAGAAATAAAGATAACATGGTTTCTAGTAGCTAAAACTTAAATTAGACTTGGTTCAAGTTCAAACCCTTATCATATATTCCCAGCAACATTACTGACCAAATTCTCAGGTCAAGATGCCTCCCACCAAGTCAAAGGTTGGTTCCCTTGTTTTCTTAGGTGAAAAGAAGAAGGAGAAAAAGAAAGACAGAGTACCTGGGATGTTTTTTGCCCCTTATTTTTATAGCCCAGTCCCCTTTGAAATGCATTTTCCTGAGGATTCCCCCTAGATAAAATCTCTTTCCACTATGAGGACAAAGACATGGAGTCTCAAGTTGAAAGAGGTTCCATGTGGTTGGGTGTTAAAATGCAAATTGATCTATTTCTGCCTCTCTTTGTTGCCAAAAATGGCCACTTACCAGGTGATTGCCAATCAACTTTGACACCTGGCTAGGGGCGTTAGCTTGTCTTTTGTATTTGAGAAACAGGTTTTCCCGACCTCCCCTGGAGGAGGGGGAAGAAACATTTCCCCATCCTGGGATATTCTATCTACTACCCAAGATCCATAAACCTGGAAATCCTGGGTGCCCTATCATCTCAGGTATTGGCACCCTGACAGCAGGATTGTCTGGCTATGTAGACTCCCTCCTCAGGCCCTACGCTACCAGCATCCCAGCTACCTTCGAGACACCACTGACTTCCTGAGGAAACTACAATCCATCGGTGATCTTCCTGATAACACCATCCTGGCCACTATGGATGTAGAAGCCTTCTACACCAACATTCCGCACAAAGATGGACTACAAGCCGTCAAGAACACTATCCCCGATAATGTCACGGCAAACCTGGTGGCTGAACTTTGTGACTTTGTCCTCACCCATAACTATTTCACATTTGGGGACAATGCATACCTTCAAATCAGCGGCACTGCTATGGGTACCCGCATGGCCCCACAGTATGCCAACATTTTTATGGCTGACTTAGAACAATGCTTCCTCAGCTCTCGTCCCCTAACGCCCCTACTCTACTTGTGCTATATTGATGACCTCTTCATCATCTAGACCCATGGAAAAGAAGCCCTTGAGGAATTCCACCATGATTTCAACAATTTCCATCCCACCATAAACCTCAGCCTAGACCAGTCCACACAAGAGATCCACTTCCTGGACACTACAGTGCTAATAAACGATGGTCACATAAACACCACCCTATACCGGAAACCTACTGACCGCTATTCCTACCTGCATGTCCCCAGCTTTCACCCTGACCACACCACACGATCCATCGTCTACAGCCAAGCTCTGCGATACAACTGCATTTGCTCCAACCCCTCAGACAGAGACAAACACCTACAAGATCTCTATCAAGCATTCTTACAACTAGAGTACCCACCTGCGGAAGTGAAGAAACAGATTGATAGAGCCAGAAGAGTTCCCAGAAGTCACCTACTACAGGACAGGCCTAACAAAGAAAATTACAGAATGCCACTAGACATCACCTTCAGTCCCCAACTAAAACCCCTCCAATGCATCATCAAGGATCTACAACCTATCCTGAAGGATGACCCAACACTCTCACAAATCTTGGGAGACAGGCCAGTCCTTGCCTACAGACAGCCCCCCAACCTGAAGCAAATACTCACCAGCAACCACATACCACACAACAGAACCACTAACCCAGGAACCTATTCTTGCAACAAAGCCCATTGCCAACTGTGCCCACATATCTATTCAGGGGACACCATCACAGGGCCTAATAACATCAGCCACACTATCAGAGGCTCGTTCACCTGCACATCCACCAATGTGATAGATGCCATCATGTGCCAGCAATGCCCCTCTGCCATGTACATTGGTCAAACTGGACAGTCTCTACGTAAAAGAATAAATGGACACAAATCAGATGTCAAGAATTATAACATTCATAAACCAGTCGGAGAACACTTCAATCTCTCTGGTCACGCGATTACAGACATGAAAGTTGCGATATTACAACAAAAAAACTTCAAATCCAGACTCCAGCGAGAGACTGTTGAATTGGAATTCATTTGCAAATTGGATACAATTAACTTAGGCTTGAATAGAGACTGGGAGTGGCTAAGTCATTATGCAAGGTAACCTATTTCCCCTTGTTTTTTCCTAGACCCCCCTCCCCCCGACATTCGTGTTAAACCTTGGATTTGTGCTGGAAATGGCCCACCTTGATTATCATACACATTGTAAGGAGAGTGGTCACTTTAGATAAGCTATTACCAGCAGGAGAGTGGGGTGGGGGGAGGTATTTTTTCATGCTTTGTGTGTATAAAAAGATCTTCTACACTTTCCACAGTATGCATCCGACGAAGTGAGCTGTAGCTCACGAAAGCTTATGCTCAAATAAATTGGTTAGTCTCTAAGGTGCCACAAGTACTCCTTTTCTTTTTGCGGATACAGATTAACATGGCTGTTACTCTGAAACATTTCCCCATCTTATTCCTCCCCCCCTCCCGGTTCCTCACACGTTCTTGTCAACTGCTGGAAATGGCCCACCTTGATTATCACTACAAAAGGTCACCCCCCCCCGCTCTCCTGCTGGTAATAGCTCACCTTGCCTGATCACTGTCATTACAGTATGTACGGTAACACCCATTGTTTCATGTTCTCTATGTATATAAAATCTCCCCACTGTATTTTCCACTGCATGCATCCAACGAAGTGAGCTGTAGCTCACGAAAGCTTATGCTCAAATAAATTGGTTAGTCTCTAAGGTGCCACAAGTACTCCTTTTCTTTTTGCAGATACAGACTAACACACCTGCTACTCTGAAAATTGACCAGTGAGTTATTAGTTTTGAAATGATCCCTCACAAGGCATATTTTGTACAAAGAGTGTTACAACAGGGTATAGGTTGTGAATACAGGAGTGCATTTGGTCACGAGGCAGTACCCCATTCTTGCTGTTCACTGGAAGATTTCATTAATCTCCAGCACACAGACTATTGGAAAGGAGCAGATCTTTGGCTGGAAAACCTTTGTACATGTTACCTCTGCTATATTAGTGACTTAGGGCAAGACTGAGTAGCTGGGAGTTTGTGGGACAGGTTAGCAGATGGCTGGTGTATTCTCTGGCATTTATTGTGAGTTGCCACTCCTGATGCTGTGGTGTATGTAGGTGGCCAGTGGGGGGGAAATAGACTATCATGTGTATGATAGTCAAAGTATTACAGGACTCCTACATGATGCTAATTGTAAAACATCATTTTCAGATGATATGTGTAACTAGTAGAGTGCCATGCAGGGGCCTTCCCTCTGACAAAATGAGAAAAAGAAAATCACCAGGCCCTAAAAGCACAAAGCAACAGAAGAGTGTGTTTGCCTCCCTTTGTCCTGCTCTCAGGGAGAACGATTGTTGTCATTTACAGGCCTTGCTCCATGTATTCAAATTTGTTTGTTTTCTGTATTTTCCCCTGAAAAATTAGTTAAGAAAGTGAAGCAAATTAAAGGCCAAAGGCTGCCTCCTCCCGCCCCTTGCAAAGCCCCAGGAAACAAGCTATGCACAGGAGATTCACAAGAGGGAAAAGATCAGGAATTCTAGCCCCCCCCCCACCCTTTGCCAATCCGCCTTGTCCCGCCTTGGGTCAGAGCATCTGTGCAGTTGATCCATTGGAACTGTAACAGCTCATGGGCTGAAGTGGCACCCAGGTTCCTTGTGCAACCCTTACGGCAGCCTACAGGTCCCTTTGCTCCAACATCTTCCTGTCATGCCCCAAACCTCCTGCCATGCCACTGTGGAGAGACTCAACATGAAACAGTCCCATGGAGTGCAGAAGTGTCTGCTGTCTCCCTGCCCAGCCTCCTCCCCCCCGCCCCCCATGTGCAGCACCTATCTTGTGGCAGAACCATAGCAATTCTGCTGCGTTTAAGTTCTCTCACACCACATTGGGGGGCAGAGGTGGGCAGCATTTGAGCCAGAGGAGTCGTGGCTGATAAAGCATTTGACCTTCTAAATCACTGATCCTAATGCCAGTGAACATCTGCATTCCTCCTACCACCAATGTGTTTAACATGCATAATTTAAAACTTTGTATTCTGCTGTAGCCAATTAAAGGCTAAGTGCACTCTACGTGTAAGATGGTTTTCTTTGAGTTGTACATGACACGTTTCCTGCCTTGGGTGCCCTCTTCAGAGAAATGCAAATTACCAATGCGCAGGGATCAGGAGGAAAATCCAAGGATCTGCATAAATATCAAATAATCTTACTCTAAGTCACTAGACCAGGTCTGGATGAAATTCCCAGGGGAGAGATTTTGATTTCCTTTATTCCCTAATACTGATTGTGTCATGAAGGGGCCAGACTTCCAGGAGCTTAGCACTCCTTACTGAGCCAGATTTTCAAAGGAGGTCAGCTGCTTTTTTAGTACCCAAATAAGGCCTAGATTCTCCAAAGAGCTCAGTTCCCACGGTGACCCTGAGGGCCAGGTTTTTAAGAGAGGTCGATGCTCAGTGTGCCAACTCAGCTCTCTTAAAAGTCTGGACACTGGTAAGGTGCCTGAAAAGCAGCTGAGCTCTTGGGGCTAAGATTTTCTAATTATAGGGGCTGAGCACATTTTAAAACCTGTCCCTAAAAGTTTCACAAAATTACAGATGAAGCCAAAATGCAGCATACGGCAATCAACCTCAGCCAGAACCCGGTGCAGTGCCCTGCTCTTGTAGCATTCAGAAGAGCGAGCTGTGTGAATGGCTGCAATTGTTCAAAGGTTCTGTTGCATTCCAGCATGACTGGAATTGAGGCAAGACTGGAACCAGCCTGCTGAGGAAAATAGAAAGGAACATAAATGCTGGGAAGTCAGTCTCTTCAGGAAGGCCAAGAAAGAATTTCAAGAGGAACTAGCAAAAGATTCAAAACCTAACAACAACAAAATTAAGTACATCAGAAGCAGGTAGTGCGCCAAATAGTCATTGGGGCCACTGGACAATCGAGGTGCTCAAGAAGCACTTAAGAAAGTTAAGGCCATTGTGGAGAAGCTAAATGAATTCTTTGCATTGATCTTCACTGCAGAAGTGTGAGGGAGATTCCCACATCTGAGCCATTCTTTTTGGATGACAAATCTGAGGACATGTTCCATATTGAGGTGTCAATTAAGGAGTTTTTGGAATAAACTGATAAATTAAATGGCAATAAGTCACCAGATGGAATTCACCCAAGGGTTCTGAAGGAACTCAAATATGAAATTGCAGAAATACTAACTGTGGTTTGTAACCTATTGCTTAAATTAGCGTCTGTACAAGATAACTGGAAGATAGGTAATGTAATGCTGATTTTTAAAAAAGGCTCCAGACACAATCCTGGCAATTACAGGCTCGTAAGCCTAACTTCAGGACCAGGCAAATTGTATAGTAAAGAACAGAATTATCAGATGCATAGATGAACACAATATGTTGGGGAAGAATCAACAAGGCTTTTGTAAAGGGAAATCATGCCTCACCAATCTATTAGAATTCTTTGAGGTTGTCAACAAGCATGTGGATAAGGGTGATCCAGTGGATATAGCGTACTTGGACTTTCAGAAAGCCTTTGCCAAGTTCCCAGACCAAAGGCTCTTAAGCAAAGAAAGCAGTCATAGGATAAGAAGGAAGGTCCTGCAATGGATCAATAACTGGTTAAAAGATAGGAAACAAAAGGTAGGAATAAGTGGTCAGTTTTCAGAATGGAGAGAAATAAATAGCAGGGTCCCCCAAGAATCTATACTGGGACCAGTGCTGTTCAACATATTCATAAATGATCTGGATTTTAGGGGTAAACAGTGAGGTGGCAAAGTTTGCAGATGATACAAAATTACTGGCAATAATTCAGTTCAAAGCCATCTGTGAAAAGTTACAAAGGGATCTGAGAGCTGGTTCTTGAGTCTTTAGGTCACACTCTGGTCACACTGTCGGCAAATGTGCGGGCTAGAAACTTACTTTTTTAACTGAAAGCCGAGACCCCACATTGTAGTGGGGTGGCAGTGATGCCACTCCCGTTACCGCTGAGACGAGCTTACGGTTTAACAGCTGGTTTTTCTAAGTGCTCTAATAGCCACACCTTTAAACAGATTTTCCTTGAAAGGGGCTCTGGCTCCTGGGGATCCAGGACCGTGTTGGTGATCAAATTTGAGGTCATTCAAGCAAGGGATTCCTGAGATACAGCACACGGCTTCAACGTTTAAGAGTTCTTATAACTTTCTGTGCACATACTTCAGGCTCAAACTATGGCTCTGATCCTCCCCAAACTGAGGAGGCTGCTTGGCTGCTTGGGATTGATGGCTAGCATCTGGCCTGCGCTGCCCCTCTGGGGAAACAGTATTTTTAAAAGCTAATCTGTATGAGGAGAGATTACCAAAACTGGGACTTTTCAGCTTGGAAAAGAGATGACTAAAGGGGGATATGATAGAAGTCTATAAAGTTATGACTGGTGTGGAGAAAATAGATAAGGAAGTGTTATTTACTCCTTCTCATAACACAAGAACTAGGGGCCACCAAATGACATTAATAGGCAGCAGGTTTAAAACAAACAGAAGGAAGTACTTCTTCACCCAATGCACAGTCAACCCATGGAACTTGTTGCCAAGGGATGTTGCGAAGGCCAAAAGTTTAACCGGGTTCAAAAAAGAATTAGATAAGTACATGGAGGTTGGATGGGATGTCCACCCCACACAGGAGTGGACAGAGTTAAGGAGGCCAGGTAGCCTATTAATGTCACAGGCTGCACCTGGAGGAGGTGCCAGGGAGCAGGGAATTGATGACAAGCAGGTTCAGCTGGGCAGGAATAGGTGGGGCCTATAAAGCCAGGAAGCTGGCAACAGACTGAGGCAGCAGTCACTCCCTGGGAAGAGGGAGGAGGGTTTGGAGCTGGTACTCCCAGAGAAAGGGAGGGAACCAGGAGTGGTAGGAAGCAGTGCAGGGAAGGAGCAGTGAGGGCTGGGTGAGTAAAGACCAAACTGCTGGGTTGAGGGTCCCTGGACTGGAACCCAGAGCACAGGGCGAGCCCGGATTCCCCTATCAGCCACTAGGGAAGTGGCACCGGTGGGGCAATGAATGGGAAGGTTGCCTGGGTCATAGTGGGAGTGGCAGAAGGACTGTACCCTGGACAGGGGAAATGTGAAGTGATCTGGCCGGAGGGCCAAGTCACAGAGAGGACACTACGGTCGGTTCCTGGCGTGAGAGAGGAGCTGCAGACCCAAGAGAACAGAGTAACAGCCTGGAACTGCAGGAAGAGATGTTGACTTTGAGAGCTAATCCCCAGAATTACCAGCCAAACGGTGAGTGGAGCACCCTGTGATAGGAGGATTGGTCCATCAATGGCTATTAGGCAAGATGGTCAGGGACTCAACCACATGATCTGGGTGTCCCTAAACCTCTGATTGCCAGAACCTGGGCCTGGATCCACTCCTGGACTCCATGGAATGGATCATTTGATAATTGTCCTGTTCTCTTCGTTCCCTGTGAAGCATCTGTCTCTGACCACTGTTGGTAGAAAGGATCTGACCCAGTCTGGCCATTCTTCTGTACTTAGGTTCTGATGGTTGGATGCCATGGTCTAGTCTGCTCCATTCATATATGGCGCTTGGAGCCAGAGCACCTACATGGTACGTTCCAATCCGAGGGCCGGTCTACACTGGAACCACTGCAGCGGTGCAGTGGGAGCACGTTTGTGGCGACATTACGATGCCAGTGGGTCATTAATCCATCTCCACGAGAGGCAGTAGCTATGTTAACGGAAGTAGCTCTCTCGTCGACAGAGCGCTGTCTACACCCGGGGTTAGGTCGGTCTAACAGTAGATCTAGCCCCAGATGCACTAATCAGTGCTACGGACACCTTGTTGCATTGCAACTAGGAGAATATTTCCGTTATGAAGAGAATACTCAAAGGCACGATGGGAAAGCGGGAATGACCCTGGGCATCGTGCGCTGTGCGTGTGCTCGCAGGGCTTGTGTGGTAACGTGAGGTGATTAGCTTTGTTATTCATTGCAAAGGGAGGCTGACAGCATCTGGAGCCATGGGAACTGGCAGAAGTACTGTACAGCCACTGGACCAGGCTCACACTGAGAGGGAGCCTTCATCTGGCATTACGGCAAAGGAAGGAACACCGTTCCATGCGCCAGTGTGCACTTCACCTGGGACAGTATCTCCCAAGGCAACTAGAATATAATTTTTAAGCTACTGATTAATCTTGACCCGGTTGAAGTCTCCATTAGACACAAAGGGCCCAGTGCTCTTCTCAGGTTACACTACTGCAAATCAGGTGTAATTCCAGTGGCTTTTAATCCTTCTCTCTGAAGCTCCTGCAGATGTCAGAGAGGCAAGGTCTGAGCCCTGAAGGAAACCACACCAGGCACTGGCAGACAAGATGGTGTAACCCTGTGAACTCAGGGGCAAGTCTGTATCCCAAAAGGGTATCCCAAAAGGGTTGGGTCCTTACCCAGCTGCATTGAAGAACTGGGGCAGAGCTGTATTAGGTCTGTTGTTCTCAGTGGTGTTGTACACAAAAGAAGTTACTCACCAGACCTGCAGTTCTTCAAAGGCTGTCTCTGTGTGTTCCCATTTTGGAGTATTGTGCTGGCCCACGCCACAAGCTTCATACACCCAGACGGTGGACAAAGAACACTTAAATCAGATACTTCACTACCTTCAGTGCTGTTGCATTTGTTGAGACAGATGCCAGAGAAGCACAAACAGTTCTCTAGGATATCCTTTTCTGTCTAATGGCACATACAAGCCCTTGGGGTTGGGCTAGTTTGTGCGTGTGACTGGGATGTCCCTTTCCCCAGCTTATGAGAGCGGTAGACAGCAGCACACAAGGCCGCACTCGTTTCAGTGAGGATGAAATTCGCCCCAGAACAGACAGTGCACACAAGATGCTGTGTTTGCTTGGGGTGTGAGTGGTGTGTGGGGCCTTGCATGGGCTGAACCTCACCCTCAGAACCCAGAGACTGGTGAGGGGATGGGGGATGTTATTGGTTATTACGTTGTGAGTGCGGCGGGGGAGGCAAATAAGGGGTTGGGTTCCACCTGGGACAAGGCGCTTCCCCCTTCCCTTGTGCACTCCATGCATATGCAAGACACGGTAGCCCCTCCAGAGGAGCACAGGAAGTAGGATTTGGGGGAGCACAGCTGACTGGTTACAGTGAGAACACACAGCAACACCCCGAGGTATAGGACAGCACGTGCAATCTGGGGCAGCGCCGAGCTGGAACTGTTGCCTGTGCAAGTCTCTCTCCAAACTCATTATCCTGATCGCTCGCTGTTGAGGTTGGATGCAGAAAAAATGTCTGCTTTGATTAATCTAATCACTTCTCAGAACTCCTGCTGGCGCTCCTGCTGCTGGTGGTGGTTTCACTGATTTTAACCAACAGGTTCAGTGGTGCGCAGCCTGGAGCCCCTCCTGGTCACGTGGAGGGCCGCTGAGCCGTCACCCAGCGCTCAGCAGAGACAGGAACGCGGAGTCAAGGAACAGCTGGCACAATGGGGGAAGCAAGCCTAGGGAGATGCATTCTCTCACCCGCACTTTTCTAAGCCAGGCACAGAAACAGTGCCTTGTAGCTCATTCCTCGTAGAGCAGCCTTCTTCTTAGCATCTGCGCAACGTGCCTCAGGGGGCACCTGACCAGGATTCATCACCTCTGGTTGGATCATGACCTTCCCCGGGCAGGTACTGACAGGGAACGTGATGTGAACGCTGATCCATGCCCCCCATAGAGCAGTGACTCCAAGAGACCGAGGGCCCAGGTTTCCTTGTTTGTTTTGCTCATTCAGCAGGATAAACTACTCAGCCTTGGGAGTCAGCTTGTACCCGCATAAACTGGACTAGTGCCTTTTAGAATGGAGTAGCCAAATTCCTATTGCATAAACATATAGATGTGTACATAACAGAGCACCGAAAAGCAGTAATTAACATAATTCATCTTGTAATGGCTTTACAGCAGGGGTGGACAAACTTTATGGCCCAAGGGCCACATCAGGGTTGCAAAACAGTATGTAGGGCCGGGTAGGGAAGGCTGTGCCTCCCTAAATAGCCTGGCCCCTGCCCCCATCCACCCCGTCCCCCTGACTGCCCCCCTCAGAACCTCTGACCCATCCAACCCCCCCACTCCTGGTCCCCTGACCACCCCCCCAGGACCCCACACCCTATCCAAGCCTCCCTGTCCCCTGGCTGCCCCGCCCCCTGACAGGCCCCCCAGGACGCCCATGCCTATTCAACCCCCCCGCTCCCTGTCCCCTGACTGCCCCCTGGGACCCTGTCCCTAATTGCCCTCCCAGGACCCCACCCCCTATCCAACCCCCCCGTTCCCTGTCTCCTGACCACCACCCCCAAACCTCCGCCCCATCCAACTACCCCCTGTCCCCTGACTGCCCGCCAGGGCCTCCTGCCCCTTATCCAACTCCCCTCCCCCCTTACCCACTCAAAGTGGCAGGACAGGCTTATTGGAAAGCCTGGGAGGTGGGTGGGCGCAAGCCGTGCTGCCCACGCGACAGCGTTGCTGCAGGGAAGGGGGGACAGCGTGGCGGGGGCCGGGGGTGAGCCCCCCTGCTGGGAACTCAGGGCCTGGGCAGGACGGTCCCCCGGGCCGTAGTTTGCCCGCCTCTGCTTTAAAGTTATGTATAGTTCCATTCCTTTGTCCCTCAGGAATTCTGTTTACGTTGTCAGGTTCCCAGGCAAGTCACTGTGTCAGCTAAATACAAATGAAGCCGCACTCTAACTTCTACCGTTGTCGACTGCAGTTTAGGATACAAAATTCTCACTGTATAATCCCGGGTTACAGATGCTTGTTTTCAGAATTTTTATTGCACTTGAAAAAGAAATGTTTACAATCCAAGACACTGTGGAAGGAAAAGATGCATTAGGTCATTTAGATGTGCCTTACACAGGATTGGTCTGTAATAAAAGAAACTCATTCTTCTAAACACATTGCAACATAGTCACTGGGGATTATCATCCTATCCAAGGTCAAAACTAGGGACGTCTCCAACTGCTCGGTTCAGAGCTGGACTTTGAACATGGTGAAGTTGAGGGACATTTGGCTCCAGGGCTTTGGTGTGAATAGTCATTATCGAGGTAGGTCCCAACTGAAAATTCCCATCTGGATGCAGGCTGAGATTTCAGAACCTACTCCAGTCAGAAGCGAACTTTGTTTCTTTGCTCCAGTTCTAACATCCAGAATAAAAGGCAACCTAAGCTGGCTTTAGGATATATGTGTATTTTGTTCTCCTATTGCCAGTACCACCAAAAGTAATACGGCTTTTGGGTAATGTATTGATCTGAGACGAGTCTATAAGATCAACATCAGGCTGCTGCTCGTAGCTAAATTCAATTTTGTCTCCTATGAAATACAGATTTCATAAGAGGCGTCAAGGCTTAGCCAAGCTGCTTCAAGTTTCTTAATTTAATATTGACAAAAATATGTTTGCTTCTTCAGCTGGTCTGTCTGCTCACCCTGGTGAACTTTAGCTTCAATCTGTTGTTCTCCAATTAATTGAGTCGAACACAAAATACATTATACATAATTTCATTATGAGCTGTTAGGCCTTATAGAAGCAATGGGTCAAATTCTGCTTTCAGTGTAAATCTGAAATAATCCCTTTTTCTTCAGTAGCCTTACTCTAGATTCACACTGGTGAAACTGAAGTCAGAATTGGCCCATGCTGTTGGTTTTGTTGCCAAATCATATATAATGTTTTATAAACTGTGACGTGCCAGGACATCAAATCCTGTATATATATATATATATATATATATATATATATATATATATATATATATATATATATATAATAAATAGAATGACCAGTTATAAACGTGTAACAGAGGTAGAGTGCAACTAAACGTTGAGGGTTAATATTGCAGACTGTTGTGTTAGAATGTACTGCATCTTTACAATCCACACACAAGAAATGAGCGTGACTTGTAGCTCATGGTTTCTGAAGGACAGTGTGTAATCAACTTTGCTGTATAGTTAAATGTAAAACTAGCAGTAGTGTGCAGTATTGCCTCTGAACAACATTTCAGAGCTGGTGAAGTGATGTGATTCCTATACAATAGGGCAGATTATCCCACATCTGCCTAATGTAAAATTCTTGTACCTTCCTCTGAAGCGTCTGGTGCTGGCCCTGTCAGAGACACGATGCTAGACTGGCTGGCCAATGGATCTGATCCAGTTGGGTTATTCCTGTGTCCTTGTGTTCAGTATAAGCCAGATTCAATCCTAGCATCAAACTCAGTTGTGGGACTATAGAGTTATCTATATCTGTAATTCTGTAAAGCACCCAGATTATTTTGAAAGGCTCTGGATAAATAATGGATTTTAAACTGCTTTAGAAGCTTCACAAAGTATTTATAACCAGGTAAACTTCTTCAACGTTTAAGATAAATTGTTCTATTAAAACATATTTATTACTTTTCATATTACAAGAGGAAATTGTAACCTACAACATGATAGAGTCCCAACAGCAAGAACGACGAGCCCTAGAGAGCCCAGGGGTGAAATCTAGCCTCCCTAGGGGTCTATGGGAGTTTTCCTAAAGGCTTCAACAGGGCCAGGACTTGGCTGCAGGTGTCCAGAAATGTGTCATTGCATCGCTTGCTTTGGACAGACACTTTCCATCAGGGAGCGCGGCTTTGTGAGGAATGTAAAAAAGGGCTCTATAACAGATTGGCAGAATTCAGATCTCAAAAATGCAAGTGTCTGCCTCTGATTCTGAGACTCAGGAGATAAAGCCAGAAAACTTCATGAACTACTTAGATCTCCTTAGCCCCTGAGGTGGGACACCCTGGTCACTTCACAGAGCTGAATGTAATTTAACTGAGTGTTTGATAGTCAGTGCTCAGAATCCAAGGGCCAAATTCTGCCCTCACATTAATGTGAATCCAGGGGACCCCTGTGGCAAAGGAGCCATGTAAGGCGCTGCAGAGTCTGCTTCAATTCTTTGCCCTGCATAGATGCCTCAGCCACGTAGAGGGGAACCACGCTGAGGGGATTCTCCCCCTTCTTCAGATCTGCGCAGTGCTACTTTATCTGGGGTCACATTTTGTGCCTTGTTGCCAAGGCAAATCCAACGCAACAATTGACAGCGTAGATCAATGTAGAATCCCAGCTGTTTTCTTTTCCCTTTTGGGTTGGAGGAAGGACTGAGGTGTGCTCTCTGAACCTTCGGAGGCTCATCACTCTGCTCATTTATAGTCCAATGAAGAGAATAACATACTAGACAAGTCAGGGATGACACAATAAATGTTGCAGACTTGCACTCCAGAGAGGAGCAATGTACTGAACATTTAAGTCTCTGAATAAACTACATAAAACAATCTTTTTTTTTTTTTAGTCCATGTTTTTGGAGCACAGCTAAGGTGCGAATTCATCCAGGTTCAAGCCAGAAGATCAA
Organism: Lepidochelys kempii; assembly: GCF_965140285.1. Taxonomy (NCBI): domain Eukaryota; kingdom Metazoa; phylum Chordata; order Testudines; family Cheloniidae; genus Lepidochelys; species Lepidochelys kempii. Next base: position 100,561,435 of record NC_136388.1, on the reverse strand, counting down.
GGCAAATAGTGTGAGTTGCATTTAATCTTTCCAGCTCACTCCTAAATCATGTCATCAATCTATTTGATTCCACAGGCATAATCCTTTACATGCAAATCATGCAAGTGCCAAGCACAATGAGCCAGGGAGACTCACGGTTGCATTCAAGGGAAGTAAATTTAATTATAAACACATCATAGAGTTGAACGTTTCCTGAATCTGGATTTCAGTGTCTTGTCAGCTTTCCAGACGAGAATACTATCAAACTTTTATAGGAGAGCCGGCTCTGCCCTGAATTTGTAGGTATTGGGCAAGCACATTACCCAAGGAAAGCAAAAACTACAGCTTTTTACCAGCTTTGCAAATTAAAGCTACTTTACTCTTACAGCAGAACAATTCAATGTGTGAGAACAACGTTTGTTCATAGCTTTTGTTTTTAATCCATCTTCTGATAAAGGGAGAAATATAAATAACTATCAGGTTTAGATAGTCAAAATATCACAGGCAAATCGTCAAAGCCAGCAGCTAATCTGTGTATCTGGAAAATTCCTGTTGTTGCTGAAGTAGTCCCGAAACACTCCTTTGACAAAATCTGTGTGTCCATTTCTCCTCATCCTTTGGCCAGTGACTCTAAGAGAGCTCCACTGGTGAGGGTGGAAGAGAATCCGGCACTTTGTGTCTTTTGTGGTGCAAATTCTTCCAAGTTCTTAGGCTAGCAATCTGGCATTTCCTAACCGCTCCGCTTTTGCAGGGTGTCTTCAAAGATTTGTAATTTGCAGCCCATGTTAGTTTCTACTTGCATTTTACAGTGTGCATTCAGATCCTTGAAGAACATTATGGGCCAAATCCTGCTCTCCTTTAGACGGGTGCAGTGCAATTCCTACTGAGAACAATGGAGGTTTTGTTTATGTAATGGAGGATGGACTTGTGCTCTTTCAGTTGAACAGTCCTGCTACAAAACATGGCAGAGTGACAAGTTAAGATAGGGAGGATTATGAGATGACCCAACACTTTGTTTTCAGTTTGACTATGTGTAAATAACCCCAGAAAAAGAAAAGAGGACAAATACAGATGATGTTTACATTGTTAATGTAATGAAATGGGAGCCACATCCCGACCACATATATGAACAATTATGAAAATTACCCCAAAACAGCCCTGACCCGGAAACTCAGCCTCTCCTTCTGTTATTTATTTACCAGAAGAATGTCCCTTTAGGCACCAGATGTTACACTGTGATATGCCGCGACCCTAGTTCTGTAGGACTGCTGGGTTCTGTGCTCCACTTGTCTGGCGCGGAAGAGGCGGTGAGAGCGCATTTCCCCTCATTTTTTACTAGGCTGGTGCAAGAGCAGAGAAAGCCCCACTTTAGTCAAATCCACCAGGGTTCCTTGTAAAGTCTCGGTCGCGTGTCTGCTCTCCCAGCATGGCAGCACGTTCTTTTTGAATGTGATTAATGTGACTCGATAAGATGTGGCATAAGCGAACCTGAAATAACCCACTGCACCATGGTACAGTGTGCTAAGATGGATGCTTGGGAAAGTATGCGGCTCAACAAGCTATCAGGCCGTCCATCCGAATGCTTCGATGTGTGAAGAAACCAATCTCGAGGCTTCAAACCTGATGCTTACTTCCAATCTAGAAATAACCCTGGTTTGCCAGCTGAGTTTTGTTGACCTATTCAGTACTTCATAGCCCCAGTAGCTGTAACACTAGCTGAGTGGCTATTGAGTAACACCGGTACCTTTGCTCATCTGCATGGAAAAAGACTTTTCAATAGCCATTTGACTTCTACATGGTCATTCTTGTTTGAACTGCGATTCCTTTTTTAAAATCCTGCTGGTGTGGTTGAATGGCAAACGCTGTGGTGCAGAACTGATTGAGTAACTTGATATCACAAACTAAGCATTATCTGAATGACACTGAAGAAATGTTCCCCCCCCCCATTGCAATTAACATCCACCAAACCTGTTTATAAATTTCATAATCCTGGGGCACAAAAGTGTGAAAAACTCTGGGATCTAGACATATTGGTATTGCCAGACTACATCAGACCAGGAGCCCGTTTGGTCAAATATCCAAATATCCTGACCCTGACCAGTAAGAGAGGAAAGTGTGAGATGTAGGCAGTAGTGGAATAGCCTGTCCATGGAGAATGTTTCTAATGCAGAATACCTAGACAGTTAGAGGTTGTCTTATTTGCTGAAGATGACAGGTTAGATCCATCCCAAAACTCTCCCTTCTTTTATCCTTACTATTATAACTAAATCTTCTCATTATCCATATAAATACACAATCCTGCCAAGCTCTTGGCAACAGTTACATCTTGTGGCAGTATGTTCCAGAGGCTAAATGTTCTACGTGGAACTTAGACTTAGTGCAGAAAACAAGTAATGGACCCCATCTGCCAAAGGGTGCTTGTGTAGCCCCTTTACAATACACTGCTGGTCTGGCCACTGGGAAGAGGGCACAAGCAGGCTTTTGTCTACCTCTTCCCCATCCGTCCTCCATGCCATCTATGCTAGGCCTAGGGAAAAGTGCCCTCCCTGCATTCAGCCATACATAGGAGGATTTCCTTCTATGCAGTCCCAGGCGTGAAAACTGCACAGTCTAAGGACCCAGTCTTGCAGTCACTTGATGCTGCTACCTTTGCTCATGTTGAGACGCGCCTTACTCCACCAGTAAGGCAGGAGAAGGAACTTCCTCGGGGGCAAGTCTGAGACTGGGTGAATGAAATCCCACAGGAGCGAGGGACTATCCCAGACCACCTCACCTTCCGCGCCCAGTGCAAGGTGTGTTCCTTTGACTTTGCCTTCTCTAACATAAACACAGAAGAAATGTGTTCATATGTGAAAAGAATGGTAGACCACGAGCTCCCAGTGCACACTGTCCTCCCCCAGGGAGAGGATGAGAGGACAAGTACGCCACGGACGTCAGTGGTGGATTTGGTGCTCAGTGCACTGGGGGACGGCGTTTAGATACCATAGTGGAATGAGCGTGGTATAAGAACTGATCTGAACCAAAGCAGGCAGAACAGAATACAGTACCACCTATAGTAAGTGTGTGCTGGCTCGAGATTGCTAATCTTAGAGTGACCGCTGTGTCGCGATAGGGCGTGGCTGACGGGGCAGCTGGTACTGTGCTAGGTATGGAAATGGAGCTTTGCGTTTGGTTAATTGCTCCATGTTCCAGACTAAAAGTGAATTTAAGGAGAGATGCCCCCATTTCAACGTGGCCCAGAAGCTGCAAGGGCCCTGAGCTATGAGGGAGCAGCAGCTGCAAGTGCTTGGAATGTGGGGCCCGGGAAGTTTCCAGGCGAGTAGAATGGCGTCATTGCTCGGTGTTTTCAGAGAGAAAACTTTCTCACTAGTAAATCGTATGTTCGAAATGGTAAAATGGAAGAATGAGTTGTTCTGCTAAAGCTCCATTTAGCCCAGAATAAATCTTTCATCTTCCCTCTTTGTAGGATGAATTATTAAAGCTATTTTCACACTTGTTAAACCCTGGATTTGTGCTGGAAATGGCCCACCTTGATTATCATACACATTGTAAGGAGAGTGATCACTTTAGATAAGCTATTACCAGCAGGAGAGTGAGGTGGGGGGAGAGAAAACCTTTTGTAGTGGTAAACACCCATTTTTTCATGCTTTATGTGTATAAAAAGATCTTCTACACTTTCCACAGGATGCATCCGATGAAGTGAGCTGTAGCTCACGAAAGCTTATGCTCAAATAAATTGGTTAGTCTCTAAGGTGCCACAAGTACTCCTTTTCTGTTTTCACACTATGTGTGCTGTTTCATACTCATGTTTGTCCTTACGCAGAGACACCACAAACCAAAACGGTGAGGCATTCCAGCAACCTGCCAGCCCCCAGCCAGCTTACTGAGTTCCCTTCCCCGTAGGCGGTTACTCTCAAACAGGTGTTTTCAAGCAAAACCAAAGGTTTAAAGAAAAGGAGGACTTGTGGCACCTTAGAGACTAACCAATTTATTTGAGCATGAGCTTTCGTGAGCTACAGCTCACTTCATCGGATGCTCAAATAAATTTTAGTCTCTAAGATGCCACAAGTCCTCCTTTTCTTTTTGCGGATACAGACTAACACGGCTGCTACTCTGAAACCAAAGGTTTGAAAGTCACAAAAGAGACCGCAGCCAGTCCCTCCAGCTGCAAAGGGAATCCAAAATGGCTGACACCAATAGGGCCTCCTTTTGATCTCTCTTGCGCTGATGTAATCAGGAGTCATTCCAATGCCACAGTCAGTCAGATTTTCAGCCCCATGACAGCTTTGGCACTTCAACCTCCCCCCCCTCCCCCCCCCGCCGGTACAGCGGCACATCCAACACTCTTGAAGCATGGGAAATCCTCAGGTGAGCTAGTGTAGGTTACATCCCACGGCAAAGGGGGCATTGCCATGTCCTCTTATGCCCAAGTGATCCCTGGTGGCTGTAATGGCCCCTTGGCCAGAGTCCAGACTGGCATAATATTAGAATAGACCCACACCCAAAGAAAGCCCAGGACAGTGGTGTGAAACCAAAGGGATATCAGAATCAGGCCTTCATTTGTGCAGGACACCCCTGGTTTAAGACAAGATGCTTGGAACACCATACTCAGGTGCCTGGGTTTGCAGGAGGCCCCTGACGAGGAGACCAAGGATCCTGCATGGGAGGTGTGGAAATAGCAGCTCTCACCTGCCCGACATTTGCCGAGAGATCTGCTTGGCCCTGGGCACCTCCTGGTTGAGAATAGGCAGGGCGAGCTGAGCGCTGGTCAGTGAATTCAGCCCAGAGTCACAAAGACAGCTGAGAGGCACCAAATCTTCTCCTGGTCACCTGGGAGGCCCCAGGAAGGTGCTGCTGTGGCCCTCCCCTCATAAGCAAGTAGAAAGCTTTGTTGGTGGAGGCAGAGATTCTGGTGGGCCCAGGCCTCATTTAGTCTCCATCTGCCTGTAGGGAGGCAATTTGTTAATCCAATGAGGTTGCATGGGCCCGAGGGGTTCCTGTACTTAGACAATGCTGTCTGTAGATCACTTTCTGTTCCTCGCTAAGAGGAGCTCGTTACTTGGATAACCTGACAACATACAAATATTTGTGTGTCAAAAATCATTTGCTCTAAACAAAATTATAAGAATAGGGCAAGACTCTGCCTGGAAGTCACCTCCTGCAGCCCCAGTGAGGTTATTTACGGTCTTGGTGTGAATCAAAGGAGAATTATGCCCCAACGCACTCCCCATGGGCCGACCTGTGCTCCCATTGGAGTTAATGGGTGGTGGGGAGGGGCTGTTGTCATCGTCTCCAATGGGAGCAGAGACAGGCCAATGCCGGGTGCTGTTGTGACTCCCACCCAGATTGCTGACAGCAGCATTGCTGCCGTGGTGCTTTAAAAGGAAGATTCTTACTCGGGGCGAGTGGCTCTAGGGGAGGTCACAGTACCATGAGCCTCCCAAGCGGGTTGTGGGGCTCCCAGTGGAAACCATAAGGTTCGGCATTGCTCTTGCACCGTGTCAACACCAGCGTGTGATGATCTGGCCTCTGCTGAAAGGTTTTGGGAACAGGAGGCTGTGCCACAGGAACTTAAAGCCAAAATTATCGCACCTTTGCAAAAGGCAAGGCAATTGCGCTTCCTGCGGTAACCATTGTGGCATCTCGCGCCTTGCCACTGCAGGAAAGCTACTCACCTGAGTCATGCTAAAGTGGCTAATTGATCCACTTGCAGAGAAGATACTGCCTGAAAGCCAGTGTGGCTTCCATCCTGGGCATGGGACTTCAGACATGATGTTTGCACTCCAGCAGATTCAGAGAGAAATGTCATGAGCAGAATCAAGACCTAGATGTAGTTTTTATTGATCCACAGGCTTGGTTGCCCCAGTAAGTTTGTCAACATTATTCAGTCTTTTCATGCAGAAATGCAGGTTTGTGTCCACCAAGGGTGCTTCTCAGCTCCCTTTGTTGTCACCAATGAAGTAAAACCAGGCTGTGTTCTTGCTCTGACATACTTAGCATAAAGTTTGCAGCTGTTCTAATAGATGCCTTCAGAGACCGCTAGAGCACTGATATGCAGTACTGTAGAGGTGGAGGTCTCATGAATCTGCATCACATCAAGTTCAAAGACAAAAGTTATTAAGACAATTAGTCATTAATTACTGTTCGCTGATGATTGCGCTTTATTAGCCCGTTACCTCAGGGACTCTCAGTTGCTCATAGACTGCTGTGCATGTGCAGCAAAACTTCCTGGCTTTACGATCAGCCAGAAGTCATGGTCCAGCCTCAACCGGGAAGTACTGCAACTTCTCCAGTTGTGTCCGTTGACGATGCACCACTCAAGGCAGTGTCATTTCATGAGATGCACTGGTTGCCGATGACATTATGAAGCCCACTGGGGCAGCCAGCAATGTCTTCGGAAAGCTTCAGAGTCATCTCTGGAATGAACATGGTGTCAGGTCGCATACAAAAATTGATGTTTACCATGGCATCATCATCACCCCTCCTCTCCATGGCTGCGACACGTGGACCACTTATTGATGGTGCATAAAACAGTTGGACCAATTCTGCTTACAATGGCTACAGCAGATAATGGGAATTATGGGGCAAGGTTTAGTCCAAACACTGAGGTCATTGGGTGCTACAACATCACAGGCACTGAAAATTTTATAGTGAGAGCGGAGCTGAGATGATGGGGTTATGTGGTTCACATGTCTGGCCATGGAATACTGAAGGCCATCTTCTACGGAGAATTGCAGAGTGGAACTCGTTTTAGGGGCAGACCAAGAAAACATTCTAAAGACATTCTTAAGGCCAATCTCACGATGTCAACCTTAACACCTGGAAGCTTATGACAAGATGAGATGGTGGCAGCTCTGTAACCTTGGACTGAAAGACTACAAGAGCTTGCGGAGTGCTGCAATCGAGGAGAGACGTGCAAGGTGAAAAGCTAAAAGCACCGCACATTCATCTGCAATTTTCTTCACCTGTGGCACTTGCAGACCACACTGAGGTCCTCAATTGGTCTTTGGTCTTAGATTAGGACCCACAATAAGTGACAGTAGCTCATCTGTCAAACTCAGCAGGACACTCCATCATCATCAATGGAAAAATAGGCCATGTTCTATCTTGCACATAATATTTTACACAACTACCTTCCCACACAGCCTGCTAATTGTTTTCCATTAATAGTAGATTCTCAGTTAGGTTAAATATGCTTATGAACATAGACACAGAGTGATAATTATCACTGAAGTTCACCCCATCCCAGCCTTCTTAGCCAGACTTACTGCAAGACACAACAAAACCTCAAGGATTAAGCCCAAGGAAACTTCAGACAGAACTGAGTAAACAGGAATTGCTAATTGGTTTTGCTCAATGTATATCATTATACTTAATAAGCAAAATAACTGTACACATCTTATTCCTGGTGCTTTTTCTGAGTTAACTGTAGGGGTGCAAGCAAGATGGATGTGAGATGCTGAGCATGATGTTTTGAACCTGCTTGTTTAGATTATCAAGAACCTTTGAAATGAAGACTCTATCTGGGCAGATCCTCAGTTGTTATTTTTATTTTTAGATGACAACTTTAACTATAATGATATTGACTGTGTATCTCAGCCAGCACCAAAACACAGAGCTAACAAATTCAACCATTTCCAATTTTTAGCTAACAGATCTGCTTTGCTATTTCATACCCGTTAGTTTTAAAAAAGTGTGAAGTTTCCAAAGGTCAAACATCCAGCAATTAGGAAACAATCCTAAAAGATGCCGAGAATTTGCTGGGGTGAAAACAACTCTTTTACAGACTTTAATGACTTTGAACAATCCCATCTTCTAATTTATGTGTTAGTATCAGACCTGGTACAAAAAGGGAAAGTGTTCCAGTTTTTCAGGGTTCAAAATAGACCCATACCACTTGAACTTTTTCGCAATACTTTTTACCAACATTTCATTGAAATTGTTTTTGAAATCCATTATATACATTTATCATTTACCAAAAACCGTGTTTTTTGCTGTGGAAAAATAGGTATTCAGGAAAAAAAATATTTCAGGGGTGATTTAAAAACATTTTTGATTACCCCAGTATTTGGCACTGCTGGGACCACTGCTGGAACACTGTGTCCAGTTCTGGTATTAACATTTCAAGAAGGATGTTGATAAATGGGAGAGGGTTCAGAGAGGGAGCCACAAGAATTATTAAAGAATTGAAAAATATAGCGATAGACTCAAGGAGCTCAATCTGTTTAGTTCATGAAAGAGAAGAGTCGGGGTAACTTGATCACAGTTAATAAATGTGCTCATGGGGGATCGATGGATGCACCCAGGAAGGTGCAGCATGACACGTGGATGTGGGAGGGAGTAGGAGTGTGAATGGCTTTGCGTGACCATTATATGCCATCGATGGACTGACTGGGTGATTTCCCTCCTTCCAGAGAGTAACTCTGGGAGGTTGGGGTGCAGCTGCTCTTTCCAGCATTGCACTGGCCCTCAGTGCGCAATCCAGGGCAAAGTGACCCAGCTGACCACATACAGAACACTGGATTTTCCCGTGTGTCCCAGGACTTCTCAGAGGCAGTTTCCCTCCCTGCTGGGTGAGGGTCTTGCCTTAGGTCCAAAAGCTGTCCTCTGATGTCATTCCACCCTGTCAAACCCAAGCCAATTAGCCAAGTAATGCTGCCAATTCTCCAGCTATAGTTATATCTCTAGGAACTTTATCTATTAGCCCGTGAGTTTAGGTCAAGGTGGCAAAGTTAATGGAATTGTTCTATGCCTGTTAATTCATAGGTGATATCAACTGTTTTAACCTCCCACCCAGTTCCCCATTTTCTTATGTAACCCCTAATTTGGGCTGACACCTCTGCATAGCACATAACCCTTTTTTCTGAACTCCCCAAAACTTTCTCCGATGTGCTTTCTCAGTTTTGGGAACAATCTTATTTAATCTTTTTATTACTGACCTCGGCACAAAAAGTGGGAGTGTGCTAATAAAGTTTGCGGATGACACAAAGCTGGGAGGTATTGCCAATACAGAGAAGGACCGGGATATCCTACAGGAGGATCTGGATGACCTTGTAAACTGGAGTAATAGTAATAGGATGAAATTTAACAGTGAAAAGTGCAAAGTCATGCATTTAGAGATTAATAACAAGAATTTTTGTTATAAGCTGGGGACGCATCACTTGGAAGGAACAGAGGAGGAGAAGGATCTCAGAGTATTAGTTGATCACAGGTGACTATGAGCCGCCAATGTGATATGGACATGAAAAAAGCTAATGCGGTCTTGGGATGCATCAGGCGAGGTATTTCCAGTAGAGATACGGAGGTGTTAGTACCATTATACAAGGCACTGGTGAGACGTCATCTGGAATACTGTGTGCAGTTCTGGTCACCCATGTTTGAATTCATCCTTCTTAAACTGGAACAGGTACAGAGAAGGGCTACTAGGATGATCCCAGGAATGGAAAACCTGTCTTATGAAAGGAGACTCAAGGAGCTTGGCTTGTTTAGCCTAAACAAAAGAAGGCTGAGGGGAGATATGATTGCTCTCTATAAATATATCAGAGGGATAAATACCAGGGAGGGAGAGGAATTATTTAAGCTCAGTACCAATGTGGACACAAGAACAAATGGATATAAATTGGCCATCAGGAAGTTTAGACTTGAAATTAGATGAAGGTTTCTAACCATCAGAGGAGTGAAGTTCTGGAACAGCCCTCCAAGGGAAGCAGTGGGGGGGCAAAAGACATATCTGGCTCCAAGACTAAGCTTGGTAAGTTTATGGAGGGGATGTTATGATGGGATAGCCTAATTTTGGCAATTAATTGACCTTTGACTATTAGCGGTAGATATGCCCAATGGCCTGTGACTGGATGTTAGATGGGGTGGGATCTGAGTTACTACAGAGAATTCTTTCCTGGGTGTCTGGCTAGTGAGTCTTGCCCACATGCTCAGGGTTTAACTGATCGCCATATTTGGGTTCGGGAAGGAATTTTCCTCCAGGGCAGATTGGCAGAGGCCCTGGGGTTTTTTTGCCTTCCTCTGCAGCGTGGGGCACGGGTCACTTGCACCTCAAAGTCTTTAAACCACAAGTTGAGGACTTCAATAGCTCAGACATAGGTTAGGGATTTGTTACAGGCGTGTGTGGGTGAGATTCTGTGGCCTGCATTGTGCAGGAAGTCAGACTAGACTATCATAATGGTCCCTTCTGACCTTAAAGTCTATGATTCTATGTTTCAGGAGTCAGTTTCAACTCTAGCAACAAAGCTTCTTTACATGGCCCATAATCTTTATGGTCCTCTCTGCTAATCTGATCATTAAGCCCCATGTGGTGAAACCCCATCAGATTCTCCCAGGGTGTGAAATGTGGGTTAAAATTCCAGGTGTGAAAGCCTTCGCTCTGCCTACAGCCCAGATTTCCTACACAGACCCAGGAAGGGTCGGGAGTGTTGGCTGTTGTGTTGGCAGACAGTCCATTATCTCTGTTGTTGGGGAATGACGTAGCTTTAAAAGCCACAGAAACCTTCTGTCCAAGATCCCCAACTCCTGCAGAAGTGTTGGGAAGACTTTGGCCTACAAGGGCCCCATAGGGCTGCTGGGTGATCTCTGGTAAGCTTTTAACATGTGTATGGGAACTGCTGTTGTTTGTTATATGTTTTCTCTGTAATGCCTTGACCTTCCAAATAAAGGTGTTTGCTTAGAAAGAGCTTGGTGGTAACTTGTAGCCTCTGACAATGCCCTGCTGAGAGCCCTTGGAGGGAGAAAGCTAAGCACAGGGGCTTGCCTGTAGGGAGTCTGGCTTGCTGGGGATATACAGTGTAAGGCAGGGAGCTGTGCAGGCCAATCAGAAGAGAGAGAGATGCAGGTCTCCAACCAAGAGAGGTGAGAAACAGGAACCTTAAGCAGGTGCCCAGAAGGAAGACTGGAAAGGGGGACCAAGTGGGGCAGTTTATCCTGAAACTGCTAATTACTATTTAACAGATTTATTGCAGTAACACCTAGAGGCCAAGAAAGGCAAGGCCCCATTGTGCCATGTGCAGTGCAAACATCTAGCAAATGGCACCCCTGCCCCACAGAATGTGCAGCCTAGAAGAAACGATATGTGAGGGGATGAGCCCAACAGGTGGGTCAGGCACAGAGCAGGGGAAAGACAGGCTAACACAACAAGAGGAGGGGTGGAGGTTCTGAGCAAATCAGGCAAAGCAGGGGCTGGGCTCTTAGTTTATATGATGGAATTTTTAAAACATCCATGTCCGGTATCCTCCTCTTCACAGGTGTAGCCAGTTGGAACCTAGCAAACAGTGATGTTGACTGTGCACAAGAAGGGAAAGATTCTAGTGCAGTCCTTTGCTGAGCTGATTCTGCATGGGATCACCTCTTACCTTGGTTACTGCAGTCAGCTGATGGGATCTGAAAATGCTCTAGGAACAGATCATCTCAATCATGAGGGGCTGTTATGTTGCAGAGTCACTTTCCAGAGTAATTCCCCCCAGAACCTCACAGAACCATGAAGCAAATCTACATCTTCCAAGGCTCAGGCCTGAGCTTGGAGACAACCTGTTTATAATCTTTGGAGTGAACTGTTACCCCAGTGGAGGTGTTCAGATTGCACAGAATGTAAAATCAAGGTGTAATTTGACCCAGTTGTCTGAGGGTGTAAACAGGTTAAGCTCCACTGAAGTCAGGGGTGTTTCACCCCTTTACCCCAACTGAGTATTTGTTCCTCAGTGTTTGTATAACGGTAGAGTAGGTGTTTTCAGCATTAACCATGCATTTCCTGGGCTCTACACTGACATCAGACCCTTCACATTATTGGAATGCAGTTATTTGGGGTTTAATTATTAACAACCAGGCCCTTTATGTCATGTAAAATTAGGCTCTCCCCAAGTATATCTCTGTGCTCTTGGAGATAGCAGCATGCTAATTAGCTTCTCAACTGGTAATCACTACTTGGAGCAGGATAATAAGTCTGTTGTTTGGAGGGCTATAAGGTAGGCACAAAGAACTAATCTCTTTGACATGTATTTAACTGTAACTGTTTATATATCACAGAGGAAATGCCAAGGAGGAAACCAGTGAAGATTGTGCATGAGTTGCGAGACATTGTATCCAGTGCAAACATTTCCCTGGAAGAAGGAGGTTGTGATTCCGGTTATTTAAGATGGTGAATGCTTTTAAAACAACCAGGTAGCTCTGAGCACAGGGACACATTTAAAGGCTTCACCTCTGGCTGTGACGGTACTTTCGACATGATCAGCATTCCTGGGGGGCATCAGCTGCCAACAGGTATCTTCATGTAGCAAACATTTCAGTTCTTTACCTGCTTATTCCCTTCCCTTTCATGAACTGTGAGCAAGAACAAGGTGTTCTGCAGAAATACCCATGGGGAAAAACCCTTTGGGTTTTCCTTATGGTGGCAGCAAATGTTATGGCCTCAGCACCTCCTTAACTATACCCAAGGCTGTTTCATACTCATGAAGACAGACACACAGAGACTGAGCCATTTTCAGGAAGATAGCATGGTCCGTCTGGATGAGAATCATAGAAGATTAGGGTTGGAAGATACCTCAGGAGGTCATGTAGTCCAACACCTTGCTCAAAGCAGAACCAACCACAACTAAATCATCCCAGCCAGGGCTTTGTCAAGCTGGGTCTTAAAAACCCCTAAGAATGGAGATTCCTCCACCTCCCCCAGTAACCCATTCCATCACCCTCCTAGTGAAATAGTGTTTCCTAATATCCAACCTAGACCTTCCTCACTGCAACTTGAGACCATTGTTCCTTGTTCTGTCAACTGCTACCACTGAGAACAGCCGAGCTCCATCCTCTTTGGAACCCCCCCTTGAGGTAGTTGAAAGCAGCTGTCAAATCCCCCCTCACTCTTCTCGTCTGCAGGCTAAATAAGCCCAGTTCCCTCAGCCTCTCCTCATAAGTCATGTGCCCCAGCCCTCTAAACATTTCTGTTGCCCTCCGCTGGACTCTCCCCAATTTGTCCACCTACTTTCTGTAGTGCGGGCCCCCAAACTGGACACAGTACTCCAGATGTGGCCTCACCAATGTTGAATAGAGGGGAATGATCCCTTCCCTCGATCTGCTGGCAATGCTCCTACTAATGCAGCCCAATATGCTGTTAGCCTTGTTGCCAACAAGGACACACTGTTGACTCATATCCAGCTTCTCGTCCACTGTAATCCCCAGGTCCTTTTCTGCAGAACTGCTGCTTAGCCAGTTGGTCCCCAGCCTGTAGCGGTGCATGGGATTCTTCCTTCCTAAGTGCAGGACTCTGCACTTGTCCTTGTCGAACCTCATCAGATTTGTTTTGGCCCAATCCTCCAATTTGTCGAGGGCCCTCTGTATCCTATCCCTACACTCCAGTGTATTTTCCCCCGCCCCGCAGCTTAGTGTCATCTGCAAACTGCTGAGGGTGCAATCCATCCCACAATCCAGATCAATAATGAAGATGTTGAACAAAACTGGCCCCAGGACAGACCCCTGGGGCACTTCGCTTGATACCGGCTGCCAACTAGACATGGAGCCATTCATCACTACCTGTTGAGCCCAACAATCTAGCCAGCTTTCAAGCCACCTTCTAATCCATTCATCCAGCCCATACTTCTTTAACTTGCTGGCAAGAATACTGTGGGAGACCGAATCAAAAGCTTTGCTAAAGTCAAGGTAGATCACGTCCACTGCTTTCCCCATACCCACAGAGCTAGTTTTCTCGTCATAGAAGACAATCAGGTTGGTCAGGCATGACTTGCCCTTGGTGAATTCATGTTGACTGTTCCTGATCACCTTCAAAATGGATTCCTTGAGGACCTGCTCCATGATTTTTCCAGGAAGGAGGAAGAGAAGCAATAAATGTGTCTAAATGGCTTACCTCCAGTAAAGCAGTAAACACTTATTTTTGGCTAGAGTAAAGTGCAATCAGTTCATATTCTGCAGCTTCTTTTGTTGTTGAGTTGATGTGAAAGATTATCTCACAGTGAAGAATTATTAAGGGAAGTGAAAGTATAGAAGGTATGGAAAGTCCCACCTGGACCTAAACCCTTTATAACCATTCAGAGAAACACCAGCCATTCCTGGTTTTTTGAATGAAGTTTTGGTGGCGGGCCCTTTTAATTTATTAACCTGAAACAATTCATAACATTTTAGCATCACACCCCAGTATGTTGTTAAAGCCCCTTACCCTAGCACCTACTTACCATAGACTACCTGATGGTTTCATGGTGGTGGAGCGTACATGGATCAAGTGCTGGATAACGACCCCTTTCTCTGCTGCGCCCGAGTTAGCCGACAGGCTCTTCAAAGAGGAGGCTGTAAAAGAAAGAAAAGCTACTGAGGCTTCACCAACCAATGCCAGCAGATTTCACTATACGGCTTTGTAGTGAGGTGTTCCAGGCAGCTGATGGAAGGCTTCCTTTTGGCATCCATCTTTTTTAACCTCTGCTTATTGTGAATATGACGAGACTATCACGTATGTCATGCTTCCCTCTGGTTTACAATGACAGATCGAAGGCTAAGTGCGGGCGACTGTGTGCCTATCTAGTAAAAACAAATGAACACAAACCTACATGGCAGGGTGAGTCTCTGGTACTTAGTTTGAAATAATTGATTGTTGTTCCCACAGTCTTTCAAAATGGTGTGAGCTCTAGGAGTTCAAAGTGCTTTTCATCTTTCCCCAAAACTAGATGCGGCTCCTCTGGAACACCGCTGCTTTGGGCATCTTTCTAGGCATCCGGCCCACTCTGAGCTCCTTTTCTACTACACCTTATCATTTCTTAGGCAAGGAAATTGCTGATGTGGCCTTCATTCAAGTAGAAAAATAAATTAATGAGTGGGAAGGGGTGTTATGTTTATGGCACTTGCCACCCCCTTGATCCCTCTGGAGAAGGCTCTTTATTAGCGTTATTATCTTTCATAATTAATTCATTTCCGTTAGCACCGCTAAAACAATTGCAGCATCTCACAGCCACATCATTTGCACTTATATTCTGAGTTAATTGATTCCCCTTGTTTATTTTCTCAGTAGCAGGGAACTCTTTGCTCATTGATGAAGGGAAGCTTTCATCTGCACACAGCTCTATTCTTTGCATATCTGGATGTGGGCATTACTTTCTTCCCCCAATCAATTAGGTGCAGATTCAGAAACACTTGCCCGCATTGAGAAGTGCCTTACTCTTTGAAATAATCCCATTGAAATCAATGAGACAACTGGCCACATAAGGCACAAAACAAGCATAGGGGTATCCAACACTGTCCTGGAATGACTTCAAGATCTTCTTGTATTAAATTGACAGGATAAAATGTTTGAACACCACCGCAGGAGTAAAAGTTGCAGGATAATTCTTGTCAATATGTGGGTGTATTTCAAACATGACTATGCCGCTATCTAGACATGCACAAATCTTTACATACTGTTTTTATGACTCCTGGGGAGCGGCTGAAGAAACTTCAAAGATAGGTCAATAACCCCAACTACCAGAGGACTTGGCTCTCTGTAAATAGCAGCACCACAGAAAAGGAAGCACCAAAGAAAAAGGAAGACACCCCTCCTGCTGGATGACAATAGCAAAGGCATCCACAAAGAGGCATTATCTTGTGTGTTTGTTCTCTTTCCTTATATGAAATAGGGCCTCAGAGGTAGATTTCTTTGTTTCTAAATAGCCAAGTAAGGTGTTTTATCTGCTTGTTTTCTACATGAAAAACATCACGCCCTGATACCCCTATTTGTCCTTTAGGCCTGTTTGGACAACTGGGTCACTGGAGTGAGAAATAAAGACGGGGCCTGATTCTCTGTTGCAATGTGATGGCATACAGGGGTTGTAAAGACAGTGGCCCTCTAGAGTAGTGAGTTTCCCTGTCCAGTAAAGGGCAAGGGGGCTATGGAGATGGCCAGGGCACCCCAGCATGCCAGCTATTGCAATGGCCCCTGAGCCAGATTTGCAAAGTTATTTAGCTACCTGAAGTTGCAGATAAGCACCTAAATAATGGAGTGAATCTGGTGCTCTGTGTTTAATGTGGCTGGAAAGGGAGAACAGGCCCAAGGAGATTTCCTTCCACCATTCTCCAATCTACCAAGAGCTGGAAAAGCTATTTCTCCCACTCCAGCCTACTGTAATGTTCCCACCATGCCAGCTTTCCAGTCCCGTAAGAATGCTCCAAGGGAATCTGCCCCAATGTTCCTTTTTATTAAAGCGTGGTTCTGTTCTGAAAGTGACTCTGTAATAACGGCACTCCGGGCTTCCAGAGTTACTGGGTAGCATTTCTTCCAGATCAAATTAGCTCAAAGAAGAAAGAAATTATTGTTTTTTCCAAGCTGCAAACTGAGATGTTGCCTACAAATGATACGCTCAGGGACACTTGTGAAAATGCAAATACAGGTAACTGAGGTCCAAATTTGGCCTGCACCATCTTTTTTGAAGGGGATGATGTATAAAATGAGACACGCCTATCATGAATCTCTGGGAGTTAACTCAGATGATCAGTACCTGGGGTAGCCGCATCCTGGTGTAAGCAAACTCCTGCTTCAGTGAATGTATCTTCACTGCTATAGAACCTCACAGGGTTGAATTTGCATTTGGATAGAGATCTCTTTAATATTATTGGAGAGATAAATATTATTGGGAATTGTGTCATAATTGGAGATTTAATTGGAGAATAAAGGCTACTAACAGTGGTAAGGCCCAATTATTCCTGGATGTCATAGATGAGAGTTTTCTTCATCAAATCATCACTGAACCAACAAGAGGTGATGCAATGTTAGACTGATAAGCACCTAGCTTATAGCAAATGGAAAGAGGACTGAACAGTAAATAAAGCTACATCCTGCAGGTTTGAAGATGTAGGAATAAAGTGAGAATAACTAAAAGCCAAACTGAACTTGTTCTTGCTAAGGAAATGAAAATAAATAAGAGGAACTTTAGTTTATATAAATAAGAGATATGGAAGGTTGAGGTTGGGCTGCTCTGCACTGTGGCTAGGGAGGAGATTAAACATAATCTAGGTATAGCCCCAAAACTAAATGAATATTTTGCCTCTATTTTCAATGAGAACGATAATATGGAACATGGGTGTGAAGGCAAGACGGCTCATGGAAATGAGTGTATAGAAATGGAAATTACCACATCTGAGGAGGAAGAAAAACTCAAATATCTTAATGTACTCAAATCATGGGGACCAGATAATTTCCATCCCAGAATACTGAAAGAACTGGCATTTGAGAATGCTATTCTGGTAGCAAGGGATTTTAATAAATCCACCTATCTGGGGGTCGTACCATATGACCGGAGAATAGCTAATGTTGTACCTATATTTAAGAAAGGGACAAAAGTGATCCAGGCAATTACAGACCTGTTAGTCTGACCTCAGTAGTATGCATGACCTTGGAACTAATTGTGAAGGAAAGAATAATTAAATTCATGGAGGTATATGGAAAAGGGGATGTGATGCAACATGGGTTTACCAGAGGTAGATCGTGCCAGACTAACCTGATTTCCTTCTTTGAGAAAATCACTTGTTTTTTAGATAAGGGAAGTGCAGTAGATCTAATATTCTTGGACTCAGTAATGCATTTGACATGTTACTACATGGGAAATTATTAGTTAAATTAGAGAAGGTGGGGATCAGTACAAGAACTGTAAGGTGGATAAGGAACTGGCTAAAAGGAAGAAGGCAACAGGTTGTGCTGAAAGGTGAACTGTCTGGCTGAAGGGAGGTTACTAGTGGAGTTCCTCAAGGAACCAGTCTTATTCAATATTTTTATTAATCCCCTTGGCACAAAACAGAGGAAAGCGCCAATGAAATTTGCTGATGGTACAAAGTTGGGAGACACCGTCAATACTGGAGAGGATCGGATTATTAGACAGGAAGCTCTGGCGTGACAGAAATGGGATGAAATTCAATAGCAGAAAGTGAAAGGTCATGAACTTAGGATCTAATGGAAAGAATTTCTGCTAGAAGCTGAGGAGTCATTGGTTGGAAGTGGCAGAGGAGGAGAGAGACCTGGCTGTGTTGGTTGATGACGGAATGATGATGATGATGATGATGATGTGGCTGCTAAAAAGGCAAATGCGATCCTAGGATGTATCAGGCCAGACATTTCCAGTACAGAGATAGAAGAATGAATGCCATTGTATACGGCTCTGCTAAGATATATTAGAACTGGGAAAAGTACGGAGAAGGGCAATAAAAATGATTAGGGGCATGGAACAGTTTCCATATGAGGAGAGATTAAAAATACTGGAACTGTTCATTTTGGAAAAGAGACAGCTCAGTGGGGGCTTTGATAGAGGTCTGTAAAATCATGACTGGTGTGGAAAAAGTGTTATTTACCCCTTCTCATAACACAAGAACCAGGAGTCAGCCACTAAAATTAATAGGCAGCAGGTTTAAAAGAAACAAAAGGAAGTATTTCTTCACACAACGCACAGTCAACCTGTGGAACTCTTTGCCAAAGGATGTTGTGAAGGCCAAGACTATAACAGGGTTCAAAAAAGAACTAGATAAGTTCATGGAGGCTAGGTCCATCCGTGGCTATTAGCCAGGATGGGCAGGAATGATGTCTCTAGCCTCTGATGTGGCACTGAGCGTTCTCTGTCTCAGGTGCTTGGCTGGCTGGTTCTTGCTCACATGCTCCAGGTCTAACTGGTTGGGCTTGGGAAGGAATTTTCCCCTAGGTCTGACTGTCAGGGACCTTGCGGGGTTTTGTCTTCCTCTGTAGCCTGTGGGTGTGGATCACTTGCCAGGATTATCTGGGCTTATTTTACTTAACCCTTTCCCTGCCATTGCAGGGGCTTTGGGCATTGGTGCCCCTCAGTCTTCCTGTTCTCTGCTGGTAGCACATCATAGTCTAGTCTCCTGTGGGCTGATACACTTTGGTCTAATATCAATTTTGGGTTCAGTGAGCAGCTGCTAGGTGGTGTTGGTGTTGGTCAAACTAGATGGTCTGGTGGTTCTTTCTGGCTTTAAATTCTGACATAGAACTAAAAAAATAGTCATTTATATACTGTAATCTAGTGTGTTTCTGTTTTCGCCCTCTGATGGATGAAACACAGAGTTCTACAAAAGTTTTCAAATGTTTTGAATGAGAGCTCAGATTTAGGACCTTTAAAGATTCTGCAATCACTATGGCCCTTGCCTACACTTTATTTTCAATTCAATGTAGCCTTCAAATGAAAAGTATATGGGAGACAAGCATAATACAGCATTGCAGTTGCTTTTAAAGGAGAGAGCAACCTGTTACATTCCATTTAAAAATAATACTTAAACATTTGTTATAACACGGTTTTGATTAACACATCAAAGAGATAAGAAAAGAGGGAAAACGTCCTTTTAAGCCTATGAGCAAACACATTAAATTTCACATTTTCTATAGCAACATAAACAATAATGTACACACGAGGAGCTCAAACACAATTATAACAATCTAATATTAGAGATCAAAAGTAAGACGAGGCAGATGAAACAAGCATGTAATTTGTTCATTCATCAGATTCAACATGAACATTTTTGTATTCAAGACTAATTCAAGTGAGTCGTGCCATGCAAGCATGGAGCCTTTCTTTTAAAGGAGCTTTTAAAATTAAAACAAACAGACACAGATGAAGTTCTAACTAATCACAGATGAAGCACTATGGTTTTATTTCCAACAAAGAAAATTGGTTAAAAGAATTAGCAACTGTATGAAATGTCAAGCTGTGTGTAATAATGAGATGGATTATAAATAATGCCATTAATTCATGTGTCCTCTTAATGCCCGTCACTCCAATTAAAGTACAAATCCCATGTAAAATAAACTGACCTCATTAAAATATATAATGTATACAAAGCCTGATATTCCTATAGCTGCTAGTCAGACCTCTGAGTGAAAGATAAGCATGGGACAGCAATTCTGTTTCCTAGTTTAAAAGTCCCAAAAGACATCTCTGAGTTTGTTTTGTTCCTCCCTCCGCCCCATCCATTTTTGCCTGTTATTCAGTGCAGTGCTCATCTCTGTGTCTAACATCCTCCTACATGCTATGGCATGACCTTTACAGAGGCGTGGAGGGGATCCTTCCCCTTTTTGTGGCTCCCAGAAGGGCCAGGTGGAATTCCAGTCCCTGTGTGCAGATGACCCCATCTCTACTTCCCTGGGCACACGGAACCCCAGGGCAGGTGAGGAGGAAACAGAATCATGGTCCCAATGGCTCTACCCATGCAGGGGTGATAACCTAACCCTCCCAGAGGCATGTGAACTGTGGTCATCGTGCCATTGTGAGCCCAGGAGCTCCAGGAGGCATTCTGCCTCTTCCACACCAAACGCCTTCCAACTCTTTGCAGGGGGTGGTGTAGATCCGAATTGCCCCTTACTGCAGGCCGGGCCCCAAAGGGGTACCCAGGCCCCTGGAGTGGAAAGGGTTGATTTCATACTTTGTACTTCTATTTCAGAGCCAAAGAGCCAGATCCTCAGCTGATGCCAGTCCATGTGGCTCTGCTGGCTTCAGCAGTGGGCTTGACTTTAATGGAGCTTTGTGAGGCTGTATGATTGGAACATGACCATTCATATCAGTAATATCGCCATGGTTAGACAACTGCAACAAATCTTGTACAAAGTATGTTGTCCTGTAAGGGATCAATGGAAAAGTTACAATCCATCCTGTTTGTATGCATGTATCATCTTTGTATCTAAAGTTATGAATATTGACTATACAATTTCAAATGTGTTTGCTCCTGGAGTAACATAGGGTGTTTATATCCGGTCTAGCCAGCACATTGTGAATGAGCTATTCAAATTGATGGCCCAACAAAGAATGCTTAACACTCACAATGGCTATGGAAGATGGTTGTCCCCACCGGGGAGACGTCTTTTGGACACTTTAACCAGAATATGGGTAATGGCTACTCCTATGAGTCATCAAAGCATGCAAGGGCATGTGACTCGCTCATGTGACCCTGGACTCCATCTTATGTCTGTAATTTTCCACAAACTGAGACTGAGAGCATCCCCTCCACATGGGCGAAGGCATAAAGACCCTGGAAGCATCTCCATTTTGCCTCTTTCCTGCTCTGATCTCTGGACTTACACTAAAAGGAGCATATTAACTATGGACTGAAGACCTTCCAGTCTTTTGGAAGTTACCAGAGATGTCACAAGCCAGCAGCCTGTAACATCACTGCTGCCAACCTGACCAAGAACTTTCCAACGATTGCATGTATGTGATTGCTTTGACCATTTTAACTCTCTCTCCTTTTTCTTTTCTCTTATAAATAAACCTTTAGATATTAGATACTGATTGGCAACAGCGTGATTACTGGGTAAGCTCTGAGTTATATATTGGCCTGGCTGTGTGGCTGATCTCTTGGGATTAGTAGGGCCCTTTGATGAAATTGGTTTTAAATAACTGCTCCTCAAAGTCTAGTGTCTGGGTGGAGATACCAGGGCTGGAATGCCTAAGAGGACTGCATTTTTGACTTCTTGTTGGCCAGTGTGGTGAGACAGATTTTTACTTTTGTTACTGGCTTGGTATATCTAATGATAGCATAACCACCAGCGTGGGGTGAGTCTGCTCTGTTTCTCATCAGTGTGTCCTGAATCTGGTATTCTCAGCTGTGACCCGCTGAGGCGCAGTGAAGAGCTTCACTGCTTCACAGCAGCTGAGGCTGGGACTCCGAGCGCGCCGCATCCTGCGTCCTTGGACATCAGTAGCAGCAGGGTCAGGCCCCGCCCCATGAGGAAGATGCTTGAACATTCTAGCACCTGATCCTGCACCGTGCTGAGCGCTATGGGCCAGCGACCCCCCTCAGTGCCCGCTCTTCCTACTGGTAACTGGAGGGTGATCACTGCCCCCTAGGATGTGCTCAGCACCTCACAAGACTGGGCTCCAAGGGTCGAACACACACTTCCACTCCCCCCTGCGGCACTAGCATGAGCGTTGCACTGGGGAGGGCAGGCATCTTTACTCCATAGGAGCCCAGCAGCCACTGCCTGGGTCAGCACACTTCACAGCTGGCCTGGCTCTGTCCCCTGGAAGGTCTCTCCCTGGCAGCTTCTGACACTTGGCAGAGCATGGGCCATGTGGTGTGTCCACCTTGGAACTGTTCCAGGAAAACCCTCTGCTGCTGGGGGCCTGCAGCCTGCATTGTGTGCATGCCCGAGCACTGGAGTTGTAATCCTGCAGGCCTGGACCCAGGTCCTACTGACGTCAATTGGAATCAGTCTGCTGACTTCTGTAAGAGTTGTCCCTGGCCCGCAGCACTCAGCTGGAATAGAAGGAGTCCAGCTAGAGATGAATTCAGCTGTACTCTGGTGTGTCCTGTCACTACTGTGGCTGGCAGGCAACAAGCCAGACATTCTAGTTTCTTTGAACCTTGCCAGGAACAAAATCTCCATCCCACACCATCTAGAATGAAGCGATACCTTCTTCCTGGGATCATTATGGTAAGTGCCTAGCATTACAGCTAGTGTTGTTGCCGGTGAGCAGCACTGTGTGGAAAAGAAGTAGTAAGTTATCAATATTTTTTTTTTCAAATAAGTAAACGCTCCTCTGGGAACAGCTTTGAGAGGATTGGCATTTCTGAAGTATGGGGTGATTTATGGAGACCACATCCTGCTTTTCCACTTTCAATGCAGTTCAGGATGTCAGTGTTAGAGATCTTTATACAGTGGATGTTGAAACTGAAGCAAACCACGTTATCAGTCCATGGACTGGCCTTTTGTTCTCTGTCAGCACTGCAGGCAGTTTGAATAATGGACTTTTTAACACTCAGGTAAACTACATCTCTGAGGTATTGTTGCTTACGCCAAGGACAGGTTTCCATAGTATTCCTGTCCTCTCTCTGATTCACAAACGCATAGCTCAATTTCATCATCTTCAAAGATAATGTGCAAATTACTCCTTTTGTTGTTAAATGAATGATCAGCAATTACATTTTCTTCTAAAATAATCTAGTAAAGATGCTTTCTCGTTGAGGGGGAGAGTTAAGCCAGAAGAGGAGTGCTTAGAACGTAGGGTGAGTGTGCAGGAGCAGCGGGAATGCTTAAGCCTAGCCAGGAAGTTCCCTGTTTTCAGTCTATATTATGATTTTGAAACCCTATTGACACATATTGGTCCAAATGCTAGTCCCAATGAAATCAATGGAAATTTTGTCATGGACTTCGGTGGCATCTGGATTTGGACAATGGAAAGTAAAATAAACCCCTTAGGCTAAACTGGTTCTTCCCTAGCCTTTATAGGGCCAGCTGGGTCTGGTTGGGGTGTGGCCCCAGCTGCAGCTGCTCCGCCAATCAGCCCAGCTTTTCCCCTGCCCCAGCCCTCTCTCAGGGCTGTTTTAAGCCCTTCCAGGCAGGAGCGGGTAACCATCCTGCTACACTTTTCCATTTCTAATATATCTTTTTTGAGATATATTAGACCAGAACTGTACGCAGCATTCAAGATATGTTGTATCATGGATTTATACAGTGGCATGATGATATTTTCTGTCTGATCATCTATCCCTTTCCTAATGGTTCCTAACATTTTGTTAGCTTTTTTGACTGCCAGTGAACACTGAGTGGATGTTTTCAGAGAACTCTCCACAATGTCTCCAAGATCTTTCTTGAGTGGTAACAGCTAATTTAGACCCTACCATTTTGTATCATAGTTGGGATGATGTTTTCCCATGTGCATTACTTTGCATTTACTAACATTGAATTTCATCTGCCATTTTGTTGCCCAGTCACCCAGCTTTATGAGATTCCTCTGTAGCTCTTCGCAGTCTCTTTGGACTTAATTATCTTGAGTAATTTTGTATTGTCTGAAATTTGCCACCTCACTGTTTACCCCTTTTCCCAGATCATGTATGAATACATTGAACAGTGCGGATCCCAGCACAGACCCCTGGGGGACGCGACTATTTACCACTTTCCATTCTGAAAACTGACCACTTATACCTACTCTTTGTGTCCCATCTTTTAACTGCACAAGACAGGGTTTGTGCAGAAGATAAACCCACATCTGGCGCTCCTAGCACCCTTGTTCTTGACTCAGTGGAGTTACATCAGGAGTGAACTTGATGCATGGTTCTACTCTCTCTTGATATGAGCCCCTAACTCCCATTGCTGATACTGAGTCAGACATGTAGGCTGAGACTGAGGTTCCGTGTTCTGCTGTTGGTTATATGTGAATTGTGAATGTTTAACTCATGGCAGAATTTAGCCTTATCTGATTTTAAAATTCTGGAGCTGCACTTTGCAGCCTCCAATGTCTGGAAAGCAGCCGTTGTTAATAGTAAGCAAATGTGCTTCTTTAAAAAATACTTCATTTTAACTTTAAAAACTGCACAGAGAGAGAGATCCACAGAAGTTGAAAGTAGAATTACATTAAGGATCTGATACATGCTGGGAGTGCTCCCAGAGTTAAGGGAACTGAATTAAGGCTGAAAATCTGGGGTGTGACGCTGACTCCATACTAAACTCGCACCATTTGGCTTGGCAGCAGAAATGCTCATTAGACCACACGTGGGCCTCAGACTCCTACCATGCTTAGGCCCTATACTGTGAGTTAAGTAATTCTGTGGGAAAGGGGATGTATCTAGCGCTTCTCTACTCTCTGGCTATTCCAAAATGGCTTCTTAGGCATTTGGGGAAATACGTGTTGCTGACCGCAATCGGGAGGCTGCTGTTTCAACGTTTCACGGAGTTTAAAGGCAGAAGGGACCATTGTGATCATCACATTTGACCTCCTGCCTAATCAAGGACATATGCTTTTACCCAGTAATTTCTGCCTTAAGCCCATAAATTCTGATTGCGCCAGACCAGATCTTTTAGAAAGCCATAATCTTCATTTAAAGACTTTGGGGGGTGAGGAGTCCACCACATCCCTGGGTCAGTCGTTCCAGTGTCTGATCACCCTCGCTGCTAAAAACGGGCTTGATTTTCAATTTGAATTTGTCTAGCGTCCACTTCCAGCCACTGGATGCTGCTCCACCTTTGTCTGGTCTATTACAGAGCCCTCCTCTATCAGGTATTTTCTCCCTGTGTAGACACTGATGATCTCCTGGGGGCCTACACTGAGGGCAGCTCAGTCAAACCCATTGATCAGGGCCATCATTTTGATTTCTACAAAAACTCTTCAGTTTGGTGTAGTAGCAAAGGCCTGAGGCAATATAAGGGATCTTTAGCTGCTCTTGGACTCGAATAAACATGGGGCCTTTCACTGTAACTCACCTCCGTAGGAAAGCTGGACAGTTATTTGCTAAGGAACTCTTCCTGATACTCCATTAGCCTGTGGTGGGGTACCAGGATGCTTCCCGGGGCAGAGTTTTCACCACTAGGGTTTGAGCAGCTGTTTCTATTGCTGCATCACCCACTTCAAGGTTTCTTCTGACTAGGTCACTGAATAGTTTCTTTTAAGACGTTCACCCTCCTGCTGGATCTCCCCCTTTGGGAATGGAAGTAATTCCGAGGCTAGACAACTGTGAAGGGTCAAGAGATGGAATAAAATTGAATGGTCCCAGAAGGGTTTCTTGATTCCCCCTTCCTCAGACCCCAAGTGGCCTCCTTTCTCTCCCTGTCCTTCTCTCAGGGACAGACCCTGTCTTCATTTCTCTTCTTACCCCACACTTTGATGTGCTCTATGCGCTCCCTTTCCCAGTTCCCCCTCTCCTCTCCTGAAAAGACTCTTGGAGCCAATTTCTGCTTTCATTTTCTCCAGTGACTTCACTGATTCTAATGCAGTCACTCTGGATCTACTCTGGTGGCACTGAGAGCACCATTATGTCAGACCAGCCGTGCTGCAAACCCACACAAATATAAAATATTCACAAGAGCTAGACCTTGAGGTGGAACGGGAGATATATCGCTCTCGCTATCATTGGTAGCCTAGCCATAATTCAGCTGTGGTTTATATAGTTAATAGCCCTGAAAACCACATTCAGAAATGAACTCTAATTAGCATACCCAGTGTTTGAAAATACCTATTTAAAATGCATGCATGTATGCTCGTTAGAGCTGCATATAATGGCACATAATAAATAGGGAGAACTCTTCCCTCAGACGATGTGTTTTCTTTTAGGTCAGCTTAGTAGAGATTCAGTCCTGTCACTGGAAAGGCTCAAAGGATTGGCTCAGATTTTGGCTCTTGCATTCTGTGCAATTAATTTCCTGGCACTGATCTCTGCTCAGGCTCCGATAGGGACCAAAAGCCGCTACGGTTAACACTATAGCAGTAGGTTTTTAAAACCAACTGCACTAAATGAACGCTGCTTTAGAGACATTTCTGTATCGCTGAGCCCATTGTTGCAGCCATCAGGAAATGGGCCCATTGAAATCAAGGGAGTTTTGCTTGTGTGAGGCGAGAAGCGTCCGGTCCACAGATAGGGTCTTCTCACTAGTGAGGATGCAGAGCTCAGGCCCTGGGCTGGAAAGATTCTGGTTTGAAACAAATCCGGTAGAGCCAAGTTCAAATGTGCCAGACTCACATGAGAGCTGGTGAATTGTGCACTCCCTTTGCATGGTATAAATGGCTGCTTGAGATGCAGTACTCTGGAGAACCAGGCCCCCAGGGCATGTCTCACTTTCTGTTCCTTCTCGGAGGGCCAATCCTGCACTTTCCTCTCTGGCTGTCCCTGGGCAGTGGAAATCATGCAGTTCTGCTGCAGGAGGAAAGGGGAAGGCAGGCTGGGGCAGGGGCAGGGCTGGAGGGCCTCTGAAGGAAGGTGGGGAGGTCAAGCCATGTGCAGGAGCTCTGCTTCTGCTCCGGGGCCTGGGGAAAATAATTCCTACTCCTGCCCAGTCAGTCAGGCTGGGTGCTGAGGCGAAGAATTCCTTAGACCGCACAGGAGAAGCGAACAGGCTGTGCAGATTGAAAGGCTGGTCCCAGGGGCATCTT
Source organism: Lepidochelys kempii (assembly GCF_965140285.1). Taxonomy (NCBI): domain Eukaryota; kingdom Metazoa; phylum Chordata; order Testudines; family Cheloniidae; genus Lepidochelys; species Lepidochelys kempii. The sequence continues at coordinate 100,534,631 of NC_136388.1, read as the reverse complement.
CCTTGACTTCACTGGAATTCCACCAGGAAGGAATTTGGCTCATTGTCCATTTCAAGGACAGGATTTAATTTAATAACTGGTAAACAACATATTAGTCTCCTGAGTGAGCCCTTCAGGAATAAATAAACTACACTTTTGAGTGAGAAGCAGATATTGCTACCTCCAGTGCTCTCATTGGGGGGTGGGGGGAAGCCTACTCGCCTCTGCAGATTATCAACCACTGAAGTAACTTGTAACTGGCTTGGGCTCATTAACATGAGCTTGATTTTGTATCTCCACTGGGTGTTTTGACTTCAGATTGTTAAATTAACTCTTCTAAACAAAGCCACACAAGAACTCCAACACTTCTAAATCGATAGAGAAAAATAACAATCTGCCTTGGAAAGCATGCGAGAACAGCAGCTGTCTTACAGCTATGGGCTCTGTAAAGAAAAACAACAAAACACCAAGGGGTTTCTTGCTGTCCTATAGCTGGTGTGTTCTTATTGGTGTAAAAGTTCCAAAGCTAGAAAAATAAAGAAAAAAGCATAGGAAGAACCTAAAGGCCATCACTGATGGTGCAAAATTATTCCCTTTTTCATTTATGCTAAAAAAAACTATTTGTTTTCTGATGAGGCAATGCTGGATAGATTGAAGGAACAGAATATGGACACCGTGTAGAATCAAGGACATGGGTTTATTATGCACAGTGCTGGCAAAGTGTCACCTTGCTTATTAGGCTCAGAGACACTGCCAAACAATTGATCACAGTGGATTATATGGATTTTCCATGGGCGGAGGGAAATGACAGGGTAGGCAATCCCAAACCCCTGGATAGGTCTAGCAGCAAGACAAAATAAGCACTGTAGCCAATAGTCAAAGATTACATAATGTCTCCGCCCATGGTTTCAGGTTAACAAGTAAGATACAATTAGTACACAGGTGTTTTTCTTTAAACAATGTCTAAAGTGTGTTAGTATAAAATATATATGTTGAATTCTGATTTGAGGTCCATAGGAATGAAGTACCCCCTTTGATTGTCCACAGGTACATACCTCGGGGTTAAAGCAAAGAGACACACATGAAAAGTACGTGGCAACAACGCTTGCTTTTAGTTGGTCATTTGTGTTTCTAAAACAAGCAATAGTGATGGCTTGGGAGGAGGGGTGTGCATCTGTTAGAGGGAGGATGGGATATCTCATACTGGCATGTTTGAACCTCTTCCATAAACTCAAGGTTGATGTGTAGGAAGGCACCTCTTCTACAGAAGAAACAGGGCCCCTTTCATTCCTTAGGTCTGTTTGCAACTTTTAGATAAAGCCACCAATTATAATTTTCCATCTGGCATTTTGCTGACCAAGCTTATCTCAGCAATAAGCAAGGTTGTCTTTTGTTTGTTCTGCTCCTTAGCTAATACTGCTCACTATTTGCCGGGCTCTGGCCTCTGGACCAAATTCTGGCCGGTTAAAAGAGCTGACACAGTCTATATATCAGGGTGTTACATAAACAGCATATGGATTTCGGCCCTTCAGTCCCTCCTCTTGACCCTAGGGTTCCCTAACCCGCCAAGTCAGATATACCTCCCATTCCCCCCAGGCCCTAGACAGTGTCCCCACCCACTCCCTTTCATGTGACGTGCTTTGACAGCCTCAGATGGAAGATGCTGAACGGTGAACTGCAATTATACTGAATTCCAAAGAGCCGGACTCAGACAATCTGCAGTAAGGTCAGTTGCACTGGCGGCTTGGTAGCCATGGCAGAAGCCAGTGGGTAAATAAGGGCTTGTCTACACTAGCACTTTACAGCGCTGCAACTGTCTCACGCAGGGGGTGTGAAACCCCCACCCCCGCCTCCCCGAGCGCTGTAAGTTTCAGCGCTGTAAATTGCCAGTGTAGACGGTGCACCAGAGCTGGGAGCTACGCCCCTCATGGAAGTGGGTTTTTTAGAGCCCTGGGAAAGAGCTCTCCCAACGCTCTGCCGCAACCACACAAGCCAGTGTAGACTAGCCCTAAGTTGGATGCTGTCTTGTCCCCACTGTGTCCCAGCCCACACGGTCTGAGGTCGTGTCCATACTATGGACTCAATTCACAGTTACCCAGGGGTGCCTCTGTAGCTTGCACCATGTGCTGTCAGAAAGGGGTCTCCGAGTAGCTGCCTGGCCTTCTGGGGAGAGTTGCAGCGAGAACAGGGAACCTGCACCAGGTCCAGGGGCGCTGTGGGTTGGGTTGGCAGGGTGTGTGTCAGGGGCAGGATGGAATGGCTGACGCTGTCTTATGCCCTCACAAATCTGTGCTGTTGCCATAGGATTGCCAATGATGGAGCGATTTGTTTGCATCCCTGTCTTGGCCATGAGCATATCTCGAGGAGTACAATTCCTCTTCAAAGCGGCTTTCAAGCCCAACCCTTGGACATTCCATATGTCATAAATAGATTCATGTGAAAGAAATTGAAAATGGGCTTTGTTCCGTGTCACATGACCGCGGCCAGTTGGTTTTTAAATGTAATTGTAATTCACAAAGAAGATGATAATTACCTTTGTACTCACTTAATAGCAACATTTTAAAGGAAATTAGGGACACCTACCTTATCGCATCCCACTGCAGTAAATTCTCTCCCCTGCTGTATTTTATTACTCGTTGTAAATTCATTCAAGCAGTACGCTTTGCTTTCAGCATGGCATCCTCCGCTACTTTTCCTGGCCAGGCTAAATTGAGATAAATGTCGCCAATGCTTGGGTTTTGCTCCCAGCATCCCTCTTTGCTCATGGACAGTTACAGCCTGTGTTGAGATGAACCTGAGAAATGATTCTCTCATACTTCAGAGAGGTACACGTCACAGGCCTGCAGTTAAAAGACAAACAGAGGCCTCTGCCGTCCACTCCACAGGTTAATAGGAAGTGAAAAACATAAAGGCACTTGAGGCGGCCTGTAATGTTTACCCTGATAAAGCAATAAATGCACGATAGGGAAGTGACACTAGTTATCACAAGATAATGTTCTGGCATTGACGCAAATCACCATGGGCTGCTATTAGTTACCAATGTTCCCACTGGAGATTTATACCTAGCGATGAAGACATGAAAGTTCAAGCAAAAAAAAAAAATCTTCATTCCTTTCCCTGTGGTTCTGTGCTCCCAGAGCTTAGCAAATTTCATAGCAATGCTAGTGTTGCCTTAAAGCCAATGAAAGTCATTTGTATTGTGCCACGTGACATGGTTGGAATAGCACAATGCTTCCGCACGTTCCATTCAGGCGGGCCAGCAAAGGGTTTTTTGTTTGTTTTTTTTAACTTGTTTTGTCAGTCCTGTTAGGAGGAGATAAATTCCCAAAGGCACTAGGCAGGGAACAGGGCCTGCCATCTGCCAAAGACACCAAGGCAGACTAGCAGGCCATTTGCCTTCGCTTCCAAGAAGATAACACTATGTAGGGAAGGTTGTGGGTTGTCAGGGAGGTGAGGGGGAAGGGCGGTGGCTGTCACAGACCTCTTTCCTCCCATGGTCAAAGTACCTCAATGGAAGTCATGTGACTGGAGTTATTCTGGTTTTACACCAGTGTAAATGAGGGCAGAATCTGGTTCAATAGTGCAGGGGAAGCAGAGCTACATAGAAGAGGCCTGTTGCGTCCATGCAGAAATGTTTACCAGACAAGGTGAGTGCGCAGTTTGGATGGGATTACATCTGTGGGACTCAATGGGAATTAGATACTTAAGCTGCTTACGTGCTTTTGGAAAGTCCATTGGACATCTATCAGCATCTTCAGCTGTCCAAATAGGATGGTAACTCTGTAGAGGCTCATGCCTGCCCCTCTGGAGGTCCCTGGATCATTTATTGCCTCATCTTGGCCAGAATGGTGATCATCACACACTGGCTCTTTGGCCATGGGTTGGGAAGGACATCCTCCAGTCCGTCCCCTCTGTAGAGAGCATCATAAGGGCCAAGGAGGCTTTCCCCAGCCCTTAGTTTAAAAACTCCTCCAAGACCTTTTGAATTTTATATGCCAGCGATCTGGTTCTGTTTTGATGTAGGTGGAGCCCATCCGTCCTATACAGGCTCCTCCTTTCCCAAAAGGTTCCCCAGTTCATAATCCTGAGAGCATTAACAACATGCAGAAAGAGTGGGTGGGATGGCTAAGAGATGGAGGCTCTAACGGAGCAGGATGGCGAAAGAGAATGAGCCTCCCGCCAGCTTGTCGAGTCTAGGGGCAGACTGTTTGAGATATAATATGAGAGTCTGGCTCAGTACTCAGCTGCTAAGTGCGAGGGGTGCAGTGACAGAGAAGCAGGAGATGGGAGAGGCGCAGGGGGCAAAGGATGCAAACTGGTGGCTTAGAAAAGGTTATTTGGGGTGTGTGCCAGAAACTAAATAGGAAAAGTGGGGCTGAGAGTGTAAAGAGCCAAGGGAATGGGAAGCTGCAGCAGAGCGACCAGCCTGCCAGGCCTTACTGCATCCCCACTGTGAGACAGAAAGGCTTTGTGGAGGAGAGAAAATGTGAATATCCCAAGTGATGTTGCCAGGCCCACCTGACAAAGGGAGACATCCAAAGCAGAAAGGGCAGCAGTAAGTGCATTCTTAATAATGACCGTGTGGGGCTCGCATGGGGCCTGGGGTGTCCAGCCCAGGGCTCAGAGCATGGAAGGTTTCGATCTTTGCATCTCACTGGAGCATTTCTCCATTTCCTTTCAGAAGCAGAGACAGCTATTCTAGTGAATGTCTCCTCTTCTCCACAGCTAGTGCTGATTTCTTCTGAGTCCATTTTTTTCTGCACTGCTGAAAGCACTATGATTAACACAGCACTATCATTATCTTGTAATAACCCAGCACACAGCCATAATAGCTAAGCTGAGAAGGCCAAGGTCACCTCTGATACTTGCAAAGCCAATTAAGACTTATAGAGCAATAAACTCAGACTTCTTCAAGTCATTTCATTTTATTGAACAGACCCATTTTTACTTTCAAATCACTTGCACCTGGAAACCATCCAGGTTTCACAATACAATGGACTATGTAAAATTTAATGATTTAGTATTTTGAGTATGAACCACTGTGGATTTTATTAAGCTAGCACGGCATTGCAGCTTTGCCTTTCGGATGCGAGCAGCGAGTCAGAATGTGTCTGGGGCTATTCCAACTGACTTGACAAGTTTGCAAAGTTTCCCATTGGTCTTACTTCATGATTTGTGCTGCTATGCACTTTCAAAAGAAAAGAAACGAGCCCTCTTTGTGTATCTTGGCATTTTCCTGCATCCGTCAGAATTCAACGGTTCAGCCAGCGCCTATCTGCGTGCGCTGAAGCTTGACTAATTTTTCCTTCCAAAAATCTCAAACAGGTTGGCAAGCTTTTCCCTGTGGCCAACAAATCTATGCACTGACAGAATGCATTTCAGTCATAGAGCTGGTATTCATCCTGACCCCTGATGAATATAACTGAGCCAGAGGATATTATGGATTCTTTCTTACTGCCATCCCCATGCAATTGCTAGGCATACAGGTGCAGAGCTAGAAACTGATAGTTAGGGAGGATCTGATGTAACAACAAAGCACCTTTTGTAAACAATTAAATGCCCCTTTGCAGCGGAATAAGATTTAGATGTTTCAGCCTAGTTGAATGAAAGGTTTAAAACTCCCAAGCAGGGAACAATAATTCTAGATCAATAGAAAGCAAAATGATCTTTTCAACCGGGGGGGCGTGAAGGAGATGGATGTGTACGCTGTGGAATAAAAGGAAGACGCCATATGTTCTAGGATTTCAAACCTTTATTGTATAAAGCGGTAGCACCATTTGTGATACACAGATTGCATGGGCGCAGGAAGCAGTACCATGTAGAAGGGCTAGTTGTAGTGGGAGGGTTGAAATGTGTCTGTTTGGGTAAGAAATAAGCCCAAATATTAGCTGAGCTGCAGACTCTCTAAGCCAGTAGGCTCCTTCCTCTGTTGCACAGGTTTGCTTCCCCCTCCCCCCGCCTCACAAAAAATCCTCTTGGATATTCAACAATATTCAGTGTGAATGTTAGCATTTCCAAATGTCAGAGACTGAAGGCCAGCTGCCAGTCTGGGTCCCTGCAAGGGACAGCCAGGGAATGTGCAGGCCAAGGCTACAGTGCTCTAGGTGTTCAGGATATCCCTCACCTCTTGGAAATGTCAGATTCTCTTCTCATCCAGAGATTCCCCCCGCCTGCCCGCCCCATGACCTCGCTGCTGCCCTTCCTCACATTCATTGCTCTATTGTTATCTCCCCAGCCCACGTTACATTACCCTGCTGCTCCATGGGCCTCGCCTTACATTTTTCTATGTCAGTCCAGAGAAGCAGAATCATCCTCTTCCTCCCCGACATCATGGATTTTTCCTGTGTCCTGTCTCCTTATCTTCTTTGTGCAGATGAGAGAATTCGTTTGGTCACAGTCAGACTCTACCCGGGAACTGTGCCTCGCTCAGCCGGAGCCTCGGCTGGTGCAAATTGGTGAGACTCCACTTACCCCTTCACTCTTCTCATTCAAAAGCCCACGAAAAACTACCTTTGCTTTCCATGAAAGCACCTTTTTTAAAATTGGGCATAGCAAATCTCCATCTAGCGCACCGTGTGTTTCTCCTGTGTAAGAGGCTGAGTCTGAACTGAACACCAAATGGTCACTGACAGCAGATTCCTCGGCATTTTGAAGTGCAGCTCATTTGCACCAGTGACATACCGTAGCCGCACACAACATAGACACCTTAGAGATTTGAGTTTTGATAGACTGTGGAAAAATGCAAGTGATGAGCTAATGCATTTTTCAAGCCTGTTATTCCCCTGCCATCCCCTACGAGCCAGGAAGGAATTTCTTTAAAACTGGAATCTTTCTTGTTGGCCCAGCACAGGCTCCCATGTCTAGTTAGAAATACTTTTTCCAAGTCACAGTTCCCTTGAAAACCACGGCTTCAAATAAAGCAATAGAAACATTTAATGAGCTTTGAAAAGGCTGCGCAAAATCCAATACATCAGGCTCACTGGCCCACTTCTCAGTCTCAAATTCCCTCCAACCTCCTTGCTTTTGCTTTTCCTCTCCAGATTCTCCTTTCAGCTTTTCACTTTCACATTCGTCTGGATTTTGCTTCAGACTCATAATGCTGTGTCTATTCCTTGCATTTACTGTTGTTTGTGCTCCTTTTAAATTCTGTTTCAAGACTTACCACTGGGAATGGAGTTTGAGGTTGTGCAAATCTCATGAACTACTTTTTAGGGGCTTGTAAAAACTAGTTTCAATGCGTGATGATTTCCCTGATCACCCTCTGGGTATTTTTTTCCACTCCAGAGTGATTCAATTTAAACAATATTTATTGTAGCTAGCGGCAAGAGAATTGTAGATATTAAGGCTAGGCGGCCTGGCTCCCTCCAGAACCTAGGCTCATATAAGTCGGTTGCTTATATCCATGTCTAAGCCACGTCTCTTTTTCATTAGATTCTGTTCTGTCTGCTCCTTTTCCCCCCACATGACTCTTGAGTCAAACTTTCAAGCTACAGTGAATAAGTTCAGGATCATACAACCTGAGTTCACACACACACACACCCCATTTACACCAAGGAAGTATTTTTGGGGCAACAGCAGCAAACTCTGGCATACTCATCTAGCACGACAAACCATTGTTGTGGTCTTTAATCACCTTTGGAAGCTGTTTATTGCTTTTGTATACTCTACCAAGAACATTATTCTTGAATAGCTTTATGCCGCAGTGGTGTGAGATGATTAGGGTTGCAAGGAAGCCTGTCTTGATGTCATCATACTTTTCAGTAGTACAGTGAAATATGGCAGCTTGTCCTGTGCTCAGATTGACGTGATTACTACTCGGAAACCCTGGCACATTTCACTAACACCTGACATCTGGAGGAGAATTATGGGCGGCAAGGCAGGCTTTCAAAGTCATTACTTGGTACCAAAGGAGGGCTAGCCTCGTTTGCTTTTACAGCTACTGTAGCTAGTGGTAATGGCCTTCATAGGTTGCTACTGCTAGTGAAATTCTTGCACTAACATAAATCCGCTGTGTGATATTAAGTGATGGAATATACCATGAAACAATGAGCAGTGTACGGGCAGTGACTGGAATCCATTATGTCTTCTTATTTAAAACTGAACCGTACAGACTTCCAAAATTGGCTGAGGATTTCAAGAACTGATTACAAAACCCAGCATACTGCAGCTTCAGTGACCCAGATTGAAATTTGAATACAGTCATCAAGCTACAGCCTGCCTGTGGTTGGGGTGGGTGGAGATGCATTGCCTCAACAGAAGCTTCTGGCGACAACACCGAGCCTGACCTAGGTGTAATGCCCTCGCAACCACTGGGGAAAGACCAGTCAGCAGGCCCTATGCTATCAGCCCAGCTCTGTTAGCTGGTGTGCGAATGGGAAAGGCCAGGACTTCACCCTCACTCTGCCCCTTTTTGGGATGCTAGTGCTGTGGTTGGTGCTATTATTCATGCAGTCCTTGCCCTTAGGAAACCCTAGGACTGCAATTGCAAACTGGTCCTGTACAGAGATGCCAGCATGGGGAAACCCATTGCAACCTCCCCTGTTCTTGAGCAGCCCCTGGTCCGAATTACACCGTTTGCTAGATGGCATCCGATGATGCTGATAGAGGCAGGTGTGATGCCATCAGCCTGTCTTGTTCTTCAGAGAAGCCACGGAGCATGCTGATCCGTGAACAGGAAGGTCTCTTTCACTGCAAGAAAAATTCTTCTGTGGCAGCATTCAGCAGCTCCACAAAAGAAATGGACATGTAGATAGTTGGTAACATTGTCCTGGATAGAAGTAGATTTTCATAGCCCTTATCACTGGTGCTGAATCTTGTCCTCTAAACAGTCAGCAAGCAGCACACACTTCCAGTGCTCAGAGTGGCCAACAGGAAAATCGGATTTGCACTTCCACCATTAAACTTCTAGTTTCCACAGCTGAAATTTATGCTGGATGATGATACACAGCAAAGCTCCGTAAAACGATGTAGACAAGAATGTCAGATCACTTCCTTGGCAGGATAATCTACTTTGACACTGCAGAAGCCATAGTATAAATAAAACCGAGCTCCTTTTCCACACAGAAACATACATGTATACAAAATGCCATCACCACGACTAAAGCGAGCCTGCAAAACATGCCAGGGCACCACCTTTTAAACCCCCTGTGTATAAAGTACATGAGACATTAGCACATGGGGCCCTGGATGTCACATCTCACTCAGCATTGCCAATGGAATAAAAGCAACTCTGAAGAAATACTTGTGAATTGGGATCACAATTTCCTAGCACAGGGCAGATGACGCATGGGAGACAACCTCTTCCCTCATACACGCTGAGGTGCTTGCTGCATCAAACCAGGCTGTACCGTCCTGTGGTGCGTACAGAACAGAAAGTTATGACTAGCACTAGTAAAGAGCCATAAATGCCTCCTGGCTGTGTGCTATGAAACAAGTACAGTGTGTTAAGTAGGTGCAAATGCTGGGATGGTCTACGGGGGAGGGAAGGCACCACCTAGCTGCAGGCAGCCCCTCTGCATGTGTTCCCTGTAACCCATGGCACAAGGGGCATGGGACACAGGGGGAGGATTCAGGGGACAGCTGCTCAACACACACAGCACGTTCCCTGGGACACCCACCTCAGTCATGCCCACGAACGCTGCCTAGGTTCCCTGCTGCCCTCGCAGCCATGTACACACAGGGCGCGGCCCCAGGGGCTCCCACCTCAGTAGAACAGGTTTGGAAGCACCACAGACACATCGTGACCAGGGAGGGCTAAGTCCAGAGACTTCGACTTGCTTAGTCCTGTGGCAAACACATCAGGAAAATTCATGTCACGTTTGCAGGTTTATTAGCCAGGATACACGAGAGGGGGAGAGAGAGAGAGACTCAAAAACAAAACCTGAAGCATCTTGAACTTGAAACTGAATGTTTCTGCAAAACAAAATCAGAACCTATGACTTTCCCTGGTTACTTTTCCTGCTTTTAATAAGCCAGGCAGACCCAAAGGGAGAGAAGAGGCAGGGCAGAAAAGGTGGGGAACAGTCCCTGGGGTAAATCAGTGTATTGGAGCCCAGGGCTCGGCCCCATCTCCAACAGAAGATCCACAAGCAGAGCAATGATATTGCTGGCCTGAGAGCCAGGCCCTCTCCACTCTGCGGTGCCCCGATACCGACTGGCTGGACTCCATGTATGACGTGGCCCAGGATTTGCAGTGACATTCTTCTGTGGTTTATGGAGCTCTGTGCATGGTGTCCATGCATGAGTACGCAGCAATCTTGTGTCCACGGCGCAGGACAGAACCGTGCCGCTTACATCTCCTCTGTGCAGCCCCAGCAACCACATGGTGTGGCCCTAAAGCACTTTCTCCCATCCCCCATCACAGGGCTGGGCCACGAGGCCTGACTCCTCGCTGCAGGGCAGTGGAAGTGCTTCCAGTCTCAGGGACAGGCTTGGCCCGGGTGGGAAGAGGTGGCATCTCTGAGTTGCCCCTTGTGCAGGAGCTCAGGTGAGGGGCCTGGCTGGGCACTGCAGTGTCTGTGGGTCAGTGGAGACTCCAGAGCTGCAGTCTGACAGGGCCAAAGCACCAATAACCACCCCCACCTAGCAGTTGGTCTCCAGGAAGGCAGCGGTTGCTGCTGTCCAGAGCTGGCAGGGGAGGGATTCACCATTCACCATTAGAGTGAATTTCACCAGAAACAGTAAAAAAATGCATGCAATGTTCATAGCATGGAATCCAAACAGTTCTTAAAACAGAATGAGGTCTCACAGCTGCAGTGATCTGAGAATTGTTTTAGAGACATACATTTATTAGACCATTTTAAAGGTTTCACCCCAAAAAGAATGACACGCATCCTGGCACTGCTATACCAGCCAAGGGTTATTTCAAGACGATGAATGGCTGGCTTGTTTATAAAATATTTCAAGGCTAATGTTCTCACATAACTCTTTTTATGAGCCTTATGAACTCTAATCCATGGCCGATTTCCGTGTATCTTGCTAGAACACTTGCATAATTGAATACATCTCCACATGGGGAGGGATAGCTCAGTGGTTTGAGCATTGGCCTGCTAAACCCAGGGTTGTGAGTTCAATCCTTGAGGGGGCCATTTGGGATCTGGGGCAAAAATTGGGGGGATTGGTCCTGCTTTGAGCAGGGAGTTGGACTAGATGATCTCCTGAGGTCCCTTCCAACCCTGGTATTCTATGATATAATAATTTGGTTATTACAAAATTTCCAAGTATTGTTGTGGATTTTGGCACTGATTCTAGATGTTTTATGAGTCAGACAGATAAACCCAATGCAATCAAGATCAAATTTCTTTCTTAATAATACGAGGCTTAGCCAGTTTATGATGCTACCCAACAACATAATACTTCCATAGCAGTGAATATCACAGACAGAATCAAGGAGGTCATTTATGCTGTCAGTATTTGAGCTGAAGTTGGCCACTGGAGATAAAGAAGTACAAATACATTTTTTGCACTGTTAAGAGTTTCCCCATCCCATGGCGGCTTGTTGCTAGAACTGTAAAAGGCCTGAGAAATCCTGCTAGGGCCTGATCCAAAAGTGCCTAAAGTCAATGGGAGTCTTTTAATGGACTTAAATGCCTTTGAATCAGCCCCATGATGAGTGTTTTGCACACTGTGCGTTGGGTAATAACACGAGAGGCCTCCATGTTTGTAAAACTAAACTGGCTCTTTATTCAGAGAACTATTTACAGAGGGGCTGCAACTGCAGCCAGCATTCCAGCCATATGCACACAGACTGGCTTCCTGGTGCCTCTCCATACTCTTCCCTCCTGCAACCTGTGCTCCTCCCTCTGAGTTCCATGCTGGTTGCTACAACAAGTGAGCGCCTTTCTTACATTACAACCCTAACACTGCTCAAATTATTCTTTGTCGCCAATTTTCCTCCTGAATTTTGCCCTTGTATACATTGTCAGATTCGCTATTCCTGGAAAACTGTCATTATTTGACCAGCCCTGTAAAAACAGTAGTGCAAAAAAGAAACTATAGAAGCTTTTAGGTGGAATTTTCAAAAGCACCCAAGATTGTCCTACCTGTTCCCATGGAAATCAATGGGAATTTACCACTGATGTCAATGGGAGCAAAATCAGTCCAATACTAAGCACATGTGAACAAGGCACGTGTCATTGCTCACAATTCTCAGTGAGCAGAATTTGACCCGAATGCAATCACCTTTCAAACCACCCTAATAAAAGCACCTGCTGTTGCGGGTGAGCTATGCTGCAGATGGATCCGTACATTAATAGAACAGATCTATTTTTAAAAGCAGGGAATATAAAATTTTACATTGGTGAACCACCTTTGCATATTTCAGAAGGAAGAAAGAGAGTCTGGTTGTCAGACCAATGTTTTTACATGACAGAATAATTTCTTCTGCCAGAACTAGATCTCTGTTTTCTACCTTTGAGTCCCCACCAAATTTCCCATGACCGGTGGGAGATGGATAGCATATGAGAAGCCATCACGTTCTGTGCAGAGACAATCTAAGGAGGCAGTGTCTGGATATTCCAGGCCCCATTAAGTTTGGACGAGGATCTGGAGTTCTGATTGAATGCTGGGATGTGGTTAAGTGGTTTGACAAGCCCATGTTTGGGGTCCATGTTCAAGATACAACATTCTGTATCCTGTTTCTATTCCCTTTTTCCTCCATACTAGACTGTTCCCTTAGCCCTATCATACCCAAACACTTCACCTGAGGCTCAGTTACATCTCTCTGGTATATGGTTTATCTGTCACCCAAGCAGGGAAACAGCCTCTCTAGCCCTATTGGACAGTGGCACAGATCGAAGGGGCTGCTTTTATGCAACCCATTTTGAAAGACTTCTCTTTATGATCTTCCTGGAGTACAGTATTGATTTTTCAAACCTCTTCCTATGAGCTGCTGTTTCAATGGAGTTTAAAGTCATCTCTGCTTCTCCGATGTCCTACAGGGTAGCATTGTTTTAGCATTGCATCCGATTAGGTGAGCAGTAACTCACGAAAGCTTATGCTCTAATAAATTTGTTAGTTTCTAAGATGCCACAAGTCCTCCTTTTCTTATTGTTTTTCCTGTTACAACAGTTTTCCAATAGAGGATGCTAGAGTACACTTATGTATAAGTACTCAGAGAACTCGACTTGCAGGCAGTGCTGGATGAGAGCCATGTAGAGGAAGGAACAAGGCCTGCATGTTGCTCTGTCTCTTCTCCTGCTCGAACATGGTCTATGGTGTCAGAAGTGAGACAGAGATTAGGACGCTTGCAAACACAGGCAAACTAAAAACCAAGTGCAAACAACAATCTGATTTCTGTCCCTGAGCAGATGGACATGCAAGCAAACATGTTTAGCAACTGGACAGTCTCTAGATCACAACGGGAAAACTATGAAATTACAATGGGGCTGGAAATAGAAAAACAAAATGAAAGCAATGATGCTATTACTTGTAATGGGCAAAGCCTGCCACATGCTCCAATTGCATCTGGCTATGTCAGCAGCAGACTGCAGGACCCATGTAAGAGCCCAGAAAACGCTCCAAAAGCATTTTCATCCCACAAAAACTGTTGTATAAAAAGGGGTCTTTTCAATAAATGTCATTAAAGATCTGGCAAAATCATAGATCAGTATGCTGCCAGACTGCACAAAATGGCTGGCTCGTGTGATTATCAAATATTAAAAGATTAACTAATTTGTGATACATTAGTTCTAGGAACAAAAGATGCAGAAGCGCAAATGAGAATTCACAGGGAGCCCACACCAACTATACCAAGAGCTATAGACATATGAAAAGCTAATAAATGAGTTCACAGCTAAATGCAGAGTATAACTGGGATACAGAGATAATTCACCAAGTAGCACAGAGAAAGCATGAAAATATAAGGAAAATTACAGCAACATTTGTGTAGAAGTAAAACACAAAAATACAAAGCAGAGGAGATAAAATAGAGAGGAAGATCTGTGGGTTCTGTGGAGCAAACCATGACAATGGAAAACGCAGTGCGTATTGGGATATCAGCAATAATTGTGGCACAAGAAGCCAGTATGTCAAAGCTTGCAGACAAGAAAAGCAAAGAAAAAATGCACCACTTTGAGACTTGGAGGATGAACTTTTTGCCTGTATACGACATGAATGTGGAGCAAAACATAAAAATTAATGGTTTGCAAAGCTCAGCCTACTACCCCATGCCAAGACAGAACAGCTGCACACAAACTGGAAACTGACTGCCAAATAAGCGGTGAATGTACCAGGCTACAAAGACCCCCTCAGCCATATCCAAGAGAAGGAAATGAAATGAGTCAGCAGGGTGGAAGCTGTGGCAGATCCCAACCACAACCTCATCTGTCTGCTAGCAAGAGCTAGGACAGTAAATCTAAAATTAAACGAAACCAAAATGAAATTGCAAGTGACTGCAGCACCATACGTGGAACGCATGCTGCCCTGCTGCCCAGGGTAACAACCTGTCCCCAGAAGAGGAAGAGCAATACAGCGGACAGCCACATATTAAATCAGTTCAGAGACCATTAGAATTTATAAACTATCTGACACAATTTCTTCCAAGCCTGTCAAGTGTGTATGAGCCCCTGAGGCGACTACTGGACAAAGATGCAGTAGGGACATTGTTCCCTCAACATGATGCAGCCGTCATTGCATGTATCAAGAAGCTGGTGACCAGCTATCCCAGCCTGAAAAACTACAGTGGGAACAAAGAGGCAACCATATAGTGAGATGGGGCTTGGGGAAAAGATAGATGATAACTTTCACATCAAGATCTCTATCGCCAGTGGAACAAGTATAGATCCAAATTGACAAGGAAAGCCTGGCAACAGTGTTCATGTGTGAAAAGCTTGACTGGTATATTCAAGGATGGGAAACCACCTGGGTAGAAAGGGACCATAAACCACTAAAGAGCATTTTCAAAAAGCCACTACTCGTGCCCCAAAATGCCTTGGGTGTAGACTACTGAAAATGCAGGGCTACAACTTTAGACAAACAATACAATAAAGGTACTGAAACGTGCACAGCTGGCTTCTGGCCCTGTGAAAATAGAGAAACTGAACAAGAATAAGAGCGCCTCAACTTGGTAGCAATGCAGAAAACACAGAAGGACATAGAAAGCATCAACCAAGCCAGGAATGTGCCAGTTTTAAGGCAGGGGCTTGAAAGTATTTGAGAATAAACCATGCAAACATTATCAGGTATTCACATTCATCATTTTATCAGAAAGGCCAGACAGCAGGGAAGAAGTCCCACCTGCCACCCAAGAATACAGGAACTATTGAGATGAGATGAGTGTACATCATATAGTTAGTTAGTTGAATCATAAAACCCAGATGACTGAGAACAGAAATTCTGTCAAGCATACCTTGGAGCCATTCTGGAATAGAAGCCTGTCCCCAGAACGCTAGAGACACTGGCAAAACATGGCCAAGGCTATCGGAGACCTGGTAAGCTGGTAATGCACATGGAAAATGCAGCCTAAACAGCAAAAGGAGACAGTGACAACACACAGGATCCCCAAGAGACCATGGGGCACAGTGGGACTAGATCTTCCCACAGCAAACTACCTCACGATCGCAGACTTCTGGGAACTAGCCGAACTGTCGGACACTACACAGTTACCAGCACAGGTGAAGAAATGAAGCCTTTCAGCAGCCACAATATCCCACACTCTGTTGTTCCAGACAACAGACCCCAGCTGACTTGCAGAGAGCTTGGGAAAGTTGCCTGGGATTAGGAATTCAGTCAGATCCCATCAGCACCACACCACAGCTCGTCAAAGGGCAAAGCTGAATTGGCAGTTACAATTTGCTAAGACGCTATTTAAAGAAGCTGCAAAAAGCAAAGAAAATGTAGAGCAAGCCAGCCTTGAAAGGCAAATCCCTCCCGCAGAACGCTTTAACAGCAGCCTGTCACTGTGCTTGAAGTCACATGTAGCTTGGTGCCGATCGCCCCAGTGTTACTGCAGCCAGCAATGGTGGAGGCAGTAACAGACAAAAAGGAGGAGAAACAGAGGTTCCCTAGCCTCCCTACTCCTACTCACGATCTCCCTGTTTATACATCCAAGGATCACATTAGCCCTTTTGGCCCCATATTTGACTGGGAGCTCGTGTTCAGCTGATTATCCACCTGGACATCCAAGTCTTTTTCATAGTCACTGCTTCCGAAGATAGCTTCCCTCATCCTCTAAGATGCCCTACAGTCTTTGTTCTTTGTCCCTTGATATTTGGCCATGCTGAAACATGTATTGTTTGCTTGTGCCCAGCTTACCAGCCCAGTAGATCTAGTTTCTTAATCAAAGTTTTGTGCAGTACCAGGTCAAATACCTTATAGAAGTCTAAGTATAACACATCAACACAATTACCTTTGCCAACAACTCTTGTAATCTAATAAAAAAAGTTATCAAATTAGTTAGACAAGATCTTTTTTCCATAAACCATGGTGATTGCTATTAATTATATTACTTTCTTTTAAATCTTTATTAATCAAGTCCCAAATGAGCCATTCCATTTTTTTGTTCATTATTCATGGGATCTTCAGTCATAGAGGCAGGATATTTACAAACAAGAAATCTAACTGATGGAGGAGTCTCCCATCAGCCGTTCCTCTGCTGAGATAGGCAGCTGCTTAGTGACCTGGCCTTTGACACAGACTCCAGGACAATTCAGAGCTACAGCACTGCACAGCCCAGCTGGCACCTTCCCTTCTGCGAAACTCTGAAGTGGGTGTCGCTGACATTTCACAAACACACACTCGTCCACTTTCACCAAAATGCAGTCACGTTAGGTGCCCTCCAGGCACTCTTGAGTAGGGTGACCAGACAGCAAGTGTGAAAAATCAGGACAGGGGGTGGGGGGATAATAGGAGCCTATATAAGAAAAAGACCCAAAAATCGGGACTGTCCCTATAAAATCGGGACATCTGGTCACCCTACTCTTGAGGAAGGATACCACCATTATGCAGATGTAGTTCTTAATAATAGAGTCTTTAAAACTTGAAAACCCAGCTTCCCTGGCATTGCATCCTGATTTACATACCTTTAGCTACAGTATCTCACAGCGATACCCCTCAGATTGAAACTATTCTGTCAGAGGCCAGAGGGGAAGGTTACGGTCAACCTGCATTATCTGCCTGCTATTTAATCCTTTCCGGCAGTTTTATTAACACTGAAGGAGGTGAGGTCAGAGAGCTCTCGGTGGTGCTAAGTTTGTGGTACTGCTCCTGTAGCTGAGACAAGGGGTGACCTTGCAATAATAAAGGACTTATTCTAAAATGGCAAATAAAATGAATCAGATCAAATCCCCTAACATTGTTCTGTGGTATAAATATTTGAGATGGGAAAAGCAATTTGGATAAAATAAAAACAATCACACCTCTTCATCCCCAAAGCAATCAACGAATCAAACCTGGTTTGGGAGACTCAGGTGAAGTTCAGCTCACTTCTTTTTTCCCTTGTTGTTTTTCTACTTATTAGTTTTGACCAGGAGTTAGAGGCATCAAAATGCTGAGGGAGAGGCTCCAGTCTCAGAAATTTGAATCTGAAAACAACTGGCAACTGACTGAAATCTGAAAAGGGAGAAAGAGCTTTCTTTTTTAAAGTTTCCAAACCCAAGCAGTTGAGACAAACCTCTGAACTGCTGAGAGTTTAACAGCACCTCGGTCAACTCTTTAGAGCAGAGGTGGGTAAAGTTATTGGCCCAAGGGCCATATCGGGGTGTCAAACTATATGGAGGGCCAGGTAGGGAAAGCTATGCCTCTCCAAACAGCCTTCCCCCTGCCCCCTATCTACCCCCACCCACTTCCCACCCCCTGACTGCCCCCCTCAGAACCAACCCCCATCCAACCCCCCCGCTCCTTGTCCCCTGACCACCCCCTCCCAGCACCCCCTGCCCCAACCGCCTCCCCCGGGATCCCACCCCCATCTAATCCCCCCCCGCTCCCTGTCCCCTGACTGCCCCGAACCCTATCCACACCCCTGCCCCCTGACAGACCCCCTGGGTCTCCCACACCTATCCAACCCCCCCTGCTCCCTGTCTCCTGACTGCCCCCCAAACTCTATCCACATCCCCGCCCCCTGACAGGCCCCCCGGGACCCCACCCCCTATTTAACCCCTCCCCCCGTTCCCTGTCCCCAGACTGCCCTGACCCTTATCCACACCCCCACCTCCTGATAGGCCCCCCAGACTCCCACACCCTATCCAACCCCAACTGTTCCCTGACCCCGACCACCCACCCCAGAACCTCCGCCCCATCCAACCACCCCCTGCTCCCTGTCCCCTGACTGCCCCCCTGGAACCCTCTGCCCCTTATCCAACCCCTGCTCCCCGCCCCTTACCATGCCGCTCAGAGTGGCAGAAGCTTGCAGCCCCGCTGCCTGGATAGTGGCGTAACTACGGGGCTGGGGGCTAGCCTCCCCGGCCGGGAGCTCAGGGGCCAGGCAGGACAGTCCCATGGGCTGGATGCAGCCCGCAGACCAAAGTTTGCCTACCTTTATTCTAGAGGGTTCTGAACATTTTAAATTCAAGGGAAAGGGACAATTCTGCCCTTGGTTTAGCTGTGCTGAAGGCAACAGAGATGCACCAAGGAGGGATTTGGCCCTGTATGTTCAAGTCATCAGATTCACTGTCCTTTTCCAAGTGATCCTTCTAATTTAGGTTTATCGGAGGGGCTGTTCCCATGCCCCCTGCTCAGAACATTTAAATTGTGGTGGGATGTTGGAAATGATTGTGTACATGTGGTCTTTTAAATATCTGGGTGCTGCAGATGGCACCAGAGTGGGAAGGAGTGACCAGGGCTGTGCTCTTTAGAGCTTTTTTGCTGAACTGGGTCCTGGTTTCGGGGGAAGATAAACGGTGGGGATTCAGAAGCTCTTGGTGGTAGTCTAACTCTGCTCCCGGTGAACTGGATGGGAATTGTACCACTGACTGCAATAGGAGCAGAGGGCAAGATTTTCAAATCTATTTAGCCACCCAAAGACACAGTGAGGCACCTAGAGGGATCTAGAGCTTACCTGAGCAGGTTAGGCACCTGCCTCTCAGTGACGTCAAGGGCCTCCAGGTGCCTAACGTACTTAGGCAGGTTTGTCAATCCCACGAGGCATGTAAATGCCTTTGAGAGGCTGGCCCAAAGGTAGGCCAAGGCTAAGTGCTCTCAAACCCCTTCCCCCTGCCCCCACCCAATGGCCATGAGAATTAGACCAGCAAACTCCTTTCTACTTGTGAGCTGATGCAGGGCCAGGTCCAAGCAAAACTCTCATTAGCATCAATGAGTTTCTTAAAGTCAAGGAGGACCACAGTATCTGGCCCTTGGTCTTCAAAAGAGGCATCACCCAGTGCATTAAATGGAAGCCCTACTGACTTCCAACTAATGGACACTGATTAACTGAACAAAGTTACATCTCTGCTTGGCTGTAGGAGAGCTTCCACCCCTTGGACTGTAGATGAAGTAGAAGCAGCCAAAGATGGGCTTAGCCTGATTTGAACCTGCTGCCTGAACATTGTTTGGCGCCAGGCCTGCAGCCAGGTCTGAACTTCACAGGATAAGCCCATCACTGGTTCTCACACTGCACAGGAGAGAACCCCCAGCAAGATGTGCATTAGCAGACTGCAGCTGTGACATGATGCCTTTGGTGACCTGGGAACTGGCCCCGTTCTCTGGGATGCGTACTCCAGCATGGCTTCTTGCTATTGGTGTCTGGCTGCTTTATGTGACATCTAGTTAAAAAAGCCAAGGACAACTTTTTGAAGTTTCTGTCTGCACCCAAAAGTAGCAGTGCCTGGGGCAATGGCCGCATGAGAGCTTCTAGACCAATGTCATAGGTTCAAGGGTTCAGATAATTTAGCTCAACCTTGGAATGTTAGGTGCTTATCTAAAAAGTATCTGAGCTCTGACCCTTTTGAGGTTTGTCCAACAATGCTAGTGTGAAACACCCCTGTCAAGTTTCCTTCCCCACTGTGAACTCTAGGATACAGATGTGGGGACCTGCATGAAAACCCCCTAAGCTTATTTTTACCAGCTTAGGTTAAAACTTCCCCAAGGGACAAACTATTTTACCTTTTGCCCTTGTACTTTATCGCTGCCACCACCAAACGTCTAACAGATATATAACCGGGAAAGAGCCCATTTGGAAACGTCTTTCCCCCCAAAATCCTCCCAAACCCTACACCCCCTTTCCTGGGGAAGACTTGATAAAAATCCTCACTAATTTGCGTAGGTGAACACAGACCCAAATCCTTTAATCTTAAGAACAATGAAAAAGCAATCAGGTTCTTAGAAGAAGAATTTTAATAGAAGAAAAAGTAAAAAGAATCACCTCTGTAAAATCAGGATGGTAAATACCTTACAGGGTAATCAGATTCCAAACATAGAGAATCCCTCTAGGCAAAACCTTAAGTTACAAAAAGACACAGAAACAGGAATCTACATTCCATTCAGCACAGCTTATTTTCTCAGCCATTTAAAGGAATCAGAATCTAACGCATATCGAGCTAGATTACTTACTAAGTTCTAAGACTCCATTCCTGTTCTGTTCCCCGGCAAAAGCATCACACAGACAGAGAGAGCCTTTGTTTCTCCCCCCTCCAGCTTTTGAAAGTATCTTGTCTCCTCATTGGTCATTTTGGTCAGGTGCCAGCGAGGTTATCCGGGCTTCTTAACCCTTTACAGGTGAAAGGGTTTTTCCTCTGGCCAGGAGGGATTTTAAAGGTGTTTACCCTTCCCTTTATATTTATGACAGCCCCTTTGCTACCCCCAGAACTTTACTTGGATATGCTTGTGATTTAGTAGTGATGGAACAACATGATGGCAGATGAGAACATAGCTCAATCCTTCAGACCAGTAGCTGTTCTCTGTTGTTGTCTACAGGGTTTCACTTTCAAAATTGTGGGCCTGGTATTCAGATATGGTGATGGCAGCTAAGGAGATGGAGAAAAATACGTAGCAATGCACCCTCCCTGATCTGGGGACTGGCAGGGAGCTGGTTTCATCCCAGGTGTAATTTTGAGCAGCCTCAAGTTTGCTCTAAATTGTGGCCAACTGCAACAGTTTGCAAAGAGACATTTTATCAGCCAGGGATCAGCACCCAGCCGTGCTCTAGCCAATAACTCCAATTTGCCCCGTTGCCCAAGGCCATTACAACAGGGACATCCCCTGGCAACAAATGAAGACAGCTTCAAGGCTGCTTTGTGCCATGGAAACAATGAAAAACAATCTTAGTAGCAAGTTAGGGTCTGCTCCACAATCTCAGTAAAGCTGTTCGTCTTCTGAAGACAAACTTTATCAGCACCTACGAGGCCAGGAACTCTCCCCTCCCTTGGGTCTAGTTAATGCAAGTTCCACGCTAATTCTCAGAATCATGAACTGTGGAAGTTCTAGTTCCATTCATAGGTTACTACTAGAGAAGCAACATGAGTCTCATTCATAAACAAATTTTGTTGCAAGGATATGACCAGAATACAGAGAGGCGCCTCACAGCCATGAATGATGTGTGCTGAACCCACCTCCACACAACCCCCAGTGTGCCCCTCATCCGTCAACTGACATTTCTTTGAAGTGAATGTCTGCTCCAATCTCTTCGGCAAAATCAGACACACACAAAGTGGTGTGACTTGCCTGGAAGTTTTTACTCAGTGTACAGTAGACCAGCCTGTGATGAACACGGGGAACACACTAACAGGGCTCTGTGTTCAATAGGTTGTTTTTATTTGTATAAAGGTGAGCCATGAAAGGCTTTGGGGAGGATTTTATAACTATAGTGCAGGTCTCAGAGCAGCTTTACATTTACCTGAAGTCCTGAGAATCATCTGAGCTTGAAAAAATGCAAATATCAAAGCCCTAATTATAGCCTTTCATTAGAGAAATAAAGGACTGTTTGATGTAGCACTTTCAGCAAATGTCAAGTGCAAATGGTGTCCTAGAACAGGAAGGGTGTTTGGTACGCGCAGCTTTCTTTAGAAGCTTCACAACATAAGAGAAGGATTAAGACAAATAATGATGGCTAGGCTCCTAGTACCTGTCAAAGGGTTCCCCCCCATGTAGGGCCGTTCAAGAATTCTGTCTTTTCTGTCTATTTCAGCACTCCTGCTGGTCTGTGATGGCAGACAGTTGCTTATGTTATTTCCGTAGCTGACAGTATTACTTGTTTTTCCATAAGGCATTAACCATATGCTACAGTGTTCTGTAACATCAGTTCAGGATCAGGCCAGCATGATTAAAGCCTGTGTCCTATGCCCATTGATTAAAACAATATTTTCTGTTTTCACTGCTATTTTTTGTGTGCAGTTTGTAAAACTTCTCAAACAATAAGTAAAAGAACATGTATGCAGTTTGCATGGAGGTTAGATGGTTTGAGTGTATTATCTGATTTTTTTCATTGCAAAGAATTAAACCTCTGCTCCTCCCATGTCTGAACTCTCAAAAACATTGCAATCAGCCCCCAAAAGCACATGTTGTTTGTGCCACCGAGTTTATAATACTAATTGTATTAGCTATGAGGAGTTGGCGTACTATGGCTACAAGTGATAAGTGGAAACTTTGCTTCTTTGTCTGACTTCTCTGTCATCCAATCTTTTAAAAGTATCATATACACCAACCGAGCTTCTGTCATATACCTAGCTTGGATCCTGGATGGGAGAAATCACAGCAATGATACGAGTCTAATAAATATGAAGTTTTTTCTGTTAGGGTCCATTGGACACAAACTTGCAGCAATTCCTGTTGGAATCGTGAGCAGCTAGTCCTATGTTCCGCAAGAGGAAAGCTTGTAGTTGGATTCCATTTTCTTTTTTTTTTTTTGTGCACAAGGGCCTAGCCATCACGTCAATAGAAATTACTGGGTTTAACAGGAAACGTTCTATGGTGCTGTAAGCAAATAAAGTCTTTGGTTGGTAAAGCAAGAGTAATTCCAAGTTACACTTCGTTAATACCACTGTAAGCGAGAGACAAGCCAGGTTAGCATGTCCGAATATTGCAATGAAGGCAATTTTTTCATAGGCGAATACAGTGGATTGTGGACCATGGAAAATGGATTGATTATCCTTCCATAGGAGTTTGACGCCTCTAGACGAAAAGTCAATAGTGAGGCATTAGCAGAATCCATTTTGTACACATGCTACTAGCATGCTCTGATATTTTATACTTCCATAATGGTCCTGGAATGGTTTTCTCAATTCTATGTTATTTCCAGGCCTCCACTGCCCTTCAAGCCATTTTCCTGGTCTTCTCCTTCTTGTCACCGAGTGTTTCATGGTCAAAGCATTAGACCATGATGTAGAAAAGGAAACAGGCCATGGAGGAGCATTCCAAGCTCAAGCTTTCTTTTAGTTCCTTTTATATTAAAAATAAGACAATTGTGTATAAATACAGGGCTACATCCAGAGTTCAGTGCAACTGATGAAGTGGGAAGCAAAGGCAGCTCGAAGCCACCTTTCTGCAGCTCTTATCCTAGGACTGGATGGGTCCAAACTAGCTCCCGGTGCAAGACAAAACACCCATAAAACTACTGTAACTTGCAGCCACTGTCGTGGTTCCCTATGTCCATTCTGGACATGCTTTGTCCAGCCCCTGAATGTCTGAAAAGAGCAGACAGTGTAAAGAGGGCTATGCTGTCCTTACATCACCAGAGGGTTCCTTTACAACAAGGTAATTCCCAGTTGCCCCTTTTGGGCAGCTTTAAATGCCCTTTGAACCATGGCAGCAGAGCAAAGAGAACTTAGTAAGGCCAGGGGTCTAGCCCAAGAACCCTGGACTGCTTTTTTTTCCAATTTTGTGGATGCAATTTAATGCCTCCAGATTTGCACCTACACTCAATTATGGATGCAGCTGAGAGCATATGGACATCTACCTTACAATGGCTGCCTGATCATTAACTGTCCACCTGCTGGAATTTGCACCTGCAAGTAACTACCCTTCAGAACTACACCTGCAGGACTGGAGACCAAGTTCTGACTTTTAAAAATGCCAGTCGCAAGGGGGTGTTCTGGAGGATGTAAAATCAAGGTTCGCTATCCTGGGAGGAAAGGCAATACAAGACGCACTACACATTAGTATTACTGATGATGGTGTAAAAGTTTCAGTTGCACATTTGATGAAGCCCAGGAATATTCAATCACATGAAGCTGGCCAGGAATGTTTTAAGTGTATAACCTGGTGGTATAGTTATAAACTTGGTAATTGCCAAGGATGCAAATATCCACTCCAACGTACATGGACATTTGCATTGTTCAAGGCACAAAACCACCAGTAATGCAGTCTTTTGTGCTCATGTGCTTGAAATATGCCAGGAAGTATAGATGAACTATGCCCTGGCTGTTGATTTCAGGTTTATTTTCCTTTGACAGGTACATAGCGGGCAGGGTACATGCCTTTGGTTTTCTCATGTATAGCCCCAAGTCCAGTGTTTGCACTCACAGTCTAAAGAACAACATATTCTGCTTTATTTAAAAGATAAAGATGCCGGGGGTAGGCAATACATATAAACCACGGCCTTGCTGTGAACCCCTTAATCCCACTGTTGAGCAGTTACTCACACAAGGAATCCCACTGATTGCAATAGGACTGCTCATGTGAGAAAAGTGGACAGGTGAGTGAGTGAGACAAGTGGATGGGCTGCACATAAAGGCCTCACTCTGGCAATGTAAAGGGACTTAAAGTGATTTACTTTTAGTGGCCTAAAGGGCTTTAGCTGTAAATGAGAATTCAGGCCAAAACGAAGGAGTCACTGATTTGAAACCTATTAGGATTTGCTTCATATTATTAAAACAATTTTGTCTGAAAAAAATATATCTTTCTTGATAACCCAGAGCCTGGTTATTGTGCAACAAAGGTTAGCAGGGAGTTTCACTTTGGGAATAATTCCAAACGAAACATTATTTTCATTATCTCAGTCGTTATGTGATTAGAAAAGGCAGCCACCACGTAATACGACTTTCCTTCTGTCTTTACTCAGTGTTTTATTACTTGGAGATTATACTCTAGGAAGCAAAATGGGTCAGAAATCATACTTACATGTTTGTTCAGCATTCTCCTTGCCCGATAAATGTCATTAACTTTCTGACTGCTGTCATGGTTACAGCCTCCAGCGATGACCAAAGGAAAAGTGAATTCGATAACATTCATGAAAACACGTATGTATTTGATGTGTACACATTACCGAGTGTGACGTTCTGTTTCCCGGCAGCCTGTCAGTCATCAGCACAGCACCTGAGCCAAACATACTTATTGGTAAGATTGTTTCACTTGACAGTGTTCCTCTGGCAGAGCTGCTTTGAGATCGGCTCTGTGCACACACCGATGGGACACAGTGTATGTCCATCAAGCAGTCTAAGGGTGGACACAAAGCCTTTCATTTTTAACAGGGCCAAGAAAAGAAACTCCTAACTCTGAACAGGTTTCAGAGGAGAAGCCGTGTTAGTCTGTATTCGCAAAAAGAACAGGAGGACTCGTGGCACCTTAGAGACGAACCAATTTATTTGAGCATGAGCTTTCGTGAGCTACAGCTTAGGGTATGCACTGCATGCATCCGATGAAGTGAGCTGTAGCTCACGAAAGCTTATGCTCAAATACAATGGTTAGTCTCTAAGGTGCCACGAGTCCTCCTGTTCTTTTAACTCTGAACGGTGACAGAACAAGGAACAGACAAGGACAGGGAATGGACAAGAAAATCTTTGCCAACATTCGAAAACAACCAAACCCCCACTTTAAATAAAATGAAGGTAAAACGAATCACTGCCCATAGCTGTTGCCTGAACCCAGCATCCAGGGCTTGGTTTGAAAAATGCCTGATGCGCCCTCCCTGTTGTATCCTGCTGAGCTCCAGGGCAGAGAATGTGAAGTCATAAAGTACGACTAGGGAACAACCCAGTGTGCTGAGACACTTGAACCCTTGCTATGGGTCACATAGTGCATTGTCCTGGCCTCATCGTACACCAGAGGGAAACGGGGGTGTCCAAGAACTTCACAAATGGTTGCCTAAAGTTAGGCTGCAAAGTCCATATTTACACATCTTAATAAATTTCTGCATTTCAAACCGGTAGAGCTGACTGCAGCTCCCATTGGCTTCAGTGGGGCAGACAGACGTTTGCATTCTGAAGACTCCGGCTCATTAGTGATGCCCACACATTTAGCAAGACACAGCTAATCATGTCCATGACTACGACAACTTCCCAGTGTGTCTGTAATCAGTACAGACGTTGCCAGCCCCGCCTTTGTATTAATTATGATTCGTGTCGCTAAAATATGCTTTATTCATTATCCCTGCCCTGTTCATTTCTGTGCCAACCACTGTCATGTTGCAAGCAACAGGGGACTGTGTCAGGCTTGTCAAAACCAAGTGCTTTCTGACAGCGATCTTTATATATAACCTGACTGAGATTCACTTTACAAAAGTTCAGGATCAAAAAGGTTCTTCTTTGTGCAGAAGAAAAAAGGGAAACGCAAATGCATCTCGACGAAAGGGTTTTTTTTTCTCCCTTGTTGCTACTCCAGGCACCCATCAACTTTCAGATGAACCACTTGCAAACTTGGCTTTAATGGTTCTCACAGTTACTTAATTACATATTTGTATTTTAATCTCTGTCTAATTAACTGATGAAAAATGGCCAGCAAAAAACGCTCAGGCTTAATGTAAAATTTGTTTTCAAAATACTTTCATGTAATACATGGAAGAGAAAGGAGAAAAAATGGCTGAAATTTATTATGCTAAGCAAATAAAAGTAACATCAGAAAACTCATTTGGGCAGGTTCTTCTCTGGTCTTTTAGTAGTTTTTTAATGCATATACAATGCTAAATGAAATGGGTTTTCCCATACATATATTATGTGACTGAATCACTGGAGCTGGAGATTTTTTGAGGGCCATTTCAGTCCCGTCTCATTGATTTCTTATTCCCAAAGCACGGCCAACAGAGGATTATCATTATTGCCACTTACAGAAATCTTACAATTGACCTTGGCAGATGGTTTAATTGTCTAAATGTTCTCACTATGTTAAAAGGATGTTGTCAGGTTAATTTAGGCCAAAACGATTCTCTGAAAAACGTAATTGAAAACGGTTATGGCGCAATCCTGCAAACTTTGCTCAAGTTACTCATTCTTTTTCTTACTAGCAATCACAGGGAAGCAGGTGAGGGTTGCAGGATTGTGCCTCTCGTTTTTAACCAAGTAATATTCTCTGGAGCTGCTTCCTACCCTTCAGTGAGAATCAGTAGATTGTAACCAAGCACTGTCTTTTTTGCTACTTATTTGTACTGCACCACGCACAATTGGGCCTTGGTCCTCCAATGAGGTTCCTAGGGACAGCAATAATAAATCATCCTCATCAACTAATCACCCAGTGATGATAAACAAAAGAGAAATGGACGAGTCTGTTTTAATTGTCCAACTAAACAGACACCTTAATTTTTTTTAAATTACCCTATATTTCTTGGCTTTAGACTACACCTAATCCTCATTACTACAGAGAAGAATCTATTCTGTCTTCTGGTAAGTACTTTCAGAAAGGGATGTCTCCCTTTAGTCTTATATTCTTGAGAAGGTGCTGTATGCATTCAGTTCTTTTCACCTCCGCTCAGAGCCCACACAGTGCTTCTAGGCCTTTTAGCATTTTTGTTGCCTTTTCCTCGTTGTTTTCAGATTTACCAGTACCGTTATAGTCTTAGTAGAGCTATCCAAAGAGGAATGAATCCCCCCACATTTCTGAATACCCCCCAACATTAATGCTTTGTAGAGACACATGAAGTCAGTCTAGCTTATGCCAACGGTGAATGTGACTCTGGCTGGAGCATCGGTTTGCACACAAAGTCAGTTTTTCAGGAGCAGCAGTAGAATATGTACTTGGTCAGTGGTATCCCCTCATGTTAGACTTGTGTGTGTTTCATCACTCCCCATATTGATTCCCTGCCCTTTGTTCTCAGCCCTTCTCTCTAGCTTTTCCAGGTCATGCTGTATTTAACACTATGCTCCAGCAGGTGCCTGCTTTCCCTCCCAGTTTCATAATCACCTAAGACTCTTTCTGAATCCCCCCTGCAAATACTTGAGATGTGCATTCCTGCCTTCCTGCTTGGACACAGCAATGTCAGGAATTGGATCATGTTGGTGGAATGCTGGTCCGTCATCCCTTCATGTGAAACAATTACAAAAGTTATTAGCTCATGAGACTTACTAGTACTAACAGCTGTGTCAAAGGAGATGAACAAACACCCAAGGAAAAGATGTTCTTCATTAATTTTCCTCATGTTTGTGGTGGTAGCATTTTGATTCATAGATTTTAAGAGCAGAAGGAACCATTGGAATCATCTAGTCTGACCTCCTATATAACACAGGCCAGAGAACTTCCCTGGATTAATTCCTGTATGAACTAGAACAGAATTTGAAAGACACCCTAAATTGATTTTAAAATTTTCCATGATGGAGAATCCACCACAGTCTTTGGTAAGTTGTTCCAATGTGTTAATTACCCTCACTGTTAAAAATTTACACCTTAGTTCGAGTCTGAACTTCTCTAGCTTCAACTTCTAGCCATTGGATCTTGATTTACCTTTGTGTGCTAGACTGAAGAGCCCTCTGTTAATACCAAATTTTTGTTCCCCATGTGGGTACTTATAGTCTGTGATCAAGTCACCCATTAACCTTCTCTTTGATAAGCTAAACAGGCTGAGCTCCTTGGCTATGTCTATGCTGCAAAGAAAACCCCTGAGTGCCAAGTCAAAGTGCCCATGTCAATTGATTCGGGCTCATGGGGGTTGGGCTGCAGTGTAGACATTCCCAGTTGGGCTAGAGCCCAGGCTCCAAGACCCCCCACCAGCCGGGTTTCAGACACTGGGCTCCAGCCTGAGCGGGAACATATACACTGCTATTTTTAGCCCCAGGAACCTGAGTCAATTAACCTGGGCTCTGAGATTCAGTGCCATGGCTTTTCTTTGCAGTGCAGACATACCCTTTGAGTCTCTCACTATAAGGCAATAGGGACAAGTTTGCCTACTAGGAATCATAGAATCATAGAATATCAGGATTGGAAGGGACTTCAGGAGGTCATCTAGTCCAACCCCCTGCTCAAAGCAGGACCGATCCCCAATTAAATCATCCCAGCCAGGGCTTTGTCAAGCCTGACCTTCAAAACTTCTAAGGAAGGAGATTCCACTACCTCCCTAGGTAACGCATTCCAGTGTTTCACCACCCTCCTAGTGAAAAAGTTTTTCCTAATATCCAACCTAAACCTCCCCCACCGCAACTTGAGACCACTACTCCTTGTTCTGTCATCTTCTACCACTGAGAATAGTCTAGAACCATCCTCTTTGGAACCATCTCTCAGGTAGTTGAAAGCAGCTATCAAATCCCCCCTCATTCTTCTCTTCTGCAGACTAAACAATCCCAGTTCCCTCAGCCTCTCCTCATAAGTCATGTGTTCCAGCCCCCTAATCATTTTTGTTGCCCTTCGCTGGACTCTCTCCAATTTTTCCACATCCTTCTTGTAGTGTGAGGCCCAAAACTGGACACAGTACCCCAGATGAGGCCTCACCAATGTCGAATAGAGGGGAATGATCACGTCCCACCATCTGCTGGCTATGCCCCTACTTATACATCCCAAAATGCCATTGGCCTTCTTGGCAACAAGGGCACACTGTTGGCTCATATCCAGCTTCTTGTCCACTGTAACCCCTAGGTCCTTTTCCGCAGAACTGCTGCCTAGCCATTCGGTCCCTAGTCTTTAGCTGTGCATTGGGTTCTTCCGTCCTAAGTGCGGGACCCTGCACTTACCCTTATTGAACCTTATCAGATTTCTTTTGGCCCAATCCTCCAATTTGTCTAGGTCCCTCTGTATCCTATCCCTACTGCCACTGTATCTACCACTCCTCCTAGTTCAGTATCATCCGCAAATTTGCTGAGAGTGCAATCCACACCATCCTCCAGATCATTTATGAAGATATTGAACAAAACCGGCCCCAGGACCAACCCTTGGGGCGCTCCACTTGATACCAGCTGCCATGTAGACATGGAGCCATTGATCACTACCCGTTGAGCCCAACAATCTAGCCAACTTTCTACCCACCTTATAGTGCATTCATCCAGCCCATACTTCTTTAACTTGCTGACAAGAATACTGTGGGAGACCGTGTCAAAAGCTTTGCTAAAGTCAAGGAACAACATGTCCACTGCTTTCCCTTCATCCACAGAACCAGTAATCTCATCATAGAGGGCGATTAGATTAGTCAAGCATGACCTTCCCTTGGTGAATCCATGCTGACTGTTCCTGATCACTTTCCTCTCGTGTAAGTGCTTCAGAATTGATTCCTTGAGGACCTGCTCTGTGATTTTTCCAGGGACTGAGGTGAGGCTGACTGGCCTGTAGTTCCCAGGATCCTCCTTCTTTCCTTTTTTAAAGATGGGCACTACATTAGCCTTTTTCTAGTCGTCCGGGTCTTCCCCCGATCGCCATGAGTTTTCAAAGATAATGGCCAATGGCTCTGCAATCACAGCCGCCAACTCCTTTAGCACTCTCGGATGCAACGCATCCGCCCCCATGGACTTGTGCACGTCCAGCTTTTCTAAATAGTCCCTAACCACTTCTTTCTCCACAGAGGGCTGGTCACCTCCTCCCCATGCTGTTTTGCCCAGCGCAGCAGTCTGGGAGCTGACCTTGTTCGTGAAGACAGAGGCAAAAAAAGCATTGAGTACATTAGCTTTTTCCACATCCTCTGTCACTAGGTTGCCTCCCTCATTCAGTAAGGGGCCCACACTTTCCTTGGCTTTCTTCTTGTTGCCAACATGCCTGAAGAAACCCTTCTTGTTACTCTTAACATCTCTTGCTAGCTGCAGCTCCAGGTGCGATTTGGCCCTCCTGATTTCATTCCTACATGCCCGAGCAACATTTTTATACTCTTCCCTGGTCATTTGTCCAATCTTCCACTTCTTGTAAGCTTCTTTTTTATGTTTAAGATCCGCAAGGATTTCACTGTTAAGCCAAGCTGGTCGCCTGCCATATTTACTATTCTTTCGACACATCGGGATGGTTTGTCCCTGTAACCTCAATATGGATTCTTTGAAATACAGCCAGCTCTACTGGACTCCTTTCCCCCTCATGTTATTCCCCCAGGGAATCCTACCCATCCGTTCCCTGAGGGAGTTGAAGTCTGCTTTCCTGAAGTCCAGGGTCCGTATTCTGTTGCTAACCTTTCTTCCCTGTGTCAGGATCCTGAACTCAACCAACTCATGGTCACTGCCTCCCAGATTCCCATCCACTTTTGCTTCCCCCACTAATTCTTCCCAGTTTGTGAGCAGCAGGTCAAGAAAAGCTCCCCCCCAGTTGGCTCCTCCAGCACTTGCACCAGGAAATTGTCCCCTACGTTTTCCAAAAACTTCCTGGATTGTCTGTGCACCGCTGTATTGCTCTCCCAGCAGATATCAGGATGATTAAAGTCGCCCATGAGAACCAGGGCATGCGATCTAGTAGCTTCTGCGAGTTGCCAGAAGAAAGCCTCATCCACCTCATCCCCCTGGTCCGGTGGTCTATAGCAGACTCCCACCACAACATCACCCTTGTTGCTCACAATTCTAAACTTAATCCAGAGACACTCAGGTTTTTCTGCAGTTTCATACCGGAGATCTGAGCAGTCATACTGCTCCCTTACATACAGTGCTACTCCCCCACCTTTTCTGCCCTGCCTGTCCTTCCTGAACAGTTTATAACCATCTATGACAGTGCTCCAGTCATGTGAGTTATCCCACCAAGTCTCTGTTATTCCAATCATGTCATAATTCCTTGACATCACCAGGACCTCCAGTTCTCCCTGCTTGTTTCCAAGGCTTTGTGCATTCGTATATAAGCACTTGAGATAACCTGCTGATCGCCCCTCATTCTCAGTGTGAGGCAGGAGCCCTCCCCTCACAGACGTTCCTGCCTGTGCTTCCTCCCGGTATCCTGCTTTCCCACTTACCTCAGGGCTTTGGTCTCTTCCCCCCAGTGTACCTAGTTTAAAGCCCTCCTCACTAGGTTAGCCAGCCTGTTCGCAAAGATGCTCTTCCCTCTCTTCGTTAGGTGGAGCTCGTCTCTGCCTAGCACTCCTCCTTCATTGAACACCACCCCATGGTCAAAGAATCCAAAGCCTTCTCTCCGACACCACCTGCGTAGCCATTCGCTGACTTCCACGATTCAACGGTCCCCATTCGCTGACTTCCACGATTCAACGGTCCCTACCCCGACCTTTTCCTTCCACAGGGAGGATGGACGAGAACACCACTTGCGCCCCAAACTCCTTTATCCTTCTTCCCAGAGCCACGTAGTGTGCAGTGATCCGCTCAAGGTCATTCTTGGCAGTATCATTGGTGCCCACGTGGAGAAGCAGGAAGGGGTAGCGATCTGAGGGCTTGATGAGTCTTGGCAGTCTCTCCGTCACATCGTGAATCTTAGCCCCTGGCAAGCAGCAGACTTCTCTGTTTTCCCGGTCAGGGCGGCAGATAGATGACTCAGTCCCCCTGAGGAGAGAGTCCCCGACCACCACCACTCGCCTTCTTCTCTTGGGAGTGGTGGTCATGGAACCCCCAACCTCAGGACATCGCATCTCATGCCTTCCAACCAGCGGAGTCTCCTTCTGCTTTCTCCCCCCAGTCGTATCATCTGGTCCACTCTCCGCAATGGTACCTGTGGAGAGAACATGAAAACGGTTACTAACCTGTGTCTGCGTTGCTGGTACCCGGACATTCCCTCTTCTTCTTCTGGAGGTCACGTGTTGCCAAGCTTCTTCACTGGCCTCTTGGCTCCACTGTGCAACCTGCTCTAAATCTTTAGAGCTTTTTGTCCGTAGAAGCATATCCTTACTTTTGTCCAGGAAATCCTCAGATTCTCGTATGCAATGCAGGGTCGATATCTGTTGCTCCAGACCTTCAATCTTCTCTTCCAATATGGATCCTAGCTTGCACTTTGTACAGACAAAGTCACTTCTGTCCTGTGGAAGAAAGACAAACATGGCACATCCAGTGCAGGTCACAACAGCTGAACACCCCCCCTCCATATCACCTTCCTACACAGCTAAAGACCAAAACATTCATTTCACATAAGCCACCAAATATCATCACTTGCCTCTGCTTAACCAGCATGCTTTTAACAAGGCACCATTGGATCTTTCTTTTATACTGTTGGCCAAAGTCTGTTCCCAGTTACATCCATTCACCATCTGACTCTCCATACCCATTCTGTTGTGTCTACCTACTAGAAAGAGAATAATGGAAACAAAATACCAGACATAAAATACCTAATGAACTGCCTAGTTACTATTTCTTTTATTCTTGCCCTTTGTGATTGCCTTTGCATATTTATTCAGTTCACTAGTAAAAGTATATTTCTGATACTTACAGTACTTGTGATTAATTTAAGCCTCTGGGAATCAAGTTATGCTTTCTGATTAATAGGCCATCATTTCTGGTGAGCAAAAACCGTCAGATAACTGCAAGATTCAGTTGCAGGGGAATTATTGTTCATATTCCTATGTAAAGAGCCATGGAGCTAAAACAAAACAAAACAAGCTATTTTGGGATGATAGAACAATCTTTTTGATAGTGCTGACAAAAACCAAACTGCAGGACACTCCTCTTACTCATCTCCCTACAGAGGCAGAGTGTTGGGATAAAAGTTAGGAAATCCTTAATTAAAGTGAAGAATTAGTGCGTCTTATCCCTTGCAACTGGCACTGTACATGCTGGGAATAACTCTGTTGGCCAAATCATGGCTGGATGCCTGACTTCTATATGAAGCCTCTTGGTTTCTCCATGTTAGTAGTCAAGGGTCAGCACCTCAATGACCATACATAAAGATGAAGTGAGAAGCAGTGGGGAAAGAAGTTCTCAGTTTTCTACCAACAGGGTGAAGGGAAAATTGCTCATACTGACCAGTTCAGTACACAAAGGAAAATGACGGGGAAAGATTTGTAAAACATCAACAATTGTGAGCAAATAAGTCAATAACTTCTCAAACGAGTGCATGATATGCAAGACAGGCTTTTCAAAGCAGTCTGAGGGATGTAGACACATAGCTTACATTATAGTTATCCAGGTTATTCCAGCCATAAGCAGTGATGGATCTTAAAACAAACATTTCAGGCAAAACACTCACAAAATCAAAATTAAATTTCCACAGATTTCATGGTATTTGGACTCAACTCATTAAAAAGATATTTTGGAGCAGCAGCCCCAAACTGGAATCTAGAACTAGATCTGAGTTGAAAGGTTTGGGCCATCTTTAATTATAAGACGAACATGCATCTGAAAGCTCTTAGCTGTGCAGATGTGTCTAAATCACTTAGCTTGGAAAAATTCAACCTAAGTGCATTCAAATGCACCCTCAGGAATGACCCCAAACACACATAAACACATGCATGGGCATGCATTTCATGCAATCAACCTATGTGCATTCATATTCCAAGATCAACAATCAGAGCTGGCCTGAACCAAAACGCAAGGTTCAAAAACACACATCCAGGTCCAGGTTCAAACCTGAGATGGCAGCTTCAACCCCTATTCTCAAGACCAGCTACACTGAGATGACTGAGCAGACAAAGGGCAAGTGACTAGCCGTAATAATGCTGAAAGTTACAATCAGTATCTAAGGGGGGCAGTGAGATTATTTTCGGGAAGAAGTTGTAATTCCAGGAAGGATGAGGTGAGAACACTTTCTGTTTGGAACCTGGGAAGGAGATAGGCTGGGGTATTTGTCACAAGGAAATACAAGATGCTTTTGGCAACCAGGGGGAGAACTGAGTTTGCAAGACTCCTGAGGGGGCGTGCAGGACCCCATGTGTCTCTCAGCACTCTCTGCAGCTCTAGTGCCACCCAGGGAGTGACTCTGGTCTTTTCCTAAATATCAGTTCTAATGCCCATCTTGTCCCTGATGAGATGGAATTTTCTCGCTCATGTGATTTATGTTGATTTGAGGTATGTTCTCTCAAATTCAATTAAAACTTAAAGCATATTGGTTTGTTTCAACTGCTCCACTCTTCATTTCTCTTTATTTCTTCATCCCAGGGGAGCCCAGTCACTGACTTGAAGCAGAATGAAGACAACAGTTCTGTTCAGAGGCTTTATGCTGGTGCTAAGAATGGAGGCCGATGGATTCCAAGTTCAAATGTTAAAAGAGGACTGTGTAACCAGGGCTCCTGAGGATCCCTGAGGGTCAATCACACCTGACAATGGGCTGCCCCTGTGGTTCCCAAGGTTTTTATTACAGTTCTTTTATCCACATCAATAACAATGTTGAGTACAATGAAAGGCTAATAGTTCAGGTTCCATTGTATTACAGGGAAAGTTCCTCATGAGTACTTCAGTTACTGTGCAAAGGCTTTGCAAGGGTTTCAGAAGAGCATGTGATTGCACAGTATATGTCCTTTCAGCTGCAATATGTAGGCAGAGGGAGGGCCATTGAAAAAGCAACATTTGCCCACAATTATCACTCAGTGTCTTTTGAAATTCTGCAGTTTTATTTTACTTAGAATAGGGAATAACTGCAATAGCTCCAGGAGTAACTGCTGTTAAATTCTGACTCTTAATGGCAATCACTGTGTTATAGGCTGAGTCAGAGGCTGGCAACTTTTCCTTGCCTTGTGGGTTTAATTTAGATAGATTTTTCCCCCAGTGAATCTAATACTTGGAACTGAAAAGTTCACACTTATAAATGTGCACTTATTGCAACTGATTTCATAAATATATAAACAAGAAATTAATGTTGATGGGAGCAGGCTCCAACTTGGTTCTGCTTTAATTTTTTGCTTTGTTTATCTCTGAAGCATCCAAAAATGGAAACTGACCAGCCATGTAAATTAACCCTAATGGGAAATGGTGTTTGCAAGAAGTACTCTGCCACTTTCCTTAAAAGAGCTCATTTCACCATCATAAAAACTAGACCCTGACCTTTGACAAAGTGGCTCGGCAGATTTGACTTCATTAGCTGCTTTGCTGATTGCTAGTCTCCCAAGGACACAGGTGTGGGGAGGGGGGCATACACATCTGTAAATATCCAATCTTAAGACATGGCATGTCTGGTCAGAACAGTTGTGCCATACTTAGCAAAAAGTTGCTAAATAAACTTAATTGAGCCTTTAATCCATTATACTTTTCTTGCTTTCTCTCCCAGCAAAGCTCACTGCTTACAATTTCAAAATGTTGCCTTAAGCCACATGCTAAAACCGACCCCTTCATAAATATGTGATCTTTTTTGCTTATGCAGCCATCTTGAAAAGGTGATAATTTCTCAGTGATTAGAAAATGTAGCATGCCAAACTGCTCAAACATTTATTAATGCACCAAACAGCTCACGATGGTAATATTGCAGGATTTAGGTAGGTATTTGTGCAGGACTGTGAGACCCAAGGAGCCCATAGTGCCATCTGGCACAGGGCACACCATGCCATAACACACTCATTGCCCCAACACACTGTTGTCATAACCTGAATCTAAAAGGTGTCACGTAAGTTCCAGTGTCTCACTGGTCATTAATATTAATATTAGTGCATGATGTATGTACGGGCAGTGTATAAGGAATTATAAATGTGTGCTGGAAGCATATTCTTAAAAGGCGTTTTGTAAGCAGTACATAAGAAAAACAGTTCTAGAAAAACAAATGTTGTTTCACTTGTTTTCCTGTGTCTCCCATGTACATTGAACCCGGTAACACCTCAGAGGACAATAAAAAATACATCTACATATAAGGTAAACAAAGCCATCAAGCTAAACAAGTGTGTGTGGGAGGGAAGACTGTGTAATGATGATGACCGGAAGCAGAGCCTGCACCCCGAGGAAGCCTTCCTGGTTCTTGAAACAGAGACAATAGACTTTGGGAGATATGAGCAAAGGCAGGCAGCCATTTTGGTGTTCATTATCTAGGCCAGGGGACAATGCGTGCGCAGAGCCCTTTGAGTTCACGAAAAGTGGGTCCTCTTGGCCTGAAAACTTAGGAATTGACTATAGGTGAGAAACCTGTCTAGACAAAGATGTAGGCTGTGTATACCCCACAGCATACATCTGTATAAGTTATGTCACTCGGGGGGGGGGGGGGGGTGTATAAGCCACCTCCCAAGCAACGTAAGTTACACTGGCCTATGTGCTGGTGCTATGTCGTCAGGAGAGCTTCTCCCATTGACATAGCTACCACCACTAGTGGGGCTGAAGTAATTAAGTCAACAGGAGAGCTCTGCCTCTTTGGAGGCAGCAAACTTAATAACTTCTGTGACTATCCAGTGAGAGGGACTGGACACCACTGGGGAACTCGAGAATTGGGGCTCACTGATTAATAACTGCCAGGCAAGGTTCAGACTGGTAGAGTCCTGAGGAGTTTGCTGGCAAGGCAGACAAGCTGGTGTGTCAAGGAGCTGGTAACAGAGTGACTCAGACTTCTGAATGGCCTGAGCAAGACATCACAAACTGTTGAGTTGGGCAGAACTGTAAGGACATTAGGGACGAAAATCTGCCTCTGGAGAAAATAAAAGTCTGTTAAAAACCGCTGAGTCCTGAGGATAATGAAACTTCTCTTGAAATGTTAAGCAGTTTGAGCAATGACTCTTACACTAAAACTGGTGCAGTTCCTTCACTTCTGACTAATTAAATGTCATCATAACAGCTCTTGTAACTATACTTGTAAGTTGACAAAAATAATGACAGCTACATAAAAATTAATCATTGACATCTACTTAGTAACTAAAATGTGGAGCCAATTGTTTCACTACACTCCTGGTACATCCTTAAAAATGTTCAAGAGACCAAATAATTGAACGTAGCCAAATGTATTCCCTAAAGACAAAGCAGCACAGAGACAACAAGGAGACATACACGACCCTGCCTTCCAGGGAGCAATTTTTATCTCGCAGCACGTTCACCTTACACAGAAGATGTGCTTCAAAGATACGCACGTCCGCTAGTAGTATTTATAGTATGATTTTACAAGTTACAAAAGTCTTTACATATCACTAAAATCCAACCCAACTGTTCGTAACAGATCCTTGCTGTTTTGTTCTGTTTCTTACTTCTGTTTTAGATACGGGCGATGGAAGCTCCCTAAAAGTGGGGGGGGGGCCCACCGATGACCAAACTGTGGCTGCAACTACATTACAAGTGCAGTACACATAGCATGGAATGGTGGGTGGCTTTTCTTGTGGCTTTTATTTATTACTATTGATCTAGAGTCATTATGTAGATTATTTAATGCACTTTGAAAGAAAAATCCTCCAGGGTTTCTAATTGGAAATAGAAATGCAAGAGGCTTAGTATAAATAAATTTCATAATTTGTTATGTATATAAAGACATGCCAGTAGCTAAAAACTTTTATCCAAAGCTAATCGTACGGTATTGCGATATGGTCTTTTTATTGTCAGTTTTATTACTGTTTATTGTCACTGCTGGCTCACTGGGTCAGAACATGGCTACAGTATTGCAGTGATAAGTCAGTGGGAACTGAGGCACTCCGTAGCATCTTTCGGAATGTAACATACACTTGGGGCGGATCAGACTGCTTTTGAAGTCAGTAGGTATGTATGTCTCCATTGACATTAGTGGGAGTAGGGTTGGGCCCTTGGTAACAATGACCTGATCCTGCAAATCTTTTCATGGGAGAAAATATTACTTGCACACTTATCCTCAGTACATCCATGAGACTACTTACTTAACTAAGATTTAATTAAGTAAACAAAGGTTGCAAGATCAGACTTCAGCACTGTGAATTGTACATTTGTCTTGTCGGGAGATAATTAGATCTATGTCTTTCTCTTGTCATTGGATTAAATGTAATGACACATTTGGAGCTCGACTCATGAAGCTGTCTGTACACGAAAAGCCCACAGAAGTCAGAAAATAATATTCCTTACTTGATGATTCATCAAATCAATTATAAAAAGCTCCCATTGATCAGATACCCATAATTAGACCAGGAAAGCATAATTTAGTATTTATGAAAGTAAGCCAGATGTTTAGCAGATGAACATGTTCAGGAGAATTCCTATGACAACAATACAGATTAATGTAAATGAGAACTACCCATGATACCCAAGACCTCCTCATAAATAAACTAGGGAAATATAGCTTAGATGAACCTACTATAAGGTGGGTGCACAACTGGTTGGAAAACCGCACTCAGAGAGTAGTTATGAATGGTTCACAGTCAAGCTGGAAGGATATATCAAGTGGGGTCCAAGAGGGATCTGTCCTGGGTCCAGTTCTGTTCAACATCTTCACAAACAATTTGGATAGTGGCATAGAGAGTACACTTAGATGATATTAAGGCGGGACGGGTTGCAGGCACTTTGGAGGACAGAATTAGAATTAAAAATGATCTTGACAAACTGGAGAAATGGTGTGAAATAATTAGAATGAAATTCAATAAGGATAAGTGCAAAGTACTACACTTAGGAAGGTATAATCAGCTGCGCAAATACAAAATGGGAAATGACTGCCTGGAAAGAAGTAGTGAAGAAAAGGATCTGGGGGTCATAGTGGATCACAAACTAAAATAAGTCAAAGTGTAACACTATGGAAAAGAAAGTGAATGTTATTCTGGGATGTATTAGCAGGAATGCTGTAGGCAAGACATGAAAAGTAATTCCTCATAAGGCCTCAACTGGAGTACTGTGTCCAGTTCTGCACATCGCACTTCGGGAAAGATGTGGACAAATAGGAGAAAGTCCAGAGAAGAGCAACAAAATGATTAAAGGTCTGAAAACCTGATCTACAAGGAAAGATTGAAAAAACTGAGTTTGTTTAGTCTTGAGAAGAGAAGACTGAGTGGGGACATAAGTCTTCAAGTACATAAAACAGGGGTTCTCAAACTTCATTGTACTGCGACCCCCTTCTAACAACAAAAATTACTACATGACACCCGGAGGGGGAGACCGAAGCCTGAGCCTGCCTTAGCCCCACTGCCCCAGATGGGAGGGCCAAAGCCTGAGCCCCACTGCTTCGAGCAGGGGGGCCAAAGCTGAAGCTCAAGATCTTCAGCCCCAGACAGGAGGCCTGCAACCTGAGCCCTGCCACTCAGGGCTAAAGCCCTCAGGCTTTG
Source organism: Lepidochelys kempii (assembly GCF_965140285.1). Taxonomy (NCBI): domain Eukaryota; kingdom Metazoa; phylum Chordata; order Testudines; family Cheloniidae; genus Lepidochelys; species Lepidochelys kempii. The sequence continues at coordinate 100,494,649 of NC_136388.1, read as the reverse complement.
GCTTCAGCCCTGAGCAGTGGGGCTCAGGCTTCAGCAAGTCTAAGCTAGCCCTGGCAACCCCATTCAAAGGGCGTCGCAACCCACTTTGGGGTCCCGACCCACAGTTTGAGAACTGCTGACGTAAAAGATTGTTATGAAAATGAGGATGATACACTGTTCTCTTTGTCCACTAAGGACAGGACAAGAAGCAATGTGCTTAATTGCAGCAAGGGAAGTTAGGTTGGACATTAGGAAAAACTTCCTGTCAGGGTGATTAAGCACTGCAATAAATTGCCTAGGGAGGTTGTGGAATCTAACCTGTTCTTAAAAACCTGAAAATAAACACCTTTCACGGATGGTCTAGATAATACTTAGCCCTGCCTCTGTGCAGGGGACTGGACACGATGACCTCTCGAGGTTCCTTCTCAGTCCTACATTTCTATGGTTCTATTTCACTCAGTATTTCTGAAGTAGCTTTGGTGATGCAAAATGGGTCAGCACTGGGTCTACAAATTTACCCTAATTGTGAGTTCAACTCTTAAAAAGTCAGTGTAAATTCAAAAATGTCAGAATAAACCATAACAATAAATGTTGATAGGAAAAGGTTCAAAAAGGAGACAGGTGGAATTAGTCCAAACAAAAAGGCCTCCTGATATACCTCAAGGGCTGTTTAAGATTAAGACTGGTAAATCAGAAAACTGTGGAACCAGAAATCAGTGAACCAAAATTGGTATATCAGAAACTAGGCCCAATTGTTGTTCAAAATAATGAAGGGATGGGCCATTCCACCCATCATTCCCTTTGTGGGTCCTTAAAGAGACTTTGGGGAAGAAACTGGCTACTAGAATGAGTTTCACCATCATGGCTGCCATGCCCAAAGTCTCCTGAGACTCCAGACCTTCCACACCCTAATCCTGAGAGATGTCCTGAGCAGACCAGGCCAAAGAGATAGGAACCCAGACAACATCGCCACCTCCATCAGCTGAAACCTGAACTCCAATTGGGGTGCAAGACTTTGTCTCCCTCTCTCTCTCTTCCTGCCCACCCGTGTGTGCTTTTCCTTCCCTACTTTACTTGTTTCTTTCCTATTTTTCTCCTTTTTCCTTCTGTCCAACGAGAGTCTGGCTTAGCTGACCAAAACTGTATATTTTGTAACAGTGCTGTCAGCCTGTGATCAGAAAAAGGCAGCTAAAAGCAGTGCCCTACACAGCCTAACGCTGGTACAAGCCTGCCAGGTCTCAGAGTGGCTGATAAGACTGTGGGCTGGGCGTGTGTTTTTCAGCAGTGAGGTTGCACCTGACAGTCAACACCAGAGACAGAAGCTGCATTTCCTATCTTTGCTGTTCTTTTCTGTCCCCTTTTGTGTGCATTTGCCTTGTTTTGTCTTCAAGGAAACAGGTTCAGCCACTTTAAACAGCTACAGCACCAGCCCATCTCTGTTAACTTCTCTTTTCCCCAAAAGGAGAAGTATGGCCATCTTTAATACCATCTAGAGCACAGTCAGCCAAAGGATTTTTCCTTCTCTGTGTACCAAACACCAAACCTTGTTTAACACCATTGAATGTTGGACAGTGACAAGGTTATGGTAACATCTTTGGGCCCCGCTATTCCATCTAAATCAATACAATAGCCGGTGGGCTGCACTAACCACCATACTGACATGGTGAACCGCGGCTTCCGAGATGAGCATCAAACTGAGGATGAATTCAACCAACACTTTCCAAAAGCCAAATCCGACAGGTCCCTACTGAGTCCCAGCAAAGGAGGCAATACTGACATGGCGAGTAGGACATTCACCATTAGCAAAATGCTGGCTCGGCTTGATCCACTGCTCTTCCACCATAGCTACGCTTATTGCTGCGGGTGTGTGTTACTTTGCCTTTGACAACAGCTACCCGTGAATGGTGGCTTTCCACGCTTGCTAAGCTGAAAAGTCCTCGATGTACTATGATGACTGTTTGAAGGGACTAGCTTTATGCATCATGAGAAAACCCAAAACACCAGCAACTAATAGAAAATGACACGAACAACGTTGAAAGGGTAGAGATGATTGCTGTCAGTGTAAAGTAATAGACGGGCTGCACACTTCGCTGTCTTTTATGAAGATGAAGCTCAGCTGCAAGCTCATTTGCACAGCGTTACTTATCTGAATGCTGGCTCCAGCCTGTGTGCTTCATTGCATAATCCTAGATTTGCTACCACTTATAAGAAAATGTCAAGGTCATATACAGAATATTTTTCTTTTTTGTGATATCTGACCCTCCCCCCCAGTAATGGAAGAAAATAAGGCCTGTTTTGCACATCACTAAATAATAGGCTACGTCTGATTACATTGCGTCACTTAATATAACGTAAACCGATGTAGCCAGATAAAATGTGACACAAGTGTCATGTTACATCAAATTTTAAAGAGGCTGGCAGATTCTACCCTGTAGTTAAAAAGTTCCAAGAGAAGTTTAGTTATCAGCATCCTGATAAACCTTTAGGTACAGTAACACTGTCCACCAGCTACAATTCGTATTTTCCATATAATAATTAAACATTTCTAATGTATGAAATACAACTTCTGTCTCTCCCCTTTACCTCCACTCACCCCACAACACACATACACACACACAGAGAGAGAGCGAGAGAGAGCTGAGCACTGGTTAGCAGCTTGACAGAACACTGAGTCAGTATTGAATTCATCTGCTGAAGAACTTGTGAAACAGAAGGGCCCTCACCCAAAAGCCACTGAAATCAGTGGGTGTCATTCTATTGATTTCAGCAGGCTGTGGATCAGGGCCAATATGTTGAACTAATTCTCAGTTAGAATGACATGTAGAATAAAGCATGTAATTTCTTTTTACAGAAAAAGGCAAAGCAAATTTTGTGTAAAAATGGACTATCATAGAGAAGCAATGCCTAGACAAAATGTTAAGTGCTAGTATTTTGGTTTTTAATATTATTCTTAGTTTTCTCTTTTAATAAAGAAATATTACACAAGGCAAACAACAATCCTTATCTTGCCATTTATTGCCTCTCTTAAATACTTGTCAAATTTTTCATAAAATGTATATGGCAACTGTACAATAGATATTTAACAATCCAAAATAAGACACTACCAGTTACTACTGAGTAATGTATATTTTCTTTTCCTATATATTGTTTAACGTATACTTTCTGGTCCATTTGAGCTAATCATTATTTTATATGATCAAGGAAGTTTATTTACTTAAGTCAATTCAGCCCACTGGATATGGGTGCGTCTTATGCCTGATATCTCTCTCTCTCTCTCTTTCTCTCTCTCTCTGTGTTTATATATAGAGAGGTGGAAGGATTAGCTTTTTATCAGTAAATGTCGATAAACGTTGATTTCAGCGTACACACAAACCAACAAAAAACATTTCCGTCAGTAATAACCTACATTTACAGAGAGGCAAAGTATGAAAAATGCTCCTCGAGAACTTATTAGCATCCCACTTTAAAGTGTATAAAATGTGTCGTAATGCTGGCAATAATAATTATTGGCCGACATCCCCTTTGTAATTTACCACAACTGTGAAAATTTAAACATGAAAATCAAAAACCCAGCTGAAAATCCATCATTTCACTCAACTGTGAAAACAATCAAAAACTGAAAAATGCTTAAAGCTGAACATTGACATTATCTATTGACATTATAAAAAAATAAAAAACAAGTTCTGCCAAGGCTACATATACACTAGCATCAGTTTGGCTAGGAAGCCCCAGAACTATCAGCCACCTTGGCTGTACATAGTCCCAGCCAAGGAGCTGGGCGTGGGTTATTTGCAGAAATCCGAGAGGCAGGATTTCAGCGCCAGGGAAACAATGCCTGCTTCAGCCTGGCATTCATGTATGTGATAGGACAGAGTAATCCAGTATAGCCCCATGGTGCTGGCCGCACGCTGAGTATTTCATTTCTTTATCATCTTGGGTAAGTTGGCTATGAACCCCAAATTACACCCCAGCAACCCGTCACAATTCAGACTCCATTTCCCAGCTCCATATGGCAAGTGAATCTACACACGTCCTTTGCCTGTTACAGATTTCTTCCCCCTCCAGGCTGGCTCCACTATGCTGGGTGTGGGTTCAGGGAGGGGCCTGGCAGTGCTGGCCTTCCCCTGAGCAGCCAGCTGGGAAACGGGTGGCGAGTACAGGGTTCCTTAGGTCCCCTTAGCCCTGCATAAGCATGCAGCAAAAGTCATAGTCCATCCCTAGCTCATGCAGAAAGGGAAATGAGAATCAAAGAAGACCAGCAGCGATAAATAGCACCTCAAGTTCCCAGAGTAGCAGCAGCAAGAAATGAGGAAGGTTTTCAGTACTAAATACGTACGAGAAAGAAAACCAACAGGTACTGCTGCAGGGGCAAAGAGGGAAAAGCAATTGCCGTAATGGATAGGGCAGTTCAAAGGACACTGCCAAGTTGACACACCCATCTATATACTTTTGCCAGCCTTCCCTCACACAGAAAGATAGTTCTATAATGCAAAATTCTGAATTAGAGTCACATAGCAGGATATTTTATGTTCACTCTCAATTGTCGCACAAGCATGCACTATTGGTTACGCACCGTTTTGTTTTTAAGCTTCGTGAACATTCTGTTCCTAGCTGGCAGTGACCGATTGATTCCCCACTGTGTTTTGAAGGCCCTCATTTAGTTTATTTCCTTGCTTTTCAGCCCGGGTCGCAGGGGCAGAGCATTGGTTAAATGTTGCTATGGAAGCAGCCCTGAAATCATATATTGGTTCTTATTATGCATTCTAAAAGAGTCATAGGTGTTGGACTTTGGTGTCACATAGGATGCTGCATGGCACAGGAAGCACACGGGACTTGAGTCAGCAGGGGATCTCTTAGGTGTCCTGCTACCCCGTGGAATTCACAACTTCAAGTTAAGCTCCCAGGCTGACTATACAAGCCCCAGGGAGAGCCAGAAGGGGGTTCCCAGGAACCAGTACACCAACCAGAGAGCTGCCCAAGCTAGCCAATAGGAAATGCCAAGGAGAGGGGTGGGACCTAAACCCCACCCCTAACTGTGGGGCTAGAGGGAAGTGCCTATCTCTGCTCAGGATCCATAGGTCTGAACCCTCCCCTGGAGTTAGGCACCTAAGCCAGGCCAGTCCTTTCACAAGAAAAAAAGAGTGGCGGAGGGGGCTTTATACCCTACAGCCCAGTATGTAGCCAATGATTTTAGTTTATTCTTCACTTATTGTGTGATGTTATGACTGATGAACATGTCATGTCATATATAATCAGAATAAGTTGTAGGATTATAGAAGTATAAGACTGATCAGTAGTTAGAAGGGATAATTACGTATTCAGTAGCTAAGAAAGGAGGGCTGAAATGCAAGACCTGTAGGCTGAGGCAGGTATGATTTTAGTTTAGCTATTTTAGGCCTTAGAGATAAGACATGCTTGACATAAGTAAGTGACCAGAGAATAACCTAATGCCATAACATTATGGGGAAAGATGTACCAAGGGGTGAAATTGTGAAAAATTTGCCGGAAGATTAATTTTAAACCACAAAAATGTTCTAGAAGCACATTTCTCTCTAAGGTGTCTTAAAGACAGGATACAGATTGGGTGTGAATGCTAATGAGAATAAAAGGAACCAGACATGACCAATAGAGAATGGGACACCTGAAGTTTCTTGGGAACACCGGACCAATAAGGGAAAAGAGGGTTAACACTTTCATGTTCATGTGCAGAACGTAGATTGAGCCAAAAATTGCATTATGAAAAAAAGAAGGTGCCCAGACTGGGAAAATTGAGCTTCCTACAGGACAACTACAACAGGAATCATCCCTCTACTAATACTCAATCCCGGAGAGACCCATCAGACCCGAACACAGTCTAGGAGGATGTGAGTACGTCTGTAGCTGTACCTGGTGCATGGATTGATCTAGGATTTGTAGATGCTGTGACATTCATAACTTTGCTGGTGACTTTAATACAGTTGATAAAAGATATTAGACCTTGTTCTTGTGACTGTCTGTGTTACTTCCCTTGGCCTTCATGTGGCCTCCACACCCGGGGGGCGTGACTATGAGCTCTAGATCTAAAACAGGCAGAGGTAACGCTGTCGAACGGGAGACTGTAACCAGCAGAGATGAAGCCACAGATGTTGTAAGACAACATCACTAAATTTACTTTCAATAAAAATAAAAGGCTAGAAGTGGCTAGAGCACTGGCCCACAATGTGGGACAGACAAGCTCACATTCCTCCTCAGAGTAGGGACTTGAACCCAGGTGAGAGACAGTCATTCTTACCTAGTCACTGGGCCAAAGAGAAAGCAAGTTCATTTAAAAAATATTTTCAGTAAATGGGGGAATCTCCTTTTTGAGACGGTGGCTAAATTTTGAACAACCCAACGCAAGCCGTTGCTGACTGAGACAGCATTCTTTTGTGCAGTTTCCCCCGGGGGCACTGGAACAATTTGTATAATGGGGGTGCTGAGAGCCATTGAACCAAATTGTAAACCCTCTATATGATGGAAACCACTTCAAGCCAGGGGTGTGGCAGCCCCCCCCAGCATCCCTAGTTCCAGCACCTATGGTTTTCCCCGCCAAGCTATGGCTCCCCCTAGTGATAAAAGGGTGATCCAGGGACAGTGACAGCTCGGAAAGTACCTGGCAGCATGTTTCCATGGGCAGGCCTAGGAGTCTGCACAGAGTCACAGGAACCTCCATCGTGAAGATCCAACATCTCCGGCAAGTCTTGGGGGATCTGCACGGGGGAGGGGGAGGTGACTGAAAAGAAAAGGCTATGAGACCAATAGTGCCTTCGTTTATTTTATACTGTTTATTTATTCGTTTTAGGTCCTGATCCTCTCTTCAGATCTTCAAGATGGCCACTTGTGCCCAGGTATAGTCCGCTGGTTTCAGTTGGCCTCCACGTGAGCATGAGAGCCCACCCTGCATGGGTCAGGGCCACTATTAGTAACTAAACAGCTTTCTATGTACAGAAAGTTTGAGAAATGCAGTCACCAACACGCTAAATGCACAGAAGACTTAGAATATTCCACGAAGAACACATTCTGCCAATCTGTTCATTAATTTGTTCACTGCATTTGTCTTTTAAAGAATTCTTGTTTATTTATTCCACACGTGTATTTTGATTTAACTTTAAATAACTCACTCAGCTAATGAAAGTTTTTTATTCCTAGTTTTGGAAATAGAGAAGGGCCCTGGATTGTTGTAGGCTAATGAGCCACTGTCAGAATTTCTGTTTTGAAATGGAGCCATTTTAGAGTTGTTCCAGCCTAACCAATTTCTTTAACCCAGTTTCTAAAAATAAATTCAGTCCTGCAAGCTGGAAATGGCCATGCCAATATATACTGTCCCGCCAATTGAGAGTCTGCTGAAAATAGAATTTTAGCATGAAAATATGTGGTGACCTCAGCTACTTCAATGGACCTTAAGTTGCTCTGTTATTGTTGCTCAGACTATTCTGAAATTCTTGAGTCAGAGCGATTTGAAATTTGTTTGAGCACAATACCTAGAAAATGGCATGGTACCGAGGGAATTAATTGTACTGAGAAAAAGGTTACATTTGAATAAAAAATAGCTCATTGGGGAAAAACAGGGAGGGAGAGAGGGTTGCAGTTGAGTGTGGAGAAAAAGTTAATTTGTTTTGAAGGAAGGAACTGGAATGTTACTTGTTACTTGTACAATGAAAAATGGTTGCTACAAAATAAAACCAAATAAGCAAGGACCATTACTGCCATTTTTTTTTTTAAAGAAAGGAATGTTAGAACAGGGAAGAGCAATTCTGAACTAAATTTAAGAAGATGGCAACAAATATACATAGAAAATATACTAACTGCCATGCATGTACAATCACTTTGATCCCTTTGCTTTTACCTTGTATCTCGTTTCCCTGCCCTTTGTCCATTGTGTACATTTTGATCGCAGACCCATTGGGCCAGGGACTGTGTCTCACTGTGGCCCTGATCCCGTACCATTCAAGTCAATGAGAGTTTTATGACTGCATGTAGAATCAAACCCTATGCGTACATGTTTATCACACAGCACGGGTGTCAGCTGCTGTAACACAGATAATATTAATAGCCACTGGTACATTACAGCATTTTGGGGTATCCAGGAACTGACCCAGTGTGCTCTGATATCAACAGAAAGATGCCTATGGACTTCAGAGGGTTTTGGATTGGGCCCCAATGATCTCCCCAATCGATTTGCACAAAAGGGTTATTTTTTCAAGGAGACTTTTGGTGCACAGAGAACCGTAGAACTGCGCCCTTGAACAATGGCCCAGTCCTGCAAAGCACTGACTTCCGTGTGAGCTCTGGGTGCTCATACGTGGCAGGAATGGACCTCAGAGGCACTAAACAGACCAGGTCAGAGACATGCTGAAAACATTACTCTGAGAGAAGCAGCTGAGTTTGGAGGTGCCCGTCGCTGCTGTAAGAGCGGAAGGGCAGCGCGAGACAGACAAGGCCAGCGACACTAATTGTCACTTTCACAGGATAGTGTTGGTTTTGAAAGCAGTAACAAAGGTGAGGCCCTGGTGGAGGCTGGAAACCTGAGTGACAAATATTTACATTCGGACTCGGTTTTCCTGGGCAGAGCAGCAGCACGTTAAGCAGTTGCCACAGAGACTGGATTTTTGATAATAGCTTTTAGATACAATTTTTTTAAATACCCGTAAAGTGCAATTAACCAAAAATGCACACATGGGACTGCCAGGGCAGGGCCCATGTCTTGCCGTTTGTTCTGTACAGTGCCTGACACGATGCAAAACGAATAAGCAAACGAAATAAAACGATGAAGATGTAGGGCTAGACTGTGCATTAGGCATAGCCACCCCCTCCCCCCGCAAGGGCGGGTGCCGGGAGGCCATGTGCCTCAAGAGCATCCTCATAGGCACTATTCCTCCTGGGGATGGTCTGCTGCAATGTGGGGGGCAGAACTGGACACCCCTTTTACAGAGGGCAGCAGCCCACCCCCTCCAGCGGAGCTGTGAGCCAGCTCTCCTTGGCAGAGTCCCCGAGTGATCCTAACTTGGCTTCGGGCTAGGCAGGCTCTAGCGCTGTGTAAATAACAATGTGCACCTGTACCTTGGCTCCCGACTAACGCCGAGGACCAGAGGGCATGTTGGGAATGACGAGTGCATCTGACATTACAGTGTTCGCCAAGGACAGGCAGCAAGGTGCAGCAGCAAACAGGTGCCGGATCCAGATCCAAACAGGATTCTGTACTTGCCACTGGAGCCGTGGTGAGATCAGGGGCCCGGTGACGCTTTGAGATTATCCCAGCAAGAGTAGGGGATGCTATGTGGGGATCTAGGCAGATAGCCTCCTTGGCTTTCCTGATTGCTGGATGATGGAGATCTGGTGTACGGGCCCGATGCTGAGAGGTGCTGAGCAGTGCAACGCCCATGGCATTCTCAAGATCAAGTCCTTAAATTATGAACTCATCAGGGGCATTTCCTCACCTGTTCAGGGCCAGACTCTGCCATCCTCACTCATGATGAGTAGTTCATTGATTTCAGTCGGACTGCTCAGAGAGCAAGGCCCTGCTCAGCATGTGTAAAGGTAGCCGAATCTGGCTCTATGTAAATAACGAGTAGCATTATTTGATTGTCTGTCCTGTGCACATAGCAGCAGTTATAAAATACTGGATTTCAGAAATGCTTCTCTGCTGTGTGGCTAAAATTAAAGCTAAAGCTTTGAAAGTTAGCCATACCGTCTATTTTCAGTGTGCAACGGAGCAATTTCTACCAGTGTGTCAATACCAAAAAAAATACGATTTTTTCGTCAGTGTAATTCAGGACTTGGTACTTTTCTGGTTTTCCAAAAAGAAATATTTAACAACTGCTTCAGACAGACTGAAAACTGTTCAAACCCTTTTGAATGAGAGAAGTTAAAACTGGGACACTTTTCAAAGAACCATAGAGAAGAAAACCTAGAAATCTATCTTTTTCTGAACTTTTTTGTCCAACTTTTAATTTAAAACAAAAAGAGCCTTTAATAAAAAAGGTTTTTCTATATACAGCAGCAAAGAGACATTGTCTGACTTGTTTCCAGCTAGAAATTTAAAAGTCAATTTACCCTTTTTCCTTCAAGGGACAAACAAAAGTTTCTTCAGTCTTCCCAGCACAGCTGAAAACTATCATAAGTCCAACTGAGAGGCAAACTCAGTACAAACTTGGTCAACCGTTCAATACATTTCTATAGTGTTTTTTCCTGAATGCAACAAACTTCTGTGAAGCTGCATTTGTTCCATGATTCTTGGATGAGCTAGTTTACATTAACAGCCAGATTTTCAGCAAAAGTTATGAACATACAGATTTCTTAAGGCTGTCTATGTTCATGTAGATTTTACTTCCCTTCACAGAAGAGAAAAAAAATCCCACATTAGTTTAGCAAAGTGACAGCCACCTGTACTCTGCAGCAGAAAGGGGAGAGGATGGAAATTGGTTGTTATTCACCCAGTCATTTGATCTAAAAGAAGACCTTCCAACTACTTCATTGAGAATTGGATCAAGACCCCCAGCCCTCTGGTTTTAGATGGCCAGGTTTAGGATATTGCCACGCATTTCTTCCAGACCATAGTTGTGCCAGGGTCCTGTCCAAACTTACAGGCTAAACAGCATCAGTGCTCGGAAGGAAGACCTGCAGTCCTGGAGACTTAAAATTCCACCTGGCCTACAGGGAATGTCCATCAAATAACACTGAGTTCCCATAGAAATAAGCCCTCTCTTCAGGCTTGGGAAGTTATCTGCCTCAATGGATGGGGGAATTAGATGGGGATAGTCCCAACGGCTACCTAGGGAGATACCTGCTGAGGGACACCAGGTAGCTCCTCCCCACTTGGGAGTCTCTGGCCTCCATTGGCCTGCTGTGAGGTGAGGGGAGCTGATTGGCAAGCATTTTCCAGCTCTCAGGATTTAACGTGGAACAAGGGTCCACATGGAGTCTCTTTCAGCTTCATTCCACTCTGCTGCTACAGTTATCGGATCACCTGTTCGATATTCCTTAACTAGGATAGCAGCGCTAGACAGAAATAATCCTGAATTGCAGTATATAGACCAATTGTTGCCATCGGGGTAACTGCAGGAGTAAGGTGACCAACCTCTCCAAAGGTACGGCCGCTGATTAGTGGAAAGAAAAAAGAAAAAAAGAAAAGAAAGAAAGTTTGTTTGCCGTGGTCCAAAAAAGCCAATATTCTCCTGGTAATATCCATAAGTAAGGGAATGAAGGTGTAGAGGGGTGGACTGGCTTTCTCCACAGGAACTCCCCCACCCCCCACAAAACAAATATATATGTATCAGAAGCAAAACAGCCAGAGACACGTTCCTCTTCATTAGAAGTATTACTTCAACGCATGAGCCACTCTGCAGAGCCCTGCCCAGACCTAGCAGTGGAGTCATGAACAGGGGGCATTGCTGTGGGAAATGGCATTTGAGAATTAGCTCCCCCCACAAGAAACGCCTGCACAGAGGACATGGGATGGTTTGTTTTCTGCTTCAATGCACTTGGCCTAACCTTTTCCCCCAACAGCGAGGCCAGGCGCTCCTCCAGCGCACCAAGGGACGGGAGGGGAGCTAATGGGATGCCAGTCTTTAAAAAGGTTTCAGAGGAACAGCCGTGTTAGTCTGTATTCGCAAAAAGAAAAGGAGTACTTGTGGCACCTTAGAGACTAACCAATTTATTTGAGCATGAGCTTTCGTGAGCTACAGCTCACTTCATCAGATGTTTACCGTGGAAACTGCAGCAGACTTTATATACACACAGAAATCATGAAACAATACCTCCTCCCACCCCACTGTCCTGCTGCTCCAGAGGTGATCCCGGCAATTACAGGCTGGTAAGCCTGACTTCAGTACCGAGCAAACTGGCTGAAACTATAGTAAAGAACAGAATTCTCAGACATGTAGATGAACATAATTTGTTGGGGAAGAGTCAACATGGTTTTTGTAAAGGGAAATCCTGCTTCACCAATCTACTAGAATTCTGTAAGGGGGTCAAAAAGTATTTGGACAAGGGTATCCAGTGGATATAGCATACTTAGATTTTCAGAAAGCCTTTGATAAGGTCCCTCACCAAAGCCTCTTAAGAAAAGTAAACTGTCCTGGGATAAGAGGGAAGGTCCTCTCATGAATCGGTATCTGGTTAAAAGATAGGAAACAAAGGGTAGGAATAAATGGTCTGTTTTCAGAATGGAAAGAGGTAAATAATGGTGTCCCCCAGGGGTCTGTACTGGGACCAGTGCTGTTCAATATATTCACAAATGACCTGGAGTAAAGGGGAAAACACTGAGGTGGCAAAATTTACAGATGATACAAAATGACTCAAGACAGGTAAGTCCCAGGCAGACTGCAAAGAGCTACAAAAGGATCTTTCAAAACTGGGTGACTGGGCAACAAAATGGCAGATGAAAATTAATGTTGATAAATGCAAAGTAGTGCACATTGGAAAACATAATCCCAACTATACATATAAAATGATAGGGTCTAAATGAGCTGTTACCACTCAAGAAAGAGATCTTGGAGTCATTGTGGGTGGTTCTCTGAAAACATCCACTCAATGTGAAGCGGCAGTCAAAATAGTGAACAGAATGTTGGGAATCATTAAGAAAGGGATAGATAATAAGACAGAAAATATCATATTGCCTCTCTATAAATCCATGGTACGCCCACATCTTGAATACTGGGTGCAGAGGTGGTCGCCCCATCTCAAAAAAGATATATTGGAATTGGAAAAGGTTCAGAAAATGGCAACAAAAATGATTCGGGGTATGGAACAGGTGCCATATGAGGAGAGATTAAGAAGACTGGAACTTTTCAGTTTGGAAAAGAGACGACTAAGGGGTGATATGATAGAGGTCTATAAAATCATGACTGGTGTGGAGAAAGTAAATAAGGAAGTGTTATTTACTCCTTCTCATAATACAAGAACTAGGGGTCACCAAATGAAATCAATAGGCAGCAGGTTTAAAACAAACAAAAGGAAGTATTTCTTCACACAATGCACAGTCAACCTGTGGAATTCTTTATCAGAGGAGGTTGTGAAGATCATGACTATAACAGGGTTCAAAAAAAGAACTAGAAAAGTTCATGGAGGAGAGGTCCATCAATGGCTATTAGCCAACACGGACAGGGATGGTGTCCCTAACCTCTGTTTGCCAGAATCTGGGAATGGATCACTTGATGATTCCCTGTTCTGTTCATTCCCTCTGGTGCACCTGGCATTGGCCACTGTCAGCAGACAGGATACTGGGCTAGATGGACTTTTGGTCTGACTCAGTCTGGCCGTTCTTATGTGTGTGGTCCCTATGCACTACTGTCTGGAGTTTACATGCCCCTGATCCTGTGACCCCATGAGCATGAAATCAACAGTAGGGCACTTACATAGGAATTCCAGAAATGTTGTGACAAAAATGCAACTTTGAAAGGCACAAAACAGCGTGATCCTTCCCAAGAAGTGTAGACGTCTGCAAGGGGTCGGGGATAGGCAGTGCCCGCACACAGCCATCCACACGTTCACTGCCACCCCACAGGCTTTGTTTCGGAAACAGCTCTGCTAGCCCCCAACTCGCCACAGGCCAGGGACAAATGTTCCATAGCGAACATATTGGTACTGCACAATCAGGGCCAGTAGCCATGCCTGGATTCACTCTAGGCTTAGGGTACAAACTCAATCAGTCCCGGGTCATTTAATGGTGCCCTTGCCCAGAAGCCTCGAGGCACCTGAAAAGAATACATATAAAGCCAAATCACCAATGGAGTGCAACCTGCCCCCATATTTTTCCAGATCAATCATTTTGCTTTTAGCCTCAATCAAGCAACAGATTGAAGTACATCAATAAAGTGATTGTTGCTATGACAATCTGGACATGCCTTACAGCAAAGCCTCAGCTGGAACAAACAGGAAACTTATCCCTGTCCTTTAAAGGGCAGCCATTAGTGCTCTTGGGGAGATGCTGTGCCCAGTCATTCTGGTGCTGCAGACAGACCATGGGGAAGAGCTACTGCCTGCAACCCGTGTGGGTGAGCCCTCATCTGAGCCCTGCACTGACCAGGGTCTGCTGCGTGGCTCCAGGTCCAGGGCTGGCCCTGTTTCAGACTCAAGATCCCATGGTTGCAGATTGGGGGTGGGGAATGCTGCAGCATTTCACTCAGCCTGGCTGGCACAGGGACTCCCTGTGGCGCTGGGCCAGTGGCTGTGAGAGAAGCAAGGCAGCGACTGGTGGGGAGAAGGATTTGAAAGTCAAACAGCAGCAGGAAAATTTCGTAAAGGGGGGGAATAGTTTAATACAATTGGGTGATTTTTTATTAATACAATCGGGTGATTTTTTATTGTGCTAGAAACAGCAGAACAAACAAGGGATTAGTGTCTGAATGAACACACCATTATTTCACATACCAGTGTAAAGCGCAGGAAAAGAAAACCATGGCAACTGAAACTCGGTTCCTACTGCAATTTATTGCCATAAAAATACTTGCCAAGTGTCAGCCCCCTGAAAAATGCATTTTTCATAAGTACTTCATAGAAATTAGCATCAGAAAAAATAATGTATTTACGAACTGTCAAGATATACTGAAAAATGTGTCTGAGACATGAAGACAACTATATTTATGAGTCCCTTCAACCTCTAGCAAACATCAGCTAACTGGATAAATGTCACTGTAAGTTTGATTCATGGTTTAGTGTCATTTTAAATTTAAGTGGAGCAAATACTATTCTTTATTCCACTAATGCTGGAAGCGACACAACGAATAGAGGTCACAGGCTCCTGTTTGGGCGGCGTTGCTAATCTTTCTATTTTAAACTTCGCAGAGGGTCAATCTGTCCCATCCCATTTGGGCCAAACCATAAACCTATTAGCCAATGTTAGCATATAATAAGACTGGGACTTTTCAGCTTGGGAAAGAGACGACTAAGGGGGGATCTGATAAAGGTCTATAAAATCATGACTGGTGTGGAGGAAGTAAATACGGAAGTGTTATTTACTCCTTCTCATAATACAAGAACTAGGGGTCACCAAATGAAATTAATAGGCAGCAGGTTTAAAACAAACAAAGGAAGTATTTTTTCCACACAACACAGTCAGTCTGTGCAACCCTTTGCCAGAGGATGTTGTGAAAGCCAGGACTATAGCAGGGTACAAAAAAGAACTAGATACGTTCATGGAGGATAGGTCTGTCAATGGCTATTAGCCAGGATGGGCAGAGATGGTGTCCCTAGCCTCTATTTGCCACAAGCTGGGAATGAGTGACAGGGGATGGATCACTTGATGATTCCCTGTTCTGTTCATTCCCTCTGGGGCACCTGGCCTTGGCCACTGTCGGAAGACAGGATACTGGGCTAGATGGATCTTTGGTCTGATCCAGCTTGGCCATTCCTATGTTCTTATAAACAGAGAACTGGAGTGCGACAAACCGCACAAACCCTGCTGGCCTGGAACAGTCCCTTTGACCTCACTGCCATTCTGGTACACCCCCAGCTCATAGTTTTGCCACTTCTTTAATCCCCATTCTTCCTCCAAACAAGTTGTGTCTAGAATTGTTGTCATGTGTGGGCTCCAGTGGCCTTCTTGGAGATAATGCGGCACTGCCCTGCGGTGTTGTGTGTGACATAGACCTCTATGAAACCCCTTGTACTGCCAGCTTCTTGTGGGGCAGTCTGGAGGCCATGGCTGTGCAGCCTGCCAGGAGAAAGGAGCTCTGGCGATTCCAACATGCACTGCTATACACCAGGGCACCAGCCCTGGGTAGATGGCAATGCCAACAGCAGCCTCATGGCCCACTAGGAGAGGCCACCAGACCCTGCCAACAAAGGTAAGATGAGGGGGAATTTCTCAAAGAGCCTGTTCACGGGCATTGCTACGATCCACATTCAGCTGCGATCCACATTGCTACGATCCACTCCACAACTCCCCTGCGAGGGAGGGGGACACAGTCCCCATTTCACAGAGGAAGATACCGTCATGTGGCGCAGAGAAATTGAGCCCCTTGTTCAAGATCACCTAGAGGGGCTGTAGCTGAACTGGGAATTGAACCGGGGTCTCCTGACACTCTGAGCCATGCCATAGCCACAAGACCTTTCTCAGTCTGGAAAGCCTATGACCCCTAGTACATATCTGTGCAGGGAGTGATGGGGCACCCGGTGTCCCCTCTCTCCCCTATAGGGGTGGAGAGGACGGGATGGTCTGTGGGGGCTGCTACTCCCCCTCCTGTGCAGGCAGCAGGCCCTGGCAGAGCCCTGCCTCCCCTCCTCAACACGCGGGCCAGGTGTGGTGCTTGTGACAATTCCCCCCACCACCCCTGTGTTCCCCAAGGGGGACAGAGACCAAACTGTGTTTCCCTGAATCTTCACTCAGGTCTCGTCTATTCTCAGAGCAGCACAATTCAGGAGGGGTCGTGCTTGACCCAGAACTGGGAAACCCATCATTAATCGCTACCGACACAGCCTGGATTTGACCAGTGAGCCAGAAGTTTAAAGGCTTCCTCTCTCTTTACCCCCCCACTCTCTTGGGACATCCAGTATCCCAGCATTCTCACTTCACCCTTCTCTCCCCCGCCTTGGATTTCTAGAGAGCACTATTCAGAATAACTTGCTTGGGCAAGAACCTCACCAGGAATGAGGCAGGGGTGGCACCCCAGTTCCGATGCTGGTGCCCCCCCTCCCCCCGCCCACCACTTCAACACAGGTTCCGGTATTCCTAAGGGGGACCCCAAATTGGCCAGGGCCCCTAGTCACAGGCCCTGTGTGTTAATTAGCCACTGCTTGCGCAGAAGAGTAAGAACACTCCTGAGCCCTCTGCACCGGCCCTGTGGGGCTAAGCAGAGCCGGCGCGGGGGGTGTGTTCTAACAGGCTGCTCACAGAGGTTAGAAGCCCATTACTGCCTCCCTGGAACGGGCGAATTGTGACTCAAAGTTAGAGAAAGAGAAGCCCCAAAATAGTCAATAGCCCAGTGTATAAGGCGGATTCAGAGCAGGGACTGGCACATGGGTCTCTCACAGCCCCTGACCACTGAGCTATTGGTTATTCCACCAGGGAGCTTTGAAAGGTCTTGGTTTCATTCCAATGAGACATTTTCCACAAAACAGGATTCTTGTTTTCTGGCCAGTCTGGCCGATCATATCACAATGCTGCCCCGGAGCCAGGCCTCTTATGCACCATCCCTTTTTCAGGGCTGGGTCTACAGGCCCAATCTGGTCCTAAATATGTTAGAAGACAGTTTGGGGCACTCTAGTCCTAGTTATCAACTGCCCAGGACATTTTAGCAATAAGCCTGGATCACCCGATAACCCTGGCAATACAAGTTCTAATTGAACATATCCTCTCTCTTTGGATCACAACCTGCTAGTTTGTCGAGACAAAAATTAACAAACCAGCTGCCTCCTACAAATCCACACTTTAGATCCTTAGTACTTACACTTTTCAGAGTAACAGCCGTGTTAGTCTGTATTCGCAAAAAGAAAAGGAGGACTTGTGGCACCTTAGAGACTAACCAATTTATTAGAGCATAAGCTTTCGTGAGCTACAGCTCACTTCCTCAGATGCATATCATGGAAACTGCAGCAGGCTTTATATATACACAGAGAATATGAAACAATACCTCCTCCCACCCCACTGTCCTGCTGGTAATAGCTTATCTAAAGTGATCATCAGGTGGGCCATTTCCAGCACAAATCCAGGTTTTCTCACCCTCCACCCCCCCACACAAATTCACTCTCCTGCTGGTGATAGCCCATCCAAAGTGACAACTCACTTACACTGAGATCCATGAGATGGTCCTCATAGTATATGTGCAACACAGCCTAGGAAAGCCTTGACTTTTCCATTTCTTGACACTTTGCAACCTTACTGTTGAACCAGTGTCACTGCAATAAATAGAGAGA